>NC_077229.1:88452889-89755389 GCF_027887165.1 Monodelphis domestica
AAAGAAAGAAAGGGGTTGAGGGAGGGGAGGGAGGGAAGGAAGGAGGAAGGGAGGAAGGGAGGGATGGAGGAAGGGAGGAAGGGAGGGAGGGAGGAAGGGAGGAAGGAAGGAAGGAAGGAAGGAAGGAAGGAAGGAAGGAAGGAAGGAAGGAAGGAAGGAAGGAAGGAAAGGAAGGAAGGAAGGAAGGAAGGAAGGAAGGAAGGAAGGAAGGGAGGAAGGAAGGAAGGGAGGGGAGGAAGGAAGGGAGGGAGGAAGGGAGGGAGGGAGGAAGGGAGGAAGGAAGGGAGGAAGGAAGGAGGGAGGAAGGAAGGAAGGGAGGGAGGAAGAGGAGGAGGAGGGAGGAGGAAGGGAGGGAGGAAGGAAGGGAGGAAGGAAGGAAGGAAGGAAGGAAGGAAGGAAGGAAGGAAGGAAGGAAGGAAGGAAGGAAGGAAGGAAGGAAGGAAGGAAGGAAGGAAGGAAGGAAGGAAGGAAGGAAGGAAGGAAGGAAGAAGGGAGGGAGGAGGAGGGAGGGAGGGAGGAGGGAGGGAGGAGGGAGGAGGGTGGAGGGAGGGAGGGAGGAAGGAAGGAAGGAAGGATGGAAGGAAGGAAGGAAGGAAGGAAGGAAGGAAGGAAGGAAGGAAGGAAGGAAGGAAGGAAGGAAGGAAGGAAGGAAGGAAGGAGGAAGGAAGGAAGGGAAGGAAGGAAGGAAGGAAGAAAAAGAAAGAAGCCTTGGACCCTTTTTCCCTACAAGGCTAACATGTAACCTCATGAACTGGGTCCCAGTCTTCAGCTTACCTCAGTGTTTGTTCTTTTTTTTTTCCCAGAAGATTTATCTGGAATATGAGTTTTGAAAGGTCAGGAGAAGAAGGCTCAAGGAAGCTGAGAGTCTGAAAATCAGACTTTGTAAAAGGTTCTGTAGTCAACTATGCCCCAATAAATGACTTTCAAGGCTGACTTTTGGTTATTCAACCTGTCCAAAACTGATGCCACCTTTGGAGATGAATTTGGTGGAACTTACAGAGTCTGAGCCCACTCTGCAGAGACCTAAAGGAGTTAGAGAGAGAAGTTTATACTTTAATTGTTGTTATATCTCCAAAGTAAATATACCTTTGTAAAACTAATTGATTTTAAATTGGTTAAATGGATCTGTGGTGTTAGTCACTGCAGACAGTGAGGAAAACAAAATCTTATGGGATTGGAGTTGATAGCTTCTAGAGGAAAGACACTTCAATCCCAGAGCACCCAAGAACCCTTAGGGGAAGATGTAGCTGACCTCATTCTAGGAGAGTGAGCCAAGAGTAGAATTAATGATCATAGAAGGAATATGGGGGAGAGAGAGAGAGAGAGAGAGAGAGAGAGAGAGAGAGACGAGAGAGAGAGAGAGAGAGAGAGAGAGAGAAATATAGAAGTTTATTGTTTAAGACACTTGTTGTGGGTTTTTTTGAAAATTTTTATTTAATTAATTAATTTAGAATATTTTTCCATGGTTACATGATTCATGTCCTTTCCCTCCCCTCCTCCCATCCCACTCCTGTAGCCAACAAGCAACTCTAGTAGGTTTTACTTCTGTCATTGATCAAGACTTTTTTTCCATATTATTAACATTTGTATCAGGGTGATCACTTTAGAGTCTACATCCCCAGTCATATCCCCATAAACGTGTGTGATCAAGCAGTTGTTTTTCTTCAGTGTTTCTACTCCCACAGTTCTTTCTCTGATGTGGATAGCGTTCTTTCTTATAAGTCCCTCAGAATTGTCCTAGATGATTGCATTGCTGCTACTACATTCAATTGTACCACAGTGTATCCAACACTGTGTATCAGGTTCTCCTGGTTCTGCTCCTTTCACTTTGCATCAATTCCTGGAGGTCGTTCCAATTCTGTTGGTTTTTTTAACAGTGTATTGGAAAAATCATATTACATAGCAATTTGAAGTTTATAATGTACTTTCAAATGAACATATAATATTAATCTGCATCCTATATCAAGAGAAAAGGTAAAATAAAATGATTTTTTTTCAGTAGACAACTCATTCTGGAAATTTTCTTTTATTACTCTATTAATATGTTTCTTAGGCAAAACAGAATTCATTTTTTTCTTATAAATTATAATAAATATGACATCGAAGAGAAGCAAATTCTCACATTAGGTATGTCCAAAAATCTATATCTCATTCAGGTTTTTTTTCCCTTACTCTCATCCCTCCCCTAACCCCAAGAAAGCAGGTAATATTATATAGGGTTGTAGGTACATTATCATATAATGCATATTTCCCTATTCATCATGTTGTGAAATTAGAAACATATTGTTTACACTAGAGAAAAATTCATGGAGGAAATTAAATGAAGGATGGTGTGTTTCAATCCACACTCAAACTCCATCTATTCCTTCTATGGCAGTGAATAACCATCATGAGTTCCTTGAAGTTGTCTGGATCCTTGCCTTATTGAAAATAGTTAAGTTGTTCACAGTTGATCATCATACATTATTGTTGTTACTGTTTACAATGTTTTCCTGGTTCTACTCACTTCATTTTGCATCACTTAATTTAAGTTTTTGGGATTTTTTGTGATCATCTTGTTTGTCATTTCTTATGGCACAATAGTATTCCATTGCAATCATAGACACAATATATTTTTTAAACTAAGGATTAATATTGCAACAACTCCTTTGTTCTACTATCACTGGGCTTTCTTTCTTTATTATGTACCAAATTAAAAGATCTGTTAGTTAACTCCAAATTATCTCATACATATCTTGTTCATTTATATATGTTTGCATGTTTCCTCCCCCACTGTACTGTAAATTCCTTCAGAACAAGAGATTGTATTTTGCCTTTCTTTGCATCCTTAAAACTTAGCAATGTATCTGGCATGTAGTAGGTGCATAATAAATGACTGCTAACTGACTAATTGACTAAAAAGAGAAATTAGTTTTCTGAGAAGATAGATTTTCCCTAAGACTGTGCTCACCTCACTATTTTTCCTTTTGATAAATAATTCAGAAATTCTTCTGAAAATTGTTTTTGTTTTTCATTTCTAGGGACTTCATCCATCTTTTTTCCCCACAATTACTTTAAAATGTGAGTTGGCTATTGCTTGATTGTGGGCAGCTGGTGATGTAGTGGCAGCCCTGGAGTCAGAAAGACTCATCTTTCGGAGTTCAAATCTGTACTAGCTATGTGATCCTGGGCAAGTCACTTAACCCTGTTTGCCTCACTTTCTTCATACATCAAATGAGATGGAGAAGAAAAATGGCAAATCATTTCAGTATCTTTGCCAAGAAAAACCCAAAGGGGGTCACAAAGAGCTGGACTCAATTAAAAAAACAACTGAGAGCAACAACAATAATAGCTTGATAGAAGCATTTTTCTGATTAGCAGGAAGAATTCTGTTCATCAGAAGCTCTGTCCATGTGTTATGTGACCCTGGGTAAGTCACTTGATTCCCATTGCCCAGCCTGTACTGTTCTTCCATCTAGAACCAATGCACACTATTGACTTTATTTTTTTTTTTTAAAACCCTTACCTTCTGTCTTGGACTCAATACTGTGTATTGGGTCCAAGGCAGAAGAGTGGTAAGGGCTAGGCAACGGGGGTCCAATGACTTGCCCAGGGTCACACAGCTGGGAAGTGTCTGAGACCAGATTTGAACCCAGGACCTCCCATCTCTAGGCCTAGCTCTCAATCCACTGAGCCACCCAGCTGCCCCCAACACAGTATTGACTTTAGACGGAAGGGTGAGTGTTAAAAAAAAAAAAGACATGAAGCTAAAGCATGAATTCACTATGAAATGATATGAAACATAGATTTTCATTTGGTTGAAGGGAATTTCAAAGCAGAGGCAATAGATTTCTTATTTTAATAATATGGGGGTATATTCTAGGTCAGCATTGGTGAAGATGTGACACCTGTGCAGAGCCAGCACTCAGGATGCTGCTCTGTTCCCCCTCTTCCCAGCGTCTGAGGTCATTTTTTGCATGCCCTTCCCCTCTGTTCAGCCACCCAAAGCAAGCACTTCCTCCCTCAGCTCTCTCCCATAATGTGGGGGATTACAGATAGTTTGAACTTGCCCTCTGGGCACTTGAACTTCAAAAAGGCTCACCAAGGCTGTTGGGTCATCTTCCTAGATCTCTATAAAACTTGGAGCCAGCCACACTGGCCCACATGCCCAGGAGCATTCTTGGTGTTGGGAGAAGGAGCAGCCTAAGAACAAGTAGACCAAGAACCCCCTGCTGAGCAGTACAGATACTGTGTCCTTTGGGGAAAATTCAAATACTGAGTATCTTCGTAGTTGCCACTAGCCAAGTAGCCTAGGTGAATACCACCTAGTGGCCAAAATGTAGGCTACATTCCTTTGTTGTTTAATTAGGTAACAGTATATGTCCCTGGAAGTTGCAGAAAGCTAGGGAATGAAGCCAGTATGGTCCACGTCAACTATTCTATGAAGAAAAACAAGCAAGCAAGGATATCAAAGGGAGCATTGATAGAAAAGTTAAGGAAGCGGTCTATTCATCCTAGATTTTAAAACAGACTATGGGGACACTAGGTAGGTAGCACAAGGGATAGAGAGCCAGGCTTGGAGACCAGAGGTGCCAAATCTGGGTTCAAATGTGACCTTAGATTCACCCTAAACAAGCCATTTAATCCCAACTGCTTAAGCCTTACTGTTCTTCTGTTTTAGAATTGCTACTAAGGGATGAAAAAAAAAAAGCAAACCATACTAGGAAACTGTTATCACTCAAATCATCTGGTGAAAAAAAAAGAAAAAAAAAGAAAAAAATCATCTGGCGATAGGGAAATGGGTCAGTGGCATAGAGTTGATACAAAAGAGATCCAAACAATTATATAGAAATTTTAGTGCTTAAAAAATCTGTAGAAAAAAAATTTTTGGAAAGGATTCATTATTTAAGAAAAATACCAAATCAGTTGGCAATACAATAGAAAAAATATTTTAGTCTATACCTCAGTGACTGTGCCACTTCCCCCTACTCAGGAAACTCCAGTGGCTCCCTAACACCTCCCGGATCAAATGCAAAATCTTCTGTTTGGCATTCAAAGTCCTTCATAACCCAGAATTCTTCCTGCTGATCAGAAAAATGCTTCTATCAAGCTATTATTGTTGTTGCTCAGTTGTTTTTTTAATTGAGTCCAGCTCTTTGTGACCCCCTATGGGTTTTTCTTGGCAAAGATACTGAAATGATTTGCCATTTTCTTCTCCATCTCATTTGATGTATGAAACTAAAATGTTAAACAAATTGTTTTTAATACAATAGAAATATACAATTTCTTAAAATAACAGTTTAGGGAAATATAGCAAATATGAAAGATTGAAAACTTGATATCTAGGGCTTGGAGGATTGAGAGTCAGGGTTAGAGACAAGAGTCTTGGATTCAAATTTGACCTCAGATACTTCTTAGCTGTGTAACCCTGGAAAAATCACTTAATCCCCATTACCTAATCCTTACTGATGTTTTTCCTTGGCACCAATACACAGTATTGATTCTAAAACATAAGGTAAGGGTTGGGTTTTTTTTTTTTAAAGAAAAAGAAAACTTGATATTTAATATATAAAAGAAACTTAATAAGTCATAGTAATAATTCTAATTCACAATGGATAATTGGTCAAAGGATTTGAACAAATAATTTTCTTCTTTTTTTAAAACCCTTACCTTACATCTTAGAATGAATACTTATATAGATTCCAAAACAGAAGAGTGGTAAATAAGGGTTAGGCAATGGGGTTAAGTGACTTGCCCAGAGTTACACAAGGAAGTGTCTGAGGTCACATTTGAACCCAGGACTTCACCTTTCTAGGCCCGACTCTCAGTTTACTGAGCACCTAGCTGCCCCCAAGATAATTTTCAAGTGCAGAAAAACAAATTATTAACAATTACTTGAAAAAAAAAAGTTTAGGTTCATCAGATTGGCAAAGATGACAAAACAGGAAAGTGGCAGTTGTTGGAGGGACTTTGGGAAAATGGATTTTTGGGGGAAATTGCTCTCCCCAAAATGAACAATGATCTCTTACTTGCCCAATCTAATGACCTCTTCTCAAAACTCAGCCTTCCTGACCTCTGCAACCTCTGACACCCAATTGTCATCTTCTTTTTGATAGTTTCATCTCTCTAGGTTTTGGTGACACTATTCTATTTTGATTCTTCTTCCATCTATATTACTACTCCTCTTTCTCCTTTGCTGAATCTTCATCATATATGTCACACCCACTAATAGTGGGAGTCCCCCAAACTTGGCTTTATCCTGGGCCCTCTTCTCTTTTTCTTCTATACTATTTAACTTCATAATCTCATACTCTCTCATGGTTAAAATTATCATCTCTAAGGAGATGATTCTCAGATCCATTTGTCCAGCCCTAACCTCTCCTTGGACCTTGAATCTCTCATCTCCTTATGTCTATTGGACATATCAGACATATTAATGTCCCAAATCTGAACATTCTTTCTTCCCAAATCCTCCCCTCTTCCTTACTTCCATATTACTGTCAAGGTCACCACTATAACCTAGGTCAATGATGGTGAACCTTTTAGAGGGGTGGGTGATATGAGAAATGTCCTCAGGTGCCCATGGAGAGGGAGTGGGGAGCAGCCTGGCCCCACAAAGCTCTGGCTTTCTAGTAACAAATTATGGCAAACTGTGCTGGGGCGAGGGTATGTGTGACCACAAAGAGGGTTCTGAGTGCCACTTCTGGCACACATGCCATAGGTTCACCACCACAGACCTCAGTTATCATCCTCAATTACTCTCTCTCATTTCCCCATATTGAATCTATGTTTTTGATATCATTTTCATTCTCACCATCATAGAACCATATAGTCTCAGAGTTAGAAGGTATTGGGGTTTACTTTTTTAAAATATTAAAAGTTTAACAATAAACACAAATGCAATCAACCAAATTTTCTTAATAATGATTTTCATTTAAATTTATTTTAATTCATAATGTATTCTGAAAGTTTTTGAGTCACTATGTCTAAGTTGTTATCAGGGTTCTATAACTAGTTCTCATTAATTTTTCCTCTAAATATAATTTATTCTTCATGTTTGTGTTTTTATTTTGCATTATTTCATGAAAATCTTTCCAGATTTCCTTCTTTTTTAAAAAAAAACCCTTACCTTCTACCTTAGAATCAATACTATGTATTGGTTCCAAGGCAGAAAAGTGGTAAGGGTAGGCAATGGGAGTTAAGTGATTTATTCAGGGTCACACAGCTAGGCAGTATCTGAAGCTAGATTTGAACCTAGGACCTCCTGTCTCTAGGCTTGTTCTCAATCCACTGATCCATCCAACTGCCCCCATTTCTTTCATTCTTAGTATTTATCATTCTTAATTTCTTTATAGCACCTTTTATAGCCATCCACCATGATTAATTTAACCATTCCATCCTTCTATTTGGGGGCACTAAGAGTATTTTTTTTAATCACATGCAATACTGCTAAGAGGCAGTTCAGGATAGTGGAGAGAAAGCCACCTCAGAATCAGATCTGGATTCAAGTGAACTTTGAAACACACTGGCTCTATTACCTGGAGCAAGTCTCTAGAATCCAGGCAGGCAACACTATCAAGCTATATATTGAAAAAGAGTAAGTGATCTGAATTGGTATCTAGAGTTTCTTCACAGGAAGTTCTCTATACCCAGACCAGCCTTTTCCTTCTACCCTGCCACAACTACCTCTAATAACACTATTGCTGAAAATCTTGGAGCATATGGAGAGCTCCATTTCCCCCTCCACACATATTTCTCATTTGATTCCTTGTGCTTCATCCTCTTCAGGCTCACTGTGTATTTTCTCCATTTATGGGATGGATCTTGTGAAACCAAGTGCCTCCATGTGTTTTGGGGACAGCGAGATGGTTCAGTGGCAGAGAGCCTTTAGAAAGAAGGTCCTCGGATCAAACCTGGATTCAGACACTTCCTAATTGTGTGATCCTGGGCAAGTCACTTAACCCCCCACTGCCTAGCTCTTATTGCTCTTCTGCCTTGGAATCAATATACAAGTATTGATTCTAAGATGAAAGTAAGGGTAAAATAGGAAGAAAGAATGTGCCATAGGTTTATGAGGAGAGTGAGGCTTATTGCAAATCTTGTTACTAATAGGGAAGCTGACTCAAAGCCCCTCTTTTTGAAATATGGATAAAGTGTTTTTAAATTATGCTAGTCAGCCTTTGAACTTACCTGAAAGAGAAAACCCCTTTCAGTACTGATTAACTATCATTAGGAAAACAATGTCTTGCTTCACTGTCTCCAGCTAGATCAAGGACTCCTCCTAGAAGTAATTAGGGTAGTGACCAGACTAGGGCAGGAGACCCTGGGCTGATCCACTTGAACCAGATTAGAGCTAAAGAGCAGCCTAAGAGAAGAAAGAAGTCTCTGATTACTGCAGTTAATAGGAAGATAGCTTGAGTTCACCTTTGACCAGCTATAAAGGCAAATCCTTAAAAGGAGTGGTCAAAGAGGGTATCGAATAGTTTTTGGAAATAGACTCACCTAGGAGGTGCTAGTAAATTGGCTATTGTTCAATTTACTAAGCAAAAATTAACTGAGCTTTATGCACTCTGAGAGCTGTATGTTTTATCTCATTGTGGAATTGTGTGTATTGTTTTGGAATGCAACTAGTATAGCTATAAAAGGGCTTGATTTATAGAGAGATTGTCAGAGATGGGATGGCTCCGTTTCTGGTTTCTTTCCCTCTCCCTCTACTCCTCTTTCTTTCTCTCTTTCCTCCCTTTCCCTCTCTCTGAAGTTTTTAAATTTAAAAAAAAAATCTAAATTAATAAATCTTGTTTCCAGAAGGCTTGTGCTTAAAACACAAAATACAGACTTTTCTACCACAATCTGCTATTTTGAAATAATTGTGTCTCCTGGTCAGCTAGAGAAAAGTTAAACACATGAATCTGGGCTTGTAAACTGAGTACCCACAGAGTACCTCCAACCTGAGATAGCTGCTATTCTTTGAGCCCTATGTATGAGGGGATATGAGGCCCTATAGTAACTAAGATAGCCGGTCTCTTAATTGTACTCTAAAGCCTCCGTGGAATGGGGATAAGATAGGGTATGTAAACTCTAAACCATCACCCTAGTGCAAACATCAACAACATGGAAATAGGTCTTGATCAATGACACATGTGATACCCAGTGGAATTGTGCATCAGCTACGGGAGGGGGTGGGAGGAGGGGAGGAAAAGGATGTGAATCATGTAACCATGGGAAAATATTCTAAATTAATTAAATAAAAATTTCTAATTAAAAAGTTTTAAATAAATAAAGCCTCTCAATACTACATTTCCCAATTGTCTCTCTTTTCCCATATTTTCCCTTCTGGATTGTGAGTGGGTGAGCAGGATATAAGAAAGAAAGAACACTCAGTCAAGGAATCTTCACCCTCAGTCCCTACCAGTAAACCGAAGGGGTCACATTAGATCACTTAGCTCTGAATTCTACAGTCAATTCTATCATATGATAATCCTGAAGGAAGAAGCAATGCTGAATTCTCATTTTATTAAAAAAAAAAGACACCTTACCTTCTGTCTTAGAATCAATTCTGTGTATTGGTTGCAAGGCAGAAGAGAAGTTAGGGCTAGGAAATGGGGGTTAAGTGACTTATGCAGGGTCACACAGCTGGGAAGTGTCTGAGGTCAAATTTGAACCCAGGACCTCCCATCTCTAAGTCTGGCTCTCCATCCACTGAACCACCTAGCTTCACCCTGAATTCTTATTTTAAAATGAAAAGGGGAGGCTTCAGAATGGGGGGGGGGGGGATTAGAAGGGATTTTAGAGCCCTTAAAGAGTCCCAATGACTCAACCTGGACCACTCAGGGGACTAAAAGTTCCTGACTACCATTCTAGGACTCTTTCCAGTGTACTATGTGGCCTTTGATTGGTTCCTCTAGATGACGTGAAATTTTATGCAAACACTGAAATGGCTCACCCACCAACAGTTACTCAGAATGACAAATTTGCCTCCCACTGTACCCTCAACCGCCCAAAGTAAATAAGCGAATCAATCAATCAAAGCCCAAGGGAGAATTGGTGTGTTTCTTGCTCCGATCTCGTTCTGGAGCTTGGAAAAAGGAGGTGAGAAAAGTGGGGAGGAAAGATGGGAAAGGAAGGGAGTGGATAAAGAGGGCTGAGTCCTTCAGGATTCTGTCCCCACGGACCGAAGCAGAGATTTGCAATCCACCTGCTGGACCAGCTACTTTCCTTGGCCGCACACAGAAACTTCAACTGGGCTAAAGTCTGGGCAGGGAGGAGTTAAAACCAGGTACTCCAAAGTGAAAGCAGTTGTGCAAAAGCAGCCCCTCCCTCCCTCGCTAACTCACACGCCCCCACTGCCACTCCTCGGGAGCCGATTCTGCCTAGACCTGACCCATCTTGGTGAAGGAGACGCAGCAGGGAAGGGCAGCTGCTAGGAGCCTCCTAGTTTCCCACTCTCTCCCGCGCCGCTGATGCCCAGTCCCCTCCGACCTGCCCAGGCGTCGTCTCCCCAAACAGGTAAGTACTTTTTCCGGCTCCCACACCCCCAAACGCATCCTGAGGCGCGCGCACCACCCCCTCCCCACAAGTCTTTCCTTCCATCCCTTTCTTGCAGCCCACCCCCACCCCTCCCCTAGTCCTATCCAAAGAGCTTTGGAGACGGTCCCTGCCTGAGTCCGAAGCTCCCCACCCTGCCCTCCTCACACGGGCACGCACTGACGCCGGAACCCCCTGTCCTTCCAATTCTCCAACCCCCTCTCCCAAAGAGGAAACAGAGACTCCGGGTCGGCATCTGACTTGGTTTCATAAGGGATCAGTTTGCCAGCCCTTCCCAGATCTGGCAGCATGCCGGGAGCCGGGGCCTGTGGAACTAGAGTCTTCACCCCCTCCATACTGCTGTTGCTAGTTGACACCTTGGAAGGGTTCCAGGTGGACAGAGGGCAATGGCTACTGGATCTATGGAGGAGAGAAGGGAGGCTGACCTCTTCTTCGCCTAGGAGTCTCCTGGAATCTTCCAAGTGACTCTGGCTCCAAACAGCTACTGGATTCCAAGGGAGGAGGAAGGACAGGACTAAGGTAACAAAGGGGGACACAGTGAAGGACAGGCAGAACCTCTGTCTTCCACCCCGCCCTGAAGTGTCGCAGTTTAGGAATATGATAGTTGGAGAGACTAGAGCGGGCATGGAAGACAGGAATTGATAGGAGGTCATTGTTATGGTGACCTTTTTCTGTCTCACTATGTGGACAGAAAATATCCTTATTTGGTTTGAAGGCAAGATGATACTCTGCTGTTCCCCCAAGGGAGCCAGGACTGATGGGGAATCCTAGCCCCCAAGAGGGAATACACTAGGTCCTCTGAGGCTAAGTCTCAAAAGTAGTGCTGCTGTGTGACCCTGGGCAAGTCACTTAACCCCCATTGCCTAGCCCCGCTCTTCTGCCTTGGAACCAATATACTGTATGGATTCTAAGACCCAAGGTAAGGGTTTAAAACAATAAAACTAGTGCTGAAAAGGAGCAAGGGGTTCTGGCTGGCTTGATTTCCCATCTGGCCCCTGCCTCAACTGTTAGGAAAATAGCTAAGACAAAGCTGGCTCTTGGGGCAGCTCCCTTGGGGAAAAGCAGCTGATCACAATCACAAGCTGGCTTTGTGAGGTGCAACCTGACCACAGTCAAAACCAAAACTGTGGTCAACAGAGACCTGGACCGGCTGTCAGAGAGGCAGGGCCAAGAAGGCTCAGGAAAGCACCTTCTTTCTATTCTAAGGTGACTGGATTCCAGAATCCAGGGGCCAGTGATGGGGATACAAGTCTAAGGATAGAGACCCAGTCAAGACCTAACTCTGCCCAGTACCACGGATGAGAAAAGGGAGGCTCGAGCATTCCTCTGGGCAGAGGTGTACCCAGGCTAGCCTCAATCTCTGTATCACTTCCAAGATCCCACATCCCTTCAGATACTTTGATCTACCCAGAAGGGAGGAAGGAAACAACCATTTAATCCCTTCTGATCCTCTCAACAATCCCTGAGACATAGATGTTATTATTATCCTCATTTTATAATTGAGAAAATTGAGGCAGAAGAGATTAAGTGGCTTTCCCAGGGTCATTCATCTAATCGGTGTCTGAGATTACACTTGAGCTCAGGTCTTCAAGACTGTAGGCCCAGCCTTCTTTTCATACTGTGTCACCTTGATGTCAGAAACCAAGATCCTTCTGACCCTATAGAAACCTAGCTTGGACCACCTGTGAAGGAATGAAGTCTCCTTGACCTCTTGTTCAAAGAGAAAGCTTTAACCTCCCTTTTCCAGCCCTGGCATCCAAATTCCAGTTTGAGGACACTATCCTTGTTCTTCTTCCCTTTTTTCCTAAACCCTTACCTTCTGTGTAATATCGATTTTAAGGCAGAAGAGCAACAAAGGCTAGGCAATTGGAGTTAAATGACTATCACAGAATCACACAACTAAGAAAGGTCTGAGGCTAGATTTGAAGCCAAGTCCTCCCTATTCCATGCCTAGCGATCTATCCACTTGATGACCTAGCTGCCTCTGCTTTTCTCCCCTTTTCTCTTTCTGTTTCTGAACACCATTCCTCAGGGTCTCCTGAACCCCTGTCTCAGTGGATTTTCCCCTCTTGGCCCAGTCCCAGAGAGTCTCCTTTTCCCTTCTTGGGCTCAATACCAAAGATCCCTCTCATCTTCATAGGGCTTCCTGATTTCAAAAGCACCTTCCCATCCATTCTCTTATCTCATCCTAAAATAATCCTAGGAGGTAACCAGAACAAGGACCAACAGCCCCATTTTATGCTGGAAAAAACTGAGACCCAAAAGGCAACCATAGGAACATAGGATGTAAGAGCTGAAAGAGACCTTGAAGAGATCATTTAATCCAACACCTTTTATAGACATGGAACATCATAAAACAAATTGCCCGTGGTTATATGTCAGTGGCAGATCTAAGGCCAGAGCCCAAGTCTTGACTCCAAGGTTAGACCCATTAGTTGCTTTGGATGGTTCTTGAGGTCGTTTCCAACTCCCCAGTTTTGATGGTATCAGATTATAGAGAAACACAGGATTTCAGAGCTGAAAGGACTGATTGTAGAGATCAACTATTTCAGTAGGAATCTACTCATTGACTCACCTGGGCTCAGCTCCAAACTTAGAAGGTACCAAAAAGAGAGCGAGACACAGACAGAGATGGGGGGGGGGGGGGAAGAGAGACAGAGAGAGAGAGGGGAGGGAGGGAAGGGGAGAGACAGAGAGACAAAGAGAGAGAGAGAGAAAGTGAAAGAGAGAGAGAGAGAGAGAGAGAGAGAGAGAGAGAGAGAGAGAGAGAGAAAGTGAGAGAGAGAGGGAGAGAGAGAGAGAGAGAGAGAGAGAGAGAGAGAGAGAGAGAGAGAGAGAGAGAGAGAGAGAGAAGTGAGAGAGAGAGGGAGAGAAGGAGAGAGAGAGAGAGAGAGAGAGAGAGAGAGAGAGAGGAGGGAGGGAGGGAAGGAGAGAGAGAGAGAGAGGAGGGAGGAAGGGAAGGAGAGGTAAGGAGAGAGAGACAAGGTTCTCAGTGAGAAGACTTGAAAAGGAAGTGATCTTGGTGGGGGAGGAATGAAGGAGAAGAGAGCTTTGTTCTGCTAGACATTAAACATGGCTCTAGCAAAGTATTTAAGCAGCCAGCAAGACTAGCATACTCAAAATACAGAGCTACTAGTGAGCCCATGGAGGAAGAGGTTTGGGGCTATTTTCAGGGCCCTGGTCCCCCAACCTTCTCCCCATTCTCCATCTCCCAACCTATTCCCATAGCTTATAACATCCTTGCCAGCTCAGATCTAGCAGACCAGAATGGGTGGCCTTCGGAGGGGAGTAGTGGCCTTGCACACTTCCTGGTGGCAGAGGTGTGGAGGAAAGTCCATGGGGAGGGCTTTGGTTCCAGCAGTGTGTTTGGTTAAGGAGGAGCCAGACTTTGGAATGGGCCTGGGCTGGCCTAGCAGCCCCTATGCTACAGGATAGGACCTTCTTCTTGCTCCCAGGGAGGAAGGCCTTTGTAGCCTGTGACCACAGCAACATGACAACTGAGAAAGTAATCCTAGGTACAAACAACTCAAAGGTCATCTGGGGTCATAGTGTTCCTGCAGGGACCACTACAGGCCCTTCCTGGATCGGAGTCCTCCTGGACTATAATGCTCAGTTAATTTAATTTAGAGATAGAAAAGGCCTCCAAGAGTTAGTATAATCCTCCTCCTTAGGATCAATTGGTGGGAGGGAAGGGAAAAAAACAACCCTTAATAAATAGCACACCTACTGTGTGCTAGGTACCTTACCAATATTATCTCATTTGATCCTCACAACCCTAAGAGGTAGATGGTATTATTATTGTCATTTTACAGCTGGGGAAACTGAAGCAAACAGAGGTTAAGTGACCTGCCCAAGGTCATACAGCCAGCAAATATTTGAGGATGATTTTGAACTCAGGTCTTCCCAACTCCAGGCTTAGAACTCTGTTACTGGCACCATTTATCTACCATTGAATCATAGATAGACAGAGAAACATATTTCCATTCAGTAAAAGAAAGAATGTGAAACAGTGTCTCAGAGTGGGGAAAGTGGGTGCTCTCACAGACAGAACCTGAGTTCAAGTTTTATATATGACCCTGAGGAAGTCATGTAAACTCTCAATATCCCCAGGCAACTTTCTAAAGTTTCTAAACTTTCTTAAGTTGCAGACAAGGAGCTGGTAGAAGGGTTTTCCTAACCTGGGAATTTTCTATACCTGTGGAATCACAGTCTAGTCCCTATCCTGACAGAGACAGAGAAGGAGTCAGAGACAGAGACAGACAGAGAGAGAAAGAGATAGAGGGGGAGAGAGAGTCAGACAGAGGGGGAGAGAGAGGGAGACAGGGAGAGAGACAGGGAGACAGAAAGGGAGGTCATTTATCATTTATTAAGTTCATGCTATGTGCCAGGCACTATGGCAAGTGTTTGAGATATATATCTGTATATACATTTTTTAAAAAGTCAATACTTGATGGATTTTTGTTTTCTTAGCACTAGGTACTCCCTCCATGAGTACAGATGGCAGCCCCTCCATATCACTCTGAGGTTAAAACACAAAACTCAAAGAGAATGATCCTTAGACCACAGACACAGCCGATCTCCAGGCCAATACTAGAAGCCTTTTCACCTTCCAATTAGAGCTGTCCAATAATAGCAGGTAGTGAATTCCCCATCACTAGAATTCAAGCAAAGACCTAATGCTGACAAAGAAATTCTTTGGGGAGAGGGGCCCCATTTGACTTTTTTTTAACCCTTACCTTCCATCTTAGAATAAATACTGTGTTGGTTCCAAGGCAGAAGAGTGGTAAGGGCTAGGCAATGGGGATTAAGTGACTTGACCAGGGTCACACAGCTAGGAAGTGTCTGAGGCCATATTTGAACCCAGGACCTCCTGTCTCTAGGCCTGGTTCTCCATGCACTGAGCTACCCAACTGCCCCTATCTTTTTGACTTTTGATGTTCCTCCCAACCTTGGGGTTTTCTGATCCTGGCCTCTGTAGAAGGCGGATGGGCTGGAGAATTTGTAGGGCCAGGCTTACTGGGCATTTTCCCTTACTCACTAGGACTGTAGACAGTGGAGTTTAATGAAAGGTATTGTATAGTGAAAAACAACAATGGCTTTGCAGTCATAAGACCCAGGTTCACATAACTTGGTGTCCTTTAGCAAGTCATTTTCCTTCACTGGTCCTATTTCTCCATCTACAAAGTGAAGAGGTTAGGTTGGTTGATCTCTACAATCCTTTCCAGCTGGAAATCCAATGTCCTATGGCCAACTCCAGACCTCTGGAGCCCTGCTGGCCCTAAAAGCCCAGCCTCTCAGATTCCTTCCTGGGTTCCTGGATTCCTGTCAAACTTGTTTGGCTGTGAGATAAGAGCTGGGGAGCCCGCCCTGAGAAGGCAGTCTCTGGCCTAGCAGTTCCTGGGCTAGCTGGGTCAGCTAGGGGTGAATAAACCTTCTTTTGCCCAACTTCCTCCTGGGCTCCTGCCTCCCACTGCCCTCTACACCCATAGGCCCAGGGGCAGGAAGCCTTTTGGATTCTAGCCCCTGCTTCTCCTTGATGCTCACCATCCACCCCAAGGGCTGTAAGGATAATTTTAGTGTTTTGACTTAAAATCTAAATAAGTGGTCACCATGGGAAATTCCCAAATATGAAAATACCCAAGTGAGCTGGGGATTTATGGAGATTTTAATTAATAAAGAGAGAAGGCATTAAGGGAAGGAGAGAGAGAGAGAGAGAGAGAGAGAGAGAGAGAGAGAGAGAGAGAGAGAGAGAGAGAAAGAAAGAGATAGAGAGAGAATTAAAGAATTAATTTAAACTGCTCTGGCTCAGGCTGAGCCAAGCAGTAGTTAAAGGCCTAGGCCTAAGTGACCTCCCTGAACCTAAGGGAGAGAGAGTCAGTCTTATCACTCACCACAAGACCGTCTCCAAGCAAGCTCCAGTCCTCCACTGAATCTCCTAAAATGAGTTCAGAATCTAACTCAATTCAACTTCCAACTCCCTTTGAACCATTCCTTAGCCTCCTTTTAAAGATAATTTTCTCTTATGTTGCCTCCCCTAAGTTTTATGTCTACCAATCATAGTAGACACTTTTTTTCCAGGACTGCCCTTTCTTAGTTCTCATCTTCTTTGGTTTTCACCTTCCCTGGCTAGATTATGTCTTCTGAGTACTTCACACCTCTTTGTTAAGCTTGCCTTTTGTAAGTTACTTGACCTTTTTGTGATTAATTTACAGGTACTTAACTTTACAGGTACTTAACACCTTTTTGTATTAGATCTAAAAATAGACCTATCTTAAGGTTCTAACTTTCCTATGAGGTATGAGTTAGGGACTTTCATTATTCAATCAGGAGTTTACAACTTTATCTTTCCCTAAGGCACTGTCTGGGTAGGGTGGAGTAATTTTAAAAGTTCCCAATACATTCCTGATTCTTGTTAGACCAAGTATCTCCATTGTTACAGTAAGGGAATAGCTAAATCAAATCTTCTAAAGAACAGTCTGAGTACTTTTTAAGATTCACAAGGTCCTGCTCCTATGGGCAGACCAGCCTTGCCCAATGCTGGCCTTCTGGTCTCATCCATGGAGAAAACTTTTCCTAACCCCAATTCATCTTACTCTGACCAGAAAGTGCCTGGTCAGACTCAGAAGCGATGTTTTAAAATTTTTCTCTGTTTTCTTGACAGTGATGAGTTAGAAAATTCTCTCCAATTTGTGGATGTGAGAGGAAGAAATTATCCCCATTTTATAGGTATAAACACGGAGGCCTGTACAGGGCAAAAAGATTTGTTTGGAATCATGGGAAAGAGAAAAAAAAAAAGGAGGGATAGAGCTTCAGCCCTCCAAGTAAAGAGCTGTTTGGGCAAGTCATATTTCTTCTCTTAAGTGAGGGGGGCAGCTAGCCTAGATGGTGTAAAAATTAAATTATATCTCTAATAATAATAATATTATATTTTATGAAGTTCATTAAGGATCATTCGAAATCAAGGAATAAAGAGGATACAAAATAAAAACCATGTGCCCATGGCTGGTTAGCCATTTTCAAATTTTCCCCACCTGAGTAGAAACACAGAAGAAAAACAACTGCTTGATTACATGGGTCAACGGAGTTATGATTGGGGTTGTAGACCCTAAATGATCATCCTAGTGCAAACACCAACAACATGGAAATGGGTTCAGATCAAGGACACATGCAGTATCCAGTGGAATTGCGCATAGGCTATGGGAGAGGTGGGGGAGAGGAGAGAGTAATAGAAAATGATTTTTGTAACCAAGGAATAATGTTTGAAATTGACCAAATAAAAAATAATGTTAAAAAAAATTTCCCCACCTTACCACCATACTTACTACATCATTGCAAAGGAAGAGAGAAATTGTGGGAAGCATTACTGTCAGTTAAATACCAATTGTGATCTTGCCAATGTGGAGACACAGGAGAGATTATAGGGAATTCTGGGAAATAGCAAGGACTTTGGGAATAAAGTCTAGGGTTCAAAATCTCCATTTGTACAATGGTCTTCTAGGCTAGTATCACACCATAACTAAGAATGGTACATACTATCATTGTTTATAGTTGCTCAAGTTTCTAGAACACCCAAAGGCTTACAGAATATTCTCCCCACAAAAGTCAGTCAACAAACTTTTATTCACCCATTTATTATTCAATAAATTATATATAATAATAATATATTTTATAATAATAATAATAAAATTTATTATTCACCCATTGTGAGTTTAGTGGTGCTGCAATAAGACTGGAGATGCAAAGATGGGTCAAAGTCCCAATCCTGCTCTCCAGGAGCTCCCAATCCTGTGAGAGAAGAAGTATAAGTCTTTTCTTTGGACTGGAATGAGTGATGTCATTGGCAAAGGGGAAATTTCCAATGAGAAAGTCCCTCTGCCATTGTAGAGTCACACCTACTGACTCGGTAGCTTATTGGCTGAGAAGTTGCCTAGGATGCTGAGAGATTATTCAACGATGACGCCCAGAGTCATGCAACTGGCAGAGTTGAGATTTAAATCCAGGTCTTCCTGACTCAGAGGCTGTCTCCTAGGCCAACCTACTCCTCCTAGTGCAAATCTCAAGATCCTTATTTTACAAATGAGGAAACTGAGGCTGAGAGAGGGCGAATAACTTGATTGTACAGCTTAGTAGCAGAAACATTCTGTGGCAATCATTTCAGTTATAAGATTGAATTGAATATTCAATAACTCAAAGTATTATATTTTTATGAGATTTATTAATAATAATCACTTGAAGTAAAAGAAATAAAAGAGAAAAGGTAAAACCCTAAGTAAAGAAAAGTTTTCCCAGCCATGTTCTCATGAAAAGAGAGAGGCGGGGTCATACACAAACTTTATCTCCAAAACATAAGGACATAATGTAAGAATGAAAGTGGGATGCTGGGAATTGGAGTCCTGGGGAGCAGATTCTAATTACATACAGTCATATCTGAATCCTCATGGTCCCTTTGGGGATTTTCTTGGCAAAAGATACTGGAGTAGTTTGCCATTTCCTTCAACAGCTCATTTTTTCAAATGAGGAAACTGAGGCAAACAGGGTTAAGTGGCTTGCCCAGGGTCACACAACTAGTAAGTATCTGAGGCAGGATTTGAACTTGGGCAGCTGATACTTCCTAACTCCAGGCCCAGTGCTCTCTACTGAGCCACCTAGCTGCATGAGGCACTTATAATGGACCTCTAAAAACTGGTCTTAGAACAGGGTTCAACTTCTGACTCTGTCATAGACTGACTGTATGATCTTTAACAAATCTTTTTGCCCTGTACAGGCCTCCATTTTTACATCTACAAAATGGGGGAATAATTTCTTCCTCTCACATCCACAAATTGAAGAGAATGTTCTTACTCATCACTGTCAAGAAAACACAGAAAAACTTTAAAACAATGAGTAGTTTTCATTTTTAATTAAATGACCCCCAAACAGCAGCTAATGCTCAAAGAAGGGAAATAGAGCAGTCAGGGAGGACCTCCTGGGGCCATTGTGGAGGCACAGGAAATGGGGTAAGTGAAATTTCATGAGATCATAGACTTTTTAAAAAATCCTTATCATTTGTCTTAGTATCCATTCTGACAGAAAAGTTTGCCCAGGTTCACAACCCTAGGAAGTGTCTAAGTCAGATTTGAACCCAGGTACTCCCAACTCTGGGCCTGGTGCTTTATCCACTGTGCTACCTAGCTATCCCTAGAAGATAGATCTTTAAAGACCATTAAGTCCAACTCCCTCATTTTACAGGAAACTGAGGCCTCCTAAGAGAAACCTAATTATATCAATGTTGTTGTTCAGTTATATCTCACTCCCATGACCACGTTTGGGGTTTTCTTGGCAAAGATACCAGAGTGATTTGTCATTTCCTTCTTCAGCTTTTTATAGATGAGGAAACTGAGGCAAACAGGGTTTAGTAACTTGCCCAGCACCTCATAGCTAATAAGTCTGTGCTGGATTTGAACTCAGGAAGAGGAATCTTCCTGACTCCAAGCCTGGTACTCCATCCACATTGCCACCCAGTTGCCCCTCATTGAGCCAAACTAATGAATGGTCTAATTAATAACTGCAGTTAGGAAGAATACAAGGTCAGTGTTCTTTCCTCTGTTACACTTTTTGCACCATTAGTCCTAGACGTGGATTAATTTTCCAATTAGGGGACCCTAGAAGACATAGTGGAGAGGTGTGGAGGGGCAGGGACCCAACCTATTTCCCCCAATGTTTCTTCCCAATTATATTCCTCCCTACCTTCTTCCCCTCAGCCTAGATCTTCCAGCCTCTCCCTCTGCCTAAGGCAGGCAGAAAGCCAGGACTTGTCCCTTTCACTTCCTCTCCCTATACCCCCACCCCTAAGAATCTTTAGTCCCTGGAACTGTCTGTCAGCTTTTTGGCCTCAGGGCAGTAGGGGACTGGCCAGAATTGAGAAGGAGAGAAAGGTATTTACCCAGTCAAGGAAAAAGGGAAGAAGCCTTTCTTCAGTTACTAAGCAAATGTCTTATCTTTCACAAACTAAAACTGCAAAACACCAAGAGATGACAGTTCTAGAGTTGAAAGGGACTTCAGAGACCATCTAGTCCAAGCCCACCATTTTATTGTATAAATGGGGAAACTGAGGCCTGCAGACATTGAGTGAGTCACCTCAGGTGACACTGGCAGGGAGCATCAGTCAATGCTCTGTGCCATTCCACAGTGTCCTGAGTGTTTTCTGCCTTGATCAGACCACATCCGCAATATCATGTTTATTCCAATATGAGGAAGACTTTCTTAGGATTGTATATTTAATGCTGAGAGGGACCTGAGAAACCATTTAATCCAATACCTTCATTTTACTAGTGAAAAAATGGGCTCAGAGAGGTTATGACTTGCCCAAAGTCACACGGTATCAAAGGCAAGATTTGAACCAGGGCTAATTCCATATCCAGCATTGTGGTTGACTGCCTTTTCTTCTATTTATTTATTTTTAATCCTTATCTTCTGTCTTGTAACCAATACACAGCAGAAGAGCAATAAGGGCTAGGCAATGAGGGTCAAGTGACTTGCCCAGGGTCACACAGCTAGGAAGTATTTGAGGCCAGATCTGAACCTAGGACTTCCTGTCTTTAGGCCTGACTCTCAATCCACTGAGCCACCCAGCTGCCCTGCCCCCTTTTTTTTAACCTTTACCATCTTTCTTAGAATTAAAACTAAGTATTAGTTCCAAGGTGGAAGAGCTAGACAATTGGTTTAAAGTGATTTGCTTAGGGACACACAGCTAAGAAGTCTTAGGTCACATTGGAACCTAGGACCTCTTGTCTCCAGACCTGGCTCGATATCAACTGCCCTTAGCCTATAGCATTAATTTTTTAAACCCTTACTTTCCATCTTAGAATCAATACTGTATGTTGGTTCTATGGCAGAAGAGCTATAAGGGTTAGGCAATGGGGGTTAAGTAACTTGCCCAGGGTCATACAACTTGAAAATGTCTGAGGTCAGATTTGAACCCAGGACCTCGTGATCTCTTGATCTGGCTCTCAATCTACCAACCCACCTAATTGCCCCCTGGCCCACTGTCTCTTAATAATTTAAGCTGTCCAGCAGTGTAATGGGTGACCTAGAAAGGTAACAAGTTCCTTGTCCCTAGAAGTATTCAAGAGGAAGGCAGAGGGCTACAGATCCTAAATGTTGTCAGTGGCAAGGGAAGGTATGGTCTGATTCAGTAATTCCAACAAGCATTTATTAGCACCTAGGACCATGTTGGCAAACCTATGGCACACATGCCAGAGGATGCTGCTCCCTTCCCCCTCTCCACATGTGCCTGAGGACATTTCTCACATCTCCCACCCCTCTGCCCAGCAGCCCAATAGGAACATTTCCTCCCTCCCCTGACTGGGCTAAGGGGGTGGGGCTCACATGTGGTATGAGGGTTATAGTTTAGGCACTTAGTCTCTAAACAGTTCAGAATCACTGATAGGGTATACTAGGCACTATGCTTGGTAGTAAGAACACAGACAAAAATTAAATAGCTCCCACCCTCTAAGAGCTTACATTGTTGCAAAACAATTTGTAGATAATAAAAAAAATTAAATACAAAATATTATTAAAACAAAAATACAAAGTAATTCCTTGGGGGAGAGATCCACAGCTAAAGGTGAGTTTGTTAACAATAGAATAAAGAGTGCAGCTAGGAAGCACAGAAGATAGGGTGTCAGGCCTGGAGCTGGGAGGACTTGGATTCAAATGTGACCTCAGACACTAACTATGGAACCCTGGGCAAGTCACTCAACCACAATTGCCTAGCCCTTGTGGCTCTTCTGCCTTGGAATCGATACTCAATATTGATTCTAAAACAAAAGGAAAAGGCTAAAACAAAATAGAATAGGGATTCCAGGGAGCACAATCAGGTGGAAGAGTAGAGTGGGCTGGAGACATGAGAGGGACAGGGTTGACATGGATGAGGAGGAGGAGGAGGGAGCAATAGCTGGGGAGGAGAGCTTCATCCTTGCCCTTCTGAACCATAGACTCAGCCTCAGCTACTGTAGAGAGTAGCTATAAAAGCTCAAAATGCTGATTTGATTATTGATCTCTAAGCAACAGGTGGGGTTAAACTAGAGATGCCTCTGAGATCCATTCCTCTTTTGTGGAAGAGGACGGGAGGAGAAAGGGGAGAGAAAGGAAAGGGCTTATAGGAATATATCTAAGAGATAAAATTGGTCCCAAGACTTTGCTTGGAATATGAATGCAGTTCAGCACTTCTGACCGCACCCCAGTCTCTTTGTGCTATGAAGACTGAGAAGTCCCTGCCCTACAGCTACCAATCTGCTGGAGGAACCAGGACTCAGGCAAAGTAGTTAACTAATAAGGAATGTTCCAAGCATTTATTAAGTGCCTACTGTGTGTCGGGCACTCTGCTAAGTACTAGGTCTACACAGAAAGGCGAAAACAAAAACCAGTCTCTGCTCTCTAGGAGCTGACAGTCTAATGACAGAATACAAATAAATACAAACAAACAGATGCCTTGTGGGAAATCTCAGAGAGAAGGCACTAGGATAAGAGGACTGAGAAAGCCTTCTAGCAGAAGGTGGGACTTGAGCTGAGACTCTAAGGAAGTCAGGGAAGTCCAGAGAGAAGCATTCCAAGCCTGGAGTTCAACCAGTAAAAACGCTGAGTAGCCCTCCTGTGTGAGGGACAAAGAAGACAGAATCACTGAATTGCCCAATGTTTCAGAAGATCAGAAATGTAGGAAGGAGCTAGCATATGAAGGGTTTTGAAAACCAACCAGAGGATTTTAAGTTTAATCTTGGAAAAAAATAAGAAGTCACCAGAGTTTATTATATAGAGGAAAGGGGTGTTGCTATGGTTAGACCTGGGTTTTTGGTAAGTCTTTTTTTAACCCTTTACTTTCTGTCTTCAAATCAATACTAAGTATTGATTTCAAGGCAGAAGAACCAGTAAGGGAGAGGTAATTGGGGTTAAGTGACTTGCCCAGGGTCACATGTTGAGGAAGTGTCTGAAGGCTAGACTCGAACCCAAGACTTCCATTGTCTAGCCCTGGCTCTCTAACCACTGACCCATCTAGCTGCCTAAACGTAGGTTTCAAAAGGCCATTTTGACAAATAAATTGAGAATGGATTGGAAGAAGGAAAGACGAGATAGGGCAATTAACCAGCATATTTGGTGAGCAATGAGGGAGAACAAGCAATTGATATAGGTTTAACAGAAGAAAGAGAAAAGGTATAGGGGAGTGGAGTTCCTTCTCAAAATTGGAAAGGAGTATCTAGTTTAACTCGCACCCTTCAATACCCCAAGTATATATCCTTTCTTTGGCTTCTCCAACAAGTGGTCATCTAGTTTTCATCTTCAGTGATAGGGAGCTCACTAAGTCTCAAGGTAGCCCATTCCATTTTTGGATATTTCTCCTTATAAGGAAGTTTTTTCTTATTTCAACCCCAAATCTGCCTCTTTGTGACTGCCCCACTTTGGTCTTAGATCTGTCCTTTAAGAACTAGTAAAAAAGAGTAAAATCCCTCTTCCAGTAGAGGGCAGGATGGGATAGTATAAACTAAATATGAAATCTGGATTCAGTCTTGGCTGTCATAAAGTGCATTAATTTCTGTCAGTGCCACCTGTAAAGAGGAAAGTTTTATAGAAACATTTGCATTTTTTTAGTAAGAACTGAATGGCATTTTTTTTTGTTTTATTGGTTCTTTTTAAAATATTACTACCGGGGGTAGCTGGGTAGCTCAGTGGATTGGTTGAGAGACAGGCCTAGAGACCGGAGGTCCTGGGTTCAAATTTGACCTCAGACACTTCCCAGCTGTGTGACCCTGGGCAAGTCACTTGACCCCCATTGCCTAGCCCTTACCACTCTTCTGCCTTGGAACCAATACACAGTATTGACTCCAAGACGGAAGGTAAGGGTTTTAAAAAAAAAATATATATATATATATATATATTACTACCATATCCCAATAACTCCTCTATCCCCAACATAACGCTCTCTTGTAACAAAGATACAATTAACACTCACCTTATCTATTAGACATCATTCCCCAATATGTCTTCTCCTCCAATTCTAAATGAAGAAAAAGAAAGCCAAGCAATTAAGTTCTATACTTTTGGTGATAGCTTACATTTTTTGAAAATCATGTTCATATCCTTTGTCAATTATCTATTGGGGAATGACTCTTGGTCTTATCTATTTGTGACAGTTCCTTTGATATCTTAATAAATTAAACTTTTATCAGCTATATTTGATGCAGAGAAATTTTCCTGGTTTCTGGCTACTTTTTTTTATTCTGGTTGTGTTTACTTCATTTATGCAAAAAAACACTTTAAAATTTTTATAATAATAACAGTTGGGGGCAGCTGGGTAGCTCAGTGGATTGAGAGCCAGACCTAGAGATGGGAGGCCCTAGGTTCGAATGTGGCCTCAGACACTTCCCAGCTGTGTGACCCTGGGCAAGTCACTTGATCCCTATTGCCTAGTCCTTATCACTCTTCTGCCTTGAAACCAATGCACAGTATTGATTCCAAGAAAGAAGGTAAGGGTTTTAATAATAGTAATAATAATAGTTAGCATAGAGCACTTATGTGCCAGTCACTGTCCTTAGCACTTTGCAATCATTAACTCTTGGTAGCCTCACAACAGCCCCCAAAAGATTGGTGCTATTGTTATCCCTATTTTATAGATTAAGAATCTGAGGCAAGTAGCTAAGAGAGGCTAAGTGATTTGTCCAGAGTCACACAAGTAAGTGTCTGAACTAAGATTTCAACTCGGGTCTTCCTGACCACAGGTTTTAGCACTCTGTGCCCTCAAAACCAAAAGCATTTAATATATTTTTCATGAAATCATCTATCTATTGTTTGATGAAGAATTCTCCTCATAGCCAAACATCTGAATGATAACTCCTTCCATTTTCCTTTCATTTTTTAAAATTGTGTGACCTCTTCTATTTAGGCCAGGTATCAATTTGGAATTATTCTAGTATATTGTACAAGATGCTGTCTAAACCAATTTTCTGCCAGATTCCCAAAAAGTCTTCTCATATTGGGAATTCTTCTCCTAGTAGGTTGTACTCTTGGACTCATTGAACACTGGACTTCTATGCTTATTTCCTTTTAAATTTGGCTTCATCTAGTCTATTCCCCTGATTCGATTCAATAAGTATTGATTAAATGCATGTTCTGTGCCAGGCACCATGGTAGGTACTGAGAGATTTTTAAAAAGAGACCTCCTTGTTTTCAAAAAAATTATTCATCTTAGGAGAAACAGCAGGTACCTAGACAAATAAATATATAAAATATGAAGAGATGCTATATTGTATACAGAGAACAGCCAAATAGAGCAGTTTAATTGGAGGGTAGAGTTCTGAGGGGTAATAAAACTGAAATCAGTCTAGAGCAATAAGCTAGAGCTAGATTATAAAGGAAAATAAATTCCAGAAGAATATTTTATCCTAGGAAAAATGGGCAACTATGAAAGCATCTTGAGCAGAGGAGTTTCATAATCAGACTATATCAATTTATCAGATACATTGGATGCTGAATTGGAAAGGGAAGAGACTTGAGGCAGAAAATCTGTTGGAACACTCCAGACAAGAAGTAGTCAGAGTCTTAACTAAGGTGGTGACTAAGTGAGGAGAGATAAAGACATGAATGTGATCAATCAACTTTCCTATTTGTTTTAAACTCTTACCTTCTGTCTGATATTAAATATCAGTTCTAAGGCAGAAGACTGGGAAGGGCTAGACAATTGGGGTTAAGTGACTTACCCAAGGTCACACAGCGAGGATGTGTCTGAGGCCATTTGAACCCCAAACCTCCCATCTTTAGACCTGGTTCTCTATCCACCGAGCCACCTTGCTATCCCTGATCTACTTTACTCTGTTCCAGGACCAAATCATTTTCATGTCTAACATTTTGTACTAATATTTGAAGTCATGGATTATGCCCTCCCAAATTCTTTTCTCCCCCAGCCACATAACTTAGTTTATAGTTCATAGGGTTTTTAGAGTATCCAAAAAGAGGTAGGGCTTGAGCTGCTCTTTGAAGGAACAGATTACCTAACCCTGATCTAACTCAGCTCTGAGGGGATTTTTCACTGTGGCTTCAGAAACAGGATGTTTGGTTGGTCAATTCTAATGACTCAACATGTACATTATGGAAACCTGTCCAGGGATTCTTTTCCTGTATGATCTAGCTAGTCCCTGGAGTCCCTTCCGATACTCAGTCTGTGATTCTGAATTCAGCTAGAGGGAGACCTATAGGGAGGGAATTAAGGGAAACTGACCCAGGGCCAGCTCTGGTGAGTCTCCTAGGAAATAATACTGTTTGAAATGACAGTTTGTGTTTGTATAGCCCTTCCACCTATATTATTTCATTTTTTTCCCTCAGTGTAGCCTTTCAAGGGAAGTAATGCAACTATTATCTCCATTTTGTATAGAGAACTAAGCCTCACAGAGATGAGGTGATTTGCCCAATGTTGCAGCTAGGAAATGACAGAATCCCAATTCAAACAGGGCTCTCTCACACAAAAGCTTGTCTTGGTGCCACTGTACCCCACTGCAGTTGCAAGGCATGAATGGCATAGCAAACTCCCTGGAAACCAGGAATGTATAGAATTCTTTATACTTTCCCAAACTATTTTCCATTCATTCTCTTTGGCAATCTTCTAACTAACTTCTTGGGAAGAGAAGTAAGGAATCATTTCTCACCTTTTGTAGAGAGGAAGCTGTGAGGTATTGTGGGAAAAGGTCTGAACCAAGAGCTAGGATTTGGTTCCATTCATTCCACAAGCATTTTTTTAAACCCATACCTTCCATCTTGGAATCAATACTAAGTGTGATTCCAAGGCAGAAGAACAGTAAAGTCTAGGAAACTGAGGTTAAATGACTTGCCCAGAGACACACAGTTAGGAAGTGTGTCTTCTGTCAAAATCCTCTGGATCCTCTGTGGACATTACAGGACTGCTCCTTGGGTCTCCATGCCTTTCCTCTGGTCCTCTGTGTGGCCTGGCATGGGATGGGAGTAGCACAGGACAGTTTTCCATCTTCAGTTACAAAAGTTACTTGTTCACTTAATTTTTTTTAAACTCTTGCCTTGGTCAAAACTTTTTAGTCTTGGATGCTTTGGCCTCTCAAGTCTCCATTCCAAGAACATTTATTAAGCCCAGGCAGTAAGCAAGACCCAGGGAACACCAAAACAAAAAATGAACTGGTCCCTGTCCTCAAGGAGTTTACATTCTCCTAGATTCTATTTTCTATTATACACTTATTATCTATTATTCTATTGTTTACATTCTACAGTCTGTATACAAGTCCTATTGGAGTGAGAAATAAATGCATAGATAAGTAGATAAAAAACATTTGCAAAGTAATTTCAGCTGGGTGGAGCACTGGAAATTGGGGAATCAGGAGAAATCCTTCTGCTGAGCCTTGAAGGAAGCTGGGGATTCTGAGTACATTTGAAGAGAAAGAATACAGTGCAGGGCTTGGCACCCTCCCCCAGCCTTTGAAGCAAAGCCACAGAAGGAAGGGGGAACATCTTGGCATTCCGCTAGTTGGCTCATTTGTCTGGAACATGGAGCCTCTAAAAGAGGAAAGTGCCCAGTAAACCTAGAAAGGCAGGCTGGTGCCAGATGGTGAAGGGCTTTAAATGCCAAATCAGAAGTTTGGATTTTAGCCCATAGAGAGCCGTGCTGCTGGAGCAAGGAAAAGATGTCGGTATGGGGTTGGCCCTATACTTGAGCAGGCCCTATCCTATCTAGCAGCTTCCGGGGAGATTTGAGGCTGGGGGCCAATCCATAGGCTATTGCTAGAACCAGATGAGAGATTATATGATGAGGTTCTGTGATACTGTTGAGCTAGAACTGCAAAGACTTGGTTACTGATTGGATGTGAGGGTTAATTAAAGAAGAGAGAGGGGAGAGGCACAGATGATTCTGAGGTTGCAACTCTGAACCAGGGGGCCTTGATAAGACTAAGGAAGTTGGGAAAAGCATTTGGGGAGGGGAGGAGAAGAGTTAAATTATGGATAGTTACAATTAGAAAACCTAGAGACTATGTAGATTAAAAATTAATATCCAAAATACACCAAGTATTATATTAAATAAGATTTATTAATAATAACTTGAAGCAAAAAGGAAAATAAAAGGATAGAGAAACAGAGCTCACCCAGCTGCATGTGCAGGGAAAAGAAAGGGGGGGCATCCAACTATACACATATATGTAACAAATGTAAACGTGAAGACGAAAGGGATGCTGGGAGATGAAATCCAAGGGTACAAGATTTACTAATTACACAAGACCTGGAGTCAAGTCCCACTTCTGACATAGGCTAATTGTTTGACACTGGATGAGCCATTTTTAATCCCTCAGTGATCTAGGAAATTCTCTAAAGACCATTTGCAGAGAAAGGGATAACTTGAATTATTAGAGGGAGTTCCTTTCACCTCGGATTTCCCTATGCCAGTGAAATCATGCATTCAGTCCCTGTCTCTTCAGGACTTCCACTTAGGAATGTTCATTAGACAGTTGGTGATACTATACAGAACTTTGGGTTGCAGCCATGGTGGAGAGAGAGAGAAGATGCCAAGGGAGAGACAGAAATGATAGTAGGGAGAGGGAGACTGGACAGTAGAGCCAGACGGGTAAGAGTAAAACCAAGAGAGAACAACAGTATCATGAAATCTCAAGGAGAAGAGAGTATCCAGAAGGAGGGGCATCTTGTACCATGAAATAAATTCTACATGGTTTAAAAAGAAGAATAAGGAGTAGGGATAGCTAGGTTGGCTCAGTGGATAGAGGGCCAGGCCCCAGGTTGAAAGGACCTGGCTTCAAACTTGACCTCAGACACTTCCTAGTTGTGTGACCCTGGACCAGTCCATTGGGACTTAAAAAGTTCTACTGCCTAGCCCTTACCCCTCTTCTGCCTAGGAAGCAATACTTAATATTGATTTGTTTTAAACCTTTACCTTCCATCTTAATATCAATACTGTGTATTGGTTGCAAAGCAGAAGAGGGATAAGGGCTAGGCTATGGGGGTTAAGTGACTTGCCCAGGGTCAAACAGCAAGGAATTGTCCAAAGCCAGATATGAACCCAGGACCTCCGGTCTCTGGGCCTGGCTCTCCATCCACTGAGCCACCCAACTGGCCCCTTTAGTATTGATTTATAAGACAGAAGGTAGGATTTTTTTTTAAAAGAATAATTGCTGAGAAAAGACTCATTCTGCCCTCTTTTTCTTGGTGATCTCATTAGCTTTCCTTTAAGCAGCTCTATACTTAAGGTACTCATTATCTCTCTGGGCTACCATTCTGACCTGTTTTTTTGTGTATGTGTGTGGTGTGTGTGTGTCTCCAACACACAAAAAGTGAAATTTCCAGTGAGTGAGTGTGCCTAGTACCCAACTGCAATCCTTTTGTATCCAGCACTACTTTTCTCATTTGAGCTTCCACTGGAGGGTCAGAAACACATTTTCCAGACAGATGTGGCTATAGATAAACAGTTGCTATGTTATCAGAGCTAGGGACTAGTAGAAGATACTCTATCCAGCTGGCCATGGATTCTTTGAGACAGCCACACATGACCACTCCATTTTCATCTCTGCCTTTGCCCTGGAGTGGAGTGGTTTGGGGGGGGAATACAATTACAAAAAGGAAACTAGCCCGTGCCCTCAAAGAGCTTATTTTGAGAAGGGAAAACAACACGCAAAAAGAGACCAGAAAGCTAGGAGAGGGATGGGACATCAGGAGCTACCTGGCTCTAGGACATCCTGTTGTGTGGAGTGAAAACTAGGCAGCTACAAGTGGAGTCCAGTTTCTGTCCTCTCTAAAGGAAGGCATTGGGTGGAGTTTGGTAATCTGCCCTCCATTCAAAGGAGAGAGGAGGCTAATGGAGGTGGTATCTACTACTGATTCAGCATCTCTGATGACACAAATATTCCCTCCCCATTGCTGTCCTCTGGCACAGGCACAAGGGTTTCCTTCCACAGCTGTTGCCAAAACTGGAACTGACCTTAAACGCTAACCTTTCCTCCCCCCAACTGCTGAATGACCTAATAGACCAAGGGACATAATTGATTCTCTCCTGCCAATCACAAGAGATTTGCCTTTATCCAAAGGTTAAGGTCCTATAATACTGTCAAACTGATTAAGGAACTTAATTCATACATCGTTGTAAGGAAAACTCCTTTATATATATATATATATATATATTTTTTTTTTTTAAACCCTTACCTTCCATCTTGGAGTCAATACTGTGTATTGGCTCCAAGGCAGAAGAGTGGTAAGGGATAGGCAATGGGGGTCAAGTGACTTGCCCAGGGTCACACAGCTAGGAAGTAGCTGAGGCCAGATTTGAACCTAGGACCTCCCATCTCTAGGCCTGGCTCTAAATCCACTGAGCTACCCAGCTGCCCCCCCCCCTTTCTTTATATTTTATAAACAGATTTGTCTACCTTAAAACTAAATAAGCATAAAGCTCTGTAGCAAAGATTGAGATCATTCAAAAACACACCTATGAGAGGGGCAGTTGGATAGACCCAATGTCCCCTACCCACCCAAGAGACAGGAGGTATAGACATAGAGTATTTCAAGGCAAAGGGGAGGTGGTGTTCTCTTTGACTGGGCAACATGGAAAAAAACTTCTGCCCAGTATAAGAACTATGCTGTCAGTGTTTTAGAATGCACATCTGGTTGGGACTCATAAGATAAAGGGAAAGCATGGACTCTCTTCAGAGCTGATCTCTTAGGGCAGGAGCATTGCAAAGTAGGTATCTGTCACTATTCCATAATCTTGATGTTCTGTGGTAGTGGTAGTAGTCTCTCGGTAACCGAGGATGACGAATTTCTTTGTGCGTTTTTGTGCACAAAGACACTTGTGCATGAAGATTTAAGTGGAAAAGTCGATGCACAGAGACAGTCCCACTCTCTCGGTGTTGGAAGCCTGGATCCAGTGGCATGAAAAATCGTTACACCTGGAGGCTTCCTCAGCTGCATTGGATGGCCGTGTTGTCTTTTGTGCTCCAACACGCCCTAAGCACTCCACAGTGCTTTGCTGTGTCGCCATTTCAGCCGTTGAACCTTCTTGTTGGTTTCTTCTGTCTGTTCCGCCAAAGCAGTCTTCACATGCTGGGTGAGCAAAGCCCTGGTTCACCAGGGATCCACAACGACCCGATGGCTACCCTCACAAGGTTTAGCCGGCCTGTCGAAGCCTTTGCCTGGGGTGTGGCCGCTGCAGCATGCTAGCAGCTACTGGGAGCCACAAGTGAGAGCTGGGTGTCAGGTGGGGGTCAGAGGCTGGAGAGCTGCCCTAGGAGGGCACGACAAGCCCTCCATACCAAAGATATTACTCCTCCCTGAGCACCCCCATACACCCTTGATGTTCTAAAGCAATTATAAATATCACAAAAGTCTTTAGAAACTTGTTAATCCTCTGGGATCAAATGCAAAATCCTATTTGATATTCATATTCATAGTCTGGCTCCTCTCTACCAATCTCTTACCTTATTACCATACATACTCTAGTGACATTGGCCTCCTTTGCCATTGGCTGTTCCCCATGCCTAGAATACTCTTCTTCCTTGTCTTCACCTTCTGGCTTCAAGTCTTAACTAAAATCCCACCCTCTATAGGAGGCTTTCTCCAATGTCCCAATTCTTTCTATTCACTATTTACTACAGATCATATAGTTTGTTATCCTATATATAGGTACAATCTGTTTGCTTGTTGTCTCCCACATTTGATTGTAAACTCCTAGTAGAGGACAGGGATTGTCTTTTTAACCTCAGAACTGAACACAGTGTCTGGCACATAGTAAGTGCTTAATAAATGTTTATTAACTGTCAAGGCTTGAAGAGTCATAAGACAAACAGGCAGAGGGTCTCTGAGAAGACAACTGTTGGGGTTGAACTGGTTTATCTATGGGATCAAAATGGGAAAGTAAAGACAGGGAATTCAGACCCAGGACAGGCTGAGAAAGTCCTGAGGGATGGAGAAATGGGAATTCTCAAAAATAGGGTTAGGAAGATGGTAAGGCATAGGATGTGTCAACATGGAATCTAGAAACCCCAAACTTTTAGCCTAGTAAGATCTGATGAACCCCAAGTTTTAGGATTAGCTTGTAAGTTGGAGACCCCAAAGCTTGTCCTCATTCCCTGTTCTCATGAGAATCCACCCTGAAGGGGATCTCAGGCTAGCAATTTCAGACTGAATAATGGGTCTTGAGGTAAAAGACAATCCACTAGAGGTGGAGGCTAAGCCCAAGCCAAGTGATTCTTGTGTCCAGAAGCTTCTCCCACAGGATCACACCCTCCTTTCCAGGATCCAACCCAAGACCTTCAGCTTATGAGACTGACAGGATGCCTAATGTGCAAAAGAGTTACTTGGCTTGGACTTGGCCCCACCTGATGGGGATTGTCATTAGGGTCCATTATTCAGTCTGAAACTGCTAGCCTAAGATTCCCTTCAGGGTGGATTCTCTCTGGAACATGGGACAAGTACAAGCTTTGGGATCTCCAGTTTACAATCTAGTCCTAAAATTTGGGGTTCATCAGATTTTACTAGGCTACAAGTTTGGGTTTTCTAGATTGCATGTTGACAGAAGTTACAAAAAAATAGCTAGTTATTTTATAAAGTACTTTAAGATTGGTAAAGCACTTTACAAATATTGTCTCATAACAAGCCTGAGAGGTAGATACTATTATTATCCTCAGATTACCAACGAGAACAGTCTCTGGGAACAGTCTCCCACTAGCCAGGTCTCCCTGGCCCAATGGGAACTCGAGGAATGGATCATTGCTCTGATGCTAGTCCAGGAGTGGAGAGGGAATGGTTCATCGTCCAGAGTTTTCCATTGGGAAAACTTATTGGGTGGCCACCTGAGCCTGGGAATCCCACTTTTGAGTTCCATTCAGCTGGATGGGAAACCGATGAGAAACTGAGGCAGAGGTTATGCCTTGCCCAGCCTTTCAAAGATAGTAAAGACTGGAGGCTGGATTTGAACTCTGGTGTTCCTGACTCCAGGTCCAGCTCTCCAAACCCTCACTTCCACCACATAAGTTTCTCTAGTTTCTCTCTCTTTGAATGCCTAGCTCAGTCCAAAACTGCTCCAGTGCCACTTCTTTCCAGATTTAACACACCCACCCACACTTTGGTACTAGTGCTTGGGGGCCTGAGCTGTTCTCCTTTTTCCTTTGTGTCTCCCCCAATAAATATAGCAGTTAGGTGAAATAGAGCACCTGGGCTGGCTTCAGGAAGTTGTTCTATCCTTTTATAGTCTTGTTGGACTCTTGATGACCAAATTTTGGGTTTTCTTGGCAAAGCTCACTAGGCTCCCTCCAGGAGTCAGGAAGTCTTGAATTCAAATCTAGCCCTAGACTGGTGATCCTGGGCAAGTCATTTAAACCTGTTTGCTTCAGTTTCCACACCTGTAAGACTAGCTGGAGGAGGAAATGGCAAACCACTTCAACATCTCTGCCAAATAAAACAAAAACAAATCAGAACAGATGCAGTCATGAAGAAACCAACACGGCTGAACAACAAGGAATAAATAAAATGCTCGTTGATTGGAGTCCTGGAGAGCATTTTCAGTTGAACGATGTTAGAAGGCTGAACCCAAAGGGTTGAGAAAGATGGGATGGGGAGATAAGAGGGCAAAGTGAAACTGTTTAAGGATGTTGGTAAGAAGCAAGGAAGAGATAATGTTGGTTCATTACCAGCACAAGGAGCTAGTCACTTCTCCCTAGACCTCAGTTTCCCCATTTGTAAGATGAAAGGATGGAAGAGATTGTCGGAAAACTAGCCATTCAAAGCATAGCCTGTAGAAAGGACTCGCACGACGTCAAACATCCAGGAGGCGACAGAGCCAAATGGAACTCAAAATTGGGATTCCCAGGCTCGGGTGGCGGCCCAATAAGATCCTGGTGGAAAACTCCGGACGATGAACCATCCCCTCTCCACTCCCGGACTAGCATCAGAGCAATGACCCATTCCTCGAGTTCCGGTCTCCCATCGGGCCAGGGAGACCTGGCTAGTGGGAGACTGTTCCCAGAGGAGGCTGAATGCCAGGTGGGTCTCGCAGTTGCCCTGCCCTCACCCTTTCTCCAGGCTCCTCTGCCCCACCCCCTCCCCTGGCCCTGGGCCAGCAGCAAAGGGAAAAACCTGGTCTGGAATTTCCGTCCGCCAGGAGTCCAGGTGCCTAAATTGGAGCCGGCCCTGGGGCTGAGGAAGGGCCCTGGCCATCTTGAAGGCGTGTCCCAGGCTTCTACTGGGGGCGGGGCAAGGTAAGCCCGGCCAGGGGCGGAGGAGGAAGAGGAGCAGGTGTAGCTAAACCTGAGACCGGGACGAAATTTTGACTCCACTCCTAGTTTCCCTCCCTGGACTCTGGGTCCTCCCCTAGTACTTCGGTGTTAACAGCTTCCTGGGGTACCAAAGGAAATCCTCGAGTGCTTCTAGCTACCCACCATGCTGGGAAGCTGAAGGACCGCCTGGGTGGATGATGGCGGTGAGATTTCAGGTGAGTGCCTGCCCAGATAGGGAAAAGAGGAGAGCCCTTGGGGCATTGGAGGGGGGGAGGTGCAGAATCTGACCTCTTGGCTACTCTTTCGCCTAGGTTGGGGGCGGGGGAGAGTGCTCTTGGAGAAGCTTTCTCTCCTCGCCCACTACATGCAAACAAACACCTTCGATAAAAGGAATTCCAAAGTGTTAGAGCGGGAAAAGACCGAGATTGTCTCCATCTCGGTAGTCCAGCCCAGTTTTACAACAAGGGAAACTGAGGCTGTAAAACGAGAGGAAGGAAATCGCCTGAGGACACATAATTATGGCTGAGCTGGTGAATACGTTTACGAACTTGTCCTTTCTTGGCCCCTTTCCTAATCCAATCTCCTCCTGTGGATCGCCTGTCTCCCCCGCCCCCATCTCTTTTCCTAGGGCTAGTTACTTCCCCGACCCTCAGTTTCCTCTTATGTAAAATGAGGAGGTTGAGTTCTCCAAATCCCTTTCCAAGTTCTTAAATCCTAAAATCAGATCTTGGTTTGCTTGAGGCTGACCTAGGGGAAAGCTCTAATCTTTGTTGTCCTGCCCCTTTCAGTTTTCTAGCCTCGCACTCCCCAGGCAGCTGCATTCTAATGTTGAATATCAATGGGAGAGGTGGGAGGGAAGGAGGAAAAGGGAAGAGCTGTGGGTTGGGGCGCTTGGGAAGGATTTTGGGCTTCCAGGAATACTTAGGAAAGAGAGGTTAGACTTTCAGGAAATATCCAAGAAAGCAAGCTGGTGTTAAAGGAAAGAGCCCAGCCTGAGTGGCTAGAGTCCCATGGCCCAGGCTAGCCAATTAATTCATTTTATGACCTTGGGCAAGTCACATCCACCTTCTCTAAGACAATAACAGGTTCTGTGGGGCTTTTACATTCCTAGTCACATTACCCTTTTGCCCGGCTCTTGTGTTAAGAAATCTCTATTGGAATGTGAGTAATTTTATTATCCCTGATTATAAGGAAATTCAAACTTAGGGAGAAGTGATTTTTTTTTCAAAAATAGATTATTTTTTTCTTTTGTTTTTACATCTACTGCCCTTCCGTGGTATCCCTCTCCCTCCCAAAGAGGAATAGTCTTTAACAAAGAATTTTTTTTTTTAGTAAGAAGAGGAAAAACAGCAAAGTTAATACAAAAATTCTGACATGTAGTAGTCCTCTCATGGACCTCCCCAAAAGTCTTTTCCCACCTCTTCTCTGGGGCCAGACTTGTTTGTGGTTTGGTTTACATTATTGTCCTCATTTGTATATTATTAGCTCATTTCCTGACTCTGCTTACTTTGTATCAGTTCATATAAATCTTTCTGTGTTTCTCAGTATTCCTGGTGGTTGTCTTTTCTTACAGTCCAGCAATATTCTATTACATGCATGTTTTACAAATTTGTCTAGTTAAACCCCAACTGATTTATTTCCAGTTCTTTCTCCTGCAAAAGGTGCTGTTGTAATTACACTTTTTGGTACCTGTGGAGTATTTCTATTTATCACTAATTTGGAACACATATACTTAGCAGTGGAATCTCAGCCTTCCGCCCTTTGATTGGAAATTGCTTTCTTGAAAGGTTGTACCCATTCTCAGCTCCCCAATAATAAATGTGTGCCAATCTTTTCACAACCTCTCCAGCTCTGACTATTGTCATTTTCTGAGCCAGTGATTATAGTTCTTTAGGGATCAGGGAGTGCATCCCCAGAACACCTAGAACTTTCTATCTAAAAGATATATGAAGAAGCCAAAAGAAGAGACCCTTTACTAGCTACTGTTCTGCATCCAAGTAGTCACTTCTCAAGAGGGATGTAGAACTGAACATGAGATCTATGGGTACTCAACATCTTGGGGGGGGGGAGACAGAAAATATTTCTCCCCCTAGTTGAACTGATTTTTTTCAAACCACTGCATTCAAGGTCCAGTTTCCATGAAATCACTTCAGAAGTTCCAAAAGTCTCCTTGAGAACAGACAAACCCGCACAAATCTACTTTACACAAGGATAAGCAGCTAAGCAATACAATGGATAGAGTGCCCACCCTAGAACTAGGAAGACCTGATCTCAAATCTAGCTTCAGATACTTATTGAGTAACCTTGGGCAAGTCACTGATGTTTGCCTGAGTTTCTTCATCTGTAAAATGAACTGGAGAAGAAAATGGCAAACCACTCCAGTATTCTTGAGAAGAAAATGCCAAATGGAGTCACAGAGTCAAACACAACTGAAAAAATTATTCAAGTCCAGGGATAACCCACTGAACAGAGTCCAGAGTCCTCTTTAGCCAATGTGTGTGTTGGGCACATCACTTCCCTTTCCTAAATTTCAGTTACCTCATTTGTAAATTGAGGGGTTTGGCTCTGGAAATCTGCCTTGGGACCTTTTGAACTCTGATACTGTATATATTAAATTGAGAAGAGCATCAGTTTCTAAGTTGGGTCCTAGATTTGTATCTCAGATGCTCTTCTTTTAAAAAAACAACCACCTCTTACCTTTTGTCTTATAATCAATAGTAAGTATCAGTTCCAAGCCTTAAGGGGTTGCTGGTTAGAGTTAAGTGACTTGCCCAGGGTCACACAGCCAGGAAACTTCTGAGGCCATAAGATGGCATAAGAAAGCTGGCTCTGTAATACTTACTAGTTATGAATCCTTGGCAAAATCCCGTGACTTCTCTAAGACTGTTTTCTCCACAGTAAACTAGACTTGCCTTACTTTCCTTATTAGAGATATTTTGAGGTTCCCTCTCTTTATTTTCTCAGTATCACCATATCTCTTTATTTTTTACCATTTATTTTTTCTGATACTATATCTTGGTTTCCATTTTTCTGTCTATCTATTCATTTACAGATTTTTTTCTCTATTGCCATACCTCTTAAAACCAGAAGGGATCTTGCTTATAATCTAGCCCAACCCCCTCATTTTACTAGTAAGGCATAGAAAGAATAAGTGATCACCCATGTAAATAAGTAGCTGAGACAGAATTTAAACCCAGCTCCATTGATTCCAAATCCAGTATACTTTCTCATTCTATCACAAATTGGCTATTTTTCTTTTTCTGTGACTTTCTCATTTATTTTTTTAACAAACAACTTTTTATTTTAATTATTTTAAAGAATATTTTCCCACATTAAATGATTCCTTTTCTTTCCCTCCCTGCTCCCAGAGCTGACAAGCAATTCCACTGGGTTGTACAAATGTTGTCACTTGATACCTATTTCCATATTATTCATTTTTGCCATAGAGCAATTTTTTTAAGGCCTAAACCCCAAATCACGTCCCTATATATACATGTGATAAGTGATGTCATATATTTTGCTTTTGCATTTTGACTCCCATACTTCTTTCTTTCAATCAAACAACTATTTTTCCCCTCTTTCTGTCTCAAGTTTCTTTCTCCCATGCCTGAGTCTCCTCTCCCTTTGTCTGTTTTGGACCTTACTCTCTTTGTCATTGTTTCTTTATCTTTGCCTCCATTTTTCTCCATGTGTAGCTGTCATTGCTCTAGCTGAGCACTGTTGCACTGTTTTCTTCTTCCCATTCTATCATCCTCCTTCCCTTCCTTGGAATGATTAAGGCTCAACCTCAGTACCACCCTTCTTCCTGTTCCCTTCATCACCTATGACGCCAGCCACAGCCTACTTCAGAGATATATTTCTCTGCCATTCACAGGCACCTCTTTCCCCTCCCCAGCTAGAGTGAGGACCTGCCAGGGAAGCCAAGCAGAAGAGGTCTGCCAACCTGGCACAATAGGAAGCCAAGCTGACGTCTCCTGGGGGTGGCAAACAGGTCTGGACAAGTCAACCCAGAGATTGGCACGAGGAGCCAGGAGTTCAGTGGCTAGAGTCCTGGACGGGAACATGGGAGGAGGGAGAAGTGAAACACCTGTCACCCGCTTTCTCCAGAGCCTTCTAGTGACTTCTTTTAAAAATAGGGCTCCCTAGGGTGAGATTCTGCTACTTAGGAGAGCTCCCTTTCCCCTCCCACCTTCTGGCTCTCCATTTCCCCAGATGGGTTCAACCAGCCCTTGTTCCATCCCTATTGGGTGACTTGTTTGATGGTTACAAAAATGAATCTATCTGCCTGTGCTCTTCACCCATTTAAAAATAAGGTTAAATTTTTGGCTCTGCTATGAGACAAGTTCAGAAGTGATGAACTAGTTGGGTCAAGCAGATTCCCAAGCACTTGGGGAGGGAGGGAAGCATCCGTGAAGGGACTGTGTACTTCAAGAATGTCAGTTACTCAGAGATAAAGGGAATCAGTGCCAGGCACAGCTCTGGAACCAGGAGAGAACAGACCTGAGATCAAGGAACAGCAAGCCCTGTTGAGCAGGAGTATAACGTGTTCACAGAGTTAATTTGTAGGCTGCAGGAGGTCTTCCATGCCAGGCCATGGTACATGGAATTAATTTGGTAGTAAACGAGGAGGAGCCCCCCAGGATGTTTTTCAGTAGTCAACTGACACTATAATAATAGCTCAGATTTCAGAATATAAACACCTGCAGAGCAGAGATTGTTTCATTTTTTAATTTTGTTTTGTCATTATCTGTTAACTCTTCCGGGTATGTTTTAAATTCAGACTGAGCCTTTTTTAAATTTTATTTAATTGATTAAGAAAATTTTTCCATGGTTACATGATTCATTCTTTCCCTCACCTCCTCTCTCCCCAATACCAGAGCCAATGCACAACTCCACTGGGTTTTACGTATGTCATTGATCAAGATCTATTTCCATATTATTGCTATTTGCACCAGAATGATCATTTAGAGTTAGACTGAGCTTCTGGTGAGCAGAGGGACTGTCTTTTCCCTTTCTGTCCCTGGAGTCTTTGTAGCCTTTGCAGACTGACCAGTGGACACTTAAATGCTTGTGGATTGAACCATATAGTAGTTTAAGATTAGCAGACCTCTTTACATATAGTATCTTCAGTCACCAGGCATTTATGATGTACCTACTGTGTGTCAGGAACTGGCCTAACCACAGGAGATGGGAGTATGAAGAATGAAACAATCCTCACTCACAATGAGTTTACATCCCAATGGAGAAGACGAGTACCAGCAATTCTGGTGTAAGGATAGAGATGCTGCCAGCAAAATCACTCACAAAAACCACAGGGTTTATGGGAGAAATGGAGTTAGGACACAATGCTCAAATATTTTCATAGTGACACTTTTTAATTATGAAAATAATATAATTGTGTATTTGGACACAACCTGAAATGACAATAAAAATAGGCATTATGATTGCCAAATACTTCTGGAGAATGCAAAAATTATCTAAGTACTAAACAAAATGGTCCTCGTTTTCCACAATTTATTTAAATTGCATGTTCCAATTTTCCTATGGGAAATAAAAATATTTAGTAATAAAAGAAATATTGCACAAAGCCTGAAGGCCACTTTTTATAGCTGAAGATGCATATCAAGTGCTTTTCCCATAGTATGTATACAAAATATTTTTTTCAGCACTCATTTTTAAAAACCTTTTAAAACCCACAGCAAAACAAAAACATTACCTAATGATCAGGAAGTATAGTGTTTTCCATGTTCATTGTATCCAGCATAGGACTTTGATTTTCCCAGTCCTATTAAATTGTAATCATTTTGTTTTTCTATAAAAATATCTTGTATTTATAAAATTTCTTAACCCATCAAGTCAAGACTTTAAAGATGCTTGAATATAATTCTTTTTGGCTGGTATAAAGTTACTGGCTTGGTCTAACCTACCCTCATTTCCTTTAGAGTATAACTTTACTCAGCAGAAGAGGATATTAAATGAGGAAGTAACTTGTGGTTTAGTTAAGAGAACATAGACAAAAAGGCAATTATAAACCCACACACACACAATAAGAACACATTTTTCACTTCTCTTATCAGATCCCAATTAATATCACAATACGATCCTTTCATAAATCTTTTTTTCCCCCAAATTCTAACATTCATAGAGTTGGTACAGTAGGGGTGCAGTGGGAAGTAGAAGAAGCATGGATGAAATTCTTTTCCTTTAATCCCCAAAGACAAAAAATGCTCCAAATAGCTCTATTTCCCATATAGGGTAAGAAGAATTGGATTACATACCCAAATATCAGGTTTCAGTTACAGATGCAGAAACTGGCATTAATAGATTCAATGGTTTTTCCTAAATGTTAAATAAATATGCAGAATTGGGCATAATTAAGAGGAAAAGATCTCCATTTGGCTAACAGTAATTTTAAAATTTATTTAACTTTCCAATAGCCTAAGGCCAATTGCATGGAAAGAGAAGAACAAGTTTCACATTTCCCATTTTGTAGACTAGTTTAAGCAAATCTTGCATTATCCAGTTTTTCAACTATTTTTTATATATGATAAGATTATTTATAAAGCTCATATTGAAGAACACTGAAAATGGGTCCTGTGGCTTCAACTTGGGTTGTGGTCATTTGCTTTGCTGTATAAATGACAAGTTCCTCTAGTCTGGAAATAATAACAAAGCCAAGGGAATGAGAATTCACATCCCAAAGCCATAAACACTGTTTAACAATATTGAAAAATCGGAATGTTAAAGAAATATACAAAATTGGGCATAATTAAGAGGAAAAGGTCTCCATCTAGCTAGCAATAATTTGTAAATTTCATAAATAGATCAATGAGATTTTAATCATTTAAATTTAATCAGACAAACCTTTTGCATGTGCTAAAGGCCATATTGTTTGAAGCAATTTGCATATGATTCCTGATCAAGATTCATAATTGCACAAATATGATAGGTCTTACAATCTCCACTGCACATGATGTCACTGTTATAACTCACAAAGAAATGCTTATACTATGTTACCAATTGTTTGCTATCTAAGACTATAAATTGCTAACTAACCCATATAAATTTTTTGGGTGGCAAATCTTCGATCCCATAAGCCTTTGTTAGGATGTACTCCAACTTCCAGCTGGGTTCTTCTTTCGTGTTAGCCTCTGTGAGGTTTAAATAATACCGACAAGTATCCAGCAAGATCATACTGAAACAGCCTGATTCCAGGGTTGTTGATGTTTTTTCTAGAATTCTTTTCACTGGTGTGACAGCAAGAGCTGACTGGATTTCCTTTGAGTGTGTCCATAAAATTGTCCTGCAATAATATCACTGTACTTGTGGAAAATACCAATCAGTTTCTTCTTATAATATTCTCTCATAGCAGTTGTATTTCTTGAATACAGTAGCTATCCCACTGATACCTTTTCTTTATTTGGCTGAGAGCCATTCAGTGCTACTCAGACTGATTTGCTGCGTCAGTCTGGTTGAGAGAAACAGTATTGGGGCTACAGTACAAGTTTGTGTTTAGACTGATGATCCTGAGGGACTGAGGGTTCAGAAGAGATGGAATGCCTATGAATAAAAGCCACTTCTCCTCAAAGTGTGGATGGCTTCCTCAGTTAATCCCGGTTTCCAGAAGTTGGCTACAGCATCATATACTTTGTTGCTGGACATGGGCAGTGGTCATGATTTCCCAAAGCAGGGAAAACCTGGAAATTGGGAAAAGGGCTTTAGACTGTGGTTGTCCTATTGCCAATGACATTTATGATGACATCCGTGGAGAGTTCCTTACCTGGAACATGAGGAGGGTTCTCCCCAGTCCATATCATGAAAGCTGCTTTTGTCCAAAACTCTTAATGAAATTAAATGCTGATAAAAATGAGTTGGTATGAAGAATCACATGGAAAGTCTCCCAAAGAGCGAGGATTGGAAGCATTTGCCCCATGGGATGATGAGCATCCTTTCCTATGGTCTTCAGTGATATAGTAGGTAGGGTCTAGATGTAAGTCAGTCACACGCCAAAACTGTCCCACCACAGGGTCCTGAATTCCAGCCACAGGGGCGGAGGAGACATACAAGCTGCTCAGCAGGCAGCATGCCCAGGAGAACATACCCCTTAGGTCCATAGCCCAGGCCAGGTGCTTTGGAGCCTGCCCAGGAAGCTGTGAAATATGGGTGATTAAGCTCGAGCCCAAGGTCAGCTGGTGACACATTTTTTAAAAACATAGGAACCCACTTCCTAGCTGTGTGACCCTGGGCAAGTCATTTGTTCCTAATTACTTAGCCCTTTATACACTTCTTCCTTGGGACTGTTACTTAGTATTATTTCTAAGACGAAAGGTGAGAATTTTTTAAAAAAGAAAGAGAAAGGTCCCCAATTAAAATTTTAGCACAGTTTTATACAAGTTAAATTATTATTGGGGCATTCTCTATCCCCAGTTCCTACAAGCTAGATCTTGCAAATTCTAAACATGGCATTTTACCTTGAAGAAACCTGAAATCTGTGGAATTGGGCGTGTGAGTCATTGTGAAATGGTATGGAATGAGGGTCATCTGAAATCGGAGAGAAAATCATAACATCAGCTGGGGATGGATGTGACTTCTTGCTCTCTTGATGTCCCTCTTGTCTCTTAGTATAAAATTGTTGTTGGTTTTTGTTTTTGTTTTAGTCATGTCTGACTTTTTGCGATTCCATTTGGGATTTTCTTGGACAGAGACACTAGAATGATTTGTCATTTCCTTCTCTAGCTCATTTGACAGATAAAGAAACAGAGACAAACAAGGTTAAATGACTTGCCCAGGATCACACATGTAAGACTATATTTGAACTCAGGTTTTCCTTACTCCAGGTTGGGCACTCTATCCACTGTGCCACCTAGCTGCCCCAAAATTACATAAGTAAACTAAAAAACCAAGTGATGCTCAAATTGTTGCCTAAGGTATCAATTGCAAAAACTATTTCCCATTTCCAAGACAGGCATTAAAGCAGAATTGATTGTATAGAAATATATAGAAAGTGGATAAATATAAATCCATACAAAGTAATAGTAGTTTGGGAGAGAAGCCACTAGCGGTTGGAATCAGGAAAGGATCCATGCAGATGATAGTTTCTGAGCTGAATCTTAAGGAAGAGAGAGATTTTTTGAACAGGAGGTGAGAGGAAAGTGAATGGCCAGGTTCAGAGGTAAGATAATACAAAGGCAAGGAGATTGGAAATGTAGTTTCATTGGTGAGAAAAAGAGAAGACCGGTTTGGCTTTATGGAAGTGTGAGAGGGGCAGTGATGTCCAATGAAGTTGGAACAGGTTGAGATCAGGTTATACAGGGCTGTAGAAGCTAAACAGCCATTTATATTTTGCCCTGGAGGCAAGAGGAAGCCACTAAGCTTGGTTGAGTAAAAAGGAGTAACAGGGTCAGATCTGGGCTTGAGGAAAATGACTTTGGCTCTACTGTGTACAATGGACTAAAAAGGAGGAAAAAAATGAATTAGACCAATTAGGAAACTGTCATTATAATGAGATGATGAGAGAAGAGAGATGATGAGAGCCTGAACTAAAATGGTAGCTGGGTAGAGAGAAGGTATCGAGTATGAGATGTTAGGGTTGTAGAAATGGCAACCTTTAACAAGTGATCCAATATATGGGTTGAGGGAGAATCAAGAGTCCAGGATAATGCCAAGGTTATAAACCTTAAAGACCAGAACAATGATGGAGCCTTTGACAGAAATGTACAATCTGGAAGAGGAGAAAAGTATAGAGGAAAAGATGAGTTCAGTTTTAGACAAGTTGAGTTGGAGATGTCTCAGCAACCCTGTGAAGTGGTGCTATTATCTCATCCTACAAGAGGAAACTCAGGCTGAGAGTGGTTAAATAACTTGCCCGGGCTCACACAGCTAGTAAAGTGTCCAAGGCGAGCTAGGAACCGTGGACTTCCTGATTCTAAGTTCCACATTCTATGCTATATACTTCTTATGCATTAGGAAGATAACACTGGCAGTTCCTGCAGGATCTACAGGAAGGAGGGCAAGGCTAGCAAAGTGATGAGGAGCAGTTAGTTAGGGCAGTAGCAATGGAACTAGAGAGGAAAGATGGAGCCTGAGTCATTGAGTATGGCAAATGTTTGGATGTTGGGGCCTGGGGAGTAGAAATGAAATGTACTTTGTTTAAACTATGTTAAGTTTTGAGGTACTGGTAGGATTTTCCCATGGGAGGTGCTTCACTGGAACTTTGGAACTCAAAAAGAGGAGGTGGAAAAATACCTGATCTGTGAATCATCTGCATGGAGGTGATCATAGAAACCCAAGAACTGAGTGAGCTAATGAAGGGAGAGAGCTCAGAGGGAAAAACAGAAAGTCATTTGAGGAAATCCTATCTTTCCTCCTAAGGGTAGAGGCCAGGACCAGGAGGAAAAAGAGGAACCAAGGAAAGACTAACTGGAGGGGAGAACAAAGAGAGGACCGCCTATCTCTGAAAGCAAAGATATATGGAGGAAAAGCTAGTCAGCATAGTCTTTTATTTTTAAATTTTTTATTTTATTGTCATGCAAAACATACTCCATGTTTGATCATTGTTGTAAGAGAATATTCCTACATAACCAAAACCCCCAAATAAAACAACAAATACAGTGATGTATTTAAATAATACACAGGAGGTCGTGAAAGGCATATAAGTCTTTCAGGATTGTTCCAGATCCTTGCATAGCTGAGAGTGGCCAAGTTTTCACAGATAATCATTGCCCAATATTGTTATTATTGTGTATAATGTTCTCCCAGTTCTGCTTATTTAGCTCTGCATCAGTTCCTGCAGATCCTTCCAGCTTTTTCTGAAATCATCTTGCTTGCCAGTTCTTATAGCCCAATAGTACACCATCACCAACATGTCCCACAATTTGCTTTGCTATTCCCCAATTAACGAATGTCTCCTCAGTTTCCAGTTCTTTGCCACTACAATCTTTGCTCTTATAAATATTTTTGTACAAGTAGGTCCTTTTCCCTTTAACATAGTCTTAATACTGCAGATGAAGTAGGATAAGGGCTTTGGGAGAGAGAAGCTTCAGTAGCTGGAGTTGTAAGATTTAAATTAATATCAATATTTAAATTTAATTAAAATTTAAATTAATATCAATAACTCCAAGTTTAAGTCCTACAGAGTAAAAAGTAGACTTCAGAGTGGAGAGTGAGGCAGGGGTGAGGAAGTGGAGGCAGTTAGGGCCAGACTTTAGGTAGTAAAAGAATGAAAAGGGGATCTGGAGAGCTGAATCTCCAGCAAGAAAGGGGGCTCTGAGGCGGAGGGGAAAGGATGTCTGGAAAACATTTTGGGTTTGTTGGAAGGGGGAGACTCTCTTGGGCCTCTCTGGAGGCAGAGAGAAAGGAATCAACCTAGAGGGAGCGATTGAAGGGCCTTTGGGACAAAGGAGATTATCCAGGAATAGAACAAACTCCTAGAAGAGATTAAAGTGATGAGATTTGGGGGAGGGGGACCGGACAGGGACTTGAGTTGGCTAGAGACAACTCCCAGCAAGAGCCCATTGTTAAATTTTCAGTGTGAGCATTATACCACCACCATTTCAAAGGTTATAAATCAGGACTTAAATGTTAATTATCTAGAGGAGAAAGTGATTGAAAAAATGTTAATAATGCAGATTAAATTTAAAAGTATATCCCATGTAGATTACTGTTTATTTTTTCTGGAGAGCCAGTTAAACATTTACCAGCACAATCCTGGTTTGGGGAGGTGAGGTGAAACATGAGTTTTTGTTAAGAAGAGATCCACCTCATCTTCTAAGATGGAAGAAAAAAGCCTAATGAAGAAAGCAGAGAGGTAGGCTGACATGGTAGATAGAGAACTGGGAGGCTGAGGTCTCAGGCTCCCCCAGATGCATGTACTGATTGTGCCATCCTGGACAAATCGCTCAAGTCTCCTTGATCATCTCTAGACTAAAAGTGATGAGCTACATTCATAGAGTCTCTCATGGGCTGTTCCCTGTACTTCCCTAGGAAGGAAGAGATCTGGTCCCAAAAAAGACTCAAAAGAGGTTCTGAATGAAAAGGGGTGTCAAGAAGGAATTAAAGTGTTCCCAGACCATCCCCTCTCAAACTGTACTATTGCTCCCTGCTGCCTTGTCTCCACATAGCAATCAGTGATTTTCAAAAAATACAGGGGTTATTCCTTAGCTCAAGAAGCTCCAAGAGCCCCCCAGTGCACTCTAGAATAAAATATCAACTCTGTTTAGCTTTTAAAGCAAAGCCTTTCACTTCCCACCTCCAACCTTATTGTACATCTTCATGCAAGAATCCACAAGTATTTAGTGAGCCCCAACCATATGCCAGGCACTGGAAATAAAAGACAAGGTCAGAACGGTACCATCCTCTAGGAGTTTTAGGTTTTATGGAGGGAGACAAATGCGTATATATTTAAATATCTATAAACTAGGTCCAAGGTTATGGAGGAAGGGAACTGGGAAAGGAGGTACTGACAACTGGAAGAACTGGGAAAAGCCTCGTGTAAAAGATGGCAATTGAAGCAAGTCTTAAACACACCCTCCATTCTAGCCAGACCAGCCTATTTACTGATCCCCACAAATGACATTCTATCTTCCATCTCTGCTTTTGTACAGGTGATCGCCCATGCCTGTACACACTTTCTCTGGCTCCACTTGGAAACCCCAGCTTCCTTTAAGGCTCAGCTTAAGTCCTAGCTCCTATTTGAGGCACACCCCTCAAATCCTATCCTTCCCCCACCCCCTCTACTGGTACCTTCCCACCCCCACCTGAAACTACTTTATGAATATTTTGCATTTCTTATTTTTGCATTTTATTTATATTTAATTTATTTATAAATGCATATTATGCATTTACTTATCTGTGTTTATTTTATCCCACCCCAATAGGATGTAAACTCCTTGAGGACAGGGACTGATTTCATTTATTTATTTATTTATTTATTTGGTCTTTGCATTCCAAGGTCCTAGCCTGCCACATAGTAGGTGCTTAGTTAAAGTTGGTGGAATGAATGACCAGTTTATAGGAGGTTTTACTAAATAAATACCTCTCCAAGAGCAAGAAACAGTCATAAATTCAGTCTTTTCTCCCAAGACCCACCCCAATGTCATCCTTCACTGTTTAGTTTTTTTCTCAATTAAAAAAAACCCAAATCCTTTCCCCAAAAGAGATTAAACAAGATAACTCCTAATTTTTCTGCCAGATATGAGATCTTCTAAATCCTTTCCTGGGAACAATTTTGTGTTTCTAGTCTTGGGGTCATCACCAAGCAACTTGGGGCAAATGGTTTCTTCCCTCTGGGCCTTACCTTCTACCCTGGTCAAAGGAGATTAGATTAAGTTATCTGCAAGGCCTCTTCTAGCTCTAACAAGATCTTGTAAATGAGGAAGATAGCAGCTCTTTGAAAGGGATAAAGTAAACTCCTGCACTTGGGTTCCAAAAAATCCTCTTCCCAAGTACAAGATGGTGAAGTGGTTACACATCAGTTCTAAAAAAAAGACGTAGGTGCTTTGATGAATTATGTTCTCTGAGACAGGAATATGGGAATACGGCAGCCCAAAGAACCTCGGTGGGAAACCCAGGGTCCAGAAAAGTAAAATCTGAGCCCCTGAGCCCCACTGAGGCTTGTTGTGTTTGTTTCCTTTCTTGACTCTGGTGAGTTGTTTTCACAGGTGGGTTCTAATCAGTTTCTATATCAGCCAGGGGTGGCTGCTCACCTGATCTCTCCAGGCCTCACCCCATTGTGTTCACTGCCCACTTGCCTTCCCTCCTGCTTCTGGCCTGGCTAAAAATAGGCTATTTGATGGAGACCTTACAGCTTTCCCCAGGGTGAGGAAAGTTAAAAAGCAAACAAAAAAAAAAGACAAGGAAGCCAAGCTTTTGACTTCACTTGTTTTCCAAATGCACAGCCATTTGACTTCTTTCTCTGCCCTTTGATTCCTTCCCTGAGTCCTTGTAGAAAGGCCTTGAGAGGCTTTCTATGGGTCCCTGAATGGGAATCTCCAGAGCATTCACAACAATTGATCATCCAGCCTTCTCTCTCGTCATCCTCCAAGGAGAGAAAATGCACCCACCAAGGCAGCCCGTACAACTTTGAGAAAGCTCTAGGGATGAGAAAATTTTTCCTTGTATGGAGCTAAAATTTTCACCTCAGCTGTTTTCCTGTTTGTTCCCTGCTATATCCCCTGGGGCCAAGTTAGACAAAACTCATCTATTTTGCCATGAATTTTTAGTCAACTTTTCCATGCCTCTCCCTCTCCTTCTAGACATGAGCCCATTTTTCATCTCCTTTTAAAGTGACACCCAGAACTGACACTATTTTAACTGTAGCTTTAGGCAGGCAATTACTACAGGACCATTATCTCTCTAATCCTAAATACTTGTGTCTTCCCTCATACAACCTCATTCTAGTAACTTCTATCTCATCAACCTTTCTCATTGAACCTCAAAGCATTTTGTTTAATACTTTTTTTAATTTTGAAAATTTTATTTAATTAGAATATTTTTCCATGGTTACATGATTCATGTTCTTTCCCTCCCTTCCCCCCCTCACCTCCTCACCCCCGTAGCCAATAAGCAATTCCACTGGGTTTTACATGTGTCATTGATCAAGAACTATTTCCATGTTATTGATAATTTGCACCAGGGTGATCATTTATAGTCTACATCCCCATTCATGTCCCCATCAGCCCATGTGATGAAGCAGTTGTTTTTCTTCTGTGTTTCTACTCCCACGGTTCTTCCTCTGGATGTGGATAGTGTTCTTTCTCCTAAGTCCCTCAGAATTGTCTTGGATCATTGCATTGCTGCTGGTAGAGAAGTCTATTACATTCGATTGTACCACAGTGTATCAGTCACTGTATACAATGTTCTCCTGGTTCTTCTCCTCTCACTGCATCAATTCCTGAAGGCTATTCCAATTCACATGAAATTCCTCCAGTTCCTTATTCCTTTCAGCACAATAGTATTCCATCACCATGTTTAATATTTTCTAATGTACCTTTCCTCCTATTTGTTGTAGGGAACTTTAGTTGTTAGACTCCTTTTACAACTATCGATAAGTATCTGCTCTGTCCCTTATAGTCTTAGTGAATTATCTGGGGGCCCTGAAAAGTTAAATGACTTGCTCAGGGTCACACATCCTATACATGTCAGAGGCAGGATTTGAACTAGCCCTCTATTCATGATACTTGACTCTTATCACAGTGCCTGGCACATAGAAGGCACTTGATAATAAATATTTTATCAACCAATTGGCACTACATCATCTCTCAATACATATATCATATCAGTAGCAGGACTTGAAATCATGTCTTTCTGCCAATGAGGACAGGTCTCTGTCCATCATGTCACACTGTCCTAATTCACATAGCATGTATTATAATTATTATCTATGTATGTGACACTTTCCCCTTCGAGTTTCAGGAAGGCATTTCCTCTACATGTTCTCTGAGAATGTCTGTAATGTTCCCCACGTAAGGGACCTTATAAAAGGTCCCTTACGTGTAGGGAGCTCTACAAAGCCGTGAGAGGAGGAGTCTCCTCATAGTTCTTCCTGGCCCTGCTTGTGTTCTGAAACTCTGCCACATTCACTTTTGCTGGTTGCCAGTCTTTCCATTCCATTTGCACCATAGAAGTCATTCTTGACTCTGCTTCCTTTGCCACGTGAGTTCTTAGAAGTCTTTCTGTGTTTCCTTGTATTCATCAAATTCATCATTCTTTCTTACAGCATAGTAATATTGTATTACATTTCCAATCAACAGGAAGGATTTTTCCTTTCTTTGTAGCCACAGTAATTAGCAAGAAGGCAGGGAAGGATTTGAGATTTATCTTCTTTCAATCAGTCAATAAAGTGTATTAAGTGCCTCCTGTGTGCCAGATCCTGTACTAAGCACTGGGGATATATACCAAGAAAGGAAAAAGACAATCTCTGCTCCTCAAGGAGTTCGATCTAATGGGAGAGACAACATTTAAACAATGATATATAAACAAAATGTAGAGAGGACAAATTGGATAATCCACAGAGGCAAGACACTAGCATTGGAGGCAGCTGGATGGCTCAGTGAATTGAGAGCCAGACCCAGAGACAGGAGGTCCTGTGTTCAAATGTGGCTTCAGACACTTCCCAGCTGTGTGACCCTGGGCAAGTCACTTAAGCCCCATTGTATAGTCCTTGCCACTCTTCTGCCTTGGAACCAATACACAATATTGATTCTAAGACAGAAGGTAAGGGTTGGTTTTTTTTTTTTAAAGACACTAGCATAAGGGGGAAAGTTTCTGGTTGGATTTTAACTGGGACTTTAAGGGCAATGGGAAAGTCAAAAGGTAGAGATGAGGAGGGAGAGCCTTCTGGGCCTGGGTGATGGCCAGAGCAAAAGCAGAGTGTTGTGGGATGGAGCATCTATTTCCAAGAAGAGCAAGAAAGCCGGAGTCGCTTTTCTTTTCCCTCTCTCCCTCCCTTTCTTTTTTCTTTCTTCACTTACTTTCTGTCTCAGTAATAACTAAGGCAGAAGGGCAAATGGGGTTAAGTGAGTTGCCCAGGGTCACACAACTAGGAATTTGAAATATGAGGTCCTCTTCATTCCAGATCTGGCATTCTATCCACTGTGGCACCTACCTGCCCCTTGCCAGTGTCACTTTCCTTTAACATTAGTGCTCTTTCCATAAGATCACATTGCCTCCCAGACTAATTTGATTCAATTACTATTTAATTTACTAAATATCTACTTAGTGTTCAGAGCTGAACTGGGGGAGATGGGGATGTCTCAGTTTCTTTGGGGCTATTTTCTCCTTTGTCAAAAGAAAGACTTTTTTATTTGAAATTTTTTATTTAATTAATTGATTTAGAATATTTCTCCATGGTTAAATGATTCATGTTCTTTCCCTTCTGTCTTCCCACCCCCCTCCCATAGTTGATGTGTACTTCCACTGGATTTTACATGTGTCATTGATCAAGACCTATTTCCATGTTATTGATATTTGTACTGGGGCGATCATTTAGAGTCTACATGCCCAGTCATATCCCCATCGACCCATGTGATCAAGCAGTTATTTTTCTTCTGTGTTTCTACTCCCACAGTTCTTGACTAGATGTCTTTTAAAGGCTCCATCTACCCCTTTATTTTTTTTTAAACCTTTACCTTCTGTCTTAGAATCAATACTGGGTATTGGCTCCAAGGCAGAAGAGTGGTAAGGGCTAGGCAATGGGGGTCAAGTGACTTGCCCAGGGTCACACAGCTGGAAAGTGTCTGAGGCCATATTTGAACCCAGGACCTCCCGTCTCTAGGCCTGGCTCTCAATCCACTGAGCTACCCAGCTGCCCCCTATCTGCCCCTTTATGATTGGTGGTCTGGAACAATCAGTGAGCATTCAGTAAGCCCCTACTGTATACCAAGCACTGGATTAAGTGCTGAGGGTATGGTATCAAAAACAAAACAGCCTCTGCCCACAAGGATCTTATATTCCAGTGCAGAAAGACAGCACACAAAAGGAAACTGGAAAAATAAGGTGGCAGAGGAAGGTTCCCATAGCAGAAGGAAGAATGGGCAGGTCTTGCAGAGGAATGTTCCAGGGGGAGCAGGCTGCAAGTGGGGCAGGGTAGATTGATCCAGGGAAAGGAGATCCCAGACACCAAGAGAAGTTTCACTATAAGCCAGCAGTGAAGAAAATCTCCTTTTGAAGTCCAGAAAGCCAGGAGACTGAAGGAAGGAGAATTTCCTGAGGGTATTGTCACCAGGAACTGAATAAGATGCTATGATAAGAAGACAAAATGAACCTTCCCAAAGAGGTTGCTGAATGACAGGAAGAAAGAAGGTCTGGAAATAGCCATGAACAGCAAAGAGCCTGCTGCCTTCTGCTCCTGGCCCAGTATGTCCCGGGGCATGAGATAAGATGTACCTTCCACACTGGAGAAGGGAGCCAGGGATGCATTATTTACTGGGGGAAACCAGGTTTCCCATGATTACCAAGTACTGGAAGAAACCTGAGAGGAAAAGATCTACTAAGAAAGGCAGTTTGTTAGCAATAGAACAGATTCCAGAGAGCAGAGTGGGAGAGGGAATAGGAAAAATAGGTCTGACGTGTTTGAGTTTGAGGGAATAAGAGAGGGAAGCATCTCCTTGGGCAGGCCTGTGAAAAGAAGGAAAAAAGAACTTGCTAGTCGTTGAATGGTAGATTGTCATACTTTTCTCAGTAGCCATTGAAGCAGAGCCCCTGATCTCAAAATCAAGCTGATTTCATTGTCATTCTGTGGACAAAAGGTAGAAGATGTCCACATCCCAATCTGGGTTTGATGGTAAGCAGAGATCCTGGATGTTGCTGGCTATCGAGGGCTGAGTTAAAAGCAGCTAGGCCTAGAGGTCTGATTGCAAGGGACAGAGTGAGCAGAGGTCCATGTCTGGACCACTGCAGTTCCCAAAAATTATCAAACCCTTCCTCTTCTCTTTTGACCCCTTCCTCCCTTCCTAGGGCCTTCTAGCCAGAAGAGCATGTCTAAAGAACTTTTCTGGGGGCAGGTGGGTGTCTCAGTGGATTGAGAGCCAGGCCTAGAGATGGGAGGTCCTGGGTTCAAATCTGGTTTCAGACACTTCCCAATTGTGTGACCCTGGGCAAGTCACTGGACCCCCATTGCCTAGCCCTTACCACTCTTCTGCCTTGGAACCAAATACACAATATTGACTCCAAGATGGAAGGTAAGGGTTAAAAAAATAAACAGAAAAAGAAAGAGAGAGAGAGAACTTACTTTTCCAGCCAAAACTGAGAACTGAGTTGGACTGGTTTTCCCTGGGATAGCCCTGGGCCTTGATGTCCTCACATGTGTCCCGTTGTCTCTTATTACCACAGGTGTTGGACATGGAGGAGATGACCATCTGGGAGCAGCACACAACCACACTGAGTAGGGTGAGTTACGTGGATGGCCAATGGCTTTCTGTTCCATTTTCCAAACAGTTCACCACCAGACCTTCCTGAGTGCCATTGGATTCCTAGGTCCTGCCCATGGGGAACTCCTACTCTGACTTGACATCTTGGGCCATTTGTGATCAAATCAAAGCCTAGTGAGCATCATGGAGAGTCCCATGAGGGCTCAGAAGAACAAAGGAACCAGAACTTGAGCTTAACCTTGAAGGATACTGGTCCTGGAATTAGGAAATTTGGACTTTGGCCCTGGTTCTATACTTGCTTTATGACCTTGGGCAAATTACTTCCCTTCTACGGGCCTTAGTTAACTGTCTATAAAGTGAGGGGGCCCCTACCTAAGGTCCCTTTCACCTCTAAACATCCCATGATTCTTGGGAACTTTCTTGTGCCTTCTAGGATCCTCGAAGGGGCTTTGGAATTGCCATTTCAGGAGGCCGGGACCGACCCAGTGGTGTCAGCCATGATGGATCAGTGGTGATATCAGATGTGGTGCCAGGGGGACCAGCTGTGGGCAGGCTGCAGTGAGTAGCTGGGGTGGAGGATAACCTAGTCTGTTGGCATTGAGAGGACATGATGTTAGTTCAGGGAAAAGAGCCCTTGAATTGGAGTCAGGAATTCCGGGGTTGGCTCGAACATTGATTCCCTGTGTCACTTCATGCAATTTACTTCCTCTCTCTAGATATCTGTTCCCTCATTTGTAAAATAAGGGAATTGGACTAGATTTTTCCCTGAGAGTCCTTAAGTTTCTTATCATGTTCCATGTTCCAAGCTCCCTCCCAGCTCTAACCTTCCATGCCCCGTGGCCCCTCTGCATGCCAACAATCTATGTTTCAGTGCTCCTAGTTCCAATATTCTGCCTCCTAAGGCCCCACCCAGATTCATTCCTTGGCATTTTCCCAGGTCAGTCAACACTTCTTCAGAGATTTTCAAACCAGGAACAAGAAGGATCTGTAAATGCATTTGAAGCAAGAGTCCCTAAAACAATTTTTTTTTTGTTAGCAGCAAGGTCTTCTCTCAATCACAGTGAACCTAGAACTATCCTAGGGGAATTAGCAGGCTCAGATTCCCCTCCTTGTCTTTCCCTCCCTTCTCAGCTACCAAGAGGGCCCCTGGGAGAGACTGGGGTATCATTTAACACCACTCACTGTAACTGGGGCCATTAAAGCCATCAAAGCAGCCGACCCATGGCTCTGCCTTGCCCTGCCAACCTGGTCCATAACTGGTAAACAAACCCTTGGGAGGGAAATGATTGAGATCATAAGAGAGGGTGGAATGAAAAAAGCAAGAGAGGGAGAAGAAAGGAAGGAAGGAGAGGACTGAGACAGAAAGAGGGAGAGAAACAGAGAAGAGAAGGACCCAGAGAAGAAGAAAGACAGAGAAGGGCTGAATGAAGGAGCAATTAAGAAAGAGGGGTTGAAGGAAAAAAAGAAAGAGGTTGGGGATGAAAAGAAACTGAGGCAGAAATAGAAGGAGAGGAAGTGTGATTGAAATTCACTGAGAAAGAAAGATCTCTACTCCAACTGCCCCTGGATCCCTTACCTCTAAAACTCCCTAACCAAGATCTTAAAAGAAATAGCAACTGTCTTGCCAGTGGCTATGCTTCAGACTTATGTTGCCCTCCTCTGCCAGGACTGGAGACCATATTGTTATGGTGAATGGGGTTTCCATGGAGAACGTGTCTTCTACCTTTGCCATACAGACCCTCAAGTCTTGCACCAAATTTGCCAATGTTGTGAGTTAGCCCCAGTCCTAGGCGGGAGGACAGGGATGGTGGGTGGGCATGCAAGGTACAGTATCAGACCTCTAAGTTTGCTGGTCTGAGTTACTTGGGGCTGCATGGTCCATCCCCAAACAAGCAAATCGTGGTTTTTGACTAAAGCATGCAGTAGTCAGAGACCAGTGCTTAAGGGGCAAAGATGGGATTATGGGTTTGAGACTCAGGTGGGTCAAGTTTCGATCTACTTTTCTTTCTCCATCATCCACCCAAACCAGACCATAAAAAGACCTCGAAAAATTCAGCTACCTACCACCAAAACCAGCTATCCCACTTCAAGCCTGGGCCCCAGTCCACAGAACCAGGGGCCACCCCGAGGCCACCAGGACGAGGAGGAATTAGACCATAGTCGAGGCTATGAGGGCGACTCATCCAGTGAACGCAGCTCAGGCCACAGCTGGACTGAGCGTTCTCGGCGGCGGAGTCGAGCTGGCAGCCGTAGAGGTCAAAGTCGGGAGAGAAGGTTGGATCATCCAGATGGAGCCAATGGTCTGGCACTGGTGTCTGGTTTTAAGAGACTACCCAGGCATGATGTATTGATGAAGCCAGTGGAGTCAGTGTTGGTGAAGAAGAAAGAAAGCGAGGGTGAGGAAGGTTCTGAATTTATGGGTGGATCTGAAAATGGACTAAGGCACTGATGTGATGACATCTGACATCAGTCCCCTCTGGGGACTCTAGGATAGATTCTGGAATGTTAGTGCCCAAATCAGAACATTGGTACAAGTGCTGTGATGATCAATGCCCAGCTGTCCACCCTCTCAAGCCAAAGAGCCCTGACCTTAAAGTTGGAAAATCTAGATTTGAATCCTGGCTTTGCCATTTAATTGTGATCTGAGATAATAATAAGATGAGTTCAATTTTATATCCCATTTTATTTTCATTTGTTTCTCACAACAGCCCTATGAGATGGGTGCTGTTATTCCCAAGTTTATAAATAAGGAAACTGAGGCTGATGTGGGTTAAATAACTTGCCCAAGATCACACAACTAGTGTCTACAAATCACTTATCTTTTAATCCCCAATTTTTCGTAATTCTGTAAAATGGGTCTAATATTTGTACAACCTACCTCCTCTGCTTGTTTTGAAGAAACATCTTTATAAACCTTAAAGCAATGGAGAAATGTGAGTTGTTATTATCACTCTGGGTGCCAGGGGAGTGTCCCTGTGGAAGGCAGGTGCATTGTCCTGCTGGGTCATTCTCCCTGAGGCTGGGAAGGCAGTTGTCTTCCCCATAGTTACGTTGATCTCAGTGAGGCCAGGTGTATAGAGTGGGGACACGGACACATAGCCACCTGCCTTCCCCTCAAGTCATCGGCTCTAAAAGCAACCACTTCCCCTGCCCTTCTCACTCAATGCCACCAAGTTCCCATGCTAGACTAGTCTGACTTTGATGGGGCAGAAGCAGGCAAAGGGTGGTTCTGATAGTTTGCCCTTAACCTATCCTGTATGAAAGGGGTTCAAGATTGACCTGAGACCGCTATCCAAAACAGAGACAGAGCATCAAAGATAGTGGAAAGAACACTAGATTAGAGTCCCAGCTTTTATGAACAGCTCATCTTCTGACCTTGGGCAAGTCACCTGGGCACCTGCCTGGGCTTCAGTTTCATCTTTAGCAAAGCATTAAGGACTCCGATAATCTTTCTACAATACCTTCCAACTCTTGTGTGCTTTGTTTGGTAAAATGAAAGTGTTAAACTAAAGTTGCAAGGGATGTAGAGGTCATCTGGGCCAACCCTTCATTTGGCAAAGGAGAAAAGTGAGGCATAGGGATGGTAAATGGCTTGCCCAAGCTCATACAGGGAATGAATATCAAAGAATTTGAATCCAGGCCTTGTGCCATCAGAGGCAGTGTTCCACTCTAGCACAGTGATGATCTTTGAGGTCTTTTCCACCTCTCCTATGAGTGGTCTCAATTCTTGAGAAACATTATAACAAACAGACGATGACGTGGGAGGAAATAGAGGCTTGATCTTCTAAGCCTATTGATTTATTAGATAATGCCTAATTCCCGTTACCTAACAAATCCAGATCAAACCTCTTCTTCAGTTTAGAGCTAGACCCCTAATATAGGGCGAGATGGACTTTTATACACTAAAAACAATAAGGTCAATCAGTTAAAAGGAAGCAATATAACATTAGGTAATCTGATTTCTAATTGGATGAAAGATTAGGGATTTTCCAATTTGGGAGTTGGGGTGAACAAGTACAATTCCCTGAATTTGGGTAAAGAGGAATCTCATTCCTCCCAAATATCTGCTGTAGTCAAAGGAACATGGAAAACAATACCTGATTGATCAATTTGGGGCCAGTTTTCAGAACTGACATATGGGTTGCTTGAAATGTACAATGAAGGGGGCAGCTGGGCAGCTCAGTGGATGGAGAGCCAGGTCCAGAGACAGGAGGTCCTGGGTTCAAATATGACCTCAGACACTTCCTAGCTGTGTGATCCTGGGCAAGTCACTTGAGCCCCATTGCCTAGCCCTTACCACTCTTCTTGCCTTCAATACCTAGTATTGATTCTAAGATGGAAGGTAAAGGTTTAAAAAAAGAAGAAGAAATGTACAATTAAAAGAAAATTCCTTTCTTCAGTCTTAGGATCTGGCTGCATTTCTGTCAATATAACCTTGATTCTTGGTTAAGGTTCTCTAAACAACAGGTACAGATACAGCCATGCAGGGCTAGGTTCAAAGGATGAAATAAGGTTTTCTCCCCCACTCTCACAGCCGAATAAACTTTTCTCACAAGACAAAATTTGGACCAGGCCTATAATTGAACAGAAAGGGAAAAAACTAGCTCCTGATCAGAATTATATAGGTTACAGACAAAACTATTTAGGTCTCAGAGTGGACTAATTTTTAAAAGGGAAATTTGCATGTCATCAAGGTAAGCATTAAAACTTATAATCATAAATACCATAAAATAAGACTAGACAATGTATTAACATCAAGACTCTTTGTATTCTAATAACCCTTGTAAGGATAATTTTAGTGTTTTGACTTACAATCTAAATAAGTGGTCGCCATGGGAAATCCCCAAATATGAAAATACCCAAGTCAGTTGGGGATTTATGGAGATTTTAATTAATAAAGAAAGAAGGAATTAGGGGAAAGAGAGAGAAAGTTAATTTAAACTGTCACCTCCCCTAAATTTTCACATCTACCAATCACAGTAGATGCTTTTTTCTAGGACTGCCCATTCTTAGTTCTCACCACTCTTTAATTTTTACCTTCTCTAGTTAGATTATATCTTCTGAGGTACTTCACACTTCTTTGTTAAGCTTACCTTTTGTGAGTTACTTGGCCTTTTTGTGATTAATTTAACCTTTATAGGTACTTAACACCTTTTTGTATTAGATCTAAAAATAGACTTAGCTTTACTATAAGGCATAAGTTAGGGACTTTCATTGTTCAATCAGGAGTTTACAACTTTATCTTCCCCTAAGGCACTGTCTGAGTAGGGTGGAGTAATTTCCAAGTTCCCAAGACATTTCTGATTCTTGTTAGACCAAGTATCTCCATTGTAACAATAAGGGAATAGCTAAACCAAATCTTCTAAGGTACAGTCTGAGTAGTTTTTAAGATTCACACCCTCTGCAAATATCCATTTCATCAGCACATTTTAAGTCTCAGATTCCCAAAAAGTTGTCTGGTCCCTGGATGTCTTCTAGAATTGGCTTCAGTCTCAGGACAGCTTTGAAAGGTGCGTTGCTTCTCTGGTTCCATAGCACTTGCAGAAATTCCTAGATTAAAACCTCCCAGGAACAATACAACCTAGTACAAACTCTTAAATTTGGTTTTCCAAACCTAAAATTTAAGAGAATTTCATTTTTTTATACCACTTGCTATTTCTATCTTTACTAAATCCTTGTACTTGATAAAAGAATCTTAAAGAAAAAACTTCATGAAGATCTTAACTGTAAAAATGAACTCTTCTTTTAAAATTATGAGAAAAAAATTTAAATGGGAAATAATTTCATTTTCTTTATCATTATTAATACAACTTTATATGCAATATCCTTAATCCAGTCTTTAGAATTTATTATTAAAACATACACAAAGCCTGAATTTCCTTACTAAATACATTTGGAAGCCATTATATATACATATATATTATATAAATTGTTATATATGTATGTAAATGTGTGCGCGCGCGTGTGTGTGTATGTGTTTCTTAGGGGAAACAACCTAGTCCTTTTGCTTTCCCAAATTTAACATTGCATCTTTGTCATATTACTTTGTTTAATTCCCTTTTGGGACGATATCATCTCTATCATTTGACCAAAAAGATAGATAAAAATTATAAGATTTTTGACCCTGGGCAAGTTGTTCAACCCCCAGTTGCCTAACCCTTACTGCTCTTCTGTCTTAGAATTAATACTAAAACAGAAGGAAAGGTTTATTTTTCAGAAAGAAAAAATTGTAAGATTTTCCAAACTTGCATCCTATTATAAATTAGTATAATATAGTTACAAAACTTTCACTGTTCACCTGCCCTGATTATTGAAATTTACTATGAAAGCAAAAGAAGGAACTTGGTTATAACAGTGTCACAACTGGGCCACCTTTAGCTTTGTTTGATTCCAGGCATGACAGCCAATCATGTAGTCCCAGGATATTAAAAGAAAGGCTCAGGATTAACCAGCTGAAGAAATTTAAATAGCACAATAAGGATACTGGGTTAGGAGGATCCTACCTTGGGCTATGCTAAGATCGTCCCCAAAACTTTCCAGCACAGATACCCAGACATCTCTGTAACCTTTCACAGACTGTAGCACATGCCATTTTCTACTTTTTGGCTTCATGACAATTCAGACAATATTCTTTTAATCAAAACTGAAAACAGAGCAAATCACTTAGCCCTGTTTACCTAACCTTTGCCCTTCTATCTTAGAGTTGTTACTAAGGCAGAAAGTAAGGGTTAAAAAAAAAAAAACCTCAAAGCAAGAGAAAATTAAAGTCCCAAGGAGTTTTTACCTCAAATAGCAAAATCTCACTAATCACAACTTGGGGCTTGAATCTTATTAACTTTGTATTTCCCTAATAGTTCAATTTCATTTATCCTTTACTTGTAAATTAACTAACTATATTCTGGGGTTTCAGACATACATAAATAATTGACATATTAATGTATTGAAGTTATATCTTTAAATCACCCTTATACATATTCATAATTTTTATAAGTGGTAGCCAAAATTTTTTCTTTGAAAACATTTGTCAAACATATGTGTATGTTTGTATATAAACAATTATCTGTTTTAAAGCAATACACATCCCATCATATTTTTGTCACATTCTTTTTAACAGCTTAATTCATAATCTCTCAGTATCCAGATTAAAAAAAAAATCTTTGTAATAGCATTTCTGATACTGTGGTTTCTCCGATTTCACAATATAAGGGAATTGAGAAATCCAATAACGTACACAATACCAAGTATTTAAAACTTGGAACAAAACTTATTACCAGTCAGATGACATCATCTCAGCTGAATGCATTTCCCAATTACCCTAGATAGAAATCATTAATCTTATCACCTTTAGTGTTTTTTTACTAATCACATCTAAAACCTGCTCTAGAGTTATCAAGTATAGAACAATTGTGTTCAGTTGAATAATAACAATCGTAGCATTTATAGAGTGCTACCCATATGCCAGTCACTGTGTTAACAGTTCACATTCATATATCATTTGGCCCAGGATAACAATCCTGGGAGGTGGGTAGGAACCCTTATAATTTTCCTCTTTACAGATCCAAAAGACTGAGGCAAACAGATAAAATGATTTGCTTAGGATCACATAGCTAAATTTCTAAGATTGGATCATTGCTGTTTCCCTGCATTTTCTGGCTTTTTTTCCCCCAACACCTTTATTTGGCAACCTGATCTTGAGATGAGAGGTTAACAGGGTCAGAGAAGGAAGGTCTCTGCTCTGAGGGAGTCAGAAGGCATAGCAGTCTTTTCTCGATTCGTCATCAAGGAAGGGTAAAGGACCAGGTAAATTTAAACTCCAAAATGCATTTTTTTTTACCCTTTACTTGGATCTAAGTGTTATTTACTTTTGAAACTTTTACAGAATTTAATTCTTGTTTTTCTTTAAAACAAATTTAAAGTGTACCCCCAAAACTTCACTGTGACTGTCCCTGTAATTCCAAAGTGGCTGGTCAATGTTGCAATGGCCAGCAAATATCTTAAAGGTTTTTTTTCTTTTCTTTCCTTTTGTTTTTTCTTCCTGATAACCTAATCTTTCAGTGAAGCTTAAAATAGGAGTTAGTCCTCCTTATAGGTCAACTGCTTCAAGTATGAAACTTCATTAATCTTTCCCAGACTACTAAACCCTTTCGCTACAGTCTTATTTAGCAGTTTTCCAGACTGGCTACATTTTCCTTTTTAAAAATCCTACATTTTACAAAAAGAGACAAAACAATAAGACAGAAACTTGGATAGGATATAAAGAAGAATCCCCTTCTAGGGAGAGATGGGCAGAAAACCATTACTTAGAGCTGCCTGGCAAGACTACCATCAGATGTTATACAACTCAATTACGTGCTATTTACTTATCCGGTAACTATCAGGAACATCCCCTGGTCTCATGCTATCAAAATTCTATCCACGAGGGAATCTGCAGGTATCTTACTATTGTTGGAACCCATCTTTTGTTGTGGCTTCTGAAAACCCTAAAATACCCAATTCCAAGGGCAACCCCAGGTCCAGAGGCTAACCTAAAATACCCTCATTCAAACTTCCCATCTCTAAGGGAAAACTCCATGCACCCTACTTATAGGGGTCACTAATTCCAGGGGCAAAAACCAGAGCTCCAAATTAAAAAACCGGATCAAAAACTAAATTTAACCTAAAACACCCTGGGGTACCCCAAATCCAGGGACAACCCTGAAACAGCCCACTTGCACAGGCCACCCCAAACTTCAGGAGGCATGCTTACTCTAAACCACCCCATTCTGGGGCAAATTTAGCAAATCTTAATGAGAAAAAATGGGGAAGGGATCCCTAATCCTTACTCTTAGCCCAGAAGTAGGAATTGAGAGTAAAAGGCCACCCTCCAGATGTTGTCTTTCATGAAAAAAAGGAATTGCCTCAGTTAAAAATTAACTAGAGATCTCTTGGGAGTTCTTCTGGAAGACTGTCAATCAGGGTCAGACTTGACTGGACCTGACTGCCAAAATTCTAAGGAGCAAAAGATGAGATGACAGGAAACAAAGAGGTGATCTGAGCCTATTGACTTATTAAGTGGTGCATGCCAGCTGCCTACCCCATTAGGACCTTCCACAGATTAGGGCTTGACCCCAGTACAGGGAAAGGCAGGCATGCATACATTAAAGACAAGTTTATTAATTTTTTTATCAAATGAAGTATTTCATTTTCCCAAGAATTGATTGATTAAAAGGAAATAATACAATATTAGGAAATCTGATTTCTAATTGAAAGATGGGAGAGAACAGGTACAATTCCCTGAATTCAAAAAAAAGAGGTCCAGTCCTCCCAAACATCTGTTATGCAATCTAAAGGAACATGGAAACAATGATTAGTCAATATGGGACCAGTTTTCAGATAAGACATATGGGTTGCTTGAGATGTACAATTATGAGAACTTAATGTCAGTCTCAGGATCTAACAGTTTCTGATCCACAGAGCCTACATCCTTGGTTAAGGGTCTCTAAATGGCAGATACAGGTGGTCCAGTTTCTAAGCCATGCAGGACTAGGTTGAAATAAATCAATCAGGTTTTCTCCCAATTCTCATGCTTGAATCCATTTTTCTTACAAGACAGAATTTGGACTAAGCCCAGAACTGAATAGAAAGAGATCTGAGCAAGCTCCAGAACTGAATCACAAAAACAAGTCACTCCACAAGACTGGGAGTCAGTGATTCATTCAAATCCCACAATTAACCACTTGCTGTCTTGATCTCAATTTCTTCACAACACCCTGATGTCAACGTCCCCATTATTAGCAACTACCAAGCCCAAGCCTCTGTCTCTGACCAAAGACCCTTACAGAGCAGTTTGGGGCATCTGGTCATCCTCCGTGTAGGATCAGACCTCTTCATGCTTGAGTGTGCATTAAAGACCTGTCTGGGCTCTCTAGTCCTTCAGATATCTGGGATGAGGCTTCAGACTGGAGGGAGCCCAGATCCTGGGACCTAAACTCCCAGCCACATCCATGGATGTGATTCTTCCCTATCCCCATCTCCATTCAGAGGGTGGTAAGCTTCAATCCTTTTTACCCTCCTGGGGAGCCTATTTCCCATAGGGTCCTCCTGTGCCCTATCCTTCACCACCACTTGGATGCTGTCTCAGTTTATTCCTTCACCTTTGCAGAGTTTGGTGTGAAGCTTGGCAGTCAGATTTTCATCAAGCACATTGCAGACTCAGGTCTAGCCTCCAAAAGCAGGGGACTGATGGAGGGTGATCTTGTCCTTAAGGTGAGCCCTGGAAAGGGTGAATCAGAACCATCTGGGTAGGAACTGGAGGGGGGGGGAGATTTGCCCCCTTTTCACCTGCCTCCACTCTTTCCCTTCCACCCTCATCTCCCCCCATGGATCTGTATACCCTTGAATCTGGCCAAGAAAGCTGCCCTCCACCACCTCCCAGGATCTGTTTCCAGAATTCTCCCAGAAGATTGTCTCTTTCTAGTGTCCTCCATATCTGATGTGTCTTAACCTTGTCCCTCTCCCCAATCTTCCCCCCGCCAAACCGGTTGTACCTTTCAGATAAATGGAGTGTCAAGCCAGAACCTGTCCCTGAATGACACTCGACGGTTGATTGAGAGGTCGGAGGGGATGCTGACTCTACTGGTGCTCAGGGATCATCGGCAGTTCCTGGTGAATATCCCCCCAGCAGTCAACAGTGACAGTGAGAGTTCTGACCTGGATGGTAAGGAGTGGGGGGGAACATGGTCTCTGGACCAGCTTTTCCTCAATCTCAACCGGCCTCCCCTTCTCTTCAGCATCTCTCCTCACTTGGCTTCCCGGACCACACCACACTCTACATTCTTCTACCTCTCTAACCACCTCTTCTTTGCCTGCTTCAGTGGTTCCCCCTATTCCCCAGCCTCATAAGGTTGTGTTCCCCAAAGATCTGTCCTCATTCCTCCTCTCACTGTGCTCTCTCCTTTGATGATCTCCATCACTCCATACTTTCAACTGCTGCTATCTACAAAAGATAGATTGGACCTGTGGTTTCATTTCTATAGGAACCTCCGAATAATGCAAATTTGCATTTTCTTTGAAATTTATCCTCTTAGAACATTATGTAGAGCATTCAGTGAATGAGTAACTCCAAATCCAGCTCTCTTTCCCTTTAAGTTTAAGGCCCTGGTGGGACATGCTGGTGGAGGAGTCCTGCAGGCAGATGGAGATTGAGTTTACAGCTAGAAAGAAGTCAGGGTTAAAGATTAAGATAGAGACAACATGGACTAGTGGTTAAAGAACTATCCTTGAAGCCAGGAAGACTTGGGTTCAAGTTCTACCTCTTACATTTATTGTCTGTATGGCCCTAGTATAGCCTCAGTTTCCATCCCCAGAACTTAGCACTGTGCCTGTAGGTACTGTCAACATGGAATCTAGAAACCTTAAATGTGTAGCCTTGTAAGATCTGATGAACCCCAAGTTTTAGGACTAGTTTATAAGTTGGAGACCCCAAAGCTTGTCCTTGTTCCCTGTTCCCATGGGAATCCATCCTGAAGGGAATCTCAGACTAGCAGTTTCAGACTGAATGATGGACCCTGAAGTAAAAGACAATCCACTTCACGTGGAGGCTAAGCTCAAGCCAAGTGAGTCTTGTCTCCAGAAGCCTCTTCCAGTATATCACACCCTCCTTCCAAGGATCAAACTCAGGACCTCCAGCTTTTGAGACTGATGTGCTGCCTACTGCACTAGTCACTCAACTTGGGCTTAGCTTCCACCTCAAGTGGATTGTCTTTTACCTCAAGGTCCATCATTCAGTCTGAAACTACTAGCCTGAGATTCCCTTCAGGGCAGATTCTCATGGGAACAGGGAACGAGGACAAGCTTTGGGGTCTCCAACTTACAAGCTAGTCCTAAAACTTGGGGTTCATCAGATCTTACTAGGCTAAAAGTTTGGGGTTTCTAGATTCCATGTTAACAATAACAAATACTTACTGACTAAACTGTAAAATGGAGATCCTAGGACCTCCCTCCCAAGGTTACTTTGAGAATCAAATGGGGTAATTTGTTAAAGCACTATATAGTAGATGTTTAATAAATGCATGTTCCTTTCCCCCACTTCTTTTTTTCTCCCTTCTCCATAAGAATACTCCGTCATTCACTGTCAGACTTAACTTCCTTCTGCATAAGTCTCATGATGTCACTTTTGCCCCCTCAAAATCCTTTAATGGCTTCCTGGTTGTTCCCAAATAAAGTTCAGACTTTTCTGCTTTGCTTCCACAGCCCACCTCCATCTGGCACCACCTACTCTTCCAGCCTTATCTCACACTATAATCGGCATTCTATCTAAACTGGGGTACTCTGTATACGTTCGTGGGCTCCTTGTACTTGCTCTACCTCTTTTCCTTTGCTAATGTGATACCAGATTCTTGGAACCATCCTGATGATGCCCCCTTTCCATCCCCAACCTATTAGAAGCCTAACTCAAGTGCTATCTCCTTCAGGAGGTTTTCTCTGATATCCTCAGTGAGAAATGATCCCCTTTGTCCAATCTCTCATGTAGATAGTATCAGTGTTTGCCCTCCTGATCATGTAGGATCTGATACAATGTTCTGTGTTTGTGTCTCATCCCTCTGCTAGAAAACAAACATAAAGGGATGGACCAATTTTGATGTAAACGTTGTATCTTTGCTCCAGCTCTGCGCACCAGAGGGCTGTGTGCAAAGTAGATCTCTTAAAAGTGAACTAAATCAAATCAAATTCAGTCACAAATATCTTAAGATGGTCTCTTTGTGGGCTCGCTATCCTCTTGGTACAGTAGAATTGATCCTTTCAGGAGTTGCCATTTTGAAAGGCACAAATAGCTTGGGGAAACCAGACAAGGAAAGATTGCTTGTGATACTGACCTTTTGCTGTTATAGACATCTCTGACATTGGCTCGGAGCCCTCCCAAGCACCCCCATCCCATGTGCCCCCACCACCTGGTGGCAAGCGGCGAGTTTCTGATGCCAGCTGGACTGAGTCTCCCCCGTAAGTGTCACGCCCACCACACACTCATCTTTTGATCGGTTTCCTTCTCTTTTTTTAACCCTTATTTTCTGTCCTAGAATCGATATTGTTTATCAGTTCTGTAGGATTGAAATTAATGTTCAATACTTAAAGTATTATTTTTTATAATGTTTATTATTTGACAAAATAGAACCATATGACTAAGTTTTTCTACCTGCTCAAAAAGCCCGCTCCACCAAAGCTGAAACAGGAAGGGAGGGAGGGAGATGGGGGGGGGGGGGCTCCACCCAATTTATATCCTGTCCACGTCAGCACCTATCAACAGGAAGTGTGTCATAGTTTTGCTGGGGATTGTAGTTTTTAGGGTAGCAGATTCTAATTACACAGTTCTAAAGTAGGAACTAGGCAACTGAGGCTAAGAGACTTGTCCAGAGCTAGGAAGTATCTGAAGCCACCTTGATCAACATCTAATGCCTTGGCATTTATCTGTTTCCAGTATCTTCAACCTAGTCCATTGTCCTTGGAGGGATAGTCTGCTTCTAGTGACCTCTGACAGTGATTCTTCTTTTTCTTTTTAAGCCTTTACCTTCCGTCTTAGAATCAGTACTGTGTATTGGTTCTAAGGCAGAAGAGCGATAAGGGCTAGGCAATGGGGGTCAAGTGACTTGCTCAGGGTCACACAGCTAGGAAGTATCTGAGGTTAGATTTGAACCCAGGACCTCCCATCTCTGGGCCTGACTCTCAATCCACTGAGTAACCCAGCTGCCCCTTGACAATGATTATTCTTAAGGGAAACATTAGCCTAGTTCCTCACCCCCTGTCACCAGGTAATAGTCTTTACAGTATTGAAGAGAGTTCACAAGACAGCACCATCCCCAGTCCCCAACTAGAAGAGAGCCAAAGAGGCTGGAAAGCAGCTGGTTTGGGGGTTTTAGTGACAAGGTGGAATCTGAATTTCCATAGATTTGAAAGTTAGGGTTTGAGTGACTGGAAGTAGAAAAAGTGGTCAGTCAATGATGAGAAAGTTTTCAAGTTGGGCTGAAAGCTTAGTGGTGTAAGTTAAAGATACGAGGATGGAATTCTGGTGAAGTCTGCCAGTTTGAGTCTGTTTTAAGTTTTCTGTGACCACAGCAAATGAATGAGTTTGGAGGTTTGGTTATTGGGAGAAAGCAGGTTCTAGATGAGAAGGGTCCCCAACTCGTATTGCTGGTCAGATGGGTTATGCCCTAGGTTCTTGTTCTGGTCTCCATGGAGTGATAACAATATTTAGAGATAATAAACAGAATCATTTCAGAAAGAGCTGGAAAGAGCTTCATGGACTGATGCAGAGTGAAATAGGCAGAACCAGGAAAATGTACACAGAAACAGCAATATTGTGGAATGATCAAATGTGGTTGGCTTAACTACTTTGAACAATACAAGAATCCAGGATAATTCTGAGAGACTTTTGACAAAGAATGCTATCCATCTCCAGAGAAAGAACTGTTGGAATCCGAATGCAGATGGAAACATACAATTTTTCAATTGTTTATTTGGGTTTATATTTTGGAGTTTTGGTTTTATTGGGGTTTAGAGTGAATAAGATTACTCACTTACAGAAATGAAGAATATGGAAATATGTTTTGCATGATTATATATATATATATAAAACCAGAAAAATATTTTTATTTATTTGTCTATGTATGTATTTTATATGTATATCTTTTATATTTATTTATATTCCATATTATTATATACTTATTATATATCATTTTATATTATACATAAAATTTTATTGATAAATGTACAAGCATTTATTTATATGAATAATTATAAATTCATGAATTCATGATTGTTATTATACTTGTTGGTATTTGCTATTAAATATCAATTTTATTCATATGTAATTATATTTTCAAATAATTATTCCTTTTAATTAATATTTAATATATATATATATATATAAACTCCAGAAAAATATTTAGGGAGCTATGATGACAAGGCCTAGCAGATACTAGAGCCACAGTATGAGAATGTGCGTATGTGAGTGGGTCTCTCATCTTGGTCCTTTATCATCATGAATAGAGATAACCTCTACTTAGAAACTCTGGACCCCCTAGCCATATGGGACAAATTCCTGTGCCCTTCCTGTGGGTTTTAAAAAAACAATAGGTCCCTAGGGAAGGACACTAAGCAGGCAGAAAGCTAAAGGGGAAACCTGCTAGAAGGTTGGGGGGCCAGCGATTTCCAGGGGAAAGAGGCTTAAGGGAGGTAGTGAGGGGGGAAATGATTCCTTATCGTTCAAAGTGGTCTGTTCAGAAATTCTCTCTCTGGGTCACTGCTGGCCTCAACTTCTTTCCTGTCCCCCCCACCCCTCTTCTCATGCACCTGGGGGACTCCTTGAAGCTGGCCCTCAACCCTCTGACTCTTAATTTTCTGTTTGCCCCAGGGAGGAGTCAGTGGAACCAGAACCCCTTCGGGAATCAGGTGAGTGAGAGGGCAGCTGCATAGTTTTCACAAGGCCCTCCCTGGTGGTCCTTGTCTGGGGAGAGAGAGAGCAGCTGCTGTCTGAGCTTTCACTGACCTGATTTCAAGGGCAAACTAGACCAGCTAGCTTGGTCTAAACCTGTCCAGAGAGACTGTGCGGCACAGATCTTAACATCCATAAAGAGCTCAAAAGACGTCAGAGAAAGCTCTAGGAACTGCATTGCTCGGGGCATGTCTGGAGGTAGTGGGGCTGAGCTGGGGCTGGGGGGGATGGAGAGGTCTTGGATGGGAGGAGGAGAAAGGAAAGGGAACTAGGGGACTGGAGGCAGAATAGAGTGGAGGGCTGGTTCTTCCCCTTCAGATACCCAGGAGGACCTAAGAAGAAGCAGCTATGACATCTATCGGGTCCCCAGTAGCCAAAGAGAGGATGATGGGTAAGTATCCAGGCCTTGGGTCCTTGCTATACCACCACCTCCTTCACACAGACATATTCACCACCCCTACTTTGCCACTGTTGCTCTAGCTGAAAAGAACTCTGGGCCACCTATTCTTGGGGACCAGGGAATCCATGTATGACCTGCCAAGGCCTTTAGAGACCATCCCATCCCCCAAACCCCTCGTTTTACAAATGAGGGAACAGATTCAGAAAGGAGAGCGTAGATTGCTAAAAATATCATCAAGTTCTAACATTTCATTCCCTGTCTGAGCCAAAAAGGGCCTGTGGGATATAGAATATGAGAGTCAAAAAGGATTTTAGAAGATAGTGTCCAAATTCTCAGCCCCCTCTCAATTTACAGATGAAGAAATTGGGTCCCCATGAAGGGAAAGGATTTACTCAGGATCACTGTTGGAGTCAGAACTAGAACCCAACTCTCTTAACTCTCAGCCCAAGCCTCTTTTGAGTGTCTGGTGAGCCTTCATCTAAAATCCCTCACCTCCCACCCTCACCCCCCCCCCACATGGTGCCAGGTATAGCCCAGACACTCGGGTGGTCCGCTTCACCAAGGGTGCCAGCATCGGGCTCCGGCTAGCTGGAGGCAATGACGTCGGCATCTTCGTATCAGGCGTACAGGAAGGGAGCCCAGCAGATGGACAAGGAATTCAGGAAGGAGACCAGATCCTACAGGTAGTTGGGCTAGTGTGGGCCCAGGGAAGGATGGGGTGATGGGAGATGAGAAGAAAGCCCTGTCCATTCAGAACCTGGTGATGGCTTGGTAGATACCTTGTGTTGGACCAGACCAGAGTATGGTGCCAGATTACTGAGCATTTTTAGCCTGTACCCATTCAATTATTTTGATTTGGAGGGAAAGCTATGCTCCATTCCCCTTTCCCCCCAAGAGGGAACCATACAGAAATTAGAATTTCATACTTGAAAGGCACATCAGAAGCCATCTATTACAACCCATCCTTGAAGAATCCCCATCACACCTTTGTTTAAAGTGAGAAGGGAACCCATTTTCTGTTGGAATTATCTGTTCTTTGACCCACCAGTTTTGAAGAATTAGATTATTATATTTCTGATTAATTTTAAATTTGCCTCTCTGTGAGCCCTTAATTAATGATGATTTTTATCACATTATGATCTGAAAAATTGTATTTATTATTTCTGCTTTTCTACACTTGTTTGCAATGTTTTTATGCCCTAGTACATGGTCAGTCTTTGTATATGTACCATGTGCTGATGAAAAGATGGTATATTCCTTTTTATCCTATTCAATTTTCTCCAGATATCTATTAGCTTTAATTTTTCCAATATTTCATTCACTTCCCTCATTCTTTCTGATTTATTTTTCAGTTTGATTTGTCTAATTCTGATAGGGGAAGGTTGAGGTTCCCCACTATTATGGTTTTATTATCTATTTCCTCCTTAAGCTCCTTTAGTTTCTCCTTTAAAAATCTGGATGCTATACCATTTGATACATATATTAAGTAGTGATGGTTCTTCATTATTTATGCTGCCTTTAATCAAGATGTAATTTCCTTCCTTATTGCTTTTAATCAAATCTATTTTTACTTTAGCTTTGTCTGAGACCATAATTGCCACTCCTGCCTTTTTTGTATCAATTGTAGCCCAGTAGATTCTGCTCCTCAGCTAGAATTATCTGGAGGCAGAAGCCATTCATTCCACTTTGGGGTTCTAATCATTAAGAAGTCATTTACCTCCCATCCTAGAATCATTACTATATATTAGTTCCAAGGCAGAAGAGCAGTAAATGGGGGGGAAGGGGGTTAAGTGATTTACTTATCCAGGATCACACAGCCAGGAAGTGTCTGAGGCCTGATTTGAGCCTGGGGCCTCCCATCTCTAGGCCTGACTCTCAATCCCCAGAGTCAACAAGCTGCCCCCAAGAACATTAAGCCAATATCTATTTCTAAATTCTACCTATTGCTAGTATTTCTGCTCTTTAGAACCAACCAGAAAGAAAAAAAAAACTAGTCCTTTTTTTTTTAACCCTTACCTTCTGTCTTAGAATCAATATCCTTTATTGGTTCCAAGGCAGAAGAGTGGTAAGGGCTAGGCAATGGGGGTCAAGTGACTTGCCCAGGGTCACACAGCTTGGAAGTGTCTGAGACCAGATTTGAACCCAGGACCTCCCATCTCTAGATCTGGCTATCTACTGAGCTGCTTAGCTGCCCAGTAAATGTTTTTTGATTGGTTAATTAGTCCTGACCAGAGAACAGAGGTTAGTCTGGCATAACTTGGTGTTGTTGAAGCCACATTGGTTCTGTCATTGTCCCTTTTCTATTCTTGGCATTCATGACTGGCTCACTAGGTGGCTCAGTGGATGGAGTCAGGAAAAGCTGGGTTCAAACTTGACTTCAGAGACTTCCTAGTGGTCTGGCCCTGGGCAAGTCATTTTTACCCTCTACCTGCCCCAGTTGCCTCATCTATAAAATGGGGATAATATTATGAGGATCAAATGAGATAATATGTGTTAAATGCTTAGCACAGTGCCTGAGACATATTAGGTGCTCAATAAATGCTTGTTTCCTTCCTTTTAATAACATATTCAATGATTTTGCCAAAAGAATGAAGTCAAGTTCACTGGCCTGTTCTCAAAGGTAACGTCTCAGATCCCGTCCAGCAGGTCTTCTGGCTCCTTAGGATGAACCACAGTTCACATGGCCTGGAGACTTGCACACAACCAGGGCAGCTGGGCTTTCTCTTACCATCTTCCTGTAGCATCTCATTTGAGCCTTACGAAACCCTTGGGAGCCTGAGCAAGTTACTTAATTCCATTTGCTTAGCCCTTGCTATTCTCCTGTCTTAGAGTTGATTTAAAATTAATTTTTTAAAAAATGGGGGCCTCTGGGTAGCTCAGTGGATGGAGAGTCAGGCCTAGAGATGGGAGGTCTTGGGTTCAAATCTGGCCTCAGACACTTCCCAGCTGTGTGACCCTAGGCAAGTCACTTGACCCCCATTGCCTAGCCCTTACCACTCTTCTGCCTTGGAGGCAATACATAGTATGGATTCCAAGATGGAAGCTAAGGGCCTCAAAATAAATTAATTTAATTTAATTTTAAAAAAAACCCTGGGAGGTAGGTGCCATTGTGACCCCCCATTTTACAGAGGAGAAAACTTAGACTGAGAGTTTAAGTGATTTTGTCCAGGATCGTATAACTAGTGAGTGTCCGAGATAGGATTTGAACCTTGGTCTTCCTGACTCCAAATCTGTCCACTTTGTTACCTACTTACCAAGCCTACCCCGATCCTGCCTGCGGGCGAGGCTTGTCCCCATCCCTCTGCCACCCCCAAAGCATCATAACCCCGCCTTAGCCTCTTTCCCACCCGATTTGCTCCCCACAGGTGAATGAGCAGTTATTTCAGAGCCTGACCAGGGAGGAGGCTGTTCAGTACCTGCTGGGGCTGCCACCAGGAGAGGAAATAGAGCTGGTTACTCAGCGCAAGCAGGATAGTAAGTGGGGTTGGGGTCGGGGCCATTGCGCCTGCGGGAAGCCTAGGCGGCGGGCAGGGCATCCCTTTAGCCAAAATGCCCATAGACCAGGCGAAACATGGCAGCAGATCGAGCCGTCTTACCCTTCGTCTTCCCCAACGATCAGCCCAAGGAATGGAAGGAGGGGAGTTGGACCCTGTCCCTACATCATGAGAGGGCCAGAAGCTCTGAACTCAGCTCTGCTGAGTCTCCACGAATAGGGACTTGGTTCCCCATAGCCTCTCCCGGTCCTCCCTCAACTTTTCTTTTTTTTTAAACCGTTACCTTTATTTTAGAACCAATACTAAGCATCAATTCAAACAGAAGAATAGTAAAGGCCAGGCACCTGGCATTAAGTGACTTGCCCAGGGTCGCACAGCTGGGAAGTGTCTGCAGTTAGATTTGAACCCAGGACCTCCCATCTGTTAAATTTAAAATTATATCTCTCATAATAAAAATATTATATTTTATGAGGTTTATTAAGGCTCATTAGACATCAAGGAATAAAGAAGATACAAAATAAAAACCACATGCCCATGGCTGATTAGCCCATTATAATCCCCACATTTCACTTACCACTATACTAGCTACATCATTGCAAGAAAGGAAGAGAGTGTGGGAGGCGTTACTGCCAGTTAAATACCAATTGTGATCTCGCCAACATGGAGACTCAGGAGAGATTATAGGGAATTCTGGGAAATACCAAGGACTTCTGGGGATTGAACTCTAGGGTTCAAAATCTCCATTTATACACATCTCCAGACCCGGCTGTCTATCCACTGAGCACCCAGCTGCCCCATCGGTCAAGACCTTTTGATCTAGAAGTCACTTCCTAAGGGAGGGGAGAGAGAAAGGTTGTATGATCTCACCCATGAGTCTAGAAAAAGGGCCACATGAGCAAAGGAAGGTGAGGGAGCCCATGTAGTCTGAATCACTGCATTAAAGGGTGCTGGTCACTCCCATCCCTAGACACAGCCTCCCCTCCACTGAGGGGACACATGCACGGTGCTTTGCAAAGGACTCTCCCAAGTACTAGCTAACCTAATTATACTATAACCTAATTATACTATCTATCTAACCTTAGTCTTTAGGAAGATGGTCAAGTCAAGCGTGGGGGACTCCTTCTATATCCGCACCCACTTTGAACTGGAGCCAAGTCCACCTTTGGGCCTGGGCTTCACCCGCGGGGACGTCTTCCATGTTCTGGACACCCTCTACCCTGAGAAGGGAAGGGGTGGCAGCTGGCTGGCGGTCCGCATGGGCCGGGACCTGAGGGAGCAGGATCGAGGCATTATTCCCAACCAAAGCAGGTGGGCACTGGGTTAAAGCAAGGGTCATATGGGGAAAACCACACCAGAAAAGCCAGGCGAAGTCACAGAGAGAGGTCCAGGGCCCAAGATGGAAGGGGAGAAAGAAGGGCGTGAGCAGGGAGACCCCGTCCTTTTCCCTATAAGATCACAGGGTTTGTTGCACAATAAAACACAAGAAGATTGGAGGAGTGGGACGGAGCCACGCTGTGAAGGGCTCTGAGGACAAACAAGCTTTTATAGTCGGGTCCGGTGATGACGGGGTGCTGTTAGAGTTGTTTGAATCCAGGGAGCTGGGAAAGGGAAAAAAAAAATTCACCATGTCCTGCACCCACTGAGGTCAGTGCTAGCAAGAGAACTTTACGTGGCAGCTGTGGGCCGTGGCTAAGAGGATCCTCAGCCTCCGGGAGTCCTGGAGCCTTCGGGGGCCTGCTAACCATCTCTTTTATTTTCCAGGGCCGAGCAGTTGGCGTCGCTGGAGGCTGCCCAGCGGGCTATGGGCCTAGGGCCTCTCTCTTCCTCGGCCAACACGGGGGCCCGAGCTGAGTTCTGGAAGCTTCGTGGCCTGCGGAGGGGTGCCAAGAAGCATATGCGCCAAAGCCGTGAGGACCTGTCAGCCCTGACAAAGCAGGGCAACTATCCACCCTATGAGCGGGTGGTGCTGAGGGAAGGTTAGTTCCAGAATGGAGGAAGAGAGAGAGAGAAAATCATCTGGAATAGTTCATAATCTCTTGGGGTCAAGGAGTGGAACGCTTAAAATGTGGAGGGGCAGCTGGGGAATCTCGGGTCAGAGCTAGGAGTAAAAGAGGCGGATGGAGGAAAAACGAGTTTACCTACTGATGCCCTACCTGTTCTGTCCCAGCCAGCTTCAAACGCCCGGTGGTCATCATGGGCCCTGTGACCGACGTGGCCATGCAGAAGCTGTGTTCCGAGCTGCCTGAGCAGTTTGAAGTTGCAGGTGAGGTCTCTGGCTCCCCTCTGATCCCACACACTGTGTGTGGCTATCCCCAATTCCCAGAAAGATACAGGGGTGAGGCTGGCTAGGGAGATGGCAGGCCTGGAGGGACTAGCGTCAGGGAGGATCCTGATCTAACTGGCATTTCAGAAGCAAGATTGGAATGAAACTGGAAATAAGAACTGAAGATGGATCGTGTATCTGAAGACGCAGGATTTAATCTCAAGAGCAATAGGGAGCCATTAACCATTCGGATAAGAAATCCCAGTGAAAGTGTCTTTTCAGGGATTTCCTGACGGAGGTTCTGTAAAGGATAATTTTAGCTTTTGACTTAAAATCTAAATAATTGGTCGCCAGGGAAATAATAAAATACCAATGCCCAAATAATAAAATACCCAAGTCAGCTGGGAATTATGGTGATTTTAATTAATATAGAGAGAAGGAATTAAGAGAGAGAGAGAGAGAGAGAGAGAGAGAGAGAGAGAGAGAGAGAATTAATTTAAACTGCTCTGGCTCAGGCTGAGCTAGGCAGTAGTTAAAGGCCTTGGCCAAAGTGGCCTCCCTGAGCATAGGGAAAGGGAGTCAGTCTTATCACTCACCAGGAGACCCTCTCCAGATGCTGTCTGAGTGAGATCCTCCAGGCTGAATTCCTGAATTCAATTCCCTGAACTGACTTTTCTAGCCTCCTTTTAAAGAAATTTTCTCTTATGTCACCTCCCCTAAATTTTCACATCTACCAATCACAGTAGACACTTTTTCTAGGACTGCCTATTCTTTAGTTCTCACCTTCTTTGATTAGATTTTCTCCAGGACTGTCCACTCTTTAGTTCTCACCTTCTCTGGTTAGATTATATCTTCTGAGTACTTCACACTTCTTTGTTAAGCTTACCTTTTGAGTTTCTTGACCTTTTTGTGATTAATTTAATCTTTATAGGTATTTAACACCCTTTTGTATTAGATCTAAAAATAGACTTAGCTTAAGTTTTAGCTTCACTATAAAGTATGAGTTAAGTACCTTCATTGTTCAATCAGGAGTTTACAACTTTATCTTCCCCTAAAGTATGTCTAATTAGGTTAGAGTAATTTCCAAGTTCACAGTTCTCAGGGTCCCAGGAGAACCCCTCAAAGGGCCTCTTCCATCTTGGCTGATATGAGCTGCTGGGACACAGAGGGAGGGGGAGGAAATGATTGCCATCCTGCCTGACTCTTACTCAGGGACTTTCCTCCATTTCTAGAGAGTGTCACAAGAAGCGAGGGCCCCTCAAAGGTGGTCAAGCTGGACACAGTGCGAGTGATTGCTGAGAAGGTGAGTCCAGGCCGAGAGCTGAAGCGTGAAGAGCAGAGTGGAGGCAGGAAGGGGGACAAAGAGAAGAGGATAAACCTTAGGATCCAGGGTGGCCCTTATCCATTGGGAGGGACCTTAAAGCATAGAATATTGGTGCCAGGATGAATCTGAATACGGAAGAGTGAATTTAGAAGGTACAATGAGGGCCATCTGGCCCAACCTCCCCATTTTCTAGAGGAGAACATTGAAGTCGGGGCCTCAGGGCATGACCAGGTGCCTCTGGTGTCTCCATCTCTTTCCTTGGCTCAGAACAAACACACTCTACTGGATGTGACACCCTCTGCCGTGGAGCGCCTCAACTACGTGCAGTACTATCCCATAGTGGTGTTCTGTGCCCCCGAAAGCCGGGCAGGGGTCAAAGCCCTTCGACAGTGGTTGGCACCCACTTCCAGGAAGAGTTCTCGCCGCCTCTATGCCCAAGCCACCAAGCTGAGGAAGCACCACAGCCATCTGTTTACAGGTTAGACCACACTAAATGGCTCTGTGGATAGTAGTGGACTTAGGAAGAACTGACTTCAAATCCCCAGGATTTTATATAATTAGCTTTGGGATCCTGGGCAAGTCACTCAACCTCTTGTCTGCTTCTGTTTCCTCACCTACAAAAATGATTCTGATAATAGCACCCACTGCAGAGTTGTGATGATCCCATAAGATAGCAAATGGCTATTATTTGGTAGCAGGAGGAATGGTATAGAACAGAAAAAAAAAACAAAATTAGGATGGAGGAGGACTTCTTCATCTTTAGTTTTAGAGAGAAGCTCAAAGCGGGTTGGGGTAGGTATAGTGGAGAAAGGGTGGGATAGTGCAAAGAGCCCTGGGCTAGAAACTAGGAGATCTCAGGGTCTCCTTCTGACTCTGCCATTCATTAGCTATACGAGATTTCTCTCTCTAGGTCTATTTCCTGACTTGTCAAATGAGTATGGTATTATTCATCTAGTATCCTTATACAGATAAGGAAATTGAGGCCTGGGGAGATTAAGTGACTTAGCTATTTTTTCCTGAAGCATGAGTGGGGGGAAGCCTCTGATGCCTCCATCTCTTTCTCCATTGTGAAGCCCTGATTTAGGAATACTAAGGGATCCAGGCCCAGCTCTTATAGGGGCTCATGAAGATTAAATGAGATAATAGTTGTACACACAGCCCATCATTTACTATCACTCTAGCTCCCATTCTTATACTGATCCCATCAGATGTCAAGAGAACCCTCTAACACAGAAGAAAAACAACTGCTCGATCGCATGGGTCTATGGGGACATAGACTTTAAATGATCACCTTAATGCAAATATCAATAATATGGAAACAGGTCCTGACCAATGACACATGTAAAACCCAGTGGAATTGCATGTCAGCTACAAGAGGGGTTTGGGGGAAGAACATAAATCTTGTAACCATGGAAAAATATTCTAAATTAACTAATTAAATAAATTTTTCAAAAAAATAAAAAAAAAAAAACTAAAAAAAAATTTATATTGAGGTGAATATTAGAAAAGGAAAAAAGAGAACCTTTAAATGATCGATTCCAATGGATTTATCATGAAGAGAGTTCTACTTCTTATTTATCCCCAATACTCACCTTCTCTTTAGCTATTATTCATCTTAATGGGACCAATAATGCCTGGTACCAGGAGCTAAAAGATATCATCAAAGCCCAGCAATCCCGGCCCATCTGGACCGCCGAAGACCAGGTAAACTTACTCAGCAAGGACCTACCCTCTTTACATGTCCTAAGAGTTAAGGGAGGGAAGGAAAATCGCTTTGATGATAGCAATAATAATCCAAGCCCACTGGAACACCTTATACCTTGGAACACCTCAGCTATGTGTAGTACTGTCCCATAGTGCTATTGGAAGCAAATTTCTCTCTCCATTAGGTCATTTTTAACATCATCTGTCAGTGACCTGGAGGTCAAAGACCACTGAGTACATTCAGGTATAGATAAACCCTCAGAGAAAGGGAGTTAAAGAACCAAGGAACTAACAACAAGAGGAAAATGATTCTGCAGGCACTGCCCTCCTGGGCGGCCCAGGCACAACTAAGAAACTATGATTGGTTCCTGAGATGTGATGTGTGAGAGCTAGTGGGTGGAGAAAATAGCTTATTAGTGTAGACCAGGTGGTCTTTGGGGTCTTCTGGCTAGAGCATAGAACTGAAGGAACCCTTGTTGGAGTTTAGCCACAGGCCCATTATGGCTGCCAATAGATTAGAAAGCTAAGTATCTCTCTACCTCTTTCCTACCTTTCCCTCTCTTTACTACTCTTGTTGCTTTGATTTAATAGTTATTAAGCTTCTCTGTGTCCCTAAAAGCCGGGCAGGCATCAAAGCCCTTTGACAGTGGTTGGTGCCCACCTTCCTTATCACCAGTCTCTCTCATGGTATGCATATATGAGAAGGTGGTCAGCAGCCAAAAAGCAGGGGTATAATCTTCACTAAGTGTGAAGATGGGATTGACTCTCCCCTTGCTTACTTAATTTCACTTTTGGCTGATTAAATTTAAATTTAATTAAATTTAACTAATTTAATTAAAAATTAATTTAAAAGTAAGCAAGGGGAGAGTCAATCCCATCTTCACATAAGTAAACTAACATGATGAATCAGTTGGAAAGAACTGGAGATTTGATCATTCCCTTCCTAAGCCCAATATTAGAAATCACCAGGGACTTATTTCCTGGACTGTGCCAGTTTCTGCTAAATGTGGGGGTTCACTAGGGTTAGCCCATCTGTGTCTATCTCCTACATCATTTCCTCCTCCAGCTGGACAACTCCTCCGAGGAGAACCTGGACCTGCCCCGCCAGGATTTTGGGGGTAGCAACGCCTATCTCAGCTGTGATAGTCGTGTTAACAGTGACTATGAGGAAACAGATGGAGAAGGTGGCTTTTACACAGATAATGACATGGATGAAGATCCCACAGAGCCAGCATTAGCTCGTTCATCAGAACCGGTAGAAGCCAAAGAGGCAGAGAATCCGAGGGAAGAGGAAATTACAGCCTCAACATACCCAAGAGCCAAGGTAAGCCAAAGGTCCCTCTACACTAAGTCTTTGCCAGAATCCCTCCAGTGTGGGGGCAGCCCTTGAGCAGAATATTTCCATTTACACCTAAGAGACACAAGGACAATCTTGAGCTGTAACGGCCCAGAGGTGGTGATGATGTTCTCCACAAAAGTTGTATTTCCCCCTCATCCTCCCTCCTTCCAAAAAGGTTGAGTTTTCCCCTCTCACTGCTCCTCCTTCCACATCTATCTCATCTCTTTCTCTGTTCTCTTCATACACATATCCTTGACCAAGCTACTTTTCCTTTACAGGATGTTTCCAAGATCCCTCCCTGTCCTAACATTCTAGTCCTTTCAGCTGTGTCTACCTCCAGCCCACTTCTCTGCCCTTTCCTTCTTTAGTCAAAAAGCCTTGCTATTTTTGATGGTGTTTAGTCTGAACCTAAAAAGCAGACAGGGGGGGAATGTTCTCCTGCTTCCCTGCTCATGTGCTCCCACATTCCCATCATGACCTCCACTGTAAACAAGCCGTCTTGCCCTATTAACCTTGAGTGATTCTCTACAGGCCAGAGACCCACCTGCTCAGGGCCAGTGGAGACAAGATAGTATGAGGTAAGAACATTTCTTGCTCATGGGCAGAAGGGAGGGGAAGTCAATAGTATATCATCACAGGGGTAGGATGAATTTAATGGGGTGAGGAAATAAGTCTAAAAAAGGGAATTGACTTGCGCAAAGTCACGAGTCACTGGTAGCACTTGTACTTCAAATCCCAGTGCTCTTTCCACTCCATCATACTGGTCTTCCTACTAATATAGAAACCTCTCCAGGAGAAATGGGATTTTTCAGACTTCTCTTCATTCTTAATATCCTAGAGCTTAGAAATTTTAGACGGAGCTTAGGGGTCTTGTCTATAGTCACTTATATCTCCTATTTCCTGCCCTCCCCAGAACCTACGAGCGGGAAGCCTTGAGAAAAAAGTTCACCCGAGCCCGGAACTATGAGTCAGACGATGATGATGGCTATGACTGGGGCCCTGCCACTGATCTGTGACCCTGGGGCTGGATGGCCAGCCCAACCCTCAAGGTCACCTCAGGGAATCTGCCTCACCTGCCTTGCCCTATCAGCTTCAAGGAGGGAAACTCACTCTGGCTTCTACTTCCCCATTCCTAGACCCGCCTTTTTATAATAAAGCAAGTTGAATTTTTATTACAACTCCCCTCCAACTGCCTTTGGTGCTGCAGGTTAGGGAAGAATGCTAGCTCATCCTGTCCATTCCCCATCTCTGGATAGTTGTCAAATGAGCCCCTCCAGCGCATTCCCACCAGAACAGGGCGTCTCCGTTCCCACTATCCCAGGACCCAAACTGGACCACAGAGATCCTCTAATGAAACCCTTAGTTCTCTGGGTGGGGAAACTAAGACTCAAAAGATGGAGGGGAAGGGTCATTCAACTTATGTCAGGGTCTGCATTTAACCCAGGTCTTGAACAGTATTAGCTTAGAGCAAGGGTTCTTACAGAAACCTGGGTGTCTATGAACCGTATTTGGTAACTGTATTTCAATAGAATTGGTTTCCTTTGTAATTCTATGTCTTTTATTTTGTTCATTTAAAAATATTCTTCTGAGAAGGAGCCCTCAGAAAGGCACAGGAGAAATCTAGATGATACTCCCCTGGTATGATGGGGTTCGTCATGACTTTGAGCAAGTGATTTATAATCCTTAGTCCTCAGTTTCCCTACCTGTACAGTGAAGAGATTGGATGGAAGGCTCTTAAGTCCCTCTCAGCTTATAAAAGAGTAACCTCTAGTCTGGTCATGTTGCGGTATTGGTTAGGGACCTCCTAGCTCCAAACCCAGTTAGGTTTGAACTGGACCAAACCATTCAGCTTCTCTGTGCCTTCCCCTCCCCCCAGCCCCATGATATGTCAAAGAATAGCCCACATGGGAGCATCCAAGCTAATCTGGGCTGCGACGGCATTAGCCCTAAAAAGGAGATTGGTGATGTTCCCAGGGAAAGGTAGCAGTCAGGACTGGAACTCACAACCTTACTCCAAACCCAGTGCTTTGTCCACCACTGCACTTGGTCTCTTTTCACCAGTTTAATTTTACCAGCCAAAATGACAGGTTAAAAACAAAAATCCTGTGGATGATGGTTGTTTTGGTGGCTTCTCCCCTCCACTGCCTTCCGAAAAACGGCATCTCTCTTTGGTGGGCAGATAGAAGGAGGTAGATGAGGAAGAGGTCTCTGGTGCCCAGAACTGTAGCAGTTCCAATTCCGACCATATGAGGCCCATGGTGGCCCATAAGAGGGTAAGGCACAGACACTGGCCTTGGCACAGTGGGCAGAGCCCAGGAAGGGAGTTTTGGCCATGAGGATCCCCAATAGAAGCAGAGTTTGGGGATCATTTCTTCCCAAGTCCAGAGGGTACAAATACTGGGGCAAAAATTCTGGGGGGGCCATATTGGGCCCCCCTCCCAGGTCACAGATAGATGGGCTGCTCCTGGCCAGTGAGGAGGCGGTAGGTAGAGGCTGGCATCATCTTAATATGTACCTGGTAGAAGAGAAAGCTCAAAGCTAGGGTGTGTAAAATAAAAGAAAACTTCGCCCAGCCCTCTTCTCCTCCACCCCCCACCCCCCCATTAGCTAACCTGAAGGAGAAATGGGAAGCCATAAGAGCAGGGCACCTACCTCGTGATGGGCCTGGGTGAGCAGCTGGATAATCTTTTCATGGGGTGTAGCCACCACACTCTGCCCATTGATCTCAATGATTCGGTGTCCAACTCTGACACCCCCACGCTCTGCGATGCCTCCACGCATCAAGCTGCAGATCTGAGGGATGAGACCATGGCACGGCTGCTAACGGCCCTAACCACTGGCCAAGAGCCAGATCCTTCCCCAGCCAGCAAGCTACTGACCCCTGGCCCCAAGCCACTTGCATACTCCACCTGCAGGACACTTGGCGTGAGCCTGCAACCCCCCTGCCTCAAACACCCGCCGGTCACAAGCAATCCAGGCCCTCAGCCCCAAACTCACAATGCCATTCTCCACACAGAAGCCCAGCTGCTCTCGGGCATGAGGTCGGCGGATGATGGCCGTGGTGACGGGCGGACAGTGAACAATGCTCAGCGTCACTGAGGTCTGAGACTTTAGTTCCTATTGAGGGGAGAGCAGGGGCCTGAGAGCGGGGAGCTAGCAGGGGAAGAGCACTAGATACTCAAGAGATCTGGTTTCTAACCCGGCTCGACTCCATGATGGGGCTAGTCACCTGCCCTCTCGGCTTTACCCAGCTGAAGCCTGGGGGAGTTGGACTAAATTTCTAAGATCCCTTCCAGCCCTCCATCTGAGGTTCCCAGTGGGACGTGAACTTAACTTCTATCCTCTATACTTAGAGTCTAGGGTAGGCCCCCTTCAACCCAAGCCCCAGGGGACTCTTACTCGGACTATGGCCTGGCATGAGGCCAGGGGCAGCCCCACCAGGCTGGTGCCATTGACTGCGGTGAGCCGGTCTCCAATGCTCAACAGCCCAGAGCGCTCAGCTGGACCTCCATGCAGCAGGTTGGCGATGACGGCCGTGGGGAGCAGGGAACCCCAGCCAGACTCTACCAGGGCCACTCCTAGACCCTCTCCCCGCTGTTTCTCAATACACACCTGTCAGGGGAGGGGTATTGGGAAGAGAAAGTGTCAGGCACAGAGCTATGCCTCCCCCTCTCCCTCCCCAGGATTCCTGGCCCAAGAGCAGAGAGGAGGAAAAAAGAGACTGACCTTAGGAAAGAAGAGAAAGCCTTTCCTTCTGCATTTCAGCCTTTATAACTTAGGCTAGTGATGGCAAACCTTTTAGAGACTGAGTGCCAAAACTACAACCCTCATACCACATGTGAGCCGCCCACCTTACCCCAGACAGGAGAGGGAGGAAATGCTCCCATTGGGCTGCTGGGCAGAGGGGCAGGGGATGGGAGAAATGTCCTCAGGCACATGTGGAGAAGGGAGGGGAGCAGCCCCTTCCGTGCCATAGGTTTGCCAACACAAGGCTAAATAATCACTTTCTTTATCACATATTTCTATTTCTACAATAATGCCACAGAGCACATTTAGAGCCAGAAGAGATTGCCATATCTAGTCCAATCCCACCCCTCCAATTTTACAGCCAGCAAAAATTGAAGCTCCAAGAAATTAATGGGCATGCTCCAGATCACAAAGGCAGTCAAGTAGAGATATGAACATATGTCCTCTGACTTTCAAATCCAGGACTCCTGCCAACACACCATCCTGCCTTAACTGGGGGAAGGGAGGAAGTCAGAGTTGTAAAAGAAAATGAAATAGTTTTCTAGAAGCCACTAGGGTACCATGGACAGATCAGAAGATTGGATTTAGTCTCAGAAGCTCCTGTTGTGAATCCTATTTCTGCCCATTTTGAATTGGGCTATCTAACCTTGGGTAAGTCTCTTTAATTTCTTAATCTGTAAAATGGAGATAGTAATACTTGGGCAACAGGTGATGGAATGAGATAATGGATGGAACAAGTTACTGTTATCTTGGCCAGGCAGCTGGGTAGCACTGTGGGCAGAGTTCCTGGCCTCGAGTTAGAAAGAGTCATGTTCTTGAATTCTAATCCTGCCATGACACTTCCTTGCTGTGTGACCCTGAGAAAGTCACTTAATTGTTTGCCTCAATTTTCTCATTTGTTAAATGAGCTAGAGAAAGAAATGGTAAATCACTCCAGTATTTCTGCCAAGAAAACTCCAAATGGGATCAGAGTTGGACACAACTGCAAGAGCTGAACAACACTGCTATTTTAAAATTCAAATATTTAAGATTAAAATAACTTTAGATTCTAGAACATAAACCATTTGAACTGACCGTGGCCTCCTCTTTCCTACAATTCTGCAGATGAAGCAATGTGAAGTTCACAGAGGGTGGGGACATCTCACTGTTTTCTCAAGGTGGTCTGAGAGCAGCATGATATATTGAGGAGTTTAAAGGTCATCAAAGGAAGATGAAGTCAAAAGCAACAATAGATCAGAGGGTCTTAGGGAGTCCAAAGACCTAGGAGCGGAAGATCTAGGAACCAAAAAAGGTAGGGGGAAATCTTGGGAGAGCAGGTAGTGGAAGAAAAGGGCTGGGGAAGAGAAAGCTTCACTTTCACTCACATCTCTGCAGTTCTCCTGATTTGAGAAGTGGGCCAGGTCCCCATTGTGCAGGTCCCCTTCATTCAGCCTCCTACAGTCTTCTTGGGCACTCAACTGGCTAGGATCAATGCCACTGGCCCGAAGGAACTGACCATATGCCACACCAAAAGCCTGTCCAATGGCCTGGGCAATCAGCTGGGCCTGTGGGGCACAGAGAGTACTAACAACCTGCCCCTCTTTTTAAGCTTCTATCTCATGGCATTTCCCAACCATTGGGCAACTCAGAATCATTTCTCTACCACATCCTGGAGATCCTGACCCAGACTCCTAAGGACAAGGGCCTGGCCTGGGGCTTTGAGAAAAGTAAATGGGGTAGGGTCTAGCCCCATACTAAACCTGTGAAACCCTCAGAGAGTCTGGTGCCTATCCCTGCCCCCCTCCACCAGGCAGCTCACATCTGCTGAATGAAAAACATGGCAGATCATCTTGTAGAGACGCCGCTCCTGGGAGCCAGGCTGCCGAGTCAGACGCCTTCGGGCCATCAACACCACTACATTTCCAATGTCAGCAATGTAGGAGATGGTCTGCAGTGAGTGATCCATCATAGCCTCCTGGTATGGACCAAGAACAGAAAGAAGAGACTCAGAGCAGGGTGAGGGCATCTCACTGCTTTCTCAAGATGTCCTGAGGGCAGTAGGAAAGATCCCTGGGCCTGGATTCAAATCCTGATTAGGACACACCAAATAGCTATAGGACCATGGGTCAAGTCCCTTAACCACCAAGTCATAGCATCCTCCTCCATTAATAACAATCACAGCTAGCATTTCTATATCACTTATCTTTTTGGGATCTCCCAACAAGCCTGGATGAGAGGTGTTATTCTTATCTCATTTAACAGATGGGGAACCTGAGGCAGACAGCATGGTTAAATGACTTAACCAGAGTCACACAGTTAATGTCTGAGACCAGATTTGAACTCAGGCTTTCTTCCTAAGTTCAAGCCCAGTGCACTATCCACTAGCTGCCTCAACCTAAACAACAAGATGACACATATACTTATTATACAAGGCTTTTGCAAAGAAAGGACTTTGTAGACTTTAAAGTGCTATGGAAGCAAGTTATGACCTTTTTCCATTTCTTCCTTTGATAGCCAGCCCAGCCTAACCCAACCCAACATTTTCAATCACTCCCTGTCCAAGAAACTACAATGGCTCCCCATTGCCAACAGAACCACAGGTTCAAAGAGCTGGCAGTGGAGAGAACCTTAGGGGTCCTTGTAGTCCCATCCCTTGCTTATACAGAAAAGGAAAGCAGCCCAGAGCATTGAAGTGACTTGCCAGGCTCAAGTCCAAGCCTTTCCACCCAGTATTCAAAAGCCCTCCCTGACCTGGCCCCACTCTCCCTCTCTAGGCTCACCCTCCCCTGCTGAAAGCTCATCAGCTCTCAAATACACTGCCTCTTGTCACATCCATGCTATTTCTCCCCTCCTGATTGGGTCTGGGCCAGTACCTGGGAGTCAGCTGTCAAGACTTTGATCCTCTTTGTGGAGATGAAGAGGTCAACTTCAGTCATGGGCTGGGTCTCTCCCTCAGGAGCCTGCAGGTAAGGACAGCAGTGGGGGCCACAGGCCTAAAGAGAACTCGGAGCCTTCCTTCATCCCAGCTTCTCTCCTTTCTACGGGAGCCAGGCAGCCCTGGCTACAGCTACAGCCCAACTCTCTATTCTCTCAATGAGACCGATGTCCCTGGCCTCTGGCATAAACCAAATGAGAGGCAGAGAGAAAAGAGCATTGGATTTGCATTAATGAAATCCCAGCTATCCCACTTACTACCTGTTTGAGTATAGGCAAGCCTAAATCTCAGGGTCTTTATCTATAAAATGGGAGGGGAGAAGGAAGGGTGACTGGGACAGGGTAACCATTCTCATCAGGCAGTAATGGGGGGAAATGAAACCAGGTAATTCACTGGGTGATACTTGGCCTATGGACTCAATTTAGGGGCAGAGCTCTAATAGGCCCCAGATTTGCTCCATGATCTTTCCCAAAGGTGTATATGATCTCAAGGCATGGGAGCAAATGTTAAACTGAAGAGAGGGTCAAAGGCTAAGCTCCAGGTTCTTCCAGCCCTCAGTCTCTTATCTCTATATCTTTGCCCCAAAGGGCAAAAGGTAATGGTGACAAATTCACTAGATCACACCACTCCTCCGGTTCTCCTTTCCCATCTTTCCTGCTGCTGACCTTACCTTGACCTGGTCCACAGCCTCTTGAGCCTGGGCCATTCGGGAACTAGGAGATGGGTTCCGCTCTGAAACAAGCTGGGTGGAGCCCAGATACTTGGCTCCAAAAATGACACCATCCAGCAGGTCTTCGGGGTCACAGGGCCCTGCCACTGAGACACAGGAACAGGAAAGGGAGGGACAAGAATCAGGTGGGTGAGTATTTGAGGCCCCCTCTTTTGGTTCCCAGCTCTCTTTTTGGGAAGCTATGGAATGCCAAAAATCCATGAACCTTATGAGATTCCAAATCAGTCACCCCACCCCTCCAAAGTCTAAAACTACAACCCATACCACCTGTGATTCCAGATGCCAGCAAGTAGTTTGCCCTCCACATTATTCAAAAAGTTCAAAGGAGTTTGTAATACTCGATGAGAAAAGAAATGTGATGGGTTCTAGGAGGACAGATAGCCTCACAAAAGCCTATTTTGAGTAGACCTCCTAGTCTAGAACTCTCCACTCCCCTCCAGGTGTGCAGAGTATCTTCCTTCTAACTTGGACATCTCAGAAGCAAGGATGGGTACTTGTCCTTCCCTTCTGATATTCTTCCCCCATCCCCCAGATTCCAACTTGGTAAAATGGAGAAGGAAGAGGACAACACTCACCTTCTTGGAAGGCAGGATAGGATGCTAAGGTTTCCGGAGTCTGGAAGGAGACATGAGAGAGAAGGGAGCTTAGCAACTAGATGTCTTGGTGTGACTTCGAGGTCATGCTGAGGGAGATAGGAAAATCCTAGTTACCTGGGTAGTGCTAGCACCAGTAGACAGCTCCTCAGAATGGGACAGCGGGGCAGGTCCCAGCCAGGGCTCTGGGGAGCTACTAGAACTACATTCTCCATCCACAGATCCCTCTTCTGTCTTCTCAGCACAGTCCTTTGGGAGCTGAAGAAGGCAGGGGACAGGGTCTTCAGGGTCCTTAGGGCCTGAGGGAAGAGTCTGGGTCAGAGGTGCTTCTCCCTCATCACAAAGGAGACTCAGCAGGTCCTCGTGTCTGGCTTCTGATGACAAAAGTCCGTGATTTTCTGGGGCTTCAGGAGTGGCCAAGCCGTGGCCAGTGGCAATGTGCAGGGGGAAGGGGTGCCCATCCTGGGAAGGTACTTCTGGCAAGTCTGAAGGTAGGGCCTGGAACTGGTTCACCAAGTCCTGAAGTTCCTGTCCACTAGGGTCTTCATCCAAGTTCATCTGGTTCAGACCCCCCAAACCCTCAGGTCCAGGCCTTTCCAGGTGATTAGCTGAAGCTGCCTCAGGGACTGCTGGGTCCCAATGGCAAGGAGGTCCTAAGGGTGCAGCAACTGAAGGTGGGGAACTCAAAGAGGAGAGAGGGACAGAAGCCTCTGACTCCTCCAGGTCCATGACTGGAGGCTCTGAGGAAGACACAGCAAAGTCCATGCTTCCACACTAGCATGTCCAAGAAGCAGGGCAAGTTGAGTCCTGGGTTCTGTCGCTATGTGACCTCACAAAAGTTAAGTCTCCAGGCTTCAGCTGACCCATCTGTAAAACAGGAAGGATGGATTAATAATAGAAGTAACAGTGAGTGACAAAAGGAATAATAAGGCAGCTAGGTGGCATGGTGGATGGAGTACTGGACTTGGGAGTCAGGAGTTCAAATCCAGCTTCAGACACTAAGCTGTATGAATCTGGGCAAATCACCTGGAAAATGAGGATAACAGTAGCACCTACCTCCCTGTGTTGTGAAGATCTGGTAAAATAACATTTGTAAAGTGCCTTTCGATCAAGTAGCTTCTAGTTGTCTAAAGACTTTAAAAATGTTTTCGATCACTGAAAACTTAAGATGACATTTCTTTGTAACAAATGCCGCATTTCTCCTTGTACCCTGCACCCCCTTTGAGTTTTGTCACCTAGTTAGGTAATTGTTTTTTCTTTTTCCTCCTGTTTCTTTTAGAGTTTCTGAGTTTAGCCATGTACCACACAGACCTGTTCTTGCCCTTCTCTTCCCCCACTCCTTGCATCTCAGGGTAAATGTGAGCTGATGACATCGGTATTTAAGATTTGAGGGTTTGGGTATACTACCCACTGTTCTTTAGCAAGAAACTTCTTTAGTGAGCTGAAGCAATGTGCCTGAAGACTAGTTTTTAAATTGTGTTGGTGAGTCGCCTTATATTTAAGAAAAAAAGAAAAAAAATACCCGATTGTGTTATGCCAAATGACGATAGCAACATGAAATCCTTAATAGTAATCTATTAAGGAAAAAAAAAGGAAAAGAAAAAGCCTAGCCCGCTAATAATAATTGGTATTTATATAGTTCTTTAGGATTGCAAAGCCCAAGTTATCTCATTTGAGTCTCTTAACTGTCCTGGGAAGCAGGTGGTACAAGTAGTAGTATTATTATTCCCACTTTGTTGTTGAGTCTTTTCAGTCATGCCTAATGCTTTGCAACCCATCTTGTGGCTTCCTAGGCAGAGATTTTTAAGTGCTTTGCCATTTACTTCTCCAGCTCATTTTACATATGAGTAGACTAAGGTAAATGGGGTTAAGTGACCCGCCCAGGGTCACAAAGCTGTTAGTGTCAGAGGTCGAATCTGAATTCAGGTCTTCCTGCCTCCAGGTCCAGCTCTAACCCACTGCACCCCATAGCTGCCCTCATTTTACATATGAGGAAACTGAGGCTCAGCAGTTCGGTACCTCAAGCGCGGGGTCAAACTGCTAGTAAGTATCGGAAAACAGAACTGAAGTCAGTTTTTACCCCTCTCTCCCTCCACTTTCCTCTTCAATTCTCCCGGGTCTTATCCCCAGAGGCTTCCCTCTTTCGCCACTAGCCCAGCTCCCTCTAGTGCCCCCACCCCTTTCCCTACCACCCCTGCCCTAATTCCCAAACCTGATTGGGGTCCTGGGCCTGACCGCACCGCATTCTGCCCCAACAACTACTTCCAAGCAGTCGCGCGTTCCCGCGAGGCCGGGGCTCCCGGGCGACCCTGGCTTCGTTCCCCACTACAGTGCGCTGGACCCCAACTCAGGGTCACAGACACCGCCACGACAGCCGCTCCCAGATCAATCCCGGCCGGGCCAGGTTCCCCACCACCACACTGCGTCTGCGCCTATCCAAGAGCATCTTGGGAAATATAGTTCCTGAGAAGTTAGGTGGCGTGGCGAGGTGGAGCTCTCCTTCGGGAATGGGAGAAAGTCAGGGCTGGAATAATAGCCGACCTTTGACTTTATATAGCGATTCTTTCCACTTAATTCAGGGTTCTTTCCACCACACTACAGCAATATTAACTACAGAGATGAAACTGGAACCCAGATACCTTGCCCCCTAATTCAGTAGATCATACAGAAGTTTTTGTACTTGTTAAGTAGCAGCCTTTTAAGTACTGTTAAGTACTCTGTTAAATACCTCTGAAGTCACATGAATGAAAAGCCTTTATTAAGAAGTTATATGAAAAATACTGTGCTTTCCTGCAATACTTAAATATTATTTTATATTACAGCAGTCCACCAGAAGGAGAGCCTTTAAAACTTGGAACAAAAGGCAAAAACTTGTATTTTTCTAGTGTCAACAGCTTGTTCAAATGTCATATTTGAATTGCCCTAATTCCATGTCATATTTTTACATTTTTATTTTTCAATAACTAATAATTAGCATTTGTCCTCATTTGATCCTCAGAACAACCCTCGGAGGCAGGTGCTATGATTATCTGGTTTTTGAAGAAACTGAAGAAGAGAGATAAGCGATTTTCCCAGGGTTAGACAGCTCATAAAGTGTCTGAAACTGCATTGGAACTGAGGTTCAGTGCTCTAGACCCGCTTAATCATACATCTCCATACAGATATCTTGGGGAGGAAGGGAAAGGGCAGACTGACGTTGACTTTATATTAATGTAGAGAGCTCTAGAGGTGGAAACGACCCATCAGACCGACTCTGCAAATTATAAGTTTACAGGCTTTTCCTGGCACTGAGCATCCAAGGGACGTCTCCATAACCCTATGTGTCAGACCGGACTTAATCCCAAGGGTTCTTCATTTTCAGAGGACCGCCCTCTGGTGGACAGCTTTAATACAAAACAATATTTAAGTTTTGGAGTACAAAGACAGTATTTGAAATGAGGACTAATAAAGGTTTTTCATTTATGTATCATTGGAGGTATGTAATAAGGTATTTAACGAGGAAGACTTCCTACAGGAAGTGCCACTTAAGTTGGGTTTAAGGGATAGGAAAGACTTCAGCAGTCACGCTTCCTGGGTCTCATTTTGCTTAGCTTCAAAAATAAAAGATCCAAGGCTAAATTTCTAAAGCCCTTTCTGTTTCTAAATCTTGTGATCAAGAGGCAAAGAGAGAGGGAATGCATTCTAGGCAGAAGGCATTGCGTGAATTAAAATAAGGAGGAAGAGTTAGAAACAGTATACTTTGGAATGGGACAGTTTCCTTGGACAGGGGCGAAAGGAAAGAAAAATAAGGCTGGGAGTAAGACTCTCGAAGGCTTTGAACGCCAAACAGAAGTGTGAACTTTACTTGGGAGTCAATGAAAATTTTTGACGCATTTAGAGCTAAAAAAATTTGTTTTAATATAGAAGGTAGGACTACACTTCCCTGAAGCCCCTTCCAACTCTGTAAACTAGAAACTACTAAAAATTCTTCACGAGGACTACAGTTCCCAAAATGCTGTGCGGCCCCCTTCGTTATGGGTACTTCCTTATGACGAAATAGTGTCAGCGACATCAGCAAGACATGGCCACCAAGCTCGTCTTCGGAGTCTTCCGGAGATGGGGCGGCTTGTGGGGCTCCTCGCAACGGGGTCCTGCCACCCCTTGTGGCCTTTCTTTTCGGGGATACGCTAAGAAGCCGGGTGAGTTGGCCCGAACTGGGTAATTAACAGGGTCGAGGACCAGCATCGACTTTGCACCGACGCGGACCATGAGACCGAGACTGAAGCCGGAACCCGCGGAGAATGCCGGTTCTGTCAGCTCAGTGCGCAGGCGCTGGTTGTCGGCCTTGCTCCTTGCCCTCGATGCTGTGCCAGCGCGGCTATCTTAATGTGGAACTGAATTAGGACGAGACTAAGCTCCGAGCAGGCCCCGTTGGATAGTATTCAAACACGCTCATTCCTCCCTCTTCTACCTCCCTTCCCTAGGATAGTGGCTTTGACTGTTAGGAAAAGAGCATTGGGGGTCAACCGGCTTAAAGAAGGCGAATGGATCATTTGAAGTAAATTTTGTGCAACGCTTGCACTGCCTAACATACAATAGGAGCTTAATAAATGCTTGTCCCCTCAGAAAGCATTTGTTAAGCACCTGCTGTGTGCTAGACCCTGACTATGCAAAACAGGAGATGAGAAAGAAAAAAAAAGAAAGTTTCCTCCCCCCCACGCTGATTACCAAAAGATTTTGAGTCAAAAGGGACTTATAGACAGACCAATGATCTCATTTTACAAAGGAAGCTGATTTCATAAACAGTGAAATTACCCACCCAGGGCCATTCAGCCAGAAAGTAAGGGAGCTAGGATTTAAACTCAGATGTTCTACTTCCCAAATCCATTGCTCTTTCTACCACTGAAAACTAATCTCAGGCCAGACTTCGGTGAATCCTTGTGTTAGAGCTACAAGGGACCTTAAACTATAGAATATCTGAGCAGGACAGGACCTTAGGACACATAAATTGTCAGAACTTGAAGTGGTTTTACAGATCATATGGTCCAATTTTCAGAAGCCTAATGAGTTAACCTAAGTACAGATAGGTGGTATATACAGAGCACCAGGCTTCGAGTCAGGAAGATCTGAGTTCTTTCTAACCTCAGATATTTAGTGGCTGTGTGACTCTGGCCAAATCATTTAACCCTTGTTTGCCTCTGTTTTCACAACTGTAAAATTGGAATAATAATAGCTCCTATCTCATGAGGGTCAAATGAAATAATAATCATAAAGCCCCTAGCATTTTACCTAGTAAATTGTAAGAGCTATCTAATTGTTAGCTATCATTATCATATACCTTATGCTTGCTAAATGAATATAGGAGGGAGTAGGGACAACTAACCTTTTCTAATCTTTCCAGCACTTAGTGCAGTGTCTGGCACATAGACATCAATTAATGAATACTTATCACCTTGTGCCTTGAGACACCCTGGCACAGTGCTCAGCTGAGTTGTTGTTCTCTTCACAGTCATAAAAGGAGGCAAAGGCAAAGCAGTATCTGCAGAGGCCCTGAAGGACCCAGATGTATGTAAGGACCCAGTCCTGCTTACCACACATGCCATGGGGGTGAACATCTACAAACAGGGGCCTGAAGTGCCCCTGAAGGCTGACTCAGAGTATCCTGATTGGTGAGTTGAAGGGAACCCCCTTAGGTTAGATTCTTCCTTCCTCACCTCCATCTCCAATTAAAAGCCTCAGACACATGTATATTACTTGGTACCTGGAAGCTGTAGGAGCTCCAAGGAGAGAAAGGTCACTTTACATAGAGTGCCATTCCCTAAATTCAGCCTTCTATCTCCTACATTTCTATAGTCTCTTTCCCTGTTCCTGCAGTGAATGTACCCCTGGCATACCCTCTAGTTTGTGGGGCTAGACCAAGATCTGGACAATCTGCATAAAAATGTTTTGGCTTTTGCATTCTTTTCTCAAAATTTAACTTTTGTGTTTATCTTAACTTTTTTTTTAAGCCCTTACCTTCCATCTTGGAATCAATATTGATTCCAAGGCAGAAGAATGGTAAGGGCTAGTAATGGGAGTTAAGTGACTTGCCCAGGGTCATATAACTGGTAAGTGTCTTGAGGCCAGATTTGAACCTAGGACCTCACGTCTCTAGGCCTGGCTCTCAAGCCACTGAGCTACCCAGCTGCCCCCCCCCCTTAACTTTTTAAAAGAATTGTATACATTTATGGTATTAAAATGTTTATATTGCATAATACTATACATATGTTATGTATTTCTGAGTTTCTTACTTTTTCTGTGTCATGTCATCTGCTGGCCCTCATGTGTCATCTCCTGCAAAATTCCCATTTGATTTCTTATGCCAACCCTCAACATATTGAAACAGCAATGTGGAAGGGATATTTGTACTTTCCTTACCTCTTAGAATCATGGAGTACATGCTGAATAAATGCTTATTGAATTGAAAAAGAAATTGTCTCCATCAAGGCTTATTTCCAATCCAATTCAAAAGGAAAGAATTTGTGTAAAAGGTAGCTCCAGAGTTGAGCCTTGAAGGAAGCTAGGAATTCTAAAAGATGGAGATGGGTACTTTGCAGCCTTAGGACACAGATAGCCTAGGCCTGTGACACTCTGCCAGAGGAGGCACTCAGAGCCCTCTCTGGGGGCACCCGCCGTCACCCCAGCAGGAAAATTTTACAGCATTGGTTACTAGAAAGCCAGAAGGATTCAGGGCTGGGCTGCGCCCCTTTCCCTCTTGATAGGCGCCTGAAGACATTTCTCACATCATCCACCCCTCTAGAAGGTTCGCCATCACCTGCCTAGGCAGAGGTATAGAGATGAGAAGAAGCCAAATTCAAGGCACATCAAAAAAAAAAAAACAATATAAAGTGAGTCAAGTGTAGTGATGTCCATTAAGCCTAGAACAGGGAGACTGGAACTAGGCTATTTTGGAAAGAACTTTAATTGGCAAGCTGAAGAGTTCATATTTTACTATAGAAGCAATTGGAAGCCATTCATATTTGTTGAGAGGCCTGACATAGTCATACTTCTTTAGAGAGAAGTAACTGTGGAAAATAAATTGGGGAAGATAAAAACAGTTATCTAACAAGACAGCTCTTTAAATAATCTGGCCAAGAGGTGATGAAGGTCTGAACCAGGATGAGGGCTATGTGAGTAGGATGAATGTGAGAGATGTGGAGGCAGAATGGGCCAGACTTAGTAACCAGTTGCATATGGAAGGTAGAGGAGAGGAAACAAAGTATGGCTGATTACAAACCTGGATGACTGGAAGAATGGAGGTATTTCCTAAGGGAAGTGTGGTCCATCAGGCTTTGCCTGATCCCATTCTTTTATGTTTTCTCCCTTCTCCAATTACCTGGGAGCCCCTCATTTGTTTATATGTTGTATCTCCTAGTAGAATGTACACTTGAGGGCAAAGACTGGGGGTGGTACTCCTAACATATGGTGGAGTGCTTTGTAACATGCTTAATGATTGCGTGTTAAAAATTGGATTTAAAGCTTCCTGTAGTGCGTAGGATTTGAATTGGATCTCAAAGGAATTAGATAGGGGGATAAAGCAGATATTGTCCTGGCCAATATAAGGAATGGAAAGGATGCTGGCCTGATTGGGATAGTGTAGGGCTTCAGGAATAGAGACTGAAAGGCCTCAAATATTTGACTCAGGAATCTGGTCTTTATCCTATAAACCAGGGATATAGCAAATGATAGCCCTAGGGCCAAATATAGTCCCCACCTCTTTTTTGTAAGAGCATAAGCTATGGGTGTTTTTTATATTTTTAGATAAAGCTTTATTTTATTCTAAAATCCATTCTTAGATTGGGGCTTCAACCCTTTCTGCTATAGATCAAAAGGAGCCGTGGAAGGTTGTTGATCAGGGTAATGACTCCCCTCTCTTCTTCAGGCTCTTCGAGATGAACCTGGGACCACCCAAGACACTAGAGGAGCTGGACCCTGAAAGCCATGAGTACTGGCGGCTTCTTCGGAAACAGAACATATGGAGAAACAACAGGTTGCACAAGAACAAGAAACTGTGACAGAGGACTGTGAGGGCAGCATCATCCCTGTTTCCCCAGACATACTGTGATGGAAAGTCCCCTGGGTAATCACCCCAGACCCTCACTGACCAGAACCTCTCCCCAAGACAACATGGGAGGAGGAAGCCACAGAGAAAAGGTTTTTCTCTCAAGAACTTTGCATTTTTCTGGAAAAGAAGCAAGAAGTAGAGGGCATAATTCCTTCCCTTTTTTCTTGGAACATGATTCTTCAAGCCAACCTCTCCTCTTACCTTCTGACGTACCCAGCAGCCTCTACTATTAAGAGGCTAGCTGGCAGGAGCAAGGCAGGTGAATAAAGCACTCCCAGGAGTTTCTTTGGGAGCAGAATGACACCTGCTCACTCAGTGTACTCTCTTCTAACCTTGGTGTTTGGGAGCAGAGAGATAATCCCTCCTGGAGGTCTTTGTTATAATTCCTAGAGAACCCACAGGGATAGTCACTAGTATCAAATTAGTGGGTGCCACTAGTCGAACAGTAAAATACCTTTTTTTCTTTCCCTTTCCCTCTGCCTTTGCTTCCAAAGACCCCATTCTCCTACCCTCTCAATGAAACAGCCCACTTAGATTTCCCTGGAGTCTCCTGTAATTGCTTAACAGTCTTCCAGGGGCAACTAGGTAGCACAGTGAATTGAGCACCAGGTCAGGATTCTAGAGGACCTGCATTCAAATCAGACACTTCCTAGCTGTGTGACCCTGGGCAAGTCACTTAACCCCAACTGCCTAGCTCTTGTAGCACTTCTGTCTTAAAATTCATACTAAGACAGAAGGTAAGCGTTTTTTAAAAAATCTTTCAGTTCCAGCTTCCAGCTCCTGGGGTGCATGGTATTTTCCTGGAGAAGCACATGACTGAGCTTTAGTGATGCTGAAACTTAACTGACATGTGGTGAGGTTTAAACCTCTCAAAGACCTGTCACTTTACTGTAATTAATCTTCCCAACAGTCCTGTGAGTTAGCAGAGCAGGGATTATTATTTCCATTTTACACTGAAGGAAACAAGTTCAGTAGTTTGGCCAGTTACCCAGTGGCTTATGAGGGTTGTACCAGGGCTCAGGTCTACTGAGATCTCTGTCCATTACATTATATCTCTCCAGGTGCAGGATTTCCTAGCATGTGATTACACTTTATTCCAGGCTTCCCGGCATCCAGGAACTGGGGGGTCTAGCTCTGAAGTCCCTCTCATCCCCTTTCTCCAGCCTAGATCTTTGGCCTGAGCTAGTGCAAGGGAAGACTGTCTAAACATTCCAGCTCTCCTCGCTAGGCTAAGTGGATGGAGTTGAAGCCATGACGGGTGGCAGGTGAGGTAAAGGGACCAGCATTCCTAAGACTGAGTATAGGCTCACTACTGTACTCCTGGAGGTGCTTGTTCTAATTCCCAGAGAACTCACAGGAATGGGTGTTGTTAGGAGTAAAACTTATGGTTGGACTGAAGAAGGGGGGAAAGAATTATCAGCTTCCAGCCACAAGGCCACCTCCAGGATGAGGGGCCTCCTCAGAGGCTGGTGCCTCCAGAAAGCCAAGGGAAAGGGAGTCCCAAGAGATGGGCCTCTCCAGAGGCTGGAGCCTCCAGAAAAGCCATGAAAAGGGGAGTAAGCCTTGGACTTACCATATGACAGTCTAAGGGAAACAGTCTGAGGTCAAATTCCACAGCCTACTCTCTCACAGGAAGTGAAGCAAAAAATAAAGGCAGTTCTTTACATCACTTCCTGTGTCTCACATATACCAATGGCAGCTTAAACCTGGCCTTGGATGGCCCAGGGGGTCAGTTGGTTCTGATTTGTCACTTGCCAGCACACATGGGTCATAGACCTTCCTCCCCCACACTCATTCCTTAAGTGGGGGTGTATACATTCCTGGTTGCTAAAATTCTAAAGACTAAGCAGGGTGGAGAAAATCTAAAATTCAGTGTACAGGCCAGGCCAGCATTCATGAGCCATGCCTTTAAGGATAGTACCAGAGATGGAAGAGTGGCTGTCACTGCCCCCTGCTTCCTTTTGTCCTCTGGGAGATGAGTACAAGCATGTCTCTTCTACCCAAGCTCCCCTAATTGACTCATCAGGTTGGAACCAAGTTTTTGTCTTCCTATGGTTTTGTTTTTTTAAACCCTTGCCTTCTGTGTTAGAATAGATATCAAGTATTGATTCCACTGCTAAAGAGCAGTAAGGGCTAGGCAAACTTCCCCAAGGTTACACAGCTGGGAAGTGTCTGAGGTCAAATTTGAACCCAGGACTTTCCACTTAGTCACTTAGCTGCCCCTTTTGCCTTTATGTCCCTAGTGCTGAGTCAATAAGTATTTATTAAGTGCTTATAGTTTGGAAGTAAACACTGATAAATGCTGGGCATTAAAAGAAAAAAATAGTTTCTATTCTCCAGGAACTCTCATTCTAATGGGGAAGACAACATATAAGTAACCTCGTACCTACAAGGTACATACAATGTAAATCTGCATATATACTCTGAAGTAATCTCAGAGGGCATCACTGTAGGGGAAAGGCCTCTTATAGAAGACAGGATATGAGCTGAGGCTTGAAAGAAGCCAGTTGTGATTAACAAAATGAAAAGACTTAGCACAGTGCCTGGTGCATGATTGTTTGTCCTTTGCTTTTTGAAGAAGACCAATAACATCAAGAGGTGTCCAATCTGTGAATGGGATTTAAGTGAGGCAGAGTTTCCCAGAGTCATTGATCCCACTCTCATCCGGTTATTGAAGTCCAGTGGCAAGACAAAAGTCGAGATGGCTGGAAATGGCCCAGGATACAATGGATGACCTTGACTCTACGAGCTCCACAGCACCAACTTTAGGGGCCTTCGTGACCACTGGAACAAGTTCTCATCTGCCCATGGCTTCACATGCTTGTTAGGGTAGACATCCTCCTAACCCTCAATTTGGTATGGCCCACCTACTGAAATGCTTTAAGCTAGAGTGTGGCCAATGAGCATGCACTGCTTCTTGGAGCCACAAGTGAGAGCTGGGGTAAAAGGTGAGCCCCAAAGGTGGATGAGCAGCTCTGAAAAGAGCTCTCTGCAAGACCTCCCACCAGAAGTGCTAGTGCTCACTAAGCTCCCCATATCACACAATGAATGGTTGTTGACTGACGAGTACCATTAGAGGAGTTCCAACCTTAGCCAATTTTCTACACCTCTCTCCCCCACCCCCAACTCCCACTCCATCAATCAACCAAGTATTTGTTAAGCCAGTCATCACCCCTAGTGGTACTCTGGGGAGACTCAAGACCACTCAAGTTACTTTCCTCTCCCTCACACCTTTGGGCTTTTTCTCATCAAAGGCTACCTAGCCTGATCTTTTTTTTTTTTTCATTAAATTTTTTACTTTAAAATTTTTTTCATAATTCAGGTTTTCTCCCTCCCCTTGCCCAGAGTTGACAAGAAATTCCACTGGGTTATACATGTGTTATCACTCAGAACCTTTTTCCATATTATTCATTTTTATAAAAGAGTAATCCTTTAAAACCCAAACCCCAAATCACATACCCATATAAACAAGTGATAAATTGTATGGTTTTTCTTCTGGGTTTCTACTCCCACAGTTCTTCCTCTGGATGTGGATAGTCTTCTTTCTCATAAGTCCCACAGAATTGTCCTGGATCACTGCATTGCTATTAGCTAGCATGATCTTATGTTTCATAAAGGAGATGTTATGTCCAAACACAGGAAGTGATCATCGAACTGCATGGATCAGATCCCATTTGGAGTACTCATGTCTGCAAATCTGGACACCACATTCAGGAAGGGCAATGATAAACAGTTGTGATCAGGATGGCAACCAGCTGGTTGAAGGCACTGGGGATGCTTAGCCTGCTGAAAAGAAGATTTGGTGAGACATAATCACCATCTTCTAGTATTTAAAGGATTTGGATTTGAGAGAATTTTTGTTTTGCTTTGCTCCAGAGAGGAAAGACAAGGATAATTGGAGGAAATTGCAGAGAAGCAGATAGAGGGTTTTTTGTTTTGTTTTGTTTTTGTTTTTAAGGAAAAACTTCCTAATAATTAGAAGAACCCAAAAGTAGATACAAGAGGCAGCTAATGCTGAACCTGGAGTCAGGAAGACTGGAGTTCAAATCCTGTTTCAGACACTTCCACTTAGGTGGGACACTTAACCTCTGATTGCCTGAAAAAAGGATCCCCTGGAGAGAGAAGTGGCAAGCCATTCCAGAATCCATGCCAAGAAAACCCCATGGATAGCTGTGATGCATGGAGTCACAAACATTACAACAACATTATGAATTCAAAAAATTTTGAAAGCCTTAAGGACTCTCTCTGATCAACACAATAGCCACCCAGGATGCCAGAGGGCCCTTGATGGAGCCAGATCCCACCTCTGGACAGAAAGGCAAAATATAGATATAGATATATAGTACACAGCAAATGCAGGAATTTGTTTTTCTTGACTATGAAAAAAAACAAACAAAATGGCAGGGACAGAGAACTGATGGGAATAAGACTACTGGGGATAAGGATAAGAACAGAAGCAGTTCACATCCTCTGACTCAAAATCTTTCCTGCTTTCCACTACTCCACATTGCCTCCATAATAACACGGAGACAATTTTAAACAGAAGAGATCTCTGAGGGTAGCTAGTCAAAACTGCTATCACACGTAAGGGTTTATAAAATGTTGTCTTTACCTCAGTCCTGCAAGTTGAGGAATACAAATTTCATCATTCCTATTTTACAGATTGAACTAATGCTAATACAGCTTCCAAGTCTCCTAATTCCAGAACTTGCCTTAAAAAAAAAAAAACTACTGTTGCACAATATTGCAGAATAAACTTGTTACCAAGGAGGGATTTGGGGAAAGGACTCTTACAGGAGGAGACTATTAGGTAAGAACTTTTACAAGAGTATGCATTACAGGAAGTCATAGGTTCAAATCTGGCCCCAGATACTTCCTAGCTGTGTGACCCTGAGCAAGTCCTTACCACTCTTCTGCCTTGGAACCAATACAACCTGTATTCATTCTAAGACAGAAGGTAAGGGTTTTAATTTAAAAATAAAATAAAATTAAGTAAAAGAGTGCACATTGCATGGGAACGTGTAGCAGTCCAAACATATATTAATCTTGATAATATTTTAAGAGTGCTCAAAAAGCTGACTTTTAAGATATTTCTTATGATGTATATATGTTTGGACTGCTACAGAATGGAGCAGGTTGATTCAGCTTCAGACCATCAATGCTGCAACCAAATTTTTAAAATTAAATTTTATTTGTTTCAGTAAATTTCAATAAATGCTTCATCAAGCATTTAAATTTTCTCCTCCGACTTATGAGAAAGAAGACTATCCACATTCAGAGGAAGAACTGTGGGAGTAGAAACACAGGAGAAAAACAACTGCTTGATTCATGGGTTGATGGGGATATGATCGGGGATGTAGACTCCAAATGTTCACCCTAGTGCAAATATCAGTAATATGGAAATAGGTTTTGATCAATGACACATGTTAAACCCAGTGGATTTGTGTGGGTAGTGGGTGGGAAGAGAGGAGGAAAAGAATGTGAATCTTGTAACCAGGGGAAAATATTCTAAATAAACTAATTAATTAACTAATTAAATAAAAATTTCCAAAATAAATAAATAAATAAAATTTCCCCTCCCTTCTCCACTGGAAAAAGAAAAAAACAAATAGGCAGGTAAGCAAAATAAAACAAATCTGAAAGCTAATCTATCCCAACCTCATGATCGATTTGAAGAAGTGCTCCTAGAGAGATGAGAATTAACCAAATTAACACAGCAAAATAGTGACAGCACCAGGACAAATCTGAGCCGTAACTCCTAGTCTAGAGTTCTTTACCATCAGAAGTATGACAGTAGAGTCCCCTGGAAGTCTTTATAGGGCTCTGGACACCCACCCAAATGAGTTAGGGAGCCTGTCTGGAGAGAACCAGATGAAAGGAGATTTGGAACATTTTATATCCTGATCCAATATGGGCCCCAGATTTGAACCTTTGTTATGTAGTGAGAAGATGATGGGTTAAACACGAATGACCCTGCTCAGGAGGATATCCAACTGCCACAGGGGATACAATAGATGTTCCCTGGATATCAACTAAACAAGCTGCCCATTGCTACCCAGGAGAGGATTTTTAATTTTTTTATTTAATTAGTTGATTTAGAATATTTTTCCATGGTTACAAGATTCATGTTCTTTCCCTCCCCTCCCCTTCCCATAACCAATGCACAATTCCACTGGGTTTTACATGTGTCATTGATCAAGACCCATTTCCATATTACTGATATTTGCACCAGGGTGGTCATTTAGAGTCAACATCCACAGACATATCCCCTCGACCCATGTGATCAAGCAGTTGTTTTTCTTCTGTGTTTCTACTCCCACAGTTCTTCCTCTGGATGTGGATAGCATCTTTCTCATAAGTCCCTCAGAATTGTCCTGGATCATTGCATTGCTGCTAGTAGAGAAGTCCATTACATTAAATTATGCCAAAGTGTATCAGTCTCTGTGTACAATGTTCTCCTGGTTCTGCTCCTCTCGCTCTGCATCAATTCCTGGACTTTTGCTCAAGGCCTTTCTCACCTTTTTCACACAAAGGATCATGTAGCTCCAGTTCACCAAGGAGCACACACCTTCCCCTGTTGGTGACTACATCTGGAAAATTATCTTTGACCCATGTCCAATAGCAGCATCAGAAGCTTCTCTTACCCAAGATCTATCCCCACTCTATTGGAGAGGAAGAGTCACAGAATGTTAAAGCTTGGAGGGACTTTGCAATATAGCATATCAATAGAAAAGAGACAGACAGGCAAACAGATACAGACAGAGAGATGGAGAAAGAGAGAGACAGAGAGAGAGAAAACTAGAGATTAAGGATTTATTAGGTACTCTGGAAACAAATATAAGTAAACAAGACAGTCCCTGCTCTCCAGGAGCTTACAGACTAATGTGTAACACCAACATATAACAAGGAATTAGAAAGAAAGGCTAAGAGAGAAAGAAACACCAGTGGGCACAATGTAGTTGGCAAAGAGGAGCCTGGAGAGAACTGAGTCCCCGAAAATTACTTTGCATGTACTTGTATTTGCAGATTAATAATTTTATGAGTTGTTTCCCCCAATAGGATGTAAGCTCCTAGAAGGCAGGGATTTTTGTCTCTATATCCCCAATGCCTGGCCTATTATATAGGCAGTTAAAGAGTACTTCTTGCAGTTCACCTTACACACACACACACACACACACACACAGAAAAACAAATGTGGCAAAGCTAGAACGTGACACAAGGAGCTTGGCCTTTCCGGTTGTAGATCCTAAGAGACCATGAAGCCATGTGAAACACGAACACCCAAGGACAAGTTGAGGCTCCCACGCCAGCCTAGGAAGTGTGATGGATCCAAGGTCCTACTGAACCAAGGAAAACCAGAGCTAGAGCTCAGGCCCTCCCACTCCAAGGTTAGAGCTTCTACCTTACCCAGGAGCATGACGGTCACTGAGGACAAAGATGGTGGCTTCCACTCCAGCCTTGTGTGAAACCATTCTAGATGCTTTTTCAGCCCCAGGTCCACATACTGGGTGCTGACTTCTAGTCAGACTTCTATTCTAGTAAGAAGCTTTGAGCTCAGCAAAGTTCCTGGGCAACTCATGAATTCATCATAATACACTGTGGAAGCTCCCCTATTCCTAGGCTTATCTCCCCGACTACTGAGCACCCCAGGGCTAGAGATCTTATGAGCCACTGCACCTCTCGGTGAGATGGGAAGAAGAAGGGATGTGAGGAAGAAGTGGGAAAAGAGGGCAGAGGAGGAGACACTATGGGTAGATGCATGAATTCCATCAAAAGTAAAAATGAAATAAGCAATTTGATTAGCCAGGGAGATGGCACAATTTAAGTAATATTCAAGACGTTGCCCCACCTTCCTCTTCCTCTCCTCTGATCTGAATGCCCACAAAGGAATAAAGTAGTTGTGCTATCTCTACATGTACCCCCATACCCATGTGCAGAACAACTAGGGTATGAATGTCTGGATGTGAGCAATGGCAAAAGCAATGGCCCAGCTCTTGAAATATAAGTACACAGTAGGGGTGACTAGTGACTACAAGTTGGGGTTCCTCTGTGGAAATGGGTATGAGAGCACCCAAGAAGACTAAGTTGGGACTTTTGGTATGAGTGGATGTTTTGGGGATTCAAGATGTAAAAGACTCTAATCATAATTAATCCCTGAGTTGAACTCCAACTCAGCCCAGATACAAAGGGTAGGATCCTTGATCTTTCTGGTAGTGGAGAGCAAGTGGACAAGGGGCAGCTAGGTAGCCCAATGGATTGAGTGCCAGGCCTGAAGTCAGAAAGATCTGGGTTCAAATCTGGATTCACATACTTCCTCATTGTGTGACCCTTGGCAAAGCACTTAACCCCAATTGCCTAGCCCTTGCCACTCTTCTGTCTTAAACTTAATACTAAGCCAGATGGAAAAGTTTAAAAAAATGAGTGGACACCATAATGTCCTCTGATCAGAGAATCTCAGAATCTGCAACAGCCAAGGGTAACCCCATAGTGCTAGGCGAAGGGGCAGGCAACATAACACCAGGAGACAAATCAAGCCAAGTTCCTTCCACCTCATTGACTTCATTGTCCCCAGAGCCATCCCAGGGAAGGATGACATCTGTTTTTCACCTAATTAGCCATTAAGGATCTAATTGGGGCCACCTCAGATCTTTCAACTTGGACAGTTGGTGTGGCAGCAGGAGTGACGGGTTTTGGACTAGAAGCCAGAATGCCTAGATTCCATTTGTATTGCTAATATAGCACTCTAAGGTTTGCAGGTCCTTTGACATGTGTTACCTTGTTTGAACCTCACTTTTTGGTAGGTCCTACAAGGATTACCATTGTGCCCATTTTCTAGATGAAGAATTAATGCTCCAAGAGGTTAAATATTTTGTCTATGATCCCTTGGCCAGGATACAAAGTGGGATTCCCATCCAGATCTCTGCTAGCCAAATCTAGCACACATTCCATTGTACTATACTGCCATTCTACTAATTGATACACAACATCAAGGCAAATCACTCACTCCCTTTGAGCCCCTATCACCTAAGTGTCATTGGTGCCTTTGTTCTGCCCCCCACTCCCCTTCCCAAAACTCTGCCACCTACACAATCTTTCCATTTTTCTTTTGATCCCTCATCTAGGATGCCTGATTCTCCCATGTACCCCTAGAGCTTCTAGGATGGGAAGTTCAGGGTTACAGAGAGCCATGGTGTGTGGAAAGGAGGGAAAAAATAATCTTTTCTCCTTAATGCTGACATATTCCCAGAAGTGAAAGGAGACCTAGTCAAGAGCTAGAAGACTTGAGCCCTGAGTCCCTTCTCTGCTTGACTCTGTTTTCCCAGCTGTAAATCGATTTGGGGAGAAGGGAGTCATCCAGGAAGCCCAGTAGATAGAATACCAGCCCTGAAGTCAGGAAGACACCTCTTTCTGAGTTCAAATCTGGCCTCAGATCCTGGACAAGTCACTTAATCCTGTTTGCCTCAGTTTCCTCATCTGTAAAATGAGCTGAAGAAGGAAATGCAAACCACTCCAGGATCTTTGCCAAGAAAAACCCCAAATGGGATCACAAAGAGTCAGACACAACTGAAATAATTAAACATCAACAACAAACCAATGAAAACTGATGGGGAGAAGGGATGAATTGGACTCTGAAATCCTTTCCAGCTTTGACATTCTGTGTTGCAAGGAAGAGTGGAATAATGGGAAAAGCACTAAAGTTAGAATCAGGACCAAAATTCAAATCCCTCTCCTTGCAGGGGAAGCTCAGCCCAGTCCTGATATTCTGGGGTCTCCTTCCCCCAAAGTGAGTCCCCCAACAGGGAGCCATGTCATCACTGACATACATACTCTCCTGGGGAGGCAGCATCAACAGCCACAGAGCACCCCATTCCCCTCCCATTCAGCAAGCAGAGATGGGGAAGAACCAACCAATGGCCAATACCTCCAGCCTCCCCTCTCATTCACCCTCCAATGAACCAGCTCTTATCCAGTAGCCAGTTGCTAAATTTTCAGTGTGAGTATTTACACTTTGTCAATGAGCCAACCCTACAAGTCAAGTCTTAATTTCCTGTTTCATTGATAAGAAAGTTATGAAGAAAGTATTAATAATGCAGATCAAATTTAACAGTGTGAGGTGCATACTTTTTTCTTCTTTAGTGAGATGATTATTAAACATTTACAAGCATATCCTTTGCATGAGTCTGGGTTCTTGGACTCTGGTCCCACCACTCTCTAGCTGACGCACCTTTGTCCAGTTGCTTGAGCTTTCTGGTTCTCAGTTCATCCATCTTTAACACGGTCAAAGCCCTTGTCGAACATTTGTCCACCAGGTAGCCATGAAAGGCTCCAAACTGGAGCTGGAGGAGGAGAGAGCAGAGCAGAAAAGAGCTGAAAGAGTCCCGCTGTCCTTGGTGAAGGCAAGAAACGGGCAGCTGGAATAGGGTCAGAGAGGTTGCCAGGTCCTATCGAGTGTCTGCACGTGCTCCTTGGCCCGAAAGCAAAAAGAGACAATGCTGGAACTTCGAGCATGGGCGTCCCCAGCGTCTGCCAGGGGACCAAAGGCCTCTCCAAAGGGAGGGGGTCCCGAGGAAGTGTGGAGGAAGGCATGAGGCCCATAGGTGGGTTGCAGGCCAGGCCTTGGTCCCAGGAAGCCTGGGAGGGCATGCATGGCCGGGGGGCCTGAGGTCAGCCAAGGGTCCAGGGGAAGAGAGGCAGTGGGGGGAGGCCGAGCAAAGGCCAACATGGGGGCCTCTGGAAGCTTGGTGGCGGCTGCTGCTACTGCTGCTGCCGAGCTGGCCTCTAGCTTTTCCTGACGCCGCCATTTAGCCCGACGGTTCTGGAACCAGACCTAGAAGGATGGTGGGATAGAAGATATGAGTCTTGACTCCTGCCTCTGCTGCAGCATCTCAGTGGAACTTTCTTTGGCCCATTGCATATTTTCTAGCCTCAGACTCGGAAAAAAAGGTCCCTCCTGCCTCAATCTCCTGTTCCAAGGCTGCCCAGTGTTTAACTTAACTCTTGCCTGCTATAGTTGAGCAGTAGAGAGAATAAGCTCTTGGTTCCGGATCAGACCAATCCAAACAAGAACCTTTTCCAGTCTCCCAATTCTATACGCTCCCCACTTCTTCTTAGAGGCCCTGGGATGGGGTGGGAATGGGCACAGTGGATCAACATGGCAAGAGAAAGGGTATCTAGAAGGGCCCAAATTTCCTCTTTTAATACTTCCAACTTCAATTACCCTCCAGGAACAGCTCTGCCACTAACTCAACCTTGGGGGAGTTCTTTGGCCTCTCTGGGCCTCAATTTCCCTACTTTACCAGCTATATTCTCATCCTGAAGAAACCTCCACCCTGGAGCCCACTCTCTGGACTGGCAATTCCCTGCCCTAGTCCGCCATTTCTTAAGCAATCCCAGCCACTCGAGTTCCAGTCCTTGACTCATTCTTCAGCCTTCTCTGACTCATTGTCAGTTGCTTTATCTACATCCCTCAACTCTCCAACATCCCTGCATATGTCATCTTTACTTCCATAAAACGTAAGCTCTTTGAAGGTAAAACTGGGTTGTTTTTTGTTGCTTTACTTATTTATTTTTGCTTATATTTGTCCCTTTAGCACTTAGTAGAGTACTTGGAACTTAGTAAATGCTCTATCTGGTCACTTCTCTGGCTATCCCTCTACAAAATAAGAGGATTTGTCAAACTCAGATTTTTTAGGCTGGGGTTCATGGAAGATTTCAGAGAATTCATGAACTCAGCTGGGGAAAAAATTACATTTCATTTTCACTAATATTTAACTGAAATTTAACATTTATTTTAATTATTTTTTAAAATCCTCACCTTTCATCTTAGGATCACTACTATGTATTGGTTCCAATGCAGAAGAGTGGTAAGGGCTAAGCAGTTGGGGTTAAATGACTTGTCCAGGGTCACACAGCTAGGAGGTATCCTGTCTCCAGACCTGCCTCTCACTCTCCTGCCTCCACTGAGCTACCTAGCTACCCCCCACCCCAATTTAAAAAATTATTCTGAGAAGGGGCACAAATAAGATTAAGAATCCCTGACTAAGATGTCATCTAAGAGTTCTTCTAGCAATGATATTCTGTTTTATATTTTAAGGTGCTTTCCACTTATGCCATTCCATGATTCTTCCTCTACAATGTCCCCCACTTCTACCCTCTCCTCTCTACCTCCCCACAACTGTCAAGGCTTCATGTAATCCTGTTTATACCAAGTTCCTCAATAGCCTCCATTTTGTCTTCCTCTAGTCATCCTGCCCAAGTGGCCAATCATCTTCTGAAAACTCAACTCTGGTCACAGCCTGCGTGAACTCACAGTTTTCATTGTTCCCTTTGTCTTCAAGAGGAATTCCAAAGGCGTCCACATCTGGTCCCCAATATACAGTCTCCTTCCCCACTCCCCTATGAATGCCCCAATGGTTTCTGCCAAGATGGGCACCTTAGTCCTCTTCCAGGCCTTTCAGGCCCATTCCAATGTCAGAACCTTTGCTCTGTTTTGGAATCTTCCCCCTTGCCCCTTCCACCCCTCTGCTTTCCAGTTCCATTGGGTGCCAAGCACTTTGCTAAGTACTGAAGATACAAAGAAAAGCAAAAGACAGCCTTTGCCCTCAAGAGCTAATCTCCCAGTCTAATGGGAGAGACAACCTCTGCGTAATTAGAATCTGCTCCCCAGGACTCCAATTCCCAGCATCCCGCTTTCGTTCCCTCATTACATCCTTAGGTTTTGGAGATAAAGTTTGTGTGTGACCTCACAACTCTCTCTTTTTGCACAAATGCAGTTGGGAAAACTCTTTACTCAGGCTTTTATTTTTTTTGTCTTTTATTTCTAAAATTTCTAAAAATCATATAAAATATTAAAATCTTATAAAAATAAATCTTATAAAATATAAAACGTGAGGTTATTGGATATTCATTTTAATCTTACACCTCAAAGCAATAACGTGTAGAAAAGATCGATGTAGGATAACCAACAGAAGGGAAGCCCTAGCATTAAGAGAGATCAGGAAAGGCTTCTCCTAGAAGATGGCTTTTGTGCTGGGACTTGGATGAAACTGAGGAAAGCCAGGAGGCAGAAATGAGGAGGAAGAGCATTCCAGGCATGGGAGACAGTCTGTGAAAATGCCCAGAGTCTAGGGATGGAGCATCTTATTTGAGGAACAAGAAGAAAAAAAAGGCCAGTGTCCCTATGTTGAAGGGGAAAGTGAGAGAGAAGAGTGAGCTGGAAAAGTAGATGGGAGTCAGGTTGGGAAAGGCTTTGAATGCCAAAGAGAGACTTCTATTTTGATCCAGGAGGGGATGATGGGAAATCATTGCTGTTTATTTTATAGGAGAGTGAGGCGGTCAGATCTGGGCTTCAGGAAGATTAATTTGACGGCTGAGCAGTGGGCCAAGACTTGAGACAGGGAGACTAATCAGAAAGCCATTGCAATAGTCTAAGGGAAAAGCAGTGAGAGCCTGCACTAGGGAGATGAGAGATATTATGAAGGTAAAATCAACAGATCAAACATGGTGGCATGGAGGGGAAAGGCAAGGGAGAATGAGGAGTCCAAAATGGGTTGTCTTCCCTCATTAGATTGTAAACTCCTTGAAGGCAGGGCTTATCTGTATTTTTGCTGGTTTTATTTTATTTTTTATTTTTAAAAACCCTTACCTTCTGTCTTAGAATCAATATTGTATATTGGTTCCAAGGCAGAAGAGAAGTAAGAGTTAGGCAATTGGGGTCAAGTGACTTTCCCAGGGACACACAGCTGGGAAGTGTCTGAGGTCATATTTGAACCCAGGACCTCCCATCTCTAAGCCTGGCTCTCCATCCACTGAGTCACCCAGCTGCCCCTTTTGCTGGTTTTATACACCCAGGTATAACAGTGCCCAAGACATTATAAGCCCTCAATAAATGCTTGTTGCCTTGTCTACTCACCCACACAGGGACCCATCCACACTTATTCCAGCCCAACAATATCTCTGTCCTCTGAATTCCATATCCCAGTTGGTCTTGGTTCTTCCTCATGGCTAAGTCCTGTCTCTCCCCTAGATTGGGAGCTCCCTGAAAGGAGGGTTTGGGTCTCTTTCTTTTGTCCCCCTCCCCTGCCTCCCAACCACAAGGGCTGGGGGGAGACTCTTACAACCTGAGTGAGTGAACGTCCCAGGTGGGAGGGTCATTGCTTTCAGTCTCACCTGTACCCGCACCTCAGGGAGGTTGACCTGCATGGCCAGTTCCTCTCGACTGTAGACATCAGGGTAGTGGGAGCGCTCAAAGGCCCTCTCCAGCTGGTGCAGCTGGAAGGTAGTAAAAGTTGTTCGGTTCCTCCTGTGTTTCTTCTTGGGGGCCTCGTCGGCTTCCCCAGACCCCGGGGGCCTTCCCTCTACTGGCTCCCCATCACACTTGCTCAGAAACATTATCCCACCTGAGCAAGCAGTGGGAGAAGAGAAGGGTAGCCAGGGGAGACACACGAGGGGAGATGAATGGCCTGGCACCTGACCCGAGAAGCCTTTGGAAGGAAATAGAGAACTCCAAGTCAGGTGTGACAGCAGAGACACACTACCGGGACGGATGCCAAAGAATCCTCTCCAGCTCTGGAGAAAGAACTGGCCGAGTCAGAATGCTGATCAAAGCATGCTATCTTTCACATTAGTTTATTTATAGTTTTATATGAGTATTCTCCTACAACAATGACCAATACTGAAGTGTGCTTTGTGTGATAATACATGTATGACCCAGATCAAATTACTTACCATCTCCGAGATGGGGGAAGGAAGAGAGGAAAAGAGGGAGGAGATTTAGATCTTATAGATTAGATCTTATATATAGATTTGGAAAATGTATTTTGGGAATTGTTATTATGTGTAATTGGGAAAATAAAGTCTCTCTGAAAAAAAATAGTCTTAGGACATATAGTCTTATAAATAATATAAAATATAAGTATATTTTATTTATAAATAATATATGTTATGTATTTTATCCTATAATATGTGCACTATAATATATTAAATATAGATTATATCATATTAAATAAGAAAGATAAATAAAAATAATAATATAAATATAGTCTTAAGAAAATATAGTCTTTTTTTTTTTTAAACTCTTACCTTCCATCTTAGAATAAATACTGTGTTGGTTCCAAGGCAGAAGAGTGGTAAGGGCTAGGCAATAGGGGTTAAGTGACTTGACCAGGGTCACACAGCTAGGAAGTGTCTGAGGCTATATTTGAACCCAGGACCTCCTGTCTCTAGACCTAACTCTCAATCCACTGAGTCACCCAGCTGGCCCTACAAAAATATAGTCTTTAGAAAAAAAGGAAACACTACTGGGTATGATTGAAAGAGTCTTTAACTGAGAACTAGGAGACCACTAACCTGTACAGGCCATCTTGTCCCCTATGCTAGGACATAGTCCTCACTCATCTGCCTTCCAGGCTCAGCTCAGGCACCACCTACTCTATGAAGCCCTTCTTTTCTTTTCTTTTTTTCCTTTAATATTATTTTTTATTTAATTTTCAAAAAATTTCCCCATGGTTACATGATTCTTATTGTCTCCCTCCCCTCTTCCCTCCTCTTTCCTGGAATTGACAAGCAATTCAACTGGGTTACACTCTCTCTCTCTCTCTCTCTCTCTCACACACACACACACACACACACACACACACACACACACACACACACACTATCACTCAATATTTCCATATTATTCATTTTTTGTAATAATTTTTTAAGGCCAAAACCCCAAATCCTATACCCATATAAACAAGTGATCAATCACGTTTTTCTTCTGGGTTTCTACTCCCACAGTTCTTTCTCTCCATGCGGATAGCCTTCTTTCTCCCAAGTCCCTCCAGATTGTCTTGGATCATTGCATGGCTTGTAGCAAAGCCACATGAAGCCCTTCTTGATGTTGCTAGTGCCTCTCTTTCCTCAAACGATTCTGTATTTGCTTCTATGCATGTGTGTCTCATTCCCTAGGAAACTATAATCAATCTAGTCAGTGCAGTGGATAGAGCTCTGGACCTGGAGTGAGGAAGACCTGAGTTCAGATCCAGTCTCAGACTCATGCCCTTGGGCAAGTCACCTAATTTTAGGTCCTTCAATTAAAAATAAAACCAGGGTTGCTGTGAGGATTCAATAAGAAAATATTTGTAAAGTGCTTGGCACAGGGCCTGGCACTTCATGACCTCATGGCATGCCAGGCCCTTCCATATCCTCCCCCCCTCCCCAAATCTGCCCAAGCTCATTAATGCTCTTTGTTTCCAGGCCGCCATCTAACCATCTCAGCCTCTCCTTTTGCCTTCCATCTTTCCCAATCTCAGGGTCTTTCCCAATGAGTTCTGCCCTCTCATTGTGCAGCCAAAGTATTTCGGCTCTGGCTTTAGTACTTGACCTTCCAAAGAAGAGTCGGAATTAATTTCTTTAAGTATTGACTGACGGGATCTCCTTGTTCTCCAAAGTCTTCTCTAGCACAATTCAAAAGCATCGATTCTGCCGCGCTCAGCTCTCCTTAGAGCCCAGCTCTCACTGCCACACGTGGTGACTGGACGGCTTAATAAATGCTTGTTTCTTTCCTAGGGAACTGGGACTGCCTTGTTTTTCACTTTTTTATCCACAATGCCCAGCACATAGGAAGCGCCTAATAAATGTGTATCCTGGTACGTGGGGCAAGTCACTTGACCTATATTATAGCCCTCAGTTTCTTCAACTGTAAAATGAGGGGGTTGAACTAAATAAAATAATGACAAAATAATAATAATAGTCTTAAGTTCTAGTAAGCTACAGGTCGACTCTGATACTTTTTCACAGTGGGACCCTGAACCAGTCACTTAACCTGAGCCTTTGTTTCCCCATTTGTAAAATAAGATAGTTGAACTAGAAGGTTTCCAAAGGGTCCTTGTAGCTCTGAGTCCAAGGGGCTGGTCTGTCCCCTCCCCCACTCCCAGCTAATCAGTGAAGCCCCTTAATAAGCCCTTTTCTCTCTGAAGCCAGCTCTGGCCTAAGCTGTTGATCCCACAGACTAGAGATCTTCTAGAGGCAATGAGGATGGATTAGGGGCAAAGGCACTGCCTGGAAACCTTGCTCAGGCATTTAAATAAAGCACCCAGACTCATATTCCCTCTTAGGGTAGCCCAGGCACTTTCTGGACAGCTGCAAATGGTTAATTCTTCTTTCTTCTGCAGCCATTCCCTCATGGCTGAGCCTAAGTGAATATCTTACATGACAGAATTAAGATTCAGAACAATGCCAATAAATTGGAATGGTGGCTCCAATCTAATAGGATTCAATTTCAGAATGAATGCGAAAACATTTCACTGAGTTCAAAAAGATCAAGGGCCCAATTAGAGAGTGAGGCCTGACACAGAAAAAGCCCTGGGGGTTTCGGTGTACTCACAGCCTCAGCACGGCAGCCCCCCCAAAAGGGAACTTGATCCTAGGCTGCATTAGCAGATGCAGAGCGTTTAAAAAGAAAGAGATGACCAATGGCCCTGGTCAGACCTCATCGGCATCATTGCTCAGTTCTGGGGCCACATCTGAAGGACATTGACAAACTAGGCCATTTCCATAGGAGGGAGGGCAGTGAGGATGCCAGGCTCCCGGGATGTCCAGCTCAGGGAAGGGAAGTCTCAAAGGACATATGTTAATTGTTTCCAGTTATCTGAAGGGCCATGGGGAAAAGGAATTAATGGCAACAGAGAGCAGAGATAGGAGCAAAGCGGAGGTGCCACAGGGTCAGGATGGGAGTAGGAGAGTGGATTTGGGTTCAATAAAAGAAAATACTTCTTATAAATTAGGGCTGTATAAAACTAGAATGGTACTCCCCACCTTCCCCAAGCTACTGAGGTCTCTGTTATTAGGGTTTTTCAACTACAGGCTGAAGACAACTTTTTCAAGAATGGAAAAGGTTGGGTCAGGTGCCTTCTGAAGTCCCTTCTGCCTCAGAAATTGTGAATCTAAAAGCAGAATGTTTATCCCCTCTTTCCACAGTTAGAGCTCAGGTGTCCTGACTCCTAGGCTTTCTTTCCATCATATATTTCAATCTGTCTCCATTTTTCTTGCTAATTCTTTGTCTACGGCTCAATCTTTCTCCTCCCTGGCTGGCCATCTCTCTCTCTCTCTCTCTCTCTCTCTTTCTCTCTCTCTCTCTCTCTCTCTCTCTCTCTCTCTCTCTCTCTCTCTCTCTCTCTCTCTCTCTCTCTCTCTCTCTCTTTCTCTAAGGGAGCCCACCCAGGCTTGGGGATACTGACTCCAATGGGTCCCCTCAAGCCATCCTTTGGCAGGCACTACTTCCTGCCAACCACCCTGATTCTCCCCCACTTCTATCCCATTTCAGTCACCCGCTTAACCATATGGCACTCACCAGGAACAGGGGGCTCCTCCGGTCAAGTCTTCCTCCCTGGGACACCCACCTGTCTCTGCGGATCTCTACAGACCCCTGTCATAAGCCCTTACAGACTAGAAAGCAATGGGAGGAGAGTTGGAAGAGAGATTAGAGCCAGTGATTAATTGGGAAGCCTTCCCCTTTAAGGATGACAGACAGCTGCTACCCCTTGATGTCCCCTGGTGTCTAAAAGGTGGTAGGGGGTGGGAAGAGTGGTTAATTGGATGGATCGGACAAAGGCAAAAAGTCCTGGTAGACAGGCAGTTTACAGAGTGATAGGGCAGGTGGGAGACCAAGGGAAAGGGACAAGCTTCCTCTGTTGTGTCTTCGTCTCCTCTCTAAGAGACTGATGGATGGAGAGCCATCAGAGACCCTTTCAGAATCACAGGATCTCAGAGGTGGAAGACCCCTGAGCTAGTCTTAACTGATATGTGCATAGGATTCTATGAGATCAAAACCAAGTGTTCCTGCACCTCCAAGGACCTGATGAAGATCACAGCGTTAGGAGATAGTCTTCAAGACTTGTTGAGTCTTCATGATTCATCTCCCTGAAGTCATCACACTGAGTCTCTCCAAAAGTAGCCAAGATCCCCCCATGGTCCACCATTGCCTTTCCTTCTTGAAATGGCTCAGCAGAGTTTGTGTTCTGCCTGTTAGCCTCAGAGAACCTAGGGTCCCTTCCATGACACAAAGAATGAGGGATTAGCCCAAGGGAAGGACTTTATTTGAAGCAGCCACATTTTACAGAGGGAGAAACAAAGGCCCAGAAAGACTTGCCTAAGGTCACCAAGGGGGTTAGTAGTAAAAGCAAGATGGGAATTTAGAGCCTCTGACTTCAACTGAGACCCCAGATAACTCCAGCAGCTTTCCCAAGACTTGAGGAGGAGAAATGGGTTAGGGAAAGACTCTGGAGAGGGAGGCTTGGGGTCTGGGACTCAAATATTTGGGGGTTACCCTCCTAGAGTGCGAGGCCAAGAGAAACCTAGATAACTGTCTGCCTACCTCTTTTTGCCTGTCCCTGGCCACCTCTGTTTGTCCTCATGTGTCTCCATTCCAGATCCAGGCTTCTAACCCCAAAGAGCAAACCCAAATCCCTAAAGACAACTCCAATGGGCACTGGAGAACTGGCTCATGGATGTCCTGTCCCAGGATTCACCGCTCTCTGCCAGGAGGTTGCCAGTGAGACTGAACTCTTTACACTTTGATCTTATTTCTCCAGTGCCCAGTATCAAGCAGGTGCTTAGTACTAGAAGCAATTTAGCAAAGCTCAAAGGTTTGCAAAGATTTACCACCCAGTGGGGGTGTCGTCCCCATTTGCCGTATGGGGAAGGTGTCATCCGGAAAGGGCTCTGGGTGCCACAGCTCTCAGGGGGCAAGGGGGGCGCTCAGACCCAGCTCCAGCCACCATGCCAGGCTCCCAAAGAAGGAGCCTCGGAGCTGCAGAGCAGGGGAAGAGGGCTGAGGTGTGGTCCTCCCCTTCCCACTGCCTCACGATGCTATCCTAAGCGGTCCCCTCTCTCCCCCTTGGCCTCAGTTTCCTTCTCTATAAAAGTAAGCTTAGGTCCCATGTCTCCCTCTCTTGCTCGGACCTTCTGTCCATGCCAATTCCTGCCAGGACGTCCAGGCTGCCAAAGGAGATAGCGGTGGAGACAGTAGCAGGCTGGGAGAGGGAGGGGGAGCCCCCTCCATAAGTCCCCTCCTTTCCAGGCCCCTAATTGCTTCATCACTTTAAAACATTAACGAGCTTGGTCTTTACAAGTCTCCCAATTAGGCTAATTGGCCACAAATTGGTTAAGAGGGCAGGCGGGGAGTATCAGGGAGGGTTAGGGTACTCGGCCTGGGCCTGAGCCTCTTAGGCCCTGGAGGCTGATGCTTTCAGACGCTGTGTCAGCTTAGAGGCCCCTGGGGTGGGGGTGGGGGCAAGGCCAGCCCCCGGATTACTGGGCCCCGGAAGGACAGGCAGCAGTGTGGCGGCCCCTCCTTAGCCCGGGTTGGGAGCCCAGGCCTCAGGGGCTTCAGGGTTTCCAAGGGGAAAATAAGGGCATGGTTTGGCCCTTTCAGGGGAAAGGCAGGAGAATAGCTTCCTTTGGCAGGTCTGGCCATGCCGAGGGCTTTAGGAAGGCGCGAGACCTACCTTTAAGTAGAGGAAAGGGAGCAGGCTCCCTCGGCTGGCCCCAAAGGGCACAAGTGGGAGAAGGGGGGCTTGGAAGGGCCAGATTGAGGCTTTAGAGGAAAGCTGGCCCGAGAGTTGCTGCTGTCCGTGGAGGAACAGGAAGCCTCGGGAGCCTTCCAGCTGTTGGAGATGCTCCTTGCTCAGGTGGAGGAAGGATAAGGCTCATGGCAGGGGGTGAGCTTCTTTCCATTTCACTTGTGTAGAGTCCATTCCGAGCCCTGTTCTGACCCATCTCACTGGGGTAGGGAAAGGGGTGGAGTGGGGCAGGGATCCAGGGATCTGGCACTTTAACCCCTGCTTCCCCGAGCTCCAGGGGAGCCGCTTTATTGCTCATCCTTGGGGTGAGGAGAAGGAGCCCTCCCTTGATTTGGGGGTCCAAGAGATCTGCGTGTCCGAGGGTGGTGGGATCCCACTACTAGGTCCCTTCATCCAGTGGAGCGGGTGATCCCAGGTCAGATCCCCAGGAGGGGAATGACGGGATTCTGGGAGATCCTCCCCCAGAAAGGTCTCCCTGGGTGCAGAGCCATGGAAAGCTGGCCTCCCTCTCAGGATGGATTCGAAGATCTTAGGGAGGGGCTGGGCATTCATAGTGCATTTTCCAAGATACACAGAGCTGGCCCTGGCCGGGGGATCCTGCACCAAGCCCACTCTGATCTCTGCGGGGAAGTTAATAAGGGCAGGGGACAAAGAGACACAGAAGAGCATTGTTCTCAGAATAATCAAGCCTCCATGTCCTTTATCATCTCCCAGGTGGCCAGGGCCCTCCCTGGGGCTTCTTGATGTCTACAGGTCATCTAGGAGCACTTCCCTGGTTATCCCCCAAGAAGGCACCACCAGCGATGGAGTCCCTTTGCCCAGGGAAACCCAGGCCAGATTCCTCAGAAGCTCGGTGGGGGGAGGGCACGGCTTGACAGTCCCCACCCCATGCACTCTCCCACCCAGCCCTGATCCCCTTTTGGGTGGCTCTCTCAGCCCAGGAATTACCCAGGGAGGAGAGGAGATAGGAGGAGGCGTTCTGACATTCCCCAGTCTCCCTCCAGTCCCCAACGGGGTTGGGCTGGGCTGGGCAAGGCCTCGGGGAGCCCTCCATGTTAGTCTATAGAGCCTGGTCTGCAGCTTTGGGGGTACAAGGCTAGAGGGTCAAGGTTCTTGGAGGCCTTGGGGGCCAACCGAGCTGCCCTCAGGGCCGGGCTCCGTCGCTGTGCTCCTCAGCTCCTTGGCCAGCTTCTCCAAGAGTTTCCTGAAGGCCGGACGGCGAGTAGGTTCCACCTCCCAGCAGCTGGCCATGAGGGCGTAGACACTGGCAGGACAGCCTTCCGGGGCCTGCATTCGGTAGCCCTGCTCCACGGCTTCAGACACCTCCTTTAGAGACTGCATGGGGACATCGAGGAGACATTAAAGGCTGCTTGGACTCCTCGACAGCCCTCAGCCCAGGCCTCACTGTAACCTTGGAGTATCCCCCACCCCCCCTTCTAATCCTATCCCTGAGTCACACACACACACACACACACACACACACACACACACACACAGAGCTCGATGCCAGGGTCCCCTCTGCCCCTCATCATGACCTTGAAGGTTTAATTCTTCCTCACCCTTCTGGCCCGCCATAATCTTAGGGCACACCTCGTGCCATGCTTACCATCTTGGGGTACGGAGCCCGGCCATAGGAGAACACTTCCCACAGAAGGATCCCAAAACTCCAGACATCTGACTTACTGGAGAATTTCTGCAGGTCCGGAGTGGAAGTGGAGGACCGGTGAGATGAGGGGAAGACTATGGGATCCCTTGACCCTAGACTATATATCATCAGGGAAGGTCAGGGCAGGGAGAAAGGCCTTGGAGGGTGGTGGGGAGAAACAGGAGGGACCTGGAGCGGAAGGCACCTCCCTTGCATGCTACCTTCTCTCACATCACACCCTCAGACTGCTGGAAGTCTCCCTGATGCCTCCGCTCAAGTCCCACTTCCTCCAGGAAACATTCCCTGATCCCAGGCCATCTAAGGGATTTCCCTCTTCTGATCTCCTCCTGCCCTGGCTCCAGGACAGATTTAGTCCATAGTTAAAAAGCCTTGGACTGTTAGATGTTTCCCTGTGTGTCCTGTATCCCTGGTGAGACCGTGAGTTCCCCGAGTGTAGAAACCATAGCAAAGAAAATATCAGGCTGGGCACATAGCTAGAGTTCAACAAATGCCAAGAACAGAATGTCAGAGCTAAGAGGACCCTTAGAACATAGGATGCCAGCTGGGTTGGGGGAATCCTTAGAACAGAGAATGTCAGAGCTGGGAGGAAGCTTAGAACAGAGAATGTCAGAGCTGGGAGGGACCTTAGAACAGAGAATGTCAGAGCTGGGAGGGAGCTTAGAACAGAAAATGTCAGAGCTGGGAGGGAGCTTAGAACAGGGAATGTCAGAGTTGGGGGGATGCTTAGAACACAGAATGTCAGAGTTGGGGGATGCCTAGAACAGAGAATGTCAGAGCTGGGAGGGAGCTTAGAACAGAGAATGTCAGAGCTGGGAGGGAGCTTAGAACAGAAAATGTCAGAGCTGGGAGGGAGCTTAGAACAGGGAATGTCAGAGTAGGGAGGATGCTTAGAACAGAGAATGTCAGAGCTGGGAGGGAGCTTAGAACAGGGAATGTCAAAGTTGGGGGGATGCTTAGAACACAGAATGTCACAGTTGGGGGGATGCTTAGAATAGAGAATGTCAGAGCTGGGAGGGAGCTTAGAACAGAGAATTTCAGAGCTGGGAGGGAGCTTAGAACAGGGAATGTCAGAGTTGGGGGGATGCTTAGAACATAGAATGTCAGAGTTGGGGGATGCCTAGAACAGAGAATGTCAGAGCTGGGAGGGAGCTTAGAACAGAGAATGTCAGAGCTGGGAGGGAGCTTAGAACAGAAAATGTCAGAGCTGGGAGGGAGCTTAGAACAGGGAATGTCAGAGTAGGGAGGATGCTTAGAACAGAGAATGTCAGAGCTGGGAGGGAGCTTAGAACAGGGAATGTCAAAGTTGGGGGGATGCTTAGAACACAGAATGTCACAGTTGGGGGGATGCTTAGAATAGAGAATGTCAGAGCTGGGAGGGAGCTTAGAACAGAGAATTTCAGAGCTGGGAGGGAGCTTAGAACAGGGAATGTCAGAGTTGGGGGGATGCTTAGAACATAGAATGTCAGAGTTGGGGGATGCCTAGAACAGAGAATGTCAGAGCTGGGAGGGAGCTTAGAACAGAGAATGTCAGAGCTGGGAGGGACCTTAGAACAGAGAATGTCAGAGCTGGGAGGGAGCTTAGAACAGAAAATGTCAGAGCTGGGAGGGAGCTTAGAACAGGGAATGTCAGAGTTGGGGGGATGCTTAGAACACAGAATGTCAGAGTTGGGGGATGCCTAGAACAGAGAATGTCAGAGCTGGGAGGGAGCTTAGAACAGAGAATGTCAGAGCTGGGAGGGAGCTTAGAACAGAAAATGTCAGAGCTGGGAGGGAGCTTAGAACAGGGAATGTCAGAGTAGGGAGGATGCTTAGAACAGAGAATGTCAGAGCTGGGAGGGAGCTTAGAACAGGGAATGTCAAAGTTGGGGGGATGCTTAGAACACAGAATGTCACAGTTGGGGGGATGCTTAGAATAGAGAATGTCAGAGCTGGGAGGGAGCTTAGAACAGAGAATTTCAGAGCTGGGAGGGAGCTTAGAACAGGGAATGTCAGAGTTGGGGGGATGCTTAGAACATAGAATGTCAGAGTTGGGGGATGCCTAGAACAGAGAATGTCAGAGCTGGGAGGGAGCTTAGAACAGAGAATGTCAGAGCTGGGAGGGAGCTTAGAACAGAAAATGTCAGAGCTGGGAGGGAGCTTAGAACAGGGAATGTCAGAGTAGGGAGGATGCTTAGAACAGAGAATGTCAGAGCTGGGAGGGAGCTTAGAACAGGGAATGTCAGAGTTGGGGGGATGCTTAGAACACAGAATGTCACAGTTGGGGGGATGCTTAGAACAGAGAATGTCAGAGCTGGGAGGGAGCTTAGAACAGAGAATTTCAGAGCTGGGAGGGAGCTTAGAACAGGGAATGTCACAGTTGGGGGGATGCTTAGAACACAGAATGTCAGAGTTGGGGGATGCCTAGAACAGAGAATGTCAGAGCTGGGAGGGAGCTTAGAACAGAGAATGTCAGAGCTGGGAGGGAGCTTAGAACAGGGAATGTCAGATCTAGGAGGTCTTTAGAACACAGGATGTCAGAGCTGAGGGGTGTTTAGAACATAGAATGTGAGATCTAGGAGGGCCTTTAAAACACAGAATGTCAAAGCTAGGGTTATGTTTAGAGGACAGAATGTCAAAGCTGAGAAGACCTTTAGAATATAGAATGTCAGATCTGAGAGGGTCTTTAGGACACAGAATGTCAGTTGAGAAGACCTTTAGAATATACAATGTTGAAGGTGAGAGAGCTCTTAGAACACAGAATATCAATGTGGGGATGAGTTCCTTAGGACTTAAAATGTCAGATCTGTGTGGACCCTTAAAGTATAGAATGTCAGAGCTGGGAGGGATCTTAGGACACAGAATATCAGACCTGGGAAGGTATTTAATTTTCTAATTCAGTAGATGGAATTTCTGCATTAATGAAATAAGGCCCTTAGAGGATATGTGACTAGCCCAAAGTAACACAGCATGCTGATGTCAGCATTAGAACCTGAAATCAAAGGAACACTGGGATGGGACAGCCAAAAAAGCTAAAGAAATATTGGATTGCAGTGAGAGGTGGGCATGGTTTCCAGGAACAGGGTCCTGCTGTCCTTTGCTTGGTCAGACTAAATGTGGACTGCTGTGTTCCATTCTGAGCCCTCGGGTTTAGGAAGGCTATTAATAAGCTGGAGTCCATCCAAAGAAGGGCATCCAAGATGGTGAAGGCACTTCAGGCCATACTACATGGAGGACTGATTGAAGGAGCTGGGAATGTTTAACCTGATGAAAACTTGGGGGTAGAGAAAGCCAGCTGTCTTCAAGTATTGGAAGGGTTCTCCCCTGGAAGGGGGATTATTAGACGGGTTCATCTTGTTCTGTGGCCCCAGAGATCAGGATTTAGAGTAGAGAATGGAAGTTGCAAAGAAGCAAATTTAGACTTGATGTCAGAAAAAGGAGCTATCCAGAAGGGGAATGGGCTGTCTCTGGAGGTAGTGGATTGGGGAGGAGAGGGGGACCAAAGGTCAGGTCACCACTGGTCAGGTAAGTTATAGTGGGAGATTCTTGGAGGTGTTTGAGTTCTTTGGGATGCATGAATTGGACTAGAGAGCTGCTGAGGTCCCTTCAACTCTGAAATCCTGAGACTTCCAGATGGGGTTCATCTGACCTTCCCCCTCACCCAGATTGATCATCCCTTCTCACCCCATGTTTCAGGGCTTCAGGTGCTGTCCACTTGACAGGGAGTCGGCTGGTATCCAGGCCCCTTCGCTCAGCCTTGGCCAGACCGAAGTCGCTGACTTTGGCCACGTGATCCTCCGAGATGAGGATGTTTCGGGCAGCCAGGTCTCGGTGAACGAGTTTCTTACCCTCCAAGTAGTCCATGCCCTCAGCCACATGCCTGGCCCAAGAAGTAGGTGGAAAAGAAGTCAGGAGATTGAGAATAAGTTTTATACCACAGTCCCCCATGCCCTGACCCCCCATCTTCTTACCCAGCATAAGGAAAAAAAAAAAATATATATATATATATAATCAAATTATCAGAGATGGAAGGGCCCAGGAGTCCATTTAGTCCATCTCCCTCATTTTACAGATAGGTAAACTGAGACCCAGGGAAGGGAAGAGCCTTGATCAAGGCAACAATGGTAATAAGTAACAGCAAAGATTGGATTGGAACCCAGATCCTCTGACTTCAACTTCAACATTCTGTGTGCTGTGTGCCACTCTTGGGACCTGGCCTGCCTTGCCTCATAGCTCCCAGGAGGTCAGAAGCAATGTCTTTGAAGGTTTATGCTCCCTTCCCATTACTCACAAGGAGAACTGCAGCAACTGGGCTTTGTGTACCAGGGCACGGCCCCGAGTTCGAAGAAAATTCACCAGGTTCCCCTACAGAGGGAGGATTGGACAGAGGAGGTTCCTGTGAACTTTGCCACTTCTTTCCTTCCCCAATATCAATTCCTGAGTCTCTCCATGCCCTTTTACCTTCCCCCAGTTCTCCCCCCTTTCCCAGAATGTCCCTCATCTTCTCCACCCTTAATTCTCTCCATCTTCATTTTCCAACTTCTTTTATTTCCTTTTCTTAAATTCTTTTCACCTTTTCCATTTCCCTTAAATCCCTCAATCCTTTCTTCTTTCTCCTTTCCCATATTTCTTTGGCCCCCTGAACCTTCCTCCAGATCCCATCATTCCCTTTTGGCTTTGGTTCTTGGATCTTTGCCATGAGAAGGACGGGGGTCAGAGTGGGGCAAGGAGAAAGGAGCCCAAGGAGGAATAGGGTAGCAATGGAGAAAAGATGAACAATCCGGGAAGAGAACAGAACTGAATGAGGAAGCATGCACCCACTAGGGAGAGAGTGATGCCCAGAAGAGGGCCAGAGAAGACAGATGACCTTGCTCATGTATTCCATGACAATGTAAAGTCCTTGGTGAAGAATAACCCCCAGCAGCCGCACCAGATTCTTGTGCTGTATCTTCCTGGGGTGGGTGAGAAGAGTAATGGGGTGTGTGTGTGTGTGTATATATTAGAAGGGGGATGGCCAGAACCCATCCACCCAGGGTCCAACCCTCTCATTTTTCAAATGAGGAAACTGAGTCAAACAGAGTTGTTAAGGTCATGCAGTAAATGATCAGGGCCAGAACACCCAGTTCTGGGCTTGGCCTAAAGCCCGGGTCTTGCTCTCCTCCAAGACCTGAATGAAGACACCTGGGAATCTCCAGCTCTATACGGTGGTTCCTTTTGCTCTTGGGACTTGGGAGACTTGGGAGCTACCCCCTCCCCCAAGGCCTGGGAGATGGTGAGGGAAGACCAAGAGGGAGCTCCTTTCCATACTTTCCCAGACAGGTGGTCCTGGGCCTTACGTCATGACAGCAGTCTCATCCAGGAAGGCCTGGGCTGTGACATCACATTTGATGTTCTTCACGGCCACCTTCTGGCCCAGGTACTCCCCCTGCAACACAGCTGGGACATGCCCATGACCAGGAGGGGGTCTGAACCTTGGGCTCAACCTGAGCTTGAGATTGAGGCTGAGCCCAGCCCAGCCCCCACTTCCATTCTGTCCACTCTCTAAAGCCTTTCCCCCACCAGAGCTGGGTCAGTGCCCTCTTGGGCTCAGGCTTGGCTGAGTCTCTCCCTTGCAGGAGGTACAGCTTCTGGAGGCAGGGTTGGATGGGGGCAAAGGGCAGAGGCTACCCCTGAATGAGCCCTCTTCCTCTCCTGCCGCCCTCCCTCCCTCCCCCCATCACCTATACACATCCTTTGCTTCCCACTCACCTCCAAACTCTCCTTCTCCGATCTGGCTGCCCAGGGTCAGCTGCTGTAAGTTCAGTAACCAGCCAGCTAGGGGGAAAAGAGCTCATCAGGTGGGATCCAGACACAACCAGGAGAGTGTCTCTCCTCCCCTTCTATTGAGCACATTCAGCCCGGCTGAACAGAGGAACCAGGGACAGCTCCTGTGAGGTCCTAACAATAGGGAGGAGCAGCGCCTGCTCTGCAGCCCTGAGAAGCTGTGACTTGGCCAAGGTCTCTGGGCCAGTATACATCAGAAGTGGAGCATGAATCCAGGACTTCCTGGCTTAAAGGCCAGCCTTCTAGCCAGTACTGTGGGAGCATATGCAAGCAGATGCAATGGAAAACATTTTGCAAACCTTAAAGAGCTATATAAATGCTAGCTATGAGTACAACAGGTTGTCTACCCATATGGACACAAGATTACCATTAAAAATAGCGCTTCACAAAATTACAAAGCCTGTCTAGCCCCACTCTCATTTGATTCTCACAACAGCTCTCTGGGGTTGTAGTGGCTGAGGCTGGTTTGGGGTTTGAGTTGTGGCTGGAATTCATCAGGATAGGGAGCTCTCAGCATGAACACTCCCTCCACCAGGTCAGATAGCAAACTCCTCATCTGTTCCACGCTGCCCGAGAGAATTGCCTGGGAGCAGTGACAGCTTCAGCCACTGGCCCATGTTCACACAGTTTTACACAGGATCAAAGAGACAACTTCATCTTGGGTCTTCTTAACTTCAGGGGTGATCCTCTCTCTCCACAGCATGCATCACAATACCTCTCAGGGCAGGCATTGATTGCTGTACCCATTTTCTAGATGGGAAAATGAAGACCCAGAGAAGGGAAGGGTCTTTCTTTATTAAGCTGGTGCTTAATAAATATTTGACTTGAATTGCCCAAGGTTACACAGTGAGTTAGTGGCAGAGCCAAGACTGAAATCCAGTTTTTTTAAAGAGGCATTTGAGTGGCAGAGAATAGAATGCTAGACCTGGAGGCAAAAAGCCCGAGTTCAAATCTAGCCCCAGACACTTATTAGTAGTGTGACCTTGGACAAGTCACTTAACATTGCCTTAATTTTCTCAAATGTAAAATAGGGATGATATTAGCACCTTCCTCCCAGGGTTGTTGTGAGGATCAAATGAGATAATATTTGTAAAGTGTTTAGCACAGTGCCTGGTGTATAGTAGGTGCTTAATAAATGCTTGTTCATCCTCTCTTCCCTCTTATGACTCCCTTGCTCAATAAGTTCTTTGGTTATGCTCCCTGCCCAATAGGGAGTTGAGGGATGGGGTGGATCCTCCTTTCCCTGGATTCCTCCAGAGCCCCCACCTTTGGCCAGCTCCTCCTCAGCTGACTTGGTTCCATGTTTCCTCTTGGGTTTCACTAGCTTTGTACAGATGGCTCCCTTGTCCTTCATGTAATGCTGTGGATAGATGGATGGACAGACACACAGATGGCAGCTTGAGCTGAGACATGCCCATGGATGAGCTTCCTTGGAAAAGGGGAATGGACTCCCTCTCCTGGGCTGTGGGGATGACTACTTGGCTTAGGTGGGAGGGCTGCTGGTCCTAGCCCCCTCCTAGGTGACCAATGCCCTTCAGGAAGCTGAGGAGAGGCTGTGGAAGTCAGGGGGCCTTGGTTCCCATGGACACTAGTTGCTGACGGCTGGGTTGGTTTCCCTAGTAACCAAAGCTGGGCTGAGATCCCAGTTAGAATCTTCAAAAATGGGGGGTAGGGAAGAAAGAGGGTGGTCATGGGGTGGGGAGGCAAGAGCAGGCGGGGGGAGGGGAAATGGGGGGAGGGCAATTGGAGAAATCTCCAGGAAGATTCTTTCAGGATTGGTAAGGGTAGAATTCTAGCTATACAGAACTCTATGAGATTATTGGGAGCTAGGATTCTGGGTGGCGGGGGGGGGGGGGGGGTCTGGGGATTTGGAGATCTCAAGTTTACAGTCTTGGGAGACTTGTAGGGACTTATAGCCCTCAAAAGAAGTTCTTGGGAAAACCAATGAATCCTGGAAGTTAGGGGGACAGAGGGCAAGGATCCCTAGAAGCAACAGATGGAACTGAGGGATGGGGAGATTGTCAGACCTCAATCATGTCAATAAGATTGTAGAAGCAGACACTCTCATCAATGGTTAGCCGTCCACCGTGGTGTAGCACTCGGTAGTGAACCACCTCCTGGCCATGGCTGACACACAGCACATAGTCACCAGGGTGTCTCACAGACTCCCGGACCAAAAAGAGCCCATCCTCGGCAGGCTGTAGCAGAGCAACTGCCTCCTGTCCGGAGATCTTGCCATGGAACCACCTGTGGGCAAATTGGGGTTGGGACCAGAACTGGGAGAGCAAGTCCTGAGGGAACATTGGAGAAGGGGAGGGTGGAATAGTGGACCTTGGGAGTGGGTACATTGGGCAAAGAATGCCATGGACTTTGGGAACTATGAGGGCATTGGGCAATATGAATATTGGGCACTGGGCCAAGCTGACATCAAGGAAACAGTAGGTGATAGAAAATAAATCCCGTGGACAGTGGAAACTGAGGGCAGTGGGAACTGAGCACTGAGGGTGCTATCTACTCACGGCATAAGGCTGAGCTTGGGGTCAGTGGGGATGGCCTCTCGCTCTCGAACGGCTCCAGCTGCCAACAACCCTTCCTGACCACTCTCGTGGTGCTTAGCCCGGTACCAGCTCTTGCTCTGCCGAGGATATGAGGCCAGAGCTGGTGATGAAGGGAGGGAATAGGAAGCTGTGCCCAGTCTTCCCTGAGATTTACACCTGATCCTGGCTCACGGGCCTCAGACCTTCACCTCCCCAGAGGCAATCCCCCGAGTCTGGACCCCTTCCATCCCCACCTATGGCCCAGTCCCCACCTCACAGGCCTCCAGGATAGTGACAACCTCGCCTTTGCGGAAGGCCAGCTCTCCTGGCTTGGGCTTCATGTGTTCACATTTGGTGATGCATTGAGTGCCGGGTGTCCAGCGTCTCTATAGCCAGAGAGAGAGCCCAGTGGGACTCAAAGACAGAGACCAAGGGCCACAAGGGCAGGGAAGAGGCACACATATAGGAAAACAGAGGCAGAGGAAGGTAGAGATGGAGAGAGGTGAGGGATGTCCTGGACACAGAGATGGGGCAGGTGGCCATCTTCCCACATCAACCTCCAAACTTTTTAGAAGAATGTATATCTGATCCCCAATTTTACCATCCTACCCTCTTCCCCCAGAAGCACCAGGAGGGAAGTCAAGTTAATCAGTAGAAGCCAATGAGGAAACATGGGTCAACCTCAACCAAGGGATGAGTGGAGGTCAGGGACACCACACAAGAGGGTCTGAGAGGCAGACAGGACCACTGAAACTGGGGAATTCTTGGCCACAGGTTGAAACCAGGCTTACCGTTGGCATCTTGACTGAGATGTGGAGGATTTAGGGGTCACTGAGGAGGTAACCTGGGACAAGAAGAATGTGCAGCAACATGTAAGCAAGGAGACAAGAGAAGAGAGGCTGGGAAAAGGCCCCAGATGTCCTGTCACCCAGTTCCTTCATACACACAGTCATTGGTGAGTCACTGATTTTGAGTGTCTATATATACATATACATACATGTGTATAGACAGATACATGTATGTAATTTGTACATATGCCTATGGATTCCATTTTACAGAAGAAATTGTACCCAACTGACTGTCTACTTGAGTTTGTATTAGAATCCTGTCTCTGCCACCTGCTTGAGTTTTGACCTTTATCTAGTTTTTGGGTCTCTGGGTCTCAGTCATAAAGCAGGGGGGTTGGACAAGATGGTCCCCAAGGACCCTTCCTGCTGACATTCTATGTTCTAAGGGCTCTTCCCAGCTCTGACATTTCCAGATTATATTTTTTGCTCCTCCTGGCCTAAATCAGCCCCTACAGCATTCCCCCAGGAAAAGGGAACTGAAGTTCAGAAGAGTGAGTGACTCCAGCACCATTTGACTAGAGCATGGGGAGAGGGATGGGGGTCGGAGGCTTAGCTTCGCTCAGTTCTTCCTCTTTCTTTTACAGAGTATATGTTGGGGGGGGGGGGAGTAGGAGGGTGGAAGGGATGACTCAAAGTCATTTCTCAGTATTTGAAGCCACATAGAAGATTTGGGTCAGCAGGTGGGGGTTCTCCCTTCCTCCTCTTGATATCTAGTGGTAGAGGTCCTAAGGTTTAGCCCTAGAGCTGATTGTGTCCCTGCAGGCCAACAGCTGTTCTCTCTGAGCCTTAGTTCCCCAGTTTACACCTTCTTCTCCTCTCAAGGGCTATACAAGACCTGGGACTTTAATGGCAGCCCAGGCTAGAAGGCCAATTATCTCTTGAAGGATACTGGTTCCCCTATGGGATGGAGGGAGGTATTTGAGGGTGCCTCGGCTTCAACTAGGAGCACATGCTCAAAGGATCTTGGAACTAGAGCTCAGAAAAAGAAACTGAGGCTCGGGAAGATTAAAGGCCACACAGGGAGTAAGCCTCAGAGAGAAAGGATTCCTTTGAGCCTCTCCAAGGTTCCCTAGCCTTAGCAGGAGATGCCTAAACCCGCATCCTCCTCCCCATTCTTCCCTGGGACTGTTGAAGAGGACAGTATTAGGGAGAAGATAGCGATTTTTGGTAGGGTCCCCAAATTCTAAGACTAAGAGGCTGGGATGGCTTCCAACTTATTCTTTGGGGGAAGATTATCCCTAACCCGCCCCCACCCGCCCCAGGCTATAGACACAGCACACACAACAGATGTACCGTCAGGTTCAAGTACTTTTCTGCAGAAGTGCCCACAGCCACATACTTATCGACGAGGAAGCTGGACACCCACAGCAGCCGCCTTCCCAGAAGGCCCACACGGCACGGTGAGAACCCCGGGGAGCAGCCCCCTCCGCAGGTCGGCACAGCACACACCCGGCATATGTCCATTGCACATCAGAACTCACCAGTAGCACCTCCCCCTCCCGCTCCGTTCAGAGCCCCGCTGCCCAGGGCTCGCGCCAGGATGCCCCCAGCCACTGGCACACACCCGTCCTCCTACCGGTCCCCTGCCACACACAGGGTCATGCTGCAAGCCCAGTCTCACACGCAAGATCACATAGAGTGCCTGTCACACTCGGAGCCATCCATACACAGCGATTGTCGTACGCGCACAGCACAATCTGTGCTGGCTTGGCCACCCCCGCTCCCAGGCTCAGACTCGTCTCTGCCTCTGGTCCCTGGGATGCATCCCTGAGTTCACCTCCCCCTCCTTCCGGACAGCGGCCGCCAGGGATGGGGAAGGAGACGGGAACGGAGATGGGGCTGAGGAGCAGACCCCCAGCCCCCTTTCTCCCCCCACCCCCGCCTCGGCAGCGCGTTCCCATCTCCCGAGGGCGAGGGGCGGGTGAGGGGCAGTCCCTACACCGCGCGCGCCCCCTCCCCAGGCCATGATCCCGCCAGTCTCACCTGCCTTGCTGGGCCGCCGGGGCTTTGGAACACACGGGACAGGACCTGGGAGGGATGGGATGGGGTGGGGGGCGGCGCAGTTAAAGCCAGGCAGGGCCGCTGGGGCCCCACTCCTGGCTCCTTTCCCGCCTAGTCCCTTCCCTTCCCCGGGACTAAAAGGGGCTCCTAGCCGTCGGCACTGCGCTCCGCCGCGGCCGTAGCTGCACAACTTGAGCCAAGTTCCTGTGTTTCCTCATTTTCTAACCCCCCCTCCCCACCCCACCCCGGGGTGGAAAGGGGCGGTGGCGCTGCAGCCTAGAGGAGGCCCTCGCCGGTCCTAGCGCCGGATGCATACACTGCGGTCCCCGTCGCAAGCTCCGTCCACTCAATCCCAGAGGGGGGTGGGGAGTAGATAAGAAGAACCTACCGCATCTCAGCCCCGTTTGCTTTTGGGCGTCCAGGGGAGACTTAGACCAAGTCCCTTCTTCACACCTGAAAAATATGGAAGCGGTACTCTTATTAGGTGGCTTCTGAAATTATGACCTTCACCGAGTTCTAACCCTCCTCATGTTTACAAACAAGGAAACTGAGATCTAGAGAGAGAAGGAGGTTTGTGCAGGTCACTGGCAAGAGGCACACAGACTTCTAGCTCTGACAGTCTATGTTCTGAAGTCCCTGCTGGCTCAGAAATTTGATGTCTATGCCGCCGCCGCTGAGATGGCTACATTTGCTTCGTTTTGCATACCTTTGCCTATGGCCTTAAAGCCCCGGAAGCAAATTAAATGCATCTACCTAGACTTTACCCCCAAAGGTAGGAGTTCCCTAGAACCTAATCTCCCAGAAGGCAGGCTGGCTCTTGCTGGTCCTTCTTAAAAATAGTAACAGAAATATGGAACAGAGACCCAGTTGCAATCAATTTTTACAAGAAAATTAAAATGTACCAAAGAGATTGAGTAAATAAAAAAATTAATAGTAACTTTTAAAAAAAATGTAATGGTTTGAGACAAAACACAGAGAAGTGCCATGAAAATAAGCATTGGAATACAAAACAACAATGGAAATGGCATCAATCCACACATATTTAGTAAGAGGGAGGGAGAGAAGGAAAGAAGGAAGGAAAAAAAAATATATGATCTTTAGCTTACGTTCTAATGGGAGAATTTTGTTGTTCAGCGGTCAGTTTCAGACTCTTCATGACCCCATTGGGAGTTTTCTTGGTAGAGAGACTGTAGTTGTTTGCTATTTTCTCCTCCAGCTCATTTTACAGATGAGGAAACTGAGGGTGATATATGACTTGCCCATGACCACACTGCTCATAAGTGTCTGAGACCAGATTTGAAGATCAGTCTTCCTGACTCCAGGTCTGGCCCTCTGTCCACTACAACACTCACTTGCCAAACTGGAGAGACAACTTTAAGTAGGTATGTTCATTATGCACAAGATTAAAGGCAGGAAGTAGCAGCTAGGGTTGAGAAGCCAGGGTTGCTAAGGGGGCAGAGCAAAGAAGGAAGAGCATTCTAGGCTTGGTAGCAGCCACTGCAAAGACAAGGAGGTGGGATGGGACATCACTTGGGTGAGCAAGGCCAGGATGCCTGGACCACAGAGGGGCCCCATGTAGAAGAAAGCTGGAAGGATAAGAAGGAGCCAGATTGTAAAGAGGACCTCAAGCCAAACAGAGGAATTGATACTGAATCCGAGAGGGAACAAGGAACCACTAGAATTGGGGAGTAGAGCCACATGGTCAGACCCACACTTTAAGAAGCTTCATCTATAACATTTCCTTAAGTACTAGTCCTCTAATCACTTGGACCAGGTCCATGAGTCCCACAGATACCGTCCTCCGATGACCAAATTCTGGACCTATAACCTTTTTTCCCCAGTTGAATCTTTTAAAAATATTATTTATTTATTTTTAGTTGGACCAACAACCTTAACCAAAAAAAAAAAAAATCAGCGGTCTTTTCTCCCTTCTGTTGGAGAGTATCAAGGATTTCATGTAGCTGCCTTATTCATTCTCATCACCACCAAACTTATAGACTGGCCTTTGCAAACATTCAGATCTTGTAAAGGTGGGGTGTTACATCTCCAAGGAGCACAGAGGAGTAAAGAGTTCCTCTGGAACTCTTTTGTTTCTTTTGTTTCTCTAAACTTGTCCCATTGCCACTCTTTCATCAGCTCCATGGCAAGACCTGCTGGTCAAGGATGCCCCTTGAAAAATACCATAATTTTCCATATTGAGCTCCTGGTACCACTTGTCTGATAAATGACTTCTTTGGAGTAGCTCCTGCCATTGTTGGCATGGGATCATTGGTTGCTGTGGAGGATATTAGTTCTGGTTCACTGGCTAAGGAGGAAGTTATCCTTTGCCTCATTAGGTCTCTGACATCCTTGGTCTATCTTGCTCTTACCATGAGGACTTTACAATTAGACTAAATCCTGGTCAATGTTGGGAGGCTTAACTTATTTCTAAATTACTTTCCTTGCAATTTTCTTGGAAATTACCTCCTTGGCAAGTCCCAAAAGAAGAGAATTTCCCCCAGAAAAATATAATTTTCCATATTCAATCTCTTGTTCCTGTACTGGTTGACTCCATAATTTAATTGGTCAGCTGTAGGAAGGGTTATTAGCTTATTTCCAAGTATCCTCTTTACTAGCTATCCCTAGTCATCCCCAAGTCTCAAAAGAAGGCATCTTTAACTTGATCAAAAAGTCCATAAGAAATTATCCTGAACCCCCTGACTCCCCTAAATGTAACCTAATTTTCACTCCACTCTGGAGTTCCTAAGATTATTTGGCCTAATGTATATTTTTAAATTATTTTTTTTAATTAACAAGCATTTTTTCCTTACCTCCCTCCATCTCTTGTTGGGAAAAAATAACCCAGGAAAATCTTTGTAACAAATATGCATAGTCAAACAAAAAAATTCCTATATGGTTCAATGTGTTTTTAAAATGAATGTACATCAGTCTGCAAAGGCCCAGATCAACAAGTAATGTCTATAAACATCTGAACTCTATTTACATTGGAAATAGCAGACCATATCAAGAGCATCTTTAAAAAAAAAATCTGATTGGGATTAAAACAGCAACCAAAGATTGGAGTAAACATTCTGCCCATGCATTCAAGATATTTCAGTATTTCTCAAGCTAGTAAGACCAGGTGGACATCCTGCCAATACATATTTTAGGAGAAGTCATATTTCAGTTGGAGAAACTTTTACTTGCTCATTTGGATGGGGTGGGAAAGATTTAGCCATGAAACATTTTGCATCTCATTATTAAACTGTGCATTCATCTTAATCTCAGAAAGCTCTGTCTGTCTTCCTTCCTTCCCACTCCACCCTCCACTTTATTCTTGAAAGCTGGCAAATAGGTGGCTACCCTCACTTGCAATTATGCACAAAGGAAACTAAGGTCTACAGAAAGTAAATGTTCCCAAAGTTAGGTAGGTAATAAATGGCAGACTCGGGATTTGAACCCAAGTCCTCTGACTCTAAGTTATATCCCCTTTCCATTGAACTCTAGACCCTTTTTAAAGAAAATGATAGTGGAAACCCACACACACCTGCATGAGGCCAGTAGTAGATCTAAGACTTATTTAAAACACACACATACATATAATCCAAACATAATTTCAGGTGGGACAATAATAGTTTAGAGAGCATAAATATTCTGCAAAAGTCTTACTTTAACACCCATCATATTGTGGAGGTAATCTTACATGTCTGAAGGGTTGTAGCATTGTAATAAAAGTTCCACTTGGTAAGACCAAGCTGGAAAGACTTGGTTTTAGAAAGAAAGAGTATAGTCCTGGCAACAGATTGTGTCTGCTGTCTAAGGACCAATATAGTAAAATATGGCCCTGATGATGTGTTAACTGAGAACCAGACAAGTTAAGCTGATCAAACTAAATGCTGATAGATAGAGAAATGGGTATAATATTAAATTGCTAGAGCAACTGTGAATTGTTTTTTAGATAACAAGATGCAAATATACATTAAGATCTGTTAAGTTGTTCATGCTCATTGATCTTAGGATCCCATTGCCAGGATTAACCCCTAAGTGTTCTATTGAGAGGATAAAAAGCTGTCTATGTACGAAAATATTCATGGAAGCTTTGTTTGTAATGACAAAAAAAAACTATAAATAACACAACTGCAATGACTGGGAAGAATGGCTAAATAGATTGTGATATTTGAATGTAATGGATTCTATTGCATTATTAGAAATGACAAAAACTGGAAATATAAAGAAAATAAGGGAAATAAATTAAGAGAAGAAAAGAGAATAAGAATAATGCATACTACAATTACATTTTTAAAAATAACAGCCACAAAATCAGCAAAAAAAGGATCAAAGTAAAACAAATCCAAAGGGAATTCAAAAGCAGAGGATATTTATATTAGCACACATATATAATTCACATATTTTAAAATAAATTGTAAACAAGGTAGAATTTGCAGTTTTGCACATAATTTTATGCATTTATTTTAATATTTCTTGGTGGTGGTGGTGGTTACTAAGTATATAATTTTTAAAATTGGAAAAAAGTGATAAAGAGAAATGAGATATGAGTAGTTTATTCCTATACATCTTCATGTAATATCTCTTGATGATATGAAAGGTGATCTTAGATCCTTAAAGGTTTATGTGCTAGCTAATGCTATGGATCGGTAAAGGTTTGAATACAGAACCTATGATTGACTATGTTTCCTCATTCCTATTAGATAGATAGACATTTCACCATAAGGATGGCCATCAGGGCAAATAATTGGAAAGTGAAGGGATATTTATCAATTGGGGAATGGCTGAACAAATTGTGGTATATGATGGTCATGGAATACTATTGTGCTGGAAAGAACTTCATGGACTGATGCAGAGTGAAATAAGCAGAACCAGGAAAACAGTGTACACAGTATCAGCAATATTGTGGAATGATCAACTGTGTTAGACTTAGCTATTATTGGCAATGCAATAATCCAGGACCATTCTGAGGGATTTATGACAAAGAATGCTGTCCACCTCCAGAAAAAGAAATATTGGAGTCAGAATACAGATGAAACGATACCATTTTTCACTTGTTTATTTGGTTTTATATTTGGGGATTTGAGTTTTATAAGATTACACACTTATAAAAAATGAATAATATGGAAATATGTTTTGCATGATAATACATGTATAACCTAGACTGAATCACCTGCCAGCACTGGAAAGGGGAGGGAAAGGGAGGCAGGGAGATAAGTTCAATCATATAACTCGGGAAAATTTGTTTGGAAATTTATTACATGTAATTAGTTAAAAAAACATTAAAATTGAAAATTGAAAAAAAGAATGACCACCAGGTAGATACATTTTTTTCTGCTAACATATGGTAGTGGAATAGACAACAGTACAAAAATACCCTTAGTTCTGTATGTCCTTAGTCTTTTATGCTTCCCCATTGGTGGTGGTGGAATGGCTGAGTCACAGACTTCTTAAATGATCTACAACCATTCATTTAAATAACTAACAAATTAAAATATATTTGGAGATATTTTTGAGCATATGGAATATTTGCAGTGAATATAAATTCCTTGAAGGCAGTGACTGTTTTGTTTCTGTCCTTGTATACACAGGGTCTAGAACAGGGTCTTGCACATAGTAGGCACTTAAATAAATGCTCTGAAATATTTATTATGTATCTACTGTACGTGAGGCATTATACTGAATGTGATGTGTAATGAAAGATAAAAGTCAGTCCCTTTCCTTGAGGAGCTCACCTAATGGAGAAAAACAACTAATAACTATGTAGAAACAAACTATATGTAGGACAAATGGGAAAAAAAACAATAGAGGAAAGGCTCTAGAATTAAGAGGGATCTGTAAAGGGGATTCTATAGAAGATGGAATTCTAGCTGGGGCTTTAAAGAATCCAGGGAAGCCAGGCTTGAACTGAACTGGACCACAACCATTTTGCCATTGTAACTGTAAAATAAATTAAGAGCCAAAGAAGTCATGGCGAAATGGAGAAATACTTTCTAGGATTTTCATAACATCTTGAATAAAGGAATTACAAGAATTGATATCAGTGTATACAACAATCCACATTTCATGAAGGGGATGATTTCAGAGAAATCTGGGAAGACTTGTAAGAACTGATGCAGAGTAACATGAATAGAACCAGGAGAAACATTATTCAATAATAACAATATTGTAAAGATAACTTTGAAAAACTCAAGAATTCTTCTCATTGACAAGCCATGATTCCAGAGGACTCGTGATGAAATATCCTGCCCATGACCTGACAGGTGACAGAGAAGATGTACCAATTGAGACAGACATATTTTGTGGGGACATAAGTGATGTGGCAATTGCTTTTGCTTGCCTAGGCATATCTGTTAAAAGGAGTTTTTGTTTTTCTTTCTTTTTAAATAAGGTGGTAAGTAGAGAAAAAGAAAATGTATTTGTTTCATTGAAAAAATGATTAATATCATGTAATTTTTCTGTTAAAAATATAGTGTCCTCAGGCTTGAATTTCAGCCCCTCCCCTCAATCTGCCTCCAACCTGCCTTTTGAGCTTTACTTCACATTATTCTCCTTCACTCTCAGCCTTCTAGCCAAGCTGGACTCCCAGCTGTTTGACAAATTTCTCATTTCATCTCACATGCTCCTGCACTTCTGTGAGCTGTCTCCCTGGAATGCACTCTCTCTTCCCTGCCATCCTGCCTGAATACTTAACTTCTTCCAATGCTCAGTTAAAGGGACCCCTTTTCCAGGATGTCTTCCCCATCTCCCCAGCTGTTAGTGCCCTCCCCTTCTTCAGATTATTGTTGCCTCCTTCTAAACGCTACTGGATAACATATGAGACCTGGAGTCAGGATTGCCTGGGTCCAAATTTGACCTCAGAGACCAACCAACTTTGTGGCCTTAGGCAAGCCACTTAAACGCTGCCTTTCTCAGTTTCTTCATCTATAAAATGGGGATGAAAATAGAATAATATTATCTACCTTTATAGGGTTGTTATGAAGACAAAATTTTGAAAAGGAGCTTTAACAAGCCATCAAGTATGATAGAAATGCTAGCTGTTATTAATGTGATGATAATAATGATGATGATGAAAGTACCTTGAGCCTCTTTTGCCTATCTATTGCCTAAATTTAGTGCTATGTGCAAAATAGGGGCTTATTTCAGTGGGTTGTTTTGCTTTGCAGGACTCTTGAGCTTATGGAAACAAAACACTTTCAAGATTGTTGCAACTGGGAGCAGCTAAGTGGTTCAGGGATTGAGGGCCAAGGCTACAGATAGGAGGTTCTGGGTTCAAATCTGACATCCGACACTTCCCAGATATGTGACCCTGGGCAAGTCACTTAACCCCCAGTGCCTAGCCCTTTCTACTCTTCTGCCTTGGAACCAACACATGGTATTGATTCTAAAATGGAAGGTAAGGGTTTAAAAAAGAAGAGAGAGATTTATATACTACAAAATGCGCAAAATTCACCCATAAGGTGTGATTGATTGAAAAACCAGTTAAGATCCTTGAGAAGAGATAGTGAAATATACCTTCCCCCTCACTGCTGGGAGGTTGGGGTCTACCAGCACAAAACATCACCTACATTGTTAGATGCTGTCCCCATATCATATTTTAATATTTATTCAATATTAACTAATTAATATTGATTTCCCCCCACAAAAATGCTGAAGCATGTGCCAAAATCTGTAGAAGCAGAGGATAAAAAAAGAAATCCTCTGAGGAATTTGACAAAATTTTTCTAGGTACTTAACAACAATGCAAAGGTGAACACAAATTTGGTTGGTTTGTGGTGGTAAACGTAGTTCTGGTTCAAGAAATAAGAGGATAAAGGCTTCTAGAACATTCAGAAACCACATGCCCATGAACAAATAATATTTTCTTCAAGAGTATTAGAAAGCACAGACTGTTCAGAGAGCCAAATGACTTTTTTTTTAATGAAATGGACTAGGGGCACCCAGATCATTGGACTGAGAGATGGGAGATTAAGTAACTTACCTAGTTTTGTGTCATCTGTAAATCTAATAAAACTTTTCCATTCATACCTTCAAGCAAATCATTGATAAAAATGTTAAGCAGCAAAGAGCCAAGAACATCTGTACTTGTTCAAATCCCCAGTTACATGGGGATCTCCTGAAAACCCATTTCCAAAATGGCATGGAACCATCAAGACCTGTTCTTTGGGTCTGGTCACTCAGCTGATTCTTAATCTAACTTTGTTTATTATCTAGCCCATAGATGGCCATCTTTCTTGAAGAATAAAATGGGGACTTTTTCAAATGCTTTGCCAAAAACCTGAACATCTGAAGGGCAACTGGGTGGTTCAATGGCTTGACGGCCAAGCCTAGAGGTCCTGGGTTCAAATGTGGCCCCAAGACACTCCCTAGCTGTGTGACTCTGGGCAAGTCACTTAACCCTAGTTGCCCAATCCTTAATGCTCTTTGGCCTTGGAATTGATAGTATAGATTTTAAGACAGAAGGCAAGAGTTTGGGGTTTTGTTTTTAATAAAAGTAACAGACTATATTTTGTTAGATAGGATGCCCTTTTGTGCATTGTCTCCCCCTCTTTAGAATTTAAGTTTCTTATGGACAAGGACTGTCTTTTTGTTTGTATTGAATTCTTTCGTGCCTGACACACAGAAAGTGATTAATAAATACTTCTTGCCTGACTAATTCTCTGAGGAAGCGAATGATTCCTGCTGTATCAGTCACTTCAAAATCAGTTATGTTGAGTCACTTTGTTGAGTGGTCAGAACACAGAGCACAATAAACACTAAGTAAGAAGGCAGACACTGCAGATAACATCTTCCGTTTCTCCTATTTAAATATACTGTACATGCAGGGAAAAATGAAAATAAATGGAGAAGTTTAAGACAACACAACATTGTTGCCACCCTAAGAAGCCCCCAGACTGCTCTAGCTAACAAAGGAAACTTCCCTGTCAAGCACAGAGATACAGTAGCCACCAGCGACACACATTTAGAGACCATTTCATGGGCAAACACTGTTACAGAGGAAGGCCACTCATTTTTACAGTCACTTAGCAAAAGAGTTAAGACCAGCTGAAAGGAACTGAGCCTATAGAAAACCGGAGGTGAAATTCAGTTATGCCAGACTTCCAAGAACATTTGCAGATGAAACTAGAAGGGGAGCAGCAAACATATGTAAAGCAGAACAGATGTATGAGCATCTTTAAAGCAAATTATTTCCATTCAACAACAACAAATGTTTATTTGCTAAGCAGTTATGATGGGGAAGGTTTGGTTCACGGCACTAGTGATAAGAAGATAAATCATCATGCTATCTCAGCCCACAAGAATTAACATTCCATTAAAGGAGAGGTAAACAATACTACAAGGAGTGATGGAGGCAAAATAGAGATACCAAATGCTCCAAGAAAAGTTGAGAAATGAAGAAAGGGAAGGAAGGGAAGGGTAATATCTTTACTATATGCCAAGCACTATCAGCTGGGTACCTTAAGGAAGACTCCAGGAAAATTAAGGTGGCACCTTACCTGAAACTTTCAGGAAAATAAATATTCTATTGTTTGTTCTCTTCCCAACCTTTCTCATGTGTGTCCCCATCTCTCCTCCACCCCTACTTAAGCCTGCTATAGGGGAAGAAACTCCTTGCTGAACAATGAAAAATACTTAAACCCATACTTATAGTAAGGCAAAAGTTCTTAAGCTGTGCCTATTTTTAGATCTAATACAAAAGGGTGCTAAGTACCTATAAAGGTCAGGCAACTTGTGAACTTGCAAAGGGCAAAGATGTGAGAACTTTTTCAGGTGTGAATTACTCAAAAGTTTAGACTACTTAGGTGTGAATTAAGAATGGTCTGTCCTTTGGAAAATGTCTACTGTGATTGATAGATGTGAGAACTTAGGGGAGGTGACATAGGAGAAAATCCCCTTTAAAAGGAGAGGAAAAACTCTCTCTCTCTCTCTCTCTCTCTCTCTCTCTCTCTCTCTCTCTCTCTCTCTCTCTCTCTCTCAGTAAACTTTATCATGAATTGATCAAGACATGCAAACTACCTATACAAAGACAACGTTGAAATGATGAGTGAAATCAGGAAAGGACTGAACAGCAATGACAACAATAATAAAGATTCACATTTGTAAACAAGCATTTTAAGGTTAGCAAAGTACTTCACGTTTGATGCCATTCGATCCATATGTAAAGATAATTTTAGGGTTGTGACTTAAATCTAGATTTAATTGGTCACCAAGGGAAACTCACAAAAGGTGAACTTAACAAAGAAGTGTTAAGTAACCCTAAAGATATAATCTAATCAAAAGAAGATGAGAACTAAAAGTATGGGCAGTCCTGGAGAAAAGCCTTTGATGTGATTGGTAGACATGAAAATTTAGAGGAGACACAAGGGTGAAAGATCTATATATTTGAATCACTTTCTCTCTCTGGCACCTTTTGAGGCGGAGAATTAGCTGGGCCTTTCGGCATCTTAGCATGGCTACAAGCTATTGTCCTGTTCCCCGGTGAGTTTCTGGCTGAGTTTCCCTCCTTTACTTTTCCAACTTAATCCTCTTAGAAGCCTCTAATCTTCTTCAGAGACCTAGAGGCAGGGATTTTAAACTCCCCCTGGCACAGGCCAGGCAGGAGAAATCCTATATCCTCATCACTCCTTCTCCTTAAATTCCTTCCCTCTATGTTAATTAAATTACCATAAATTTCCAGACTGACTTGGGTATTTTACTTGAGATTTCCCTTGGTGACCAATTAAATCTAGATCCATAATTTCAACGTTGTCTTTGTATAGGTAGTTTGCATGTCTTGATCAATTCATGATAAAGTTTACTGAAAAGAATATTTTTCTATTTTTATTTACTGAAGACATATAGAAATGCAGATAATTTTATGTGACTATGTTATGTTCTGCTACTTATATTCTGCTTATATTTGGCATCTAGGTAGTATATTGAATAGAAGGATCATCAGGCCCAAAGTCAAAAAGACCTGAGTTCAAATCCTGCCTCAGACATCTACTGTATATGTGACCCTGGGCAAGTCATTTAATTTCTGTTGGCTTTAGTTTCCTCATATGTAAAAATGGGAATTATAATAATATCTACTGTCAAAGGGTTGTGGTGGGGATCAAAGAAGATAATGATTGTAGAATGCTTAACGTAGTCCTGATACATTAAGTGCCATATAAATGTTAGTCATTTGCCATTATTATTACTTTCCTAATGTCATTTATTATTACCAGTTTGGGGTTTTCTTAAGTATGCAGACCATCACCTACAAATACTTACTTTACCATATTCATTGGCAAAACTTATTCCTTTGAATATCTTTTCATGCACTGTTGCTCTTGTTAATATTTTGAAAAGTATATTGAGTAAGAATAGCAAGAACAAACAATCCTGTTTTGCAAGTTTTTCAAAGGGGATGTTTTCTACTGTTTCTCCATTATATGTAAAATTAGCTCATGGTTTTAAATATATGTATATTCTTGGTAAAATAAATAGCCTCTTGGTTTGATGTTAATTTTTTTTAAACCCGGAACCTTTTGTCTTGGAATCAATACTGTGTTTTGGTTCCTAGACAGAAGACCCCTAAGGGCTTAAAAATAACATAGTAAATCCAAAGACCCCAGCTAGTGGGGTAAGTACTCAGTCATCATATGGCAAAACTTGTGGAAAAAAACTAGATAACAGTCTGGGTGAAATTGGGTTTAGACAAACACCTAATATCATATATAAGTTCCAAATGGTTTTTTGACTGGACAGAAAAGGTCTTATCATAAACAAATTAGAGGAACAAAGAAGAAATTATCTTTCAGATCTATGCAGAGGGGGAAAGTTCATGACCAAATAAGGGAAAGAGGGGATCACAGAAAATCAAATGGACAATTTTAATAGTATAAAATTTAAAAGTTTTTCACAAACACATCTAGCTTAGATGAGATTAGAAGTCAAAAGGAATGAAAAGTCTTTGCAGTAACCTTCTCTGATAAAAGTCTCATTTTCAAGATATATAAGTAACAGATTCAAATTTATAAAAGCAAGAGACATTTGCAGCCAAGATGGTAGATTAGAGATAACCCAGCTGAACTTTCTCAACATTCCCTTCTAAACAACTACAAAATCACACCTCAAATAAAATTTCGGAGGAGCAAAACTAACCAAAGGCTATGGAGAGATAATTTTATGGACTAAGAAAACTTAGGAGGTCAGCAGGAAAAGTTTGCGACCCCAGGGTGGAAGCCTATCCACAACCTACATGTGTTACAGCAGCCATAGGAACAACGGCAGCAGCATCAGATGGCCTCAACTCAGAGATAGTAAAGGGATCAAACAACTAGTCAGAAATCAATTAAGAAAGGCCTTTTGCTGGCACTGGGTACAAATGGCATTGATTGACAACTCTATTGCTCATACACAGTTCTGGGGAAAGGTCACAAAGAAACAGGGTCCCTGGTCATAGTTCCAAGGCAAAAAGAGAGCTAGAGTTTGTGGCTACAGGGGACCAGGGTCCTTCCTAGGTAAAGACGAGTGTAGACCAGGAGAGCAGAGCAGAGGCCATACCCTTCCCAGGATCATACTGTGTTGGAAACACTAAAAACTTTCAGATGCCCAGAACCAGCTCTGAAACTGTAGAACAAAACAAAGAAACAAAAACCCCTGAAGTTTGGGACAGTGCCTTCTTACACCTAGAAGTGCAGAGGCCAACTTTAACATAAAGTTCAAAGTCCAGAAATAGGCTGGGAAAATGAGCAAAAAGAATTTGAAAGCTACTATGGTGATAGAGAAAATCAAGACATATACTCAGAAAAAGACAATGTAAAAACAGCTACAGCCTTAAAGACAAGTGCTAATTTGACCCAAGCCCAACAAGAATTCCTGGAAGAGTTCAAGAAAGAAATTAGAGCAGTTGAGGAAAAATTGGGGAAAGAAATAAGAGTGATGTGAGGAAATTATGAAAAGAGAATTCGCAGCTTTGTAAAAGAGGCACAAATAAATACTGAAGAAAATAACATATTAAAAAAACAGAATTGGTCAAAGGTTAAAAGAGGTATAAAATTTCACTGAAGACAATTATTTCTTAAAAATTAGAATTAGACATGGGGCAGCTGGGTAGCTCAGTGGATTGAGAGCCAGGCCTAGAGATGGGAGGTCTTAGGTTCAAAGCTGGCCTCAGATACTTCCCAGTTGTGTGACCCTGGGCAAGTCACTTAAGCCCCACTGCATAGTCCTTACCACTCTTCTGCCTTGGAACTAATACACAGTATTGATTTCAAGATGGAAGGTAAGGATTAAAAAAAAAATAGAATTAGAACAAATTTGAGGAGAATGGAATAGTTTACCTGTGAGATCTATGGATAAGGGAAGAGCTTATGACCAAAGAAGAGATAGAGAACATTACAGGATACAAAATAATTTTTATTACATCAAATTTAAAAGTTTTTGCATAAACCAACCAAGATTACTTTTAATATTGAAAAGACTAGAAAGAGAAAACTGGGGACAAAATTTTACATCAATTTACTCTGATAAAGACCTCATTTGTCAAATAAATAAAGAACTGAGCCAAAGTTATAAGAATACAAGTCATACCCTAACTGATAAATGGTCAGAGGATATAAACAAGTAGTTTTCAGAAGAAAAAAAGCCAAACTATCTATAGTCATATTTAAAATGCTCTAAAATTACTGTTGATTATAGAAATGCACATTCAAACAACTCTGAGGTACTACCTTACACCTATCACATTGATTAAGATAGGCAGAAAAGGAAAATGATAGTTGTCACAGTAGATATGAGAAAATTGGGGCACATTTAATGCACTGTTGGTAGACTTGTAAACTCATCTGGAAAGCAATTTGGAACTATGCCTAAAGAGCTATCAAATTATGCAGACCCTTTGATTAGCAATACCAGCACTAAATTTGAAAAATAAATAAATAAAAGGACTTATATGTAAAAACTTATTTACAACAGGTCTTTTTGTGTTGTCAAAGAATTGGAAATTGAGAGGGTGCCCATCATTTGGGAATGACTGAACAAATTGTGGTATGTGGTTGTGATGGAATATTGTTGTGCTATAAGAAATGATGAGCAGGATGATTTCAAAAAAATCTGGAAAGAAAGACCTACATCAACTAATGGAAAGTGAAGTGAGCAGAATCAAGAGAACCTTGTACACAGCAATAGCAACATTGTATGACGATACAATGACTTGGCTACTCACTTTAATACAAAGATTCAAGACAATTCTGAAGGATATATGATGAAAAAATGCTGTCTACCTCCAGAGAAAGAACTGATAGAATCTGAATGCAGATTAAAGCATACTATGTTTGTTTTAACTTTCTTTATTATTTTCTTATTTGGAGGGGAGGGGAGGAATCTATGTTTTCTTTCACAATACAACTAATAGGGAAATGTGTTTTGTATAACTGCATTTATAACCTATAACAATGCCACAAGCTAGGTCCAGTCCCACTCATGACTCCAGGGGTTCTCAGCAGGTGAAAGAACAGTTAGGTAAAAAAAATTAAAAATGGAAGACAGCTGTGCATATAAATTAGCCAGGGGCCAACTTTGCATCTGGTGGCTGCTCCACCATGCCCAGACTTAGTGTTTATTCTTATACCTATTTTCTTGGCACACAGATACATTACCTAACATACATGTTCAAGTAAAGATAATTGGAAAAGTGATACATTGATTTTTAACAAATCACTTGATTAACATTTTGAGATCATTCTATATTCTTGTATTATAACTAATGATTTTTGACAGGATGAATAAAGGTTCCACGCAAGATAAATGATTTTGTCACAGGTGGCTTAATTTTCTCATTAACCTGTGAGGAGTCTAAGTTTATAAATAATCAAGGAAAGCTACTTATTACTTTTAATAAAAATAGATCATCAGAAGTTCTAGAAACAATTCAATAATCATAGAGTGAGGTTGAGAGATCAGAGAGGTACTAAGAACACAATCCAGACTTAATATTAGACTGATCATTTTTCAGGGTTTACTAAGGAGTTTCTCAAGGGGAAGAATCAAGTCACTGAGGCATGATGAAGCTTGGTGTACCTGTACAAGCCTTTCCTTATGAATGATTTATGTATTGGATTTAGGAAAATGAGTTTCTGTACAGGGGGGAGTAGGGGATATTCTGGGTTTGGCTTGTGGATCCAGTTTTTGCTAAGAATTATGTACCTAAGCAAAAGTTAACTCATAATAGTCTTTTGGGGTTTGGATTTCAGAGTCTGATCTTTTGGTGTGTGGAAAAGGGAGAAGTTATAAGAGAATTTACAAGGCATGCATGCAAGGCAGAAAGCTGAGGACAGAAGCTGTCAGTCAAAATGAAGATTCCATTTGGAATGTGACTGGGAGATGATTGGAGTCAAGTCAACAGCTGAACTGGGCAAAGAGGCTTTTTGGCTTTTGGCTTTTGGCTGATGGTGGTGGCTGAAGCTGAGTCTTTTGCTGGCTGGCCAATTTGAAGGCAGAAGGAAGAAGAAAAGATAGTGGTCCTCATATATCTCTGACTGACTCTGTTTTACAATTGTGACTGATTGCCATTTCCCTCAATATCCTCCAAACCAACACTCTCTATAGAAAGTAGGGAAATCTTACCCCTCTTACCATATCCTCTACCCTTGTCCTGTCTTCCCAAATAAACCCTTACTTGAGAAAAGAAGAGAAAAGAGTATTTCCTCTGAAATCTCATAGCTCACAGAAGAAAAGGGGGAGGGGAAACTAAAAGGTTTCTGAAGAAGGAGGGAAAGAGGGAGGAATAGGGAGGAGTGTAGGCAAAAACTTTATCCATTAGTCATCTAGAGAATCCATCAAATATACACCCTCAATTACCATCTATTACAGGTGATATCTTGTGGAAATAGAGTACAAGTATTTTACTTTTATAGTATTCCTTCTGAGGCTAGGGAAGGGATAACAATCATGTCAATTCCATTAGTAAGGGATGTTAATGAGAGAAGTCATGCAGAGGGGCTGAGTGGGCAAGTTCATCTTGCCAAAGAGCCACTTTGTGATCTCTTGATTACAAGTGACCTTGTCAAGACATTGTGGCCTGATGGCTCCCAGCATATCAAGTTGCTTACTTTCTCAAGCAGGGGAAAAGAGGAGAGTGGGGGATCATTTGGAACTCAAAATTAAAAAAAAAACAAATGTTATAAGTTGTTTTTGCATGTAATTTGAAAAAATAAAAGAAAAAATTATAATTTAGCAGATGGAAGCTAATGACTCCATGAGACATGTAAACCTCAAAATTTCTTAGACTTATAAATGTTGGAAATTTCACCATTGGGAAATTTCATACTTGAAAAATTTCCTATTGATAGTGGGTCTTGACTATTGGAATGTGAACCCCACTGGCATGGGAGGTTCCTCCTCTTCCCTTCTTAAGATTACTTTAGGACAGAAACCTTTTGCTGAACAATGGAAAGGACTTTGACCTATGCTTAAGCATAGAACAGGAATTTCTTTGAGTCATGATTGATTTTAGAATTGATACAATGGAGATACTTGGAATCAATCTCCACCCTATTCAGTCCTAACAGGATTGAGTAAGGGCTGCAGCCTAGATCAAAATTTAATTATTCCAATCTCTACCCTACTCAGGTTAACAGGATTTAGAAAGGGCTGTAGCAAAGGATCAAAGATTTAATTATTTGAAAATATGACCTTCAACAGACATGTGCAAAACCTCTGGGCAGTCCTGGGTTAAGCTAGAGCCTCCATTGGCACAGGGAAATTGATGGACAGTGATTGGTAGATGTGAGAACTGAGGGGAGGCAACTTGGAGGGTTTCCTTAAGGATAGGGGGGTCGGAAGGCTGGAGGTGGTGGTTGAGGAGTTTGCCAGAGTGGTTGCGGTGTGCTCTGAGAAGCTTGCTCTGAAGGAAGCTGAAGGTGGGGGCCTCTGAGACTGTTTCTCCATTTTGGTCACGTGAGTAATAGGGACTGATCTCTTTTCTTTGTCCCAGCTATCTAAGGGCTTGGGCCTTTTGGCCCAGCCTAAACAGAAGGGGTATTTAAGCCCTATTCCCTTCTCTCCCTTTTTCTCTCTCTCTATCTCTAATTCCTTTCTTCCTCCTATTGTAATTAAACTCCATAAAAGATTGACTGCTGACTTGAGTTTTCATTTAGGAATTACTTAGCTGAATTCCTTGGCGACCTTAAATTAATATATATCAGTCTTTTAAAGTGATTTTCCTTGTCACAGACATCAAGAAACAATAAAACAGGGGTCAGCTAGGTAGCTCAGTGGATTGAGAGTCAGGCCTAGAGAAGGGAGGTCCTAGACTCAAATTTGGCCTCAGACATTTCCTAGCTGTGTGACCCTGGGCAAGTAACTTAACCCCCATTGCCTAGTCCTTACCATTCTTCTGCCTTAGAATTATACACAGTATTTGATGCCAAGACACAAAGTAAGAGGTTGTTTTTTTTTTGGGGGGGGGGGGGAAATGATAAAACAAAGTCAAAATAATGAAAAATTAGAAGAAAATGTGCAATATCTCATTGGAAAAATAACTGAACTAGAAAATGGATAAAAGACAGATTATTTAGCAATTACTAGACTATCTAAAAGCCATGATCAAAGAAAAAGCCTAGATATCATGTTTCAAGAAATTATCAAGTAAAACTGTCCTGACATCTTAGATCCAAAGAGTAAAATAGAAATTAAAATAATCCATCAATTACCTTCTGAAAGAGATCCCAAAATGAAGACTCCAAGGAATGTTAAAGCCAAATTCCAGAGCTCTCAGGTGAAAGAGAAAGTACTTCAATTAGACAGAAAGAAATAATTAAAATATTGTGAAAGCATAGTCAGGATCACAATATTTAATGGCTTCCACATTAAAGGATGGAAGTCTTAGAATATTTCTAGATGGTAAAGGAATTAGGATCGCAACCACAAATAACCTATCCAGAAAAACTGAGTATAATCCTGCAGGGGAAGAAATGGATATTTAATGAAATAGAGGACTTTCAAACATTCCTGATGAAAAGGCCAGAGCTGAATAGAAAATTTAACATTCAAACAGAAAACTTAAGAGAAGCATTAGAAGGTAAACATGAAAGAGTAAAGGTCTCCATAAAATTAAACTCTAAATGTCCATATAAGAATATGATACATGCAACTCCTAAGAACTTTATTATGTAATTAGCAGAGAAAAGACTATTTTGATTGTCAGGAGCATGTGATTCAGAACCACATGAGAGCCTGGGTCAAGATTCCAAAAGGGGTGTGGTCCCAACTGAAAAGAGACTTCTTGCTGAAGCTTTTGGAGGTAGCTGTGATTTCCACCTATCTACAAGATATCTGGCCCTCTGTGAGATACCAGCTTGAGGAGAGAGAGACTATTTGAACAGACTGCTGGCAGCTAGATTGAAGACCAAGGAAAGAACCATCACATCTCTACTGGACCTAACTTGAACTTTACCTCTGGGATCTTGGCTTATATCTGGACTCTGTGAGATTCTGTTTGGGGGAACTTAACTTATTTAGCTTAGATGAGTTAGCCAATAGGATAGTATTAAGGAGAATTGGTTTTGGGGATTAGATTAAGAAATTTCCCTTCTCCTTTGTTACCCTCATTCCTATCCCATTTCCCATTAATAAAATCAAAATATTTGGATGTTTACCTCTTGTCTCTCCCCCTTAAACATCCCATAATAATAATTAGGATGGGTTTTTTAAATTTTTTGACTTGGGTTTTGTTAAGATTAAAATTTAGGGGAAACTGAGGCGAGGTAGAAATTAGTTTCTCTGCAAGGAGTATTATATTTTTAGAGGTTTATTAAAGATTAGGAATTTAAGAATATACAAGTAAGAAAAGCACATGCGAAGGAGGCCCGAGAGGCCCATTCAACCTCACCTACATCATGAAAGACCTGTCTACTTGCAAGCGGAAATAGGAAAGAGACCCAGCCGTAGGTGGAGACTCTTTAAATAATAATTTGCTCTCAGCCCAGGTGAGAATTCAGTGAGGTTACAAAGCATCCTGGGAAATGGAGCAAGGACTTCTGGGGGTTGGAGTCATAGGTTCAAATCTCCATTTTTACAGTTTTTTAATTTTTTTCCAGATTACATGTCAATGCAATTTTTAATAAACATTTTCTGACAATTTGCAATCCATTTTTTTTATCCCTCCTCTCACCCATCCACCCTCCCCAAGATGGTAGGTAATATGATATAGGTTATGTGTTATCATGAAATACACATTTCCATGTCTGTCATGTTGTAAAAGAAGACATATCACTTACACTAGAAAAAATTCATGGAGGAAACAAAGAGAATGATATATGCTTCAATCTGCATTCAGACTCCTTCTATGGCAGTGGATAGCCTTTTTCATCATGAATCCCTTGGACGTGTTCTGAATCCTTGCATTGTTGATGACAGTTAAGTCATTCACAGTTGATCATTATATTCTATAGTACTATGCACTATGTTCTCCTAGTTCTGCTCACTTCATTTTGCATTGCTTCATATGAGTCTTCCCAGGTATTTTTGTGATCATTTTGTTCATTACTTCTTGTGGCAAAATTGTATTCCATTCCAATTTTTTTTTCTTATATACCACATGTGTTCAGTCATTCTCTAATTGAAGGATATCCCTTCAGGTTCTAGTTCTTTGCTATCACAAAAAGAACTGCTATAAATATTTTCTTATGAGTAAATCCTAAAATTTTTGGAAAGAGAACTCAATATTGTACAAAAGCTACTGGGAAACTGGAAAACAATATGACAGAAACTAAGTTCAGGCCATTACCTTATGTCATATGCCAAGGTAAAGTCAGTACAGATACATGATTTAGAAATAAAGAGGAATACCATAAACAAATTAGGAAAGCACAAAATAACTTACCTGTCAAACCTATGGATGAGAAAAGAATTTATGTTCAAACAAGACATATAGATAATTATGAAATATAAAATATTTTTTATATTTTTAAAATTCTATTTAATTAAGAAAATTTTTCCATGGATATGTGATTCATGTTATTTCCCTCCCCTCCTCCCACCCCCCTCCTGTAGTCAACATTCAATTCCACTGGGTTTTACATGTATCATTGATCAAGATCTATTTCCATATTATTGATATTTGCACTAGGGTGACTGCTTAGTCTACATCCTCAATGATGTCCCCATTGAACCATGTGATCAAGCAGTTATTTTTCTTCACTGTTTCTACTCCCATAATTCTTTCTCTGGATGTGGATGGCATATTTTTTTTATTTTTATTTTTAAAAAAATTATTGAATTGATTAAGAAAATTTTCCCATGTGAGATATAAAATAGATAATTGACTACATTAAATTAAAAAAGGTTTTGTACAAACAAAACCAATGCAACCAAGATTAGAAGGCAAACAACAAATGGGAAAAAAATTTTTATAGCAAGTGTCACTGACAAGGGTCTCGTTTTTCATATATATGTATACATATATACATATATATTCACATATATTTTCATATATTCTTTTAATGTATATATTAAGAAAACTGAATCAAATTTATAAGAATATAAAGCATTGGCCAATTGACAAACGATCAAAGGATATGAACAGGCAATCCTCAGATGAAGAAATTAAAACTATCTTTAGTCATATGAAAAAATGCTCTGAATCACTATTAATTAGAGAAATGCAAATTAACACAACTCTGAGCTATCCCTTCACACCTATCAGACTGGCCAATATAACAAAAAAAAAAGAGGAAAATGATAAATGTTGATTGGGATATGGAAAAATTTTTACATTGTTGGTGAAGCTGAAAACGGGTATAACCTAAAATATTGAGAAGTCCTGGTTGACTTAACAAGATTATCTCTTAAAAGAGACAGACTAGACATGCATGCCAGAGAAGTCAAAATGGAGACTCCATAGCCTGAGAGGGCAAGGAACAATTTATGCTTGCAACCCACAAGAAGTGGTTTGGAGAGGAGTTGGGGTAGAGAACAGGCTGGGCTGTCTCTTACAGAAACAGGTGAATCATAGAAGCAGGATGTTTTGAGAGGTTTGGTAGCAACAGCTGACCACAAGACTGGTTTAAGCCAGCTTAGGCTGCTTCAGACAGAGATTGTGATGGACAGTCAATGAAGGCTTGTGGGAATAAGCAAGACTTCTGGTTCCTCATTGGCTCTTTACTGAAAACGGGCTTACTCTGTGTCCAGTACCTCTGTATAGTAAGGTGGAAAACAAACGTATTTATTTCAGAAATATTTTTACATTATATATTTATTACATATATATTAATGTAACATATATTTTACATTATATAAAATATAAATATATTTAAAATATTTCATCTACATAAACCCTTTCTCACAAAGGGAAGCCCTCGTTTAGCTTAAACCATTTTTTTGGTTTGAATTCAATTTTGTTTGATTTCATTAGTGATGAAGAACTCCTGAAGGCTTGGGCCATCCTTGGGATATCTGTGAAATCCCTATTTGGGGATCATCAGGTCTTGGGGTTTGGCGATGAAATGGCGATACGCTGCTTTTTCTTGACCTCTTTCTGATAACAGACCTCCGCTTGCTCTTTTGATTTCTGCTTGCTATTCCAACCTTTTGTCTTATATTTCTTCCATTTCCAAGTTGGCATAAGCTGAACTCAGATTCTTCTTCCCAGGTTTTCCAGAGTTTCTGACATATTGGACCTTTCCCAATGAACAGCAGCATTTTGTCTCAGTACTTTAGTGACTTCAAGCCGTTTGGGTAGGCTGCTCCCATCATACTAGCAATTAAATGAAGAGGAAAGAAAAGAATATGAATGACATGAATTCCAAAAGAAAACTGTCTCTTAGGTAAGGAAAAGGAAACAAAATAAGCAAGAAGGGGGGGAATCCAAACAGTCAACAAATCAACAAGTATTTAATTGTCATTCAATCATTTTTAATCTTGTCTGACTCTTCATGACCACATGTGGGTTTTCTTGGCAGAAATGAAGTGGTTTGTCATTTCCTTCTTCAATTCATCTTGTAGATGAAGAAACTGAGACAAACAAGGTTAAGTGACTCACCCAGGGTCACATAGCTAGTAAGTGTCTGAGGTCAGATTTCAACTCAGGAACATGAGTCTCTCCAAGTCTAGCACTCTTTCTGGGGACACCCATCTTCTCAGCCTAGCATCTTTCTCCTTGGATAGTAATACCTGTGCCACCAACTTTTGAGAGGATGTTTTGTACCAAATCTTCTTACTGTATCACTTTAGTAAACAGCTCTTAAAAAAAAGAAAAAACAACCCCTTACTTTCCATCTTAGAATCAGTACTGTGTATTGGTTCCAAGGCAGAAGAATGGTAAGGGTCAGGCAATGGGGGTTAAGTGACTTGCCCAGGGTCACACAGCTGGGAAGTGCCTGAGGCCAGATTTGAACCTAGGGCTGGCTCTCAATCCACTGAGCTACCCAGCTGCCTCAATATATCTTTCAAAAAGCGAATTATGTCTGGCTTATTAAGTTGTTGATGTTGAAACACAATAGTGTAGACTCACAAGATATAGAGCAAAATAATAATAATAATAATAATTTCCCACAACCCACCAAGACTATTCCAGAGCCCTTAGGGGACCTAGAACTAGACATATCTGGGGATCCAGAGTCATAAATGAGAATAAAAGCTGTAAGAGTAGTCTGACAGCATGTGTTGCAGGCACTAATATAAAAAGGATAGTTCAACAATATAAAAAGGAACTCAACATCATGTAGAGAAGAAGGCCACCAGAAGTAGAGAGGAATCTGGAAAGGTTTCATGCAATAGAGATGTCTTTTAAGAGACAAAAGGGCCAGCAACTGGGTGGCTCAGTGGATGGAGAGTCAGACCTAGAGGCAGGAGGTTCAGGATTCAAATCTGGCCTCAGACACTTCCCAGCTGTGTGGCCCTGAGCAAGTCACTTATCCTATTGCCTAGCCTTTACAATTCTTCTGCCTTGGAACCAATGTGGATTCTAAAATGGAAGGAAAGGGTATAAATAAATAAATGAAGGAGGGAAGGATTCTAAAAGGCAAGGGCAAGGTAAGGTATTAAAAGATATAGAAAAGAAGTCATCAGAAGGAAGAAAATAAATTAACTTCAACAGCCCCAGAAATAAAACTAGCTCTAGACAAAACATATCCAATTGGATTAAAGGGATGTCAAAGGAAATTAAGGAGGGTTTGGTTTTGGTAAAGAAAGATCTGACATTTGTCATGAGAGATCAAACATCTATGAAAATTAAGCAACGTAAATTGATGGTTGAAATCAACAATATGGTGAAAGTTGTAGAAAAATTTGAATGAAATGATGAGAAATAAGATTCCCATCAATAGCAAGAGCTACAGAACATGCATCAAGGAAGATTAAGGAGTATTTCAAGTAGAAAAAGATTTGAGTTTTTCAAGTAAAGATAGAATAGGGAGCAGCTACGTGTCTCAATGAAATGAGAGACAGGCCTCAAGGTCTTGGATTCAAATTTGATCTCAGACCCTTCCTCATTGTGGGGCCCTGGGCAAGTCACTTAACCCCCACTGCTTAGTCATTACCACTCTTCTGCCTTGGAACCAATATGCAATATTGATTCTAAGAAAGAAGGTATGGGTTAAAAAAAAAGACAGAAGGAAAGGATATTAAAAAAAGATAATAAAATAACAGGCGGAACTCAAAGAGATAATTAAAATCATTAGATTACCTGAAAAAAAAATTTTAGAGTTTAACCACCATTTTTCAGGAAATTACTCATAGCAAATTCACAATACTAACAAGATCAAGAGACAGCCCAGTCCCCATTTTACTAGAATTCAAAGGCTTGAACATTACATTTTTTGGCTGTCTTGAAAGGGGACCTTAATCACTAAGGACTTTAGAAGTTGTATTTTTTTCCTAGGAAGAGAAGGGAAGGAAGGTCAGGACTAGAGGCTGGGGTTTTCTCTGGGAAGGAGGGGTTTCAAGGTTCTTTCCAGTGGAGGAAGGCACTAATAGAAGAGGCAAGTTATGGGGTTTTCTCTTAGCAAATAGAACAGCAGCTAAACCGGGGCATCCTGTGGCTGGAACATCTGCACTTCCCTTCCACAGACTCAAGCCTCCAGGAGAAACCATATGACAAAAACTAAAGGGGCAGTAGGGCAGTGTAACCTGTTTTAACTTTGGTCTTGCTCTGTTCAAACTAGACCTGTATAACTGACCCCCTTGTTGGATCTCCTCTATCATAAAGGAGTTGATGAGATATTTTTATCTGCCATGAGCTTAGGACCCCATTGGCTGTATTCCTCCTGCTTTTGGTGAATCCGATGACTAGCATTTCAATTTCATTTAACAACTTAATATCAAATTAACTTAAAAAAAACTCTTTAAAGTGAGCATTGTAACCAAAAAAATAAAAGAAAAAAGCCTCATTTTCTGTCTTAGAATTAATATAAAATGATTTGGGGGTTTTAAAAGATTACTCTCTTAAAAAATGAATAATATAGAAATAGGTATCAAGGGATAACACATGTCTAACCCAGTGGAATTACTTGTCAACTCCAGGAAAGGGGAGGGAAGAAGGAAAAGAGAGAAAATGAATCTTGGAAGTATGGAAAAATATTTAAAAAGTAAAAAGTAAAGTAAAAAAGTAAAGAATTAATACTAAGTATTTGTTCTAGGGTAGAAGAGCGGTACAGGCTAGGCAATTGGGGTTAAGTGACTTGCCTAGGGTCACCCAGCTAGGAAGTGTCTGAGGTCAGATTTGAACTCAGGACCTCTCCTTTCTAGAGGCTCTCAATCACTGAGCCAATTAGTTTCTGCAAAGAGATATTTAATTCAAAGATAAAGCAAAAATAAACATGAAGACATTTCCTCCAACACCTTGGGAACATAATATCTCCTAGACTACCTCAGTCTTGGTGGAAGGGGGCTAGAGATCAAGTTGGTAGCTCAGTTCCCCCATAGCATTGGTCTAACCAAGTTCATATCCAAAGCCAGCAGTGCCAGCTTCTTCTGGAATGGAGTCCAGGACCCTTGTTCCCCAGGGCATTGCTGCTGGAGTGATGGCAGCATCTGGCCAGGATTTCAAGACTCTTGAGTCCTCAGGGCTGGCACTCCTGGGCCACGCTGGAGACTTCACTCCCTGAACCTAGTCTAGAAAAGAATGAAGAAAAAAGCTAAGGATCGAAGTATATTTCTCATGGAAATGCAGTCTAAGTTGGAAGTGGGGAGAGCCATATGGTAGGGGTGAAGGAGGTTTTTTTGTTCTCAGATTCTAATGCAAGGAAAGCCCCATAGGTGTTGAGTTAGTCTATTTTAAAGAGGATAACTGTTCCAGCTCCATGAGCAATGAAAAAGACTTCCATCAAAAATATGGCAAGCCATTGCAAAAAAAGTCTACACATGCTCCACTACTCCTATCTCTGGGAAGGCGGTTTCCTAGCATTTTGTACATAGTTGAGTGGTGAGAGCAGTAAGTGACTTGCTCAGGGTTCATTTGAACCCAGGACCTCCAGCCTCAAGGCATGGTTCTCTATCCATTGAGCCACCTAGCTGCCTCCTTCTTTTTCTTTTTGAAAACATTTATTTATATATTTTCAGGGAACAAACATTTCTTTTCTATTTCTCCCTCTCTCCCACACCGACCCAGAAAAAAATATAGAAACAAAACCTCTGTAACCAATAGGTACAATGAAGTAAAATTAATGCCAACACTGGCCATATCCAAAACACAAAAATTTCAAACCACCCTATATCCATCGCCTGTCACAAGACGGGTACAATTCTAGATTTCTCTGAAGCCATCCATTTCTATCATTGTTTTAAAATAAATTTTATTGATATTGTGGAGGAAAAACAACCATATTTCCCAAATATGTGATGTTTTACTGAGTTTTCCTCATTCTGTTATAGACTGAATAAACAAAACTTGAATTAACAACCTCCATCCTGCTTGAGCTGAATATACCAAGCTCTGTGATGTGTAGCATTTTTAGCTGCTCTGCACGTTGCACCCAAAACATAGCTAGAACTATTCTAGACTATCTCCCTTATAGAGATGGACTACATCCCCTTGGTCTATTCAAATTTTCCCAATGCTGCCAACTGGGTACTCTAAGCAAACCTGAAAAAGCTAACGTCAAATCTATGCCCTACAAAGGTGAAACTGCTAATAGAGAACAAGCTTAGGTACTCACTTGAGTTGTGAGAATCAAATCAAATGAGATTATGTTTGTAAAAAGCACTTAGCTGAGTGCCTGGCACATAGTAGGTGCTATACAAATGCTTATTCCCTTCTCTTCCTTTTATTTGACCTCTAGTCTTGCAAACCAACCAGTATATATTAATTTAATGGGACACTGTTTTATCATAAGTTGAAGAAGAAAGTCACGAAGAAACCTGGGAAGACTTGTATGAATTGATGTAGAGGGAAGAAAGAATCAGGGATACGAACTATACTCGAATATTGTCAAAACATTAACTAACTTTGTCCTGGGTTCAAATCTGGCCGCAGACACTTCCCAGCTGTGTGACCCTGGGCAAGTCACTTAATCCCCACTGCCTAGCCCTTACCACTCTTCTGCCTTGGAACCAATACACAGTGTTGATTCCAAAACAGAAGGTGAGGGTTTAAAAAAAAGTTAACTAACTTTGAAATTGATGTAATGTATTTCTAGAAGATTCATGATAAAGTGATACCCACCCCCTAAGAAGACAGGGAAGAAAGGAGACGCCCATTTTTGGCCATGGCTAATACTATAGCTAATAATCTGTTCTATTTGACTAACCATATTTGATACACATTTTTAACTTTCTTCTTTTCACTGTGGAGACATACAGGTCGGAAGAGATGCTTATTCACTGAAATAAAAAGAGAACATACTCTTCTACCTGTCTTTCCACAGTCTCTCCAATATGGACCATTCAAATCTTTTGTCTAGCTTTGCTAATTTGCTGAGCAGGAAAGGAAACTTCAGAAAGGTTCTGATTCATATTTCTCTCATTAATGATTTTAGTCCTTATGGTGAGATGTGATGTCCCACGGCTTCTGTAAAGGAAGTAGGAAGTGTCTTCACTATCTCTCTGTTAGAGCCGTATTTGTATTTTATCATCTTAAACTATTCCATTTCAATTGTTTTGTGGTTCTTTCCATTTACATTGCTCTGGTCACTGTGCAGATGTTGCCCTGGCTCTGCTGACTTCACTTTTCATGTAAGTTTACGTTCAGTTTCCTGTTCTTCTAAGTTGTTCCACATTTCTCCAAATTCATCATATCTGTCATTTCTAATGATAGAATAATATTTAATTATGTTCAAGTGCTAACGATTGTCTAGTCAGGGCATTTATATTGCTTCCAGTTTTTCACTATCACAAAAAATAGTTCAGAGTAGCAAATTATAATTTTTTTATGGTCTCTTGGGAGGATGGCTTAAACCTCAGAGCATGCAGCAGTTTGCTTGTTTCTGAATGGTCACATCACACTTCACCTTGACTCTTAACTGTCCAAACAATTCTCTCCAGGTCTACCTTTTCTGGCAAAATAGGTTAGGGGTTGGCCTTGTCTTCCTGCCAGTGGTCTATAATATGGAAACTCCTCCTGCTGATGGAAAGCTCCAATGAGGGGGCAGCTGGGTGGCTCAGTAAATTGAGAGCCAGGCCTAGAGACAGGGAAGTCCTAGGTTCAAATATGACCTCAGACACTTGCCAGCTGTGTGACCTTGGGCAAGTCACTTAACTCTTATTGCCTAGCCCTTACCACGCTTCTGTTATTAATATAGTAAATTATGGTTTTACTCATACAGGATGAACTCTGAATTCCTGATATAAATGCAACTTTATCACTGTGTATAATCATTTTTCAAGATTATTTTCTTCACCAAATGTGGGAAGTCTCAAGCAAATAACTAATAGTTATCACAAAACATTTTTCACTAACATGAAAAGTTTGTTTTTTAAGCCCTTACATCTTAGAATTGATACTGAATAACAGTTCCAAGGCAGAAGAGTGATAAGGGCTAGGCACTGGGAGTTAAGTAACTTGCCCAGGGTCACTTAGCTGGAAAGTATATGAGACAAGATTTGAACTCAGGTCTTCTCATACCCAGACCTCTGAGCTACCTAGCTACTCATGAAACATTTGTTCTGAGAGTTCTATCATCAGGAGACAAAGAATAATTCTATCTTCACATTGCTTCTACCATCATTCCACAGGAATGCAGTTTCTTATACTTAGTATAAAAATCTTATGTTAGGAATTCTAATCATGTGCTGAAAAAGCTTTTCAAACAAACTTGTCATACTCATTAGTTTATTTATTTAATTTCTATGCATATCACTTATGAAAATGAAAATGAGTATCATCTATATAAACGTTCTTTTAAAAATTATGGGTGTTTTATGTGTTTCCTTACATTACTTAAGTCCTCTTTCTTTTTTCTATTTATTTATTTTCTCTTTCTTTTTTAAAATTAATTTTTTTTTCTCACTTATCAAGAATTTTTTACTCTCTCCTGTGGGTTTTAAAATTAATATACAATAACTCAAGTATTATGTTTATAAGGTTCATTAATAATAATGAAAGTAAAAAAGAACCAGCTAAAAAAGGTGCGAACCCAGCCTGCTCGCGGGGGAAAAAAAGAGTGAGAGGAGTTACAGCAAACTTAAATATAAACGTAACCATGTAATGTGGTAGAGAGAGGAGAGGAATTCTGGGAAATACTGAGGGACTTCTGGGGGGTGAAGTCCAAGGGTTCAAAATTCAACTTATACACTCCCATATATGCCTACCAACTTAAAAAAAATTATAAATAAGCAAGTCAATCAAAATACATTCTATTGGCCATGTCCATAAATGCGTTTTGTATTAGTCTCTCTGGCATTCATTTTCTTTGGTCTTCTGGAGTCGTGATTGGTTGTTGCACTGAGCAGAGTTCTGAAGTCTTTCAAAATTGTTCTTTTTTTATTAACAACAATAATATGGTAACTTAATAAATCTTTCACAGCTGATCACCATTTAAATATTATTGTTGCTGTGTCTAATGTTCTGATTCTGCTTACTTCACTTTGCCAGAGTTTATATGTCTTCCTGTGTTTTTTCTGAAGCCATTCTGCTCATCATTTCTTATAGCACAATAATATTCCATCCCAATCATATTCTACAACCTATTCAACCATCCCCCAATTGAAAGATGCCACCCTCCATTTTCCAATTCTTTGCCAACACAAAAAGAGTTGATAGAAATATTTTTGTACATGTGGGTTCTTCCCTTTTTCTTTGATCTTTAGCTTATAGAACTGGTAATGACATTATAGGGACAAAGGGTATGAGTTATAATCCTTTGGGAATAATTTCAAATTATTCTCCTAAATAATCAGACTAGTTCACAATTCACCAACTGTGCATTAGTGTCCCAGTTTTTTTCACTTCCCTTCCAGGATTTGTCATTTTCCTTTCCTCTCATGTTAGCCAATCTGATGGGTATAAATTATTTTTGTTTCTTTTTCTCTAGTCATTAATTATTTAAAGCATTTTTATATGACTTTTGACAGCTTTGATTTCTTCTGAAAACTGCCTGGTCATATCCTTTGACCATTTATCAATTGGGGAATGGCTCTCATTTTCATTAATTTGGTGCTATTCCCCATATGTTTGAGAAATGACACCTTTATCAGAGGTCTATAAAAAAATTTCCCCCAGTTTCAGGCATTCCTTCTAATTTTGATGGCATTGGTTTTGTTTGTGCAAAACCTTTTAAATTTGATGTAATCAAAATTATCCATTCTACTTTGCATGCTCCTTTCTATCTCATTTATAGAAAAGCTGATATCACCCATTAGGTCTAAATCATGTACCCATTTTGACCTGGTTTTGGTTTATGATGTGAAATGTTGGTCTATGTCTAGGTTTTGTCAAACTGCTTTTAAATTTTATCAGCAATTTTTGTCAAACACTGAATTCTCCAAAGTTTCAATCTTTGGATTTATCAACCGCTAGAATACTACAGTCATTTACCAATGCATATTATATAATTAATCTATTCCTCTAATTCACTACTCTATTTTTTTTAATCTGGTACCAGATTGTTTTGACTACTGCTCTGTAATATAACATGAAATCTGCTACTGCTGGGCAACCTTCCTTCACAGTTTTTTTCACCGATTCTCTCGATATCCTTAACCTTTTGTTCTTCCAGATTAATTTTATTATTCTTTTTTCTAGCCCAATAAGATAATTCTTTTGGTAGTTTGATTAGTATGTCCCTGAATAAATAAATCAATATAGGTAGAATTATAATTTTTATTATATAGGTTCAGCCTACCCATAATTAATATTTCTCCAATTGTTTAAATCTACCTTTATTTGTGTGAAAAGTATTTTGTAATTGTGTTCATATAATTCCTGGATTTATCTTGGCAAGTAGACTCCCAAATATTTTATACTGTTTATAGGTGTTTCAAATAGAACTTTTCTCTCTATGTCTTTCTGCTACATTTGCTTGGCAGTATATAGAAATGATGATGATTTATGTGGATTTGTTTTAAATCCTAAAAGTCTGCTTAAGTTGTTAATTGTTTCAACTAGCTTTTTAGTTAAATCTCTAGGGTACTGTAAGTTATATCATCATGTTGGCTGGAAAGTGCAATAGTTTTGTTTACTTGTTGTCTATTCTTATTTATTCAATTCCTTTTTCTTATTTTCTATTTCTAATATAATATTGAATAATAGTGGTGATAGTGAACATCCTTGTTTCACCCCTGACCTTATTTTATTGGAAAGGCTGTTAGTTTATCCCCAGTACAGGTAATGCTTTTTTTATCATTAATTTATTTTTTATCATTAATTTGTCACTAATCATTTCAAAAAAATCTATTCCTATTGTTTCTGGTACTTTTAATAGGAATGGATGTTATATTCTATCAAAAGCTTTTTCTGTATCTATGTAATCATATTACTTTATTGTTTTTATTATTGAGATGGTCAATTAATAGTTTTCCTAATATTGAACCAGCCCTGGTATAAATCCCACCTGATCAATTGGTGTATGATAAAAACCTTTGTGATACATTGCTGCAATCTCCTTGCTAGTATTTTATTTAGAGTTTTTGCATCAATATTCATTAGATAAGTTAATTTATAGTTTTCTTTCTCTGTTTTTACTCTCTATGGCTTAAGATACCAAAATTTTTCTGTCATAAAAGGAAATTAACAGGACTCTTTTATCTAATTTTCTCAAACAGTTTATGTAATATTGGAATTAATTCTTTAAATATTTGGCAGAATTAACTTGTAAATCCATTTCGTCATAGGGATTTTTTTCTTAGGTAGTTCATGATGTTTTATTCAATTTATTTCTAAAATAAGGTTATCTTTCTATTCTATTTTCTTCTGTTAATCTGGAGAAATAATTTTTTGTAAACAATCATTTCATTTAGATTGCCAGTTTTATTGCCATGTAAAGGGGGCAAATAACTCCTAATAATTGCTTTATTTTTATCTTCATTGGTGGTATATTCATTCATTTCATTTTTTATATTGCTGGTTTGATTTTCTTTTTTTTTTTTTATAAAAACCCTTCCCTTCCATCTTGGAGTCAATACTGTGTATTGGCTCCAAGGCAGAAGAGCAGTAAGGGCTAGGCAATGGGGGTCAAGTGATTTGCCCAGGGTCACACAGCTAGGAAGTGGCTGAGGCTGGATTTGAACCTAGGACCTCCCATCTCTAGGCCTGGTTCTCAATACACTGAGCTACTCAGCTGCCCCCAATTTTCTTATTTTTTTTAAATCATATTAATCAATAGTTTGACTTTTAAATTTTTTTCATAAAACTAGGTTCTAGTTTATTATTTGAGTGTTTTTTTTTTCATTTTTTATAGTCTCTCATTGGTTTTCATAATTTCTATTTTGGTGTCTACTTGGAGATTGTTTATTTTTTTCCTAGTTTTTTTCTAGTTGCATACCTCCCTAGTTCATTGATTTGCTCTTTCTCACTTTTTTGTGTAAGCATAGAGATATAAAATTTCTTATAAATATTGCTTTGAGTGCATCTTACAAATTTTGGTATGTTGTCTCATTATTATCATTATCTTTAATGAATTAGTTATTGTTTCTATTCTTTTACCTGCTTATTCTTAAGGACAGGATTATTTACTTTCCATGCTTCATCCAACACTTTTTATTAAATGTAATTTTTGCATTGTATTACCAAAAGGGTACATTTAATATTTCTGCTTTTCTGTATTTTTGGTGAGGTTTTTGCTCTAATACATGATCAGTTTTAGTAAAGGTGCCATTTACAGTTGAGAAAAGGATATATTCCTTTCTATTCCCATTCAATTTTCTTCTAAGATCTTTCATATATAATTTTCTAAAATTCTATTCTTATGAATTTTATGGATAGATTTATCTAGTCATGAGAGTAGAGATTTGAGGTTCCCCATTGGTAGAATTTTGCTATTTCCTCCTGCAAGTCATTTAACTTTTCCTTTAAGAATTTAGATGGAATGCCACTTGGTGCCTGTATGTTTAATATTGATATTACCTAATTATTTAAGGTATCTTTTAGTAAAATGTAGTTTACCTGATTATCTCTTGATAAAGTTTTTTTTTTACTTTTTTTTTGTCTGAGACCATGATTGCTACCCCTGCCTTTTTTACTTCAACTGAAGCATAATAGATTCTGATTCTGCCCCTTATTTTAACAGTGTGTTTTTTGGATTGAAGTATTTCTTGCAAACAACATACTATTGGATTGATTTCCAATCCAATCTGTAGTTTCACTTTTATGGATGAGTTCATCCCATTCATATTCACAGTGATGATTACTATGTGTTTCCCTCCATTCTACTTTCTTCTGTTTATCCTTCTCTCTTTTTTTGATCCTGTCCTTCCTAAAAAATCTGTTTTCCTGTGTGACCCTGGCCAAGTCACTTAACCCCCATAGCCTAGCCCTTATCACTCTTCTGCCTCGGAACCAATACACAGTATTAATTCTAAGACAGAAGGTGAGGGTTTAAAAAAAAAAGTCTGTTTTGCTTCTGACTGCTTCTACCCTCCCTTTTTTTTTTTAAACCCTTACCTGCTGTCTTGGAGTCAATACTGTGTATTGGCTCCAAGGCAGAAGAGTGGTAAGGGCTAGGCAATGGGGGTCAAGTGACTTGCCCAGGGTCACACAGCCACCCTCCCTTTTAACCTATCTCCATTTATCCCCATCTCCTCCTACTTCCTTGTTGGGTAAGATAGGTATATCCATCTGAACGTATGTGTTTTTGTGTATATTCTTTCCTTTTAAAGCAGTTCAGATGAGAATGAGGTTCAAGCATTACTTCTTCCCCACCATTTCCCCCTCCATTGTAAAAACTCTACCTTGAATTCTTCTTTTATGTGAGAAAAATTTTCTCAATCTTCATTTCCCTTCCCCTATCTTCCAAGGCATCCCTTTTTCTCATTCCTCCACTTTTTATATTATCTCAACATAATTAACTCATATTCGTGCCATCTAAGCAGACTTCTTCTAACTGCCCTAATAATGATCAGATTCTTATGAGTAACATTTAACATCTTCCTATATAGAAATGTTAACAGTTTAACCTTATTAAGAGCCCTATGATTTCTTTTTATGTCTACCTTTTTATGTTTCTCTCAAATCTTATTTTGAATATCAGATTTTCTACTCATCTCTGGTCTTTTCATCAGGAATACTGGAAAATCCTTTACTCATTAAATATTTGTTTGTCCCCTAAATATTTGTACTCACTTTTTCTGGACAGTTCCTTCTGGTTGTAAATCCCAGCTCCTTTGCCTTTATCTAAATATTCCTAAAACTAATATGTCTGCCTTCCATTAGCTATCTTATTATATAGATGCACTGGACTCAGAATAAGTCATTTTCAGTATAGAGTCAATCAGGAGCCTGCAAGTGAGCCATGTTATGGTAGAATTTGGGGTGAGGAAAAAACAAGAGGAAACAAATAAATAAATTCTGATTTATTGTTTGGGAAGGGTAGGAAGGAATAAGAGTTTAGGAATAAACTTAAACTCATACTTAATTTAAAAGCTAATATCTATAACTAACTAGACTATATTACTAAGCTAAAAGTTAACTTCTGAATATCCAAGTCTCACACCAAGAGTCCAATTCACATAGGGTCAGGATCTCAAGTTGGTAGATGTCCAAGTAGGTCGAGATCTTTTCACTGATGTTGCCAGCAGCCAGACCCAGAAAACCTCCTTTCTCTGTAGGTGATAAGGAAAATCCTCTTCAAACCTTAGGTCCTTCCAGGAGAACAGACTATGAGATGAAACTGTTTGGAAACAGAATTTTGCCAGATCCCAAGGCTCAGGCTCCCATGTGGACCCTAAGTCACATGCTCCTGTCAATCAGTCTCTAAGGTTTGCTTCTCTCAGTTTTTGCAACAGTTTTTGCAAACCTTTCTTTCATCCTTTATCACATTCCCCCCTTTTGCACAAATCAAAAATTGTGTTGGAAACACAATTTTTGAATTTATGCACAATCTAAAATACTTAACAGTTACCTAAACTAAGAAATCTACCCAAAATAACAAACAAGCTACACTCAACTTTCTTATTCTAACACTAACCTATTCTAAGGAATTTTAACAAGGAAAAAGGAAAAGGAAAACAAATTAAATAATGAACAAGTACAAAAGTCAAACAGAAGCAAAATCAAAATAGCAAATAACATCAAACAAAAGATGAACATAACTTCTATGCAAACATCAAACTTAAAATACTCTTATCAGCTAATACAGAACATTGTACTACTATTGCAGTACATTAACATTAAACTTAGAGAAAATTTTTTGAAAATTACAATAAACACAACATTGCATAAGTTTTACACTGAAAATCAAACCAAACATTAAACTCACTTATGCAAATACATATAACAATAAATATTAGTGAGCTACGTACATAATTTACATATATACATATAGTATATACATGTAATATATACATATGTGTTATACATGTGCACATATATACACTTGTGTGCACTTCATATTTATACACAATTTACATATAGACATACTCTAATACAATTAATTTACAATCCTATTATATACCCTATTTATATATATTTACATATTTATTTACAATTTTGTTTGATATGTGATGTCATATGTTATTTGTGTTGTGTAATGTATGATGTAGTACAAGTCAGCATCTAATTTTCTTCTTATCTTACTTAATTTTACCTCTAATCTCTATCTTCAAAATACTTCTCTTAACTAAATTTCTATACCTAAACTAAATCTAAGTATGTAACTACATACTTATCTCTCTCTCTCTCACTCCCTCTCTCTCTCTCTCACTCCCTCTCTCTCTCTCTCTCTCTCTCTCTCTCTCTCTCTCTCTCTCTCTCTCCAAATAACATCTCTATAGCTAATCATAACATTGTTAGTACTCTAACTATAAATTGTTTCACTCATTTAAGTAGTGATTCAATGAAACCTAACCATGTTTATGTTTTGTGTTTGTTTTATTATGTTGTTACTTTTGCTATGTCATGTTGTTTTGCTATTTTAATGCCAGTGTTACGGTTATGTAAGAGTTATGTTACTGTTGTAGCAACATACTTACCCCTACTTTGGATCTTTCTTTCTTTTCTCTCCTTGAATATCCTTCTGCAATTCCACAGTAGTAAATATATTTGTGTTTGTATGTGAATAAATGCTATGTTATTATGTACTATAATACATTACCCCAAAGTATAAATTCATTAGTCCATTTATCCTGTAATCCTCATCATTGCAAATTTCACAAAGTCTTTTAAATTTATAACTTTTCAGTCTTTTAACAATGTCCATTAATTCCTGAATTCTCTTCTTAGTCTGCATTGTCCTCTTCTATCCTCTTCCACAGGAATGATCCTCTCCTTACTGATCCTTTTGACTGCAGATTCAATTTGACTGAAGATTCCATCTTTCTGCAATCTCGTCTTCATTTTCTTCTTCTTCAATGATTTGTACATTTTCATTATTTATACCATGTGCTAATTTTATATGTGTACAATGATACCAGGAATCTCTACCCAAAACGTTTACTGAAGGTGGAGAAACCAACACAATAGTGTAAGGACCTAACCAAATTTCCTGTGTTGCTGATGTTTTAGCAAAAAGTTTTACATATACCATACTCCTGGTTCATAATTATGAAGAGAATAATCCAAAGGACCAGTTTGAATGAATACTCCCATATCATGTAATTCTTTTAGTCTTTGTCGTAAAGCACTTAAGTAAGAAGCAAGTTGACAATTTCCTCCTAAAAGAGATGTATAGGCTGTCTTACAAGGTTTTGCCTATAGTGGAGCATGTCCAAAGAGCATTTCTTAGGATGATATATGCAAATGTGCAAACAAAGCGATGGGAAGAATCTGTGGCCATTGAGATAAGTTTCAGCACAGAGCTTCCCCGCCATAGTCTTTATTTCCTTATTTACACATCCACTTGCCCTGAACCTTGTGGATGATAAGGCACATGATATTTTGGTGTTATTCCTAGATTTTCATAGACTCAGTTTCTGCAAATCTTTCATCCTTTATCACAGCCAGAAGTCTTGCTCACTATCACATGCCTCAAGATATTCATTGGCTGACCTAGCTGAGCTAAACTTTACAAACTCTACCTGAAGCAGCCTAAGCCAGCTTAAACCGGCTTCGTGGTCAGCATTTACTACCAAACATCCTGTTTCTTGGTTCTACCTGTCTCTGGAAGAGACTGCCCATTCTCCATACCCAACTCCTCCCCAAAACATTCCTTGTGGTTTGAAAGCATACATTTTTTTAACTCCTCTCTGTCTGTGAGGTCTCTAATTCAGATTCTTCCAATATGTATGTCAAATTTTCCCTTTTAATAATTTTTTAACTTATCCAGGATTCCTCTGTATTTGAAAGATGAGTTTTTCACAGTTGACACTTTCTGGAATATTACTTTTTAAGCCCTCTGCTTCTTTAACATGGTAACTGCTAAATTATGTGTGTTTGACTGTGCTTTTGTGATAATTAAGTGGATTTTTTCTGGCTGCCTGAAATATATTTGCTTGACCTGAAATCTGGCTATAGAATTCCTGGGAGTTTTCATTTTGAGATTTCTTGCAGTAGGTGGTCAATGAATTATTTCAATTTCCATTTTGTTCTCTAGTTCTAAAATATCTGGGAAGTTTTCCTTTATAGTTTCTTTGAAATGTGATTTATAGGCTCTTGTTTTAACCATGGCTTTCAGGTAGTCCAAAAATACGCAATTCTTTCTCCTATTTTCCATGTCATTTTGTTTTTCCAATGAAGTATTTCAGATTTACTTCCAATGTTTTCATTCTCCTGACTTTATTATTTCTTGATATCTCATGGAATCATGGGCTTCCAACTGCTTACTTATTTAAATAATTACATTTTCTTTTTTAAGTAATTAGTTTAATTAGTGCCATTTGTACCTTTCCTTTTCTTTGTTATTATTTAGCCAACTATAATTTTTAGGAAGTTCTTTATCATTTGACTAATTCTGTTCTTGAAGATATCATTTTCTTCAGTATATTTTTGTGCCTCTTTTACCAAGCTACTAATTTCTTTTTCATAATTTTCTTGAGCAGCTCTTATTTTTTTCCCCATTTTTTCCTCTACTACTCTTATTTAATTTAGAAAAAAAATTTGCTCTTGTTAAGCATGTTTTCAAATTTGCATTTTTCTTTGAGGCTTTGCTTATAGTTATTTTCATATTATTTTCTTCAGAATTTGTGTCTTGATCTTTGACACCATAGTAGATTTTTATAGTCAAGTTTTTTTTGTTGTTGTTGATTGCTCTTTTTTTCCTAGCCTATTTTTAGACTTTATATTAGAGTTTGATTTTGTTTATATCTGAGGGTATTTAAACTGTATACCATAGCTTGTTCATCCAAACCCCATGATAGCCAATCCCTTAGTTTTCAATTCTTTGCTACCATAAAAAGAGATGCTAAAAATATTTTGGTACTAATAGGTCCTTTCCCTTTATCTCAGATTTCTTTGGGACACAAACCCAGTCTGATTCAGCCATATTTCTGGGTCAAAGAATATGCGTAGTTTTGAGTTTGGTTCCATATTGTTCTCTAGAATGACTGTATCAAACCCACAGTCCCACCAACAGTGTATCAATGTCCCAATTTTCCCACCTCCCCTCCAACATTTATCATTTTCCTTTTTGGTTATGTTAGCAAAGCTGGTAGGTGTGAGGTAGTATTCAAAGTTGTTTTAATTTGCATTTTTCTTTTTTTTTTGTGAGAATGATTATTCTATTTGGTCTTTCTTTTCCCCCTATTTACACATTACATTTTCCCCACCTGTTAGTATACATAGATTGATATAAATGTAGTCCTTATAGAAGAGAGTTTGAGTAAAAGAAGAAGATAACATTTTTCTCCTTTTCCCTTTCCTTCATATTTACCTTTTCAGGTATTCCATGCTCTTTGATTTTCGATATCGAACTTTCCACAGAGCTCTGATCTTTTCGTTGCAAAAAGTTGGAAATCTTCTATTTTGTTGAATGCCCATACTTTCCCTTGGAAGTATATAGTCAGTTTTGCTGGGTAGCTGATTCTTGGTTGAAGACCCAGCTCTCTTGCCTTTCTGAAGATCATGTTCTATGCCTTAAGATCATTTAGAGTGGAACTTGCAAGGTCTTGTGTGACCCTGATTGGCATTCCTTTATATCTAAATTGTCTTTTTCTGGCTTCTTGCAGGATTTTTTCTTTTGTTTGAGAGTTTTGGAATTTGGCAATTACATTCCTGGGAGTTGTCTTTTGGGGGTTTAGTGTAGAGGGTGTTCTGTGAGCTCTGTCAGTGGCTGTATTGCCCCCTTGTTCTAGAATCTCTGGGCAATTTTCTTTGATTATATCTTGTATTACGATGTCGAGTTTGCTGTTTATTTCTGGCTTTTCTGGAAGTTCAATTATTCTTAAATTATCTCTTCTCCCTCTACTTTCCAAGTCTGTCATTTTGTCAGTGAGATATTTTATGTTCTCTTCTAATTTCTTGGTCTTTTGGCTTTGCTTTATTCTTGCTTTAAAGCCTGGTTTTCCTTTTCACTTTGGTCAAACTGGTTTTGTAGACGCGTAAATTTCTTTTGCATTATTTCCCACTTTTCTTCCCAGAAGTCTTCCATCTTTTTGATCATTTCAGATTCAAATTCTTCATGGGTTTGTGGAGAGTTTCCATTTCCTTTGGAAGGTTTCAGAGCATTTGCTTGTATTTCCTCTTCTATCTCTTCTGTGTCTTGTATTTTTGCTCCATAAAATGTGTCCAAAGTCGCCCCCTTCTTCTTGTTTTTTTTTTTTTTAATTTTGGGACTTTTGTGCTTCTGTGGAGTTTGCCATCTCTATCTGAGTGGGGGGGATTAGCTTTTCTTATCTCTGTCTGGTGTTCAGAGGTTTTAGCCCTAGGCAGATTGTCCATTCTATGCAGTTGTTGTTCTGTGTTCCCGGGAAGCCAGGAGTTGCTGGTGTGTCCCTGTTAGTGCCCTCCTGATGCTTCTCTGTTGCCTTACTTCCACACTCTAAGCCTAGCTTGGCCCTTGTTCCTGTGCCTTAGCTGGCCAGCGCTTACACTCTGTGGGGGGAGGGGCCGCGGCTTCCCGGAGCTCCGAGAGCTCCTAATGAGATTAGCTTTCCCTGGGTTGAATTTAGTATGCCTTGAGGCAGGGACTTTTTTCGTGAGATTCCAATGGAAGGATCCAACCAGGGGGTTACAAGCTCCCCTATCTCTCTCTGTTTCCCTGCTGTCTGGGTGCCCCCTCGACTGGGTTAGGTTGTTTTCAGGATGTGGCCTTCAGAATAGCCGGCTCCCGAGGCCCTTTTGCCAGTCCTGAGGGTTGCTGTTGTTTCAGGAGCCCCTGCTCTCTGAGGGAAAGGGGCCGCGGCTTCCCTGGGCTCAGGGCGAGGGCTCCTGATAAGAAGATTAGCTTTCCCTGGGTTGAACTGAGATTCGGATGGAAGGTTCCAGCCAGGGGGTTACAATATCCCCCCATTTCTCTGTTTCCCTGCTGTCTGGGTGTAATTTGCATTTTTCTAATCAATAGTGTGATAAAGGATGAAAAGGTTTGCAATTTGTAAAACTGTTGCAAAAAAATGAGAACTGCAAACCTCAAGGAATGATTGACAGTAGCCTGTGACCAAAGGCCACATGGGAGCCTGAGCCTTGGGATCTGGGAAGATTCTGTGCCCAACAGTTCATCTTCTCAGTGTCTGCTCTCCTGGAAGACCTTGAAGAGGATTTTGCCTGTGATCAACGGAGAAAGGAGTTTTTCTGGATCTGGCTGCTGGCAGCATCAGTCTGGACTTACTTGGACATCTAACAACAAAAGATCCTGGCTCTATTTGATTTGGACTCCTGGTGTGAGATTGGGATATATGGGAAATTAAGGTTTTAGTTTAGTAACATAGTTTAGTTAGTTATAATCTTTTAAATTAAGTATAAGAATAAGTATATTCCTAAACCCTTATTCCTTTCCCACCCTTCCCAAACAATGAAGCAGAATTTATGTTTTCCTCTTGTTTTTCCTTTACCCCAAATCCTACTTTAACAATAGAGATTTGGGGTATTTTTTCCCTATGACAATGGGTAGTTTTAATCTCGTCCTCTGAGACCTGCCTATTCATATCTTTTGACCATTTCTTGATTGGGGAATGTTCTGTATCCTTATAAATTTGACATTATTTTAAAGTTGTTTGGAGGGGGAATGTTGGAGAGTTTGACTGGAATGCTGCTTTTACTCCACCATCTTTGCTCTACCAATATGCAATATGACCTGTGGTTTCTTTATATGTGAACTTCTTTTTTAAAAAGAAAAACCCTTACTTTCTTAGTAACAATTTTAAGTCTGAAAGGCAAGGATTAGGTAAGGAGAGTTGAGTAACTTATACAGAGTGTCACAGATAGGAAGTGTCTAAGGCTGGATTTGAACCCAGGTCCTCCTGACTCCAGGTTTTATGCTCAATCCACTGTGCCATCTAGCTGGCCCTTGAACTCTTTCTATCTGGTTGCTTAAAGTCCCCCCCCCCCCCTTTGACCTGGAAACTGTGTTTTGATTATGAAATTTATGGGAGTTCTTATTTTGAGATTTCCTTCAGGAAGTGACTAGTGAATTTTTCAGTTTATCTTTGCCTGCTAAGAGATTGGTACAGATTTCTCAAAATATGATTTCCAGGCCTTTTTTTCATGGATGTGACTTTTGGATGGTCTAATTAGTGCTTTTGTTTTTTAAACCTTTACAGTGTAGTTAAGAATTGATACTGTGTATTGGTTCCAAGGCAGAAGAGTAATAAGGGCTAGACAATGGAGTTAACTGATTTGCCCAGGGTCACACAGCTAGGAAATGTGTGAGGCTAGATTTGACCCCAGGAGTTTTATTCACTGTGCTACCCATCTCATAATAGTTGTATAGTCTGTTTCTCCCAGCAATTTGATTAAATTTTCCTTTCCTCTGAAATCTTCTTCCCCTCTCATATTTCCTATTCCCACCTATTTCCCTACTTAGTTCAATTTAAATCTACTTGTACTCTTTCTGTATATGAATATGTTCAGTGTTCCATGCTCAGATGAAAGTGAAATTCATGGGACGCCCAACTCCTTTCACCCCTTTGCTTTCTCCAAGTATGAATAACTTTATCTCATGCACCTCTAATATGAGATACAACATTCTTTTTCTCCCCAGTATAGTTTCTTATCCTTTCCATTTTCATCTTTTATTAACAACATCAAAATAGAACAAAACAGAGCTCTGTAATAGATGATATTTGGAAGGTATATTTGATGGATATTAGATAACTAATGGATCAGATAGTTATCTTCTTTTTGCCTAACCTCCTCCCTTTTATACCTCTCTCTTCAAAAGCCTTTCAGCCTTCCCTCCCCCCTTCTTCAATCTCCTTCAAGTCACTCAGTGTGAGCTGTGAGATTTCAATGAAATAGTTCTTAATCTTCTTTGTCAAACAGGGAGTTTATTTGGGGAAGACAGGACAAGGGTGGAAGATGGAGGTAAGAGGGGTGGGATATCCCTATTATCTACAGTGGGTCTTGGGTTGGAGGATATTGAGAGAAACGGCAATTCAGTCGCTAGCATGAAACAGAGCCAGTCAGAGAGAGAGAGATGGACTATTGTCCTTCTTCTTCTGCCTTCAAATCAGCCAGGTCACCTCCAACTTGACTATCCCAAGTCCCAGAGATAAACCCAGCTTCTTCCTTCAGTCAGCTGGAAAGCCAGAAAGCCCAGAAAAAGTCCAGCAGTTGGCTTGGCTCCAAACTGCTTTTCCCAGTCACATTTCAAAAGGAATCATTTGATGGACAGCTGACCCATCTCCAGCTTCTGTTCTTTGCATGCATTTTCTTATAATTTCTCTCTTCTCCACAGCTCAAAATCAGGTTCTCTGTCTTATTTATCTCTATAGAGACATAAGGGTTTTGAGAAAACTAATTTCTTCTTTATCTATTAGCATGTAAGGCATTCATTCCCACAAAACTCCTTCCAACCAATCAAATACACGTATCTTTGTGCTTCTCTTGAATCCTGCCCTTCCATTTTTGAAGTATCTATTCAGTTCTGGCCTTCTAATCAGGAATGCTTGAAAACTCTCTATTTCAATAAATATCCTTTTGTGTCCTTGTAGAATAATGCCTTTTTTCTGGATAGACTACTTTCGGTTGTAAGCTTTTATCTTTTGCTTTTAGGAATATTGCATTCTAAGTTTTCTTCTTTAAAGTGGCACTAATAAGTATTATATATTATATAATAAATATATATCAGATCCTGACTGGATCCTTGGTTTCTTAAACATTCCTTTCTGACTGCTTTCAGTATTTTTGTTTTTACCTTAAGCTTTGAATCTTGGCTATGATGGGCCTAGAAGATTTTATCATGGGGTTCCTTTCAGGAAGTGGCCAGTAGATTCTATTTTAATTTTGTCCTCTGGTTATATAATATTTGAAAATTTTTCATTTATGATATTTTGAAATATGGTATATATGAGTTTTAAAAAAGCTTTTTTCCCAGATAGTACAATAATTCCTAAATTATCTTTCCTTGAACTGTTTTCTAGATCTTTTTAATGTTTTAATATTATAAAAAAGCTAGAAAGCATATCAAAATTTTGATCCAACTGGATTGATTTTGAACATGTTAGAGGAGTTGTGAATGAAAAGGGAGAAAGATAAGGTTATGTCACTTATTAATGAGGTTTGGGAAAGGGGAGCAGTTCACTGGCCGCTAAAAGACCCCAAATGGTATTTTAACAACAAAGTTGGGGGCAGCTGGGTGACTCAATGGATTGAGAGCTAGGCCTAGAGAACAATCATAGAAATTATGATAATGATAGAACCAGAAATCAAATGAGGAAAATAACATGTTACAATATATCCAAAATGGGGCTCATCCACACAATAGCCAAAATGTAAATCCTCCTCAATGAGAGGAATCTCAGAGAGGTGTATATAGACCTCATAAAGGTCTGAGGGGAGAAAGGACTCTAGGATCAAAGATTGTTATAATTGTTATTTCTGTAATTGTTTCTTTTGTTATTATTTCTAGAATAGTTGTTGTTCCTAGATTAGTTTCATTCACCTGGAAAGGGTCTCAATACATGTGGTGTCACCTGCCTCAAAGTTACGTAGAAAGTCCAACTTTATTTTCCCAAATTTTGACACTAGTTTTTTCAGTATTCCGATTTTGTTTTCAGATTTATTTATTGAGTCATTAGGTTCTATTTGGCCTAGTTTAATTTTCAGGTCATTAAAATCCCAAGTAAGTTTATCACTGCTTGTTCTAATTCTCTTTGCCATTTTAGTTTTTTATAATATGATCTTTAATTTAAGGTCATTAAGGACTAATTTTATTTTCTCTTTTTCTATCCTTATTCATTTAATTCCTTTCTTTCTCTTATTGCTACTATTAGCATTTTCAGAACTATATCAAATAACAGATTAGAGTGAACATCCTTGCTTAACTCCCATATATAGGAAAAATTTCTAGTGAATCTTTATTGCATATGATGTTCATTTTTTGCTTTGGATAAAAGTTTTTTATGATATTTTTAAAAGGTCCCTCTCTGCCAATACTTTGTAGGGTTTTTAGCATAAAAAGTTTTGTACTTTGTCAAAGTCTTTTTCTTCATCTATTGAGATGATCATGTGGTTTTTGATGTTTTGGTTTTTAATATGACTAATTATATTGATTATTTTCCTAATGTTGAACTATCTTTTGCACCCATGGTACAAATCCAACTTCATCATTATGAGTAACTTCTTAGATAAATTATAGCCTCCTTGGATAAATTGTAGTCTGCTTGATAGAATTTTATTTAAAAGCTTTGAGCCAATTTTCACTGATGATATTGGTCTATAGTTTTCTTTCCATATTTTATCTTTCTCTGGTTCCAGTATTAGAACTATTTTTGTCTCATATAAGGATTCTGGTAGGGTACTTTTCTCGATTTTTGAGAATAATTTGCCAAGTATGAGTGCTGTTCTTTAAAAATTTGATAAAATTCTTCTAATAATTCATCAAGCCATGTTTTTTTTCTGATAGTGCCTTTATAACTACATACCTCTTATTCTGATATTGTTATTTAAGATTTCTATCTGGTTTTCTGATGATTTGGGTATTTTAGATTCTGATGTTACTTCTCAATTTCTTTAGTGTTCTCTGGTTAGTATATAATTATGCATAATATGGTCTGATTATCCTATCTCTTCTGGTTTTGCTGTGATTTCACCTTGATAATTTACTATTTTGTTGATTTTCTATTCTTTTAAATCAGATTGGCTAAGGGGTTATCAATATTGTCAGTCTTTTCAAAGAACCAGCTTTTAGTTTACCATTTCTATTTTCATTTTCAATGTATTTCCTCCTAATTTTAATATCTCCTCCTTTTTCTTATTTGAATGTTTTTCTTTTCTAATTAAAATGCATTTTCAATTCATTGATATTCCCTTTTTACTAGCTTATTAATATGTGCTTGAAAGGATATGTATGATTTTCCTCCTGAGGACTATTTTAGATATTTCCATAAATTCTGATATCTTGCTTCATCATTGTCTTTTACATAGTTATTGTTTCTATGATTTGTTCTTTGATCCACTCATTAATAAAGATTTCATTGTTAAGTATCCATTTATGCCTATCTTTTGCTTGTGGTCCCTGAACCAATTTCTATTTTTGTTTCATTAAAAGGATGCATCAACTATTTTAGCTGTTTTGCATTTGTTTGTAATATTTCTTTGTCCTAGTACATGGTCAATTTTTGTTCTTTGTGGTGCTAAGATATATGTATATTATTTTATAGTCCCAGTTAGAAGATGCCATAAATATTTAAACTCTAGTTTCTCCAGCAATTTCAATTCTTTATTGTCTCTTTTATATTTTGTTAGCTTTATCAAAAGTTGACATAGGAATATTGAAGTCTCCTGTCACTATTGTGTTACTACTTATGTCTTTTTAAAGTTCAAATAATGTTTCCTTTGTGAATTTTAATACATTTGTTTGTTGTCTATGGCTCTTCAATACAATAATAGTTTATAGCTTTGGGGGAAAACTTTTTTCTTGGATAGCATGATGGCAATTCCTTCTTTTTTGGTTTCAGTTGATATGTAGCAAATTTTTTCTATCCCATCAGTTTTATTTTGTGTATATCTTTATTTTTTAAATATTTCTTATAAGCAAGAGTGTGGGATTTTGTTTTGTTAACCAAATTTTCATTTGTTTTGTTATTATTATTGTATTACTATTTGTTATTGTTTAACCCATTTACATTTTAAGTTATAAGAATTAGGACAATTAGGTTTATTTTTTTCTTCATGTCTCTAAAATAGTTTTAAATTGACCTCCCCCCTTCTACTATAAACACAGTATTGTTTCTTTAGTTATCTCAATTATTTTTTAGATAATCCTTTTCCTACTGGGTCTTTTCCCTTTATCTTTGCTCCTCTTCTCATTTGTTATTCTTTTCCTTTACAGTTTTGTCTATTAATTCTCTCCTCTTTTAATAGTTAAATATTTCTTCCCTCTTTTCCCTCTCAATCAAGTAGATTCACCCTTCCTCTGCTTGCCTTTAGTGAATCCTGTTCATAAATTTTTTACATTCCATTTGTAATCCCCTTTCTGAAAAGGAGTTTCTCTCTTCATTATCCTCTTCTTCTTTCTATTTACTCTAGACCCTTATCTATGGTTCATGACTCCTAAAATCATCTGATCTTTCATTTTTCCTCCATATTCTTGCAATTAGTTTCCATAACATCTGTTGTAGACTGTTCTCCTCTAGGTGATTTAACTGCCTTATAGATTAATCCTTATAGGAAATCCCCTATAGATTTCTCCACCGGGCATCTCTCAGAACTGTAAGGGGGGAATGGGATTAATTTTTAAAGGGTTGGACTTGATTTCTTAAGAGTATGGTCACCAGGAATTTAATTCCAAAGAGATTTTATTTACAATTTATTTACAAAATGTAGAAAGAGTGAAGTAAGAAATCAGAGAGAGGATAAGGCAAGATATCTAGTCTAAGCACTAAGTAATTTGCTCCTGGCCCGTGGGCAGGGAGAGTTAGTTCTTAACTGGAGGGGCCTCAGCCCTTATAGCGAGGCCCTGGGGATGCACGGAATCTCTCTCAAGTGGATAGGTCTCTCCTGAGGTTAGTCTCTTCTGAATATCCAACAGTTAAGAGTCAGCTTTTCACTTAACACATGTCAGTCTAAAGGAACAGGGTCTCAGGTCCAGTCAGCAGATCCTTCTGCCCCTCTTCAGCAGCCCCTACTCAAAAGCATGAAGAATTGAACTCCTTTCAGGAAGTTGTCACTCCCTTTTAAAGACATTTTCTCTTGCATCACTTCCTGTGTCTTCCCTTATTTTACATCTACTAATCACAGTTGACACTCTGCTCTAGGACTACGCAGAAGGCAGTCAGTCGATTCTGATTTGTCATCCACTATCACACACATGGGTCACAGACCTCCTCAACTCAAGTGTGTATGGGGTGTTTGTACCTTTGGTGATTAAATCTAAAATGGGTTGATCTTCATACTATGGCGATTTTTGTTTGAGATTGTATTTTATAAAAATCCAAGATTTTGATTTTGTTTGAGAAAAGATCTTCAAGAAAGAAGCTTGAAACTCCTAAATCCAGAATGAACTGTTGCAGAAAGATGCCAGAAAATCCACACTACATCAAGAAGATCAAGAATGAACTTTGGATATGGTTGATTGAACTGAACATTAATTGAACATTTATTGTAAATGTACATACACATTTATGCCAAAAGGGACTGCCCCTAATTTGGCTTTCTATCAATGCGCCTAGCAAAACATTGGTTTTGCTTTCTTTCTTTTCTATTCTTCCCTCACTACTCTAATTTCTCTTAGAAAATTGAATATTGTATATATCTTTAGTTAGAAGTGCATTTAGGATTACAAGATGATTAAATGATCATTGGGAGACAGAAGCTTTTTGAGGGTTTTCTTACCAATTTTGTGGTCGCCATAAACTGTTATAATTAAAATAGTTGAAGCCATTTTAACTATTACAGTTTATGGCTTCAACTATTTTAATTATAACAATACTCAACTTTTAAGTAGGGTGTTTACACTTTGGGGGATTAAAATCTAAAAACAGGCCTGGGTTAAAATTTAAATCTTCACAATCAGGGGAGAGTTAATTAATTTCATTTTCACAATCAGGGGAGAGTTAAATTTAATCTTCACAGAACAATGAGAAATATTGCAGGTATCAGAGGGAAATGCTGCAGGGAAGGGTTCTTCTCCTACCATTGTTCTCTTCTTTTAGTCTTTTACCTCTGTATTTGCATTCCCAATCTATTGTTCTCTTGTTTCTTTGGTGAGGTTTGCAATTGCAATTCATCTTACTATTTTTCTCATTGTTTTTGCTGGAAGGACATAAATTCTGCTCTTATAATTCTCATGTTTTCTTTTACACCAATCAGAAACAGCATGTTGTGGTTCCAGGTTCTCAAATTCCATAGGGCCTCTTCCTCATTGTCAAATCATTTTCCTTTATTTCAAATATTTATTCAAAGATGTCTGAACTTATTTATTAGATGTAGAGGACATATTTCCTTCTGTTGCTACTATTTTCCCTCTTGGTTTATTGGTTTATGTTCAAGATCTTTGAGCTTTCTTGTTCTTGAAATCTTTTGTACTTTCAGTTTTCTCCTCCCTTATCACTTTCTGACTCCCTCCCTTTGTAGAATGGATCTCAATCTTCTCTCCCCTTGGACAACTCATAGTTCACTAGCCCAGATCTCTGCCTCATTTGACCCTGGGTGATCAGAAACTGGTCCTAGCTGGGTGCTGTGTTCTTTTCCTCAGGCCTGGTAGGATGTGGCACAATCTCCTGTATGCATAGTGTTCTGACTTTGTTACCTATTTGGCTCCTTCTGTTCCTCAGTTCTCCAGTCTGGCAATATGGCAATTCAGAGCCTATTTTTCCTGGCCCCAGCAATTCAGCACTTTGCAGCATTGGTGTTTCTAGGCTGCAGTCCTCAGAAGGTTTTTGTTCCTGATAGGCTGTGGCCAAGTTAGTTATCAAGGCCTACAGCCTAGAGCCTAGATCTCCACAGCACAGGAAAGAGGATCATGATATAAGATTGGGTTTTGAAATAATCCTCCACCTCTTCTTGGGTCTACAAGTGCAGTTTGGCTGCTGGTGACATAGGATGTAGTGGAGAGATGCTTAGTGAGCTCATAATCAGTGTCAGTTTCTGGGTTTGGAGTAGTTGGGATTTTTTTCATCTTTTTGGGGGGGGGGATTCTGGATATCCTAGACCATAGAATAAGCTGAAGCTGCTTTATTATTGGTACAAACCTAGAGAGGTTTGAGAAGTCATGGGGATTACAGAAAATGTCTGGTCAGCTATCTTGTTGTTCATGTGAACCAGAATTAGAAGTTCAATTTAGCAGGTGAGTAGAGTTCATATAGGGGAGTAATGTGAAATAATTCAGGATAAATCTGAGCCAGATTGAGGAAGGCAAAAACATTAAGTACCAAGTGGTAAAAGGGAAGCCACTGAAATTTTTCTAGCCAACAAGTAATATGGAAGACTTTTATGCCTTCAGAAGATTATTTCAGCAGCGGTACAGAGGATGGAGTGGAGAAATAATGACAGCATGGCAGTCAATTAGGACAAATGAGGGCATCAACTTTTGTGGAGGCTATGAAATTAGTAAAGGTGACCCATTTGAGAGATATTTTAGAGGTACAATTGACAGAGTTTGACAATTTATTGAATGTGGGGAAGAGAACAGGAAGAATCAAAGATGGCTCCAAGATCTGGAATTGAATGATTGATGGTGGTTCCACCTTATTTGAAACAGGGATATCTGGAGAAGGGGAAGATTAGAGGGGAAGATGATGAATTCAATTTTGGAAAAGAAGACTTTGAAGAGCTGGAGGGTTATCTAGGTGGAGTTTAGTAGAGAGTTGTTGGTGTGAGACAGTAGTTTGAAAAAGAAAATAAGGCTCGATATATAAATTAGGGAGCCAACTTTATACAAATAATTATTAAACCTTCGGAAGAAGATGAGATCAACAAGGGAAAGAGTGTAGAGAGAGAAGTGACTCAGCATAGATGTTGTAATGTATTAATGATGTTACCAAAAAAGCCATGTTATAATCAGAGCAATGATTACATAGCGCTTCTTTGTAATAAGATTAAAAAACTAAGCAACATAGAAAAAATGGAAGCATAATTTTCATTTTATTTTTCTCCTTTTTTATTTTCAGGTAGCACTACAAAAACATCCAAATGTTAAAGCCATGTTACTGGCTCTCCTTGTTAACACATAGAAAATAAAACAAAATAAATTGTGTCAAGTGAGCATAGATTATAACATCTGTCAAAAGAAAATTTGTTTGTTTTTTTTCCTTAAGTGCCATCAGGCAACTGATTAAGAAATTCTCTGCAAAGAGGTTAAACTGATTTAGGGTGGGATGATGAGCCTCCCCAGTTCACTGACCTTGCTACCTCAGTATCACCTCAACATGGGCATCTGCTCCCTTCTTCTCACTTTGCACAGTGCCAGAAGGACACTTGTCACATACAATCATTCAAAGGCCTTCCTGGATAGCTGCCCAACGAAGTCCTGAATCTTCTGCTCTATTACCAAAAAAAGCCTAAGCTTCAGAACTGGATGATATTAAAAATTAGACTGAAACTAGGAAAAAAATAAACAAAACAGAAAGAAAAAGCCCAACTTAAATTAAAATGGAAAAAAAAAAGCTGTTCATTATGTGAGTCTTGGCCACCTCTCTTTAGAAGGCACTCATTGGTATATAGAAAATTTCTGGGGATTAAGTGGTTCTCAAGTCATTAACAGGTATTTTTAAAGTGAGTGCTAAATATACTTTTTCATCCTATCACCAAAGCCTGTTCATAGAGCAGCACGGAGCTCCACCTTCACCACCATTAATGGAACACATTCAGTACTCTCAAAAGAGAAACCCACAAAGTCCAATAATAGAAACTATTCCGATTTGTAAAATGTTAACAAGTTAACAGGAATAGGTGGATTGTTTCTGGGTTTTGGGGAGGGGTTGTCTTCCCTTTATATTTATTTTATCTAATGAAGAGCAAGAAGTTACAGTGAAATGAATGCTAAAGCTTCACTGGCTTGTTTCCCTTGCTCAACTCTTGGCTCAAAGCTATATACCTGCCACAAGTTTGTTTTTTTGTTTTTGTTTTTGCTCTTTTGGGAGAGCAAACCAATCTCCCTGATTCTTCTAAATCAATCTTCCTGCTGTCCAGACCCCAAGGAGGGCACATCTACATTCATTCTAGCTTGAGGATGGAACAGCCAAAGGAAATGATTTTAAGGTTCAAACCCAATACCTGGCATTTCCCTCTATAAGCTGTGATGCATATATAAAGCTTGCAAGAAATATCAGAATTAAAAAAATATGCCTGCATCCTTCTACCTCTTTTGCTGTGGGGAGGGCTTCCTCAGGAGTTGGGGAAGAGGTGGAAAGGGACAAAGTTAAATGGGGTTATTGCCTAAAGGCAATTTTGGAATGATGCAATTTTTTAAATGATTTAAGCACAATTTTAAAAAACAAATCTATAACACGTTATTCAAGGGGAAAACACTAAAATTGTCAAATGCCATAGACTAAACAGCAACTCATATATACATACACACATTTATAGAGGAGTACGTGTGCAACACATGTGTATGTACATATAAAATTCAAGTTGTGTGTGAACATTGTCTTAGCTACAACAGTGCTTAGGCATTGTTCTCATCTTCTTTTCTCTCTTTTTTCCCTCCACTCTCTCCTTCCACTGCCTCACTGAAGTCTCTTCGTCGTTTCCTGTTGCGTGAACCAACTCTGCTCTTAGGTGGTGGCAAAGGGTCCATTCCTAGTACTTTATGGATTTGCCTGAAAGCTAGCATCCGTAAAGCATGCTGGGAGGAAAACAAGGAGAAATACAAAAGTAAACATCAGGACGTTTTGCACACTGTTTTCTGAGTTTTCAGGCTGTTACCGTGATTCTATTCAGCCAGCAAAACCTGAAATGATTTGACCCAAGTTGTTACTTGTAGATCCATAAAATAGAAAAGCCAGCAAGACTCTTAGATTCCAACCCAACCTTGTCCAGCCTGCTCACCCCCTCATTTTTTATAGATGAGACCATTAAATTAAAAAGATTGGGTGTTTTGTCCAAGGTAATCCACATAATGCCATTTCAGAGATGGGAATCTGGATCTTCTGACTCCAAAGCTAGATCTCTTTCCCACAAAGTTCTCCCGTTGCATTCCTTAGCATCCACTGCTCTGCCTATTGCTGACCACATCACTGGGCTAAGAAAACACATTTCCCAGAATGAAGGAAAGAGATAAGGGACCTGTAGCTTCCCCTTTTTTTTGACATAAATAACTCACTTTTAGAAAATGGCCTCCATTTTAGTTAAAAGGGTGAAACCACATTTACTTTTGACTTGTTCTTGGGAGTTATCCTTACTTCTCTCCTGGCTTCTAGGCTGATAAAAACAGATAGTCCTATGTCTGACCAAAAATGAGAAACTCTGCATGCACACTGAGATGCAATTTAGGCCATCTATTGTAAACACCATTAGTTTAAATACAAATAGAATTATACTATTGTCCCTGAGGAGTATATAAGACTCCTTCAAGCCCTGGTGGAGGGGAGGAGGGGGTGCACTTTTTAAAGGAACCTCCATTGGCCATTTTTCTATATTTTCTGTATCCCTTTAAGAAAACTCTACTAGAATATTTATGAGTAAGATATAGTCTGTTTGACATATTAATGAGAAAAAGAATATGTGGTGTGTCCCATGTATACCTGTGATTGAAGCTGTGCGCTTCAGAAGGGCAAGGAGTGTATCTGCACATCTTATGACTTGAGTCCAACATCTGGCACAATAATGTCTTGGCTAGAATAAAAGCTTTTTGGTGAAAAAGAACATCTAGGATACTCTAAGCCTATTCATTAAATAGTAATTGATGCTGGTAACTTTATAGGTATCTTTTCTAAAGTATTAATTCTCATCTCTATAATTACACAATAACTTTGGACTAAATCTTTTGTTTGTTTTAAACCTTTACCTTCTGTCTTAGAATCAATACTAAGTACTGGTTCCAAGATAAAGGAGCAGTAAAAGCTAGACAACTGGGGTTAGGTGACTTGCCCAGGGTCACATAGCTAGGAAGTATCTGAGGTCACATTTGAAACCAGGTCCTCCCATCTCCAGGCCTGGCTCTCTATCCACTGAGCCACCAAGCTGCCTCTTGGACTAAACCTTAAACTGGGGCTTCAAAACCACAAATGAGAGTTCATGAGAAATTCCTTATCAAGAGAGAAATAGGAACAAGCAAATACATAAGAGAGGGAATCAGTTTTTAATTACATTTGTTATTCTTTGTTGTTGTGAGTGAAAGAACTATGGCATTCTTGCCTGCTGATCACAATAAAATACCAATAAAAGTTCATATTTAATGTTAAAGATTTACAAAATGCTGTCCTAGTATCAACTTTTTGAGATACATAGTATAACTATTACCAACCTCACTATACAGGTGAGAAAACCAGCTTAGAGATAAGTGGTCAGTTTGTTGTCCATGTTCATAAAGCTAATTCAGGGCCAATATTTGATCCCCAGATTCCTGACTCTAAAGTTCTCCTTCTACTACACCAAGCTGACTTTCTAAGTGGGGAGGGGGGTGGTAATATCTTAATATTTTAATTCCTAATCATGAAACCCTCATGGCAAAACATCCTACAAAATACCTGCCTCCTCCTATACCAAGTTATACCTAGAAAAAAATTTAATGACATTATTAGAAACAAATGGTGAATCTTAAATGGCATGCCAATAAAGATTACATGTAAACTGTTTAATTCATTCCAGAAACCAAACTTCAGATGCAATTATGTTATTTATACTACAGGAGGCTGAACCACAGATAAGCTAGAAGCCTCTCAAAAAAATATTGAGCCATTGTTTCTTCCTACCTGGGCACTGATTGTGACATCCTCTCGTTCTTGACTTGTCATGACTTCCAGCACATCAATCTGGTCTTTCTCACATGGATCCTGAAGTCCTGGTCCATCTGAAATGTCAATAGTTGGGAGAAAAAATGAACTGGCACAAGTATCAGTAACAAGTAGAGTTCCCTTCAACACTACTTACCCACCATATAAATGGTTGGTCCATAAAGGGTCTTTGCCCAAAGGGCAGACGTTGTTAAAGATGAATTGATGTTGGCTTTCCCTATGATCAAGAATTATTTGGTGTTAACCCCTGGTTCACTTGTAATTGTTGCTTACATTGTGGAAAATTATGTTATTGGGGTACCTAGCACAGTGGAGAGAGCTCCAGGCCTGGAGCTGAGAGGACCTGGGTTCAAATTTGACCTCAGGGCGGAGTCAAGGAGGCGGCTTAGAGACAGCAGCAGTTCAGATCTCCATAAGCTCTTACTCATTGAATCAAAAACACACTGCTTCGAGGGGACTGAAAACCAAATCTAACAAAAGGACAGAGCTAAGGAACCCTCCTCCTGAACCCAATGTAAAAGGTATGCCCCCCCAAAAGCCTGAATTGTAGAACACATGGGTTTAAGGGGAAGGAAGAAGGAAGGCCCCAGGACCCCTCCCCCACCTACAGTGCTGAGCCCCCAGTGGTGGCTGGAATCTGGGCAGGCAAGGGCACTAGTCTGGAGGGAGTACCTTGCCACCAAAGCTGTGCCAGGCTCAGAGCATAGAACACAGGTAGAGTAGAGGCTGCTGGAGGAGAAGCACAGAGCAGGCAGCCTAGTTGCAACTAATATGTTCTATCTTGGCCCCTCTGTGAATCTTAAAATTTCTCAGGCTGGGGAATTTTTCATTGGGACAATTCCCTATTGGGACTATTCCCCATTTTAAACCGTGAAGCTATTTAGATCTAAAATGTGAGAACTCTACTTAGATCAGAAATGGGAAGACCTCTACTCCACCCTTACTTAAGACTGCTTATGGGGAGAAAACTCCTTGCTGAACAATGAAAAATACTTATACCTATACTTATGCCATGCCTATTTTTAGAACTAATACAAAGGGGTGCTAAGTACCTATAAAGGTCAGGCAACTTGTGAACTTGCAAGGAGCAAAGACATGAAAAATTACTCAGAGATTCTAGTCTACTCAGGTGTGGATTACTAAAAGGATTAATCTACTCAGGTGTGAATTCAGAATGGGCTGTCCTTTGGAAAACGTCTACTGTGATTGGTAGATGGAAGAACTTAGTGGAGGTGACATAGGAGAAAACCCCCTATATAAGAAAAGGACAGGCTGTTGAAGAAAAAAGGAGTCTCTTGAGAGACAGTCTCTAAGGAGATTGTTGAGAAAAAGGACAATCTCTAAGGAGGTCTCTCAAGGAAGGCTGACTCTGGCTGGAACTCCCTCTGGGGAGACTCTGTCCCCCTGAATCCTCGCTTGAACAGATCTTATGGTGAGTGATTAAGGACTGACTGATCTTTTCTTTTAGGGCTTAGGCCTGGGTTGGCCAGGGCTGCCTGGGCCAGCCTATTCTTTTCTCATTTATTTCCTTTCTCTCTCTCTCTCTCTCTCTCTCTCTCTCTCTCTTTGATTCCTCATTTTATTATTAATTAAATTCTCTATAAAACCCAGTTGACTTGGGTATATTCATAATTGGGAATATTTCCCTGGCAACCACCTTATAATTGATTTAAAACAAGACACTGTAGTGAAAACATATTTTCTGCGGTCACAATTTACTCACCCACTCTTATATCTACTACAATTTAAGTCTTCAACTAATTTTACTCACTACAGTTTATAGCCTTCAACCATTTTAACTATTACAGTTTATGGCATCCACTCTTTTAAATCTTACACCTCTCAGGCCCCCCACCCCCACCCCAGTGGTTCTCATCTCAGGGCACTTCCAGCTTTGCAGATCAACTCCTCCACCCTGACTCAATCTCATCAATAGGGCAGGTAAGAAGCCTTCAGAGGGCAGGGAAGCTCGAGCTCCAATACCCCTCCCCCACAGACTTATCTGAGAGCCTTGCTGACTAAGCCCCAAGGGCAAAAGCTACAACAAACTATAGGCAACAACCTAGAGAACAGTGAGAAGCCCAGCTCCTTTTCAGCTTCTGCTGTCAGCTGGGAAAGATCTGACTAACCTGATCAATCAGCACAACAGAGAAGAAGCCCCTTCAGGACAGAATAGCCCAAACCCACAGATTCAGCACATAATGAGAAGAGCAAGACTACAGGCAACTACAGGAGGAAAGAAGGGAAAAATATGAGCAAACAACAGAAAAGGAAAAAAGAAATTACAATCCACAGATTCTATCCAGGCAATGAACAAAAAAGCAAATGGAAAAGATGGAACACCAAGCAAAAGCACAGAAACTCCAGCAAATTGGACATAGGCTTTGGAAGAACTAAAAATACAATTCAAAAAACAATTAAGAGGGGCTGAAGACAACTGGGAAAAGAACTTTAAAAGCAAAATAAATCATCTGGAAACAGAAAATAGTGTGTTGAAAGTCAAAATTAATCAGCTTGAAAATGAGGCAAAGGAGATGAAAGATGAAAGACCAGAAGGAGAAGGGTGACCAAAAAAGCCAGGGATGAAATTCAGTCCTTTAAAAACTAAAATCCAACAACTACAAGCAAACTACTTCACAAGGCAGCAGGAAACTATAAAGCAAATTTGACCTCAGACATTTCCTAGCTATGTGACACCACAAAAGAAACTTAACCCTGTTTACTTAGCCTTTGCCACTCTTCTGTCTTAGAACTGATACTATGGGTTTAAAAAATAAAAAAAAAGAAACTAATGTTATTACTTTAAAATATAGGTATTGTTCTACTAAAGTTTCTAACTCATTCACAGTACCTACTGAAAAGACAATGCTTTACTAGCTTTTTACATGTATAACTGACTAATTAAATGACATTGGTACAAAAGGTTGTTTACATTTATGTGTAATGGTCCCAAACTGTAAGATTTCTTGGGTATTTAATGTCTGAAGAATGTCCATAGAATGACATGGACAAAAATTACACAGGATGTAGTGCAGAGGGGAATTAGCCACCTATGATTATGGAAACCATATCCACACCAATGCTATCAATGACCCACCAAAATATCACAGTATCTGGAAGTCATCTTTTTAGCAAACTCAACTATCTTGATCATAACTAAAATAAACAGAAAAAGGACTTCAGAAGCTGATTGCAAGGGTCAAGATAGTTGCAGAATATACAGAATCCACTCAATGAAGCTAATATACAGTATTTCTTTAACATCCCTTCACTTCCTCACTCAAGATATTAAATAACAATAAACATTCTTATAATACTATTCTAACAAACTTGGTTACCTGACTCCCTAGCCAACAGCTACCAAGAACAAGGGACACGTGTGTATGTGTATGTAGGTTCCCATGTCTGTGTTTTACAAAGGGAATGGGAAAGTATTGCTGGCAACAGGGTCCACTAATAGTAGCAACACCTTAACAACTGATACTAGCCTGATAATGAGAAAGTAAACAGAAGACCAATTTTTTTTTTAAAAGCAGACATTAAAAACTCAAGAAGGTCTACAGGTTAGGGCCATTTAGCACAGCAGTAAATAGCTCTATGTACCTCAATCAATTAATCGATAATGAATTAAGTGCCTGATATGTGCCAGTCACAAGAGATATAAAAACAAAAATGAAGAGAATAAGGGAAAGGCAATAAGCATTTTTATAGGCCAAGCACTGACCTAAGCACTTGATAAATTCTATATCATTTGATTGTCACAAGAACACTAGGTGGTAGGCAATATTATGATTCTCATTTTACAATTGAGGAAACTGAGGCAGATAGAGGCTCAATGACATAAGAAGTAAGTGCCTGAGCCTGGACTTAAACTCAGGCCTTTCTGACTCCAGACCCAGTACTCTACCCACTGCACCACCTAGCTGTGTCTAAAGACACTGGGGAAGAGGGAGAAGGAAAGAGAACATTTATTAACTGTCTACTATGTCAGGTACAGTGCTAAGCACTTTACAAATATAATCTCCTTTGATCAAACAGTCCCTGGTGATGTTAAGTGAAGCTTGAGATTCTTGAATTCTAAGTAAAGAGAGAGTATATTCTAGGGATGGAGTAAATATGTGCAAATGGGAGATGAAATATCACATTTCACTTGTCCTATAGCAACAGATCATAGAGTTCATGAAGGGGAAAAGCTACATAATAAACCTGGCAGGGTAGTTTTGTTACCGATTGTAAAAAACTGTAAATGCCAAAAAGGGGAGTTTGTATTTTATCTTAAAGACAATAAAGAGCCATTGTGACTTATTTGAAAATGAGTGGCATCATCTGACAGGCTTTGGGAAAAATCACACTGGCAGTTCCGTGAAGGCCAGGAAACCACTAAACCATTGCACTAGGTGATGATGGGGTCCTGAACCAGCTGGAGGGTGAGTGTATGAAGAAAAGAGCCTGAAAGGGAGATAGGCTGTTATAGAATTGATGAGACTTGGCAAGTGGTATCCATGCTGTGGCTCTGCACAGTGAATTCATTCTAATTCATGCTGCACATTGAATTCACTATTAATTCTTCAGGGAAATGTGTCAATAAAAAGTATGTAGAGCTGGAAGGACTCTTAAAGATCTAAGCTCCTCGTTTTACAGAAATTGAGGGTCCCAGGGAAGTGCTGGACCAAGTTTATATATATAGTGGTAAGTAGCCCAGTTGAGATTCACACTCACATCCTCTGAGTTCAAACCCAAACTCTTCCCTCTATACCTATTCAGTATGGGGTACTTAAGAAGTGAAGGGCAATGATAACCACACCTCAGAAAGATCACTGCACATCCTTATAAACATTTTTTTTAACTGTTTGGTCACTTGAATGGGAGTTAATTAGAAATTTACTTTATGTGGAAGGGCTTGTGCCCCAACACCACCTGAAAAGTGAGCCCCACTGGACTCTATCTCCCCTCCATGCTGGGCATCAGGTCAGGCATTCAGCAGGGGCTCCACATTCATATTTGGGGCTGATTTACTGATCACAAGGCTTGAGCCTAGGTGGATTAAGGCAGCCACAACTTCAGACTGACCTGTTAAGAGTGTTCCTGTGGCTACACACTCTAGCACTCTCCTCATGGCATCTCCTGGACGCAGAGGCCCTGATGCACTGCTCAAAGCTTTTTCCACCAGAAGTTCCATTGCCTGTAGCAAGAGAGGAAGGGCACAGAGGAGAACATAAAAATACAGACTATGGTTAAAGGGAGGGCTTTATGACAGACCCCTTCATGAATATGGGGTATTTTGTCACAGCCTAGGATCCTGGACTTCTCTGCTTCATTTTACTTCAGACATTTCCAAAGGGAGCATGCTTTGCACAGAAAAAAAGTAATTATCAAAGAACACAGGGATTTAACAACTCTGTTTACAAGTGACATGAAAGTTTTGAGAGGGTTCTTTGCAGGTCATACTGATAATATGTGATGGTTAATGGATTTCAGCAGTAAGACAGGTCTCTGTGGACCACCACCAAAAAATTATTTCTCAGTGACCACTAATGTTTCATTTAAGTAGTAGCTAGAAGCAATCAGTTATGACTGTGAGTGTTGTATAGTCAAACAACTATGTGTCATGGCCAAGAAATTATACAAAGACAACCCTGCATTCTGAGAAAATCATCAGGAACAAGTGATGCAGTTGTGACTTAGGGACAAAAGCACTGGATCCAAAACTGAAGAATTAGGTTCTACCACCTGGTACTTTCAGGCAATCATTTCCCTTCTCTGAGCCTCGTTTCCTCATTTGCAAAAGAGGTATAATTCACTGGTGTTTCCAACCTCACGGAGTTGTTGTGAGACTACTAACACAACATATGAAAAGAGCTTTGCAAAAGGTAAAGACAGAAGGGGTAATAAACCTCTGATTTCCCTGGGAGAAGGGAATGGTCTCTTCCTGGGGAAGAAATTTCTTCTATCAAGGTCAACATCTTCTCTGCCATTTAGTTTTATAGAATTTCCTATCATGCTAAACGTTTCAGTGACTTGCCCAGGGTCACAAAGTCAGTGTGTGTCAGAGGTAGACTTAAAATCCAGGTCTTCCTGGATCCAAAGCCAGCAATTTTCAATCTATTACACTATGTTACCTCTTAGATAAAATATCATACAAATCTGAACTTCTTAATATTCTATGTGTCATGGGCTCTTTGGGCACCCTAGTGAAACTAAAGGACTCTTTTTCATAATATTTTTAAATACACAAAAATATGTATGATTACAAAAGAAACTAATTATCTTGAAATACAATGAAAAAAAAGTTCCATGTTCAAGGACCATTCCTGTCATGGACCCCAGCTTAATTACCCTTGTGGAAATATAAACTCATTACTATTATTAACAGTTTAAAAACAAGTTGTTTTTAAGCAAACAAATTTCAGTCTTATTTCAGAACTACCTGGGCTCAAAAAAGAAATTGCTTATTTTCCTAATGAATTCAAAATAGCATAAATCCAATCAAAATTAAAAATCACTAATGTGGGGAGCCATCTTTTACTACTGTATAATCGAAAATCTGTTACCCTAAAAAAGAAGTACATTTCCCAGGAACCTGTCATTACATACTTCCTGTAGATAGGGGATATTAGGCAGGGACATGGAAGGTCCTACCTCTTTACTTCTGGCCCCAAGCTTGGTGGTGCTAAGGTGGGTGTTTGAACTGGCTGATCAGCCATGGGCACATGGTCTGTATTTTGTATCCTCTTTATTCCTTGATTTCTAATGATCATTAATAAATCTCTTAAAATATATTTTTATTATTAGAGATTATAATTTAATTTTTACACTACTCTATTAGAAAACCAACACAAAAGTCCATGAAATATAAAAATAGAAAATAAAGTAGAAAAAGGCCATGAAATTAAAATTATTAAAAATTAATCACATCCTAGACTGCCACAGAGATATAGAAATACTAAGGTAGACTGTAAAAGACACATTTTAAAAAACATCCTACAGATAAAGGGAAAATGAAAAACTATAAAAACTATTAAAAATGATAAAATACAGTAAGATCTACCTGAAGTAAAATGTCAGAAATAGAGAGAGACTAATATAACAGAATCTACAAATAGAAAGTCCCTTAACAGTGCTTTGCTAACTTACTCTGAAGATTTGGCTAACAGATCTTTTAGTACAATTGTGCAAACCTAGGGTGGCAGGGTAGGGCCCAAGAATATAAAGACCAGGAAGCTTTCAATCCATACTTCTAAAGTTCATATTATGAGAGTCCCTCATATTATTACTACAACTACAAGTGGTAGTACCTATTTGTAAGATGCTTTTGTTCACAAAACACTTTCTAACAACCCTTTCATGTGAGGTGAGTAGTATAAGAATTATTCTCATTTTACAGATGATGAAACTGGGGCTCAGAAATGCCAAGTGATTTGTTTATAGTCACTTCACTTAGAAATTCCCTAGCCCAATGTTCTTTCCATCCTGGCTCGGCTTTTACTTCATTCTTTGCTCTCATTGTTTTTCTCCCGGTTCTCGCTTGGATTCATGAGAATCTCCTTTTAGCAGGGATGGAATATCTGGGGGGCGGGGGGAGGGCACAAGGGATGACATGTTCCATGCCCCTCTGGCCTAACTACCTAATTCTTCAGTTTTTGACCAAACTTTTGACATACTTATTTAGTTAGAAGTTTGGATCCTAAGATTACATATTTCAAAGATATTTCCAAACATAATTGGATTCTTTACATGTTGAATATTGCTCTTAACCAACAGCAAAGCTAAAAGAAAGAAAATTCTGTCCCAACAGAATTTAAGCCTTGTCACTGGAATAAATTCATTTCAGAATGACAATGGATTTTAAAATGAGTTTCAGAGTCTTAATTTCCTTACCCAGTCTGGTAGGGCTCTCCATGTTGGCATACGCTGACACAGATCTCGAAGAACCCTGATAACAATTACACATGACTGCAGACCATTAGCTCTGGCCTTTGAGGAAAGAAACAAAACTGTTTACTCACAGAAAACACACTAATGAAGGAAATTTTTTTCTAAATGATCTTAAAGAAATACCATTTTAAAAATATTAACATGAATAGAAAAAGGCCCTCTGATAAGCAGTCTGAAACATTTACTGTTAGAATGGAGAAAGGATTGGTTGCTCAGAACTTCTGAACCATTCCTGTGATTTCATTGATATACCAAACTCTCATCAAGAAAACTTCCTTTACCAGGACAAATCAGTTCCTGCTTTGCAACTTATATTCTTATTTCTTTGGACACAGAGAGGTTAAAGTGATTGTCAAGGGGCATAATTCATCATCATCATCATAGATGTTTATACTAATCACTAACGTTTATACAAAAATTAAAAATTTGCAAAATCATTTTATGGGTATTATCTCATTCGATTCTTACAACTCTATTGAGTTTTATTATCCTCATTTAACAGATGAGGAGATTAAGGCTGAGAGGCTAAATTACTCGCCCAGAGTCAGAGATAGGCAGTGTCTCAGTCACTGTCCTCCCTCAATTCACCTTCTATACAGCTGCCAAAGTAATTTTTCTAGAAGCCCAGGTTAGATCGCATAACCCTCTACTATTGCTACACTCATCCCCTCTTTATTAAACTCCAGTGGCTCCCTTTTGACTCAAAGATTAAACAAAGATTGTGCTCTGTTTGACATTTAAACCTCTTAATAGCCTGGCACCTTCCTATCTTTCCTATCTTCTTAGATATTACTTCTCTCCTTGAACTTTGCAATCTCTTCATGCTATTGTGGAACCTGCTGTCCCTATATCCAACAGTCCATCTCCCAGAACACACTTACTCCCACTGTCTTCATTTAGAACCCTTGGTTTCCTTCAAGACTCAGATCATCTTTTAAACAAAGCTTTTCATGACATTTCCAACTACTGGCACACACATTTTGTACATATAATGTATATACTTATATATTTTCGTGTTTCTCCTATTAGAATACAAGTTCCTCAAGAAGGGAGACTGTTTTAACTTTTGCCTTTGTATTCCTAGAACTTGGCGTAACACCTAGTATAAAGTTTAATCAACGCTGGCTGATTGATGAAATAAATCCATGAATCAGTTCATAACTGATGAAATGAAATGTACTACATACAACTGTCACCACAACCCATTTTATTGATGAGGAAGCCAAAGCCAAGAGACAATAAGTGATTTGTTCAATGATTTATTGACTTCTAGAACTAGAAGGGGATTTAAAAATAATTCTACTCCAATCACTCCCCCCCCCCATGTGAAAAAACTGGCCCCACAGAGGTTAAGTGATTTCCTCAAGGTCATAAGGCTGGTAAGAAAAAAGACTAGCACACAACTCAGCTTTCCTGATTCTTTGTCATGTACTTTTACCTTTATACCACACTGTTTTCCTAAATAGGAGATCCCTGAAAGTGCTTTTACAAAAATAAGACTCATTTCTTAATGCATGAGACTGTAAAATAAATCTAAATTCAAACCTAGCATTAAAAATGGGCATTTCTGAAATTCCTAATTTCCATGCTGCTTTAGGCTGCTATAGAATTTCAGAGATGAAAGGGATACTAGAAGTACTGAGTCCAAACCCTTCCTTTCATAAATGAAGAAACTGAGGCCCAGAGAAGGTATGGGACAAACAAATCCAGCAAGTCTATAACAGCTATTATAAATAGTACCCAGGCAATGTTTGAAGACTTCCAGTGATGGGGAAGTCATGACTTCCAATGGCTGGACATTCTACTTTTAGAGAAAATATCTAGCTAATTTTATTAGGATGACATTTATACATTAAGCCAAAATATGCCTGCACATAATTTCATCTTGTTCTATAGGCTCAGGCAAACAAGGCTAATCACTATTCCAAATAATAACTCCAGTATTTGATGAAATATAATACTCTGGAGAGGATCTTATGGGGCCAATCACCCAGTATCAACTCCCTCTCTTTTCTTTCTTCTTTTGTGCAGAAATAAAAATTTTCAAATTAACCTATTCAATGTTCACATCTAACTGGAAAGCACTTTACCTGGAACCACTTGGCATGGCGAAGGGCAGCCAGAGACTCTAAACATTTTTGTTGACTCAAGACATCTACAGGATCAGTTTGAGACTCTTCTGTTTTTCATAAAAGAAAAATGAAAACAAAATCAGGTTCTAGCAGAAGTATTTTTAGAAGAAAGGTGACAATTTCCGTCTTTACTACAAACTTTCTCCAGACTAATTCCTTAGTTTAGGCCTCAAGTTGCTGATCCATAAAATAGTATTAAAGTCTTATGCAGATGACTAAATGTAGTATGGAGGTAACCCTATGTTCTTGAAGCCTATACCATTATTGCACAACCTGCCAGCATGCCTGACAGGATCTAAATATAGTCTGAGCAAATGACTATCTATGTTCTGCCAGAACCAGCCTAGTAAAATGAAAAGAAGTTCATCATGAGTAGGCTGGCCACTTGAAGATGATTTCTTTGGTCCTGGAAACCCATGAAACAAAAAACAAAACCAAATATTAGATCTCATTTCTGTGTAGCCCACTTCCACTTCTGGCTTCAGTAAGAAACAAAAGTCTTGTAGACTATCCAAAAGCCTCATATCTCTATACATTATGAACACTTTCTTTAAGAAGATAGCTGGGAGGATATAGACATGACAAGCATCAAATACCACAATATATTAAGTTAATTACACTTTAACAGCTAGGAAATAACTGATCACTGATGTGACAGTCATTTCAGGGTCATACATTTGAGTACAGACAGACCAAAAACTGAAGATCATTGATCTAGAACTAAATCTCAGAGACTAGGTAGTCCAAAGCACTTATTTTACAAACAATAACCTGGTGAAAAATAGAACAAATAAAAAAGGCCCTATCTTCAAGAAGCTTCTAATATTGAGCTGAGATGGGGCTAGGAAATGGCAAAAATAGAATATAGAAAGCCAAATACAAAATAATTTGAGTAGAAAGGAAGCATTAACAACCAAGGAGATCAAGAAAAGTTTACTGTAGAAGTTCCTGAACTGAGATTTAAAGGTAATTCAGAAGTCTGATAGGTAGAGAAAAGTAGAGAGAACATTTTAAGCAGGGCATAACAACATTAAAACCCCCCTAACCTAAAAAAGGTTGGTAGGGCTCAGTCTGAATTTAAAAACACACACACAAAATTTTTGAGGAAATCGTTTCACTACACTTAGCTATTTATAGTATAGGATCCTATGAGCATAACAGAATAGAGAAGAATCATTTGTAAAGGATGCTAATATTTGCAAATGCTGCCACTAGTGATTTTCCTGTTTGTTGACCTTTACTGTTCTGTGGCTAAATAGTTTCTTGAACTACAAATTAATCAAGTTAGCTACCTCCTTTTTAGGAGGATTAGGAGAAGAGTAGATAGGTACAAATGGAAATCATCCAAATACTTTTAAATCCAAATATGCTAAATGAGCGGTCAGACAATGTGGTTCTAACATTTTGTCCAATACAAAAACCTATCTTATCTAGTCAGTTCACAAGATGACTGCTGAATCAAACAGTTGGCTTCATAAGAAACTTTTTATAGGTTGACTTCACAGGAAATGATGCCAAATGATTCCAAATCTACAGTCCATCAATAATAGTAACTGATATTCATGGAATTGTATAAAGTTCATATTTTAGAATAATTATCTCATTTGAACATAACAGTAGCCTAACAAGGTAAATACTGCATTTGTTACTAGGGAGAGAACCTAGTAAAAGGACTGAATCTGTGATTTCACCAAAAGAGGGAACTCTGGATGAGGAAAACTCTACCAATGCAGGTTGGCATCATTTACGTAGCTTGGTTTTAAAGAGCTGTCTAGCAGAGGTGTCTAATTCAAACAGAAACAGATCACCAGAACAACATACTGACTAGGAAACTATAAATAAGCATTATCTATGTCTTACTATGTTTTTACTTACTTTGTTAAAACATTTCCCAAATACATTTTTAAAGCCTTATCTTGTCTCAGAATTGATACTAAGTATCTGTTCCAAAGCAGACAAGCAATAAAGGCTAGGCAACTAGTGTCAAATGATTTGCCCTGGGTCACATAGCTAGGACATGTTTGAGGCCAAATTTGAACCCAGGATCTCCACTCTCTAGGCCTTCCTCTCTATCCACTGAGCCACCTAGCTGCCCCCAATTACATTTATTTTCTTTAATTAATGAATTAATTTATTTAGTCAAATTAGAACATTTAGAACCAATTAGAACATATGGTTACAAGAATCATATCCTTCCCTCCCTTCCCTCCCCCCACCCTTCCCATAGCTAACGCACAATTCCACTGGGTTTTACATGTGTCCTTGATCAAAACCTATTCCCATGTTGTTGATGTTTGCACTAGGATGTTCCTTTAGGGTCTGTATCCCCAATCATATCCCACCAACCCATTTAATCAAGAAGTTGTTTTTCTTTGGTGTTTTTACTCCCACAGTTTTTCCTCTGATTGTGGATAGTGGTTTTTCTCATAGATCTCTCCAGGTTGTTCAGGATCACTGCATTGCCACTAATGGAGTAGTCCACTGCATTTGATTATGCCACAGTGTATAGGTCTCTGTGTACAATTTTCTCCTGGTTCTGCTCCTTTCGCTCTGCATCAGTTCCTGGAGGTCATCCCAATTACATTTAAATATCATTCTGACAAACTTGGGAGTTTTGCAGGACTTGAGTTTGAAATGTCTAGAGAATAATGCAAGGGTCACAGAGGCAAGATTTTAATGTATTCTTCACAGTTTCAAGACCAGTTCTATATCTCTACTGTAGGCTGCTTTTCTATCCTGTTATAGGCATCATTATTTATATTTTTAAAATGACAGGTTGAAAGAAATGAAAGAATCTGTCCATGGTCACACAGCTATTAAGTTTTAAAGGAAGGAGTCAAACCCAGGTCTTTATAACTATTAGCAAGACTTTTAGGTAAATTCTAACTAAAGCAACTACAATGGGAATTCAATGGAGGGTTTTAAAAATGGACTGATATCTATTGATATATTTTAAAATGAATTTATATCACATTCACTTCCAAATATTATGCCATTCCTGGAGAATCATCCCTTACCACAAGATATAAAAGAGAAGGGGGGGATAATTTAATAAAACTAGCAGGTATATCAACCATGTCTGGCAGTGAGTGTAATATTCCATATCCACAGGCCTATACTACTGCAATAAAGTAAGATACAATTTCTCTTCTCTTCTCTTCTTGCAGGTGACATAGTCATTATATTATTACACAGTTCTACTTTTCTTTTGTTTTCTCTTTTCATCTTTTCATGGATGTAGTTATTGGGCATATTTTTTCTTGGTTTTTGACTACTTTATTTTTAATCATTTAATCCACGTCTTCTTACATTTCTTCTGTAATCTTCATAAGTCCAAAAGATGTAAGTTCAAAAATAAAATAAAATAAAAATAAAAAAGAATGGGATTCAATTCTGCTTACTAGTTATTAGATCTTAAGACAAGTTATCACCTCTCTTGGTCTCACCTTCTCCATTTTAAGTAGACTAAAGAATCTCTAATATCCCTTCCAGTTATAATAACACAAAATCCTGTGATAATCACATGACAACAAGACCAATTTGTTCAGGACAAAAATACAAACTCCTAGAAATCTAAGTTTCAAACTCATCTTGGTTTTCAGTTGCCTATAGATGTTCTTTGGCAAATGAGACTATATTCTCACATAAATAACATTTTACACCTAACCATCAGATGCCACTGCCATTAATAGCTACAGCACAGTCTATTATAGATGGGTTATTTCTTCACTGGGAACAATACAATCTTCTCTAACAAAACTCTCTAACAAAATATAGCAAGATGATGTGGGGCAAGAGGATCATTAGGGTTATTGATTTACAAGTGGTGAATATTAGAGAGTATCAAATTCAATCTTCTCATTTTATATATGACAAAACTGAGGCACAGAGAAATTAAATAACTTGCGTAGGATCACACTAGAATCAGTCCTATATTTGAGGTGGGATCTGAATCTTCCTGATTCCAAATCCAGTGATTTATCCACTGTGCCATATTAATAGTTTTTTTTTTTAAATACTGCAGGTATTAGTATTTTTGCAGAACTCTTTCCCCTTTGTAATATAAAGGAAAAAGAACAGAGTTTTATGAAGCTCTAATCCTTTTGAATATGGTACCAAAATTAATAACATATATTTATATAGTTACTTATGGTTGAATGAATGATTGAAGAAAACAATCTTCCAGGATGTTACTGCTAACAAAAGAAAAAGGCCAGAAGGAAGTTTTTAGCAACTACTAGCTTATTAGCCAATCTCCTCATTTCTATAAAGTCTTCATGAGAATGGTCTATATGTATAATCAGGCTATCTTTGATGAACATATGAAAAGCAAATACAGTCAATTTTTCACAGTTGTATTCTATAGCAGACCAAATCTTCAACTGCATAAATGATTGAAAGGGGCAAAATGTACTTTGCACAAAGATCCCATTTGGCTTATTGCTTATTGCAAATATTTTACTTAGTAGAAAAAAATTCAGCCTTAAAAATGTTTTCCAAAATTTTATCTCTCATGTATATGCATAAATTGTATAGGATTTCCTGATAAATGCAACCATAGATAAAACTTTATTCCATTTTTTCTCTATAATTCCAAGCATAGCATTATATAATGTGATATGTGCTCTCCAAAGTTGTCTGTTGCCATCAAGGGAGATTTTCAGGCCAAAATAAAAAAAGAATGGGGTTCTTTATAACTAATAAGGCCTTCTAGAAATGTCTTATTTTATTGTATCACTGAAAACTGCAACACTTATCAGAACTCTACCTGACAATCCAGGCAGGAAAACACCATAAATGAGGAGTCTATTTGTTTAGACTGTGTTATATAGTTAAAGGACTAATTTTAAAATTAACTAAATTTAAAATTAACTAAAATAACTAAAATAACCTAATTGAGAGAGTGTCTCTGTAAAAGATATCAATTGGCAAATGGACAATAAACTGGGCCTGGAACTGAGAAGGCAGTCAAAGACTAGCTTACTTTTGAGGAATAGCACAACACTTTCAAAGATATTAAAGCTAATTCCTAAAACACAAACACCTCTCTTTTTATTTATTTTTGGGGTTGGGTTTTCCTTTTATTTTTAATTTTTTAGGTCCATATTCTCTCCTACTTGACATTCTCCTCATTGAAAAATCAAGAAAAACAAACTCATCACAAACATGGATAATCAAGTGAAACAAATTCCCCTGTTGGGCATATCCAGAAAAAAAAAATTGTACAAACTGCCTGAGTCCAACAGCTCTCTTATTTTTACATTGCTGTTATTTTTATATAAATTGTCCTCCTGGTTCTACTCATTTCATTCTAAATCAGTTTGTTCAAGTCTTCCTAGGTTTCTCTGAAATCAATCATCCCCTTCATCAATTCTTACAGTTTAAAAGTATTCTATCATATTCATTTATCATTCTTCAATTAATGGACACTCCCTCAGTTTCCAATTCTTTTGTTACTACAAAAAGAGCTGCAATAAATATTTTTATAAATGAGTTCTTTTCCTCTTTCTTTGATCTCTTTGGGGATAGATCTAGTATTGCTAGGTCATAAAGCATGAGCTGTCTTATAGATTTGGGGGCATAGTTCCAAATCGTTTTCTAGAATGGCTGAAGCAGTTCATAGCTCCATCAGCAATAAAGTCATTTTTAACATCAACATTCTTTTGTGTTCCAGCATGGTTGTGAATCATGAAATATCACAATTTCTAAAGGATCAAAACTGCATGCACAGTAAACAAAAAAGCACCAAAAGAATATACATAATTACTGTGACAATACTCAATTTTAATTAGAAATAAAACAGTATAAACACTGAACAGCATTGGTACTAACTTATAAAACAAACTTTTTTTAACAAACAGAAGAGTATAAATAGAAATATAAAGAGTATAATATATACTAATGCATTAGTATATACTAATTATTATAATCATATAATTATACATATATAATTATAATATAATCATATCTTATAATCATATAATAATTAGTATATACTAATATACTATAATAATAAATATAAAGAGTATAAGGCTATATGTACTATCAGTTGCAACCACTCATTATTTTGCTTCACAATTTTGGAGGATTGTATATACTATGAGATGTATATAATTGGGAGAGACTGAAGATCTATGTAATGTATTTAAACAAAGTTTATCAATAAAAATTTAAAACTTTTTTAAAAGCATCAGAATGATAAGTATCCCAAAGAGCAATGGGAAGGTGGTACACTACACAGAAATAGTCAAAAGCATATTCCTAATAACAAAGTACCGTACAAAATGTTATGCAGAAAGCATGTTAGGAGAAGGCAGAAGTTTAGCCAGAAAACAAAATAACATTTGGGGGGCTCGAGAATGCCACACCAATACCCACATAATTTCAAAATTCCTGAAGGATGCCTTCCAGCATCTTATATGTCTTATCTTCACTCCCCTTTGAAATATTCACGGAAGGATGTGGACAATAAATGTTTTCATGCTTTTTCATAAAAGGCATGAATATATAGCAATCGGCACCACTGGAGGGAGTATCTCACTCCTAAGAATACAGATCCATTAATACAGTGAAGTACTATGTGCTTTCCTCATAAAGTATTATTCCCATTTTACAGATGAGGAAACTCAGGTTGAATGAAGTTAAATAATTTGTCCAAGTTCAACCAGGCAATAAGCAGTGGAGCTGGAACTCAAACTCAAGTCTTCTGACTCCAGCAGTTCTTTCCACTATGCCATATTTCTTTCCTACAATGAAAATACTTTCATTGGGCACATTGGGCAGAGTAAATATAATCCACATATTTATAACACTTTAAAATATACAAAGTACTTTCCTCACAAAAGTCTTCTGAAATAGTACAAATGTTAGTTAGTATTCCCATTTAACAGATGTGAAGTGAGACTCAAATTGAGTGACTTATCCAGGATCACCTAGCTAAAAAGTTTCAGAATGAGGATTCAAACCCAGAAATACAATTTAATATCTCATTCAGGTCCATATTTAATTAATTAATACCACAATACCTCTCAACATACTGAAATAGTTACATAATAAAGAATTTTAAGGGAAAGATGGCGTGATTTTCATGAATGAAATAGAATATGCCTCACCTTTGTCTGTGGAAGTCTCTTCTCGCATCAGGGGTGATGTGACAGAAACTGTAACCTGCATTTTTGGTTCCTTGCATGAGGCAATAACTATATTTGCTTCTTCTGTGTCAGATGAAACCTCATACTTATCCTCGGTTACTGTCTATAAGTTTGAAATAAAACATAAGAAGACTGTCTTATCCCACCAGAAAGACTCAGTATTCACAACACCAATGCTATCATCACAACATGCAATTACATAGAAGAGCTGGAATATACAATGTCAAACCTGACAAGGCCCTGAGAACACAGAGCATCAGAGCTGAAGTGGCACCCACTTACTTTACAAAAGGAAAGAAAGCACCTCTTTTTCATCATTCTTAAAAGCCTCAGTCCCCTGTGACTCTCTATCAGTAATACTGTACTCTGATCATCTCCTATTCTGTTTTCTTCTTTGTTCATCCCTTTTTCATCATTGCCTCAAAGAACCACTTCTTCCAACTTTCTCCCCAACAATAACCCAAGGTGCCAAGGCCTCCATGGAGACTGTATTCTCTATTTCTAAGTGAGTCCAAATTTAAAATAGTTTGTGCCTTGTCTCAGGATTTCATCAAATGAGGGATATCAAATAGTCACTGAAAGGTCAAAATATTCCATGACTTTAGTGATATAGACATATGTCCATTAAAAGGTTGACTATGACAATCCCTCCTACCCTCCAAAATTATTTTGTGTCTTCATATAAATTTGGAACATTTAAATGACAAAGGAGTTGATAATGTGTGAGGATGACAGAAAATCAGTCTTGGAAGAGACTCATTAATAATGGCAAATATTACTGGAAAACCAGAATGTTTCTTTTTAACTTTATTGAACTCATGAATCTGCCACTGATCTATCCATAATTTTTCACATTGTCAGCCACTTCTTTCTTCTGGCTAAAACTCTCTTTCTTTGGCTTTCATGACATTGGATTTTTAGTTGTCTTCACCTTTCCTTCTCAGCCTCTCTTGTTGGGGTATCATCCTTTTTCTATCCACTAAACCAAAGCACTATCCTCTGCCTTTTTCTCCTTTTTCCTGGTGATTTAGTTATAATCCCCATACAAATTATTCCTAAATCCAGTCCTGCTATTCCTCCTGAATCCCAATCTTGCATTATCTGCCAGACATCTCCACCTCCATGTCTTGAAGACATCCCCGACTCCAACATTTCCAAAATGGAATTCATTATACTATGTATTTTTCTTAAACTGATTCTCCCAATTACATGTTTCTTTTGAGGGAAAAACCATTCTTACAGTCAACTAGGCTCGCAATCTCTGAGTCTTCCTGAACTCTTCATGCTACTTCAATAACCATATCCAATTAGTTGCCAAGTCTTATAAATTCTACTTTAACAACATCCCCTTTCTTTCCACACATCAGCATCTTAATTTAAGTCCTCATCATTTCTCACCTGACTATTGCAATAGCTTCCTAAAAATGGTATCCCTAATTCCATTTCCCCCCTCTACAATCCATCCTGTACATAGTTGACAAACCTAAAACATGGATATGACTATCACTATCCTACCCCCAAATTTTCAGTATTTCCTTATGTCTAATCTAAATACAATTTTCAATCTGATGTTTCAAATTCTCTATAATCTAGCTCATATCTATTAGTTACTTCATATTAGATTACTTTATGCTTTTCCAAGCAGATTAGAACTGTTCCCTGTAAATGACATTCCATCTCCTGCTTCCATGTGTTTTCCACAAATGGTACTCCATATTTGAAATGCACTTCCTCTTCCTTTATCAGCTTCCTAACTTCTTTCAGAATACAGTTTAGGTACCATCTCCTATATAAGGCTTTTCCTAATCCCTTCAAATATTAGTGACCTCTCTTCCTCTTGAAATTATAAATGCTTTTTTTTATTATTGACAATTAAGGTGGTATATTGGAGTATACTTGGATTCAGAAAGACCCAAGTTCCAATGCTCCTTCAGACATGTAACTAGCTAAATGACCCTTGGCAAGTCATTTAATTTCTCTCAGCCTTAGTTTCTTCATCAATAAAAAGGGATTAATAATGGTACTTACCTCATGAGGTTGTTGTATAAGCTGAAATTACAAAAAGCATTCTGCAAACCTTAAAGTGTTTATACGTATAAAGTTTACTTATTATTTATCTGTGTACATGTTGTATCTCTGCCCCCTCATCACTAAATGGAAGATAAGCTTCTTGAAGAGATTGGTTCATTTTCCTCATTCACTCCCACCACAAATCGAATCTCTTGCCAAGTCTTATAGTTTCTACCTTCACATTTTCTTACGTGTCCCCTTCTTTCTACTCACACAGCTACCAGTCTATTATAGGCTTTCATTACTTTTTGCCTGGATTACTGCAATAGCTTTCTGTCATTCTCCCTACATTGAGTCTCTCTCCTCTTTCTACTTCATTCTTCATTTATTTGCCAAAATGATCTTCCTAATGCATTGAGCTTCCATAGCAAATATTATTTGTACCATTCACCTGGCACTTATTAAAAATAATTCCCTTCATTAAAAGTCTTCTCCAATGCCTTACCCTGGGATAAAGATATTAAATCCTTTTCTTAAAAAAAAGTTTTACTAAGGGTATCTTTTGCTTTTTATACTTCATTATTTTATAATATTCCCTCTCTCAAATTATTTCCTCAAACACATGTGACCACAACCCTATTCATTTAACTCCAGTGGTTTCTTATTACTTTAAGGATAAACACAATTAATTTGGTGAGGCTTTTTGGGTAATTAAATGCAATTTTGTTTTCTAAACAAAGAACTATTTTCTTTCCCTCCAAACTCACCACTTTTGGGAAAGGAAAAAACCACCAGAACCCCTGAAATAAAAATGTACAGTTAAAAAAAATAAATTCCCCCCACTGACCATGTCCCAAAAATGTCTCAATTTACACTTTTAGTCCATTGCCTATCAGGAGGTAGGCAGACAGGTTCATCACAAGTTCTCAGGAATCATGGTTTTTCATTGTATTGATCAGAGTTCCTAAAATTTTCAAAGTTGATTGTCTTCACAATATTGCTGTATAAATTGTTCTCCTAGTTCCACTTTCGTCATTCTATAGAAGTTCATAAAAGTCTAATTTTCTTTGAAACCAAATCCTTCATCACTTCTTATAGCACAACAGTATTCCATTCACATTCAAATACCATAGTTTATTCAATTCCTCAATTAATGGATATCCCCTCAGTTTCCATTCCTTTGCTAACATAACTGCAATATTTTGGTACATACATGTTCTTTTCCTTTAATCTCTTTCAGGTATAAACCTGGTAGTGGTATCACTGAGCCAAAGGATATGCACAGTACAATAGTTTTGGGGGCATAGTGGCAAACTACCTTCCAGAATGTCTGGACCACTTTACAACTCCACAATAAAGTCATTAATCTACTTGTTTTCTTACAGTTTCTTTAGCATCTTTTTTGGTCAACTTTGCCATTCAGATGGGTAGGAGATGGATCTTGAGATTTATTTTAATTTGCATTTCTCAATTAGTGATTTAAAACATTTTTCATATGGTTATTGATAGTTTGGACTTCCTACTTTGAAAACTGTATGTTTATAACTTCTTACCTCTACCAATTGAGGGTTGACTCATAAAAAATCTATTAGTTCCCTATAAACCTTAAATATGAGATCCTTATTAGAGAAACTTGCTACAAATATATTTGCTCCTTACCAACTTCTCTTCTAATTTTAACTTCATTTGAAAATTTGAAAACTTTAATTTTATGCAATCAAGATTGTCCATTTTACCTTCTGTGACCCTCTCTATTCCTTGTTTTGTCATGAACTCTTCTCCTATCCACAGATCTGATAGGTACTACCTTCCTAATGATGCTCTTATTTAAGGTATTCCTTATGTCTAAGTCATGTACTCATTTGAAACTTACCTAGAAATATTGATCTCTAACTAATTTCTATCAGATTGCTTTACAGTTTCACCAAATTTTTCTCTAATAGTATTTGCTCCAAACTTCCTCTATCTTGCTAATGATATCTGTGAATTTATTCTAAATGCTGCTTCTAACTTCAGTTAACTGATTCTCTGGGGTTCTCTAAGTAAATTTATTGTGTCACCTGCAAAAAGCAATATTTTTTCTGTTTATGTTTTTCCTCAATTTATTGTTTCTTGTCTACTTGCTATCGTTATCATTTATAGCACTATATTGAAGAGTAGTAGTAACAAATGACACACTTGGCTTTATGCTCAATTTTAATGTTAAGGCCCCTAGTTTATGTTGGTTACAGATAATGGTTGTTCTTGGTTTTAGATACCAATTATCATTTTAAGGAAAGCTCCATTTATTTCTAAGTTTTCTGGTTTTTGTTTTTTTAAAGAGTAATGGCTGTTGCATCTTAAAAGCTTTTTTTTACTTCTAGAGATGTAATTATCTGACTTTTTGACTTATTGATATGATCTATTATACTTATAGTTTTATGAATATGCAACAAACCCAGTATTTTTTGGTATCAAGACAACCCAGCAATAACATATAATTTTGTGTTATATTGTATAGTCACTTCGTTAGTATTTAATTTAAAATTTGTGAATTGATATTAATCAGAAACATTGATTTATAGTTTTCTCTGTTTTGACTGTCTCTGGCCCAAGTATCAAGATCATACTTGTTTCACTCAAGAAATTTGGTTAGGACCCTTTATTTTCCTTCTTTTCCAGTTTATATATTGGAATTCATTATCCTCTATAATTTACTTATAATAAATTCACTTATATCCATCCTGTCATGTTTATTTCCCCTTTGGCAGTTTCTTTATGATTTGTTCAATTTATTCTTCTAAGATAGAAGCAAGTCTTCTATTTCTTCTTCTAATCTAGGTATTGTCTTATTTTTGTAAATATTCTTTGATTTAATTTAGATTTTCAGTTTTATTGGCATATAATGAAGCAAAATTTAGTTTCTAATAATTTCTTTATTTCTTCACTAGTTGTGAATTCAACCTTTCATTTCTGGTACTGGATCAATATACAGCTTAGGGCCCATGACTAGAAAGCAATCCAGAGTTTCCAAATCAAAGAAAAAAAATACTGCTAGTACTCAGAAATTAAGAATTTAAGTACCAAGGAGCCATGGGATGAGACAGGACAAAACAGGAAAGAAGGGATCACACACAGTTTAGCAGCCACCACCATAAGAGAACAGAGAATTTGGAGTATAATACTCTTGAAAGTAAAGGATATAGAATTTTAGCAAAGAATAACTTATCCAATGCAACTGAATACTCAGTACATAGCTTAGAATGTTACCCTTAGGCACAAGTCTACTCCAGTCTGGTCCTGATTTGTGACCCAGAACGGGATAGTAAACCACAGGGCTGCCAAGTAGTACCTGTTCCTGCATTCTTCTCAAGGTTGAAGTCTTCCTATATAGGTCTGGGACTTCTTCTTGATGTTTCCCCCTTGGATTTCCTGATTAGGATTCAGTCTGTTTTCTTGATCTTTCTGGAGTTGTGTTAGGGAAATTTGGCTGTACTGTTTCCTATTATTCTAACATCTTGACTCTACCAACTGATTAGTTTTCAAAATCCTTCACAACTTTACTCAAATCTATAGGTTCAGATTTCTTTATATATTATTACATTGCCATTCCAGCCTCTTGCCACCTCCCTACTCTGATTCATCCAAACTGGTATCCTCATTATTCTTCACATATCTGTTAGCTTCTCTCTCCATCTCTTTGAATTGTCTATAATATGTATTATAGAGAATATACATTCTCCTCATCTATGACTCACAGAATCTTTCATTTCCTTCAAGGTTCAATTCGTACATCATACTCAACATTAAGCATTTCCTGATCTCCTAACTGCTAGTACCCTCCTCTAAATTATATTCATTCTCTTTATATATAATCTGCACATGCATAGATACTCACAAACACCTCTCTCTATATATATGTCTACATATATTCTAATATGTGTATACATATTAGCATGTTACATATATATTAGTGTGTGTGGTGTTTGTCTCCCTTGTTAGTATGCTTCTTGACAGTAAAAACTTTCATTTTTTGCATTTCTGTCCACAATGAGTGGCATATAATAAGCACTTACACATTCATTGATTAAGTTATAATAAAGAAAAACAGTTTAGTGATACCAACTATCACTTTTTTTAATAAACTGGAAATCATGGTATTATTTATTTCTGTATTCTTTAGGGCTGGAGTCAGTTAGGTGGCAAATTTCTTTCAGGACAGATAGATGGTGCAATGGATAGAATGCCAAGCCTGGAATCAGGAATATTTATCTTCCTGATCTTAAATATGGTCTTAAACACTTACTAGTTATGTGACCCCCAGGCAATCCACTTAACCCTGTTTGCCTCAGTTTCCTCATCTGTCAAATGGGCTAGAGAAGGAAATGGCAAACCACTCCATATTTCTCTGCCAAGAAAATGCCAAATGGGGTTATAAAGAGTCAGATATGACTGAGACAACTAAACAACAAGCTTCCTTCAGCTTTTCTTTCAAACAAAATATGTACTGGCTATAAGTATACGCAATCTTTCTAGCTTCACAGATACTAAAACACAAATAAATAGACATGGCTCATGCTCACACTACAAATTGGGGTGTAAAACTGGTGAAATCATTCCTGGTAAGCATGTAACAGGAAAAGTCACTTGTTGGCTCCACTGAGATTTGTGCCTACTATCAATTGTCTCTGTTCGTTAGGGAGTAACTGAAATGTTCAAACTGTGGGTCCCCTTCAAGGTGGAAAGATTTTGTTCTAGACTTCTTTATGCAAGTAAAAGTTAATATCTCTCAGAGCAGAATACTTACAAAATCTCTGCTTTAGCCTGAACAGATCCTTTTAGGAAGTCACATACTGATAAATACTTCTCCCACAGTGTTTTAGAAATCACAGAAGCTTTCTGATTCCTAGTAGGGCATGCCTGTGCATGTACTGTGTGGTTAGTCATCACCAATATATGGTTTATGTCCTTGTTATCATCTAGGAGAGGAAGTCAATGCAGATAAAACACAAAGATTTGCTAATAGTTATGTTTTTTAAGTATACAGCATCAATACAGCTTTACATACAAGTCTCACACTTCTTGGTAGCATTTGTAGCAAAAATAGACCAATAAAATTGGTTAATTACCAACTCTAGGTTCCTTTCCTGATTCATAAAGTCCAAAGTCTTCGGGTAAAGTTTTTATGGTCATAGAGCAACATAATTTGAGTAGCACCAACTTCCTGATACCATATTTTGGATCAGTAACAGTTCAATATTGTTCTCCAATACTCAGGTCCAATTTCTGTCATTGTCTCAAAAAGAAAGTACCTTCAAAGGGCTGGCACTGGAGTCCTTTACCATAAATGCCTTGCTTCTTCACTTATATCATTCCACACAAGCAGAGAGAACAAAGAAAGTTGTGTTTTAATGTAGTAAGCTTCATATAAACTTCTGGCATGCAATGGAACTTATTAATTTTCAGCTGTATTATCATAGGTATCTCTTATTCCTTCTTTAGATATGACCATAGCTTCAGAATCATGTGACCTTCGGGACAGGACTTCTGCATCCACATTAGTCTTTCCTTTCCTTTAATTCAAAGTTAGCTAGTGCTGCTACCTATCTCTGGCTGATAGAATCTAACTTGATACAGATCAGAATGTCAGTATATTGCTGTCCACCCACACATGCAACTTCTTCACTCCATATATAGACTTTGAATTTCTCAGTTCCTTCCTACTTCAAAGATATGAACTCCAGCTTATAGATGTAATGTGTCTTTTTGTTAGTTAAGCCTCTACTAGTAATGCAACTGATTTATGTATTCAAAATTCTCTTGGCACAGGGCTCCTTCCAAAACCTCCAAGCTGACATCTGCTTACAGGGTAAAAGGCTTGCATGGGTGTGCATAGGCCAGCATTAATTATATGTGAGGCAGTTGATCAAGTCCTTTAAAACTTGCTCACATATGTTTTTCAGTCCCTAAAAGATTTTATTGATTTTCAGATAATTTTACTTTTCCTATTCTCTTGCTTCTTCAAAAACATAATGACTTGGCAAGAGCAGCATAATTTCTAAAAAATGTTCAATAACAACTTCTAAATCCTAAAAAGGACTTTAGTTCTAAAGTTCTTGCTTTGGTATGTTGTCGCACTGTTGTCATCTTTTTTTTTTAAACCCCTACCTTCTGTCTCAGAATCAATACTAAATATCAGTTCCAAGAGAGAAGAGCCTGAGGGCTAGGCAAACAGGGACTAAGTGGCTTGCCTTAGGTCACATAGCTAAGAAGTATCTAAGGTCAAATTTGAACCCAGGACCTCCCATCTCTAGACTTGGCTCTATCCATTGAGCCACCTAGCTGCCCCTGTTGTCATTATCTTTAATGAATTATTGTTTCTATTTGTACTTTGACCAAACATTCCTTAGGATTAGTTTATCCCAACTAATTTCTAATCTATTCTCCAAAAGCCCTTTACTTTTATTTCCTTATGGTAAGAAACTACCATCATACCAATAATAATTCTGCTCTTCAGCATTTGTTGGTAAGATTGTTATGCCTTAATACACAGTTTTTATGAAGGTGCCACATACATTTAAGAAACAGATAAATTCTTTCTTTCTTCCCTAAAGTGTTTTATACATGTCTAAATCAGGAGTACTTCTCTTTTCTTTGAGCTCCTACTTTATTGAAAGGCAATGTGATCCACAAACTTAGTTAAACCTCTACAAAGTTGTACTTAATCAATTGAAAATTTTAGGTCATTTTCTTCCAGCTAATTCAACCTCTTTCTTAATTTTATTCAAGGTTTTCCCAAAGTGAGGAATGATGATTGACACTAAGGTTGAGGGCTTAAGTGGCTAAGAAGATAGTGGTGCTCTCAGTCATAATAAGGAGTCTGGGAAAAAAGATAATGAATTCTGTTTTTTACATGTGATCCTAGATTTAAAGCAGAAAGAAACCATAGAGGCCATAAAGTCCACGCCCTTCATTTTTTATTAATATTTTTACTTAGCAAAAATAATTTTTTTCTCTCTTATCCTCACCATTGGAAAAAAAGAAAATAAAACCCTTTGGAAATGCATAATCAAGCAAAACAAATTCCCACATTGTCCAGGTCTAAAAAAAGTGTTTTATTTTGTACCCTGGTATATCTCCTCTCTGTCAAGAGATGGGTAAGATGATGATTACAATATTCTATAGAATCATAGTTCATCATTGGGAAGATTATGGAGTTTTTAAGGCTTTTAAAGTTGTTTGTCTTTATAATGTTGTTATTCTGCTTTGCTCACTTCACTCTGCAGCAGTTCTTAAAGGAGTTCACAGATTTCACTGAAACCATTTCTTTAATCATTTCTTATGGAAGAGTAGAAATCTTTTGTATCAATATATCACATTACAACCATTCCTCAACTAATAAGCACCCCCTTTAAAGACCAGTTATTTTCTACAACAAAAAAGGTGGTATAAATATTTTTGTGCATAGGGATTCTTTTCTTTCTTGGTCTGTCTGGGGGATGGGTCTAGTAGTGGTATCACTGTTTAGTAATTTTTTTAACATACTTCCAAATGGCATTCCAGAAAGGCTGCACTAATTCACATTTCCACCAATTGTATATTAAAGTGCCTATTCCTCCAAAGTCTCTAAAGCATGTCATTTTTTTTTGGTCATTTTTCCCAAAATGAAATCAACCTTCTTGTTTTCCATCTGAGGAAATGGAAGCACAAAGAAATAAAAGGGTTTGCCCAGAGTCACTCCACTAGGAAGGCCCTGAAGTAGAATCTGAATCCAGGGCTTCCTGAATCCTAGTCCAGGGTTCTCTCCCTATGGTTCAATTTTCAATATTCTGAAATTCTGCTGCTCAGGGGGGAGTCTAGGGCTGGATCTATAGATGTGGAGCATAATTTGCATAAAGATGATAAATGAACCCATAGATGTTCAGGAAATCAAAAAAGATATTACAGAGCAAAAAAAGAAGAGATCCTGTCATTTTTTATTTCTTTAGGGCATGCTTTAGACAATTCACTTTGATACATTGAATTTTTTATAGTTATTTTGAATTGGACTTCTCTTTCTATTATTCCTCTTGGATTTCATTAATGCCATGTAGACTGGTTGCTGATTTTTGTTGATTGGTTTATATTGTTAGTAATTTCTGATAACTTTTATTTCCTCTCAATTCACTGCGAACTCATTTTACTTTTTGATTTTGATAATTTGATTTTTCTTTTTTGAACAAGTTAGCTAATGGATCGGTAAGCATTTATTAAATGCCTACTATATGTCAGACACCAGGGGACACAAATGAGAAAGTGGAACAATCCCTGCCCTCCAGGAGCTTATATTCAATAAGGGGGACATGTTTATACATTACATAGGTAGACAAAACATTTAGACAAAAATATCTATCTATATATAGACATACACATATATCATATGAAATGTCTTTTTTTGGAGTACTAAAACTAAGGGAATCAGAAAAATTTTCAAAGATAAGACACTTAGAGCTGAAAGAAGTTATAGATTCTAAGAGGTGATGGTAAAGAGGGAGAATATTCCAGGCATAAGGGACACTCAAAAGCATAAGGGTGGAAAAGTGAATGTTGTATATAGAGTAAAGGAAATAAGTCAGTTTGGTTACAAAATGGAGTGATAAAAAGTAAAGTATAATCGGTGTGCAAAGCAAGCTGGAGTCAAATTGTGTGGGAATTTAAAAACCAAATATAGAATTGTACATTTTATTCTAAAGAAAATAGGGAGTCACTAAAGCTTCTTCAGAAGGAGAGTGACATAGGAATATCATTTTGGCATCTGTGTGGAAAATGGAATAGAGAGGAAAAGAGACCGTGAAGATTCACTCTCAGATATGTTAGGAGAACATTTAGGAGGTTTGTCTAGGTAAGAGTGCGTTAACTAGGTTGACTATATAGAGTGCAGAAGAAGGAAACAGATATTGAGGAGTCAGAATCAACAAGATGTGGTAACTGATATGAGATGGTTATGGGGAGATGACTTCTGGGTTATGCACCCAGATGGCTGAAAACACAGTGCTCTTAAAACAAATAGGGAAGAGGACAGCTGGATGGCTCAGTAGAGAGGTCCTCAGTTCAAATTTGACCTCACAGACTTCCTAGCTGTGTGGCTCTGAGCAAGTAATATTAACCAATGCCTTTAGCCCTTGCCACTCTTCTGCCTCAGAACCAGTATGCAGTATTGATTCTAAGATGGAAGATAAGAGTTACAAAAAAAAAATAGAAATAGGAAAATGAAGAGGAGGGGTAAGCGTAAGGGAAGAGATGAGTTCAGGTTTTAGATACAGACTATTGATTATTAGTTTTGAAAAAATGTATAGTTCAATTTAACATGGACTTTTCATTTTTCATTTTTTTATTTCTGCCTTAGTTTTAATTTTAAGATTTCTTCCTTTTTTTTAGATTTGTCATTTTATTTTCTAGGTTTTTAAAAAAATTCCATGATTTATCAACATCATTTTTCCCATTTTGTATTTATATACTGTCAGAAATATAATTTTTTCTCTGTAACACTCAAACTACATTAAAATTTTTTGGCATATTGTCCCATTGTCATTCTTGGTAATAGTTATTTGCTATTCTTTTGATCTGTCCTTTTGATTAACTTATTATTCAAGATGTCTTTATTTAATCTTTATTTAGACCTGTGTCATTTGTTTACATTCTCAATACAATACCAATTTTATTACATTATGGTCAGTAAATGCTATGTTTATTATTTTTTACCATTATTAATTTATTTATAACTTTTATTTTTACCCTTATTCATAATTTGCTTTTATAAAATATTTGTGACCCTGAAAATATGCGTATTCTTTAATATGATCATGGATAGCATGCCATAAGCTATTCAAATAAAACTCTTCCAATACTATTATAGTCTATTTTTAATCTTTTAGATTTATTTAGTTCTGAAAGAACATTCAAGTCTCCTACAAATACTATGTTTAATATTATCTGTCTTTTTGAGATTCAATTTTGTTTTCCCTTTACACATTTAACTACTATGGCAAATATGGTAATTTCATTGTCATGTGACAAAAGCAAGATAACTAATTGATGGGCTGTGTTCTCTTTGTAGTAAGTGCTTAATAAATTCTTATTAACTTAGTGTCCTCATAGTTGTAAGAGAAGTTTTAAAGTCCCCAAGTATGAGTTACCATCGCTTGTGATTTTATGAGTAGATAGGGACAAAATGCGTTGTGATCTTAATCCATGGTAAGAATACACATATAAACAAGATCACAGATTCACCTGAATATCTGAGAATTTTCATTGTGCGTTGTAGTTTCTTATTTATGTCTCTCAACAATAAATTTTTATTCTTGATTTATATAAATTCATAATGGAAATATCTACTTTTTTAGTTATGTAAAATATAAACTCTTCTATTTAGCTTAAAGCTCTTCATAACCTGGTCCTTTCTTTTCTTCCTTTCTTATCTATCCATCTTTACCAAATCACTCTAGTTCTATTTGCTCCTGCTTTCACCCAGTACTCTATCTCCTTTCTCAGGGCCTTTACTCAAATAGTATTCAATACTTGGAATATTTTCCCTTCCCCACCTCTAAAATCACTGGCTTCGAGGAGGAGTCAAGATGGTGGCATAGAGACAGCAAAAGTTCAGACCTCTGAAAACCCTTCCTTACCAATTACAAACTAAATGCTCCTAGGGGACTGAAAATCAAAACTAACAACAAGACAGAGCCAAGGAACTCTCCTGCTGGACTCAACTTAAAAGGTATGCCCCCAAAAGCCGGAATTCAAGAACACTTGGGTTTAAGGGGAAGGAAGAAGGAAGGTCCTGGGACCCCTACCTCACCTAGAGCACTAAGCCTCCAGCGGTAGCTGGAACCTCTGGGTGGGCAAAGGTGCTGGTCTGGAGGGAGTACCTTGTGGGTAAAGCTATTCCAGGCTCAGAGAGTCAAACACAGGCGGTGGGAAAGCAGTTAGAGAAGAAGCGCAGAGCATAGAGCAGGCAGCCTAGTTACAGTAGTGGAGACACTCCATATTGTCCCTCTCCCCCACCCCAGGCTTTGGCCTCAGGGAACATCCCGCTCTGCAACTCAGCTGGGTTGAATCTCATCAAAGCCTTCAGAGGGCAGGGAAGCTCAAGCTCCAACACCCCTCCCCCACAAACTGTGCTGAGAGATTTGCTGACAAAGCTTCAAGGGTGAAGACTGACAGAAAAACCCAAACCCACAAAAAAATGAGAGGAGTAAAAGTGCAGGCAACTGCAGGGAGTAAAGACGGGGTAAATATGAGCAAACAACAGAAAAAGAAAAAAGAAATTAAAAATTACTGGCTTCCATCAGAAACGAGCTAAAATGCAATCCCTAGAGGAGTACTTTTCTGGTATTCTTGAACTGAGGATGAGGCTGGGGGAGTGCATTCTCCTTTAGAGGTAACTTGTGACTATCTATCTTATATGTGCCTATTTATGCATGTCTTCCCCATAAAATGTAAGGTGCTCTTTGAGGATAGGGATAGTTTTTTTCTTTTCTTCTTCTTTTTTTTGGTATCCTCAGTGCTTAGCAAAGTGCTGCCTGGAACATGGTAAGTAAGAACTTAATAAATACCACTTAATTGCCTGATTGAACTGCCTGATGCAAAATAAATTTTGTTCAAGCCTTATTTTTCCTCAATATGTATATTTTTTAGCTCTGCATTTTACTCTGTTTCTTTATCTCAACTGAAACTTCTTTCTACAAAGTTACTAATTTCTAAATTTTAACAATGTCATCCTTTTTATCCTCCCAGCAGCATTAAACTCTGTTGACTACCTTCTTCTCCTGAATAATCTTTCTCTGTGTTTTTGTAACATTTTCCTCTCTTTGTTCATCACCTATCTGTCTACTTCTCACTCTCCTTTGCTGGTTCAACATCCATATTAAATCCCTAACTCTGAGTGTTCCTTAAAGGCTCTGTCCTGGACACCTTCCTATTCTCTCTGTATACTCTCTCATCAGCTCCCATAAGTTAAATCATCTCAATGGAAATGATTATGAAATTTATATATCCAGTTCTAGTCCCTATCCTGAGCCCCAGTAACATATTTCCAAATGGCCTACTTGATATTTCAAAATTTATGTTTCATAGGTATCTGAAATTCTACATGTTCAAAATTTACTTCATTATCTTTCCTCCAAACCCTCCAAGCATCTTTTCTTTTTCTGTCAAGGATATCATCATTATTCTAGTTATCTAGGTTTACAAACTCAGAATTATCTTGGACTCATCACTCTCCCTCACCCTTCTTATCCAATTATTTGCCAAACATTACCTCTCTACCTTTACAACATCTTAACACATCTGTCCCCTTTTCACTATTCATATGATCATCACTCTAGTTCAGGTTCACATTACCCCTTACTAGCCTACTGCAAAAACTGCCTATTACAACAACCTCCTAATAGATCTCAAGTCTCTCCTCTTTCCAATCCATTCTCCAGATAGTTAATTTTCTTGAACTGCAGAACTGACCATGTCACTCCATTACTCAACAAGCTTTAACGCCTCCTTGTTGACTCTAAGATAAAACAAAAGCTTTCATTTGGTTTTAACATTTTTTTCACAATTTGATTTGAATCTGCCTTTCCAACTGTATTACACATTACCTTTTTCACACAAATCTCTGGTCCAGCCAAACAGCTTTTATTTTTGTTCTTCACATATTATACTCTATCTCCTATTTTTCATGCTTCTGCATTAGTTCTTCTTCATACCTGGAATTCATTCCCTACTTTCTTCTCCTTTACCTCTCAAATTTTTTTTTAATTTCCTTAAAACTCTGTAAATTTTTAGCTTGGAAGGGCATTAACAGCTGGCAAATTAGAGGAGTTTTCATATTAAAAGTGTTATTTAAGCAGAGAATGGTCTTGAGGGCAAAACTTTTATATTTTTATCTCTATATCCCTTGCCCCTAACACAGTGCCTATCCTATTTATTAGGAGTTTAATAAATGATAAATGGAAGGAAGGCATCATTATTAAATTCCTTTATACATGCCAGACACTATGCTAAGAACTTTACAAATATTACCTCATATCCTCCCAAGTTAGGTACTATTATCTCCATTTTACAGTTGGGGAAACTAAAGCAGAGATTAACTGACATGCCCAGAATTACAGAGTTGTTAGTGTCTGAGGCCAGATTTTCATTCAGGTGTTCCTGACACCAGGTCTAGTATTCTATCCACTGAGCCACTTAGCTGCCTCAATCATTTGGCAGGTAATCAGTGTTTTAAAACATGATTTTTATGTACAATAATGCACTGGATTTTGTTTTTATAATCTACCCCTTTATTCTTTTTCATATGAAAGTTTAATTTACTTACATTAAAGTTTATAATTACTAAGTTTATGTTTTCCTCTATTTAGTTCTCTTTTATTGTAAGTCAGAAATTATTCTCTATTACTTTTGCTCATATTAATTTGATACTAACCTATTCCCACACTCACTTGTCCTCCCATTACCCTGTCCTAATCTAAATTCTTTGAGATTACTTTTTCTCATTTTTTTTACTATTTTCCAAACTTGTATCCATCCATTTCCTAGTCCAAATAAAAGTATAGCCTGGTTCTTTTCTGTCCCATCTGTAAGCCATCCACCCTCTTCAAGTGAGTTAACTGCAACTCTTTTCTGAAATCATTTACACTGCAAGGTAATTATGAGATTTATGCCCTATTTATAGACTGAAGCTCTCAAATTTTTTTCTTTATTCTCCATCCCGCTTATAAAGTGATGATCCTGAAAGACAGAATCTATTCAGATTATCTATTATTAAAATTGATGATCTCATCTACTCCTTTCTTGCTCAGGTTTTGTTTTCACTTTGTTTTTTGGAAGTGATTCCTTCAGAGAGGTCTCAATCCTATATATATTGATTCATGAAGGAGGTAATATGGTATGGAATAAATACAGAGGAACCCAAACTTATACTGTGCTATTACATTTACTATTTATTCTTAATAAGGTCAGTACATTCTACCTTTTGACATATTCCCTGAAGAACCCTGCTTTCTCTGTTGGATTTTCAAGGGGCCCAATCTCATGAGATGGTATACTGACCCTGAAATTCCAGTAGGTCATTATTTCTGGAAGGCCCTGAAAGTTGTAACAGCTTCAGTAGATTTACCACCACTTTATTTTATCATGATATGTTGAAATTCTTTCCATCCTTCAAGTTACCATCTCTCAATGAAACCTTCCTAATACCTGTCAGTTGAAAACAGCTGAGCTCCTTTTCTTAATCTCTCCTTTGCCTCTGTCACATTCTACCTTCTATCACTGACTAATATAGAAAGACTGTAAGCTCTGTGATGGCAGGGTTCATGTATATTTTCCCCTCTTTTAAAATCCCTGGTGCCTAGCATTATACTTGACACCTAATATAGGTTTAATAGTTATTTGTTTAAAAGTAGGTGCCTGTTGATTAGGGAATGGTTAGATAAATTGTGGTACATAAATATACCATAAGAAATGATGAATATGAAGACTATAGAGAGTCATGGGAAAGTTTACATGAACCAATGCAATATGAAGTAAGCAGAACCAGAAAAAACAATATAGACAATGACTACAACAATGTAAACAAAAGTACAATAACAAAATTGAAACTAAATGCTGCAAAATTATAATGACCGAGTTTGGCCCCAAAGAAGCAATATGTACTTCCCTCCCTTCTTTGCAGAGGTAGAGGACTATGTACGTAGAGCACTGCATATACTTTGGGACTTGATTGATGCATCAGTTAGTTTTGCTGAATTTTTTTTCTCTTTCTTTTTTATCCTTTGTTATAAGGAATCGTTCTCTGGGTAGGGGAGGAAAAGAGGGATATATTGGGAAATTATGGTGATGTACAAAATATATCAATAAACTTTTAAAAAATGTTTCTATGAGGGAAATAGATTAAAAAAAGACCTTACCAAAAGTTGCTTAGGTAGCTGCTCAGTGATTTTCTGGAGGAGGGACTGTGTGGGCTTCTCAGCTGACAGAAGGATAAGTTGCACATTCCTGTCTCCTTTGAGGAGAAGGCCCTTTGCTAGGATCCCAACTCGCATCACACCTTTCAGTATTCTTGATGAAGAATCTATTTTGCTATTAAGGAGATAATCATAGAAGAGAGTGTTAAAAAGCAAGTCTGAGATTCTGAAAAGCAACCACAAGAAAAATTCAAAATGCTCTTCCTGATGGCAAGGCATTATGTTTGCCTTAGTAAACAAAGGTTGTGTATTCTTCACTGCTGTTTCCTGTCAATTGCCTCCCCAACTGAACCCTTAAGTTTAAGATAGGAATCATATTAGATTTCCTCTTATAGGCTTGAAAGCATTTAGCAGGGTTAGGTATATTATAGATCTACATGTAGTAAACATGCAATAAATAGTTGAGTAATTGAAAGAAATTTTAAATGGAAGCAGAATAAGGAAAAGAAAACTAGTTTGGAAATACCAAAAATATAATTTTCCTAGACTAATGGAAAATAGTAAGGGATAATGAGAAAGAATAGTAGAAAGCAGTATAGGAAGATGGAAAGAGCCCTAGATTTGAAGTCAGAAGATCCATGTCCACGTTCCATCTCTGCCACTTGTAGTTATGTGACTGTATACATATCATATAATTTAATTGGATATCAGTTTATTCATCTATAAAATGTAGGGGTTATACTAAATTATATTTGAAGTCTGTCAAGATGGTATCTAAGGATTCTTCCAGTTTATAATCTCTGCATCTTATTATCTGTCCATTTCTATACACAGGAATTCATATTTCTTCCAGACCTTTTAATTAATCTCATGCTTGCATCTGACTGGGCAGATTTTATAATGAAGAGTTTCACTATTTAACTTTTCTAGGGTTTTAGTGTATGATACCAATCTGTATAGAGATTCTAATCATCAATGGGTTGGCCACAGCAACTCATTTTTAATGATTTAATCATTTTTAATGTACTTCATACCCTTGTGTTCTGATACTAGTATAGGAACCAACTACACTGCGGAAAGCATGGATTTTGAAATACTAAAGTCAAGAAATGCTTTTCTGTAATAACTGCTAAAATCAAAAGAAATTATGATTATCAAGTATGTGGAATAGAGGAAAGAACACTGGATTGAGAGTTAGGAAATCAAGGATTCCACCATGAGGCAACTCCCTCACTTTCTATAGAAAGACTTGTTTTCTTTGTAACAAAAGAAAGATGGACGACATCATTTGATATTTTTCCTATTCCCTATGTTCTAAAGGCCTTTCCAGCTCTAACATTCTATGAACTCAAATTACCCTTTTTCACCACCCTCTTCCTCTTGATGTTCTGATTTTTCTTCTGCCAGGATATCTGAGACCAGCTTGAGGGCTCGTTCTGAATGAGAAACCACTTTCTGAATGGCCTGTAGCTCTGCTTCAGTGGGATAAATAGTAGAATGTTTGGACATGATATGCCTGTCATCAGAAGTATTGGGACGCCTTGAACCCTGTGGGGGAAAAGGCCATATATTTAAATGAATGTAAAGGGAAGATGAGAGGAGACAAGGAGAGAAAAAGGACAAAATGACAGAATTCTCATGGCTACTTCAAAACTATCAAACCAGCAAAGCCACTGCAAACAGCATCAAAAGAAAGTCAAAGGCAGCCTGGCCAAAATCAAACGAGTCATTTAATAAGTTTGGTTTCAGGTGCTTTAAAAGGAGAGAAGGAGATAGAAGTTGGCTGGGTTAAAATATATTATATTAGGGGTGAATTTCTAACTTATGTAGAGAGTAGAAAAGAAGGGGGGAAAACACAATTTTGATCAACTCATTTTATACCTTTATCTTTTCCAGACACTCCCAGTGGATTCCTGATGACTGCAGGAAGCACAGATCTGATTTCTAGTTGGTTCCCCATTGGCAATTTCTTACATTTCCCATCTAGAGATTTTAAAATGAGATGGGTTGGCCTCTTCCCCTCAGCAAGGCTCATCAGGATCACTCAAATCTAAGATTCCCATTCAACATCAGGGGCCCAACCTGCACAGACAAATTAGTCTAAGGAGATCTAGTAAGAGTCATATTTCCAAAAATAAAGATAGATGAGTAAGATTTCCCAAGAAATGTAATGATACTGAAGAAGTCAAAGGAATAATGCCATTAAGTGAAAACATATAACCTTGTAAGAAATACAGCATCTAAGTCAGATAAACCAATTTCTAGTCACATCTTATTTATTCAAAAAAAGACAACATGGAAGCCACCTTGGGGGAAAATTAAAGAATTTTATTTCTAAAATTTATAACAAAAGTCAAACATCTTAATATATAGCAGGCAAAAGTCATGCAAACTGAAAGTAATATGAAGACTCACCAAAAGTGAGGGAACAGGTCCCCCTGGTCTGCCCATGAGGGGAGGTGGATTCCAATCAGTCACCATTCGGTGTTGATGTTTTTCCCAATACAACTGTTCTTTTTCTACTCTCCTCCAATATATTTCTTCTTCATAGCGTCTGTAGAAGAAAAGATACAATGAGACCAGAAACCATGCTAGCCAACAGTATGACTCCCCAGGCTTAATGAATTAATTATTGATTATTAATTAATCATTATGTTTTTATTTTAGATTATTATTAATCTTATTAATAACTCATGAAATAACGCTATTCTAAGAACATGGAAACAAATCAGAGGCCTCTATTTATCTGTTCCTGGATTTGAACACTGTGCTTATTAATTTGATATGATTCATTACTACTAGATCTCTCTTAAATGAGATTCTGCCCATCCTTCAGGACTAAGCCCAAAAGTCATCTTCTATATAAAAGCTTTGTCTTATCCCTTCATCCTCACTCAGAAATCTTCTACTTCCCTCACAAAATTACAAGAAATTTTTTTAAAATTTAAAAATTATTGAAATGGTAAAGAAAATGTTATTGTTATTACTATTATCATCTTTCCTTCCTTAAGTCTTCCATAGCAGTCTGGATATTATATGTGCTTTTATCATATTCTATTCTACATTATACTTATTGTATGGTTATAACCTATGTTTATGTGTTTTATAGCATTCCCCTCTAAATTCTTTTGAAATATTGCAAGTTCTATTTGGACACATATTATGGATTTAATAAATGCTTGTTTGTTTTTCAAAATAGATGTCTATTGATTGGAAATGGTTAAACAATTGTGTGTGAATGTGGAGGAGTATTTCTGCATCATAAGAAATAATGAATAAGAAGAATGCAGGGATGAATGGGAAGATTTACACGGACCAATGCAAAATAAAAATAAGCAGAATTAGAAAAACAACATATACAACTACAACAAAGGACAACAACAACAAAATTGAAACAGAATGATGCATTATTGTAATAATCAAACTTGGCCCCAAGGAAGTACTTTGTTTTCCCTTTGGATAGAGACCATACTTTAATTAGTTTTATCCATCTCTCCAGTTTCTTCCGTATTACCTATATCAGGTAGCTAATAAACTGATGTTATATCAAAGACTTAGTGCATTCAATAGTGAAGTAAAACTGGTTTAGAAAACATGAGACTTAGTTTTGAATCCAACTCTGCCATTTAGTACTCTGGGAACTTGGGTAAAACACTATCTTTTTTTTATTCTTAGTTTCCTTATCTACAAAATAGAAATAATCATACTTATACCACCTAACTCACAAAGCTCTGAGGCTCATTTCAAATAACTAATGTATGTTAAGTATTTTGTAATCATAAAGTAATATATAAATAAATGACAACCATTGTTATTATAGGAGCATAGATCACAGATTATGGAGCTGGAAAATACCTTAAAGTTTCATCTTATCCAAATCTCTCCTTTTACAGATAAGGAAACCATAGAATTTACTGACTTTTCTATGGTCAAATAACTAGTAAGTAGTAAAGATAGACTCAAATCAATGTATCCTAAAACCATCCCAATATTCTTGCTAATTCATATTGATTCATTATTATTTGATTGGTCAAAAATCATCAGAAGTTGATAAAATCATGAAGAAACAATGTAAATAGAAAGAGCGCTGAACCTGAGAGTCATAGGACCTCAGTTCAAATCTCAGCTCTGTTCCTTACTTTGTATGTATATGTGACATTCAGTAAGTCATCATTTCTTTAGGCCTGTTTCTTCATCTGTAAAATGAAGAAGTTAGACTAGATGAGTTCTGAATTTTCTTCTAGCTCTAGATCTACAATCCTTTGAAAGCAATAAGATAATAGTGCAAGAACTTAAGCAATAAAGGTTAAGTGATTTGTCATAAGTCACACAGCTAGGAAGTGAAGTCAAATTTGAACCGAGGACCCCCTCTCTGGGTCTCTTATCCACTGAGCTACCTAGCTGCCCCATGAAGAAAATTTAGTGTTATCACTGCTATGCTAATAAAAACACTGAGAAGGATAAACATTCTTCTTTTCAGAGGAAAGAAACAGTTAAATGGTCACTTAATTATCACATAATATCACATGTGATAAGATTGAAAAAGTATGAAAAGTTCATACTTTTGAAAATTTCTCCCCATTTCTACCTCATTTCTATATGATGACGCTGCTGTTCCTCTCTCCATCGCTTCAACATATCTTTCTGTTTCTGTTTCTTTATTTTCTCCTCATGATGCTTCCGAGCTCGATTACTGGGCTTAATCTCAACTGGGAGATCGGGATTCACTTTTTTCTGAATAAAGATAAAAATATTTAGGGAGTTAAAAAAATCTCACATGGAAAAAATCATAGTATAATTTACTTATTCCTTGATGAGAAAACTTAGGTTTAATTCTAAAGGGAAAAATCTAAGGAATATGAAAAAAGGATATTGCCTAAAGATATTAGCATAAATGCTTTGGAAACTCACTGATCATCTTAATTTTTTAAAGATACATTTAAAAAAATGCAAGCAAGGTCAGCTACTAGAGAACGGATGAATATAAAAGCATGGCATAGTCCTATAAGAAGTATATCAAACCACTTCCTAGCTGTGTGACCCTGGGCAAGATGCTTAACCTCTATTGCCTAGGCCTTGCCATTCTTCTGTTTTAGAACTGATATTATTATTTTTTAAAAAGGGACAACTTTTACAAGAGTGTTATAAAACTCAAAGAACCAAGGTTCATAAGGAAAGCAATGTTGAACAGAATGGCATAATGAGGGAAAGAGAAGGATTAAGGAAGTAGATTGCTTATCAGAGTGGATAGTATAATGGATGACAAACAAAATTAAATCCTAATTTTGCTCCTGTTTGTTTTATAAAGGAGAAAGAAAAAGGTGATTAACTGTCTGAAAATAGGGAGGTAATAGATTTACTGTACTTTGCTCTTATTAAATGATAAGTGTAGTTTTTAAAAACTAAACCCTTTGGTTTTTAGAATGCTTCACCATTCAATCTTCTTACATTCCAGCCTACCTTTCCAGTTTTACCACATAGTATTCTCCACACACTAGAGTTCAGCCATATTGGTCTATTCTAGTGATGGTGAACCTTTTAGATACCATGTGCCATGTCATTTTCCCCCACCCAGACTGGGCACCGTGCCCTGCCCCACCCCAAGCCTGAATGCCCCTCACCATCACCTTACCCCAGACAGGGGTAGGAGAAAGGGAGGGAAGTAACTCGGGTGCTCTGCTCAGTGGAGGGAGTAAGGGGAGGAGGCACAGTGGAGAGGGGGGAGGGAACAGCTCCGCAGAGTCCCTCTGCCTTTCTAGTATCTAACTAGCACACATGCCCACAAAGAGGTCTCTGTGTGCCATCTTTGGAATGTGTGTCATCAATTCACAATCATGGGTCTATTCCATACAACATTCTACGTCCCCCACCTGGTATGCATTCCTTGTGTACCTCTTGGCTACCTCAAGTATCTGATCATTCCTGCTCTCAGAATATTTTCTCTTAAGCATAGAGTTGTTCCATGTGACTCCAATGGCTTCCTATTGCCTCTAGGATAAAATATAAACTCCTCTACTTAGCCTTTAAAGCCAATACAACCTGGCCCAAACTATCATTCCAGCTTCACTGGCTATTACTCCTCTTCTACCCACCCACCCCCACACTCAGTGTAAGGTGAAACTGTCTTCCTCTCCATTTCCTACATGATGCTCCCTCTTCCATCTCCATGTCTTTACATTGGCCAACCCTCAAGTCTGGAAGGCACTTTCCCCTCACCCCTGTTTAACAGTCCCTCTCCTCTCTTCCTTTAGGATGCTGCTCAAACATCATCCTCTGCATGAAGTCTTTCCTGATTTCCCAACTGCTGGTGACCTTATTCCCAAAAAACTTTCATTGTATTTAACTACTGTGTGTGTACATCTACATATATGTGTTTGTATTTATTAACTTCATATTTATGTTATATAGAGTTTACATTACTCATCTCTCCCATTAGAATGTAAGCTCAATATAAGTAAAAACTGTTTCATTCTTTGCACTTGAATCCTCAATGTCTAGCACAGTGCCTACACATACAGGAGATGACTCTTATTCTTATTTCATCAGTTCCTTAATAAAATTGCTGTCTTATTTTAGTACAAAAACTTTTAAATTTTATATAATCAATATTTTCCATTTTATCTCCTGTGAACCTCTATATTTTGTTTAGTTAAGAACTTTCCCCCCTCTAAATAGCTGTGAAAGATTTTCTCCTTCCTTGCTGTCCTAATTTGTTTTTGATATGATCTTTTCTACTTAGATCATGGTTCCATTTGGACTTTATTGTAGCAAATGGTAGGAGAAGGTAGTTCAATCCAATCTCTGCCAGATTGCTTTTCAGTTTTCCCAGTAGTTTTTATCAGATAGTGAATAATTACCTTAGTAGTTGGGGTTTAGGGGGTTATTAACACTGTATTACTTAGGCTTGTTTGCTTCTGGATCTTTGGTACCTAATCTATTCTATTTTTTTTTAAACAGTACCAAATAGTTTCAATGATTCATACTGTAAAATATTATTTGAGATCTAATCTTTCTAGGAACCCTTCCTTCCTTTTTCAATATTTCCCATTCGATTCTTGACAGTGTTCCTCTAGCTAAACTGATCCTAGCTCTAAAATGTAACCTTTGATAGTCTGACTGGAATGGCACTTAATCAATAAACTAACTTAAGTAGTATAATAATTTTTATTATATTGCCTTAGCCCAACCAGGAGCAATAATTTTCTGTAATTATTTGTCCTTATTATCCTTGTAAAGAGTATTTAGTAATTGAATTCATATAATTTTTTTGGCAAAGAGATTTGGGGCACAATGCACCGACACACAGAGTATGGAAAATTCACATAAAATTTTTTGGCCCTCTCTTCATACCAGAGAAGTCTGGATTTTATGGGCTGTTTACAGTACCTTATTGTAAAACCTGGGTTTATACACAGGTCAATATTAAGATATTTCTGGACGTTGTGTATCTGCTGGTTTTTGCATTATACTTATAAAACTAACTTTTTACTTATTTTAACTTTTAAAAAGAAATTGTATATATTTATAGTATTAAAAGATAAAACATGTTGATATTATACAATACTATACATATATTTTCTGCATTTTTGAGTTTCTAAACTTTTCCAATATTGTCTATTGGCCTTTGTGAATCAATGGTAGCTTCTACAAAACTCCCTCAAAATTCCCATTTAATTTCTTATGCTCACCTGTAATAATTTGAAACCACAATGGGGAAGTTGTGGAAGGGATACTTGTGTTGTCATTTTTACTATATTGGCATGGCCTTGAGCACTGACTATTCCTCTAAGAAGTTCTTCTTTATTTCTCTATCATTGCTTCTTTTGTTTTTGTCTTAATATATAGAAATAATGGTGATTTTTGAAGATTTATTTTGTAGCCTGAAACTTTGCTGGAGCTTTTTATCAATGTATCTGCCAATTCCCCAAGATTTTCCAAGTAAATAATCATGATCTTAGCAAACAGGGTTCATTTTATTGCCTCTTAATTTATAGTTATTCCTTTATTCTTGTCTTAATGCTATTGCTAGCATTACCAGAACTAATTAAATAATGTCTAAGAGAATGCTTCACACTTCCATGTTTACTGGGAAAAGTTTTACTGTACCCTCAATTGTATATAATGCTTGCTTTTGGTTTTAGATGCTTTTTATGATGTCAAAAAAGTCCATTCTTATACTTTCTGAATATCTTTGATTAGCATATCTCCTTAATTTTTTATTTGATGTTAATATTCAGAGAGTTTTAATAAATTATTTTCTAATTATATTATCAGAGAAATATATGATCTTAAAACACACACAAAAGACATATTACTGAAGGAGAGCCTTTAAGACTACCTTTTGGGAGGCAGGGAGGTGGCTCAGTGGATTGAGATCCAGGCCTAGAAACCAAAGGTCCCGAGTTCAAATCTGCCCTCAGACACTTCCTAGCTGTGTAACTGTGAGCAAGTCACTTAACCCCTATTAACCTAGGTGTTACTGCTCTTCTGCCTTGGAACCAATATACAGTATTGATTATAAGATGGAAAATAAAGGTTTTTTTTAAAAAGACTACATTTTGCTTTATCAAGTCAAATGCCTTCTTGTAATTAAACACTTTATTTTTTAAATTTGCATCAATGTTCATTGGGGATTGTGATGATTAAAATAGTGGAAGACATAAACTGTTACAGATAAAAGAGTGGTTGGCTTAAATTGTGACCGCAGAAAATATGGTTTCAAGACAGTGTCTTGTTTTAAATCAAATATAAGGTGGTCGCCAGGGGAAAATTCCCAGATATTAAATATACCCAAGTCAGCTGGGTTTTATAGAGATTTTAATTAATACAAATGAGGAATTAATGAAAGAGAGAGAGAAAAAGGAAATAATGAGAAAAAGGGCTAGACCAACCTAGGCCAGCATGAGCCAGCCTAGGCTGAAAACCCTAAGAGAGAGATCAGTCTTTTATCCACTCACCACAAGATTTGTCCAAGCAAGATTCTAGTGTTCAGAGACACCAGCTGCCTCCTCCAATTCAGCTTTTCCCAGCTGAATCTCCAGAGAGAGTTCTTCTGAGACAGTCCCTTCTCTCAGCTTTTCATCTCCTTTTAAAGGGAATTTTCTCCTATGTCACCTCTCCTAAGTTCTCACATCTACCAATCACAGTAGACATTTTCCAAAGGACAGACCATTCTTAATTCACACCTAAGTAGACTTAAACTTTTGATTAAGTTCACACCTGAAAAAAACCTCTGAGTAAGTTCTCACCTCTTTGCTCCTTGTAAATTCACAAGTTGCCTGACCTTTATAGGTACTTAGCACCCTTTTGTATTAGATCTAAAAATAGGCACAGCTTAAGAACTTTTGCCTTACTATAAGTATGGGTTTAAGTATTTTTCATCGTTCAGCAAGGAGTTTCTTCCCCTAAAGCATGCTTAAGTAGGGGTGGAGTAGAGGTCTCACATGGCTTCATTGTTTAAAATGGGGAATGGTCTTAGCCAAATCTTATGAAGTAGGGTCTGAGAATTTTTAAGATTCACAGGATATTTGTTGGTAGTTCTCTCTCTCTCTCTCTCTCTCTCTCTCTCTCTCTCTCTCTCTCTCTCTCTCTCTCTCTCTCTCTCTCTCTCTCTCTTCTTTTTTGGCTCTCCCTAATTCTCTTATCCAGGCCAAATTTATATCACAGAAAAAATTTGATAGGATTTCTTCTCCTCCTCTTAGGTGATACAATAAATAGAGTACTGTCCCTGGAGTCAGGAAGACCTGAGTTCAAATCCAGCCCCAAACACTTAGCTGTGTGGCCCTGGGGAAATTGCTTAACCTCTGTTTGCTTTATTTTCCTTAGGACAATTAGGTGTCACCGTAGACAGAATACTAGTTCTGGAGTTAGGAGGACCCAAGTTCAAATCCAGGCTCAGACATTTACTAGTGTTGCAGGTTAAAAATATTGGTGGGAGTTTGATGAAAGTTACGAAGATCAGTTTGGTAAACCACCAACACTTATTTATTCACAGGAGAGGTTAGGATAGAAAATAGGAGATAGGAAATAAGAGATTATCGTATTACTATGCCTAAATCCAAACCCTATACTAAATCTCTAAGAAACTCTAAATCTAACTGCCTTCTTGGGCAGGATCTTCTTGCCTGACAATGCAAGCCTAACTAAAACTTCTCTGACTATCTAAGATTATATTCTCTATCTATCTATTTATGCTAATTAATAAATCTTTATCTTCTCCAACCTCCTTAAATCAATATCTGAAACCAAATTGTCAGAAGTCAACTGTGGAGAGGTTAATTTGTATTTGAAAGGTTCAGTCTTTTAGTATTGAGCAGTGGTTCTCAACCTCTCAATTTGTAGCAATGAGAATACATCAAGATTTTAGATAACATTCCTGAGAATTTCCAATTGGGGGTTCTTTCATGAAGTGATGGGTAGATTATGTTTTCATTTTGTTCTCTTGTTTTAATGTCTGGACAATTTTCTTTCATTTCTTGAAATATGATAACCAGATTCTTTTTCTAACCAAGGCTTTCAAGTAGTCTAATTATTCTCAAATTAACTCTTCCCTGATTTATTTTACAGGTTGATTGTTTTTTAAATAAAGTACAATACATTTCCATCTATTTATTCTCTTTTGACTTTGTTTTAGTACCTCTTGTTTTCTTATGAAATGATTAGCTTCTATTTTGCCTCATTTTAATTTTCTGAGAGTCTATTACATGAGTAAGGTTTTGTACTAAGCTATTAATTCTATTTTCAATTCTCTTCTTAATAGTTTTCATTTCTTTTCTACTTCTTTTCCCTATTATTGTCATTTCACTTATGTCATTTTAAATTCTTTTGGGCTTTTTCTTAGCTCTGGCATAATTTCTTCTAGGAATTCTGTTTGATTCTATAGCCAAGCTCTTCCTTTCTTAGAGACTCTTATCATAGGAGTTTTGAAAGTATTCTTCTCTTCTAGTTTATGTCTGGAGGATCTCTGGAATCATAATAATATTTTGGTCATTTTTTTAGATTGGACCACTCACTATAAGACCTATCCACTATAAAAGTTATCTTGCTATCCTTAGAACAATATTATAAGTGCTATGTTATTGCCTTCAAGGGACCAAGACTAACTAGTCAGCGCAAAAGGCTCTGAGTGAGTCACATAGCTCTTTCTCAGAAGGTATCCAGATCAGGATAGAAACTACCTCGCTGCCCTCAGGGGGTCAGTCCCACTTCTAGGAGACCAAAACTTCTTGCCTGATATGAATCTGAAGGCAAATCTGAAGGATTGAGATTAGAACTACTGATTGAGGTCTTACTCCTCAAATTCCACTATTCCTCTCTCTTGGAGTTAGAAATTCTTCAGTATGAAGATGGGATTAACTCTCCCCTGCCCATTTTTAGATTTAATCACCAGAAGCATATACATCCGGGGGGAGGTCTGTGACCCTCGTGGAAGGAAGTCACAGGAAGTGACAAAAAGGAATGGTCTTTAAAAATGTCAAGAACTTGAGACTTCTGAGTAAGCATGGCAGCAGATTAGACGGGACTTACTTCCCCTCCTCAGTTCCAACGATATAGACAACCCCAAAAGACCCCAAAAAAACTATCCTCATAAAAATGGAGGGACTCTACAGTAGGGCACAGCATTGAAGGTATGTGGGATTCGGGCATTTCCACACTATAAGGGAGCAAAAAAGCTCCCACCCAAACTTGAGCTGATCTACCCTCCACCACCACACCTATAGAGCCAGAGTTAAAGTCAGCACACCCCAGAATCAACGAGTGAGCAAGGGGCACCCCTGGAGTGAGCAAGGGGCAGCTCAAGGTCTTGGGAGCTGACTAACACCACCAAGGACTTACTCCTGAAAGCAGTAACACCTGAAACCCCAGAAGGCAGGCAGTGGAGCTCAGATCTTGGGCACTCGGAACCAGCACACCATAATCAACTAGTGTGCGAAGGGCATCCCTGGAGTGAGCAAGGGGCACCTATAGGTCTTGGGAACTGACTAAGACCACCAAGGACTTACCCCTGAGAGTAGTAACACCCGAAACGCTGGCAGGCAGAAAAGCACAGACCTTGGGTGCCCCCAGGAAGGTAGTGCAGCTACGGAGAATTGAGAGATTGCCCCAGACAAAAGCCTTGCTCCTTAGCTCCATACACAGAGAGCCAGCCCTCCTCACTCAGATTTCTGACTGGAAAGGGAAGGAAAAACCATAGAGATGGCAAACGGTGCCCAGGAACAACTTCCCAACACCAAGAAAAGCAAGAAGAAGGGGTTGATTTTGGATAATTTTTACAGAGGAAAAATACAGACAACAGAGGAAATAGCAGAAGAAAAAACCCAAACAAATGCTCTAAAATCTTCCAAAATAAATGGAAATTGTCCACGAGCTCTTGAAGAATTTAAATTGGAGGTTATCAAAAGGATGGAAGCCTTCTGGCATGAAAAATGGGAAATAATGCAAAGAGAATACAACAATCTGAGGGACAAGAACTCCCAATTGGAGAAACAGTTGGAAACCTCAAAAAGCAGGATAGGCCAAACTGAAAAGGAAAACCAGTCTTTAAAGACCAGAATTAGGCAACTGGAAGACAATGATCTTGCAAAACAGCAAGAATTAATAAAGCAAAGTCAAGAGACTAAAAAAATAGAAGAAAATATAAAATATCTGACAAGGTGACAGATCAGGAAAACAGAGGAAGGAGAGACAATCTGAGAATCATTGCTCTACCTGAAAAGTCAGAAATAAACAAAAATATTGACATCATAATACAAGAAATCATCCAAGAAAACTGCCCTGATGTTCTAGAACAAGGGGGCAAAATAGACATTGAAAGACTTCATAGAACACCCTCTACACTAAATTCCCAAAAGGCAACTCCCAGGAATGTAATTGCCAAATTCCAAAGCTTTCAAGCTAAGGAGAAAATCCTACAAAAAGCCAAAAAGAGACAATTCAAATACCAAGGAGCACCAATCAGGATCACACAAGACCTGGCAGCTTCCACACTGAAGGACCACAAGACCTGGAATACAATATTCAGAAAGGCAAGAGAACTGGATCTTCAACCAAGAATCATCTCTTCATCAAAACTGACTATATACTTCCAGGGGAAAGTATGGGAATTTAACAAAATAGAAGATTTCCAAGTATTTGTAAAGAAAAGACCAGAACTCAGGGGGAATTTTGATATCCAAACACAAAGAGCAAGAGAAACATGAAAAGGTAATTATGAAAGAAAGGGAAAAGGAGAAAAATTTTTTTTCTTTATTCAAACTCTCTTCTATAAGGGCTACAATTAGATCAAATTATATATATTAACATATGGGGAAAATGTTATTTGTAAAGCTCAAAAACTGTATTCATAATTATAGTAATTAGAAGAATCACTCATAAGGAAAGATTGGAGCATTAAAGGCTAGAAGATGATATGTACAAACAAAGAAAAAAAAGAAAAAAGAAAAAGGGTGGAGGGGTGGGAATCAATGATGATACCAAGAGATACTTGAAGAAATAGAAATAAAATAAATAGAATAATCTTTTTCACACAAAGATACACATGGGAAGGGGAGGGGAAGAATACTCTTATAAGAAGGAGAGGAAGAGAGTGCTAATAAATAATACTTAAACCTTACTCTCAGTGAAATCAACTCTTGAGAGGGAAGACCATCTAGATCAATTGGGATCCTGAATTCTATCTTATCCTACAGGGTCGGGGAGAGGGGGAAACTAAGGGGGATAAAACTAAGGGGATTAAAAGTAAACCACTGGTTTAAAAGGTTATAGCAAAAGAAGAGAGGATATCAAAATTCTAGGGAATTCACAAGTGACAATCATAACTTTGAATGTAAATGGGATGAACTCACCCATAAAATGTAGACAAATAGGAGAATGGATTAGAATCCAAAATCCTACCATATGTTGTCTGCAAGAAACACACCTGAGGCGGATATTCACAAGCTCAGAATTAAAGGTTGGAGCAAGACCTATTGGGCCTCAACTGATAGGAAGAAGGCAGGAGTTGCAATTATGACATCTGACAAAAGCCAAAGTAAAAATAGACCTGATTAAAAGGGATAGGGAAGGTAAATACATCCTGATAAAAGGGAGTATAGACAATGAGGAAATATCACTAATAAACATGTATGCACCAAATGGTATAGCATCCAAATTTCTAATGGAGAAACTAGGAGAATTGAAGGAGGAAATAGATAGTAAAACTATACTAGTGGGAGACCTGAAACTACCACTATCAAATTTAGATGAATCAAATAAAAAAAATAAATAAGAAAGAGGTAAAAGAGGTGAATAAAATCTTAGAAAAATTAGAGTTAATAGATATATGGAGAAAAATAAATAGGGACAAAAAGGAATACACCTTCTTTTCAGCAGCACATGGTACATTCACAAAGATTGACCATATACTAGGTCATAAAAACATGGCATACAAATGCAAAAAAGCAGAAATAATAAATGCAACCTTTTCAAATCATAAGGCAATAAAAATAATGATCAACAAGGGTACATGGAGAGCCAAATCAAAAATTAATTGGAAATTAAATAATAGGATTCTCCAAAATCAGTTAGAGAACAAATCATAGAAACAATTAATAATTTCATTGAAGAAAATGACAATTTCCTTTCAATGACATCCTTTCAAACCTTATGGGATGCAGCCAAAGCAGTATTCAGAGGAAAATTTATATCCTTGAGTTCATATATTAACAAATTAGGGAGAGCAGTGGTTAATGAATTGGACATGCAAATCAAAAAACTTGAAAGCGAACAAATTAAAAACCCCCAGAAGAAAACCAAATTAGAGATCCTAAAAATTAAGGGAGAAATTAATAAAATCAAAAGTGACAGAACCATTGACTAATAAATAAGACTAGAAGCTGGTATTTTGAAAAAACAAATAATATAGACAAAGTACTGTTCAATCTAATTAAAAAAGGAAAGAAGAAAAGCAAATTAATAGTATCATAGATGAAAAGGGAGAACTCACCTCCAATGAAGAGGAAATTAAGGCAATCATTAAAAACTATTTTGCCCAACTATATGGCAATAAATATGCCAATCTAAGTGATATGGATGAATATTAATAAAAATATAAATTGCCTAGATTAACAGAAGAAGAAATAGAATTCTTAAATAATCCCATATCAGAAAAAGAAATTGAACAGGTCATCCAAGAACTCCCTAAGAAAAAAATCCCCAGGGCCTGATGGATTCACAAGTGAATTCTATCAAACATTCAAAGAACAGCTAATCCCAATACTATACAAACTACTCAACATAATAAGCAAAGAGGGGGTTCTACCAAATTCCTTTTATAACACAAATATGGTACTGATTCCAAAGCAAGGCAAGTCAAAAACAGAGAAAGAAAATTACAGACCAATCTCCTTAATGAACATAGATGCAAAAATCTTAAATAGAATACTAGCAAAAAGACTCCAGCAAGTGATCAGGAGGGTTATTCACTATGATCAGGTAGGATTTATACCAGGAATGCAAGGATGGTTCAATATTAGGAAAACCATCCACATAACTGACCATATCAACAAACAAACCAACAAAAACCACATGATTACCTCAATAGACTCAGAAAAAGCCTTTGACAAAATACAACACCCATTCTTATTGAAAACACTAGAAAGTATAGGAATAGAAGGGTCTTTCCTAAAAATAATAAAGAGTATCTATTTAAAACCATCAGCCAACATCATCTGCAATGGGGATAAACTAGATGCATTCCCAATAAGATCAGGAGTGAAACAAGGATGCCCATTATCACCCCTATTATTTAGCATTGTACTAGAAACACTAGCAGTAGCAATTAGAGAAGAAAAAGACATTGAAGGTATTAAAATTGGCAATGAAGAGACCAAGCTATCACTCTTTGCAGATGATATGATGGTCTACTTAAAGAATCCTAGAGAATCAACTAAAAAGCTAGTCGAAATCAACAACAAGTTGCAGGATACAAAATAAACCCTCATAAGTCATCAGCATTTCTATATATCTCTAACACATCACAGCAGCAGGAATTCCGTTCAAAATCACCTTAGACAAAATAAAATACTTAGGAACCTATCTCCTGAGACAAACACAGGAACTATATGAACACAACTACAAAACACTATCCACACAATTAAAACTAGATCTGAGCAATTGGGAAAACATTAACTGCTCATGGGTAGGATGAGCTAACATAATAAAAATGACCATCCTACCTAAACTTATCTATCTATTTAGTGCCATACCCATCAAACTTCCAAAAATTTCTTTAATGAATTAGAAAAAACCATAACAAAGTTCATTTGGAAGAACAAAAGATCAAGGATATCCAGGGAAATAATGAAAAAAAAATACAAAGGAAGGTGGCCTTGCAGTGCAAGATCTCAAATTATATGATAAAGCAGTGGTCATCAAAGCAATTTGGTACTGGCTAAGAGACAGAAAGGAGGATCAATGGAATAGACTTGGGGTAAGGGACTTCAGCAAAACAGTCTATGACAAACCTAAAGAACCCAGCTTTTGCGACAAAAATCCACTTTTGACAAAAACTGCTGGGAAAATTGGAAGACAGTGTGGGAGAGATTAGTTTTGGATCAACACCTCACACCCTACACCAAGATAAACTCAGAATGGGTGAGTGACTTGAACATAAAGAAGGAAACTATAAGTAAATTGGGTAAACAGAGAATAGTATACTTGTCAGAGCTTTGGGAAGGGAAATATTTTAAAACCAAGCAAGCCTTAGAATGAGTCACAAAATGTAAAATCAGTCATTTCGACTACATCAAATTAAAAAGGTTTTGTACAAACAAAATAAATGTAACCAAAACCAGAAGGAAAATAACAAACTGTGAAAAAAATCTTCATAACAAAAACCTCTGACAAAGGTTTAATTACTCAAATTTACAAAGAACTAAATCATTTGTACAAAAAATCAAGCCATTCTCCACTTGATAAAAGGGCAAGGGACATGAACAGGCAATTCTCAGTCAAAGAAATCAAAACCATTAATAAGCACATGAAAAAGTGTTCTAAATCTCTTATAATCAGAGAGATACAAATCAAAACAACTCTGAGGTATCACCTCACACCTAGCAGATTGGCTAGCATGACAGCTATGGAAAGTAATGAATGCTAGAGGGGATTAGTAAAATCCCCTCCAGGAAGGTGGTAAAATTGGGACATTAATTCATTGCTGGTAGAGTTGTGAATTGATCCAACCATTCTAGAGGGCAATTTGGAACTATGCTCAAAGTGTGATAAAAGACTGTCTGCCCTTTGACCCAGCCATAGAACTGCTGGGATTGTACCCCAAAGAGATAATAAGGAAAAAGACTTGTACAAAAGTATTCATAGCTGCACTCTTTGTGGTGGCAAAAAATTGGAAAATGAGGGGATGCCCTTCAATTGGGGAATGACTGAACAAATTGTGGTATATGCTTGTGATGGAATACTATTGTGCTCAAAGGAATAATAAAGTGGAGGAATTCCATGGGGATTGGAACAACCTCCAGGAAGTGATGCAGAACGAAAGGAGCAGAACCAGGAGAACACTGTACACAGAAATTGATAGACTGTGGTACAATCGAATGTAATGGACTTCTCCATTAGTGGTAATGCATTGATCCTGAACAACCTGGAGGGATGCAGGAGAAAAAACACTATCCACATTCAGAGGAAAAACTGTGGGAGTGAAAACACCAAAGAACAACAACTGCTCAATGACATGGGTTGAAGGGGATATAATTGGGGATATAGACTCTAAATGAACATCCTAGTGCAAATACCAACAACACGGAAATGGATTCTGATCAAGGACACAGGCAATACCCAGTGGAATTGCGCGTTGACTATGGGAGGGGTGGGAGGAGGGGAGGAAGGAATAGAAAATTATTTTTGTATCCAAGGAATAATGTTTGAAATCGACCAAATTTTTAAAAAATTTTAAAAAAATGCTATGGACTTCCTGTGAAGAGGTCTTTTGTCTTCAACTTGATCTTGAAGGAGCTCCAGCTTGAGACCTCAGACAGCTCTTGAACTTTAGAACTACCACATGGGGTAAGTGAAAAAGTCTGACTCCTTTCCTGGATTTTCTGAAGGGACTAGCCTCAGTAAAGGCCTACCCTCTGGAGAGAGGCTTCATGCATCCCCAGGTCCTCGGCTCAAGGCTGAGGCCCCTTTGGCTGAAGGACTAGCCTTGCCTGGGTTGAGCCAGGGGTTGGAGCAAAATACTTAGTGTGTTGGGTTAAATATTTTACCCTAACCTTCTCTCTGATTTTCTTACTTTCACTCTTTCTATATTTTATAAATAAATTGCTAAAAAAATCATTTTGAAGTTGATTAAAATACCTGGAGACACTAAATAATCCAATCCAACCTTTTATATTAACCTCTTACATTCTTGCCCCTTACATCAGAGGCTCTGTTTCTTGCCTAGGAGTGAGTGAAATGTTACCCTTTAAGAGGCCCTGGATTGGTGAGAGCAACCTTGCTGTTCTTTAGGATTGAATCTGTCACATTGTCACCAAGTTCTCACTTTTTACAATAAAGGGCAATACCACCCTCCCAGTCCCAAAGACATGAAAAACAAGAGTTATCTTTGACTCTTCACTATCTCTCATACATCATATCCAATCTCTTGCCAAAGTTTATCAATTTAACTTTGGCAATATCTTTCAAATATGTCCCCTTCTCTCCATTGTGTGATACTGGTAGAAGCCCTCATCATCTCACAACTATTGAAACAGCCTTTTGAGTGATCTCCCTGCCTCAAGTCTCTCCTCACTCCAGGTTATACCCTAAATTGCTAAAATGATTTTCTTAAAGTGCAGGTCTGATGTCACCCCCTATTCAATAAACTTCAATGACTCCCTATCGTCTTCACAATCAATACAAAAATTCTGTTTAGTATTCAAAGTCCTTTATAATCTAATCCCTCTTTTTATACCTTTGCTCCCGATATGCTCTCTTCAATCCAAGGACACCTGTTCCACCAACAAGATAATCTAATTCTTGGTTCTGGGCATTTTCTTTGGCAGTCTGCCATGTCTGGAATGTTCTCTCTCCTAATCTCAATTTCCTGGCTTCCCAGGCTTCCTTAAAATCCCAGCTAAAACCTTATCTTCTACAGAAAGCCTTTCTCAACCCCTCTTAATTCTAGTGTCTTTACTCTTATTTCCTATTAATCCTGTTATAGTTGTTTGTACAGAATTGCTTGCTTCTTGCTTCTCTCATTATATGGTGAGCTCCTTGAAGGTAGAAATTGTCTTTTGCCTCTTTTTGAATCACCAGTGCTTAGCATAGCTAGTAGGCACCTAGTAGGCACTTATGTTTACTGGCTGACATGTTCTTGGGATGATTTAGCTTAGCTGTAATACTAACCTAGATGTAAACTCTTTTTCACCTTTATTGCTTTTTTCCTATTTTCTAAGGCAATGCTGCTCTCAATCTCCCACTATTCTACAATATACTGTTCAGCAATGGGTTTGTATTCAAAATTAGTTGCCTTTGACTGCTGTATCTCTCCACTTGTTAAAGAAATATTTGCTGTTTGATCTTTTCATGTTCTTGTAGTGGCAACTGTTTTATGTCAATTAAACTTTTGCAGGAAATATCCTTAATATTATTCTATTTGCTTCTTTTTCATATCATAATTTTAGGCATCAATGGCTGATTTGTATGTCAGGTTGGAACTGTTGTATTTGCATAATGTCATCTTCTCATTTTAATCGTTTCTTTTGATGATGTTTTTAAAAATAATTAGTTTTTTCAGTTAAATGTAGAAACAATCTTTGACAATTGTTTTCTGACAATTGGAGATTCAGATTTTCTCCCTCCCTTCCCCTATGCCCCCCCCATCAAGGTGATGGTGTGATATGGGTTATACCAATACTTTCATGAAATACATATTTCCATATTAGTCATGTTGTGATAGAAGATACATTTCACACATATAATAAAAAAATTCATGAAGGAAATAAAGTAGAAGATTGCATACTTTGATCTGTAATTAGATTTCAACAGTTCCTTCTTTGGCTGATGATTTTTACTGTTGTTCCTAATAGTCAATATTCTGAGTGTATATCTGTATCTGGTACAGCTTCCAAATTAGTAACCAATCATTTCCTTTCTAGATTATTTGCTGTTCCCCATATATACAGTTTATCTCCTCACCTCAATGTCTTTGCACAGTTGTTTCCCATGCTTGGAACATTCTTCCTCTTCATCTCTTCTCAGAATATATAAATTCCTTTAATGTGCCAACATCTACATGAGGTCTTTTTGATCCTCTCCAGGTATTAACCCTCTCTCTCTTGAAATTATTTTATATTATTCTATTTATACTTTACATTTATTTGTATGTGAAAACGTTCCATGACCCAGGGAAATAGAAGGTTGCTGAGGATAGTACTGCTTTGTTACCTTCTATTCCCAGCACGAAGCATAGTAGAGTCTTGACTGGACCTGTGATTTCACTGGTATAAGGAACTCTCTAGTGAGGACAATCTACAAATGTAAATCAGCACCTCTGCAATTCACAATCCTGGAGAACAATGAGAAGTTAAATGACCTGTGAAGGATCTTATTGCTGGTATGTGGATCAGAAATAGGACTAGAACTCAGGTCAACTGGGCTCTGAAGTATTTAGGCAGCTAGGTAGTGCACTGTAGAGCACTGGGCCTGGAAACAAGAAGATCTGAGTTCAAATTTAGCCTCACTTACTAGCTGTGTTAACCTAGACAAATCATTAAACCTCTTTCAATCTTGGTTTCCTCACTACAAGGATAATAATAATACCTACCTTTTGAGGTTGCAAATGAGAATCAAATGAGATAAATACTTGTAAATTACTTTGTAAACCTTAAAGTGCTAGTTATGATTATAATTATCACAGTAAATTATAAAAATAATAATTAACATACATCTTCATCAGTGCATTTGCAACCATCTACACCTTACCCAGTGCAATTCTTGTTAATAATAACTATTTACATTTATATACATTTATGTTGTGCAAAGTATTTTGAACCTTGTGAAGCAGGTAGTTCAAGCACATTTAAACTCATTTATAGATGAAAACTTTGTGGTTTTGGTTAGTTGACTTGCTGATCACAGCTAGAATTTGTCAAAGTTAGTGTATGAACCCAGGCAGGGTCTCTGACTCCAGATCTAATGAGTTTTCCACCATGTCATCCTGTCCCTCTTTACTTCGCCTATCTGTATATATGTAATATACAATCTTCTGCAATATACAATATAAAAATGGTAGGATGTTTTAGGGACAACTTTTAGGGACTTTTTATAATAAGCCATTCAGGGATTATACAAAGCTTTAGCACTAACAGACTAAATAAACAAAGGCATTTTCACTCACCTAATCTACTGGAATGGTTACCTCCAACCAACAGAGTTCATTCTGAGGGAGCAGAACTGTAAAAGAACAGATTGGTGCTTTACCTTGTATTGTAGTCGATGCCGACGCCCCTTCAGGTGCATGTCCTTAGCATTAGGATCATTGAAACTGCACTCACACAGCTTACAGTGAAATCGAATCATTTTTCCTTCATCGTTGTGAACCTGAGTTTAACAATCACAGGCAGCTTAAAAAATAATCTAAGAACCCCTAAATTTCTTACATTTCAGATACTATGCCTACTTTTTAAACAATGAACACAAAACTATTACATTTATAGCACCATTCTTTGCCCACTGTTTGTTTTGTTTTTAATATTTTATTTTCCCCTATTATATGTAAAAACAACTTTTTAACATTTTTAAAAGTTTGAGTTTCAAGTTCTCTCCCCTCTTATGATTCTCCCTCCCTCCCTGAAATGGCAAGCAATTTGATATAAATTTTACATGTGTAACCATATAAAATATCTTTCCATATTAGTCATTTTGTGGAAGAGTTCTCAAATGGAAAAAGAAATATAGTACGTTTCAGTTCACATTCAGATTCTAGTTCCTTCTCAGAGGGCAAATGGTATTTTTCATCATGAGTCTCTGGGATTGTCTTGGATTACTGTATTGCTGAGAATAACTAGGTCATTCACAGTTGTTCATCAAGGAATATTGCTATCCCTGGGTACAATGTTGTTCTTGTTCTGCTCACTTTACTCTGCATCAGTTCACATAGGGTTTTTTTTGTTTTGTTTTGTTTTTTAAACCCTTACCTTCCATCTTAGAATCAATACTGTGTATTAGTTCTAAGGCAGAAGAGCAGTAAGGGCTAGGCAATGAGGGTTAATTGACTTGCCCAGGGTCACACAGCTGGGAAGTTTCTGAATCCAGATTTGAATCCAGGACCCCCCCATCTCTGGACATGGTTCTCAATCCACTAAGGCACCCAGCTGCTCCCTCATGTAGGTTTTTCTAGATTTGTCTGAAATCATCCTGCTTGTCATTTCTTAGAGCAGCACAACAGTATTCTATAAGTATTATATACCACAACTTGTTCAGCCATTCCTCAATTGATGGACAACTCTTAAATTTCCAATTCTTTGCTACCACAAAAAGAGCTTCAATAAATATTTTGGTACAAATAAGTCCTTTTCCCTTTGTGCACTATTTAAAAAACAATTTAGTGTAACATTCCTGGGGAAATGGTCATTATCTTGTGTGTAAGAAAGAAACTTAGCACTTTATTGCATAACTCTCAAAAGCATTTGTCTAGTGTTACATGTTACGATTATCATGTTCACAACTGATTCCCCTATGTCTCTTCTTCTAAACTTTGTCTTTTTCCCACTGAATAGAATAATGCTGTGCTTCACATAATCACAAGAAACTGAAATCGAACAGTCAACCAAACTGTTGACATAGGTCTGTTCCAAATTAGGATGTATTTGTTAAATTGGCTTTTTGTTTTGAAAAAGGTCTTAAATAATATCCCAGGGTCATAATGTCAGTGTGTGACAGAGGGGACATGAACCCACATCTTTCTGACTCCAAGGTCACCATACAATGCCGCCCCTCTACTTATTAAATAGTCATTTAAAAATATTTGTAGATTGAATATTGAATAAAAGTTGTGGGGTTTTTTTCCTTCTTTGGTATCTGATCTAGGATTTAAATTTGACAGTTTCCAAAACCACTAACATTTCTACCATCTAACTATCCCTAAAAAGGATTTCTCACATTCTCTTCATATATGCTAAAAGTAGGCAAAGTAAAGAGTAGTATGATATGGTGGAAAGAGCACTGAACTTAGAATCTGAAGAGCCATCATCTACTGCTCAGCCTTTTTCAGGCCCCATGACAACTTCATTTTCATTCCCCTTTTTTCCTGGGTCTAATCAAACTGCCCCTCCTTTCAAGAGCCATCTCCAATTCTCTGGCCAACAATGATTTATATTTCTTGACCTTTAAAATATTGTCTGTTAAACAAATTTTGACTTTTGACTATTGTGTCATATTGTTCTCTAATTTTTTCAAGTGCAGAAATTGCATATATCTATTAAGATCTCAAGCTCATCTACAAAAGTGAAAGTTAAAACATGTAGAATTTTAGGAATTCAAAGTCCTTTGCCATTATAGGAAACTTTTAAAACAATATTCTAATATTGTCTGAACTAAATATATGGAAGAAACTTTTACCAGTAAGGGTTATCTATTCCTGGTAGAGGCTAAAGAAAGGTCTATTTTCAGTCTTGGAGATATTAAAAATTAAGATAAGACCATATCTAACCTGATCTGGATAATATATATATATATGCATATATATACACACACGCACACACATATATATACAGAAGGTTCTCTCCAACCCTACAATTTTACACAGTCATTACTGGAAAAAACTGAATGCCTTATACCTCATATGACATGTTCATGTTCTTAATAAACAACTCCATGTGGAGTTTCAAAAAATATATAAAAAGAGTTAATAGGAATAGTATATTGAAGGAGCAGAACCAGGAGAACATTGTACACAGAGACAAACACACTGTGGTATCATCGAACGTAATGGACTTCTCCATTAGTGGTGGTGTAATGTCCCTGAACAACTTGCAGGGACCCAGGAGAAAAAAACACCATTCATAAGCAAAGGATAAACTATGGGAGTGGAAACACCGAGAAAAAGCAACTGCCTGAATACAGAGGTTGAGGGGACATGACAGAGGATAGACTCTAAATGAACACTCTAATGCAAATACTATCAACAAAGCAATGGGTTCAAATCAAGAAAACATCTAATGCCCAGTGGACTTACGCCTCGGCTATGGGGGGTGGGGGGGAGGAAAAGAAAATGATCTATGTCTTTAACGAATAATGCTTGGAAATGACCAAATAAAATATATTAAAAAAAAAAAAGGAATAGTATATTGAACTGCAGCAGTGAAGTAAAGCAGAAAGAACCTTGGTCTAGACTAACTAGCCATGTAACACTGAATCAGAAGTCAGTGGAAGTCAGAAAACTAGGATGAAAATCCTACCTTTCTGTATAATCAGGGACTAGTTTCTTAACCTTTTCAGACTTTATTCTATAAAATGAAGAGGTTAAAACTGATAGCTTCTAGCATCCCTTCTAGCTCTAGATGATCCTAAGATTTCTGAGATATCCCTTCCAGCTAACATTCTATAACTCTCCATTGTTCTATCCTACAGATACAGAAGAAAAAGTTTATGTTAATCCTGCAGAAGAACACTTTCAATTTCCAGTACTCTAGTTCCATTTTCTAAAATTTAAAATTTTTCTTTTAGGTGATATTCTAACATTTTGTGCATAAAAACTTGCTAGTAAAATTAATAACAGGTTAATTTTTAAACTTCTCATTAAAGGTCTTCCTACTTTTAGAAGAATCTATATCTGTTTATTTTTCTTGGTTATGATCACTCAAAATCTCACATTAAATGGTAGATGTGTTGGTTCAGATAATAACAAACATTGTTTAACATTACCTCCTCCACATAGTCATGTCCTACTGGCTGCACATCAAACAAGACCCCAGAAGCATCCCCAGAATTCTCATGTGTGGACTGTTTACTTGGAAGCTCTGATTTTGACTGGACCATTGTCCCCTCTTCAAGTCTGTTGCCAGCTGCCTGTGGCTTGTTAGTCCCTGAATAGGAAAAATTGAATTATTTATAACCTACTCCAGGGCTAAACTAAAGGTCATCTTTATCCTACCATCAGGGTTTATGTTACAAATTCAGCACATCATTATTTCTTCTTGTAACATCTTCTTATAACATCAAACCATCACCTCTCAGACAGGCAGTCCTATAACTTTTCCAGCTATCAAAGCTAAGATTCTGAATATGCCCAAAGATATGTATTCTTTTAAGCAATCAGTTCTCACAAATAGAGAGACACAATAAGTTTAATTATTATAAACTAGGAACTACTCAAAATCAAAAGTTACCAATTTATCAATGATGAATTTCTTTAATAATTATTGTATTTAGCATTAACTAAGAAGTATATAGGATTTTGCTTTAGGAGAAGCACATATGAAGAGTATATTATTAAAATCACTTAAAGCTTTTACTACATGTTTACTCAATAAATAATAATTGTTTTACATATGTATATAAAAACAGAGGGAAAAGTCTTATACAGTTTGGCCAGACTCTTTCCTCTGTATTTAAAATTATACTTCCTATGTGTTTCCTAGGCCCAAGAGGAACTAGATAGACAGCCAAGCCAAAAAATGTATAGCTGTAGGAATAATGCCTTAGTTCACCACTTCCCCTGCAACACTGTAGAGGCCAAACTAGTTCATTCTAAAAGCCAATAAACTGGGGAAGGTTTACAAAGTTCTGATGGTAATCATATTATTCTTTAGAACCTCTGAGTTGGAGGCACTGTACCCTCCCAAGGTTAAAGAGGAGAAATGAATCCACTATCTAATGGATTCTTCCAAGAATCTATTTCCTTGAAGCAGGCAGGTAAAACTACTTAGTCTGGTTGGAGAAATATCAATGGCTTTCAATAAGTTAGCAGCAAGGAGGAAAAAGAATTCAGTTCCTTGAATTCCTATTTCAAATTCTTCCCAGAAGATGGTATTTTTTTTTATATCAGAGAGCATTTATAAATAAAAATATCAACTAAAATCAATTTCTCACTAAATTTGTGAAACTATAGCAATAAAAGTTAATTGAATTGAATTAAATCAAGGATTATTCCTGAAATCTATCCAATACCCCTGAGTCTGAAAGTATAGGAGACCTACAAGTGTTCCTTCAACTGACACTTCAAAAAAGCAGTAGATAACAGTGCAAAGAAAGCTATATGAAGCAATGCTTCAATTACAATTAACTGAATTAAGATGAAGTTTAAAGAGACATACCTACATATGTTATCTTTGAGGTAAGTGGTTTCTTGGTCAGTACTGGCCTTCTTGGGTAGCTTGTGCTATTGTTGATGGCTACATTTGCTGCTTTAGCTGGTGTGACAGAAGTTGTGGCAGTAGTAGTGACTTGGGGAACCAGCTTGTTCACTATGTTGGTAGGAACAGAGTTCAATAATACTGGCTCTACTGAAGGGATAGGTTTCCCCAACTTCGTATGTAATTTAATGACCTGAAATATACCATATAACAACTGTCAAGGAAAACCTGTTCAAGGCCACAAGACATAGCTACTTCTAGTAAATTCCTTGGAAGGGTAGAACTTCTATAAGAACATACTTAGAAGCCATTCAAGCTGAAGCTTTAGTTTTCTTCCTGCTAAATCACTGGTTTCATGAGTGAAGGGAACATTTTCTAATAATTTTGACTAACATTTTATACACTGTCTTAATTTTTGCAAAATGTTTATACATTAATAGGTACTCACGTAATTGCTATTGAATGAATGGTAGGATGAATGCTATCATGATTAGCCTTCATTTTTTTTTTAAACCCTTACCTTCCGTCTTGGAGTCAATACTGTGTATTGGTTCCAAGGCAGAAGAGTGGTAAGGGCTAGGCAATGAGGGTTAAGTGACTTGCCCAGGGTCATACAGCTGGGAAGTGTCTGAGGCCAGATTTGAACCTAGGACCTCCTGTCTCTAGGCCTGGCTCTCAATCCACTGAGCTACCCAGCTGCCCCTAGCCTTCATATTTTTTACCAGATTTTTTATATAGATAATTTGTTATAGGAAATTTCCAAGGAGAAAATGCCTTTCATTAGTGCAAATTGGCACGTGTCCTGCAACATATAGTCTTAGAGGGGGCACTTAGAGGTTAAGTGATTTGCCCAGGATCTCATATCCAGTATTCATCAGAAGCAAGTCTTGAACTCAGATCCTCCTGACTTCAGGGGAGACTAGAAAATGAAAGATGAGGACCAATAGCTTAAAAGCAAACTATAGTGCTAAGTAAAGGTACAATAATCCTTTATATTTTAGCAAAGATTGTAGTAATTTAACAGAGTCATGTTTCCAATATTTTTTTGGAAGAAAGAAGGGAAATCTGGCCCTACTACTTGCCTTTGTCTCACAGATATAGGCTGCTCATACAGGGGTTACATTTAGTTACTGATACTGTGGCTTATACAACCAGGGTATATGTAATTCCTATCCACCTATTTGCATTTGTATATATGTCTGTCTGTGTATGTATAGATGGAGGGCATCAAAATGTACACCCACTCTCTTAACATCCTACTTAAAAATAGCATATTACAACAACTCTCAAATTTCATGTGTCTTTCCAATTAGTACAACAAAAGGCACACCCAAATTCTTAACTTTCTATTCAAAGAAAACATTATAATCAGTCTCGAATTTTATGTGCCATTCCAGTTAATTGAACAATTTAATTCCATTTTCATTCACAATTTCATTAATTTCATTTAATTTCCCCTCTAACCAAGGGATTTGAAAAAAAAGTAACCAAAGAATCAAAGTGATATTATGCTCCCTTATAGCTTAAGGCCTTTTCTAGGTTACATAATTAAAGGGCAAAGTTCTTAGTGTAAAAGAAATTCAAGGGGTCAGTGGGGTTTCTGAACATAAGAAGACAACTATAAACAGGAGAAATAAAGCAACCCATACCTTCTGATGTTTGGATCCCCGGATATGTGCTGCATATGCATCTGCTCCTGTACAAGACACATCACAGAGCTCACAATGCAGCTGCGTTTGAACCCCACGAAGACCAATATTTGACTGGTTACCCAGCTTCTGAGCTGCCTCTTTCTTTTTGTGCTTCTGTCCTTCTAAATGTTCCCGGTAGGTCTGTAATAAAAGAGCAAAACAAAGCTTAATATGCAAGGTTTGCACAGACATCAGCTAAGCACTGCCTCTTCAAAACAATTTACTGAGCACTCATTCATTATTAGCTTGGTACTCCTAACATCTAGGAACTGGAAACTAAAAGCTTATTGTTGCGACTGTGTCATTTATTGTGAGATAGCTATAAACATAAGCATGCCTTTGTTTTTAGGAATTAAAGGCATTTGATTTTATAGCTATCTCTCTCATATATATGTATGCATGTGTGTATATATATATATATTTATATATGTATATATATATCTGTCCATCCATTCATTTATTTATCATTTTGCCTGGTGATACTGAGTCTATCAACTGTAGTAAATAAAGCTATATAGACACAAGGAATCTCACAAAGAAGTGGTCTCATGTCAGGATTCTTAATGGCATGTGTATGAGATACAATAATCACTAAGGCAAAACAAGTTACCTGACCAGTTGTCTGTGGTTATAATCAATCAATAAACATTTACTAAGCAATTACTATGTGCCAGGCACTATGTGCTAAGCATTGGGAACACAAAAAGGCAAAAGGCAGTCTCTGCCCTCAAGGAGTTAACATCTCTCAGTGGAGACAATAGTAAACACATTTGTAACAACATGTTGTATAAAAGATAAATAGGAAACAATTAACAGACAGGTACAACAATTAAGAGGAATTGGGAAAAGTTTCTTGTTGAAAGTAGAATGTTATGTGGGAAAAGTAAGGAAACCAAGATGAGGACGGAGAAAATTCCAGGCATGATGGAGAATCCAAGAAAATGCTTGGGGTGGAGAAGTGCAGTGTCTTATTTAGGAAAGAAACAGCAAGGAAGCCAATGTCAATGGATCATAAAGTATATGGTCGGTGTAAAGTGTAAGAAGACTAGAAAGAAGGGGAACTGAAGAGGGAAGCAAGTTACAAAGGGTCTTGAATACCACTGATACTGGAATAGGGAGCCATTGGAGTTTAATGAGTAGGGAAATTAAATAGATGGAACTGAGCTTTAGGAAAAATCACTTTGCAAATGAATGGAGGATAGACTAAAGAAGAGACTTGTGGCAGGTGGTCAAAACCAGCAGGCTATTGAGATAATCTGGACATGAGGAGATTAGGGCCTATACCAGGTTGGTTGCAAAGAGAAGAAAGTATTTCCAAGAGATATTTCAAAAGGGAAATTGACAAGTCTTGGCAACAGTTTGGATATAGGGGGTGAGAGAGTGTGAGGAGTTGAATCTGACATCTAAACTGGGAGCCCAGCATTATGACTGGTCCAAAGCCACTCTCCAAATTATAATGTTTAGTTCCTGAAAATAAGCTATTTATAAGGACATGTGCAGCTCTCTTCTTCAGATGTCCATTGTCTGAAATGTGTACTATCATATAGCTTTTAGTTTGCTATATGAAGTTGAGAGTGCAAAAGGTAAGGGTGCTGTTCTTGTCCTGACCTATCTGACCATACATATTACTGGACAGAGAGTGACAAGAGACAATGTAACTGAGGCATAAACAAAATAAAAATTTCCTTCATTAGCACACTTTGAGGAGGAGAGAGGTATGAACTGCCTCAAAAGGTCGTATGATTTCTCCATCACTGGAGGTCTTCAAGCATAGGATGAATGACCACTTGTGAGGGATGTCACTGTGGAGATTCCTGCTTAAATAGGAGTTGTAACTAGATGACCTTTGACAATCTTCCTGTTCCAAGATTCTATATAGAATCTTCGAATTCTCTATCTTTTGTGAGAGGAATCTACCTTTAAAATTGTCTGTGATGTGGACTTAACAAAGGCAGAAGATGCAGCGAATATTGATGTTCTGGTTCCCAAACACATAAAGGAGAATGGGGCAGATTTTCTGCTGATCAATCAGGTCAAGACTTACAACTGATCAATGATTCTTGAGTGACCAGCTATGGACCCTCCTCTCATTTATTCATTACTAATTTATTCTCACAGTGTTGTTTATAAGCATTTGGATTTCAGTGATTTATAAGCACCAACAGCAATTCATGCTTCAAAGATTCAAAATAAAAAGACTACACAAAAGCAAACTGCAAGCCCTCCATATCTCAGAACATAAGTTTCATGAGTTGTAAATGGCCTAAAAATTAGTCACCTAGTAGTTGACTCTCAGGCAATGGACCCCTCTTTGTGCTTAACAATAATAATAATAATAATAATAATAATAATAACATTTTTATAGCACTTGCTATATGCCAGGCACTATGCTATAGGCTTTGCAATTATTAACTCATTTGATCCTTACCATCCCCCAGGAGGTAAGTGTTAATATTATTCCCCTTTTATAAATGAAGAAACTGAGGCAAAGATCTTCAAGAGATTGTGTAATTCATGTTACATCCACAAAACACAGAAGGTATTGGCAACTTCAGTGAAGGACAATACTAAAAAAAGTAAAAATTTTGGATGTGGAAAAAAAATGGACTGTTATAGAGGATCTAAATTAAAAGAAATGAGGAAGCAATTGCACTATGACCAAATCTACTAAACTGTCACCATTAAAACACAAAGAACTAAGTCAGTATCAAGTAGCTTCTAAAGTTGATTTGGTTAGTATTTTCAGCAGCAGATAAGACTATACCAATATTTACTCATCAACCACTCCTCTCATATTATTATAATATTAAAGAAGGAAAAACAAGCATTTATTATGTACCAATTATGTGCCATACACTGTACTAAGCACAAGATTATCTCATTTATCTTTACAACTACCCTGGGAAGTAGTTACTATTATTTATTATCCTCATTTTACAGTTGAGGAAACTGAGAAAGTTTAAGTGACTGGCCCAGGGTCACACAACTAATAAGTATCTGAGATCAAATATAAAACTGGGTCTTCCTGACTCTAGACTCAGCTCTCTATTCACTATACCACCTAATTTCCTTTAAAAAACAAAAAGAAACAAAATGCACTCTAAGTGGTATTCTTGGTTTATAGGTAAGCTTGTTTTGTGAACTCGTTTCACTTGTATCATAGAAACTGCTTATAGAAGGCAATGATTTTATCTTCTCCCCTAACACCAAAAGGTAGCACAATATAGTAGAGAAATGGACTTGTGGTCAAAGGTGCTGGTTTCTGTCCTGGGTTCAGAATGTTTAATTTGTATGACCATGAGTAAATCCCCTCATCTTTTTAGGCCTCATCTGTAAACCTGATACTTATATTACCTGTCTTCAAAGAACTGTTGTGAGTAAAGCACTCTACATGGGGTATTATTATTAACAATTGTGGGGGCAGCTGGGTAGCTCAGTGGATTTGAGAGTCAAGCCTAGAGACAGGAGGTCCTAGGTTCAAATCTGGCCTCAGACACTTCCCAACTGTGTGACCCTGAGCAAGTGACTTAACCAATACATAGTATTGATTCCAAGATGGAAGGTAAGGGTTTTATTTTTTTTTTAAATAATTGCAAATAAATGTTTTGTCCTCTTATGTTAGAAGCTCAACTGTATCAACCTCCTAAGAACCTAAGGTAGTAGCAAATAGCATTTAGGTTCTATTAAGGAAAAAGGGAGTACAACAGGCCTTCAAGAGCAAATCTGTAAGCATTCCTTATTTTATTCTTTTCTATATATTCCATAGCACCTTGCATATAAGTAGGCCATTGTAGGCCATTACATACAAGAATCTGTTTAAAGAACTGAAAACACTTATCTTAGAGACTAGAAGTCTGGAGTAGAGAAGATTAAAAGTATCTTCAAATATTTGACAAGTTATCATGTGGAAATAGGAGTAGATTTCTTTTGCTTAGTTCCAAAGAACACAGCTAAGTGGAAGCTACTAGAAGACAAATTTTGGCTTGAAAAAAATTAAAAGATTGCCTTGATAGATCATTTCCTGTTACCTGGAAGTACTGAAGTAGAGAATGTATGACCACTTGGGAAAATTATAGTGGAGATACCTGCTCAGACAGGGGCTAGAATGAGAAGACCACTGAAATGCTTTCAACTCTAAGACTTTGTGAAAGAATAAATGAATGAATGAATATGGAGCAGGGAGAATTTCTGCTGACCTGGGGACCAGCACAGCTGATCTTGCAGATGTCACAGTAGTATAGCTGGGGCTGTTTGAGGGGACCTTTGGGTTTCAGCTGCTTGTTCTGAAAAGGTGGTTTCTTGGGGAAGCTACTGACAGAGCTGGTACTTATGCCACACCCCACGTTGGCCCACAGAGATGGCCCTGTGGGCTTTGGAAGGGGAGGAAGCTGCAGAGGCTGTGGTAGAGGTTGTGGATGCTGCTGCTGGGGTGTAATGGGTTGAGGCTGAGGTGGGGGTTGAAGCGGTGGCTGTAGCTGCTGCGGTGCTGGATAGTACGAGTCGGCTGCTGAATACACTGAAGCATCATAAGTGGAATAATTGGATCCTGGGAGGCAGGAGAAAAAAAGACAGCAATTTTCATGAAGTTCATCTTTGATGCAAACTGAGTCTCAGCTCATAATAATGTCTCCATCCATGTGACTTTCCTTACCAGTATATGAAGCCGAAGTGGAATTGTATGAGGAAGAGGAGGTATATGAAGGAATAGAGGAAGCAGGTACATTTGGCTGAACAGATGTCACTGCTGGGTAAGCATTATAGCTTGAAGATGTGGTACTCACTGTCTGAACTGGCTTAATTGTGGTCACTTGTCTTTGGGGCTGATTTTGACTGTAACCACTGGTAGGCTGACTGTAGCCTCCTTTAGTACCTAGGAAACAAACAAATGCCTTTGCAATGTTGTGCCCAATCACTATTAGGCTTCTAGTACAACGGATCATCCATAGATCAAATGTTCAAGCAAAAAGTCCTTTTACTAAAAACATTGCAATCCTCCTATTAAAAAGATCCTTTAGGAAGTTTAAAAGTGATCTAAAGGATTAAAAAAAAAAACACACACCACTGCCAAGAAGGTTAAAAAGCAGTGAGCAAGGAGGTTATCTGAGGTCATGGGAGTTCCTAAGCAAAGTTCTAAAGGCTCCTTTTATAACTCTTTCATCCAATGGGCCCTGGCCCAGCTCAATTCACCTGGAGAAAAGTCACTCACTCTCTTTGGTCTTTATTTTTCTTATCCATAAAACGAAGCGATCACACTAGAATATCTCCAAGCTCTCTTTCCAGCACCAAACCTTATCGTTCTTTTAGCGCTAATAATCTATAATTCTATATTATTCTAAATCAGTTTCATGTTATGGAGAGAACCCTAGATTCACAAAGGCTATGTCAGTGAATGTTAAATGGTGAGAGGTCCTACCAAGCTAGAAAGATTTTGAGTGCAGGCTACTTGTCTTTGGGGCTGAATTGGATTGTAACCTCTGTTTACTAATCAAAGCTTCCTTTAGTAGCTAGGTAATATAAACCTCCGAAATGAAGGGTTTGGACTGAATGAAGTTTTAGATCCTTTCCAGTTCTAAGACTGTGGACCAACCGTGAAACTTAATCAAACAATAAACATTTATTAACCACCTACTATGTACCAGGCACTGTGCTAAGCAACAGAGAAACAAAAACAGACTAAAGGTATTCCCTGCCCTCAAGGAGCTTACATTCTAATGAGATAGGCAACATGCAAACAAATTCATAAAAGCAAGCCATAAACATGATAAATAGGAAGTGATTAACATTGAAAAGACAATGGAATTAAGAGGAGTTGGGGGGTGGGGGTGGGGGCAACTGGGTGGCAGCTGGGTGGCTCAGTGGATTGAGAGCCAGGCCTAGAGACCAGAGGCCTTAAGTTCAAATCTGGCCTCAGACACTTCCCAGCTGTGTGACCCTGGGCAAGTCACTTGACCCCCATTGCCTAGCCCTTACCACTCTTCTGCCTTGGAACCAATACACAATATTAATTCTAAGATGGAAGGTAAGTGTTTAAAAAAAAAGAGAGAGAGAGAGAATTTGGGGAAGGCTGCCAGTAGAAGGTAGAATTTTAAGTGGAACTTAGAAGAAGTCAAGGAGGTCCAGAGTCAGGTCAAGGAAAGCAAGCATTCCAAGAATAGGGGTATCAGTTAGATAAAGTACCCAGGGTCAAGTGATGGAATGTCTTGTTTATGTAACAGCCAGAAATAGAGTGTCACTAGACTAAAGAGTACATGTTGGGGAGTAGGGTGTAAAAAGATTAGAAAGGTGGGAAAGGTTTAAGTTATGAAGAGTTTTGAATGCCAGAGATTTCTGTATTTGTTCCTGGAGGCAAGAGGGAATCACTGAAATTTATTTGGAATGGGAAGAGTTTTAGAGAAATCATTTTAGTGGCTGAATGGAGGATAGAATGGAATGAAATAATCTGGGAGTGAAGCAAAGAGGACAAGCACCAGAGTGATAACATCAGTGTCAAAGAAGACTTGAGAGGGGATTTTCAAGAGATGTTACAAAAGTGAAATCTACAGGCAACAGCTTGGATATGGAAGGAGAGAAAATGAGATGTCCAGGATGACTCCTAGGTTATGAACCCCAGGGACTGGGACAATGATGTTGCCCTGTATAGCAAAAGGGAAGATCAGAAGAGAATGGAAGGATGAGTTTAGGGAGAAAAAAATGTTTCATTTTGGACATAATAATTTTAAGATGTCTATTTGATATCCAGTTTGAGACATCTGAAAGGTAGATGAAGATTCCATATCTTGAATCATATCCACAAAGAGATCAGCTAAGATTTGGGGGGAGGGAAGGAAGATTTAAGAATCGTCAGCTTAGTGATAATAATTAAAATTATGGGAGCTGAAGAATCAATAAAGTAGTATAGAGGAAGAAGAGACGAGGGCCCAGCACAGGACCCTGAGAGACACCTGTAGTTAAAGGACATAGCTTAGATGAGGATCCACTAAAGGTGACAGAGGAGTGGTCAGATAAGCAGGAGGAGAACCAGGAGAGAATGGGTGACATAAAAACCTAGAGAGGAAAGTATCAAGGAGGAGAGGATTGAGAAAAGGCCACTGGATTTGGCAACTAAGGGATCACCAGAAACTCAAAAGAGAGCAGTTTTTAATGGAATGAAGAGGTTGGAAGCTAGATTATAAGGGGTTAAGATGATAGTATGAGGAGAGAAAATGGAGGTACCTATTGTAGATGGCTTTTACAAGGAATTTAGCTACAAAAGGCTGAAGAGATACAATATTATATAGTTAGCTGGGATGAAAGGATCAAGTGAGAGTTTTTGAGGATAGGTAATACATAGGCATGTTTGTAGGCAATAAGAAAGAAGCCTACAAACTGGGAGAGATTGAAGATAAGTGAAAGCGTGAGGATAACAAAGAGGGAAATTTGTTGGAGGAGACAGGATAGAATGAGATTGCTTCAGCAAGTAGAGGAATTAAAGTCACTTCCTCATGTGAGATAAGGGTAAAGGAAGAGGTAGCAAAAAAGCATCTGAGTGATAGGAGATGAGGAAGAATGGAGAAGGAGCTCATAATGGCCTCAATTTTTTCTGTAAAATATGAGACAAAACTCTCAGCTAAGGGGTAGGGGAGCCAAGGGAGATTTGGGGAGGGATAAAAAGGTTTGGAAACACTTCTGTGAAGAGTGGGAACATATGTTGACAAGGAAGGCATAGAAAAATTGCCTAGCAGCAGTGAGGGCCCAGTTGAGGTTATAAAACATAAATTTGTGTTAGACAGTCAGAAGAACTGCATTATTTTTTCTATCTTCTTATAGTAACACATGAGTAGGAGTGAAGATGGCAAATGATAACTATAATCCAAGGCTGAGGCTTAGGTGGACATAATCAATAATATGATAAGAAGGCTAAGGATTCAAAACAGGAGTACAATGTAGAGTTGAATTCGTTCACCAAGGGGTCAAGATGGGGAGAAAAGGAAAGAGTGGCTAGTGCTGGGGAAACGGCCTCGGAGAGCATTGAGGAACCAAGGGATTGGAAGGCATGAGGCAGACTGGAGGTCATGATGCAGATGAAGAATAGTATTTTGTAAGAGAAGGCAGAGAGAGAGGTGAAAAGTCACTAAAAGACGAGGAGATAAAGAAATTTCAGAATTCTCCACTATAGAAGGTGGTACATTTGTGGATGATGGCAAGAATAAGAACATTTTATCACTTGATTCTGCATTGAGGCAACTTTCTTAATGAACCTAGTTGTCAATCTTTTATCTAAAATCTACTATTGACTAGAAGCTTTGTTTGAGAGTTTGAGACATTAGGAAATACAATACTTGAAATTCATATCATCTGTCTTCATGTGTACTTGTAATTTATTTTAAAAAGAAAAATGAATTCCTCCCTCTTCTACTACCCTTGCACTCAATGTGTTTTTATATATATAAATGCTAGGTACTAGCACCACCCACCTGATTGAAAGTAAGAGTCTGTGGCAGTGTGCTGAGCCTGGGTAGCAGTAGGCTGGTAATATGGTTTGTTCTCATAGTTGCTAGCAGGTGTGGATCGTCCATAACTGTAACTATCCTGCATAAGATATTTCAGAGAATAGATGCAAATGTCAATTGAAGACACAGTTCGATAATCACCAATTCAGACTAAATTTTATGTATACATACATGTTTGTGTGTATAAGATCAATTTTTGTATAAGAGATGGCATTTACTTATGTTGAACCTAATACTTTATATGACACTTTATATACATGAGCTCATTTGAATCTCACAATGATCCTTTTAGATAATACAAGAATTATCATCATCACCCATTTAAACGAGGAAACAAAAAAGTTAACTAATTTGCCCAAGATGATATGCCTAGTTTAGTGGTCGATATAGGATTTGGAACAAAGTCTTTTGATTCCAAGTTCAATGTTCTTTCCATTATAACATTCTACCTCTCATGTGGAGAACCATATACAAAGTACTGTGAGAGAGGCAAAAAGGTATAAGCAAAACTAGAAGTAGATATAGTCAAGCTAGGAAGTTCGGATCCTGTCTCAGTCACTTAATAGCTGTGTGACCCTGGGGAAATCACTTAACTTCTCTCAGCTTCATCTATAAAATGAGGATAATAATGGTACTTACTTTGCAAAGTTATTGTGAGAATCAAATGAAATAATACATGTAAAGTAGTCTGCAAACTTTAAAGCACTATATAAATGTTAGTTATTAAGCTTGGGATATAACGTGCACAAGTATGTTACTCAACAAATGACATTTTTAATATTACTTTTTATGCAAATGCCCTTTTAAAAATGCCAGAAAAAAAACTTGTATTTGAGAGACATGTAGCTTGGCATTTTTAACTATAATGTGAAAAGTACATTGCTGCACACTAGATATACAAAACGACAAAGTTTCTGCCTTCGAAAAACTCATATTCTACTGACAGCAATGATCCCTTATTAAGCATCTATGTGCACAGGATTGTGACAGATTTATTTTGAGGTAAGTCAAGTCATGTATTAAAAGGAAGGCTTAATTCTTCTGCAACATAGGAAATATAATTTTCAAATTTTGTCTCAGGTGCATGTATTTCTTATTTAAGCCTTGTCATAAGACTTGGTTCCTAACTTAAAGAGCCAGCAATCTGGTTGGAAAAATAAGTCACACTCAATTACCACAAAAGTTGATAGTTAAGGACACAAGATTTTAAGGTAGATGGAACTGGAGAATGCAGTCACCCTGCCTGGCCTCCTCATTATAAAGATGAAGAAACTGAGGTCCTTGGAGGTGAAGACCATATAGGCATGAAGTTGTAGCTGCAAAACCAGAATCTGAGCCACAAAATCAATGCTTTTAATATTATGCAAATGTTCTCATTATAAATAAAAATCAAAACATTCAATTACAGGATTGTAAATCACAGAATCTCAGAGCTGGAATCTCAGAAAGGCAGTACTGGCCACTGTCTGCCTCTAATCTAGAATGAATCATTTAATTTCTGGGCCTCAGCAGGGTTATCTGTCAAGAGAGGGATGAAAATTTTTATCGCTAACATTCTAATTGTATAATCTATGAACCAACACTGAAACAAAAATTCCTTCTATGACAGCTCCAGGAAGTGATCAGCGAATTTCCAAAGAACATGAATCTTCACAGAAATATATTTTGGGGATCATCTCAAATATCAGATTTAAATTACATAGATACAAATTAGAAAACAACACACTTTTTGAGGAGGTACTCAATTAAGTTGCACTGACTACGTGAAAGAATATAAATGTCCTTAAAAAAAAAAAACCTCTTACCTTCCATCTTAGAATCAATACTATTGGGGCAGCTGAGTAGCTCAGTAGATTGAGAGCCAGGCCTAGAGACGGGAGGTCCTGGGTTCAAATCTGGACTCAGACGCTTCCTAGTTGTGTGACCCTGGGCAAGTCACTTAACCCTTATTGCCTAGCCCTTATCACTCTTCTGCCTTGGAACCAATACACAACTGTGTATAAGAGTGATAAGGGCTAGGCAATAAGGGTTAAGTGATTTGCCCAGGGTCACACAACTAGGAAGCGTCTGAGTCCAGATTTGAACCCAGGACCTCCCGTCTCTAGGCCTGGCTCTCAATCCACTGAGCTACCCAGCTGACCCCATAAATGTCCTTTAAATAGCACTGAGAAAAAAATATTAATCCTAAGGCTCTCTGGTTGGTCCATATTATCCATGCATGGAAAAGCTTAGTGTGGTTAATAATAATTTGATAATAGCATTTATAGAGTACCTATTATGCTCTAGATACTGTGCCAAGCACTTTACAAATATCATCTCACTGGATACTCACAACAACCCTGGGAGGTAGGGACCATTATTATTTCTATGAGGCAAACAGTAAGTGATTTGAAATGAATCTGAACTCAGGTCCTCCTGACTCCAGATCCAGCACTTTATCTACTGTGCCACCTAGCTCCTTAGTTTCATAAAGGAGCAGTTGCTTCCATGTTCTCCCCTTTGCTCAAGAATGGAATCTGCAGAATCTGTCCTGTAGTCTCTAATTTCCACTCATCTTCTCAGGAGTGATCAACACACTTCAGGGAAATCAAAAGCAACTCCAAATAAGTTAGAGACAGCTAGTTTATTTTGAACAACAGTCTACAAACTATGTTCAACGGAACCCTAAGATTCTACAAGATATCTCCATGGCTTTCATTAAAAGAAGGCAATGAAAAAGCAGGATTAATTTTCTATCTCCCTTATAATATGTTCCTATGCTAAAATAGAAGGGAAAATCCTAGAGTATCAAAATCATTGCATAAGGTTTTATAATTTCAAAAACTTTGAGAACTACTCTATCACTAATATCCTAATATTCATATCCAGAAGGATCCTTAATGATCATACTGTCTAACTCTCTCATTTTGCAGACAAGAAAACAAAGGCTCAGAGTGGGGAAGTAATTTGTTCATAGTCTCGAGAAGTAGGTCGCACAGTCAAGTTTTGCAACTAATCTAAATCCAATGTTCATTCAAGCTGCCCTCCACCTAAATTATCAACCCCTATTTCTAGAGAAGTTAGGCTCAAATTCCTACTATCATTGAATGAATTTGATCTCTGAGTTCCAAAAACTTATACGAAATGTAGGATGGTGTGAAAATATAGTGACAGTTCATAATAGAATTCTTTTGTAAAAAACATTAGGGGACAAACCTGATACTATGTCAAGTTGGAATTATATATAGCAATGTTTAAGGGGACATGATCTGATCTAGTGAATGACACAAAAATCTTTGAATGTCTGACCTAAAAGGGATGAGATAATAATCTAATCTAAGTGCTTCACTTTACAGAAATGGAAATTATGGCTCAGAGACATAGAGTGATTTGTCAAAGGTCACAAAGGCCCCTAAGTACCAGGATTCTCACTGAGAATCCTCAGATTCCCCCAATAGACAGGTTTCTCCTAATCCACAAAATAGGCAAGAGGGAGCTTTGGGGACAGTACTTGATAATAGGATTTTTATATCTTTCATATAATCTAACACAGTGCTTTGCACTTGGTTTGGGATCAATAAATATTTTTGATAAGACTAATAAATCCAATTAATATCTTGGTCTCAAAAACTGGAAAAGCCACAAAAGTTTCCTCATCCTCCAAAGAAGAATATGTCAGTTACTTATGTGATATACCATATTGGTTCCAATACATAGCACACTTGTTTTCCTAAAGTCATTCTCCCCCTAAATAAGTTTTTAACAGTGGCCAGAATAGAGTGAGGTAGGTACACCTCTGATACCTTGAGCCCATAATAATAGCTGCAGGCAAACTGTCCAACTCTTCTAATCAACCTGTTTGACAAAAGGAAGTGAATGGATAGACCCTAGAAGGGGAATCCCTCTACGTGGGATGAAGAAGCTTTCTTGGATGGGTTCAGACAGGCTCTGATGAGGGGAAAGGGACACAGTTGTAAAGAGGATAGATACCTAGTTTAAGACTTAATGATGAATACAAAGCACACCTGTTGGACTTAAAGCTTCTTGTGAACAAGTACTGATTCATTCTTGATATTTGTATTTCCAGTGCCTGACACATAGTAGGTACTTTAAAAATGCCTGACAACTTATTGTAGGCTAGTGAACTCTACTACACCTCCATATAACCGACAAAAAAAAAAAAACCTGACAAAGAAAACAAGTCATTTCATGCTTATCAGAGGGTCTCAAACACCAATAGTCTCCTCCAAGGGAAACTCATACTCCAGCCTTCTTTACCACTTGTCTCTACCTCCCTCTGCCATTCCCCTCTATTCCTTCTCCTTTACTCCAGTCTTTAAGCCTAGTCATGGACCCCACATAAACCTAGCTTGGTTTATTTGCTTGAATCTAAGAAGTTGTCCACTTCTAGCATAAAATAAAAATCCCAAAACTACAAAGAGCATGAGGAAAGTGTAAAGAACTCTGGATTTGAGAGCCAAGAGGTTTGAATCCCATCTCTACTATTTATTACCTTCCCTGTCAAGTTATCAGGACACGAAACCTAGAATTTCCCCAGAGTATTATATTCGCCCAAATGTAAATCAGAATTTTCCCTCCAGATTAGATGGTCTAAATCTCAAGTTTGGCCTCTAAACTTATTTTTAAGTTTATGTTCATTTTTATTTTCACTGCTCTATTTTGTGACAAAAAGTGATGCTAAGAATGAATACAAAGTGAAGTAATGAAAGAAATATTAAGTTGGAGAGCACGAGTTCTTTGGTTGTAATATGCTGAAATCCACCTTTAACTTGCTAGAGGAGGTGGAAGCATGTCATTTCACCTTTATTAACTATAATTTCCTCAACCAGGAAATAAAGATAGTTGGAATAGACCATCTCTGCAATGCTCTTGAGCAGTAAACATCTCATATATCTGAATTTTTTTCATGCTGAATGTTTAAAGTAAATAAAAATTTTCTACATAATTGTCTAACAAAATATTCCAGGTATGCCCATCTGTCTTTTCCTTTCAAAGAGACCTCATTATAGAGGAATGACCTATATTGATGGCAGCATGTATTCATATGAATATAGTGGGTTAGCTGTCAAAGAAAGCTATCAGAAGCCCTTTTGAGTCTAATACCTGGTAATTCGGTGTTGTGGTAGACTGCGAGGCTGGTTCCTGCTGACGAGTGCTGTAATTGTAGTCCTGACCTGAGTGTGCCTGGTATCCACCAAAACCCACTGAGGAGATTTGCCGGGGCGTCTGGGTTGTGGGGGCATATGATGGGGTCACAGCCTGGGGCACTCCAGGACTTGGCTGGACTGAATAATTTGTTGCAGTGCTTGAGTGAGAATAAGCAGTAGCAGGCTGAGTGCTAGAACCAAAGTAAACACAGAAGAATCCACCAGGTTAGTTTAAAGATTTAAATATGAGTTCCAGTTCAATGTACAAAATCTATCCACATCACATTTTATATAATTTAAGCTCAAATCTTTTTATAGATTAATATGTTTTTCTTAAAATCAAGGTACTCTTCTTTGCACAGCAAGTTTAGCTTTAATAATATAAACCTTTATCATTCTGAATGAGTGGTGCCCTGAAGAAGGGCCCTTAGGTACTATATATAGGTATTATAATAGTATATAGCTGTTTACAAAAGAGAAACTTGATATAACCTATTACTTATATAATGTGTTGAAGTGAATGAGTAGTAAAAGACAAAAACTATCAAAACATACTTACTCAAGAAATTAATAGCATTATATGAGTATTAAAAATATAACCATAACAATGAAAATAGTGCTTTCATGGACTAAAATATTTAAGCCCATATAAGAAAGCATGCAAAAGAATACTGGCAGACTAGTGTCTCTCAGTAATCAATTCAACAACATCTATTAAGCACCTATGTACAAGGCACTAGCACTGGAGATATGAAGACAGATAGGACACAGGACCTGCTCTAATGGAGGCATGGACAAGTCCACAAAATACTATGATATAATGGAGAGTGAGTTAAGTACAAAAGAGAAATCAAGTCAAAGTACTATAAGAAATCTGAGGAGGGAGAAGAGTTTCACTTAGGAAGGATGTAGCATCTGTGATGCACACCTAGAAGGATGGAGACTGGGAGAACAAAGAAAGATGGAGGATAATAACATAAGTATTGACATAGAAAAGATGGTATACAAATTGGTAACAAAGTTAAATTTGGATGAAATATCAAATATATTACAGAAAGTATGATTTAAGATTCAACAAGTAGGATGGAGTCAAGACTATGGAAGACCTTGAATCTAGTTAGGTCTTAATACTTTATTTGAATCAACAGAGATAGGAGGAATTCTAATTAAAGGAGTGATTACAATAATTTCAGTTCATTACATATATTATTCAGGGAATGTGTGGAAGATATGAGAAACTGGAGATAAGAAGACTACTTAGGTCAATTTATAATAATCAGTACCTTAAAAGTAACTAGAACCTCTACTAGGGTTGCTATTGTAGTAAATATAGAAAGGCACTAGATGGGAGAAATACTACAAAGGCAAAAATGATAAGCCTTGGCAACTAATTGGACATGTGGAATGAAGAAGAATCAAGAGTAAAAAATGACTCCAATTACCAAATTTATTATTTTATTTTGATACATTTCCCAAAAAAATTGGTATTCCAAATATATAACACATTTATTTGTTAAAGTGCTATTTTGTATTCTTCATAAGTGCCTCCCATCTAGTTCTTAAATAAAGCCACGGTAAGTCTAGATAACACTAAATATGTAGTTTCTAGAGTAAATTAGAAATATCTAGTGAAGTAAAACAACCTCTCATTTATGATGTCATATGATGCTTTCACTTCTCTCACAAAAGCAGCACCTCTACAAACTGCTGGCAAGGAATGAGAGGGAATTTTGGGGCCTCTAAAAATAGAATGATTAAAAAAAAAAAAAAGCTACATTCTCCTGTCCTTTTTTATAACTTTGTTCTGCTATATTTTTTTTCATTTCATCAAAAAATTGCTCAAGAAATTTGGGAACTAAACTATCCTAAACAACTAGGCAATAAATATTCTGTAGTATACAATTACTTACATTAAAACACACACACACAACCACCCAATGATTTAACATTGTATTATAAAAGATGTTAGCTTGGCACTATCATGATAAAACATGAGTTTCCTGAGAATAAATGTCATTAATCTCCATAATGCACCCAGTGATACAGGCTTAGAACTTTCTGGGTCCACAGTATAGACAATTATAGCTTAATGGCAAATATACTTTCCAAAAGTAAATCACTAAAATTATTAATAAAAACATGACTAGGATTTGGTGGGAGAGACAGACAAGAAATCAGAAGATCTAGATTTGAATGTCAGTACCAAAACTTACAATGATGTGACATAAGCAAACCATCCCACCCCTTTTGAGTCTTAAGTTTCTTCATTTGTAAAATGAAAGGCATAGGGTGGATAATGTCTGATTCTTTCTAGCTCTAACATTCTCTACCACAATCCTACCACTAAGACATCTGCTTAGAGCTTCTAAATCCATTACCTCATTTGATTATCATAAAATTCTTTTAAGTGGGTCAATGTTTATATTGCTATTCTATTTATGGACAAGAAAACTCAGGCTCAGAGTGGCCAAATGAATTTGTTCAGCATCATCTATTAAGATAGTAACAAAACCAGGATTAGAATCCAGTTCTCCTACTTCCTCATCTGGTATTATTTCCATTACATTATAGTCTCCTAATGAAATATATATATATATATATTCAACATCAACATTGTCTTTACTCTGAACAACATAGCCAACATTCCCTACAGTTACTGTAGGGAGTCTGTATCTATCAGTCCCAAAAGAAAATGTTTAGGGTTTTGCATTTTTTTTTAAAGCAAAGATGATTCACAGAATCTCTTCTCAACTATACTTTGGGGCAGGGTTCTTAATCTGGGGTCTGTGGTGAATAGATTACAAGGGATCAGTGAATTACTTGGTTGATAAGCATTTTTAAAGCACTTTCTGTATGCTAGGTACCATGTTAAGCACTAAGACATTGCATAAAAGGTGAGAAAAGGGAGATAACTGGGCAGGGAGGGAAGAAAGGTATCTGTGGGGGGCACAGTAGAGAAAGTCTGGGGTGCCTTTGTGTGAATTTTAAAAGTCTCCATCTTGGTCTAGCACCCAAAAATTGTGCACACCCACACTACACGGGCATGTGCTAGTCAATGACAAATCAGAAATAACTAACTGCCCACCTGGGCTGTCCTAAGCCAAGCTAGAACCAACCATTGGATTTGTGAGACACAGGAAGTGAGGTAGGGAACAGCCTCTGGAATTCACTCACTTCCTGTGGAGAGAGCGAGAGGAGAGTTGGTGTTAGGAGCTTGGAGAGGGAGGACGCCCCCAGACAGCTTTCCTTCAGAGCGGTCACGTGAGTTAAGGACTGATTCTTTCCACCTGGGCCCTTTGGGCCTAAAACTCTCTCTGCCTTGGTCAGAGGTTGAGTAGCCCCTTTCCTTTTTCTCCTCTCTCCTTCTCTCCCTCTCCTTTCCCTACTCCTAGTGTGATTAAACCTCCATAAACTCCATTCTGACTTGAGTGTTTCATTTTAGGAATTTCATAAGTAAATTCCTTGGCGGCCATTGTTCAATATTACATAAATCCTGTAGCCACATTTGTAACCATTACAATATTATAATCTCTCCCAGAAGCCTAAAATTTCTACCATTACATTTGGAAAGGAATAAAGACATGGCTAGTCTGGGCATCCTCCTTAAATGAAAGTTCTGGGAAGGAGTCATCTAATCAGAAAGAGGAGCCTCAGGGGCAGAGAATGCTTCCAAAGTGTGAATTTGGATGAGAAAAAAAATCTCTACTTTTATTCTCACTAACCTTTGGTTTCCTTTGTAATCGTATGTATTTTATTTAAAGCAATGAAAAGCATTATTCTGAGAAGGGATTAATATGTTTTCCAAGACTATCAAAGGGGTCCATAACAAAAAAGATCAAGTTGGCTTTAGGGAGATCCCAGTTCAAGTATGGTTTGGACTCAGGTACTGCTTTAATTCAGAATCAGAAGAGACCTCAGGGCTTATTTAGTTTAACTAAACTAAGGACCAATCATATAGTTGCTACTTGAAGATCCCCAATGATGGGGGAACTTATTATTTTACAAAGCAGCCCATTCCACTTTGGGACTGTACTACACTGTACTATTTCTTAGAGACATTTCCTTTTATTGAGTTGAAATACACTTCCCTTCAGCTTCTGGCTTAACCAACTGGCCCTAGTTCCACTCTCTTGAGACAAATAAAGCAAGTCTAATCTTTCATACAATTTCCATACAACTTGAAAAATGCAGTAAAAAGCAATATTGTGGCCTACTGTGGGCTCAGAAGAGTTCCTGGATATTGAATTCTTGTCCCCAGCTGTGGGGAAGCAATGGCACAGTATCTCAGCTTGAGAGATGCCAGTTATGAAAAGAGGTGTACCATGTGGCCAAGTAGTAAAGAGTCTTTCAACACCAGTCATCTGGGGGGATTCTCTGAGCAATTCCAGTTTTTGCTGCCACTAAACCACCATCTTGGCTCCACCCTCCAACACCAATCACCTGGAGGGGTATCAAGAGTTCTTATGTGGCCCTAGAGCAATGGACTGAATGAACTTTTGATAGAGATGCAAAAACAACAACTTTGATCTCTGCAGATCAGATGGTACAAATTTAATGGAAGAGAGTAATCTCTCTCTAAAGAGACCTTAGGGTTGAAGTATAAAGCTAAAGGATATACATGAAATTAAAAGGGGAGTTGTAAAAATGTGAAGATTACCTCTGTAGCAACCCCAAATTCACTTCCCTTAGCAAATGGGTGAATTACAACCATTTCCCTAAGTACTGCAAGCCTGGAGGCCTAGATAGGTCATTGGGGTAGAGTAGGACTCACAAGAATTGGCAATCCCCAATTTACCTGCCTTCCAAGAGGAATTCAAACCACAGAATGGTGTCATGAGCATGAGGGTTGTATAGTTTCCTAAGGAAAATGTGCTATTAATCAAAAAGAGAGAATTATGTCTCCCTCTATATGTTATATGTGATATTTTTATAGTGCTGTATATCATACTATTTATAGTTTTGGGGGAGAACCTTTGCATTATAGCTATTTACATCTAATATGTACTATTTTTCTGAATTCTTGAACAGGAGCTGGAGCTCTTTGACCCATATACACAACAACCTGAACAAGAACTATATTCTGATATTCCGAAGAGGAACTCTGTATAAAGATAAAGGAGCCAAAGAGATATGATTTGGGTTGCAGTCCCAAGTAAAGAACTTGGTCTGTATAAACCCAGAGCCTGGATTGTTAGACTACATATTATATTATTTGATATATACTTTGTACTTATTTGTGTACATGATGTTTCTCCCCAGCAGAATACAAACTCCTTGAGAGTAGAAACTATTTTGATTAAGCTTCTAGCAATGTACCTTGAACAAAATATGTTCATAACAAATTTTTGCTGAATTGGATTTCATGTAACAGTCCTTCAAATATTTAAAGATATATTCCTCCATGGCTTTTTTAAAGGAATTACCTCCACAAATTGTACACAATGTACAAACTTCTCTCTCAGGTCTACTATGCATAAGAAAGTGCTCATTTTGGCTGATATATGTTAAATTCAGATTAAAAAAAATTTTTTTTAAACCCCTTACTTTCCTAAGGCAGGAAGTGGTAAGGGCTAAGTAATGGGGGTTAAGGGCTAAGTAATGGGGGTTAAGTGACTTGCCCAAGGTCATACAGCTGGGTAAATTCAGATTTTTTTAAGGAAAAATAAAAGTGAATTACTGCAACACTCAAATAGATGCATGGTTTCATTTGGATGTTCTTTCAAAAAAATGTGGATTGCAACCTATCCATGTCATGCAACTTGTGTGACTACTGTCTGTGTTCTCTCATAAGTTTACCAAAGGGAGTCTACCAAATTTTTCTTAATATCTCAAGGATACCAGTGTAACAGTCTATTTGTCATCCCTCACCATTTAACAATCTATCTTCTCCTCATCCTCATATATTTCTCTAATGACATCTTTTATTTATATTCATTTTTGATGTTTCTTATTGATTATATACACTGTGTCTCTCCACTGTCATTAATGTGATATTTTCAGTTCTTTGGAGATCATTGTTTTCTATGTTTCTGAGTCATATAACGAGACTAGAAGAATACAAGTATTAAAAATACAGATCTCATTTTTAGAAGCCTATGATTTTTTAAGCAGTTTTAGAATTTCCTAAAGGCATGTCAGCCAGTGCTAGGAGCGAGCCATCAGGTCACAATGTCTTGACAAGGTCACTCGTGGTAGCTAAGGAGGCCACAGAGTAGCCCCTTGGCAAGATGTGACTGCCCACTTTGTATGACCTCTCTCATTAACATCGCTTACCTATGGAATTGACATGACTGCTATTCCCCCTAACCTCAGAAAGAATAATACAAGAGCAAAATACCTGTTTTCGAATTTCCCAAAACATCACCAAAAGATCAAACCCTCAAAACCAATCCCAAAAGACTACCATGAGTTAACTTTTACTTAGGTACATAATTTCTAGTAAAACCATAGCTACAAGCCAAGCCCAGAACTTTCCCACTCACAGAAACTTATTCTCATAAAGCCTGCATACAAATCAATCATAAAGGCCTTTACAAAATGTGCAGGTACACCAAGCTTCATCATGCCCCAGTGACTTGATTCTTCCCCTTGAGAAACTCCCTAGTAAATCCTGAAAAATGATCAGTCTAATATTAAATCTGAATTGTGTTCTCAGTACCTCTCAATGTTATGATTGTTGAATTGTCTTTAAGAATTTCTGAATGACTATTTCTTTTTATTAAAAGTAATAAGTAAATTTCCTTGATTGTAAGTTCAAGCTCCTCACAGGTTAATGAGAAAATTAAGCCACCTGTGACAAAATCATCTATCTTGTGTGAAACCTTTATTCTGTCAAGAATCTGTAATCACAATATAAGAATATAGAATATTAAGTGATTTGTTAAAAGTTAATGTGTTACTTTTCCAATTATCTCTATTTAGACATGTGTGTTAGGTCATGTATCTGTGTGCCCAAAAAATGGGTATAAAAATAAACACCAAGCCTGGGGATGGCGGAGCAGCTATCAGTTGCAAAGCATGCCCATGGCTAAAAGATATACAGCTGTCTTCCATTTGTTATTTTCTTGACTGATCATTAGCCACCTCTCGGGAACCCCTGGAGTCACACCCGTGGCAAGCCTTATATTCTCCTTTTTAATTCTGGGTCTAGCCCAGCTTAATGTCCTTTTGTACTCAATGTACCAGATGTACATATTTGCGGTTCTCTAGGTTGTCCAGCCAATAGTATATCAACATTCAGGCAAAAAGCATTCTTCATTCATTTAGTCTTTTATGAGTGAATGAGCAGGCCAAACTATTCTTTGTGATTATACTTCTCTTTCAAGAGGTTCCAACACCAGGGCTTTTTGAATCTGGTACAATGCCATCCACAAAAAGAATAATCAGGAGTACCATACCATCCACATAGAATTCTTTTTAAACTTGGACTCTCCTGGATTCCTTCTTCCAAGAAGCAATATCTTTGGCAAATACACATCACCCCCTTTTATCTCTCACCTGCTGTTTATGAATAAAGGATCCCTGACTGATTTTGACATAAGAAAAGAGATGCTTTGTAAGAAGAGAGCCTTCAAACTGTTGTTTTGATCTACAAAATCAAATCTTTTCATATATGTATATATAGTATCTTTACATTCCTCCTTGTTCATATCTATTATATGCCTCTCCATTGACTTCTTTGTGATATTAATACATGCATATAAAATACACACATACTGTATAAATATGCTTATATGTTTAAAATATGAACTGTTATGTACAATTTTTTAAAAACATAATTCAGAAGAGCTTGAGGGGTGGGGTTCCATAATTCCAGTTTAACAACTCCAATACTACCCTACTGTATGTGTCCTATTTTGATCTTCCTTTTCTATTATTTTTCGATGCAGACCAATTGCTTTTTCATAATTAACAAACAATAAGCACAGTGGGATTTTGTATTCTCTACATCTTTCAATCAAAAAATGGTAAGATGAAGCCTATTACAGACTATTGTGTCTTAAAGTTTGTCTTCTCTCTGCAAATACTCTTATCAAGGTTACCCTTAATTCATATATGTCACAATCATAAAGTCATGATAAATAGGAAAAAAAACAAATGAGTAAATAATTGTTCTCAGTCACCTTCTTCTAGTACCAATAAGGTCCAAAATATTAGACCTCACTGATACCATAACACAGTAAGCAAACACTGATTAACCCAAATTTAATTAGGAGCACCTGGACAGAGAACTGAACTTTGGCTCAGTAAATCTTGGGTTCAAATCTTTTCCCTAACACTTAGGAGCTGTGTGACATTGAGCAAATCACTTAACCTCTCTATAACTCAGACAAACCTTCTAGTTCTAAATTTACGATTTATGATCCTATAATATTTTGAGCTCCTATTCCTCACCTACATAACTAGTTATTCTATTCTTATTTATTAAATATACTAACTAAAGCTATCATAAATCAGTTTTCCCAGGCACTTGGATTTCAAATTAATGAAGTTTTATAATGCTGCATTTAATATAAATATTTGTAAGTCTTTTTCATGTGATTACAAATTGCTTTTTGAAGACCCATCATGTATAAGGGAATGCAAAGACTAGATAAAAAAGAAAAATAGTTTGTCATATAATAATACCATCAAAGAAAGAAGAAAATTAAGGTACAAATTCTGACATTCAACCATCTTTTAATCCTAAACTCCAATACTTCAAATTGTTGTAGTGGAAAGAACAGTGGATTTGCATTCAGAAGAGGGGGTTTTTGAATCCCATCTCTGCTGGTATTTAGTGTGTACTTATGCAAATTCCTTACTTCTCTAGGCCTGAGTTTTCTTATTTGTTAAATAAGAAGGTTGGATTAGCTAATATCTAAGGTCAGATATGCTCAACACCCAAAGTGTCAAACAAATAGAAATGGATCCTTGCTGCCTTGTATATACTTAGAAACCCACAAATTAACACTATATTGTATTGTTTGGGGATTTTTGTTGGTTTGTTTTTTTTTAAACACATATGGGAGTTTTGAAACCCAAGTTTTACATCTCTGCTCTACACCTTGAATCCAGACATTTCATATCTGGCATAGCAGGTGGGGAAAGCTTGTGGGGAAGAAGAGTAGTATAACAAAAAGAGTACGTGGAACCTGAACACATAGGTTTGAATCTCAGTTCTACTATTGACTATGTGATCAAGTCACCTCACCTCTCTGGCCCTCATTGTTACATAAGGGTAGGAGTTGAATTGATGGCATTAAACTAAATTCCCTCATCAATTTGTAAGAAGTAAAATGTTTCTAGCCATTAGATGAAATAACAATAAACAGAAAATATATTAAGATTGATTGAAGAATTAGTCACAACTCATGGGGCTTGAATAAAAAACAGCAAGCTAATTCAGAATCAGTGATTATAGTGGTGAGTCAACCAAGACACTAAGTAGTAGCTTCAGCCAGGTAGGGGATGACAAAGTATAAATTTCCTTGACTAGAGATTGATATTATGAACTTTGAAGAACTGGAATATCTTAGAATTCCCATAAGCATCCTAGCAGTGACCCCAAAATAGCATAACTGATGATAGCTCCTACATTAGGAACTAGTACACTGAAAACAGGCTATCTCAGGAAAGGCAAGTTCAGGATTCTATAAGGAACCCAGAAGAAAGTTGTACCATACCTAACAGAAATTCCACAAAGGGACTTCCAATAATCAGCAGTGTTATATTTATACCCTTTTGTCACATGGGCCCACCTTGTGGTATGGATGTATGTACTCATAAGAATGTGAATCCCAAACTTTTGGTCGACTGTTTTGTACCAAATGTTCTTACTATACCACTTTGATATCCATTTCTAAAAACTAAGTCTGTCTGGTTAATTGATATCAACTGATAATCAAGGGGAAAAATAAATGGGGGGGGAGGGGTCATAAGCAAGAACATTCAGACACTCTTAACCCCTCAAAGTTATCTTTACAACACTGAGGAGCAATAGCCAGCAGGTTTCTGCGGACCCAGCCTTTCAACAAGAATAGTGGTTTAGGATAGTGACCCTGGAAACTGTACTACATGTAAATTAAGAGGTTTGGGATTAGATAAATTCTGAAGTCCTTTCTGGATCTAAATTCTATGACCTCCAATGCCTATGACTAGCTTTGTCTCTTATCAGGTAAACTTACTAATGACAGGAATTATTTCATTTTTGTCTTTCTATAACCAGTACCAACAGCCTGTTATGCTTCTGACTATCTGGATTTCACCACCATGATGCAGTTGCTATCTCACCCTGGTCCTTCCTTCAGATCCAAGGGTTCCCACCCATGCAAAGGCCCCTTCTTCCATTGGTAAGTCCCTTCCATTGTCCTCCATTTTGGGAATGGGCCCAGACCAGTCATGTATCATTCCTCTCTAAGGTGTGTTTCTGCTCTCTGGAGTTTACCATTTGGTCTCATTTAGGTACTCCCTCCCAATCCCCCCTCCTCCTGTGTGTGTGCTCAAGTGTATTATCTTCTCCCAATTTAAGCTCCTTAAGGGCAGCCTCTCTGTGCTTACATCTCCATCTCTTACCTAGTACCTGGCACATAGTAAGTCCTTAATAAATACTTGTCACTGACATGCTAAACAAGAAGTGTTTAATAAGTGCTTATTGACTAATTAAAATGGTCCTTTTCTAATCCATGACTTCGTATGTATATTTGATATGCATATATTTTTCCTTCAATAGAATGTGAGCTCCTCAAGGGCAGGAGCTATTTCATTTTTATCTTTGTATCCCCAGTGCCTAGCATAGGGTCTGGTACTTTATAAATGCTTACTAAGTCTCAAATACCTAAAACCAAAAACCAAAGTTTAATTAGTAATTACCTTCACTCAATACTGAAAGGTACAGGAATAAAAGTGAACTATGAGTTTATTACCTTTTAAAATGTATGCTTTTAGTGCTCTCACAAATACCATAGAATTTTATAATTGCAAGGAATCTCTTGAGCCATTTAGTCCTATCTATAGGTACTATAATGTATCTTTTAATAAGGAGTCATCCAACTTCTACTTGATGACTTCCAATGAAGGGTAGGAGGATCGACCATCTCTTGAGATTACTCATTCTACTCTTAGACAATTCTAAATGTTAGGAAAGTTTTCTTGCCATCAAGTCTAAATTTGCCTCTTTGTAACTTCAAAGAATTATTTCTTGTGGTGCCTAATCCTTCTTCCATGTGACAGCCTTTCAAATACTTTAAAACAGCTATTCATATCCACCAAGAATGTCCTTTTCTAAATATCTAAATATTTATTAAATTTATTAAATATATATTAAATATCCCCAGTTCTTTCGACAAAGTCTCGTGATATGGATTCAAGGTCTTTATCTAAACACTTCACAAGCATCTCGATGTCCTTCATAAACTGTGAAATTACCCCAGTGTGGGGCAGATAGATAGACGGCTCAATGAATAGAATGTCAGACCTGGAAATGGGAGGTCCTAGATTCAAATCTATATTGAGATACTACCTAGCTGTGTGACTGTGGGCAAGTTAACTAACTCCAATCACCCTTACTGTTCTTGTGTCTTAGAACCAATACTTGTATTAATTCTAAGATAGAAGGTAAGGATTTGTAGTGTTTGTCACAGTACCTAGCACACAATGGGCTCTTTACTGCTGTCCTTCCAATTATCCAGATTTGCAACCTCAGAATTATTCTTAACTCTTTACTCTCCTTCATGCCATGTATCTAGTTGTTTGCCTGGTACTATCTTTTTTTAATTAAATTTTATTTTTTCATTTAGCAAAAATATGCCTTCTGTCCTTTCCCCACCCTCCTGGTTGAGAATGAAAGAAAAACAAAATCCTATTAACGGACATGTATAGTCAAGCAAAACAAATTTTCACATTGACCAATTATGTATGTGTGTGTTGGGGGGGGGGGGTGATTTCTACTCTGAGTCTTTCACTTTTTTATGAGAAGGAAGTACGTTTCATCATTAGTCCTCTGGGAGTATGGTTAGTCATTACATCGAGTTCTTGATTCTTTCACTTATTTGTCTTTACTGTATTGTTATCACTGTATAAATTATTCTCCTGGTTCTGTTCACTAAGAGTCAGTTCATATAAATCTTTCCAGGTTTCTCTGAAATTATCCCCATATCATTTTTTATAACACAACAGTATTCTATGATATTTATCTACCATAACTTATTCAGTCAATCCCCTATTGTTGGGCACTCCCACAAATTCCAATTCGTTACCACTTAAGGAAGAGCTATAAATATTTTTGTACTTCATAGAGTTTATTTTGCTTAGGAACAAGCTCTCTCTTAACCATCCTTCCCCCTAATTCTCCATTTTCCTTCTCTCTAGTACTTCCCTGTTGAGTGAACTATATTTCTAGACTCAACAATGTGTCTATTCTTCCCTCCTTTGACCAGTTAAGTAAGACTGAGGTTCAAATAAGGCTCCTTTATCCTTAACTCTTTATTTATATAAAATTTTACTTGTGTACCCTGTTTATATGAGGGAATTTTCCCTAACCTTCTTTTCCCTTATCCCTTTGCTTATTCCTTTCCATTTTTAAATTAATACCTCTCTTTCAATTCTGACAATATATTTGCTATCTTTCCTAGCTTTCATCTAAAAATCTAGGCCACCTAATACTTAATGAAAATTACTAATAAAAATGCTGAAGAAAACAGAGATAAGGTCCCTTAGTGTCTGACATAAATCCACTGAATCAATACTAAGTTCATTCATTCAACTACTATATAACATCCATACAATTAAAGTTAATCTGCTAGTAAAATTAATGTAGCAGGCAAGCTCTCTGCCAACGATTTAAGGGTTTTAAAGAGAACGCAAAACAAAGTTAACATTGTCATCATTTCTACTTTTCAAATGTTATCTTTACAATAAATATTTGAACTTTCCTCATGTATACATTTCTAAAAACTGGTAGAAAATTTAATTTTTACTTTAATTACAAATATCTTAAATAGTTAAATGGGCTCATCAGAAAGAGTTCATATTGGGGTAATGTAAGAGTAAATTGTCACATCAACAAAAATCTCAAAGCTGACTCATGTATTACATGATTGAACCAGGGCACAGAAAGGCCAGATAATCTACCTCAGATAAATATCAGATCATTCTACATGGTTGATTTGGAATGGATCCCAAAGATTCAAATCTAAGATCCAATTCTTTCTGGGCCCTTTTCACACATTCTACATGGCCACAAAGCCCTGAACTATAATCAGGAATTCCAGAATTTCTTTGAAGTCTGATTTAGTTCTAGACCAGTTCCAGAAATGTCAACGATGATCCCAGCAACATAGTCCACAACAACCACACATGCTCCTGATTAGTAATATTTAAAAGACTATGTTTTCTAGTCATGTGGAGGCCTCAATATTTACAAAGAGGGGGAAACTTCTACTTCCTGAGTCAATCTATTCCTTTTATGAATGGCTCTCTAATTTTATGAAGTGTTTCCTCACATTGAGCTATGATCTATAAACAATTTCCCCCACATTTTTCCTTGTTGTAAAATCTAGAATCAAGAACAAGTCTCTTAATTTGTCCCTCTTCTACATGACAGACCTTAAAAATTATCATCATATATTGCCTAGGTCTATTGCCACACATTGCCTAGGCCTAGGCCTTGCCATGGTCCTCTAATTTTCCTCTGAAAATAGATGAGAAAAAGTTTCAGAGAATTGGATCCCAAAAGAGAAGCACTACTCTCAGAAATTAAGGTGGAATCAAAGGTAGGAGGAATAAAACTGGCTTCTTTCAGAATTTTAATAATTAATATAACATTTTGGTTACCTTGAAAAGGATGAATTACCATTACAATTCAATAAACATTTTATTAAGTATCAATTATGTAGCTGAGAATACAAAAATAAAAAGTCTGTCCTCAAGAGGCTTACATTCTAATGAATGAATACAAATTGTCCATTTAAAGAGAATACACAGTAGGAAAAGAAAAGAGGAAAGCACAGTACCAAAAAATAAAGATTTCAGTAAGCAGGTAGCACTTGAGGAGAGCCTTGAAGATTACTTTAAGCATACATGAGGAAGGAGTACATATTTCAGGCAAGGACGACAGCTTGTACCAATACATGGAAGTCAGTGATGGAATCTCAAGATCTGGTACAATATGACTGGTATACAGAACAAGTAAAGAGGAATAATGTGAAATAATTCTGGGAAGATTGGGGACTGATCATAAAGGACTTTAAATGCCAGGCTAAGGAGGATATTTTATCATTAAGGCCCCGGAATATTTTTGAGGAGTATAATGATTTACTATGATGTCTCCTGGGCCAGAGTATCACAAGGGGTCTCAGAATGAGTCGAAGGTGAGGGTTACCAAAGTGTTAAAAGGACGACACTTGTCACCAGTATGCTCCTAACAATCAATCTTTAATTCACCATGTTACTCTATCAATAGGCTTTAGGCTACTGCTTCCCAAGCTAGAAGCAGTCCCTATTTTACCTCTTTTACTGTGGGAACTAAGCTTAATGCATAATTGGAATCAAATAGTCAACACATATGGTTTTGGCTAGCTTCTGGTCTCTGGAGCCAGGTAGAATTCTCTCTGCTTTATGAAGGGAGAGTTCAGGGGATTTAACCCCTTGGTCCTCCACAGAGGAGAGTTAACATAGTCAGATCCATGCTTGAGAAAGATTCTTTTATGAACCATATAAAGGAATTAGAACCTGAGGTGACAATAAGAAAGCTGTCACAATAATAGTCCAGGTAAATGAAGAGGGCCTAAACTAGAGTGGTGGTTGTGTAAGTGGACTACCAACTCAGCAACTCATTTCAGTAAACACATACAATAAGCACATGCCTATTATTTACAAAGTACTATGCTGGCAGATACAAAGACAAAAATGTAAACTAGAATCTGTTGTCAAAAGGTTTACACTCTGCTGAGGTAGACATGTGAAAATATCTATCAACAAAAATTACTTGAGGAGAGAGCACTGATAATGGGTAGAGGGTGAAGGGGATAGACAAGTGAGGCAATTTGCAAGAAAAATTTTCTCTAAGCAATGGTACTTGACCTGAGAATCAAATATAATTTCATCAAGAACTATTTGAAGAAATCAAAGTAAGGTTTGGGGCTCTATCCTAGAGAAAGAAGAGGAAGCCCCTTATTCTGAGATAAGTGAGTACAAATGATTCATTCTATTTCAACAAATACTTATAGAGAGTCTCACTAGGTACAAGATGCTATACTAAACATTGAAGATACAAAGACAAAAAATGAAAGGGTTCATAACCTCAGAGCTCTGGAGCTGGAAGGATCCTTAGAGACCATCTGGCTTAAACCCCTTTTTTTTTCCCCAGAAAAGGAAACTGAAGTTCAGGGAATGTAAGTGGCCAGGGTCATACAGATAGAAAGCATCAGAGCCAACCATTCTGGAGGACAATTTGGAATTATGCACAAAGGGCTTTAAAAGAATGCCTGCCCTTTGATCCAGCAATACCACTGCTGGATTTGTACCCCAAAGAGATAATAAGGAAAAAGATTTGTACAAGAATATTCATAGCTGTGCTTTTTGTGGCAGCAAAAAAATTGGAAAATGAGGGGGTGTCCATCAAGAGGGGAATGGCTGAACAAATTGTGGTATCTGATGGCAATGAAATACTATTTTGCTGTAAGGAATGATGAACTGGAAGAATTCCTTGTGAACTGATGGTGAGTGAAAGGAGCAGAACCAGGAGAACATTGTAGACAGAGACTGATACATTATGGCACAATCAAATATAATACATTTCTCTACTAGCAGCAATACAGTGATCCAGGACAATACAGAGGAACTTATGAAATACAACACTATCCACATCCTGAGAAAGAACTGTGGGAATAGAAACACAGAAGAAAAACATATGAATGATCACATAGTTTGATGGGGATATGACTGGGGTTCTGGTGTCAAAAGATCACTCTATTGCAAATATGAATAATATGTAAATAGGTTTTGAACAATGATACATGTGTAACCCAGTGGAATTGCTCATCAGCTCAGGGAGGGGGGCGGAAAGAGGGATGGGAAAAATCATGAATCATGTAACCATAGAAAAATATTCTAAATTAATTAATTAATTTTTAAAAAGAAAGTATCAGAGGCAAGATTTGAACTCAAAGCTTATGACTTACAGAACTAAAATTTTTTTCCACTATAACACATTGCCCCTTGTCAGGGGATCAGGTACTTGTCGATCATCAAAATCAAAAGGGAGACCTAAACATAAACACATACATACATACATATATAGTTATATGCTGCACTCAGATGGAAATCCTCAAGACCAGGATCACTGGGATCTAGGTTAAGCATATAGATAATATGAATCAATCACAATCAACCTTCTATGTGCCAGGAACTGTATTATGTTCTGGGGATACAAAAGACATGAATCAAACCATCCCTGGCCTCAAGGACTTCACCCTCTAATAAGTAATATATAGAGTATATGGAAAGTAATTTTAGAGAGTAAGGAACTAGCAGTTAGAGGGATTACAAAAGTCCTCCTGCAGAAGGTAAGATTTCAGCTGAATCCTACAGAGCACATGGAGAAGAGTAAATGAATGAAAACTAGAAAAGTATAAAAGGATCAGGTTAAAAAGTGTTTTAAATACCAAACAGGATTTTAAAATTTTGATTCTGGAGTTAAAATTGAGCCCTGGAGCTCACTAAAGGAGGAGAGAGGAAGGTTTACCTACACTTTAGAAAAATTACCTTGGCAAACAAGTGGAGGATGAATTTGAATGGTGAGAAAGTTGAAGAAAAGAGACCTCTCTTTAGGCCATTGCTAATATTTGTGAAAGGTGATGAGGTCCTGAACTAGGGTGGTGGATATGAGTAGAGAGAAGGCAACATATGGGTGAGATCCTGTAAAAAGAGAAACAAGATTTGGCAATGGGCTGAATATATCAGATGAGTACAAGTGAAGATTTAAGGATGATATTTGGGTTACAGGTCTTGGTAACTAAAAGAATAGTGGAGGAGGGTTTTACAATATTTCAGAAGTAGACAGGGAAAGGGAGAGATGAGTTTGAAATGTCTAAGGGAAAACCAGTTCCTAATGTCCAAAAGGCAACTGATGATGCATGAATGTAGTTCAGGAGAGACACTAGGGTGGATATCTCAATCTCTGAGTAATGTATTTAGAAATGAGGCCTGAACCCAAGGGGGCTGATGAGATTATGAAGTAAAACACTACAAACCAAAAAAAGAAAAGGATTCCAGATAGGGCTTTGGTGGTGGTGGTGGAAGGAGCAACACACACACACATATATTCTCTTTCTCTAATTTGGGAGGAAATATCAATAAAGTATCTTAAGAGTTTTAAGTATAATGAAGAGAGGATGTCATTTTAAAAACCAGTTATGTATATATAAAGGGAAATTGCCAAAAACTTAGATTTTTAGAAGACATTCAATTTTTTTTAATCCAAGTGTTAAGACTTTGTTTAATATGGACCCATATGCTAACCAGTCAAGATTCTTTGGAGTCTTAAACTGTCATCCACTGTATTACCTATACCTCCAAGCTTTATATCATTTGTTAATTTGATACAGTATTTTTATCAGCTTATTTAAGTAATTGATAAAAATTATTAAACTGAACATGGATAAACACAAATCCCTAACACATACCAATAGAACCTTCTTTCCAATCTGACATGGATATATTAATGGCTATCATTAGTAGAGAAATGCACTTTAAAGCAGCTTTAATACTCTACGTCACCATCCATCAGATTAGCAAAGATGGAAAAAAAAGGGAAATAACAAATATTGAAAGGGCATCCGAAAAATAGGAACATTAATTAATATTACTGGTGAAGCTATGAAGTGATGCATTAATTTGCAATCATGACCAAACTACATATATTAAACTACACATATCCTTTGACCCAGCAATACCACTAAGCTTATATCCAAAAAGATATTCAATAAAAAGAAAACAGATCCACATAAACAATACAAAAATAGAACTGTCTTTTTTAATAGCAGCAAAGAACTGTAAATTAAGGGAATGCCCATCAGTTGAGGAATGGCTGAATAAATTATGGTATATGAATGCAATAAATGCTAAGCTATGAAAAATGATAGAAAAAATCTGGGAAGATTTTTATGAACGATATAAGGTAAAGTAATCAGAAACCAGAACAATTTATGCAATAATAACATTTTAAAGACAAACTATTTTGAAAGCCTTAAGAACTCTGGTTTGGTACAATTGAACGTAATGGACTTCTCCATTAGTGTCAATGCAATGTCCCTGAACAATCTGCAGGGATCTAGGAGAAAAAACACTATCCACAAGCAGAGATCAAACTGGGGAGTAAAAACACCAAGGAAAAGCAACTGCTTGACTACAGGGGTTGAGGGGATGTGATTGAGGAGAGACTAAATGAACACCCTAATGCAAATACCAACAACATGGAAATGGGTTCGAATCAAGGACACATGTGATACCCAGTATAATCGTGTGTCAGCTATGGGAGGGGTGGTGGAAAGGGGGGAGGAAAAGAAAATGATCTTTGTCTCCAATGAATAATGTTTGAAAATGACCAAATAAAATAATGTTTAAAAGGAAAAAAAGAAAAAAGAACTCTGGTTTGATCAATGCAATGACTAACCACAAATCCAGAGAAATAACAATAGAGGTTACTCACTCTCTGACAAAGAAATGATGGACTCCAGGTGCATGAAACATATTTTTGGATCTAAATAATGTGGAGATTTGCTTTAATTTATTATGCATATTTGTTACAAAAACTTTTTCTTTTTCTAATGGGGGAAAGGAAAGAAAATAGATCTTTGGCCACTGAAAGAATTAAATTTAAAAATAAAATTAGGTCAATAGTACCTACTTCAGAGGATTGTTGTGAGGATCAAATAAAAATATGTAATAATGTCTTACAAACTTTATTAAGACAGTGTACTAAAGCACGAAGCATGAATATGATCATATCCCTTGCAATTGTTTCTTATTGCCCTTGTACACAGATGGAGGAAGAAAGGAAGAAAAGAGGGAAGGAGGGAAGGAGGAAAGGACGGAGAAGGGAAGGAGGGAGGAAGGGAGGAAGGAAGGAAAGGAGGAAAGGAGGGAGAGAACATTGCTGACTACTTTTCAAGGCCAGGCATTCACCTAATTCCAAATCCATTTAACTATACTCTCTTCTAGCCCATATCTTTCCATTTTTTTTCACAAGGATATAATGAGACTTTGTTAAATAATCTGCTAAAAATTCAGATAAATTAAATCTATAGCATTCCCATGATTTACCAATTAGGAGCCCTTAAAAAAATAAAATTAGTCTGGTATGACTTATTCTTGATGAAACCAAATTTTGGAGGCTTTTTTTTGTTTAGGGATTTTTCCAGGAACCAAATTCAAGCTCAGGAACCTACAATTTATAGAGTCTTTCCTTTTTTTGAAAGTTTGAACACTTTCTCCTTTTCCTAATCTTGTGGCGCCTTTCTTCTCAAAAAGACTTACTATCTCAGTAATTACATCATCCAGTTACCGGGGATACTGTATCAAGGATCTACTGTATCAAGAGACTTGAATTCAGCAAAGACAGATATTCTTACCATCTTCTTGTGCATATTGGATATCAAATCCCTATCAAAATTTTTTGTTCTATCTTTTCCAGTATAAGGCTAAAGCAAAACAAACAGAAACAGTTGGTCTTGTCTCTGGTGGTAGTTCTTACTCTAAGCTTGTGTCCTAGTTCTTTTAGTCCTCTTTAATTCAATGTAGTCTTTCTATAGAACTTAGCTTCCTTCACCAGACTCAACTCATTCTGAAGGTTAGCATTCCTGACATTTTTACAGGGCTGTCCTGTATAAATTCCCTGTTGCCTGGCCTTGATTCCATCTTTTGTACATTTCGTTTAAAAATCTACCTTGGTTGATGAGTTTCGTGTGTGTGCATGTGCACATGTACACACACTGGTATCTTTTCTGCTAAATCCTATTTTTCTTCTTTATTGAAAGTTTCCCCAGCTTCAGAAATTCATTTTTTAGCCATTCTCATCCTTTCTAAACTGACTTCTTTTGAATTTCAATCCAGTTTCTTCCTAACATTTCTCTGAATCCTTTGAAATCTATTCTCCCAAAATCATCTTTCCCCTTCTTACCACAAACTCTGAGATCCTCTCCTTACCACAAACTTTTGGAATGGTTAACTTCCCCCAAGGTTTCTATCATATATATCCCAGAAATCAGTTTCTTCTTTTAATAAGAATTTGACCAAAAACCAGAAAATATATTAAGTGCTTACTATATAACATACACTTTACTAAGCATTGGAGATACCAAAAAAAAAAATGTAGTAATGTATGCCTTGAAAGAGCTCACATTTCCCCTTGTTTTGAAGGATGAAATCAGTTAATAAAGGATTAACTACCATTTTTACCAAATACATATGTGGATAATCAAAGTATTCTATCAGTAGTATTGCATGTCTTTTTGCTAAGACATATTATCTGGTGCTCAAATTTTTCATGTTTTTTTTTTCTACCTGTCTAGGTGGTCTATAGTATAATCCAATAACATTATTTCTCTTTCTCCTTCCACATATCTTCACCCTAATACTTCCCACCATGTTTCCCCTTATGGTTCCTAGATCTCTTTACAAATATATGATCTTTTAAAAAATTATATCCTAGTATCTTTTGCTTTTATATCACCTAAATTTCTCCATGTCCTTCCAAATATCCCTCTTCCCATAGAGCTATTCAAGAATTTTAGTTATCTTAATAGATAATACTACCTTTCTCCATGACAACTTTTATACATTGTTTCTTTGGAGTTTTAAAATAATAATTTTTGCATTATGAATTTAACAAACATGAATTTCTATCATCAAAGAAAAAAGAGGATTATATGAGATAGTGTGAGGTTCTACTGCATGCAGCATGTTTTTTAAATAAAATTTAACATAAAAGTACCAACATTGCCCAGCTGATCTATAAACCTCCTTTGCTCTTATGTGTATATTTTTCATTTTATTTACATTTTTTGCATCATTATCAATAGTCCAGTTTTCTTATCTTCTCTAATAAAATTCCTCTTTGTGATATAAATATAGCCAAGCAAAGCAATTTCAAACATTGATCACATATGAAACCTGAAAATGTATGTCTTATTCTGCACCTCCAATCCATTGCCTATCAAGAGGTAGGAAACATGCTTTCTCAGTCTTCTGGAGTATATTGGTTCTTAGTTCTTAAATCTTAAGCATTTAGTTATTAGGTCTTTAAAGTTGGTTTCCTTTACCTTTTTATAGTTATGATATAAATCACTGTCTTAGTTCTGCTCATTTTACTTTGTTCATACAAATCTTTCCAGGTAAACTTTTGTCTTTTGCAAGTTCTTATGACACAATAAATTTTCCATTACACTCACATACCGTAATTTGTTCAACTATTGCCCAAAAGATGGGCATATGCTGCTTCCTATTCATTCTCACAAAAAAGTGCTACTAGAAATGTTTTGTTAATATGGGTCCTTTCCCTCTGTCTTTGATCTATCAACCAGAGCCAAATTCCAAAAATAGTTTTCATAGCTCAAGTTTCAATATTATCTACGAGGTCAAATTTGAGTTTGCATTAAATCATCATGCTTGGTAAATATATTTTAGGCATTTGTGTAAGTACATTTAGGATCACAGGTTTTACTACTCTTCTCAACTACCAATCTTCTTCCTTCTGAAACTATCCTCTTTAGTATTTAAGTTGGTAGATATATGTAAAACAATTTTCTCCCTCCATATTTTTTGGTTTAAAGGCCTTTTTTATTAGATTTGCAAGATACCAAATAAATTCTTACCAATTGTTGTTAGTGTACTCCATTCCAGATTAGGAGTCTATTATTCCAATACTGTAAACTATTGTCATACCTATGAAAATTACCAACTTGGGCTCGTCACTCAACCTGCCTTAGGTCTTAGTTTCTTCATCTGTGAAATGAAAAAGTTGTACTAGCTGGCATCTGAGGTCCCTTCCAAGTCTGGAATTATTCTCTTACTTGTCTGGTCACTTTCCAAATCAGTTTTTCACTTCTGAATTCCTGTCAATATGAAACAATAATGAAAATGCCACCTGTGTTCCTATTATCTTCAGCTTCCTGACCAAGAAAGAACTCATAACTTCTGGCAATGCTAATATCGTGTCCATATGAATCACCAGAAGAATAGTCATACATTTTGGCAAATCTTGCAAGGTTTTCTCTGTTACCTTGGACACATGACATGGGGAAAAAATATTTCTTTACTGTTTCTATATCAATAAAAAACAGCAGCAGTACCCTTAAGCGTGTAGTCACCAATCACCACTATTCTTCTTCCTTTGACTTTTACTAGATGATCTCTTCCCTCTATACACTCATGGACCTATTTTATTTCTTGAAATAAAGGCAGCTACGTCCTCTTTCTAGTTTTCTCCTAACCAGTGTAAAGTAATCCCTCTTCTCTTCCATGCGTGACATTCTTATATGTTCCAATTTCTCAATACAAATCAAATTTTCCCTCTGCCATATCAGTCCCATCTAGTCCTGTTTCCATTTTTAAAAGGAATATTTCATTCCATAGGGCATGCTGGTAAATATTTGCCACCAATCTCTAGAAAAAGAATGTACATATAACACATTTTTAAGTTTAGCCTGGATCAATATTTTCTCCATCAGGGACTGAGCTTGATTTGTTATTTTGTTGATTATCTAGACATAAGAAAGTGATGGAGAGGTGTTCCTGTGGGCTCCTTCACCTTCTCTTTTAGATACACTAACCTTCATTTTTAACATAAAACAGGGTTAAAAGCAGGAACTCATCCAGAAAAGGGATATCAGAATGGTGAGGGAACTTAGTCTTCCTATATTAGGAAAAGGTGACAAAATTGGGAATATTTAATGGAGAGACACCTCAAGAAGTCTATGATAGTTGCTGTCAAGTATCTAACTGCTATCACATTAAGGTGAAAGTAAAATTGCTCAGCTTGGTCTCAGAGGGCAGATCTAAAAATAATGGAAGGAAATTGCAGAGGCAGATTTTGCTTTAATACAAGGGGAAACTTCCTAATAATAGAGAACTGTAAAAATAAGCTGGATGACTATTTGTCAGGGACATTGTAGAGAGGATTCCTGCTTTGAAAACCTCTGAAGTTCCTTCCAAATCTGAAATTCATAGATTCCTGTCCAAAACTAATCAGATGCCCACTGGACCACTTGGGTCTAAGCAATCTTTGACCTAAATGTGCTTTGTAAAGTTCAACTATTTATGTAAATGCAAGTTATTATGGCTAAGATTATAACATAACCATTGATGTCATCATAAAACAGGATTATTCTTCTAACTATTAATATTATAAAATGAATCATACATTCCTTCATCTCTAGGAATTTATAAGGAATGAATACAGAGCTTTTCAGAGTCAGACCCTAAGTAATGCTTGCTAAAGCAAAAAAAAAACTTATAATTTATGTTAAAATTATAACAAGAACATAAGCCCAGTCTAAAAAATATTTACACAAATAAACTGAGTGCTCTCAGTTTAACTAGGAAAGACCTACTTGGCTAATAATAAAGAAGGCAAAGAATCTGTCACCTCAGTTTCAGGTTGATCAAACTAGGCTTCACAGATTCAGTGGTCACATTTTAAATTGACTAAAGGGAGAATAAATGACCAATTCAAGCAGAGAGTAGCAGTATAAAGAGTAGAAATACAGTAAATTTCTCAGAATTGACTAGGAGTTGGCAAGCAGAGATGACAGCATTAGGACAGTGTATAGAAGTTTGGTAAAGACTGAACTCAAGTGCCTGATCCAAGATATAAAGATAATATTTAAAGAATTTCAAGGGATGGGGTGAACTAGTACAGCAGCACATATTAGGTGCTTAATAATAAATGCTTACTGATTAAAGCTAAGGGAATGGATGACTCTTACAGCTATGTCTGAGGCCTTCTTAAGACCAGACTCGGCACTCTATCCATTTCTGTAACTTAGTTGCCATTAAAACATAACTCCAACATTCTTGAAAAACCTTGGTTCTAGGAGCAGCTAGGTGGCTCAGTGAATAGAGAACCAGGTCTGGAGACAGAAGGTCCTGGGTGTTCAAATCTGGCCTCAGACACTTCCTGGCTTGTAACCCAAGACAAATGACTTAATCCCAATTGCCTAGTCCTTACTATTCCTTCCCTGCCTTGGAATCAATTCTTAGTACCGATTCTAAGATAGAAAGTAAGGATTTGGGTTTTTTTTTTTAAAGGAGGAAGAGGAAAAGAAAAAGGAAAACCTTAGTTCCTAAGAAAGATAGAATCACTCCCAACTTCCTTATGGTCACATAGTTTTACCTAAAACTTTTGGAAAGCTGTCAAACTTTAAAATGATATATTTCTATGATCATGCAAGTCTGGGCCAAATAGGAAAAAATGTATGTTAATGAGTAGAGAAAGGTCTTATTTTTAAAATGTAACTAATCTAACACTTCTACTCTACTTATAGGCATTTGGTAAGCTAATACACTATACCTTGGAAGTTTTCTTAGAAAATATGAAGAAAGGGGACAGCTTGGTGGCTTAGTGGATTGAGAGCCAGGCCTAGAGATGGGAGGGCCTAGGTTCAAATCTGGACTCGGACCCTCCTGTGTGACACTGGACAAGTCACTTAACCCCCACTGCCTAGTCCTTACCACTCTTCTGCCTTTTACAGTATTGTATAAGGTGCTGCCTTATACACAGCACTACCAATCAGTATTGATTCTAAGACAGAAGGTAAAGGTTTAAAAAAATATATGAAGAAAAAGCTATTTGGAATGCTAGCTTCTTGCTCATGTACACCTAAGTTCAAAAGCTAGGGCTACTTTTGAAGTAAAAAAAAAAAATAAGAGAATGCTAAGGAATCCAGGCACTTTTTTTTTTAAATAAAACCCTTACAGGGGCAGCTGGGTGGCTCAGTGGATTGAGAGCCAGGCCTAGAGACAGGAGGTCCTAGGTTCAAATCTGGCCAATATACAGTATTGACTCCAAGATGGAAGGAAGACGGAAGGTAAGGGTTTTTTGTTGTTTTTTTTTTAAACCCTTACCTTCCGTCTTGGAGTCAATACTGTGTATCAGCTCCAAGGCAGAAGAGTGATAAGGGCTAGGCAATGGGGCTCAAGTGACTTACCCAGGGTCACACAGCTGGGAAGTGTCTGAGGCCACATTTGAACCTAGGACCTCCCGTCTCTAGGCCTGGATCTCAATCCACTGAGCTACCCAGTTCCCCCCCCCCCCCCCCCCGCACTTCTTCAACAGTTGATGATGGCTAAAACTAACTTACTAATAATGCTCTGACCACAAGTCAAAATCAATTATGACAGAGGTATGAAGAGCATGAATAATATTTATCCTCATTTTACAGATCAGGAAACTAAGGTTTATGGGGATAAAATGATTTGTTAACAACTGAAAAAGGTGGGAATACATAAACAAACTTCCCAAAGTGCCAATAAATTTTTAAACTATTTCCTTAAATGAAGAGACAAACTATAAAACAAATTTTGGAAAGTAATCAGCCATGAAAATTATTCTCTAAAGCTTTTTAATATTTAAACAAAAATGCTTAGTTTTCTAGAATGATAAGAAAAATAAGAAAAAAGACAAATTTTCTACAAAGGAATTTAAGTTCTAGTTTAGGGAAAATTCAAGAACTTTCTTGATGATGAACTTAATCTTAAGAGTAAAGTTAGGATCAGTTAGGTGGCTTAGTGAATTGAAAGCCAGGCCTAGAATCAGAAGGTCCTGGGTTCAACTATGACCTCAGACACTTCCTACCAATACACAGTATTGATTCTATGACATAAGGTAAGAGTTTTTTTAAAAGAGCAAATAAATTTACTTAGGAGTGTGTATTTTTCAAACTTTTAACTTTGTATGAAAACTATTTTTTTTTAGTTGAAGAGACATATCTTTCTAGGTAGGGAATTTTAAAAATAGTTTTTAATAGTCTCTTAGATGATAATAACATTTTATCTTTAGATAATTTAAAAATTCTCATTGTATGAAAAATTTTACACAAAATACCTTAACATGAAATGGAAATAACTACTGACAGGCCCCACTAAATACACTAAACATATTCATGGTTTTGAGATATAGTTTATGGTAAATGGGCAAAAAATAAAAAGCAAGCCTTTGTATACAAGTGCTGCTACTGTTAAAAGAACATACTGCCAAAAAAATACATTCTAGTAATTTAAGATAGTTTTCAAACCATTGTTCTGACATAAAATTACCAAATTATCCTGCTTGATTCTAACTTCACAAACTTTGCAATATAAACCTATTTATTAATCTCTTCCTATCTCACTCATTCTAAACCTATTCTTTATCCTCATCATGATCTCCAATCTCCTCACTCCTTCCTGTTCTCCAGTCCATCATCTCTGTTTTGGTCTTACTTCACTTCTTTTCAGTTATGATCCTATGGTTGACCAATTCAACTACACACTATCAGGCACTCTAGAAATCCTTGTCCCAAAGTCCAATTCTATGTTCTCTCCACTACCAACTTTCCTTTCCCTATTCCCATCTGAAGGAGTTACCCAACTGTGCCAGATGGATTTACTATCAATTTGTTACCCGACTTCAAATGGATCCTCAACAAGTCCTTTATTTCTTCCCTGATTGACCTCTTATAACACTCTCCCACACCCTTTCTTCAAACCTTCTTAGCTAAGAGTATAGAACATATACCCTAAAACCTTCTTCCCTATTTCATATCTCAAAAAACTTCATCCTTTCCCTTTTCCTCAACTTTTGTTATAAAAAGCACCCTTGTCCTTGTCATAAGCCAACTCTTAATTAATTTGTGCCCTTGTTCCTATCTCTTCCTATTTCCTCCAGGAGATTCCCCCTTTTCCAGGCCTTATCTCTTTACTCCTTCCCCAAGGTCTACAAACTCAGCCACATATACTCCTCTTTTAAAAAAGAAATCTTCACTTCCATAGCATATCCTTAAACTATCAACACATAGTTTCTTTTCCCTTTTACTTAAGCTAAATATCTAGAAAGGGTCATTTATAGTCATGGGCTCCATTTCCTCACTTGCCACTTTTTTCTCTAAATCAGATGCTGGTTCCTACCTTTTTGAAACTCTCTTCAAAGTCACTAATGATTTCAACTATTAAACTAATCCTTCATTTCCTTCACCCCTTTGCAGATTTTAGCATTGCCCTCTCCTCCCTTGACTTCCATTAACATTTCTTTGTTGGTATTCCTACCTTTTTTCAGTCATTTTTGCCAATTATGAACCCGCTATCAACTACTAAGTGTGAACATCCATCAAGGTTCTGTCCTGGGTCCTATTCCTGCTTTACACATTCTCCTTGGAAGCCTCACCAGAATCTATGAGTCCTAATATAATCTATAATCAGATAACACCCAAACCTACACATTACATCCTAATCTCTTCTGAACTCCAGATCAATATTACCAATTGTATCCAGGACATCTCCAACCATGACTCCTCAGATTCTCAAACTTATCCCTCCCAAACAATTCATTTCCCCACAAACCCATCCCTTTTTACAAACTCTATTTATATGAAAGGGATCACTCTTCTGAATTTACATCCTTGAAATCATTCTTGACTATTTCCCTCCCTCAAGACCTTCTCTCCAGATCTAACTGTAGTCACAGCTTCTTGGGAAAGTTTCATCTTTTTTCTCACCATTTGCAGTCACTAATGTAGATCTAATTCTTGCTCCTCCTATATTATTGCAATAGCATTTTAACTGGCCTCCATGCTTACATTCTCTTCCTTTTCCAACCCATCCTTCATATAGCTATAAAATTAATATTTCTAAAAAACATATACATGTCACTTTTCCTACTCAAAAACCTTTATTAGCTCCTTATTGCCTGTAGTTAATAACAATGATTTATCTTGTCATATTTATATCATATTCCCCTTCAAATATTCTTTTGTTCTAGCTAAATGGACTTGTCAGCTGTTCCCCAGATATTTCACCTCCCAGCACCATGCCTTTAAATAGGTGTCCTCTCATGCTTAGAATACAAATATCTCAGGGAGAAAACAAGCATTTCTTAAGCAACTACCAAATGTCAGGCATTGTGCTAAGTCCTTAACAAATACTTCATTTGATCTTCACAATCCTGAGGAGCAGTTTCTATTATTACATCCATTTTATAGTTGTGGAAATTGAGGTACGGAGATTAAGTATCTTGTCCACTCATATAGCTAGTATCTCAGGCTAGAAGTGAAATCAGGTTTTCCCAATTTTGGCCCAAGCACTCTATCTACTTTTAGCTGCCTCTGGTTCTATCTTTTAAATCTCTAGCTTCTTTTCAAACACCACTGAGTGTTTTAGTGGTCTTTGTTGATCTTATTTGCTCTTTTTCCTCTTGAATTTTGGTATAAATGATAGATTTTTACATATATACACATTTGTGTACATACATATATAGTATTTAATTAAGAGGTACTTATCTGTGTACATGTTCTTCCTCAGAATATAAGCTCCTTGGGGGCAAGTATTTTGTTGTCTTTGTAACTAATTAGTTTAGTGCTCTGCATACAGTAGGTACTTAATAAACATTTGGTTGAAGTTATTGAGAAATTCTTTAAAAGTAGTAGCTTTGATGAAAGCAAAGATTTCATTAGAAGACTTTGTAATCTAAGGATGCAGACTAGCTGATTGGTTCATTCAGTTGAATATAACACAATTTTTCATTCTCATTCCTTTGATGGTTTTTTAATTAATCTATCAGTATTAAGTGTTAACAAAATACTACCTCTGATAATGAACATTCTTTCTACAATTAGTAGCCTAAAATTATTGCTTTAAAAGTCTGTTGCTCAAAAGATTCTTCTTTAAGAAGTCTGGCAAGTACTGATAGCCATTTAATCATCCACACCACCAAAGGAAAATCTTCAAGTGAAGAAACTGGTGCTAAAATTTATTACCTGTTAAAGAGTCAGAACTAGTCTTTAAAATACACATGTGCTTCATATTTTTCTTTAATAGTTTTATTATAGTAAATTTTCTGATAGGGTTATGATATCAAGATACCAATTTCTTTCTTTAACCATGACTTCTCCTATACATCATGGTACTTTTTGGTGGTCAAGACTGTACAAACGTATTTATTCTGACCCTGCCCCAATTTTATTGAGAAACTGAGACCTAGAGGGAAAACAATATATTCAGACACACAGCAAGTTGGTGGCAAAACCAAAACTAGTACCCAGATTTTCCAATTCCCAATTCCAAAATTCTTTCTACTAAATAACACTTCTCAGAAAGTCTTAAATGTAAAACATGATGGCACTTATGTGAATATATAGCATAGACTTCAAACATAATGCTATGTCCAGGCTGGCAGCACATTTCAATGAAAAATCTGTAGTTATTTCAAGTGATGAAATGTTTAGGAATCATTCAAAAAGAAGATTATAATATCCCTTTATATTTGTGTGGAATCATGAGTGATATGTTGAATGTAGTGTTCAAAGAATCACTGAAAGAATAGTAATACAGAATTATAAAACATTTTGTCAAGGAAAAAAGGACAAATAACATTTATTTCTTATAATACTGAAATTTCTGACACAGTACTTATTTTTAAAATAATAACAATAGCTTACCTTTATAGAAACCATTTAAAAATTTACCAAGCACTGCCCTCACAACAACCCTGTGAGGTAGGCAGGGCAAATATTATCCTCATTTTACAGATCAGGAGACAGAATTGGAGATGTGGTGAAGTAATTTGCCCAAGGTCTCACAGCTACCAAGTGGCAGAGATCCAAGACTGGAACCCCAGGTCTTCTGACTTGAAGTCCAATATTCTTTCCAACACACAAACCTAACTCTCAAAACAATGAAGGTAGGATCCATTTCTATGAGGGCTTTCCCCCAGGGAAGAAGAGTTTAATAAAATGAAAGCACAAAAACTGCCAGTCCCACAATCCAATTCATTCTGTTTAAATGAAATCCTGTTCACTTTTAATGGTATTAAATGGGACAAGGGAAAAACCAACAGTAAAATAATCAAAATCCCCCACAAGTAAAAAAAAAATTTCTCTTAGATCACAAATGGAAGTTAACATTCAGACCTGAATCCAACCATTTATAAGTAATTTAAAAGTAAGAAACTGAGGTACATATCTTGAGTATTTCAATGATTTTCTCTTCAGATGTGTAGACATGAAGTAAAACATGTTTTTATTCACTGAAGACATCCATTAGAAAGAATATTTTAAATCTTTATTGGCAGTTAAGGACAAGATACATTCCAATTACAATACACAGTATATATACATACATCCATTCACACAGTACTTGATGTTATCTTGGGTAATTCTGACAATTCTGTAAGACTTAGAAAGGCATAAGAATACTTCATTTCATTCATACTTCAGTCTCAGTGATCTCTAAAATACTAATTTCAGATTTGAAATCCTGATTAATCTATCTGTTACCTTAAGAAAAGAATTTAATGTACTAGGAATTTGGTCTATAAGGGATTCGGTAATGAAGATTATTGCAGCTACCCTACAATTACAATGAAAAAGTGTGAGCCATACCAACATGGGCCACAAGGAGGCTGTCCAAATTAATTAAATACTCATTTAATGACAATGCCAGTAAAGTATTAAGTATATGTATAGAACAAATTTTTGCTGAATAAAAAACATTGGTGTTTTCTTTTGCACGGTATAAATGGAAATTTTTGAAAATTCTCAATAAGATTAGTTGACAATAACCATTCCTTTTTATTAGTATAAACCAAGATAATAAAAATATACAATGAGTTCTTTCAGAGACTCAAGACTTAAATAATGATGATTAAAGGGATTGAAAACTTATTAAGCCATTTCTAAAGTTAGGCATAAATGTCAAGAAAGGCAACAGGAAGTTTTCAGGAATTGTAATAAAAACATCAAACCAGCATAAGATTCTATCAAACCATGATGAAATCATTAGAATTCTGAAAAGATTAATTTCCAAATGATATAAAACACTAATGTTAATTCCTCTTCCAAGCATTCATGTTTTGAGTAATTAAAGTAAAATTAGTCAATTCAATTTTTCTGAAATGAATTTTCCTGATACAAAATATGACAATTCTCAGTTTTGGGATTCTCAGTCAATAAATAAAGAAAAATGCCTTGGAATTATAGCAATGCAACAAAAAGGCATTTGCTCCAAATCCAACTTACCTTAAAATTTTTAAAATAAAAAGGGGTACTCACACATTACCACTACCCACTGCTCACATCTATAAAAGATGACAATTCTGCTCCAATCCCAAGCATAGACATATTTACAAATGAATATTTTAATTCTTTTTTATTTGTAGGGTACAATTCAGGCAACCTTAAAATTGCAACAATATTATCTCATTATTGGGGGTTAGGGGGAGAGATGAGTGAAGGGGGTTTAGTTTGGCATACTGCCAAAACTTCGTTCTTATAAAAATTTTACAAGCTACAAAAAAAATCAATTAAATTATCACACAGAATCCTAGAGCTGAAGGGGAATTTTTTGATATCAAATCCAACACTCTCATTTACACAAAACAAGGACCTAGAGAGGGGAATGAAATGTCTTGCCCAAATTCAAACAACTAGTTAGTGGAAGAGCAGAGATTGGAGCCCAAATCTCCCGATTGTACTACCTCACACTGACTCTGCTTGCTAGGTTTTTTAAACTAATTCAAACAAAAGTTCCTTGAGTTCAGGGACCCTTCTTATTGTCTTAGTATTCTAAGCATCTAGCACAGTATTTACACATGATAATTTCTTAATGTTTATTGAATTGGTTTGGGCTCTAACTCTTGGTGGTAGAAATGAGGAATGGACTGGACATCTCAAAAGGTGTTTAAAAAGCTTTTAACACACAAATAAACCCTACATTTTGTGTTGTTTTTAAAAGACATTTTTTAGTCCAAATTAAGACAGAATTATCACAGATAATGGGGTAAATTCTAAGATCTAAGATCTCCAACGTTGAATGACATATGAATGACATAACGTTGAATGATTCTATGAACAAACTACTTGACAAAGCCTATAAATCAGAACCACGATAAAAAAATTTTTTTTAACTTGGCATTATTTCATCCTGAACATGAGGACTTATTTGGTGAAAAATTCTTAAACAAATCATCTTAAATCATGAATTTAACTGAAATCTTAAAAACCTATAAAAATATAATATTATTATTATGGTCTTCTATTGGCTATGATCTACTTATTCCTCTACAGATATGTGGAGCAATATAATTTACATTATACTCTAATGTAAATATTTTTGTGCATTTTTTAGCAGTTTCAAAAATTTTAAATACCTTGTTTAAACAAACTGATAGGGGTATTGTAATGACCTTTTCTATGTTTCTAGCACTCCCCACCACTATCTTGTCCATTCGAAAATTATCCCCTATATTATTGTCTGAAATTCACTAAAAAAAAAAAAAGTTTTAAAACAGAACTCAAAGTTTCTTTTTGATGATATGTTTGTTGTAGTAATTTTTATATGTATACTTTTTGGACATAGTTAACTGTTCAGAAAAAGAGTTAAAAATTCAAAAAGGAGAGGCCAAGCCAAAATGATGGCTTAATAGCAGCAAAAGCCAAAACTGCCCTATCATTCCAAAGCAGGACAAGTGAGGGAGCTCTCCCACTGAACACAAAAATTCAAAAAAAAGTATGAGAATTCAAAATCTGACTTCTGAAGTTTAAAGAAAATACTATTTTGAATGCAGAGTGTATCCTACCAAAAAAAAAAAATCATGCACCCAAAAAATTCTGATGATGCGCTTCTTTGGGTAAATTTGTTTAGATCATGGAAGAGGGCTTCCCATTTCCTGCCCTCTATTCCTGATCTCACCATTTATAACTGATAGTAAGAAAACTTAAAAAAAAATACATCCTAAACTATCCAGCCATATTATCCTATTTGTCACATTAACAAAATGGACAAATACTTTCACTTTAAAATTATGTTCAACAAATACTTTTAAGCTTTCACTTACAAGGTAGTAAAATACAGAGAATTAGTTTTGAACAAATTATAAAAATTACACAAACTGAATAAATCACTGACATGTTTTGGTCAGCATGGGAAAGACCCTCAAAAAAAAAACAAGAAAGAAAAGCCCCAAACTACTAAAAGTTTGAGAATTTCCTTGCCAATAACTCTTCAAAAGTTTTCCAATTGTTCTATTTTGGGATGCATAAGTAGAGCTCAAATGCAAATTGATCCTGGACTACAATATTTGGGATTTAACTCAAAATTTTAACCAAATATATTTCTCTTCATTAACACTAGGCATAACAGAAAGCAATGCATTGGGGAAAGCTCTCTTTTCCTCTACAAAAAACTAATGCCAACCTATCCTTAAATATGGTTATCCTGTTATAAGTGATTCATCACAAAGGATAGGAGTAGACCTTCTATTGGAAGGGTTACAGCTCACCACAAGGGTCAAAAAGTGTGGATCACCGGACCTTATTGCACCACCTGGAGGCCAGGCTTGGTATGACCAGGACCGTTTTTTTAACAGGTTTCAGTCATACCTGACAGAGCGCTCCCACAATCAGTGATGTTAGGTGATCTTCCATCTGCCAGTACTGGGATTGCATGTGGTGCTCCCCACAGGTCGGTTTGGACTCCGGTGCTTTTCAGTATCTATATATCGCCTTTGGGAGAGATTTTTGAGAGATAGGGCTGGGGTTATCATTACTATGCTGATGATACCATACTATATATTCCTCAGCTTCCCAGCTCTGAGGAGGATTTTTAAGGTTTGGAAAATACAATGGAAAATACCACATTAAACCATAATCTAGATGAGCAAGAAAATTAATCAAATTAAAACAAAAGCAGATTCATTCAGTGTGGCAGTGTAAAGAACATTGCTATGGGCCCTTCTTACAAAAGGAAATTCCTTTATTAGAAGAGAATGAACGGGGAGGCAGCTAGGTGGCTCTGTGGATAGAGAGTGAGGCCTGGTACATGGGAAGTCCTAGGTTCAAATCTGACCTCAGACACTTTCTACTGTGTGACCCTGGGCAAGTCACTTATTCCCCCATTGCCTAGCCCTTACCGTACTTCTATCTTGGAACCAATACATTGTGTATTGATTCTAAGACAGAAGGTAAGGGTTTAAAAAAAAAGAAAAAGAAAAAAGAATGAACAGCTATTATCCTCGACAACATCATCTGTGATCAAGGCTGCAAATGCTATAAGGTTCTTTAGTCTGGGAGGCTAGAAGTGTATATCTGGGTATATCTGGGTGTCAGTATTTCACAAGCCTATCTTAGACCTCAGGAGTTCATTATCTATTCACTACTAGTGAAAACTGCTACCATGCAACTGCTTCTACCCAACACTGATACTCAGACTTCAACTAGCTAGAATTACACAAAGGTTAAGGATAGGTTAAAGAGTTAAGCTACTCAATCTAATAAAATACAAACTAGTCTGGTAAGCTTTAATATCTTCGATATAAAGGAAATGAAGTTCTTAAACTAAAGACCTGTAAACTGAAGGTCATCCTTACTGGAATGAAATATTACATAAAAGTAGCAGTGGATATATACAGATTTAAATTCATATCAAGAAAGAGCTAGTAAATGGGCCAATCTCCAAAAATCACCATGGCTAAGAAAAAAATGTAATGTATTTATGGATAGTTGATTGCTTCCTGGTAGAACATGCTTCCAAGATGACATATTAGCATTACAACATTTTGATCACCAATATGATTTAAGCACACTCAGAATTACAATGACTTCCATGACAGCTCTCCAAATTCACTGGAGCCCAAAACCAGTGCTTGATATTAATGGAAAACAATGTGGAACTAAACTTTACAAAATGGAATTAAACTTTAATTCTAAAGGATTATGGTATTAATACTAAAGCTCATAAGACGTTTTATTTTAAAACATAATTAAAACAAGGGGGAAATCAAGATGGTAATCAAAACTATGTTGCCTAAATTATTTTTAGATTTTCTAAGTGACTTCTAAAAGAACACAGCTTGCTGACCGGTGACTGAAAAGTTTCTAATCACTGTCTTATTTGTTAATGGTAATACAACTATCTGTGAAATATTCTAACAAGTAGAGCAAGCTCGAACTTAAGGGATGTTAAAAATATTGTAGCTATTTAAAGAATATCCTTTCTGAATATTGCCGGCTAAAAGACTTCAATAGACATCTTAAGAAGATTTGCCACCTAATTCTCTTTTTCATGATATATATTTTTCTCTGAACTAAGGATACAATATGGAAGAGTCACATTTGAAAAAACCTGCAATCAAGCAACAACTTAAAAGATAATATTCTAGTTAACAGCTTTCAAATCTAAAACATTTTCTTAGGTCAAAGTTCTGTGTACCATTTTTCCTTCATATTTGGCTCTGAATAAAATTCATTCCTTTCTGAAATGACAAATTGCTATACCTTAAGATGCTCTTAAAAAACATCCAAAATCCTGCTGTTCAAAGCAACCCTCCATTCACATTATTTTCCCATGCACAGCTAGGGGTACATCAACTATATCAGAACATAAAAATGCAGTTGCAATAAATCATGTTTCACAAATACCTTAATTCAGAAATTTACTAAAGCTCAGCATTCACTTTAAATAGCTTAAAACAAGTCAAACTTAGTTTTTCCCTAAAAGGTAAATGTAATAGAAAGCTCTGCATTCAAGCATCCACTCCCTCCTCCCTCCATCTGACTGGAGTACACAGGTGCAGTTCTATTATTTAAACAAGGCATTTAACTGGGCAAGTGGGCTTCCTTAAAAACAAAACTAATGATGATCATAGCCCTGAGAGTGGTGAATAATAGGAGTGAAACATAAAAAATAAAATAATCAGTTTCAAAGAAAACAGAAAACTAGGAGGGCTTTCCTCACAAAATCTGTTACCAGCAACTGCAGCACAATATAATTTCTGAAGTGCTGTATACATTATATAAGCACACTGACATTCCTCAGATCATTGTCCCCAATTCCAGGTTTACTTAGCCTATGTTTCCCTAACAAACAACCCAAAAAAGTCCAAGCATGGAAAACTGGCATTGTAAAAGAATATTATAAATTATAGGATGGATCTAATCTGCTAACCCAATCACTGAATACAGTGAATGAAGATATGCAAATACTGCAGAGATCAGAATGGAAAGAGCAATATCCTAAAATATTTGATAACTAATAGCTAGCCAGTCATTTCTATCATCTGGGAATAGGCTACTAATACATATATGGTAAGCTAAAAAAAAATGCAAAGATGTAAATTATGCAAACTAGAGAAAAAGGAGTGAATGGTGTGCCTTACTGGTGAAAAAACAGTGGAAACCAATAATAGGGAATCGAGACAAAACCCTCTCCTCCCAGGCAGGTACTCAAAATGAGAAAAGAATGACAACCATTTCTAAAAGAGGGCTGGGAAACTGAGTGTGCAGAAATACTCTAAAAATTGTCTAATCCTTTGGAAGGGGGTGTCTCCCCCTTAGGTTCCCCAAATTACCTTCCCCACTTTAGAGTTCCTTGTCTTTATTTCCCATCACTGCCCTGGGTTTTCATTTTCCTTGTCCTCCATCCCCTCAACAATCCATAGTCACTGTCCACCCAGCCAAACCCCAACCTGGTGGTTCTTAATCTTTTCTTTATCCCTAACTTCCTTATCCCCACTCCTCCAAGTTATCACACTGATCCCTGGCCCCATATCTTTTTTTATCCCCTGATTCCTACATTCCCCAGGATTCCAACCTCATAACACTACCCCCCTCAGTTCCTACTACTACTACTACCCTTTTCCCCCTATTGCCCCCCTTACCTACAATTGCCCCCCAATGCCCCATGTGCCCCTTCTCATTCCTTTCCCATACTTCAACTACACCTTTTAATCCTGAGCTCTGCTCTTTTAATTGCACTCCTCTTGATGATTATGTCTCCACACACACATTTAGTCCATCATCCTTCCCCCACAATCCCAGAGGAGTACTCCATCTTAAGAATTACCTCCCATATACCATATACCAAAACCTCAGATGCACTACTCCAGTTCCTATCCTCTCCAACCGCCCTGCTATTCCCCAATCTTCCCCCTAAGCATTACCCATTTCCTCAGAAGATCCTCTATCTCCAGTGCACCCTATCTATCCCTCCCATCCGGAGCTGTTCCAGCAACCCTTCCTCTTCCCAGTCTCCCCCCATTCACTGAATTGCCGCCCACACATCCTCCTTCCCCCATCCCCCAGCACCCTTCCTTTCTTCCCCCAGGTCCCATTCTGTCTCCCATAGCCTTTCTATCCTCCCCTCAACCCAGACTCTAATTCCTCCACTCTATCTATCCGTCGCCCAGGTCCTGCACTGCTCCCTCCACCTCTCTTCTCTCCTACCTCCTCCCATCCCAAGCTTCTCCTTCTGCACCCCCTCAATCTATCCTTCCTATCTTGGACTTTGCACCCCCACCTTCTCTATCCTTCCTCCCAGCACTCCCTTCTATCCTACCCATCTTGGGTTCTACACCCCCTCCCAACTTCTCTATATAATCCCAACCCCTCGATTCCCAACCCGAGTTCTATTCTCCCCATCCCCTCAATCTATCCAGGGCCCAGGTCCCCTTCTATAGATCTTTCCCGTCAAAGACTCTGCCCCGCCCCCACTCTGTGAATCCCAACTCTCTTCACCCTCTATCCTGGGCTCTGCCCACTCCCTGCATCCCTTCTATGTAGCCTGCTCTCGGATCCTACTCTAGCTATAACACCCCTCCCCCCCATCCCGGGTCTGCTCCCGCAATCCCCTACCCTCCCCCTTGCACCCCTCCATCTACCCTCCCCCGCCCCTGCCGCCATCTTTGCTGCAGCCGGGGCCCAGGGCCCCCAGACCAGAGGAAATAGAGCAGCGGGCGGTGGACTGGACTGAGCCAAACTATCCTGAGCCGAGCCAGGCAGCGCCTCAGCCTCCCCGGTCCCGCAGCGCCGCCTCCAGCTCCCCCCACCGCCACACGCCACTGGCCCCGGTCCGGCTCCATCCTGAGGAGTCCGGACTCGGAGATGAAGGAGGCCGGACCAGGAGAAGGCCGGTGCTCCTGAAGGGGCGCGGGGAGAAGGGGCGGCGGGGCGGGGAGGTACCTGTACTGAGGACCGCCACCGGGCGCGAAACCGTAATAGTTGCTCGCCGCCATCTTGGCGTCTTCACAAAACCCCGCCGGCCCGGGAGGAGAAAGAGGGAGGGAGAAAGGGGCACTCAGCACGTGACCCTCGCGCCCCCTCCCGCGCATGCGCCCAGCTCCCTAGGCACGCGCCCACTGTTCACTCGAAGACAGTCTCATCTCAGCCAGCTTCTCCCTCCACACTTTCCCTAAGCAGTCGGTGCACGGGGCCAGTCCTCCAAGTGCAACCACCCCTTTCCAATATCACTGCACCCCTGGAGACCCCTCTTAGAGTCAGGCCTTCCTACAGCACGACGTTCAGATCATCCTATCCATGACACTCTTCAATGACCCTCTCAAACAAAGCCAGATCTTCAACTCCTCTCATCATCATTGTACCCCCAGCATCATGTCAACCCATCTCTGTAACTCTTTAATGATCAAAATCAGATCCAACCCCCAGCCTCATAGCCACCCTTCCCTGGACTCCTTCAACTTCTAGTCTTTCAGCCAGATCTTCCTCAAGTGCCCCATCTCAGAATACCAACCCTTATTCTGTCTTCTCCCTCCATGCCAATTCTTTTTCAACTCCCTCTGATGTCTCTCTCTCAGAACCAGGCTATTCTTAGTGTCTCCTCAACCCTTCCTAAGTACTCCTTCAATATCCCCTTTCATTGCCAGTCAGACTCTCTTGATTCCTCCTTTCAAAGAAAGCCCTCCCTATATGATTATAGTTTTACTAATATTGAACCAGTCCTACCTTCCTGGTATAAATTCCACTTGGTCATCATGTACAATCTTTGTGATATATTGCTGTAATCTCTTTGCTAGTATCCTATTTAAAGTATTTTATTTAAATTTTTTACATCACTATTCATTAGAGAAATCAGTCTCTATAATTTTCTTTCTCTATTTTTGCTCTCCCTGGATTTAGGTATCAAAACCATATTTGTAGGGGCAGCTAGGTGTCCCACTAGATTGAGGTCCAGGCCTAGAGATGGGAGCTTCTGGGTTCAGACTTGGCCTAAGATGCTTCCTAGCTGTGTAAAATGTATCATTTTGATTGCATGAAATTAAAAAGATTTTGCACAAACAAAGCAAATACAACCAAAATTAGAAGGAAAGCAAGAAAACTGGGGATGAGGGGTGGTAGAGGATATAATTTTACAAGTTTCTCTGATAATGGCCCCATTTTTCAAATACATATGGAACTGAGCCAAATTTATAAAAATAAGAGCCATTCCCCAACTGATAAATGGTCAAAGAATATTAACAGGCAATTTTCAGAAGGAGAAATTAAAGTTGTTAATAGTCATATTTAAAAAGCTCAAAAAGGAATACTAATTAAAATAAAAATAATTCTGAGGTACTACCTCACAACTACCAAAGTGGCTAATAGCACAGAAAAATAAAATAGCAGATGCTACAGAGCAGTGTTAGTGTACCTTTTAGATATCACAGGCCCAAACTGCACCTTCAAGCTGCCAGTGAGTAACCCCCCCCCCCCTTCCCCTCCATTATTCCAGACAGCTAAGGGAGGAAGCACTCCCATTGGACAGCTGGGCAGAGGGGCAGGGCACATGAATAATGTTCTCCAGTGCTGTGGAGAAAGGAAATGGAGTAGCCTCCTCCAGCACACTGGGGCACAAATGCCAGGTCTTTGCCAACACAGAGATGTGGAGAAATATATACACTAGCACATTGTTGGTGAGATTGTGAACCAGTCCAACCATTCTTGAGAACAATTTGAAGTTATGACCAAAGGATTATAAAACTGTGCATACCCTTTGACCCAGAAATACCACTCCACGATCTATTTACCAAAGAGATCAAAGGAAAAAGATCTATGTGTTCAAAAATATTTATACCAGATCTTTTTGGGCTGGCAAAGAATTGGAAATTAAGACAATGCTGAACAATTTGTGCTATATAATTGCAATGAAATATTATTGTACTAAAAGAAATGATGAGGAGCATGGTTCCAGAAAAACCTGTAAAAACATATGAACAATGCAAAGTGAAATAAGCACAATCAGAACTTTGTACACAGTAATAGCAATACTGTAACACTGATCAACCATAAAGACTTAGCTATTTCAATTAATACAATGATCAAAAGAGTACAAGTCATGATAAAAAATGCCATCTACCTACAGAGAGAGAACTGATAAGTTCCAAGTACACATTAGGGCATACTTTTTTCTTTTTCTTTTTTTTTTGCAACAAGGCTAATATGAAAAATAGGCCAAGACATTAAAACACTTTTCACACAAATAAAGACATATTTCAATAAATTGAGAAATATTATTTGTTCATGAGTAGGCTGAGCCAATATTTTAAAAATGGCAATTTACTTATTCAATACTATACTAATCAAAGGGCCAAAGAATTATTTTGTAGAACTAGAAAAGAATAATAAAATTCATCTGGAAGAACAAAAGTTTAAGAATATCAAGGGATCAAGGAAAAGAAAATGAAGGAAAACAATCTAGCAGTACCAGATTTCAAATTATACCACCCATTATGTGCCAAAACTGTACTATGCACTTTACAATTACTATCTCATTCAATCTTCACAACAACCCTGAAAGATAGGTACTATTATTAACCTCATTTAACAGATGAGGAAACTGAGAGAAACAATTGTTAAGGGACTTACATAGAGTCATACAGTTGATAAGTGTCTGAGGTAGATTTGAATTTAGGTCTTCTTGACTCCAAACCCAGTGCTCCATTGTGCCACCTTGATGCTTTTTTGAGACAAATATAGTCCTGACAAAAAACAAGGAAAAATAAAAGTGTGAAGATTAAAATTAACTCTCCCATGATTATGAAGATTAAAATTTTAACCCCTGCCTATTTCTTAGATCTCATCACCAAAAGTATAAACATCCCACTTAATCATCAAGTGGGAGGTCTGTGACCCACTAGAAGTGGAGACAGGGGAGTTCTTCATTCTTTGGAAATGGAGCCTGGACTCGAGACCCTGTTCCTGGTGAGGCTGTTCTAAAATCTTTTCCTTTGAACTGACACATGGTGAATGGAAAGCTGACTCTTAACTGCTGGATTTTCAGGGGGGGGGGGGGGAGAAACTAACCTCAGGAGAGACTTACCTCTTGAGATCTTACCTTATCCTCTCTCTGATTTTCTTACTTCACTATTTCTACATTTTGTAAATAAATCACTTTGGAATTAATATAAATTCCTGGCAACCACACACTCTTAAATAATCTAGTCCAACCCTTTTAAAATTAACCCCTTTTCCTCCTTACATTTTATTTGGCTGACTATGACAGTTGTGACAAAATATCCTCAATCCTTTTACTTTTTTTAACTTTTCCTTTACTTTTGTGACTATCCCTAAGTCAGTTTTTAATAGTTTATTTTGAATCTACACAAATCAGATGCAGGGGTGAGTTCAATTTTTTTTTCTTTCTCTCTTTTTTACCTTTAAAAAGAAATATAGCATGGCTGCTTTTAATCTTAGCAGCTGGACCCTGAGCCCTCACCTGGGGAAACCTCCCAAAGGTTCCCAAACCCTACCCCTCACAAAACAACCCAATTAGCAGACCCTCAGGTTTTTCACCTGGGGAAGATTCTATCTTTTAGCTATGTTGCCTTGTCTCTTAATTAGCTGTGAGAGCAAAAACCTGGGGAAAATAGTCTTCCAACTGCCCCAACAGAAAATCTTTATTTTTCCAAACCCCACCATCTCTAGAGCTAAACTTAAGTGAGAAGTAAAACCTGGAGACATCAGTCAGGAAGAGTAGTGTTAAAATAACAACAACAACAAAAACAACTGGTTCTCTTTACCCTAAGAGGCTTTCACAGCCCAAATAAGGTAAAAAATAATTTATAAAAACCTTTTTGACACATGACCAACTCAAGAAAGCAGCCTGGAAGCACATGTGATAGAAACAGGTGGCTCTAGCATTTGCACCCTGAGGGGAAAGTCAGTTGCTTCCTGTTGCCACTCCTATACTTAGTCTACAACAAAAAGAGTTAATCCTCTCTCACCCTCCAACCAAGGAGTTAATCAAATCAAGGTGTGACATCCTTAAAGGGACCACATCCTTACCTTTAAATTTTCACACTCTGACTTTAACCCCTAGCCAGTAACGCCATCTACTGATTAAAACTAGAATTATAAGCAATTTAACAAATTATATATATTATAAATAAAAAAAAAACAAAAAAACAATGGATGAGATACATGAAAGTTTTCTGGCTTTTATACTATTAGGAACCTTAAAGGTTTCAGAATGCCTCTCATTTCTTATGTTCTTAGGTATTTTTATTTTTCTATTCCTAAATATTGTGACAAGAAATGCTAACATATGAAAAATTAAAACTGAAATGCAGGCAGACATGCAAACCCAACTATACAATTTCAAATACTTCTTACATGGTCAAATGACAAATACTGACCCCATCCAAAACATGTCTGTTTTTTACGAGCCTGTTCCTGAACCACTAAGAAAGGAAAATTCTTCCCCCAAAATAGAGATTGAAGGCCCCTCTCCTATATCTCACCTGAAGAACTACCTCTTGTGCTCTGCAACTCTTGACTGACCTTACTCCCCCTGATCCTTCTCCTGAAATCCCATCTTCTCTTGTTCCTTCTCCCACCCCACAACCAATTCTAGCCCTGATGAAATCCCATCCTTCTAACAAATCTGTTCCTCCCCAACCTGACTCACCATTACCTAATTCAAATACATAACTTTTCCCCTTAAGGGAAGTGCCCAAAATAGGACATAATGGGGATGTGGCAACCCTAAGACACCATATACGTTTTACTCCCCAAGACATAAATGAACTAACATGAAATGTACCCACATATGAAGAGGATCCCTTTGTGGTCATGAAAAAGGTGTCTAACATGCTTTTTCAGTATAATTCATCTTACAAAGATGTTGAAAATCTACTCCAGGCTTCCTACCAGAATGTGAGAAAAATAAAATAATTTCTCATGTTAATAAAGTCCAAGAGGACAATGCAGCACACTGGTCATCACAGGATCTTCAATGGGACTATAACAACTCTGAAGATTATTTATAGTTATATTGTTGTAGGGAGGCCGTTCTAACTGCAATGAGAGAGTGCTCTGAAAACAAAGATAAATGGATAGAATTAAGCAAAAAGATGATGAGACAACCTCCAGATTCATGGATAGGCTCACTGAGTTTGGGGATTGGTTCCTAGATTTTGATCTTTCTAAAGAAAATTACATAAGACAAATTAGAAGACACTTTGTCAATAACTCTTGCAAAGTGATCAGGGATTATTTTAGAACTCATTGCCCAAGGTGGCATGAGATGGATCTTAATGAATTGAGAAAAACTGCTGTTTATGTTTCAAAAGGCAACAAAGAAAAAGAGAAAGAGACTCATGATTTCATGGAGATAATTTGGAAAGAATTGAAATATTTAAGAAAGAGGATTGATAAACAGGAAAAAGGGCATGATACTCAACCAACAGCACTTGCCCCTCTCCGAGAATCTAACTGTTGATCCATTTCCTGCCATTTCTGTAAGAAGAACGGCTACTTCTGTGACTGTAAAATGTACACATTTTTAACATTTTTGGTTTTTTTCTTCCTACATGTGCCATACAGTATTTGATTTTTTTCTCTTTCTTTTTGCATTTGAAGCACATGTCACCAGTATTGAGAAGATTTTCTTTTAACTATTTTTGATTTTTGCAATAGAATAAGCTAGATGTCCATTTGACTAGCATAAAAGGGCATACCCCAAAAGCTTTAGACTATGGAAACCTGCCATTTATTGATAAATATTTTGGAACTGTGATTAATGTTTGTGTCTGATTCTAGGAAATGGGTTCAAAAAAGAAGCACAGACTTTATCTCTACAGGGACATAGATGCACAGATTTAACTTGAATAGTGCCATAAAAGAGCACACAGGTCAAAAAGAAAGAAATCAGTCCAAGTGGGATTGATGAACTTCTATGCCAATACGAAAGGACCTGAACCTAGTATGAAATTCGAGGTTGCAGCACTTGGCATATGTTAAGATGCAGGACTCCTTGAACCACACTCCTTGTAAAATACTTTCTATCAAAGTACCCAACAATTGGCTGTTCTGGCGCCCCCATCCCTGAGAAATGATGAAAGATCAAACCAGGGAATGACACTTCCCTTTTACACAAAAATCTAGTCCTTTTTTCTCTCTTATAGTATGGCAACTTCCTGTAGCCCTGGCTTATAATGGGTAAATAAAATATTACTGCATTTTTTTCCCATACAGATTTGTAGGACATAAATTTACTTTAATTGGATACTAATACAAGGGCCTGTTATGAGTTTGTTCTTTTATTCAGAAATTTTTTATATATAGTTTTTGATATTTTGATTCTGAATTTTGAATTTTTTATTTCTCTCAAAGTTAAATTTTCTACCATTTATTTTTCTTTTTATGTTTTTGCTTTTTCTTCTAATAATTGACTCATATACCTCATAACACAACCATGTATTTTAAGTTGATCCAGGTGTTGGTGAACACCCTCTTCAGGGAGGATTGTATTGTATTTTCATAAAAATCCAAGATAAAATTTTGTTTGAGAAAATTTTCAGGAAAAGATGTTTGCTAATTCTTTGAATCCAGAGAATGAACTATATGAAGAAAGATGCCTGCAGAAACCTACACTGTATCAAGAAAATCCAGAAAATGAACTTTTGGGTGCAATTGATTGAATTGAAGGGGATTGAACATTTATTGTAAATGTATACTTTTATGCTAAAGGGGACTTCCCCCAATTGACTTTTTGTCAATGCACCTAGCAAAACGTTGGTTTTGCTTTCTCTTTTCTATTTCCCTCTTATCTCTAACTATTGTGGTTTCCTCTTAGAAGGTGAAATATTGTATACATCTGTAGGTAAAATTTTTTAGGGGTACAAGATGATTATGTTAAATGATCAATGGGGAGACTAGTCTCCCAATTATCATCGGGGGATTATGAAGATTAAAATTAAATCTCCCCTGATTATGAAGATTAATATTGTAATCCCTGCCTATTACTTAGATCTCATCACCAAAAGTATAAACATCTCACTTAACCATTAAGTGGGAGGTCTGTGACCCACGTGTGCAATACTGGGTGAGGAATCAGAATTAAACTAACTGCCCTTGGGCAGTCTTAAAGCAAAACTTCAACTGTGATTGATAGATGTAAAATTAGGAGAAGACACAGGAAGTGACTCAAAAGAAGTGTCTTTAAAAGGAGCTGTCACTTCCTGTGAGGAACAGTTCTTCATTCTTTGGAAGTGCAAACTGAGGAGTTCTATATTCTTTGGAAGTTGTAAAGGGTAAAATTATGACTGAGACTGAATGTAATAATTATTTTTGTCGCCAAGGATTTAATTTATAAAATCCTAATGAAAAAACCAAGTCAGCTGGAAATTTTATGTTGTTTTATGTGAATTTCAAAAACTATTCAACCCTGTTCAAACCATTCTTTAGAGGATGGGATTTGGCTATTTCCTGATCAATAACAATAGAGATACTTGGAATGACAGAATCAGGTCTTGGAAACTACAATCTCCATCCTACTCAGGGTAACAAGATTTAGGAAGGGCTGCAGCAAAGCTCAAGATTTAATTATTTGAGAATATGACCTTCAACAGACATGTGCAAAGGGGACAGAGCTCTGGGCGGTCCTGGGTTAAGCTAGAGCCACCATTGGCACAGGGGAGAAACAGGAAGTGAGGTAGAGGACAGCTGTGGAGTCTGGGGACTTCCTGTGTGGAGGAAAGGAGGTTGTTGGAGCCTGTTGCTTGAGGTGGAGGCCCTGAGACTGTTTCTCCATTTTGGTCACCTGAGTGATAGGGACTGATCTCTTTTCTTTGCCTCAGCTATCTAAGGCCTTGGGCCTTTGGCCCAGCCTAAGCAGAGGGGGTATTTAAGCCCTATTCCCTTCTCTCCCCTTTCTCTTCCCCCCACCTCTCTCTCTATAATACCTTTCTTCTTCCTGTTAGTAATTAAAAACTCCATAAAAGGTTGACTGCTGACTTGAGTTTTCATTTAGGAATTACATAGCTGAATTCCTTGGCGACCTTAAATTAATATATATAAGTCTTTTAATGTGATTTCCATATCACATTTCATTGATAGTGGATGAGATTAAGGAGAAGGAAGAAGGAAAGGAGTAGTAGGGTTTCTCCCTCCTGCCTGGCTGGTACCAAGCAGGGAGATTAGGAGATAAGGTTTTGGAGTATGAAAGAGGAAAGAATCAGCCTGACCTCCAAAGGGGCTCAGCTAAGATGCCCAAATCTGAAATCAGCTCCAGAGCAAAACTCACCACCGAACTCAGACAATAGTCACCACCATGCCAAGATGTCAGAGCTCCTAGCACACTGCCAGCCAGAGTCATCTCTCTGGGGAAAGAGGAAGAGACAGGAAGTGATATGCCTTATATAGACAGTTTTACATCACTTTCCTGCATCTCAGCTGTACCAATGATGACTTAGCTTGACTTAGGACAGCCCAGAGGTCTGTCCTTTTTTTTTTTTTAACATGTCTGTTAAAGGCCATTTCCTCAGATAATTAAATCTTGAGTTTGATGCAGACCTTCCTAATCTTGTTAAACTAAGAAGGGTGGAGAATGTAGAGTTTCCAAGACCTGATTCTGTTATTCCAAGTATCTCCATTGTTATTGATCAGGAAATAGCTAAATCAGATCTTCTAAAGAATGCTCTGATTAAGGTGGAATAGTTTTAAAATTCACAAAGAGGAAGCTGGATCTGAGACCCTGTTCCTGGCAAGACTGTTCTAAAATCTTTTCCTTTGGGGGGCAGCTGGTAGCTCAGTGGATTGAGATCCAGGCCTAGAGATGAGAGGTCCTGGGTTCAAATCTGGTCTTAGACACTTCCCAGCTGTGTGACCAATACACAGTATTGGAACCAAGACGGAAGGTAAGGGTTGTTTTTTAAATAAATAAAATAAAATCTTTTCCTTTGAACTGACACATGGTGAGTGAAAAGCTGACTCTTAACTGCTGGATTCTCTGGGAAAAAAATTAATCTCAGAAGAGACTTACCTCTTGAGATCTTACCTTATCCTTTCTCTGATTTTCTTACTTCACTATTTCTACATTTTATAAATAAATTATAAATAAATCTCTTTGGAATTAATATAAATTTCTTAAATAATCCAGTACAACCCCTTTAAAATTAACCCCTTTCCCCCTTACAACAGAAAGAAAATGAAAGACCAATAACATAAATGTATATTGACTCAAAAAATTTAAACAAAATCCTGCCAAATAGACTATAGCAATTTATCCAAGAAATCATTCATTATGACCAAGTGGGATTTATACCAGGGATGCAAGGATGGTTCAATATTAGGAAAAAATTTGAAATAACTAATCATATTAAATATCAAAACATCCAAAACCTCATGATAATCACACTAGAGGAAGAAGTAATCTTTGACAAAGTACAACATTCATGTATGCTAAAAAACCTCTACAAAGTATAGGCACAGAGAGACCTTTTTAAATTAAAAAAAAACTATCAAAAAAATCATTGTGTGCAGTGAGGACACATTAGAACTTTTTCATACAGACACATACATATATATACAAAATAATTTAACTATCTGGAGAAATATTCATTGCTAATGGGTAGGATATGCCAATATAATAAATGTGACAATGCTACCAAAGTTAATTTATACTTTTAATGTTTATATCAATAAAATTACTAACTAGATGTTTTATACAAGTTGAAAAAATAATAAAATTCCTTTGGAAAAATAAAAGACCTGGACTAACAAGGGAATTAAAGAAATGTAGGAAAGAAAGGGAAAGTACTAGAAAGTCTAGAAAGTACTTCTAGACCTCAAACTATATAATAAAACATCAGTCATCAAAACCATCTGGTATTGATTTAAAAAGTAGAGATCAATGTAACAAACTAGACAAAGGAAGGGGCAGCCAGGTGGCATAATGGATAGAGCACCAGACCTGGAGTCAGGAAGAATCAACTTCCTGAATTCTAATATGGCCTTAGACACTTACTAGCCATGCGACCTTGAATCTGTTTGCCTCAGTTTCCTAATCTGTCATAAAAGCTGGAAAAGAAAAAAGCAACTCCCTCCAATATCTTTGGCAAGAAAACCCCAAATGGTATGACAAAGATTGGCCATAACCAACCAAAACAAAAAGGATAATAAAAACTAATGGAACTCAAAAATCCAGTGTTTGATAAAATGGAAAACAAATTGCCTAGAGGAAAAAATTCCTTGTGGCCAAACTGAAAAGCAGTCTTGCAGAAACTGGACTTAGACCAATACTTTATATCATATTGGATCATACATTCTAAATGGATAAGCAAACTTAGTATTAAATATCATGCTATATCAAAATTAGAAGAAAAGCAGATCATATACTCCCCATAACTATAAGGAAGAAATATAGTCTTTTTTTTTAATCCCTTGCCTTCCTTCTTAAAATTGATTCTAAGGCAGAAGAGCAATAAGGGTTAGGCAATGGAGGTTAAGTGACTTACCCAGGGTCACAGAGCTGTGAAGTGTCTGAGATCAGATTTGAACCCAGGTTCTCCCCTCTCTAGGCCTGGCTCTCAGTCCACTGAGCTACACAGATGCCTCCTGAAGAGTTATATTCTTAACCAAACAAGTGCTAAAGGCAATTACCAAAGACATTATAGGTAATTGATTACATGAAATTAGAATGCTTTCTGCACCAATAAAATAATGCATCATGTACAAGAATGTAAGTGATTGAATGAGAGGACGGAAAATTTTTGTCTCACAGTTCTCTGATAAGGATTTGGTATCCAAAATACATTTTTAAAAACTTATATGTTGATATAGAATTAACTAATAGCTATTTCCCAATAGATAAATGAATAAAGAATGTGGGCAAAGAATTCTAAAAAGAAAAATTGCAAAATATTCACAACCACATGAAAGAATGCTCCAGATAACTAATAAAAAGACAAATCAAAACAACCCTGAGGTTTCACTTTATACCCTCCAATTTGGCAAAGATGACCAAAAAAATCAGTCTTCAATTTTGGAGGGATTGTGTTGAAAGTTAGGCACACTAATATATTGTTGATAAAGGTGTGAAATGTCATGATGATTTTGGAAAACAATTTGAAAATTATTCCAAAAAGTGACTAAAATGTCCATATACTTTTGAACTAGATTCTCCATTATTGGGCTTAGATCCCAACAAAGTCATCAATAAATAAAGGCCCCATATTCACCAAAATATTTATAGGAGCACATTTTGGGGTAGCAAAGAATTAGAATAAATTAGATGCAAATTGGCACATGAATGTAATAGAATATTACTATGCTATAAAATGTAATATATGTGATGAATACAAAGAAATATGGAAAGATCTATATGAACTGATATAGAATGAAGTTAACAAAGCCACGAAAATAAATTACACAGTAAATGGAAAGAACAAGACACCAAAAAATCAAAAGTGAATATAGGAGCAGCTAGTGGCCCTATGGATAGGATGTTGGGCCTGGAGTTAGGAAGACCTGCATTCAAATATAGTCTCAGACACTTACTAGCTGGGTGACCCTTGTAAACATGGAGATTTGAACCCCAGACTTCAATTCCCAGAAGTCCTTGGTATTTCCCAGAATTCCCTAAAATCTCACCAGAGTCCTCACCTGGGCTGAGAACAAAATGGGGATTTAAACTGGCTGTACCGCCTACTTGCTCCCTCGGCTTCCACTTCTAAGCATACACAGGCAAGATGTAAGTGGCTGTGAATGGGCTCTGTGCCTAGGCACGTGCTTTCTTATTTTGTATTTTCTTTATTTCTTAATTCTAATAATCTTTAATAAACCTCATAAAATATAATACTTTTAATAGAGAAACTAATTTAAATGTTACACCCTGGGCAAGTCACTTTAGCTCTATTTACCTGAGCCCCCCCCCCAAAAAGGGAGGGGGGAATATAAAAAATTATAAAAATTAAGCATGACTTAAATGAAGCTATATGGGGGAGGGGGGGGAGAAGCCCAACTTACTGCTTTAGATAGTTCCACTTGGGATTTTTTTTTAAATCCTCACCTTCAACACTAAGTATTGATTGCAAGTCACAAGAGTTGTAAGGACTAAGCAGTTGGAATTAAGTAACTTGCCCAGGGCCACACAGATAGGAAGTGTCTGAGATCAGACTTGAACCCAGAACTTCCCATCTCTAAGCTTGGTTCCCTATCTGTTGGGCCACCTGGCTCCCCCTTTATTCAGGGATTTTAAGCTCTTCACAACCTGGCCTCTTCCCTTTCTAATTATTTCTCTCTACACACTCTATTGCCCAGCTACCAACCTACTTGTTGTTGCTTATATGGATGCCACAATGCCCATCTCTTCTTTTCACTGACTGTCCTCCATACTTGAAATGCTTTCTTTTCTTACCTCTGCTTCTAAGAATCCCTGCCTTCCTTCAAGACTCAGCCCAAAGACTATATTCTGCAAAAGGATTTTCTTGTTCCCCCAGCTACTGACACAGCTTCTTCCCTTCTAAACTTATTTTATATTTATATAATTCCCAACCTGTTGACATAATCACAGAAAGAAATAGGAAAATAACAGATAAAGGGTGAAATAGAAAGATGACTCTATGACCTGTTACTCTTGTGAGACGAAAAGTTTTCCTGATGGAATTAGAGGGTCATTTTGCCTAAGACATAGCTTTCCCCTTTCCTCACCCACCCAATGCTTTTCTCTTTAAAAAGCTATGTGTGATAGACATGCAGTCATTTCAGAGAGGGAGCAGCTTTGTAGAATGTGGCCCCTTTGAGAGAGCAGGAAGAATAAAGGGGATTTCCCTCTCCTTCCTGTGGAAGAGAGGAATTGGGAAGCATGCAAAAGGAAGAAGCAGTGGCTGAGGGGTGACCTGTCAGTCAAATGAGAGGTTCCATTTGGAATGTTACTGAGAAAACAGTTGAAGGCAAAAACCAACTGTGGCTGGACCCTGGCTATTCCTTGTCGTCTTATACCAGGGAAGGAAGAAGCTGATTCTCCCTTGGACTTTGGAAATCAAGCTGGAAGGTGGCCTGGTGACTTTGAAGGCAGAAGGAAGAAGGACAATAGTCCAAATATTTCTTTGACTTGCTCTGTTTAGGACAGTGACTGAACTGCCAGACCTATCCATCATTCCTCTCAATTTGAACTCTTTCCCAATATCCCCAAACTAAGGCTCACAGTAATATTAGGGAAATCCTCATCCCTCTTTCCTCCATTCTCTATCCTTTCCTGTCTTCCTCAAATAAACTCTTACTTAAGATAAAGAAGAGAAAGTATTTTCATTTGAGGCATCACAAACCTATGTGATTTAGTAGGAAGTAGAAGACAAGGAGGAGGGAAGCTGAAGAGGGAGGCTGGGAGAGAGTGAGGAAACGGGAGGAAGGGAGGGTAGGCAAAAGAAGATAACTGCCTGATCTGTTAGTTATCCTTAACAACCAAATATACCCCCTTATTATCATCTATTACATTCCTTCCCCTCATCAGCCATAATATCTTGTAACTGAGCTCCTTGCTGAGTCAAAGACAATTTATCCAGCAGAGAGGAAAGTAAAGAGTCAGAGAGGGAGACCATTGAAACAAGAAGTAATTTCAGGGATTATGAACCCTAGCAACAGAGAAGGTAGCCAACTGTTGATTCAAAGGAAATTTTTCTCTGGAAGTTGGGAGCTAATCTAAAGAGAGGATCAGACTCAAGTAGGCTACGCAGCATAGATGTATTTGAGGGGAGATGGGGAGTAAAAGCATAATGAGCATGTCACAAGAAGAGGCAGGATGTTGGTTCTCCATAGTAGAGAAGGCATGTAATCGTGGCCACACATGTTCCCGATGTGTGGGACTTATTACCAGCATATTCAAAGTTTGTGCCCCTTCTTTCATCTGATGCTGTGTGTATTGGAGAAAAAGTATGCTCCAGGTTTGCACGGGGAATGTTTTGTAGCTGCTGTTTTAGAATGTCATCTTGGTAAATGCCTTTGCTTTTTGGTAAATGTGCCTATTGCCTGACTATTTAAGGTAAGTACGTAAATTGGGGCTCATTGACTATAATTCTGGGAATACAGAATCACAGAGAACCCAAGATAGTGGCAATCATCCTTCTGAAGTGTGATAAAGGATGAAAAGGTTTGCAATTTGCAAAACTGTTGCAAAAAACTGATAAATGCAAATCTTGGGAATTACAGTAGCATGTGACCAAGGGTCACATGGGAGCCTGAGCCTGAGGGATCTAGGTGAAGATTCCATCTGCCCAACTGACTTCTCTCCTGAAAAAGTTGAGATGAAGGCTTGAAGAGGATTTTCCCTGTGATCAAACTGAGGAAGGAGTTTTTCCTGGATCTGGCTGCTGGCAGCATCAGTCTTACTTGGACATCTAACAACAAAAGATCCTGGCTCTATTTGATTCTGGACTCCTCCTGTGAGATTGGGGTATTTGGGAGGTTAAGGTTTTAGTTTAGTAACATAGTTAATATAGTTTAGTTAGTTTTAAAATAAGAATAAATATATCCCTGAACCCTTATTCTTTTCCCTTCCCAAACAATAAAGCAGATTTATTTATGTTTTCCTCTTGTTTCTCCCTTACCCCAAATCCTACCTTAACAGAAGGAACCAACTCAAAAGTAACAGTTGGGGAGAGTAGCCCTAGAGGAGGCACTTCATCCACTTGCTTGCTTAGACCTCTATATGTTGTCTCCCTATTATAATATAATACACTCTTGGCCTCAGACACTTCGTAGCTGTGTAACCCTGGATAAGTCACTAAACCCCAACACTCTTCTACCTTGGAACCAACACTTAGTATCCATTCTTAGTATCCTTTCTAAGACAGAAGGGAAGAGTTTGGGGGTTTTTAAAGAATATAATATATTCCTTGATAATAGTGACTGTTTTTTGTGGGTTTTTTTTGTTTTTTCTTTATATTTACAATTCCTTAAAATATTTTTTTTATTTCATTTTGATTTTCAAGTAACAAGCATTTATTTCTCTGCCTCTTACCACACACCCAATTTGGAAGAAAAAGAAAGAAAACTGGTGTAATAAATATGCATAATCAAGCAAAACTATTGTTTTATCTATATCTCATCCAACACGTTGTCCGTGTCTCATTTTATTCTTGAATCTATCACTTCTCTGTCAGGAGGTGGGTAGTGTAAACCTCAAAATTCCTTAGACTTATAAATGTTGGAAATTTCACCATTGGGATATTTCATACTTGGAAAATTTCTTACTGATAGTCTATTGGAATGGGAACCCCATTGGCATGGGAGGTTCCTTCTCTTCCCTTCTTAAGATTACTTTAGGACAGAAACCCTTTGCTGAACAATGGAAAGGACTTTGACCTATGCTTAAGCATAGAACAGGAATTTCTTTGAGTCTTGATTGATTTTAGAATTGATACAATGGAGATACTTGGAATAAATCTCCACCCTATTCAGTCCTAATAGGATTGAGTAAGGGCTGCAGCCTAGATCAAAATTTAATTATTCCAATCTCTACCATACTCAAGTTAACAGGATTTAGAAAGGGCTGTAACAAAGGAGTAAAGATTTAATCATTTGAAAATATGACCTTCAACAGACATGTGCAAAAGCCAGAAACCTCTGGGCGGTCCTGGGTTAAGCTAGAGCCTCCATTGACAGGGAAATTGATGAACAGGGATTGGTAGATGTGAGGACTGAGGGGAGGCAACTTGGAGGGTTTCCTTAAAGATAGGGGGTCTGAAGACTCAAAGAGGGTGGAGGAGGTTTTGGTCGGTGTGGTTCCTGGGCTCTGAGGAAGCTTGCTCTGAAGGAAGCTGAAGGTGGGGGCCTCTGAGACTGTTTCTCCATTTTGGTCACGTGAGTAATAGGGACTGATCTCTTTTCTTTGCCCCAGCTATCTAAGGGCTTGGGCCTTTTGGCCCAGCCTAAACAGAAGGGGTATTTAAGCCCTATTCCCTTCTCTCCCTTTTTCTCTCTCGCTATCTCTAATTACTTCCTCCTATTGTAATTAAACTCCATAAAAGATTGACTGCTGACTTAAGTTTTCATTTAGGAATTACATAGCTGATTCCTTGGCGACCTTAAATTAATATATATCAGTCTTTTAAAGTGATTCCCTTGTTACAGTAGCCTAGATAATCCTCTACAAACATGACTAATCATTTCTCTGATCAAAGATCTCAAGTCTTTTAAGGCTATTTGTCTTTGCAATATCGTTGTTGTTATTGTCCATTTCTATCTAATAACATAGTACTTGGCACACAGTAAGTACTTAATAAATTTTACTGATTGATTGATTGCCCCAATCAGATAATATATAGAATACAGCATTTAGCTTTAAAGAACCATGTTTTAAGATTTACAATAATTGGAGATTTAAGCATATGATGAAGTAGGGAAAGGATTAATATTCAAATTTTTGGTCTGCAATGTACTGCTTTTGTGACCTGGGACAAGTCATATCTTCTTTCTAGGTCTCTGTTGCTTATCTATAAAATAAAAGGGGGGAAGTTTGACTAGCTGGCCTCTATGATCCCTTTCCCACTCTAAATTAATGAAGTTATTATAAGAGGAAAAGTTACCAAGACTATCTCAGGGCACAACTTTCTCTTGAGGTCTCAAGGGGAGGATCCCTTTTCCTCTATCTTCAGTTCAGAAGAAAATGCAAGATCTTTCCCCAAGGCAAAACTGTCCATTTGAAGACAATGAAATTAGTGTTTGTGCCACCTTTGAGCTAAACATGTTTTTTATATTTTTAAATTTTCCTTCTCTCTTATAATCAATACTAAGTAACTGTTCCAAGGCAGAAGAGTGGTAAGGACCAGGCAATGGGGGTCAAGTGACTTGCCCAGGGTCACCCAGCTTGGAAGTGTCTAAGGCCAGATTTAAACCTAGGACTTCCTGTCTCCAGGCCTAACTCTCAATTCACTGAGCCACCTAGCTGTCCTTACATTTCTTTTTTCAAATTATTTTTATTTATTTTGTTAAATATTTCCCAAATACATATTAAAAAATTTAGCAATTATTTTTTTTAAACCCTTACCTTCTGCCTTGGAAGAGTGATAAGGGCTAGGCAATGGGGGTCAAGTGACTTGCCCAGGGTCACACAGCTGGGAAGTACCTGAGGTCAGATTTGAACCTAGTACCTCCCATCTCTAGGCCTGGCTCTCAATCCACTGAGCCACCCAGCTGCCCCCTAGCAATTATTTTTTAAAATGTTTAATTCAAGATTCTTTCCTTCCCTCCTGTCTCCCTTTTTTCAGAAGGCAAGCATTTGATATCTATTATACATGTGAAGTCATGCAAAACATATTTCAATAATATCCATTTTACAAAAGGGAAAAAAATAAATTATAAAAATAAAGTTTAAAAATTGTGCTTCATTCAGCATTCAGAATTCATCAGTTCTTGTTCTAGAAGTTCATCATGCATCCTTTGGAACTGTCTTAGATCATTGTCTTGATCAGAGTAGCTAAGTCATTCACAGTTAGTCTTCCTTACAATATTGCTGTTACCATATACAATGTTGTCCTGGTTCTGCTCACTTCACTTTGCATGAATTCTTAGAAATCTTTCTAGGTTTTTCTGAAGACATTCCTCTAGTCATTTCTTATCAGCATAATAATATTCCATCCCAGTTATATACCACAACCTGTTCAACCAATTCCCAATTGATAGGTATCTCTTTGATTTTCAATTCTTTGTTACCACAAAAAGAGCTGTTATAAATATTTTTAAACAAATGGATCCTTTTCCCTTTAAAAAAAAATCTCTTTGGGAAACAGACCTAGTAGTGGTTTTGCTAGGTCAAAGGGTATACACAGTTTTATAGCCCTTTGGCCATAGTTCCAAATTGTTCTCCAGAATAGTTAGAATAGTTCCCAACTAGTTTCCCAATTTTTCTCTATCTCCTCCATCCAGCACTTGTCATTTTCCTTTTCTGTCATGTTAGCCAATCTGATAGGTTTGAGTTAGTATCTCAGAGTTCTTTTAATTTGCATTTCTCTAATCAGGAGTAATTCAGAACACTTTTTCATGTGACTTGATAACTTTAATTTCTTCTTCTGAAAACTTCCTGTTCATATCCTTTGACCATTTATCAACACATTTTCATAAATTTGGCTCAGTTCCCTTTGTGGTTTGAGAAATGAGACCTTTATCAGAGAAACTTGCTGTAAAGTTTTCCCCCATTCTCTGTTTTCCTTCTAATTTTGATTCTATTAATTTTTATTTGTGTAAAAGCTTTTAACTTTGTGCAATTAAAGTTATCTATTTTATAGCTTATGATAATCTCTATCTCATATTTAATCATAAATTCTTTCATTTTCCATAGATCTGACAAGTACATTTTTCCATTCTCCCCTAACTTATTTATGATAACACTCTTTTATGTCTAAATCATCCATTTTGACCTTGTCTTGGTACATGGTATAAAATGCTGGTCTTTATCTAGTTTCTGCCAAACCATTTTTTAGTTTCCTATCAATTTTTGCCAAATGTTGAGTTCTTAACTCAAAACCTTGGATCTTTGAGTTTATCAAACATTAAATGACTTTAATCATTTATTGTGTACCTAATCTATTCCACTGATCTACCACTCTGTTTCTTAGCCAGTACCAGATTGTTTTGATGATAATCACTTTGTAATAAAGTTTGAAATCTGGAACGACTAGTTCTCCCTTCATATTTTTTTCACCTTGATTACCTTGATATTTTTTACTTTTTGTTCTTCCATTTCAATTTTGTTACTATTTTCCCAGCTCTATTAAATAATTGTTAAGTAGTTTAATTGATATACCACCAAATAAATAAATCAAGTTAGGTAGAATTGTCAGTTTTATTTTATTAGCTTGGCCTTACCCATGAAAAATTAATATTTCTCCAATTATTTAGATATGTTATTTCTGTAAAAAGCATTTTGTAATTGTGTTCATATAATCCCAGGATTTATCTTAGCAGGTGGAGGATTCCCACATATTTAATATTGCCATTCTTCCGGATTCTCTTAATGTCTAGCTTTGAACCAGGGAAAGGAAAAGGCTCCAGCAGCATTAGTCAATCCCCTGAGAAGAGTCCACTTGTCACTGCCACTACACTCTTTTCTCTACCTCTTCTCCCTGGTCTAGAGTAATAGTCTTAGTTCCCTTATAGTTTCCTTCCTCTGAAAAGCTAAAACATTTTTTTAACTTAGAAAAACTAATTGCAAAATATAATTCATGAAAAAGCCTGAACCCCGAGAATATCTATTGATTACCAAGATGGAATTGATCTGCCAATTCAACTTATCATTAACAATTACAGTTTTCCTTCTCTAAAGCAAATAGCAAACTTAAAAAGAAGCAGATAAATTATCTTTTTTTTAGTAAATAATTGTTTAAAATGTAAATAACAATTAATCCAAACATATATATGTATATATGTAAGTAATGAGGGAGATAGAAAAACTAAAAGAAAGAGAATGGAGTAGATTCACCATTATTCCAGAAGTTTATTCAAGAAGCTATAATTCAGTCACATTCTTCTGGGTTCTCTTAATAAGTCTAGCTTTGAGCCAGGGAAAGGAAAAGGCTCCAGAAGCATAAGTCAATGGAATCCACCTGTCACTGCCACCACATTCCTCTCTCCACCTCTTCTCCTTTATCTTAAAAGAGATTTTTAAATCCCTTTATTGTTCAGTCCTGTCTGACTCTTTGTGACCTCATTTAGGGTTTTCTTGGCAAAGATACTGGAATGGTTTGTCATTTCCTTCTCTAGCTCATTTGACGGATGAAACCGAGGCAAAAAAGAGTTAAATGACTTGCCTAATGTCACACAGCTAATAAATGTCTGAGGTCAGATTTGAACTTGGGAGAATGATTTTTCCTGAGCCCAGACCTGGTGCTCTCTCCCTAGTATCACCTTGCTGCCTTTTAAAACTCCTGTAAAATACAGAAGAAAAACAACTGCTTGATCACATGGATCAATGGGGATATGACTGGGGATGTAGACTGGTGCAGTTATCAATAATAGGGAAATAAGTCTTGATCAATGACACATGTTAAATCCACTGGGATTGCTATTATTATATTATTAATATATTATATATTATGTATATATATATATATTATTAGCTATGGGAGGGGAATGGGGGAAAGGGAGGGAAAGAACATGATTCTTGTAACTATGGAAAATATTCTAAATTAACTAATTAAATAAAATAAAAATAAACTTCTACTCTATCAGAAAATTCTGACTACAAGTTAAATAAGATGACCTCTGAGGACCTTCCCAACTCTTAAGATACCATGAATCTCTGGTCTTTGAAAGACCTTTTAGCCCAGACTCTGGAAGGAAAAAGGAGTCCAAAAGGGGAATCGACTTTGTCCAGGACCATACTGATTTGAATGGTCAGAAGGAGCATTTCAACCCAAATCTCTGTACTGCAAATCCAGAGTTGTTCTACTACACTGAAAGCACTGTCCCTCCTTCCTTGGGTGGCTACCTATCTCATTCATCACAGTTGCTATTCCATGAGTGTTGTGCTGAGTGTCCCAGTGATTTGGCTTTCTTCTCCCTCATCTCCACCCACAAATTAAACAAGAACAAATCTTAATACTTGGGCTATAAATCATTCGAAACCTTAAGTGCTGAATGAAGTGCTGTCAGTGACTCAGTAGATGGCATTCTTCCAATTGTATTGTTCCAACCACTTGTGGTTGTCATCTGGCAGGTCTGGCCGTGTAGATATCCTGCTATGTCCTGGCTGAAGTACAAGTGAGTAATGGCATATTGCCTACCTGAAGCTGTGCTTGTACTTTTAATTAGATAATGGGTTCTGCCCTATGGGCATCTGCTACAATATTTGGCTATCATGTTCCCAACGGTATCCATTTGATGACATATCCTATTCAGTATAATATAAAATATTACACCGACATTACTGTACAGACCTAAACTCATGAATCAGTCTTTTCTGATCCTCTAATTCTAGTCCTTTCCTTTTCCAGGTTATATCCAATTTATCTTGTATGTACCATGTTTGTACATAATGATTTACATATGGTCTCCCTCATTAGTCTGTGAACTCCCTGAGATCAGACTCTATCTTTTGCCTTGCTTTGGGTCTCCAGGGTTTGGCATAGTGCCTGAAAGACAGTAGGAGCTTACTAAATGTATATCAACTAATTCATTGACTTAACTAGGTCTATAATCAGAACTCAGCTTCATGCCAATTCCACTATTGAGCTTGGTTTGGGGTCTCTGTCTCTTTCCAGCTTCATGACAAAGGGCATGACACTTAATCACTGAGAGTCCTCAGGTTCCTTATCCAAAAATAAGGGAACAGAATGAAATGAATTATTAGTTCCTTCTGGTTCAAAATTTTGAGTCAGGAAGAGCTGGATGGCTCAATGGATTGAGAGCCAGACCTAGAGATGGGAGGTCCTGGCTTCAAATAGGACCTCAGACACTTCCTAGCTGTGTGGCTCTGAGCAAGTCACTTACCCCCTATTGTCTAGCTCTCTGCCTTGGAACCAATACACAGTATTGATTCTAAAATGGAAGGTAAGGGTTTAAAACAATTCAAAATGATTCCTTGTCTTACTATCCAAAGACTGTGTGCCAAATCTCTTTTACTCAATTAAACATGAATCTCTTGAGTTAATTTTATTATTTATTCATATCATTTATTAATATGATTATAATTTAATTATTTAATTTTAAAAGCACCTAATCGATATAAGGGACATAAATATGAGTACACCACAGAGCTTTTGCTAAAGAAAGTGAAAATTTTAATTATGTTCCAAGTGACTATCCTAGAAGTCTTACTGGTCTTTGGATCAAAATTACTCACAATAATGATTCATAGAAATAAGTTACTCAAGACCAAAGATTATCTCTTTTTTTTTTTTTGTATTTGTATATCTAGTGCCTTGAACGGTATCTGATGCACAACAGATATTAGTCAATTGACTGATCAGAACTTAATTTTTGTGGCTTATTGCTAATAGCAATTGAATTGATATTATTTGAGGTCAGAAAAGATAAGTTATAGAAAATAATTGAAAAAGAGAATCGATCAGCTTCTCTTGTCCATAATATTTCCTACATTTAACCATACTTTTCCTCTAAATGAGGGATTCTGTGATATATTGACTGCCATACCCAGGGAGTAAAAAAGCACAGATCATGCATGGAATTTATGCAACCTAATGAAGTTTAGTGAAAAGTATTCTTTGTATATGATAGAGGTCTCTGGATGGACTGGAAATAGTACGATACTGCTGTGGTTCCCCTTTGTCTTCAACTGTGTCTTTGCCAGCAACTTGTGTAGGATAACAGCTCCCAAGTGGCTCATGAAAGTCAGAGCATCACACACGAAAAGAATGGTTCAACAATTTTTTTAATATGTAAAAGGTACCATCCTTAATATATGAAAGTAATGTTTAAGTTTTCTAGTTTAAAGGGATCATAAAGTAGTAAGCTAGAGTAGCATATATATTAGACAAAAATGCTTCTTTTTTGTATCTCTGATCAGGTCTTAGAAATCTGTTATTTAAAGCAGTGGTCTTCAAACTTTTTTTGAAGTTCACACCTATTCATAAAATTTTTTCAAGCCTATATGTATAATATATGTATAGTTATTTATAAATTATGCATCTGTTTGCATGTGTATATATGGTATTTTATATGGTATTATCATATTATATCATATTGTATTGTATCATATCATATTGTATCATATTGTATTATATCCCATTATATTTTATTTTATTATATTACATTACATTGCATCATATCATATTACATTATTATATACATTATAAGTAATATACAAAATAGAAAAAAGAAAGACAAAAAAGAAATAAGCATTAAAAGATTTTAATCTTCTTTAGTGTTATAAAAATCTTTTTTGCTCTTAATAAAAAAGTTATTGTTGTTATTATTAACAAAATATTGTTAATTGTAATTATTAACAAATATTGTCATTATTAACAAAATCTTGCTATTTATACCTTGACAACATTTCTTCCACCTGGCCTTTCTCTCTACTTACACAGCTACCATCTCAATTAGATTATTGTGACAGCCTCTTTAACTGTTTTTCTGCTTCAAATCTTACACAACTTTGGCCTATTCTACACAGGGCTGTCAAAGTAATTTTCTTAAGAACAGATTTGATCATGCAACCCACTGTTCAACCAAATCAAGTCTCCTATCATGATCTCTAGCATGGAATATAAATTCCTTTTTTTAGCTTTTGAAATTCTATCCAACCTCACCCCAACCTATCTTTCCAACCTCCTTGGACAGTGTTCCCTGACTTGCACATTTTAATGCAGTCAAACTATCCTTCTCTTTTCTGTTTACCAAGAGCATTCCATCCATCACCCCCAGCCCTGGACTGCACTTCTTCCTTACCCCTTACTGCCACATGAGTCTCCCTCTTCCTTTAAGATTCAGCTAAGACACCATCTTGGGCATAAGACTTTTCTGACCCCTGTAACTGCTAGCGTATCTCAAGCTACCTTGGATTTAACTATTTAATGTGCATATCATATACATATATATATAAAATATGTATGTATTACCTTTATGTTGTATTTTTCTACTTTCTTGTTCTCTCCGCCAATAAAAAAGTAAACTCATTGTGAGCAGTTTTATTTTATTCTTTGAATTTGTATACACAATGTTCATTATATAGAAGGCACTTAATAAACATTTGATTCCTTGAGTGACTGAACAGAAGCAATGTCATTTAATAAGCTTCATTACTATTTGAAATTCTGGTTTTACACTTTGTGGTACAGTGATTTCAAGGTCTGGTTCTAAGTTCAATTTATTTCAATTTTGATGGCTAACATTTTACTAAGGCTTAGCACAGAGCCTAGCACATAAAAAGCACTTAATCAATGTTTCTTTATTGATTGACTGATTGAGAACATGGAACACTACTGCCTCAAAAGAACTGAACATAGCTTTCATATAGAGGACAATGGAAAGGCAATTGGTTGGTGCAAATAGGGTATAACCAATAAAGGGGCAACTAGGTACCTCAATGGATAGAAGCCAGGCTTGGAGATATGCCGGAGGGCATCATACCCCGACCAACTGACAAGGTCTTGGTCCAAGGAAGGAAGGTCAACAAAGCAAACCTCAGAATGAGGGTCCTCCACTGATCCCCCTCTGTGACTTCTCTCCCCAAAATTTCTCCACTAATGGATTATTATTCTCTCCCCAATACAAGAGAAATAATGAGAGCAAATACTTAAAGGATCAATAAATATATATCCTACTTTAAGCACCCTAGGTTATTACTCTGAAAAGATTGCACTTACAGAATTAAAGTCCAAAAATTACTGCCCATGACCCCTCCTTTCTCAAGCACAAGACACGCTCCAGGACCTACAATAAACACCAGCCAAAAGCTTGAGTACCATAATGAATCTTTTCCTACAGTTACCACTCTCCAGTGAATTTGTTGGAACAGAAGCCAAGCAGCATTGCTAGGCACTTCAAAGTAACACAAGAAAAACAGAACTTGTAAATTGAGGAAAACCCCCAAACTGGTCTGCTTTAAGTCCTCACACCTAGATAGGAAGATGTTTTTTTGTTCATTTCCCAAGCAATTATGATGGATAGTGAAAGCTGACCAAAAGCACAATGATTCTCTCAGCAGGTCAAGGGGTACTAACCTACAACTGGCTTTATTCACATTAATCATATTTATCACAGAGTATTGTAGAAACCTATTAAATGATCACAGAATTCTTTGTTGTAGTAACATCACAAGAGTGTTGTTTAGGTGATTTGATAATATTCAATCAAATTGTAGAATGTCACATATGTAGAATATTGATTGTGTGTCAAAGAAGTATGCACCAAAAAACCTATATAATAAACGGACCATGTACTATGTGTAATACCTGCATATGTGGATTGAATGCACAGTGTCTCATCTCCTTATTCTGACCATGATGTCACATCTGGGCAGAGAGACCTTGCATCCCCAGAGGGGCCGCTGGATGGACCCCTATAGAGATATGAGGTTCTAGGTTCAAATATGGCCTTAGACATTTCCTGGCTGTGTTACCCTGGGGAAGTCACTTAACCCCAATGACCTAGTCACTTATGGCTCCTCTGTCTTGGAACAAATATTTAATATTAGCTTATTAAAAATTAAAAATATTAATATTTGCTTTAAAAGAAACATATAACTAGTATGGAACTCTGAAGAACAAGAGTACATTCAAAAACAAGCCCCAAAAGAAGCATATAAAGGTAAAAATGAAATAGTAACATGAGGTACTTGAAAAGGTTAGATTGTCTACATTTCTATATGAAATGATACATTTAAGTCCTAAAAACTTTATCAATATTAGGGCACTGAAAGGAGTTTATATACAGAGAGGGCATGGATGTGAGTCAATTATGTTGGAAAGATCTCCTAAAAAAGTGGAGTGAAAAATAGAAATACACTGGAGCAAAGGAAAAAAAGGGAAAGTAGAATGGGGTAATTTTTTTTTTTCACAAAAAAATAAGGAACACATGAAGAGTTTTTACAGTGGAGCAGAGAAATGGAAGTAACAGGCAATGCTTGAACCTCACTCTCATCAGAATTGGTTCAAAGTGGGAAGGGCATATACACATTCAGTTCTGTATAGAAATGCAACTTACTAGAGAAATAGGAGGGGAAGGAAATAAAAGAAAGGGAGAGCAGGAGGTGATAAAAGGGAGAGTAGACACAAATTAGATTTTTGAGGAGGGACATGATTAAAAGAGAGAGAGGAAGAAAGAAGAAAATGGAATGGAAGGAAATACATAATAAAAATAACAGTGAATGAGTTCACCTATAAAAAAAAAAGAAGAGATAGCAGTCTGGAATAGAAACAAAAATGCAATAATATGTGATTTACAAGAGACACACTTGAAACAGAAAGACACACATAGAGTTAATATAAAAGACTGGAGCAAAATCTAATATGTTTCAACTGAAGTAAAAAAAGGCAGGGGTAGCAATCATGATTTTATACAAAGCAAAAGCTAAAAATAGACCTAGTTAAAATAAATAATTATAGAAACTAAATTATCCTAAAAGGTACCATAGACAGAGAAGAATATGTAAATTATAGGTATATGCACATGTGTGCATGTGTATAGCAATAGTAATGGCTTGATTTCTCAAATATATACTGAGTATAAAACCAAGTCAAATTCATAAAAATAAGACCCATTCCCCAACAGGAATATAAACAGTCAGTTTTCAGAAAAAAAGAAATCAAAAAGTGCTCTAAATCACTATTAATTAGAGAAAGACAAATTTTAAAAACTCTGAAATATCACTTCTCACCTATCAGAAATGACAAATGCTAGAGAAGATGAGGGAAAAATAGGTACACTAATGAACCACTGGTCAAGTAGCAAACTGATCCAACCATTCTGGAGAACAATTTAGAACTATGCCCAAAGGATATAAAATTGTTTATACTCTTTGACCTCACAATACTACTAGTAGGTCCAAATCCCAAAGAAAAAAAGGAAAAGAAAAAGGATGTATGTATATAAAAATATTTATAGCAGATCTTTTTGTAGTGGCAAAGAATTGGAAATCAAAGGAATACTCAGCAATTGGGGAATGGCTAAACAAGTTGTAGAATATGATTTCAATGGAGTACTATTGTGCAATAAGATATTATGGGAGATTGATTGAGAAAAACATAGCAAGACCTATATGAACTGATACATAGTAAAGTGAGAAATAGGACATCATTGTACATAGTAATAACAATGTTGTAGTGATGATCAACTGTGAAAGTCTTTGCTATTCTGATCACTATTATGATCCAAGACAATTCCATAGGACTCATGATGAAAAAAAAAAAGTTATCTACTTCCGGGGGGGGGGGGGACTGATAAACTGAGTACCAATAGAAGATAATTTTCTTACTCTATTTTTTTGCTTATTTTTTAAAATTTGGCTAATATAGAAATATGTTTTGCATGATTTCATATAGATAAATTAATATCCTATTGCTAGCCTTTTCAGTGTGAGGGGGAGAAGTAGAAGGGAGGGAAAGAATTTAGAACTCAAAATTTAAAAAGAAAAGAATGTCAAATAGGAGGAGAATGTGGGCTGATTCCATGGCAGAAACAAGGAAGAAAGATCAATAGCCAGAACACCACCATAACTCTCTAAAGGTGTGAGGGATGGGAGAAAGGGACTCCAAGATTAACAAAATTATATATTTACTTGAAATCACAGTCGTCAGAAATGAAAAAGATTTGAGTAGATTCAAATCAAAGAAAAGTATCACTGACTGAGTTTATTAAACCATGTTTCCTTTTTTAATCCAATACACAAATTATGTGAAGAGTTTTGCTGAAATTTAGCTAGTAAATATCTATCTTCCCCGATATCATTTGGTTGAACTTGTAAGCCCTCAAGACAGGCTGGATTTTATTTACCAAATTATTGAGATCCATCCAGTGGTCTCTCTGAGGGTCCTAGGTTATCTTGGTCTAGGTATGGCAATCTGGTCGAATAATGGAGATGAGAAACACTATGTGTTCAGATCCACGTAGGCAAGCATCACATACAGTGCTCTGCCATAGTACCATGGTTCATTTATTATATAGGGTTTCAGGTACATACTTCTTTGACACACAATCAATTTTCTACATATGTGACATTCTACAATCTGATTGGATATTATCAAATCACCTAAACAACACTCTTGTGATGTTACTACAACAAAGTATTCTGTGATCATTTAATAGGTTTCTACAACAGTCTGTCATGTATATGAATAATATGAATAAAGTCATTTGTAGGTTAGTACCCCTTGACCTACTGAGAGGATCTTTGTGCTTTTGATAAGCTTTCACTATCAATCGCAATTGCTTGGGAGATTAATAACAAAACATCTTTGTATCTAGGTGCTAAGTTAAAAGGTAACTTAAAGCAGACCAGATTTATGGTTTTCCTCAATTTACAAGTTCTGTTTTTTCTTGTGTTACTTCGAAGTGCCTAGCAATGCTGCCTGGTTTCTGTTCATCAACAAATTCATTGGAGTGTGATAACTGTAAGGAAAGATTTATTATAGTGCTCAAGCATTTGACCAGTGTTTATTGTAGTGCCTTGGAGCATATCTGTGCTTGAGAAAGGAGGGGTTATGGGCAATAATCTTTGGGCTTTAATTCTGTAAATGCAATCTTTTTTGGATAATAATCTGGGGGGAATAAAGTGGGAGATATATATATATTGATCCTTTAAGTATTTGCTCTCATATTATTTCTCCTTTATTGGGGAGAGACTAATAATCATAACAAATCCATTAGTAGGGAAAGTTGGAGAGAGAGAAGTCACAGAAGGAGGTTGGAGGGGAGGCATTTTTTGTTCTCAGGGGGCTGCTTTACAGTTCCCTGGCTTCCCACTGTGACTATGTCAACCAGTGGGGGTCTGTTGACTCCCCACACAAAATAACTTTGAAACTCATTAAAATTCCTCCTGGTTTGGAAGATTTTTTAAAACAGGTTTGAAAATTTTGTTTCCAGTTTTTGGTTTTTTTTTTTAAACCCTTACCTTCTGTCTTGGAATTAATACTGTGTTTTTGGTTCCAAGGCAGAAGAGTGGTAAGGGCTAGGCATGAGAAGGGTCTGAGGCTAGATTTGAACCTAGGACCTCCCATCTCTAGGCCTGGCTCTCAATCCATTGAGCTAACCAGCTTCCCCATTTCCAGTTTTTAAAATGTGGAAATAGAAGAGTTTTTACAGTCACTGTTTTCTATTCTTTTCAATGAAAAAAATTGTTTTTCAATGTCTTTGCGATCATTATGGCTTCATCAAATCATCAGATACCAATCCCAAAGAATAAAATACACTCAAGGCAGGGGCTGTTGTGAATAACAGACAATAACTGTAAATCCATATTTCAAATAATCTCAATAATTTCACATTTTTCATCCAACTCTTTATTAGATCTCATGAAATCATTCGTTGTTTTCACCTCTTATTATGACTAATGAAGAATTCATACTATCTTGGTCACTTTCTGCTTATTCCATGCTCACACCATTGTATTATTTTTGATCTACAGATCCTTTGCAGGAAACGTTTCAAGTTAATTATTGATTTTGTGAGCTAGACTAATTCAAACTAGATAATATATTCCAAGAATCTACTTAATTATGCCTCCATAAACTACAATGTATCATAACATGTTTAAAGTGAGCCAATGAGCAGGAACACCGCTCACCCTTCCTTGTTGGGAAACTCTCACTCTTCCTTCAGAACAGCTCCGATACCATATGTCACATGTGACTGAATGTCATATACAGACTGAAATAGAAATATGTGCATATGTATGTACATATATACTCATAGTGTAAAACCTAATTTCTTTCTTATTTTTTCAGATTAAAAAATAGAAATAGAAATGCAAATATATTCTTCCATCACTTCACTGAATCTTTTTGGGCACCTTTTAGAGTGTATGTGCCCCATTCTTGAGGCCATTGTCTAGAGGAACTAAGAGTACCCCCCAAAAAAAGGATTTCATTTTAGATATGATGAACATTATCCTGATTTTTGAAAACAGAACTTCTCAGAAATTTAAGAGTGTAGGCCAAAATAATGGCCAATAGCAAATTGCATAAGTAAACAGATTAAACTTTTAGAAGGAATTAAACTCCTACCAAAGTATACTTTAAAAAAATTTATGCCATTGAATTTAACCAACCTATAATTTACCTATATATAATATACCTATATTAGCCAACTTATAATTTATAATCAGGGAAAGGGAAAATAAATTTTGTTGAGGGTACTTTGGCTGCAGGGGGAAAAAATCAAGGAATATTTGGAAGCATATTATAACAATAAGTTAATTAGTTGAAGGTAGAGTTTTTTAAAGATGGAGAAATATTTATCAACTTCATTATTTTTTAATTAAAAATATAGAACATTACTCAAATCTAACAAAGCATTCTAATGAGTTTTCTTTATCTCCACATGGCTTTGACCACTGCCCAGAGGGAATGGCCTCAAGGGGATGGTTACTTTTCTTTATTAAATGTTTTAATTATGTCTTTTAATCAGACATTTCACATACATCCTCAGACTGAACCCTCACTAGCAACAAAGCAAAAAACATCCAATGAGATGATCGCTCTGACAATATATGCAATATTCTGCCATCATATCCCCACAATTCTGATGTGAGGGAAGGGGAATATTTCATTATCTTCCCTCTGGGGCCTTCATTGATTTTTTTTGCTTACTCAGTTTGACTTTTGAGAAATCTTTTTATTTACATGTTTGAATTCATTATGTATATTGTTTCCTTGGTTTCGGTTTATTTCACTGCAACAATTCCTACAAATGCTCCTAATTTTTTTAATTCTTCATCTTATTGTTATATCTCACACATGACCAAAATTGTGCAAGAGACAGCTCTCTGGCTTCTCAAGAGTTAAACTATTAGTTTTCAGTGCAGGTACTAAAAACTCAGACATGGGCAATTGCTACAAATTAGGGTTTGATTTATTGTTTTGTTGATTGTCTAGACTTAAGAAAATGTTAATAATACAAATTAAACCTAAAATTGGGTGGGAGAACCCAACTTACCATAATATTCCTACATACAACATTTTATCTGCTCTCTCCATGCCTACAATAGATTTCCTCCTCATTTCAACTTCTTAGAATCCTTACCTTCCTTTAAAATTCAGCTCAAACACTGCCTCCTACATAAGGCCTTTTCTGATCATCCCAGTTGCTAGTACTTCCCTCACCCCATTACCTTATTTATACTTTGAATGTATAAATATATGTGTATGTTTATGTATATGTAAATATGAATATTTATGTAATATATGTATGTTTCTATATATGTATTTATTAAAATATACATGTGTATCATACATAAATATATGTATAAATATGCATATTTATTTATACATATGCATTTATTTTCCCAATCAAATGTGTACCCAGAGTCTATCAGAATGTCTACCACAAATAGGCACTTAATAAATGTTTGCTGATTAATTGATTAATATTCATTTCTTGCTGTACAATAAATCCATTTTATTTCTATCTGAATCCCATCCCCATCTATAAGCTGGTGTAAGGGTTAAAATTATGGTTGAGACGGAATGTAATAATTATATTTGGTCGCCAAGGAATTTATTTTTAAAATCCTAATGAAACACCCAAACTCAGATGGAAATTTTATGATGATTTAATTACAACAGGAGGAAGAAAATATTAGAGGGAGAGAAAGAGAGGGAGAGAAGGAAAGGATTTTAAGTCAGCTCAGGCTGAGCCAAAGCTGGAGTTTAAGGCCTGGAGAGCCACAACAGAGAAGGGAGTCAGTCCTTATCACTCATGTGACTGATCTGAAGGAAAGCTGTCTGCAGGGTTCCTCCAAGCGCGAGCTCCAAGATGGAACTGCACTCTAGCCCTCTCCACAGGAAGTCACGAGAACTCCAGAAGCTGTTCTCTACCTCACTTCCTGCATCTCACATGTGCCAATGGTGGCTCAAGCTTGACTTAGGACCACCCAGAGGTCTGTCCTTTTTTTGCACTTCTGTTGAAGGCCATTTTCTCAAATAATTAAATCTTGAGTTTGATGCAGACCTTCCTAATCTTGTTAAACTGAGTAGGGTGGAGAATGTGAGTCTCCAAGACCTGATTCTGTTATTCCAAATATCTCCATTGTTATTGATCAGGAAATAGCTAAATCAGATCTTCTAAAGAATGGTCTGATTAGGGTGTAATAGTTTTAAAATTCACACTGGCTACTTCCCAGATTTGCATTCATACTGTTAGATTGTATCCCACTGGCTATTTCCTTGAGTTCTAAGATACCTTGTTAGCATTTATGTCTAATGTCACTCATGAGCCCCAATAAGTGTACTTCCTAACAACAGTCAGAGAGTAGATATAATTAGTTCTTAGCAAAGGTATTTACTAGGATGGTATAGTTAAAACAGTAGGGAAAGGTATAAGCATTGATCTACTTTGTGCTGGGCACTGTGTTAAGTGCTTTTTACAAATATTAACTCATTTATTCCTCATAATAACCTTGCAAGGTAGGTACTGAAGCTAAAGCAGAAGTTAAGTGACTTGCCCAGGTCCATATAACCAGCAAGTATCTGATGATGGATTTGAACTCAAGTTCTCCCTACTCCAGGTCCAATACTCTAAGCACTGTACCATCTAGCTGACTACCCTTAGCTAGAAAACATTCTCCCTAAGGTGGGCTGGGTCTGACTCAAACTGGTCCCCTGGTAAGTTAGGGATCCAATAATGATTGGCCTTCAGCAGTTAACAAAAGGAAATTTGCTTTAAATGATACTAAACAAAGATATAACATTCAACATGGGTAGACACCACCACCACCCTATTCCTTGCCTTGATAGAGAAGTATCTGGTCAGCATAACATAATGTGGAAACTCGTATGGCCCTAGAATGTCCACCAAGTCTGAAAGACTGCAGTACATGGGTCTTATGCCATTAGGCAAATAGGAAGCCAAATCAATTTGGCCTACAACCACCAGGAAACTTCATCAACAACTAGGTGGCATAAGCCACAGCCTCTGGTTCTATCAAGTCTTGGGGACAGATTTCTGGGCATCTAGAAAAAAAAACTGATTTTATTTACAGAGTTGGAAACCCTGGCCTATAAACCCCTCTCCCTTCACCAAAAATAAAAAAAATACCTGGAACACCATCTTCCACATGAAAAGAGTGGTCATAAATTTGTAGTACAAAGGAACAGAGCAGGGAAATTTCATTCCCACTTCTCTAAACATTCATGTTCTATAATTTTTATCTATGGATATGCACTCACTTTGTTTAGAGGTCTTGCCTTAGACAAATAGCACTACTATGAATATTGATATAATTAGAACCCTGTTTCTGTCTTTCTAAGTAGTGGGATGCTCAGTAGTGAAATCAATGCACCAAAAGTCAAATTAAAATTCAAAAAGTTTGTCCCTATTCACAGTTCTACCATTCCTGGTTTATCCTCTGGTCTTTACCCAGGTAGGGCCCCTGTCTTCTCACAACTACAATTCCTGTCCTCCCTAAAACTATAAGTGGTATGTTGGTAGAGTTCTTGTTCCTTTGAGTCTGTAGTCATTCCTCTCCATCCTGGAATGGTAACCTGTGTAAAAGGGAATTCTTTGTTCTCTTTGTCCATTCTGAGTTTACACTTGTGAAAAGGAATCCTTTATTCCCTTTGTCTATCCTGAGTTAACACTAACTTAAGTACCCCTACTTAGTTGAATCAACATAAGCTTGAACTAAGTGAAGGAGCTTGCAAACCACTTAGTGAATTCACATCCTGTGAGTATTCGCCTTTCCAGAAGGTGAGATTTAGAAAATTCAGTCTTAGATGAGAACTTAACCTTTAGAAGGTGAGAACTTAACCTTCAGAAGGTGAGAAGTCGATCCCACAGATACTATCCCCTGGGCAGTGCTAGACAATTTGATTGGCCCCTGTGAAGAGATGCAGGGGCAAAAAGTCACCATAAAAGCAAGTCCCAAACTTCCTCAGAGCAGACTGTCTTTGAGAAGTGTTATATTAGAAATTAATATATGTATCAGTTATTATTGTTCATAGTTTTTAAATAGAAAAGATAGATAAGCATGGAGTTAAAGTTTCTGCCTTACTCAAAGTTCTCAGACCACACGTAGCCTATTTTCCATGAATCTTTCTCTCTCCCTCAACTCTCCCTTCCAGCCAGCCATTTCTACCCAAAAAGACCCAGGTGAGCCCCACACATTTTCTTTTATTGATGTTCACAGTTGCTGCACTGGCATGTGAAAAATGTTGACTGACTGTTTTGGCTACTCAGGAGGGGGAGGGGGATAAGATCCCCTTGGCACATTTCCTCCTGTGATCCTTTGGGAGACCAGTCTCCCCAATGGATCATTTAAATATAACTGTTTTAAATCTCTAAATACCTTCTAGCTAAAAGTACATACAATATTGCACTTTCTAAGAGGAAGTTACAATAGTTAGAGATGAGAGAGAAATATGAGAAGAAGAAAACAAAAATGATTGCTAGACACATTGACAAAATGCCATTTAGGGGGAAATCCCCTTTGACATAAGAGTTTACATTCAGAATAAGTATGTTCAACCCCCTTCAGTTCAGTTCATTATATCCCAAAGTTCATTCTGGATCTTTTGATGCAGTGTGTGGCTTCTGCAGGCATCTTCACAGCACCTTCTCCAAAAGAATCCACTTTCTTGATTCAGGATGTTGGCAAGTTTCTTTTCCTGAAATTCTCCAAAAAAACTTTGTCTTGGATTTTAGGATAATAAGCAATCCCCCCTGCAGAGGGTGTTAACAAACACCAGAATCACCCCAGGATACATGGCTTAGTTATGAGGTATATGAAACAATTGTCAAAAGAAAAAAATCCCAAATAAAAAAGCAAAAATTAAATTCTGTATAAAAATAAGAAGTACAAAAATGATAAAAATAAAAATTTTACATGTATGAATTCTGAATAAAAAAATAAACCTGTAACAGGTCCTTGAATTACTATCAAGGCCCAATTAAAGTGATTTATTTCCCACAAGCCTGTAGGACAATTGCAGCTATATAGCACCTTACCCATTTGCAGCCACGACTACAGAAAATTGCCAAACTATAAGAGAGAAGGGACCAGGTTTCATCAGCAAATGGGAAAAAATCATTCCCTGATCTGATTGTACCTTCACTGTCAGAGGTAGGGGGAGCCAGGATGATAGCCAAACTGAGGAACTTGACTGAGAATAATTCACAAGGAGTATGGTACAAGGAGTCCTGCATCTTAACATATGTCAAGCACCTCAACCTTGAGTCTCACATTAGGTTCAAGTCCTTTCGCATTGGCATAGAAGTTCAACAATCCTCCCTGGATTGGTTTAGTCCTTCTTGAACTGTTGCTATTTGGCACTGTATAGTGGCTCTTTTGTTCCCTTCTCCTGGAATCAGACACAATCATCAAACAAAGTCCCATAACATTTATCAATGGAAGATGGCAGATTTCCATAGTCTAAAGCTTTTGAGCATGCATAGTTACTAGGGCTAATAGATACTGTAAACTTTATCCTTCAAGTCAAAAAACATTAATACTGATATTTCAAGTACTACCAAGGATAGGAAAAAAGAAAAAAAGAAAAAAGTCAAATATCCTATTGCAAATATAAAGAAGAAAATAATAATTTTTAAAATCATACATTCATAGTTCTTATTCCATGTGACAATGTGTTAGCCAAGCAGAGGCGCAACACAAAGGTTTCTCACTCAAAAATGAGATTTATTTCCCTCTTAACTTGTCCAGGATTCACAGTGTAAGTGTACATGATTTTTTCACCAGGTAAAAACCTTTTAAAAACAGTAATACAACAACTAATACAGATTCTAAGAAGTACCAAGATCCCCAAAATTATAAGAGCCCATTTGAGGACAACTGCAAACAAGCCTGTTCCTTGAAGCCATGAGAAGTCCCATCAACTATTATTAGGATTCACATGAGTCTCTATAGCTACTTGCTGTGCATCATTGAAAAGCTTTTGAAGTTCATGGATATTTGTCACAAGTTCTCCAGACCTATTTACATAAGAACAACAAGACTGATTAATAAATGCACAAGCACCTCCCAATGCAGCAGTGAGCATGTCAAGGGCCAGTCATTTTTGTAAGACTGTTTCTGCTAAGTAGTCAATCTCCTCCTGTAGATAAGAGATGGCTTTAGTAGTTTGGGAGATGGCTTGAGCTATTTCTTGAGTCAATCTTTCAACTTCAGCTGAGATATTCCTAACAGAGTCTATTACTGCCATCATACCAAAATTTGGCAGAAGAGCACAGAAAAATCTCTGTATTTCTGATGAAAATCTTTTGGGTCCAAAAGTCCAAAGGTCCAAAAATGTCACCAAGAATCTATATCAATCCTGGTGTAAGGGTAGAATAAGCTGAAGAGTTACAAAGATAATAAACCCATTTTGAAGCTACTAAGCCACTGGGGCACCTCCCTCCCTCTTGGTATGAAACTGCAACAGTGTAACAGAACTGTCTCCAATATGTGGAACCATTTTCACGTGGAACCGAGGGTGAAAAAGTAAAAATCACTTCAGATATGTCATCCATTACATTTTTAATAAATTCAGAGATGGGAAAATACAACAATGCCATTGCACTCTATTTCAACTTCAAATGGACCCTTACCTCTTGTTACAAAAAAACTCAGAGGCAGGCAAATGATCAGTCAGAGGTAGGGATGCTCCCAGATATCTGAAAAATCACTTCTGAAGACCCGTTAAAATAAATTGAAATTATTAGATAATTAAATTTTCCAAAACTTGTATATAGGTTGAAACCAATTTGATGAAGTCCATCCATCATCCCTGTGTAACAATTAACAAAGGTAAAAAAGGAACAAAAGATTGTTATGGGCTTTTTACAATGATATATTCTTTAGTACAATCATAGGGGAGGTAGAAATAAAGACAGTGCAATAGAATATTTCAATTCTGATAACTTATGAAATGGTTAACAGTAAATTACATACATCTTGTACTTAGAATTGTGTCACAAAGACTTCTTCATTATGGGGAGGGGAAAAACTGAAATAGTTAACATCAATAAGGCAATGAGGTCTAAAAAGGCTTAAAATTCACCTCCAGACTCTTTGAGGTTCCTTCCCCTCCCAAGAACCATTATCCATCTAAATTCCTTTGTCCATACCTCTGGGGTTTCCCATACTGAGGAGGGTTCCCCACACTGTTACAGATGTTTGGGAGTGAGTTTTTTATTTGTCCCATTTGAATTACTATTCCTCCTATCACTATCATTATTCCTGAAGCTTCTATTTCTATTTTCCTGATTTCTCTTCTTACAATTCATAATTACATGACTCATTTTCCACAAAAATAACATGTTAGTAGTTGTTTTGTGGATTCTTGTAAGGGAGCTATGACCTCTCCTTGCTTTACCTTTCCAACTGTTTCAGCCAATTCTTTTATTTTATCCATTAATGCCTCCACTAAAGTAGTGTTCTCTTTATCCTTCTCTCCATGTTTAGCAGTTAATTCCTTTATTTCCTTCCTTAATGTTTCCATTAAATCAGTGTTCTCTTTCTCCTTCTCCTTATGTCCCTCAAAAACATAAACTACCACTCTTTTCAATTCTTTGAGGTCCATATTAGGCCAGTTTGGACAGCTAGTCATAAAATAATTCTTAACTACCTTACAACTATTTTTTACAAGTTGTTTTCTGATTTGTATAATATCCCTTTCCCTATCAAGATCCAGTTCTATGCACTTTTCTCCTAGCTCAATAAACCTATCCATGAACTGAGAGGGGTTTTCATTGTCTTAAACAGGAAAGACAACAAGCTTTCATAGCTTTTAGCAATGCATTTCTAGCCTGGCATAGTTGTAAGTAATCTTGCTCTGAATTTGGGTCCCATTTGGGATGTTCAGTTGGCCAATGAGTTGTTCCCTCTCCCTGTACCTGATTAACAAGAGAAAAAATCTTATTTCTTTCCCTTTCCATTATCAAGGCCTGGAGCAAATCTTCCGCATCAATCTACATGGGATTATATGGGCAGAAAGTGCTTTCAACCTTATTTATCATGAGCACAGGCTCAGATTCAAAGGAAGGAGTTTTTTTCCTTGATTCTCTCAATTTCTTGTGGAGTGAAAGGTGTATGATGTCTAATGTTTACTAATTCTCTTCATCTATTATAAGTAGGAACATCTCTTACACGGAAAAGTAATTTATTAGAATCATCTATGGTAACTGCTGCTTGACCTGTTTTCTGGATTTCAATGGAGTGGGTCATAGTGAGGCTAGTAGGGGAAGGGGGAGTGGGTGGATAGAGAGGGAGGGGATGATCAGAGGGTGGGGAGGCAGGGTGAAAAGATGAGGTGGTTGGGGTAGGGGAGGAGAGGAATGAGGGGGAGGAGAGTGAGAATAGACCAAGTGGGGGAAGGGCTGGGGAAGAGAGGAGGAGGATGGGTGAGGTCTAGAGGAGAATTCATAGTAAGGTGGGTGGGATCAGTCAGGGGAAGGAGGGTAGGGAAAAGGATGGCCAAGAGAATGATAGGAATGGTAGGAATAGGGGAAATGGGTGGGCACTGGGGAGTGAAAAGGAGGAAACTCTCGAGGGTATAAGTAGTGAGATGGTAAGTAAGGGTAGAGAGACAGGTTGGGAGGAAAGGGGATGGGAGGAATGGAGAATGAGTGAGGTCTGACAAGGAGAGGAGTTGAAGGGTTCAAGTGCTGATTTGGGTCAGTAGGAGCAGAAAGCTCCTCACAATCCAGGTGGGATGATAGGATGTGTTTCTTGCTAGATCTAATCAAGGGTTAGGAGGAGGAACTGAAGGAGTTAAACCAGAATGGTCTGGTTCAAAAGAAAGAATGGTTCCTTCTCTGGAGGGAATAGTTGATTTATCAACATGATATGTCCATAAGAACCAGTATTTATAATCTTTGGAATCTTTGTTTTTAATGGCTAACTTAAAATCCTTTAAGATCTTGAAGTCAAAGGATCCATACTTTAGCCAGGTAAAAGATTTTTCCATCCAGGCCTTACAAAGTTTTTTAGCTTCCTTTTTTGTCATCCAATTCTCCTTAGGAAGATTAGGATCACTCCAAGAATTAAAAAAGTTTACACAGGGGTAAATCTGGAGGAATATTTCCTGATTTCCCTTGATTTGTTGCAGTATTTCCCATAGTGTCTAGTCTGTCTATCTTAATCTGTCTATGTACGCTAGAGAATTGATTTAAGGTGAGAATTGATAAATGGTCAGTTTATACAATGAAAGGTTCCTAAAACATAAAAAAATAGAGACACAAATTTCTTCAAACTTATTGTGGAAGGCAATAAGAATGGGGATTAAATAATAAGCTAATGTAAGGAACTAAGTAATTGTTGCACAGAAATAGTACCAATAATTAATATGTATTTATTATAATTATTATAATTAATAATTAATAATAGTAAAGAACAATAAACAATTATAAATTAGCAATAATGATTATTGTTAATAATTAATAATAGTTGTTAGTGACTAATAACAGTTATTGATAATAATTATTGTTATTGACAATATTATTAATACCATTGTGTTCTAAAATTATTCCTTAATATTACATTTAATTAATTTGATTTAATTTTGGCTTTGTTCAATTTTAGAAATTTTGTTTTACTTTAAGCCAATATTATTAATATTCAACTATTAATAATTCATTTATTTATTTAAATGTATTCATTTTAATAACAATATTCTAGATTATTAGTAGCAGTAGCAAAGGAATTTTCTTTTAAATTTCCTGCACTTTTATTTCTTACCACAGGGTGGTGATACAACTGCGTTTAGAGGGCAAGACACTAGAGGGTAGGCCTTATCTAAAAGGCAGGGAGAGGGGGTGGGGGGAAGAGAAAAAGAAAAAAAATCCAAAAAGCACTTCCTCATAGTTCAGTGCTTTTCCCTCCCCCAGAGGAAAGGTCAGTGGCCACATTTTTTCAAAGTTGTGGGCCCTGGGGAGGGAGCTCCTATCTGCCAGTGGAATTTACAACCCATGATCTCCCATATACAGGGCTGGCTCTCAAGCTATTGAGCCAGCCTGCTACGCCTAGGTTCAGAGGGCATCACAGGAGTTACCCACACCTTTAAGGGGTGTCTCCCCCACACTGCACTGTGCTGAATGCAATGGCAGCAGGCAGGTAGGAGCCTGTGTCAGCATCCTACCCGGTTTTGTGCCTTGGGAAAAGTGCAGGGGCTGGGAAGAAGTAGGAGTCCCTACTGGGTCCTAGAGCCCATTGTTTCTGTGAAGAAGGCCTCCTCTACCCCTATCCAAGCTAAAAGAAATGGGAAGGGGGGGTGCCACGTGGGAAGGAAGTCCTCACCAATCGGATCCAAACTGAGGTGGCAGGGGTGGCAGACTCAAAAAGAAAAACTGCCAATTCTCTGTCCCAGACAAGGCATGTCTCACATATCAAGGCAGACAAGCAGTGTGGCTAAAAATCCCCCTACCCTTTTCTAAGCACTAAGTCTCAGAAGAAAATTAAGAATCCAAAATAAACCTTTCCAGTGGTTGCCATCTGTTATACCTAAAATTAATATCTACCAGTTATTATTTTTCATAAAGTTTATTAAAGGTATATAAGCATGGAGTTAAAGTCTCTGCCTTACTCTAAGTTCTCGGACCACAGGTGGCCTATTCTCCAAATCTTTCTCTCTCCCTCCCAGCCAGCTGTTCATGCCCAAAAAGACTCAGGTGAGCCCCACTTTCTTTCTTTTATTGACATTCACAGATGCACTAGCAGGTGAAAAATGTTGACTGACTGGTTCAGCTACTCTGTAGAGGGAGGGGATAAGATCCCCTTGGCACAGAAGATAGTCTGAAGAGATTGTCTTCTGGAGATAGTCTTGGATAGTCTTTGAGGGAGCTTTGCTAGAGACTGTGACTTGGAGCTTGGCTTCAACTTAGACTCTGACTCCTGGACAACTTTGTTGGGTAAGTGAAAGTCTGACTCCTTTCCTAGTTTCCTAAGAGACTAGCTTCCATCTTGGAGGAGGCCACATGATTACTCACCACTAGCCTTCCTGGTTGAGAGCTAATTAATCTGTACCTGGATTAAACAGACCCAGAGTAAACTTTTAGGTTGATAGGATAGATAAACTCTAACTTCTTCACATTTCTCTACTTTATTTTTTCCTCTCCATTTTGTAAATATTTGTAAATAAATTTCTGACTCGAGATATAATGAATATTGACGACCACATAATTTTCATAAAATTATTGTCTAACCATTAATTTTTACCTTTACACCTGAAACTGGGGGACAGGCAATGGAGTTGTCAAATAGCACTGTATCATAATCTTTAAGAAACATAATGGCTTAGTGACTAGAGAACAGGCCCAAGTTCAAGTCCTGGATCTATCATGTGCTAAACTTGGCTCTGGCCAAGTCACTCAATCTCTGAGTTAAGTAACTATGAGGCAACTAATTCTCTGAGACTGTAAATTTCAAAGAAAGTGATGATCTACATTGGAAGAGGGAGTCCCCCCACCTGAGGGTTCATTATATCAATTAAATCACAGGTTCAGTATCTAATTGTGTTTAGCATTTCTGCTTTTTTACATTTTTTGCAATTATTCTGTTCCCAGATGCATGATGTATTTTTATAAGAGTGATAAGTGCTATTGATAAATATGTATATTATTTTGTAGTCCCATTTAGAAAACACCATTTGATTTTTAGCTCTAAATGTCTCCATTTGTTCAATTATATATTTTCTTTTTTATTTATCCTTTCTGTTGAATTTGTCCAGCTTTGAAAAAGGATCATGAAAGTCTTCCACTATTATTGAATTAAAATCTGTCTTTTTTTTGCAATTCAGTTAATTTTTCCTTTATTAATTTAGATCTGTGCTATTTGGTGCATATACATGTACATATTTGATAATGATATTGGTTCACTATTTATGGTTCTTTTAACCATAATGTAACTTTCTCATGTATTTTTACTGATGTTAATTTTTTTATTTTTCCTTTGTCTGAAAATATAATTGAAACTCCTGCTTTTCATTCCCCAATTGAAAAATGGTCAAAGGATATGAAGAAGCAATTTTTAGATGAAAAAAATCAAAGCTACCAATAATTGTATGAAAAAAAGTTATAAATCACTCTTTATTAGAAAAATGAAAATTTAAACAGTGCTTAGGTACCACCTCACAGCTATCATATTGGCCAACACGACAGTAAAGGAAACTGATAAATGTTGGAGGGGATGTGGCAAAATTGGAACACTAATGCATTGTTGGTGGAATTGTGAATTGATCCAACCATTCTAGAGGGCAATTTAGAACTATGCTCAAAGGACTATAAAACTCTGCATGCCCTTTGATCCTATAATTCCACTACTGGTTTTGGTTTTGTATGAGTGTCCTCTTATACCAGTGATCAATAAGGAAGTGTGTTTTGTAAGATAATTTAAAAAAATTTTAACTCCTTTTTTGAATGTACTTAATGTGCAGCTAATTTTCTTCTAAGCTATCAGTTTGATTCTTTGTATGTCCTTGATTTTTAGATGTGTTTCTTGGAATCAACATATTATGGTTTTGTTTTTTCCTTATCTGTTCTGCTACTTTCTTTTACTTAAAGTACTTTGATGTAGCCTAAATCCCATAGGCTCCTTTCCTCCAACTACCTTTATCTTCACTCTCCTTTGTCAACTCTTTCCCTAGCTTTGGTTTTTACTTTAATTTTTTATTTAACTAGTTACCTATTCCTCCCTTCAATTAAATGGAAAAATTAAAAATTCATCCTCTTTTTCCTCCCCTCTGGTTTCCTTAGTTTGTTAGAATTTTTCAGACAATTTTTCTAAGAAGAATTTCTTTGTTTTGTCTCATTAGTTCTCTTCTGTTCCTCTTTATTTTGAAATTTCATTCTTTGATTCATGGTTTCTTTATAACTTCTTTGTTTTCCTCAGAGAGTGAAAGCTGATGTACACAATTTAAACACTCTCCTCTAGTCAATTTCTAACTTATTGTCTTTATTTGCCATTGCTTCATCATCCCCTTTTTTCCCTTGATCTGTCTTTCCTTTAAGTGAAAGCAAAGTGTATAGAAGCAATGCTCCAATGTTGTAAAAATTATCCCACATCCAAAATTATGAGTTCCAGTTCTGCCTTTTGCTGACCTTTTGATTGTTCTATTCATCAACACTGGGACAGTTTTTTATTTTTATTTTTTGGTGTGAGGAAGGGAGAGTTACTACCCCTAGGAAACATCTGGCTCTATCATCTTTCCAGGATTTCAAAGCATATACTTCTGGTGAAAAGATAATAAAGCCTCCACTTACAAGAGTTACATCTTCTTCTTGAGATTGTACCTATAGATGCTAGCCTAGATCCTAGGAGAGAGAAAAACAAACAAACAAACAAACCAGTATCCTAATTTTAGGAAGAAAAGGCTTCAGTTTATCAATAGATTTGCATGTAAATGTAGACATTCTCTAGACATAGTAGACATTCTCTAACAAGCTATATCAAAGCATTCACATTCACCAAAGAAAGATGAAGATGTCAGTTACAAAATCTCTGATTAGTCAACATATCCTTGTCTACATTGCGAAAAGGGGTATGGTAGTTACCGAATGCATAATAGTAGTTACAATTTAGCTCACCCTAATATATCCTCCCACTCACTGAATATGCCCAATTTGATCCAGTCAAGATTTATCACATGGCATCCTATGAGCACAAGAATGATTTACTTAAAATAGAAATTACCATCTTACCATAATAGTGTCAACTTGCAAATTGCATAAAATACATTAAAACCAATCACTGCCCCCTTACCACCTCCTCCTATCCTCTCTACTCTTAGCCCATGGGTAGCCAAGACCATGAAGCTTCTGTTTCCTCTCCCCATCACCAACCAATACCTGGACACTATGAGCTAGGGAACAGAAAGAGTTTTTCATTAGCCTATCAGATAACCACCAAAGCTAGAAAGGCTTCAAGTCCCAGCCCTGAGGTGAAATATATGTCTGTTGTCCCAGGACCACACTAGCTAAATTTGGAGAGACTCATCACTGTTTGACTGCAAAGGGATATATTTTCCATAACTACAATTCTCAGAGACCATCTAAGTTGTAGATACAATTTGTATTATTGGAAGTACCATCCACATAGATGACATTACAGATCCTTGAAAAATTGAAGTCATCATTTTTACAGCATACATACATGTGTTTGAAGATCAATGGTGGCTCTAAGGAGGAGAGGGCAATGGTGTTAAGTCTTGAAGAACAGTACAGAATTCAAGAGGCAAAGATTAAAGGTGGGAAGGAGATCATTATAAGCAGAGAGGACAGTGTGAGGAAGCACACAGAGATAATTCATTTGGCCAAAACAAGGAGAATGTGAAGGAGAGTAAGATGAGATACTCAACCTGCCCCACCCCCAATTTTAAATACCCACTTTACCATCACCTCCTCCATAAAGCTTTTACTGATTCCCTCAGAGGACAGCATTCACTCTGCAGGCCTGTCCTTCACTCCTTGGATGTCTCTTTTTCTCAATCCAACTTGTATACATATTTGTGTACTTATCTCATCACAAAAGGCTACAGGATTAAGAGCAGAAAGGGACCTTAGTCATCATCTAAGGGTAAGGGAGGTTCTGAAATCACCTACATCACTCTTGTGTGTGTCCAACTCTTCATAACGCCATTTGGGGTTTTCTTGGCAAAAATCCTGAAGTGGTTTTCCATTTCCTTCTCCAGTTCATTTTGCAGATGATGAAAGTGAGGCAAAGCGGATTCAGTGACTTATCCAGGGTCACATAGTGAGTAAATATCTGAGGCCAGGTTTAAACTTAGAGAGATGAGTCTTTCTTATTCTAGACCCAGAACTCCATCCTCTGTACCACCTAAGTGCCCCATATATTACCTTACTTGGTCTTAATGTATTTCTCAATGGAAAAAGCACCTCCATAAGCCCACTTTCCAAAGGACTCTATATTTGTCTATAAGGCAATGAGTCACATATTTTGGGAGAAAATTATTTGTATCAACCATCAACTCTAACAACTTTGTAAATATCCTTTCTAAAAGGTTATGAAGACTGTCTAATCGATAGAAATTGATTATCATAAGAAAGAGTTTACCAATGAGGGCTAAAGAGCTATAGTACCTGAAAAGGCTTACCCCAGCCCTTCAGGGCTAGCCTGAGAGCCCAAATGGGAATAGTAATCCTTAGTATGAGTAGGGGTTGGTAGAGTACCTTTAAAGGATGATCTACAGAAGTCAATCCCTTCATTTTGCAAATGAAGAAACTGAAACCTAGAAGAGGGAAAGGATTTGCCTAAGAACATAGAGAGAAGATAAACCAACAATCTAGAATTCAAACCCAAGTCTTAGAATCAAAGATCTAGATTCAGATAAAATCATCTAATTCAATCAACTCCCTCCTTTTAGAGAAAGAGGAAACAACCCAAAGGAAACTGGGACTTGCATCACATAGTAAATGCCTGGGGATTCAAACCTAACCTCTGGCTCTAAATTCGAGAAGAATAAGCATTTATATAATGCCAAGCTCCTGCTTTTACAGATTTCTCATTTTCATCCTCACAACATTGGGAGATAGTTGCTATTATTGTTCCCATTTTACAGTTGAGACAAACAGAAGTTAAGTGACTTGCCCAGAGTCACACAGCTAATAAGTGTTGAAGGCTGCATTTGAACTCATGTCTTCCTGACTTCAGGTCCAGCACTTTATATACTCTATCAGCTGCCTTCTGCCTCTTTCCTAACTCTGGGCCCTCTCTCCTTTTCCTTTCACCTGCTGAATGTCTAAGCATCCTTTCTGGCCCAGTCTAAATGCTTCCTCCTTTAGGAAGTCTTCCCTGATCTCTCCCATTGGCAATGACCTTTTCTTCCTTGGAACTAACACAGGACTGCTTATCCCTCTCCAATGTGCTTATGTATCATTTCATATAATTATGTGTATAATATCTCTTGTTTAGACTTTGGGTTCCACAGGGGCAGGAATCAGGTCTTGTATAAACTTTATATCTCACACAGCTCACTGAGCAAAGGACTGCACACAGTCAATACTTAATAAATGTTTAGTGAATTACTCAGCATTTTTTTCTCAAAGAAACTTGTAGCACTGATTCTTTAAAGTAGAAGGAAAGCTAGTATGGCATATCTGTGGGTTCATTTTCTCCTTTGCCTGGCGGCATTGTGGTACATACAGTACAAAATGAGGAGCCCTGTGTTATAAAAGTTTCAATTAGGCTATACCCTCTCTCTCTCTCTTTTTTTAAACCCTTACCATCCGTCTTGGAGTCAATACTGTGTATTGGCTCCAAAACACAAGAGTGGCTAGGCAATGGGGGTCAAGTGACTTGCCCAGGGTCACATAGCTGGGAAGTGTCTGAGGCCAAATTTGAACCTAGGACCTCCTGTCTCTAGGACTGGATCTCAATCCACTGAGCTACCCAGCTGCCCAGCTGCCCCCACTATACCCTCTCTTAATTCATTTAACTACTAGCTCTTTCTTGACCTCAACATTTCATCTCCCAACTCTCACTCCCACCTTCATGCATTCATGCATCCCACCACTTACTCCTCTACACTCATACCTTCTCTGACTCTTGGAATCCTTGACTTCCTTCAAGTTTCTGTTCAAATGCCACTTCCAATGAGAAGCCTTTCTTGATTTCCTCCCATACCTCTCCCAGGTAGTGTTGACTTCCTCAATGTAACTTGTTTGATGGTTTTGTTTTGTTTTGTTTTGTTTTGTTTTGTGGACATGCAATATTCCTCTCTCCAACTCACCCCTACCCCCTGGAGAATATGAGTTTCTTTAGGGTAAAGATTATTCCTTTTGATCTAATTTTGGCTTGGTTTTTTGTTTGGTTTTGTATCACCAGTGCCCAGCATAATGCTTTGAATTGAATTTGTGTGACTTTTATCAAGTCACTTCCTCTCTTTGAGCCCCAAATCCTTCCTCTGAAAACTAAAGAGGTTGATGTTCTCTGAGATCCCTTCCAGCTCTATATTCTAAGGTTCCTTCCAGGGTTAATATTCTCTGTGCCACGTTCTAAGGTGCCTTCCTGCTGTCAATGTATTCTATGTTCCAAAATCCATTCCAGATTTAAGATTTTATCTTCTGTAACCTAAATTCCCTTCCAGTTCAGACATCCTATGTTCTTTGGTCTATTCCATTTCTGTCATTCGATCTTGTGTCCTAATTTCCTTCCAGCTTAGACATCCCATGTTATCTGCTATGATCAGTCGTCGCCTAGATCTAACATTCTCTGTGCTACCTTTTTCTTTTTTTAAACCGTCACCATCCATCTTAGAATCAATACCATGTATTGGTTCCAAGGCAGAAGAGTGGTAAGGGCTAGGCAATGGAAGTTAAGAGACTTGCCCAGAGTCACAGAGTTAGGGAGTGTCTGAGGCTAGATTTGAACCCAGGACCTCCTTTCTCTAAATCCCCTGAGCCACCTAGCTGCCACTCTGTGCTACCTTCTAAGGTTCATTCCAGCTCTGACATTCTATCTTGTATTCTCTAAATTCTCTTCCTGCTCAAACAACCTATTTCTCTGGTCCCTTCCAGCCCTGACATTCTATGTTCTCTGCTCTAAATTCTTTGCCAGTTCTGATATTGTGAATGTGTTCCAAGATCCTTTCCAGCCCTGACATTGTGTTCTATGTCTAAGGTCTCTTTCTGATCTGACAGTCAATATTCTCTGTCCTAGGGCCATTTCCAACCCAAATAGACTCTAAGAATAAGGCCACTACTGTTCTAGCTCTCAATGTATCCTCCAAGAGTCTCTTCTTCGGCCTCTGCCTATGAAGAGGCTTCAGCAATATTTACTCCTCTTCTAACCAATAGAAAGGAATGGATACTGGAAGGGGGATGTACGGTTTGTATCAGACATTCTCTCTCTCTCTCTCTCTCTCTCTCTCTCTCTCTCTCTCTCTCTCTCTCTCTCTCTCTCTCTCTCTCTCTCTCTCTCTCTCTCTCTCTCTCTCACACACACACACACACACACACACACAAGCAGCATAATTAACTGTCTTAAGAGCCCTAAGCCTCAGCCAGCTGTGAGCTGGAAATAATCAAATACCTTGAAGGCAGGGCCTGGCGGGGATGGCTAAAGGAAGCAGCAGCAGCAGCAGTGGCATTTTAGGAGAATGTGATTAAGGGTCCCCAGTTTTCCGGACCATAACAGCGGACCCTCAGTTGTCAGGTTTTCCCAGACGACACAGATAGCGGCCAGTCTTCCGCAGGAGAAAGAATGTCTTCCATCCATCCCCCTTCTCTTTGAGGCAGCTGCCATCCCGAGGCAGAAAGGGAGGGATGCACAACTGGATCATCCGAGAGCTTGCCTTTGTTCGTCCCTAAAGAGGAGAGATCGCCTGGCGGTAAGTACACCTTCCAGCCCTGAGAGTCCGCGGAAGGAAAGAGCTAACTGTCTGGAGATGTTTATTGGCTGCCGCCCTTTTATTTTTCCGCCACCGCCTCTTCCCGGGTGGCCGGGGAGCCCTGGCAAAGATGGATCGCATCCTTCAGTAAAGATGGATCGCATCCTCTGCATCTCGGAGGGCAGCATCAGCCAGCTATCAGAACCAGAGAGAAAGCGTTCCTCCCCGCCCATAGCCCAAATCAATTCCTTGCCAAAGATCAGGGACCGCCAAGATGAGAGATCTGCAGTGTTCCGGGGATAGATTACGGGTTCGGTTAATACCTGAGCCCTTCCTCTAAGAAGGAGGCCTACAGGATGCTCTCTGGTATCCATTTACTTCCTATTTGGAACCAGTGAAGTCTTTTTAAAAGCCATCATAAGCGGATTTTAAGGGGATAATTTTATTTTCCGGGAGGGGGAGGGTTGAGGGGAGGAGAGAAGGCTGTTTAAAGAACTAGATTCCTCGGAAGAAAGACAAAGAGGTAATTATTTGTTTGTTTGTTTTTTTTAATTAGATCAGTCAATATTTATTAAGTGCCTACTGTTTGCGGAGCCTTAGTCTACACAGAAGTGTATGGGGGCGGGGAAGAGGGAGGAGGTGCAGTAAGCCAGGAAGGGAAAACAAAAAGAAATGAAAGGACATTGTTCCCCCAAGAAGCTTACAGATTAACGTGGTTTCCCCTTTTGTTGTTGTACTGAGGAGGCAAAAGACGCTGAAATCATTGGGCATTACCAAAGCATCCACACAGGTATATGTCAATATTGTATAAACTGTATTCTTGGGTGGGGAAGGGACCCAGACTAGCATTAATCGATGGATCACAGGATGGCAGGACTGAAAAGAACCTCAGGACATAGAAGACTATCACAGGGAGGGGTCTTTGGAACGTAACACACAGAATGCCAAACCTAAAAGAAATGCAAGAACCTAGAATGTCAGAGCTGAAAGGGGACTTTAGAATACTATTTCTCTAGTGTCTAAGAGTACACAAAGCATGTTACGTAGAAAATTTACTTGAGCCTCAGGACAATCCTTGATAATAAAAGCTAAGGTATAGCTGGTTTGCAAAGCACTTTACATGTTAATTCATTTTTGCAGATAAAGCTCAGACAGACTCTATGAGTGGGTGAGTCGCTGTTTAAATGCCTGAGATAGTATGGAAAGGCAGGAATTCTTGACTCCAACTCCAGCCCTCTATTCACTACTCCATATTGTCTTGTAATGTTTAAATCTGAGCTCAAATGATAATATACGTAAAGTCCTTTGCAAACTTTCAAGCACTATAGAAATGTGAATTATCATGATTATTATTATTAGAGTTCAGAGAGACCATAGAAAGCATCAAGTTAGGACCCTTTATTTTACAACTAAGAAAACCCGTCAAGAGAGGCTCGGGGAACTGTCCCACAGTCATACAAGTCATAAGTAATAGGGGCAAGATTAAAACTCAGGTCCTTCCATTCCAGATTTGGTGTGCCTTCCCTTACACCTGCCTCCATCACAGAGGAGGTTAAAATATATTAATTATTCAATGCCATATGTTCCTTTCTTGGATGACACCCACATTGTCCTCCTGCATCCTGAAATCTGGATCTGAATGCATGAATAGATACAGGATATATATTGTGACTGGTCATGCTCTATTTTGACAGCATGCTTTGGGATGACACGGGTCCCTGTGAAGTGAAGGCAACTTCAGATGTGGGGCCTGAAAGGCTTTCTTTGTGGAAGACTTTAGCTTTTTTCTTCCTATGACACCACATAGAATAGAAACAGAGACAGAACCACAGTGTCTGCTACAGGGAAACTGAAATGGAGGCCACAGCCCCACAACTTGAAATGAATTTTTCATTTATTTAAACTTTCTCCTAAAAACAGCTGCAGGAGGAGGAGGAGGAAGAAGAAGAGAAGAATATAGCTAATTTTTGTTTTGATGCTTCTTCCCTACCAGTAATGGTCAAATTACAAATGGTCTATGCAAAATACACTACTTTCCTAGACTTCCTACATGAAAATACCAGATTCAAAAGGGAAAGCAAAACTATTAGTCTGGGTCTCTTTTCAAATCAGAATCCATTTGATTGACTCTTCCTTGGAGGTTCTCATATAAAATATTGTTATTGGGTTATAAACAGGAAGGAGTCATCTTCCCCTAGACCAATTCACTGATTTTACAGAAAAAGAAACTGAGGTCCAGAAAGGGGCTTACCCAAAATCACCAGTATAATAAGCAGCAATAAGAGGCAAGAGGAGCAGCTAGGTAGCACAGTAGATAAAGCAGCAGACCTGGAGTTTGGAAAGACCTAGGTTCAAATTTGACCTCAGACACTTCCTAGCTATGTGACTCTAGACAAGTCACTTAACCCTAATAAGCCCTTGCCACTCTGTTGTCTTAGAATTTATATTAAGATAGAAGGTAAGGGAAAGAAAGAGAGAAAGGAAGGAAAAAAGAAAGATAGAGAGAGGGAGGGAAGGAAGGAAGGAAGGAAGGAAGGAAGGAAGGAAGGAAGGAAGGAAGGAAGGAAGGAAGGAATGGCTCTGGATTTGTTTCATCCTCCAAAGGGGATTGGTCCTTTTGACCTCTAAGAACCCTTCCAACTCTAACATATCTTGATCCCATGAAAAGGATGATATGATATTAAATAAAGTTCATAATAATTCCCCTCTCTCCCTCTGTGTGTGTTTATGTGTCTCTGTCTGTTCTGTCTGTCTCTCCTGTTTCCATCTTCCTTCTCAGACCCCTCCCAATTTCAAGCTTTCTCTATCTTTGATCCATCACCATGGGGACCACAGAAGCCACACTGCGGATGGGAAATGTGGATGTGAAGGAGGAATGGCAAGATGAAGACTTCCCCAGGTGTGTCTTACAACCTCTGCTATTGAGACTTGGGGTAGGGGAAGGAATTTTAATATTTCTAACATTTGGACTACTTCTCCACAGAAGTATAATGTTATCAATAATTCAGAAGCTCATGGATCTTTAGCACTTTAAGATTTATGAAATGCTTTTCCTATGACCACCCTGGCAAGTGGGTGATTCAACTATTATTATTCCATTTTTACCAATGAGGAACCTGAGGCTTAGGGAAACTGTAGTGACTTAGATATGGCAATACAGCTACTATGCAATGGAGCCAGAAAATAAACCCAGGTCTTCTGACTTATGGAACCACTGTTTGTTCCCCTATAATACACTACCTATCTTGCAAATCAGGCTTCCCAAACTCTAGTCTCAGAGTTAGAACTTATAATATCTAACAGGAATTGTGCCCAGCTTCCATGTGAGCTCTCCCTGCTCTAAAACCCTAGATATGAGGGCAGCTGAGTGACTCAGTGGATTGACAGCCATGCCCAGAGACGGGAGGTCCTAGGTTCAAATCTGGCTTCAGAAACTTCCCAGCTGTGTGACCCTGTGTGGGCAAGTCACTTAACCCCCATTGCCTAGCTCTTACCACTCTTCTGCCTTAGAACCAATACCCAGGATTGATTCTAAGACAGAAGGTAAAGGCTTTAAAAAATAAAATAAAATAAAATAAAATCCTAGATAGCCCTGGCTGACAATTCTACTTGTCTATATTTCTTCAGTATAGTAAATGTTTTGATATTTTTGACTGTGAATATATGCAAGCCACTTCTAAAGAAGTTCATTTTGGACCCCTGTCTTTTGAATTGATCTTTTTCTCTTTCAAAGCCTTTAGTTATGCCATTAATCCTCCTTTCCATGGTACAAGTAGAAGTCAGAAAATTCAGTTCAATCCACCAAACATTTATTAAGTTCTGTTCTGGTCCTACTCCACTTTACAGATGAGAAACGATGACCCAGAGTGATTAAATGACAAAAGACATGTGGGTATTTTTCGTTGTTCAGTCATTTTAGTCATGTCCAACTCTGTGGTCCCATTTGGGATTTTCTTGGAAAAGATACTAGAGTGGTTTGCCATTTCCTTCTCCAGCTCACTTTATAGATGAGGAGATAAGATTAAGTGACTTACCCAGGGTCATATGTCTAGTATCTGAGGCTAGATTTGAACTCAAATCTTCTTGACACCAGGCCTGAAACTCTTTCTACTGTGCCACCTAGCTGACCCATGCCACAAAGGAAGTGCTATATAAAAGTTAGTTATTATAATTATTAACTATGCCCAATTATTATTTTTTTATTTATAAGCCCTTATCTTCCATCTTGGAGTCAATACTGTGTATCGGTTCCAAGGCAGAAGAGTGGTAAGGGCTAGGCAATGGGGGTTAAGTGACTTGCCCAGGGTCACACAGCTGGGAAGTGTCTGAAGCCAGATTTGAACCTAGGACCTCCCATCTCTAGGCCTGGCTCTCAATCCACTGAGCTACCTGGCTGCCCCCTATGCCTAGTTATTATTAAGCTATAAGGGTGGGAAAAGATTTGAATCCAACTCCTCTGACTGCATAATAGATTCTAATTTCAAGAGACTTACAATCTAATGTGGGGAAGAATAGATACACAAATCAATGTGATGCAAGAAAGAGGTCCAAGCAAAGCACTGTGGGAAGTTTTGGGAGATAAAGGCTACTTTGACCTAGAAAATTAAGAGCTGGAGTTAGGGAGGCTTCCCTGAGGGAATGGTCTCTGAACTGGACCTTGAAAACAGAGAGGAAAAGAGTTATACCAGAACACTAAAATTGGGGCCCCAAGCAAAGTTAGAGCTTTTTGAAAGCTAAAGTTTACTCTGTTAGCCTAGGATGCATGGTAAAGAGGGGGAGAGTATAGCAGTCAAGGGCCTGAGTTCTCTCCCTTGTTCTTTTACTAGATCATTTTACATCCATAGACAAGACACTTCTCTCCAGACTCCAGTTATTTCCATCAGTAAAATAGGGAGAAAGTATCTCACACCAGTTATCTCGAAGTATTGTTGGGGGGGAGGGGAAAGAGCCCCATAGACCTTAGGGTACCATCAAAATGGGAATTACACCACCAATGGGCAGGATTCTTTGGCCTCAGATGCTAAAGCTGAAAATCCTGGGTAAAACCTGGGGGGTGGGGGGGGGGAGGTCAGTGTGTGGCTGGAAAATCAAAAGCTCTTTTTTTGATCTCCTGTTAAGTGCTTTTGATTTTCAGTTAGTGGGGTTTTTCATACCAGTCATTAGCTCCTAGGATTGAGTTTGGATGCCAAAAGACCTTTTCATTCGTTCCCCATCCTCTAAATACCATTGATCTAATCTTACACGCACATGCATGAAGATTCATGTGATAAGAGAACACACTGCTAAAGTATGTTACTTATCTAAGGGATCAGATATAAACTCTGCTGTTTGGTCTTCACAACCCAGCCCATCCTCCCTTTCTAGCTATATTAGTCATTCAGTCAGTCAACAAGCATTTATTAAGCTCCTTCTATATACCAGGTACTGCACTAGGTGCTGAAGATATAAAAAAAGGGGGGGGGAAGCCCCTGCCCTCAAGGAGCTTACAATCTAATAGGGGAGGCAACAAACAAGAAATATATGTACAGGGACAGCTAGTTGGTTCAGTGGACAGCCTGGAAATAGGCAGTCCTGCATTCAAATCCAGTCTGTTTCCTCATCCACAAAATAGGAGTGGGAGGATGAAATTTATAGCCTCTAAGAGACTTTTTATCTTTAAAGTTATGAACTTATGATCCCTAACTAGACTAACTAGACTGTAAGTTCCTTGAAGGCAAGGACCATTTTGATTTTTTTTCTTTGTAACCTTTGTAATTAGTACAGTGCCTGGCATATATAATAATCACGTAAATACTTGTCAATGAACATAATTACTCCACCTGTTCTATTGTTGCTATTATTATCATCATGATTAAATTTCTATTTTACTAAAAAACATTATACATGGTTTTGGTTTTGATCCCAGTTCACCATTTGTCCTTAAGCAAGTCTTTCTCCTCCCTCAGAGTCAAATTCCCTCCACTATACAATAAGGAAGCTGGATCTGATGAGTTCCAAGATGCTTTTCAGCTCTGAAATTCTATGATTCTGTGATCTTATTTTATTATTATTGACAAGAACAACTCACATTTGTAGAATGTTTTGAGATCTTAAAAGTGAAATATATGAGGGTCCAATGAAGACTCCCAGATTTGGAGTCAAAGAGACCTTGATTCAAATCTGTCACTTATTTCCTATATGACCACAGCCAGTCCCAGTCTCTCTGGGCCTCAGTTTCCCCAACTATGCCACGAGAGAGAGAACTGCCCTGAGATGTAAGGTGGAGCAAGTATTATTAGTCCTATTTTTATAGATGAGGAAATAGGTTCAGAGAAAAGTAACTTGCCCAAGTTCACACAATCAGGTATTGCCAAAAGCAGGTTTTCAGATGATGTTTTGCCTTGATTCAGCAGTAACTGGAAAGAACAAGATCATCTGTAGATGCAAACTGAGAACCATTTTAGAAAGCTTAATATTGCGAAGAGACCCTTGCGAGTGGGAGGGGAGATGGTGCCCAAGTGAGTTTCTCCTGGTGGCAGCTGCAGCGATTGCCCCTCGGGTTTCAGTAACTCAGTGTTCAGAGGACAGTAGGCTTCTTGTGAAGTTCTGGTCATTAAGTGTGATTCTTTTGCCAACTCAATCTTAATTAAGAAGCTCTTTTGTGTCTTCTCTCTCTCCAAAACTAGCTTGACTCCATGTAGGAAGGTTCCAGCTGCAGATTTGATGCTGGTATCATTGTCTGTCTTGACAGGACTAGGTTTCACACAAAATAAATGATTTCGTCACACATGGCTTAATTTTCTCATTAACCTGTGAGGAGCTTTGAGTTTACAAGACAATCAAGAAAAATCACTTATTACCTTTAATAAAAATAGATAATCAATCAGAAAATCTAGAAACAATTCGACAATCATAGCAGTGAGGTTGAGAGATCAGAGAGGTACTGAGAACACAATTCAGATTTAATATTAGGCTGATCACTTTTCAGGGTTTACTAGGGAGTTTCTCAAGGGGAAGAATCAAGTCACTGAGGCACGGTGGAGCTTGGTGTACCTGTACAAGTCTTTTCTTATGAATGATTTATGTGCTAGCTTTAAGAGAATGAGTTTCTGTACAGGGGGGAGTGGGGGATGTTCTGGGCTTGGCTTGTGGGTACAGCTTTTGCTGGGAATTATGTACCTAAGCAAAAGTTAGCCCATAATTGTCTTTGGGGTTTGGTTTTGTGAGTCTGGTCTTTTGGTGATATTTTGGGGAAATAGTGTGCAAGCATTTGGCTCTTATATTACTTTTTCTGAGACCAGGGAGAGGACAACAATCATGTCAATTCCATTAGTAAGGGATGTGGATGAGAGAAATCATACAGAGGGGGCTGAGTGGGCAAGTCTATCCTGCCAAATTGTCACTCTGTGACCTCTTGGCATCCACCAGTGACCTTGTCAAGACATTGTGGCTTGATGGCTCCCAGCAATCGTGGATCTCTTCAGAGCTTGAAATATTCATAATGACATTTATATAATGGTTTGATCCAGCAATTGAATAAAACCAATGTTTTTTTAATTTGGTAATTACCAAATGTTTAACTAAGCTCCATTTACAAAGTGTTTTACATGAAATCTCATTTCATCTCCACAATCTTCTTATAATAGACAAAGTACAATATTATTCTTCCCACTTTACAGATGAGAAAACCAAGGCACAAGAGCTAAGTCAGTTAACTGGCACTTATTAAGTGTGGGTTGTTAGTTGCTAGCCATTGTGCTGAACTGTTGGGGATATAAAGGCCAAAATAAAAGTTTCTGCTCTCAGGGAATTCCTAGTCTAATAGAGAAAACAACATGAAAACAACTATATACAAATAATATATGCAAGACAAATTGGAGAAAATATCATAAAATGGTACTAGGATTAAAGAAGACTGGGAAAGGCTTCTTGCAAACTAGCTAAAATGAGAAGGAAGCCAGGGGGCAGAAATGAGAGCACATTCCCTACATAAGGGACAGCCAGAGAAAATGCTGTCTTGCCCAGTCATATAGCTACTAAGTGGCAGAGATAACAGTTTCTGGACCAAACCTTTTGATTCCACATCTAGTACCCCTTTATAGAATCTCAGAATCTCAGAGACCTCAGACCTTCTAGTCCTGTCCATAGAGGAATCTCCTCCATCATATCAACAATAAAGAGTCATTCAGCCTCTTCTGCCATGCCCATTTCACTTCTGAACATTTCTAACAATTCAGTATTTTTCATTACATCAAGCCCAAATCTACCTCTCAGTAATATCTACCTATTATTCATAGCTCTGCCCTGTGGGGCCAAGCAGAACAATTCCAGTCTGTCTTCTATAATACTTAATAGTTCAAATGAATCCCCTGATTCTTTTCTTCAGCTAAAGATCCCTAGTTTCTTCAACAGATGCTCTCATGGGCCAATCTCCAGTTTCTTCCACATCCTTGTTGCCCTACTCTGGAATGTTTCTGTTGGCCAATGTCCATCTCAGTCTGAAGCACCTCAAAATCATCTCAGCCTTCTAGATGTCATCAAGGACAATGTGACTGTCTTCTCCCCACCCTCTGGACCCCACACCTCTTTAAATGAAGACTGAATTCACATTCGTTTTTTTTTACTGCAAAGTTTTACTCATGTTGACTGATCTTGAGCTTGTAACCCTCAGATTTATAGGACCATAATATTAGGACTGAAAGGGACCTTCGAGGTCATCCAATCCAATCCTCTCATTTTACAGATGAGGAAACTGAGGCACCAAAAAGATAAGTCACATAGCTAGTACGTCTGAGGTGGGATTTGAACCTAGGTCTTCCCTTTCCATTACATACCATCCTGCCTCAACTCTCAGAAATCTTTCTATCTTTCTCTTCCTCATCATCTATCTCCTTGCCCCTTCCTCTCCCTTCACATTCCTCATCTCCACCCCAACCTTCACAACACCTCTATATTTTGTCTTCCCTACATTAGTAAATCTCTTGAGGGCAGGGATTGTCTTGCTTCTATTTGTGTCTTGAGGGCTTAGCACATTGCCTACTACCTGGTAACTCAGGCAATCAGCATTTATTAAACCCATATTATATGCCAGGCACCGTTAAGCCCTGAGGACCAAAAGAAAGGCAAAGAACATGATCTCTGACCTCAAGGAGCTCATATTCTAATAGGAGAGACAATGTGCAAAAAGCCATATACTCACAAGATATATAAATAGTGTAAGAGGGAGAGAGCTAAGAGCACAATTATGGCTTTATCCCTATTTCCACACAAACTATTATGTAGATCTCCCTTCCGCATCCTGTAATTTTCTCATCTCTTAGTTGAAACCAAGTCTAGGATTTTGTATTTCTCTTGATTCAATCTAGTTATATTAGATTTGGCCCATTATCCTAATGTATTATTTTAGCCTTTTAAAGAGGCCCTGATTGCCATCTAATATGCTATCACTCCCAATCCATTTCATAAGCATTCCTTCCATGTCTTCACGGATATAGCACCACTGGAGGCAAGAAAAGGGCTGTCCCTGTTTTTGTGTCCAGAAGCCCATGAAAAGATGAATATCACACATCATAGAATGTTCGTATTGCAATAGCCTCCTGGCTAGTCATTCTGTCTCCAATCTACTCTTCATGTATTGCCTGAATAATATTTCTAATGTGCCACTATGTTCAGGTCAATCAGCTACTCAGAAATCTTCTGTGGCTCTCCATTGCCTACTGAATAAAGTATAATTCTTCACATTGGCATCCAAAGCCTTCCACCATCTGCCTCCAGTCTACCTGTCCAATTTTTCCTCATTGCTATTGTCCTTCACATATTCCATATTCCACTGAATCTATACCATCTGTCTCCTGTTCCCATGCTGTATTTCTCTCCTGCCTCTGTTTCTTTGTTCTTGCTATCTACTACATCTGGAATGAATTCCCTACCTCCCTTTCCATCTCTGTCTATTGAAGTCCCTAATTCCCTTCAATGCCCAATCCAAAGGCTACTTCTTCCATGGAGCCTTCTTAGAACCCACCAAGGGAAAGTGGTATCTGCTAAGAGCCTGCTAATAAATGTTTAATGACAAGCTGTCCAAAAAAATACATATTTTAAAATTTAATCTACATTATTGACATTTTCTCCACCACTTTCTTAAACACAGACAAGCAACAAAACAATAAATGAAGCTTCAATTTGTAAGTGCTTGCTGATTTCTGAGGTGTAAAACTCATCTTGAAAATTTAATAATTCACTTTCACAAATTGGTTTGATCTGGCTCCAGCACAGTCTCTCTCTCCCATCTTCCCTTCTCTCTTTCCTTTTCCCTCTCTCTCCCTCCTCCACTTCCTCTCTCTCTCTCTCCTTCTCCCTGTCTCCCTTCTTTTCCCTCCCTGTCTCTCTCTCCCTCTGCTTCTGTCTGTCTATCTCTCTGGCTCTCTCTATGTGTCTGTATCTGTTTCTCTGTTTCTGTCTCTATCTCTGTCTCTGTCTCTGTCTCTCCCCACCCCCTTCCCCTCTCCCCTTAGATTTCTCATAGCCCTTTGCCTAGGCCTCTCCTTTGTACTTACACACACACACACACACACACACACACACACACACACACACACACACACACACACCAACTGTGTCAGTCTATTGATTCTCAGTGCCTAGCAAAGGCTTTGCACAAAGTATACCCTTTGTTCAATTGAATCATCCATTAAAAACCAGAATGGGACATATATTTTTGTATATGGCCAATGTGAGAATCTGTTTTGCTTGACCGAATATAATACGGACTTTTTTCTTTTTTCAGTTTTTGATGGTAGGGAGTAGGCAGTGGAAGGAAAGAAAAAACAAATATACCTGAGGGAAAAAAACAAAATTACATTTTTAAAAATTTAGTAATTGTCCAAAAATGGAATGGAGGACCTGGAGTTTTGGTGTGTTCCCTCTCTTCAGAAGTCTCCAGCAGAGGCTGAACAATCATTTGTCAGTGATGCTGCAGTGGGAATTCTTTCATATATGGTTTGAAATAGACAGCCAATAGGATGTCTTTCCAATGCTCAAATTTTGTTAATTGAATTGAATTGACTTTCATTGAAATGACTAATTGATTAGAATCTTATCTCCGTAGTTATTCAGCCACTATTTATTAAACACCCCCTCTTATCAAAACCTTGTGTTCAGCACTCAGAATCTAGAGATGGAAAAAAATTATGTAATTTTTTCTGCCCTCAAGAAACTTCTAATCTAATAGAAGGCTATGACGCATACACACAAAAAAAGCATGATACGTGATAGTATGTGACTGAGGCAAAGGAGAAATTCATGCAGTGTTCCCCAGAAATTTGATCAGAGAATGATTGCCTCCAGTTGAAGGAATCAGGGAAAATTTAATAAAACAGAGTAGCAGTTGATCTGGGCCTTGAATAAGAGAAGGATTTCCGTGGACTGAAATGAGGAGGCAGTATATTCCTGGCTTGGGTGAGGGTCTCCACAAATTGCATAGAGGCTTGAAAGAACAGTATAAGTTTGGTGGTTGATATAATGAACTGAGTGCTAGACTTGGAGTCAAGAAGAGCTGGGTTCGAATCCAGTCTCAAACATTCTCTAGCTGAATAGCCTTGAGCAAGTCACCCACTCTCTCACAGACTCTTCTTCATCTGTAAAGTTGAGGAGATTAGACTCTCTTGATAGTTTGTGGGATCACCTCCAGCTCTAAACCTATGATCCTATGATTGGGAAAGATAAAGGATGTAAGAGTAAAGTATAAAGGCAACTAGGGAGTGCCATAGTGCCAGTGCCCAGAGTATTGAACCTGGAATCAGGAATACCCAAGTTCAAATACAGCCTCAGTCACTTACTAGCTGTGTATCCCTGGGGATGTTACTTAGTCTGTGTCTGCCTCAGTTTCCCCATCAGTAAAATGGAGATAATAATAGCACCTACCTCTCAGAGTTATTGTGAAGCTCAAATGAGATAATATTTTTAATGTACTTAGCACAGGGCCTGGCACATAGTAGGTTTTATAAAAAATGCTAGCGATCATCATCATCATCATCATTATTATTATAGAGGGGAGTGATATGAGCCAAGCCTAAGAAGATAAGTTGCCATTAGATCATGGAGAGTCATATATATATATATATATATATATATATATATATATATATATATATATATATATATATACATATATATATATTTTTTTTAACCCTTACCTTCCATCTTGGAGTCAATACTGTGTATTGGCTCCAAGGCAGAAGAGTGGTAAGGGCTAGGCAATGGGGGTCAAGTGACCTGCCCAGGGTCACACAGCTGGGAAGTGTCTGAGGCCAGATTTGAACCTAGGACCTCCTATCTCTGGGCCTGGTTCTCAATCCACTGAGCTACCCAGCTGCCCCCATGGAGAGTTATATATACTAGGTCAAGAAGTATATATTTTATCCTAGATGAAATAGAGTACCAAGGAAGGCTTACATCAAGCCCACTGGGGCAATGATAAAGTCAGACCTTTACTCATATGCATGTCTTTTCAGAGTTAGAATGAAAGATTCCCAGCAGCATGGCTACATTTCCTTTACCCTTCAACCACAGTGTCCAAATAGGCCTCATTTTAGAGGAGGCTTGGGGATACAGGATAGCTAGGTATCTCAGTGGACTGAGAGCCAGGTCTTGAGACCGGAGGTCCAAGATTAAAATCTGGTCTCAGATACTTCCTAGCTGTGTGACCCTGGGTAAGTCACTTAACAACCATTGCCTCGTCCTTACCACTCTTCTGCATTAGAACCAAGAAAGTAAGGGTTTAAAAAAAAAAAGGCTGGGAAGTTAGATCCTAGAGTCTGAGACTAGCAAACCAAAAAACAGATTTTGAGTCCATTCCTGTAGAACAGAAAAGAATGAGTTGCTAGTATGAATAATAATAATAATAGTTCATATTTCTATATCAAGGTAAGCAAAGGGTCTTCCTCACAACAATTGATCCTTCAAAGGATCCTTCAAAGCAGGAAACACAGAATTTCCACCTTACAATTAAGGAAAAGGGACTTATGTGATAGGATCAGTGGTGTGCTGGTAAATATTTAACAACTTGCTCTCCAAGGGCAAAAAATGCACCTAATACACTTTTGAGTTTAATCTGCATCATTGGCATTTCCTCCATCATTTTTCTTGAGTCTAGACAAGCAACAAAACAATAAAGTAAGTTCTGATTTGTAGCATTTGCCAGGGTCGGAGGTATAAACTCTTACCCTGAAATTTTAATGACCAGCTCTTGTGAGCCAGTTCAAGCTGACTCCAAAACACCACTACTAAGGATCATAGATTTGGAGAAAAAGCCCTTAAAGATGCTGTAATCTCACTCCCTCGTTTTACATATGGAGAAACTGAGGCACAAGCTAAGAGACTTGTTCAAGGTTACACAGGTAGTGAAAGGCAGAGCTGGGTTTTGAACTGGAGTTTTCAGACTGCATTTCCAGTTCCTTTCCTGCGTACCCCACAGCCATATGACTAATGAGAATTATTGCTAAAACTTGAACCCGGTCTCTGACGCTGAATTCAGTGCTCTTTCCCCCTCCTCCACCACACTCACAGCACATCACCTCCTCATCCACTGCATGGTCCATGGAGCTGAGTACGGATCGGTTTTGCCTTCCTGATACTTAGGGCAGCCAAAGCGTAGAGAGACAGGTCCAGTGAGAAGGAGACAGTAGCCTGGTGTAAGCCAAGAAGGGAGGGAGCTGAGCAGAGAAGGAGAGCTAAGCATTTTCTCCCTCGGAGGTGTGTCTTCCTGCTAAAGCCGCCTTGCCCTGGTGCAGCTCCCGTTCTGCATTGATGCTATAGGGATGCCCGAGGGAGGAGTAAGATGCTGGCGCATGCTCACTGGGGCCCCAGCATCTTCCTAGTCAGAATTCATTCACTGCCAGAGAGCCAGTATCTCATAGGGTAGAGCTCAGCATCATCTGACCAGTAGAGCCCAAAATGGTGGGGCTGGAGCCTTAAACAAGCTCCCCTGATTCAGGAAATTCAGGAAGGGACAAAGAAGGCTCAGGACCCAGGTAAGACTGGAACTGGAGGAGCCAAATCCCAAAGGGAGCATCCTGAGCATCCTCTTTAAAGGTAAGAAAGACGGGTTGTTTTTTTCTTACTTCCTCATAGAGTCTGTGTTCACAGAACCCTCCGACATACATTGTCAGGCTCCAGGTGCCTTATGGAAAATCATTGGGATATTTGGAGATGCTGTGCCTGGGGGGGATGGGACTGGCAATCAGACACTATCCCCTCATGGCATCAGAGGACCAGAGATTTGGAGCTGATCACATCCTTAGGGTTCATCTGATCTAGTCCCCTTCACTTTACAGATTAGGAAACTGAGGCTCAGGGAGATTAAATTATTTCCCCCAAGGTCACACAGGTAATCAGTAGCAGAGGCAGGATGTGAACCTATGACCTCTGACTCCAAAACCCAGAACTTTAGAACCAGAAAATCTGCTCCATTCATGCCAACAACAGTTCAGGCGCCCAAAGGCTCCAATTCTTTACCATGTCCCATCAAAATGTGAAGTCCTTGAAAGCAGAAACTGGGTTTTTTGCCCCGATATTCTCATACATAATAAATGATTAATAAGAATGTAGAATGACTGACTGACTGATGGACCAATCAAGGGGCAAGATATTCTGTTCCCCCTCCTAGATGAAGCTAGTTTCTGAAATATGTTGTCCTGTGAGTGTTAAAAAACAAACAAAAAACACCTTAATCTTAGACTTGGGAATCCTGGTTTTACCACTTAGTAACATTGTTTCCCAAAGCAAATCAAAACATTCCCTACAACTCAATTTTCTCATCTGTAAAAAAAAAAAGGAGGAAACAATGCTAATATCATTGTTGCTATTTCACTGAGTTGTAAGGAACATGCTTTATAAATCTTAAATCCTAAAGGAATGCAAGTTATCATTCCTGTTTGCTGTGTGACCATGACCAATTCACTTCAGCTCTCAGAACCTCAGTTTACTCATCAGTAAAATAAGGAACTTAGATAATCACTAAGGCAGTTAGGTGGCTCAGTAGATAGAACATTTTACATGAAGTCTTGAATAAATCAAATACTTACTAAGCTGTGTGTCCCTGGACAAGTCATCTACTCTCTGTTTGCCTCAATTTCCTTATTAATAAAATGAAGGATTTAAGTTAGACAATCACTAAGGGAGTTAGGTGGCACAGTGGATAAAACGTTAATTCATAGCACATTTTAATCATTCTGCTTTCCCCATTTTCTATTTAGATTGGGTTTCTTTTGTGTGTAGTTTTTGTTGCCGTTTTTCTTAGATAGGAAGAAAGGAAAGGAAGGAGTATTTATATAGCCTACTCTTTTATCTAAGGATAGCTAGGTTGCACAATGGATAGCACTTGACCTCTTCCTGAGTTCAAACTTGGCCTCAGACGATAACTGTGTGATCCTGGATAAGTCACTTATGATCTATTTGCCTCTGTTTCCTCATATGTAAAAAACAAATAATAATAGCACCTTTCTTTCCAGGTTGCTATGAGGAGAAAATGAGATATTTGGAAGTACTTCGTAAACTTTAAGGTGTTATGTAAATGCTAGTTATTACTACTTTTATCTCAGACCCCTTTCAACTTCAGATTCCATGATAGGATTGTTCCATGACTATAGCTACACAAGATACTTTTAAGGAATGTTGGAATCTTACATTTAGAGCTGAAAGGGACCTTCGAGATCATCTGGGCCAGTAGTGTCCAATTCAGGTAGAAATGGAAGCCACTAAACTTTATAGAAGGATTCTAGGGGGCCACAAATTGGCTTAGTTTTTGTTTGTTTTTTTAAACCCTTACCTTGAGTCTTAGAGTCAATACTGTGTATTGGCTCCAAGGCAGAAGAGTGATAAGGGCTAGGCAATGGGGGTCAAGTGACTTGCCCAGGGTCACACAGCTAGGAAGTGGCTGAGGCCACATTTGAACCTAGGACCTCCCGTCTCTAAGCCTGGTTCTCAATCCACTGAGCTACCCAGCTGCCCCCTGGCTTAGTTTTTAAATGTAATATTATCTGTATTTTATTACATTTTTATGTAGGTAGTTAAATGTTTCCCAATTACATTTAAATCTGATTCAGGCCACACATGGGATCAGTGTTGCAGGGGCTTTCCTTCCTGCTAAATTTTGACCATTTAAATTGCCCAAAGGTTAATCAGTGAGACTTTTCAACTGAATCTGCTTTGGGTACATTCCCTTCATGATCAACTCAATACCAGCTCAGTTAGAAGTAACTATAACTGTGTTTCCCATTTCTACTTGTGTGGATCCTAGTCTATTTGGGGTTCTTAGAGGCATTAGCAAAAAAAGCAAGATTGACCAGTTAATGTTGAAAGCAATGTGCTTTAGGGGCACAGAGGATGGGGTGCCAGGTCTGGAGTTGGGAGGACACGAGCTCAAATCTGACCTCAGACAACTTCCTAGCTGTGTGACTCTGAGCAAGTCACTTAACCCCGATTGCCTAGCCCTTGTTGTTCTTCTGTCAACTAAGACAAAAGGTAGGAGGTTAAAAAAAAAGAAAAAGAAAGAAATACATCTTTATTACAAGCTCATATTATTGTACATGAAGCTCAATGGAACCCCCAAAAAGTGAGAATACAGAGGGGAAGAAAGGGGAATCAAAGGAAGAATAAAGCAGAGTGGTTGACAGATTTCTTTAGGCTTGAGCAGGAGGGTTCCAGTACACCTAACCTTAGGTTTTGAAGTCATTTCCAAGCAATGTGAGAGATGACTGTGGCCTCATCTCCCCCACAAGGACAACACTCAGATCACACACTTAGCCAAGACCTCCCAAATCAGGATCATACAACATGGCACAATGGAGAGAATACTGGGCTTGGAGTCAAGAAGACCTGGCTTTAAGCTCTGTCTCTGACCTATCCTGGCTGTGTGACCTGAGCCAACCATTTAACCTCTCAGCCTCAGTTTTCTTATCTGTAAAATGGGAACAATTAATGATATCAACCACATAAGGCTACTGAGAAGACCAAATGAAATAAAATTTATAAAGTGCTTTACAAACCTACCTCTCTTTCTGTGAAAATATTGCACCACCTAGCACTGGGTAACATAGTCTCTATTTAAATGTATTTGGAACTTGGTGGTTTAGGACCAATCGTTTAACCTTCTGGGTATCAATTCCCCTTCTGAACTGAGATGGAAAGGGCATATAGCATACTTTCTAGATACTTCCCTTTAACTGAGCTGTTAAAATGGGATTGAGAATCCTTCCCCTGCCTCCCTCACAAGATTACCCAGAGTATCAAAGAGTCATAGATTAAGAGGCAGATGGGATTCAGGAACCATCTAAATCCAACCCCTTTATTTTACAGTTGAGGAAACTGTCACCCAGGAAGATTGAACAACTTGTCCAGGATTCCATAAGTACTATGACCCAAGATAAGATTTGAACCCAAGTCCTCTGGACTCCAGAGCAGACCCTCTATCCACTGAGTCACCCCGCTGCTTCTACCCTTGAAGTTTAAAAGCTTAGACAAAGCTTCAAAACCCTAGAATATGATACCAAGATATCTCTCAGCAAATCTTTCCTGAATAACAAACTTCATGCCCTACCTTGTGCTAGGTTCAGTGAGGATGCAGGATAAAACAGGTGACACTGAGTCCCTGCCCTAGAGAAGATACCAATCCAATCATGGAGGTAAGATTCACACCTAAGAAGCAATTAGAGAACAAAGAGCTAGAATATGAAAACAAACACTTGTTTACCTAACACAAACATATGGAAGAGGGGGCAGACATTCCCTCTTCCATCTGGGGAACAAAGTTAGTTGTATTCAAGTATTTGAAAGGCCATCACATGGAAGAGGGATGGGACTATTCTCTGCTCAGCCCAAAAGAACACAACCTGGAGCAGGGACAGAAATCATAGAGTTGGGATTAATAGTAGAAATTTCTAAAAATATGGCTTTCCCACAATTGATTGAGAAAGTTAGTGAGTTTCCTGTCTCGAGATGTGTTCAAGTAGAGGCTAGATGTTCTAGGGATGTTGTAGCAGATTTTTGTTCAGATGCAGAATAGACTAGATTCCCTGTCTTGTTTTGTTGTTCAGTCGTTTCAGTCATGTTTGACTCCTTGTCACCCCATTTTGGGGTTTTCTGGACAAAGATATTGTAGTGTCTTGCCATTTCCTTATCCAGCTCATTTTACAGATGAGGAACTGAGACAAACAGAGTTAAATGACTTGCCCAGGGTCACACAGCTAGTAAGTGTCTGAGGTCAGATTTTAACTCAGGAAGATGTTTTCCTGACTTTAGGACCAGTATTTATGAGACAGCCTCTAAGTTTCCTTCTAAAATTGAAAATGAAAATCTGTGTGAAGTTACAGGGAAAATGGCTTCAACTCAGCAGGAAAACTCCCCAGAGGAGGTATCAAGTTCTCTATAACTAGAAATCTTTTTATTTTTTTACCAATTACATGTAATAACAAATTTCCACATAAGTTTTCTGAAGTTATATGATCCAAATTTTCTCCCTCCCCCACCCCAAAACTGGCAAGCAATTTAATCTGAGTCATACATGTATTATCACACAAAACATATTTCCATATTGTTCATTTTTGTGATTGAATAATCTCATAAAACCAAAACCCCCAAACATATACTCAAATAAACAAGTGAAAAATCCTGTGTTTCATCTGCATTGCTACTCCAACCGTTCTTTCTCTGGAAGTGAACATCATTCTTGGGATGACTAAAAATCTTTAAGCAAAAGCTGGATGACCAGTGGAATGTCATAGAATGTCCTGCTGAATTATGGGTGGGACTCAACATTTCCTGATAGCCCTTCGAATACTCTTTGAAAACAGCAGGGCTTGACTAATGAGCTAAAGTGAGAAGGCTCTTCTATACTTCTATGGCATTTCAAGCCAATTAAGAATTGAACTAAATTTGACTGAATATTAATGATTAAAAATATTTCTTTCCTTCCCTTAATGCACCCTTCTGTACCCGTTTTGCCCAACCCACCCTCCTGGCTCCACTGTTTGCTTTGACTGTCCATTATGACTGATGCTCCTTGGACTGGTTTGACAGACCTCTCCCAGAAGAGACAGGGATGGACACCCTTGGCAGCCCCATTGAAGATACATCCTGTAAGTATCCACTTGTATTTGTCCAAGGACAGTGGTTTATGAGTCTTATCAATGATGATGTATAGTTGGAAATTCTTGAACCCCTAAAAACTACATTACCCAAAATTCCTTTCTGTATTACCTAGAATCCTTTTCCCTTTTCCCGCCTTTCGATTGTATATAAGTTGGCTGTAACTCCTCCCTCAGCTCTCTTTTCCAAGTGGAAAACTGGTGAGCTCTCTCGGTTTCTCTAGTCTTTTACTTTCCCTTTGCTTCAAGTTAAATATTAATAAATATTATTAAATATAAAACTTGGCATATCGAATATTAATTTTAATATTTATAATGAAAATGAATCTGGTCAATTTATAATCCTAGGAGACAATACCAGAATACTTGGGTTTGGATCCTGGCTCTGTCCCCAATTTGCCTTGTGTGTTCTTGGACAAGTCCCTTCCCCTCCTGAGGGTGGAATCGGAGATGTGAAAAGGGTAAAATTATGGCTGAGACTGAATGTAATAATTATTTTTGTTGCCAAGGATTTAATTTATAAAATCCTAATGAAAAAATCAAGTCAGCTAGAAATTTTATGTTGTTTTAATTGATAGTGGAGGAGATTAAGGAGAAGGAAGAAGGAAAGGGGTAGGTTTTCTCCCCCCTGGCTGGTACTGAGTGGGGAGAGTAGGAGATAAGGTTTTGGAGTATGAAGGAGGAAAGAATCAGCCTGACCTCCAAAGGGGCTCAGCTAAGATGCCTGAACCTGAAATCAGCTCCAGGGCAAAACTCACCACTGAACTCAGACAATAGCCACTACCATGCCAAGATGTCAGAGCTCCTAGCACACTGGCAGCCAGAGTCATCTCTCCAAGGAAAGAGGAAGAGATCCGAAGTGACGTGCCTCATATAGACAGTTTTACAGCACTTTCCTGCATCTCATCTTTACCAATGATGACTTAGCTTGACTTAGGACAGCCCAGAGGTCTGTCCTTTTTTTTGCACATGTCTGTTGAAGGCCATTTCCTCAGATAATTAAATCTTGAGTTTGATTCAGACTTTCCTAATCTTGTTAAACTAAGAAGGGTGGAGAATGTAGAGTTTCCAAGACCTGATTCTGTTATTCTAAGTATCTCCATTGTTATTGATCAGGAAATAGCTAAATCAGATCTTCTAAAGAATGGTCTGATTAGGGTGGAATAGTTTTAAAATTCAAAGATGGAATCCAAATCCAGGTCCTTGGATTCCAGGGCCAGTGCCTTCCTCCTATATCCCAGCAAGTGATCCACAGTGCTGCTACCCCATACATAACAGAACATTCCTATCATTGAGAGAATTACTGAAGCTATTGATAATTAGCCTCTTGAATTTTATGGGGGAACTCTGTCCAGTATCCTATAACAGTACCCTATAATAGTTTCATGACCTGCTGAAGTCACCTAAGGATCACTAGGTCTTGCCATCTACATGCCACAGCACCTTCAAAGTCTTTCTGTATGCCCTGCAGCTGAACTTTCTTTTTTTTTTAACCTTTACCTTCTGTCTTGGAATCAATGCTGTGAAATATATACATATAAATATAATGTTTTAAATAAATATAATAATTTAAATAAATATATATTTTAAAACTATATAATGTCATCTTTAAAATAGTCAATATTACGTATCAGTTCCAAGGCACAAGAGCAGTAAGGGCTAAGCAGTTAGAGTTAAGTGACTTTCCCAGGGTCACATAGTTGTAATTGTTGAACTTTTTCTTAAGTGACTATGAGTGCCTTGAGAACAGGGAATGTCATGCTTTTTTTATTTGTATCACCAGCACTTGGCATAGGATTTGTCATCTAGTAAGCATTTAAGAAGTTATTTTCATTCATTCACTATTGTGGGTGTTCCTTATTACAATCCATCCATTTTTGTCCATATCTTCCTGCAAAACTTCTCAAGAAGGTCACCCAGCCTCCAGAAGGTCATTCTCACGTTCTCTTAGCAATCATGCTTTGAGTGCCTGAGATTTGTGCAACCTGAGGTCACAACTATAGGAAGGAACCAGTACTAGCAGAATAGATAGACTATATTATTTCTGAGTCCAATTCCTGGTGATTCCTAATGCAAGCTGTAGTTCTATCCCAGTTCTACCTTTGTCTCTGCCATTGATCAACTCCAGCGACCTGCAAGACCCAGGAATCTTGTTCCCTTGCCCATTTGTCAAGTGGCTCCATAAGTATTCGGGGGTTTTTTGTTTGTTTGTTTGTTTGTGTTTGTTTGTTTGTTGTTGTTTTTATAAAAACCCTTACCTTCCATCTTGGAGTCAATACTGTGTATTGGTTCCAAGGCAGAAGAGTGGTAAGGGCTAGGCAATGGGGGTGAAGAGACTTGCCCAGGGTCACACAGCTGGGAAGTATCTGAGGCCAGATTTGAACCTAGGACCTCCCATCTCTAGGCTTGGCTCTCAATCCACTGAGCTACCCAGCTGCCCCCTCCATAAGTATTTGTGAAGGAGAGCAGAAGCCTGCATACTAGCTAGTATAGAATTTAATAAGCACAGTTGGGTGGTAGAGTGGACAGAGTAATAGAACTAAAGTCAGGAAGACTCCTCTTCTTGAGTTCAAATCTGGACTCAGACACTAGCTTGTGTGACCTTGGGCAAGTCACTTCAACCTGTTTGCCTCAGTTTCCTCATTTGTCAAATGAGCCAGAGAAGGAAATCGGAAACCACTCTAGAATCTTTGCCAAGAAAAACCAGATGGGGTCGTGAAGAGGAAGGCACACCTGAAAACAAATGAACAACACAAACAACAAAGCACAACTACCTCTAGCCTAGTGACAACATGACAAAACAACTGGGTTATGTTTGGAATTGAGAACACCTTGTGATAAATGTGATGAATGACTTGTTTAAAAATATTAATGAATAACCCACATGTTGGAGGACAGATGTGGGACATAAACAGATCCTGACAGTTTTTTTCAGTTTTACATTTTTCTGGCTCTGTTAATATAAAATGTAATAGTTAACTATTTAATAAAGCAATGTAATAATTAATTAAAATTTTTGCCCACCCCCCAAAAATGACTTAGCAGTGTATGCTGGTCAAGTATACTACTAATAAGCCCATATCCAGAAAAGCTCCAAAAATAGCTGAAAAGGATCCTATATATACAAAAGTATTGCTAGCTACTCTCTTGAAGGATTTATAAACATGGAAATGAGAAGGATGCCCATCATCAATTGAGGAAGGGCTAGGTAAGTTGTGATTCATAAAGCTGACATGAGAGAGGCACCTAGGTGGTTCAGTGGATAGAGAGCCAGACTGGAGATTGGAGGTCCCTGGTTTAAAACTGGCCTTAGACACTTTCTAGCTGTGTGACCCTGGACAAGTCAATTAGCCCCTTACCACTCCTCTTTTTTAAAAAATAAGATCAAATACCTTTGTGCTATCAGAAATGTGCTAATAGATTTCCAAAGGGCATGGAAGATTTCTATGAACTGATGAAGACTGAAGGGAGAAGAGCCAGAAAACACTAACAACAGCTCCAATAGCTATAAATAAAGCCTAGAATCAATACAATGAACATTCATTGTTTCCAGGGACTGAGGATGAAACATACTTTCCATTATAGAGAAGTGATGGATTTAGAGTGCAGAATGAGATACAGGATTTGGATTTGCTTGACTGGACATATCTGTTGTAAGAAATTTGTTTTTTCTTCTTTTTCTCTTTTTTTAAAGTCCTTACCTTCTGTCTTAGAATTAATACTAAATATTAATTCAAAGGCAGAAGAGTGGTAAGGGCTAAGCATTGAGGGTTAAGTGATTTGCCCAGGGTCACACAGCTAGGAAGTGTCTGGGGCCAGATTTGAACCCAGGTCTTCCCAACTCTGGGCATGGCACCCTATCCACTGTGCTACCTAACTGTACCTCTTTTTTCCTTCTCTCTCTTTTTCTCCCCAAAAAGTTAGAAGGTGGAAGGGGAAAATAGATTTATGTTCATTAAAAAATAAAAATAGAAGTCAGGGATGCTCCAGATTAGAAATATTACAAGCATTTCCAAATGAGGTCTCTGTATTGTTCATTTTACTTAATTGTTTTACTTTGCTACAAGAGATCTCTCAGGAAATGGGGTATAATTACAACAGTTTTAAAACAAAATACATCAATGCAACTTTTTAAAAAAGAAGTTTAATAAGGAAATGATGAGAAGGATGATTTAAGAAAAACCTTGAAAGACCTACATGAACTGATACAAAGTGAAGTGAACAGAACCAGAAGAATATTGTACACAGTAACAGCAATATTATATGATGAATATTTATGAATGACGTAGCTATTCCTTGCAATACAGCAATCCAAGAAAATCCTCAAAGACTCATGACAAAAAAAAAGCCTTCTGTATTCAAAGAAAGAACTGATGGGGTCTGAATGCAGACTGAGACATAATATTTAACTTTATTTCTTTATTTTTGTTTGTCTGAGTGGAAGATGTTTTACATTATTACACATGTAAAATCTTTATCAGACCACCTGCTGTCTCAGGGAGTGGGGAAGGGAGGGAAGGAGGAGAATTTGGCTCAAACTTTTAAAGAAGATTTAAAAAAGATGTGATGATCTGGTCATATAATAAAGATGAGAAACACTGTGTTCAGACCCATGTATGCAGGTATCACACACAGTGATCTGCCATAATACCATGATTTGTTTATTATACAGGTTTTTTGGTACATGCTTCTTTGACACACAATAAATCTTCTATGTATGTGACATTCTATATTTTGATTGGATATTATCAAATCACCTAAACAACACTCTTGTGATGTTACTACAACAAAGAATTCTGTGATCATTTAATAGGTTTCTACAACACTCTGTGATAGGTATGATTAATGTGAATAAAGCCATTTGTAGGTTAGTACCCCTTGACCTTCTGAGAGGATCATTGTGCTTTTGGTGAGCTTTCACTATCTATCATAATTGCTTGGGAGATGAACAACAAAACATCTTCCTATCTAGGTGTGAGGACTTAAAGCAGACCAATTTTGGTGTTTTCCTCAATTTACAAGTTCTGTTTTTCTTGTGTTACTTTGAAGTGCCTAGCAATGCTGCTTGGCTTCTGTTCATCAACAAATTCATTGGAGTGTAATAAATGTAGAGAAAGATTTATTATAGTGCTCAAGCTTTTGGCCAGTGTTTATTATAAGGCCTTGAAGCGTGTCTTGTGCTTGAGAAAGGAGGAGTTATGTGCAGTAATCTTTGCAATCTTTTGGGGGTATTAATCTAGGGGGATTAAAGTGAGGTATATATTTAAGTATTTGCTCTCATATTATTTCTCCTGTTTTGGTGAGAGAATAATAATCATAGCAAGTCCATTAATGGGGGAAATTGAGGAGAGAAGTCACAGAGGGGGATCAGTGGAGGATTCAATTTCTGGGGGCTACTTTGCATACCCCATTTCCTCAGGCTGTGACTTTGTCAGCCAGTCAGGGTATGATGGCCCCCAGCAAAAAAGAAAATTTAAATCTAAAAAAAGATTAAAGTGTTTTTTCATATAATTGAGGGGAAAATATCAAAATTTTAAAAGTTTCATAGGAATAAAGGTGAAGTCTTACACTTGGTTTCCAAAAGTCAACTTTATTAGCATGAGAGAAAAGGCATGGTTATATGGTAATTAATCTGAGAAAGAGCTGAACATTTAATGGTCTAAAAAATTGATAGAAGTCAGTTCTATGACTTTTGTTGTTCACTGGACCTATAATTTCATCTGTGTGTGAAAATTCCTTTCACTAATGCATATTTGCAACTTTTCTGTAACTCACAGTCTTTGAGATTTTCTTGTGTCACCGAAAGGTCACTTGACTTGCCCATGATTACCCAGTGATGTCAGTGGCAAAATTTGAACTCAAGTCTTCTTACATCCAAAGCCAGCTTACTATTCATTTCATTCCAACCCTAGGGTAGCAGTCAAACACATGCCAAAAAAAAAAATGCTACTGAATGGAAAGAGGCATGGAGGCCATGATCATATCTGAAGTATTGTGTTCAGTGCAGGGAGCTAAATTTTCAGAAGGACATTGATGTTCTAGAATGAATACAGATGGAAGTGACCCTGACAAGGAGGGACCTCCAGATCATATGAATATATGAGCATCAGCTGAAGAAATTGGGAGAATTTAACCTGGGAAAGAAAAGACTTGAGGGATATAATGGCCAGTTTTAAATATGTGGAGAAGAAGAAGAATGGAAGAATGAATGAAACTGGTTCAACCTGTCCCTGGAAGGCAGAACAAATATGAATAGGTAAACGTTACAAAAGGGCAGATCAAGGCTTGATAGAATAAAAAATAAATAAAAACAACTTCCCAACAGAGTTAACCAGAAGTGGACTGAGCTACCTTGGAGGTGGTGAGATCCTTTTCACTAGAGAAAAACTGGGTAACCATTTGTTGGGTAAATGGTGCCAGGGGTTCTTATTCAGGGACATGGCTTCTAAGACTTCTTCCAATTCTGAGATCCAATGATCCTTTTTACATGAGTGTCCTACATGTTCCACACTGAACCCATCATATTCTCCCCCTGCTTCCTCATGTCTGTTCATCCTCCCAATTTCTTCATTTCTCCACTTTCTTTCCATTCAATCCAGTCTAATCAATCAAAAAATTATTGTTTTAATAAAAATATGATTATATGTAAGTTATTTAATATCTATTACTATTTATTTCTTTATTAAATACCTATCATGTGCCAGACTCTGTGCTAGGTGCTGGGGATATTGGTATAAAAACAGAAACAATCTGTACTTACAACCCATTTCATAAGCTAGCAGCTTAGCACAGTGGCTGGCACATATAGTAAATGATTAATAAAAGCTCATTGATTGGAAGTTGTCTTTAACCCTCCTCTCTCAATCTCTCTAACACATCTATAATCCTATCCATTTTATCTCTACATCTCACATTTGTCCCTTTATCTACACTCAACAAAGAATATACAATATCCCCAACAAGTGGTCATTCAATCTTTGTTTGAAGACCTCCAGGTGAGGAAGAGCTCACTACCTCCCAAGGCAGACCATTCCACTTTGGGTGAGTTCTAGTTGTTACAAGTCAACAAGCATTTATTAAGCACCTACTGTGTGCCAAGTACTGTATTAAGTGTCAGTTGTTAGGGAATTTTTCAGTTCAAACTCTCTCCCAAACTGTAGTAATAGCTTCCTACCTAATCTCCCTAATTGCCCAGTCAATCCTTCACTTAACTGATGAAACAACTTTCCTAACAGAGACCTGACTATGTCACCCTCTGACCAGTTATATACTCAGTGGTTCCCTACTCTCTACACTTCAATGTTTCATAGAATCTACATTCATCCAAACCCTGGGTTCTCATCCTTAATTGTGTGGCCCTTGTCTTCCTACTATCGTTCTCTCTCATTAGGAAGTCACCACCCCTTCCCTCTTCTCAGCTCTTGCCATTGGAGAAGCAGAGATAAGGGCCATTTTGTATTTTTCTTGGGTTCATGGGCTGCCATGGCTTTGGACATGTGTTAGATTTGGGGGAGATGGGGTTAAATGTGGTGCTCTCTATTTGCATTGCTGTGTTCAGCATGTATATTGTTTTCTTGGTTCTGCTCACTTCATTTCACATCAAATTTCGTTCCATGTCTATCTGTGTTCATCATTTCATTTATTGTTGAATGGTTTCAGTAGTATCCGACTTCTCATGACCGCATTTGGGGTTTTCTTTGGCAAAGATACTGGTGTAGTTTGCCATTTCCTTTTCCAGTATATTTTATAGATGAGGAAACTGAGGCAAACAGGGTTAAGTGGCTTGCCAAGGGCCACAAACAAATAAGTGTCTCAGGCTGGATTTGACCTCACAAAAATGAATCTTCCTGACACCAGATCCAGTGCCTTAGCCACTGTACCATGGAGAATAGAATATGGTAATATTCTATCACATTAATGTATCCCAATTTTTTTTTTACCCATCCTCAAAAATCAGTAAGGTCTCACTTTGTTTCCAGTTCTTTTCTACCACAAAAAGTACTGCCTTATTTATTTCAGCGTATCTTGAACCTTTCTTTTTTGTCAGAGACCTCTTTTGTGCAAGCCTAGCATTAGAATCTCTAGGATAAAGGTCATGGGCATTATAGCCACTTTATTTTCATCATTCCCAAATTGCTTTCCATAATGGCTGAATTCATCCATAGCTTCACTGATGATACATTAGACGCACGTGACAGTCTAATCAAGAAGATCTGCTATCTTTTCCTTGCTGTTGCTCTGGCTTCTTTGAATTTGTACAGGTTGTTCTGCTCCCTTATGGGAACACGTCCCTTCCTCATCTCCACTTGTGAAAAAGTTTTTCTTCCCTCAGTGGCCAGCTCAGTGCTTCTTCTTCACCAAGGCCTTCCCTGAACCACCTTACCAGAAATGGTCCCTCTTCCAATTTCCCATCCCTCTCTCTCTATTTTACATGCCCTTTTCTTATTCTAACTCTTATCATAGTTATTTGCATTCTCATCTCAATTGACCTCAGAAGAATGTAAGCTTCATGAGGGCAAGCACTATTATTTTCTATCATTTTATTTCTAGCACTAAACAGTGCCTTGAACTTAATAAGGCCTTAATAAATGTTTTTCTGAATTTTTACATTTCCCTCCAGCTCCTCCAAACACTTTAAACTTCAATGGGGCTCATCGTAAACGAAAGACACTCGTTGCTCCTGAAATCAACATCTCATTGGACCAAAGTGAGGGCTCCGTCTTGTCTGACGATTTCCTGGATACCCCCGATGATCTGGACATCAATGTAGATGATATCGAAACCCCAGATGAGACAGATTCCCTGGAATTTCTAGGAAATGGCAACGAGCTAGAGTGGGAAGGTAAGGGTCTCATTCTAACCAATGGCCTAGGAGTGTTATTTTGGCTTTTATTTCAAAAATGTTGGTGCTAGATTAGAAGAGACCTAAGTTCATATGGGCTTCTAAAATTCATTAGCTGCTTGACCTCAGAAAAATCATTTAGTCTTTCTGACTCTCTATTTTCTCGCCTGTCAAATGGTGAGACAACTCTAATATTTATAATGTTCTTGTGAGAATCAAATGAGATCATGAGTATGATAAAGTACTTAGCAAACCTGACTATCCAACATAAATGTCCTTTTTAAAAAAATCAATGAGTATAAACTAGGCCTTGGGTGGAAGATTCAAAAAAGGAATTCAGTGACTTACTGCTGGCCGTGCTATAAAAAGCCACTGGCCTTACAACCTTGCTCAATCCTTATTTTAGTTTCTCAATGTTTCTTTGGTGCATCATTCCACCAGATTATATTATTTTGAGAGATGCATGACATTCTGGACCTCCTTTAAATTCTCCAGATGTAAAATGTTAAAGAAACTTCAGAAGTTTACCTCCATCAGCAAGAATTACAGAAACAAAAAATTCATGAACTGGAAGAGACTTAGAAAGAACACTAAATGCTAGATTAGAGAAGGCTCCTAGAACATAGAACACAATGTCAGAGCTGAGAGGAACCTTAGAACATAGAATATTAGAACTGAGGGGAACATTAAACGTCATTTAGTCCAATGCCCCCATTTTATAGATGGGGAAACTTAGCCCCCCCAAAATGAAAGGATTTGAACAAGTTCACACAAAGAATAAGTAGTAGATTCAGGTCTTCTGACTTCAGCTCCCATGTTCCTCCCACTATACTGTGGCGAGCACAAGTATTTATTTATTGGCAGCATCTCCATTTGGGTCTCTAACTAGGATCAGATTGAGACAGAAATGTGAAATTTCAATGGCATTTAGTAAACACTCAGTAAATATTGGGAGGCAGCAGATGGAGTGGAGATAAGAAACGTGGGTTTGAGTTTGGGCCTTAAAAGTCATCTGATCCAATTCCTTAATTTTATAGATGGAGAAACTGAGGTCTAAAGCAGCAAATCTACTTGCCTCAGTTTCTCCATTTGTAAAATTAAGGAATTGTACTAGATGAGTTCTAAGGCCCTATCCAGCTGTGACATCTCACATTTATAGGTTTTACAGGCAGAAGAGACCTTAGGGATCATTTAGTCCATTCCTTCCCACCTCCCTCCACCATTTTGCATCTGATAAAACCAATGGACTTGAAGACAAATGAGAACCCTTTAATCCTCTGCTGCTTAAGAAGACAAAATAATGACCTTTCATTTTCCATTTGTAGATGACACCCCCGTGGCCACTGCTAAGAACATGCCTGGCGACAGTGCAGACCTCTTTGGGGATGGGGCTGCTGAAGAAGGTGGTGCTGCCAATGGGCGACTGTGGAGAACAGTCATCATTGGTGAGCAGGAGCACCGAATTGACCTCCAGATGATCAAGCCCTATATGAAGGTGGTAACCCATGGAGGTGAGTGCTGAGGAAACCTTTGGGTTCTTTTTTAAAAATTATTTATTACTTTTTAAATTAATATTTGAAGATTTTAAAATAATTTAAATCATTATATATTAGCATTATCTGTAATATTACAAATATATTATATATAATATAAATTAATATATAAATAAAATTTTATCACCTATAAAATCTATAATAAAATTATAATATAATGTGATAATATAATAATACATATATAATATATTCTAGAAGCCAGGTCTAGAGGTCCTGGGTTCAAATTCTAGTTATGTGATCCTGGGCAAGTCATTTAACCTCAATTGCCAAGCCCTTACCACTCTTCTTCCTTGGAATCAATACTTGGGATTGATTCTAAGACAGAAAGTAAGGATTTTTTTTTTTTTAAACCACACGTGAGTGTACATAGAATTACCAGGAAATGATTTGGAATGATTTAGAGTGTAACATATAAGACAACCACAAGGTGGTGATCTGCTTGAGCTCTTTTCTCTCTGATTAATGAATGCACAAGATCATCAACCTCTAGTGCATTATCTCCTATGGACGCTAGAGGACTCTCAAAGCCTGAACTGTTCCTTTCAAAGGAACTAAGCTGGTTTGCCTTTGGCTTTCAGAAAGCAAAAGCTGCTTTCTCCTCTCCCCCTGCTACTTCCCAAGTTCACATCAAAGGGAGGATACATACTTTAATCTTAAATAGAGTAATTGATTCAATTATCTTGGCTCAGCCCCCATCCCTTAGAATTTTTCTCTCGGAATTTCCCTCTCCCCTCTAATCCCAAAGAATTAAGGCAGATCATATACTATAGTTTAATTCATGAAAAATTAACGGATAGGTTGAAAAACATACTCTCCTTATCATGTGGTTGCAAGTTACTTTAGTGGAGATGGGCATCTCAGCCCCTTTCATTCTTTCTCCCATCCATTCTGTGTTCAGGATTCCTCATACGTTCTCATGGCTCATATGAGTAGGAGGGAATGATGGATGATGAAAACATTCCTCAAGGACAAAGGATGGGGGGGGGGGGGAAGCAAAGCATCTTGCCAAGTCATCCAATCTGATCCTAACAGGATTTGTTGTAGCTGTTCCACAGTTTTCAGAAGCTCTGGACAAAGTTATTCATGATGGCTTTTTATACCTTCACGACAGGCTTAGCTCTGCAAACTCCCACCTATAATATGTCTTCCTCTTTCAGGCCTTGCCAATGGCCTCAACTCCACAAAGAAGTCCTGATGGCCATAAATCACAAATTTTTATAATGTCCTCAATCCTAGGAGGTCCTTGAGCTAGCAGTCTTCTCCACTCCACCTCTGGCAGTCTTTTATTGTGTTCCAGAATCTAATTCACTTTGTTTCCCTCTCTGAATCACCAGAGGTCTTTGGAACACCCAGAGACAGAGACAATGATTATACATTTCTTTCCTTTTTTAAAAAAACTGTTCTCTTGATATTTCCAATATAGGAGCCAGGAAATTTGGAACAAATCTCAATTCTGCCACTTACTATGTGAGCCTACTCTAGTTATTTTATTTCTTAGAGCCTCAGTTTTCCATGTCAGTCAAATGGAGATAAAGATCCCCACCTTCCCAAGGCTGTTATGAGGAGATAATAGACTACTGGATAAAAGTTGCAGAAAGGAAGATTGCAATTCAACATTAGGAAAAGCTTCCTAATAATTAAAGCTCTTCAAGAATGAAGCGGGCTGCCTTAAGAAGTAATGGATTTGGGGGCAGCTGGGTAACTCAGTGGATTGAGAGCCAGGCCTAGAGAGGGGAGGTCCTAGGTTCAAATCTGGCCTCAGACACTTCACAGCTATGTGACCCTGGGCAAGTCACTTAACCCCCACTGCCTAGCCCTTACCACTCTTCTGCCTTGGAGCCAATACACAGTACTGACTCCAAGATGGAAGGTAAAGGTTGAAAAAAAAAAGAAGAAGAAGTTAGGTTCCCTGTCACTGGAGGTCTCCAAGCAGAGGCTGGAGTATTATAGCATAACCCAGGAAAATATTGGCTGGTGTTATGTTAGGATGGTTACCTAAAGAAAGACACCAGCTTCCATCTTTTATTTCTCCTGACTTGTTTCCTTCTTAAGTCTTTCTCTGAATTCATAAGCAGTCAGTTTTGGATAATTCAGAAATTACCACTTTGCAGAAATTTTCTCTCTCTAATAAACTCACCTCCTCATCCCTGACCCCACTTCAGCCTGTGCTGGGGGAAAATCTCCTCTGCTCCTGGGGTTAATTTACCCTCTCAATCAATCTCAAGCAGGCATTAACACAAATCATTGTCAATGGCTGTCTGTTTTAATAGAAGCTTTGAGTAAAACAGAAACACAGTCATTTGAGGAAATGGACTTCTGTTTGCACACTAGGATGGAAGCAGCCAAAGGACCAGGGGATGTATCTGCTTTTTTTGTCTCCTCCTCTATCTCTCCTCTCACCAGTTGGAGGGGAATTGGGAAGCAAAGTGATCAAGGGGAGAAGGGATTTTCCTAGGCATCACTGCAGAGAAGCAGGAAGAAGATGGGGGCTGTGGATTGGATGCTAGGAGTCCTATGAATCTCAGTCACTCTATACTCCACACTGTGGGATTATTTCTCTCCCTATCTTCATACATTTTTCACTGCAACACCAAGTTTCATTTCTACTTGCTTTCCAGGCTTTTTGTCACAGTAGTACCAATTGCTCAGTCTCTCTCTCTCTCTCTCTCTCTCTCTCTCTCTCTCTCTCTCTCTCTCTCTCTCTCTCCTTTTCTTCCTTCCTTCCTTCCTTCCTTCCTTCCTTTCTTTCTTTCTTTCTTTCTTTCTTTCTTTCTTTCTTTCTTTCTTTCTTTCTTTCTTTCTTTCTTTCTTTCTTTCTTTCTTTCTTTCTTTCTTTCTTTCTTTCTTTCTCTCTCTCTCTCTCTCTCTCTCTCTCTCTCTCTCTTTCTCTCTCTCTCTCTCTCTCTCTCCCTCCCTCCCTTCCTTCCTTCCTTTCTTTCTTCCTTCCTTTCTTTCTTTTTTCTCTCCCTTTCTTTCCTACCCACCCCCTTTTATTTTTCATCTCTCTGCATGGCTTCTCAAGGGAAAGGTTAAAAAATTGTTTGAAATTTGTGGACTAATAAAATCAAGGAGTTGGAAGGACCACAGAGGACACTGAATCTGTGAGTAGTATTCACTCTATAATACACTGTCTGTTCTTATCCCAGGCTACTACGGTGAAGGTCTGAACGCCATCATCGTCTTTGCAGCCTGCTACCTCCCGGACAGTAACTCTCCAGATTACCATTACATAATGGAAAACCTTTTCCTGTAAGTTGAAAAAAGCAGAAGAGGCTCTCAGCCTCACAAAAGTCTTCTAGCTCGTCTGGGAATTAGGTGCCTTTTATGCTGAAGTGTAGGAGGAGATCCAAAATGTAGATGGTCCCTGCACTCATAGAGCTCATAGTCTAGTAGTAAAACAAGACACACTTATGCTTATCTAACAGCATTACATATTATAAGAGAGGTGCAAAAGTGCTCTCAGAAAAAAAAATCTAAGAAAATAAAATATTGGAAAAAATCTAAGAGGGAACCCTCAAATGGCTTCTCTGTTGGTGACATTTAGGTGAGGGAGACAGTGTGATGTTGTAGAAAGCCTGCTGAACTTGAAATAAGGAGGGAACTGAGTTTATAGTCTACCTCTGCCCATGGGTGACCATGAACACGGGTACAAAAAATGCTTAACAAAAGACTTATGTCACAGTAACTAGGCACCAGAGTGAAAAAAGCACCAGGTCAGGGAGGACCTGGGTTCAAATCTGCATCAGACACTTCCTAGCTCTGTAACCCTAGGCAAGTTACTTAACCCTATTTGCCTAGCCCTTTGCCTTCTGTCTTAGAGTTGTTCCTAAGGCAGAAAGTATGGATTTTACAAAACAAAACAAAAAGGCGAGTCCCAGAGTCCTTGAGAGATTCAAAAGAAACTGCATAAATAGAATGCTATGTAATCATCAGTTACTGTTCCTGGAGTTCAGGCAAAGAAGGGAAAGGAGGACATTCCAGACAAACAACAGCATGAGCAAAGGCACTAAGGCAGAAAAGCTCTGGGTGAGTTCAGGGGACACAGAACTGTCCAGTCCAGCTGCATCGTAGAGTATATGGAAAGAAGTCATATGCAATAAGGTTCAAAAGATAGGCTGGTGCCAGATTATAAAGGTCCTTGAATGCCGAACAAAGGAGTCTCAACTTCTTATTCTATGGACAGGAGAGGACCAGTGAAGGATTTTGAGTACTTGGGTCTCTGACTTCTGTACAATCATAGCTTTAGAGCTGGAAGGTGGCCAGAGGATATCTGGTACAAGCCCTTTGTTTTAAAGATGTGAAAAGTGAGAAGTGACTTACCCAAGATCACTTGGGTATGGCAGACTTACTAAACTAAGGAGATGGAAAGGAGCAACTCTTTGTAAACAGAGGCACAAAGGAGATAGAGGGTGAGATGCATTTGGGGGAATTTGTCATAAATTCTAAGAACATCCATCTGATAAAGTCCCCATCTCTTGCCTCAAAGCCCAATTTAGATGCCACCCCTCTATGGAGCCTTCCTTGACTCTCCCCAGATGAAAGTGATATGTCCTTGTGTTCAGTCATGTCTGACTCTTTGTGACCCCATTCGGGGTCTTCTTGGCAAAGATCCTGGAATGGTTTGCCATTTTCTTCTCCAGCTCATTTTACAGATGAGCAAACAGGGTGAAGTGACTTGCCTAGAGTCACACAGCTAGTAAGTGTCTGAGGCCAGATTTGAACTCAGGAAGATGAGTTTTCCTGATTCCAGGTCTGGTGCTCTATCCACTTGCCATCTTGCTGCCCACCTCATCTATATACATTCTATATCTTCTTCCTCAAATTCCTCATTGTATTTATTGGACTCTCCTTTGCCTGATAGACCACAATAAGAATAAGAATAATAGCTAGAGGGGGCAGCTGGGTATCTCCATGGATTGAGAGCCAGACCTAAAGACAGGAGGTCCCAGGTTCAAATCTGACCTCAGACATTTCCCTGCTGTGTGACCTTGGGCAAGCCACTTAACGCCCATTGCTTAGCCCTTACCATTCTTCTGCCTTGAAATACACAGTATTGATTCCAAGATGTTGGAACCAATACCCAGTATTGATTCCAAGATGTTGGAACCAATACACAGTATTGATTTCAAGATGGAAGGTAAGGGTTTAAAAAAAAAAAAGAATAGCTAGACTTTATATAGCAATTTCAGATTTGCAAAGTCCTTTGCAAACTTTTATTCATTTAATTCTCAAAACAACCCCATGGGAGAGCTGTTATTATTATCCCCATTTTATAGATGGGGAAATTGAGACAGACAATGTTAAGTGGCTTGTGCAGGGTCACACAGCTAGGAAAAAGCCTGAAATGGGATTCGAATTCAGTCTTTCCTGACTCCAAGCCTAGCACTCTATTCACTGCACCACCCAGTTGTCTACCTTATCTACACACATTCTACTTCATTTGTATGCATGTCACATTCCTTCCCACCTCCCCACTCGACCATAAGGTCCCTGAGGTCAGGAATAGCCCATGCTTTTTTGTCTCTACCCCTAGAGCCAAGCCCAAGACCTGGCACATAGTGGACATTTCATAGACGTTTACTGCATTTAATTAAATCTTACTTTCCCAAAAAACGTCCATAGTTCTGTGTGTGAGAATAAACTGACTTGTTACTTTAGGATCCAGACTTAGCTGCATGCTTGACTGATGAACAGACTCCTCACCGACCGTAAAGCATTTCCATTCCTCCCGCATCCACCAAAAGCATCCCAAACGCCAGTGGTCCTTGTTATCACCAGTTTGTCCTTAGTAGTGAGCACTACCCAGGACGGCAGGTCCTCCTAGTGGTGAAAAAGGTCTCCAAAGAGGAAACAATGTACAGGGGAATGGTACCCTTGGAATGCTAGAGCTAGAAGGGACCTTAGGAACTGACACCTGCATTTTCACTGATGGGAGACTGTGAGGTGGCACGATGGATAGAGGGCAAGGGAGACCTGAGTTCAAATCCATCCCCAGACACCAGCTAGGTGACTCTGAGCAAATCACTTAACTTTCATTTGCCTCAGTTTCCACAACTGTAAAAATGAAGATCATAATGCACCTGCCACACATGCTTGTGATAAGGAACACATGAAATAATATTGGTAAAGCATTTAGTATGGTGCTGGCACATATTGGGTGCTATATAAATGTGTATATATTTATATACATTTTATATAATATATGTTGATATTATTTATATTATATATTGTATATAGATATAAAATTATAAAATATGTAAACTATATATCATATATAAAATTCCTCCCTCATTGATGGGGAAACTAAAGTTGGAAGGCAAAAATATTGGCTGAAGGATTCTCTGCATTCCTGGCAAAGCTGGGATAAGAATCCAGGTTTCTTCAATGTCCTTTTCACCATGAAATGCTGCTGCCTCTCTATGTCTGCTTACAGAAATCAATGACCATAAATGCATGCTAGGAGCTCACACACCCATCATGAGTACACAAGAGAGGAAATGGCTAGTTATGGCCTGGTTCACACCAAGAAGAATGGGGGGATGGGACTAGCTAGGTAGCACAGTGGAGAGAGCTCTAGATCTGGAGTCAGGTGGGCTTGGGTTCAGATCCAAACCTCAGACACTTCCTAGTTATGTGACCCTGGGCAAGTCATTTAACTCCAATTGCCTAGCCCTTGTCACTCTTTTGTTTCAGAACTGATACTAAGACAGAAGGTAAGGATTTTTTTTAAACACTCATCTTCCATCTTAGGATCAATACTATGTATTGGTTCCAAGGTAGAAGAGCGGTAAGGGTTAAGCAATGGGAGTGAAGTGACTTGCCCAGGGTCACATGGCTAGGAAGTGTCTGAAGCTAGATTTGAACCTCCTGTCTCTGGGTCTGACTCTCAATCTACTGAGCCCCCAGCTGCCCTCAGAAGTTAATGATTTAAAAAAGGATTTTTTAAGGATTAAAAAAAGAAGAATGAGTGAAGACAAAGGGCAGTGGCCCTCCTCATCAGCAACACCAGGATACTAAGAGATGCCACAAGCAGAAAGTGGAGAACATCAAAAGGAAAGATTTAATTGCAGAAAACAGGAACCCGATACTCACAGACTCCTGACTCTGTTTACCAGGTATGTCATCAGCAGTTTGGAGCTCCTTGTGGCTGAAGATTATATGATTGTGTACCTGAATGGTGCCACCCCACGACGGAGGATGCCAGGGATTGGCTGGCTGAAGAAATGCTATCAGATGATTGACAGAAGGTGAGCACCAGAGAAAGTAATCCATGTAGTGGGGGAAATACTGGATTTGGAGGCAATAAGAATGGGGTTCAAGTCCCAACTTGCTCAACTGAGGCATTATATGATCCTGAACAAATCACTTGCCCGTCCTGTGACTCAGTTTCCTCATCTATAAAAGAAGATTGTTGGGTTTGATGAGGGATTCTTAATGAGAGAGGTCCTTAAACTTGAATAGGAAAAAATTAAATTATATTTTCATTAATTTTTAATTTTTTATGATTATATATATATTTATATATTTTATTTTATGCATTTATGCAATTAAAAATATTATTCTGAGAAGGGCTCCATTGGCTTCATCAGCCTGCCAAAAAAGTCAAGAATCCCTCAGTTAGAAGATTAGCAAAATCCATCTCATCTCTAAAATTCTCTCTTGCAGTTCTGCCATTTCTGTGTTTTAGGGGCCCTTCTAGACCTACCATTGTAGGTCTATTAGTTTATTATTATGTCAATACATCTAGGATATGGCATTTCACTGGCACAAAAACTCCCTCTGCCAGCTCAGATCCCCACCCGTCTATAGATCTGCCTGAGAGACAAAGAGGTTAGGTGATTTGCCCATGTTTAAGAACAGGATTGGAGGATTAAGCCACTTTTCAATTTCCCACAGCGTCATACTAATAATATCAGATAGCCTTAGAGGCTAAGGTTAGTGAATTGCCTGAGCTTGGAGTTCTGAGCTGGAGTGGGCTAAGCTTATTGGGGGTCTACAGTAAGACTGACACCAATATATTGAGCATGGAGCCATCAGGCTGCCTAAGGAGGGGCAAACTGGCCTACATGAAAAACAGCATTTCAAAGCTTCCATGCTGATCAGAGTAGAGCTTGGGCAGGGAATGGGTCCTGCACTTTTAGGGACAAAATGAGGAGACCCAGTCTAGAAAGGGAGGGAAGGAAGGAAGGAAGGAAGGAAGGAAGGAAGGAAGGAAGGAAGGAAGGAAGGAAGGAAGGAAGGAAGGAAGGAAGGAAGGAAGGAAGGAAGGAAGGAAGGAAGGAAGGAAGGAAGAAAGGAAGGAAGGAAGGAAGGAAGGAAGGAAGAGAAGAAATGTTTGTTGACTTCCCTTTTGCCTTTCCCAACAGGCTTCGGAAAAACCTGAAATCCTTAATTATTGTCCACCCCTCTTGGTTTATTCGAACAGTGTTGGCCATTTCCAGGCCTTTTATCAGGTAAGTAAGGAACCTTATGCCCTGTGAGGGTTGGAGGGGAGAAACAAGGATGGTTCTCTTCAACAGAGTTTACTGATTTCCAACATGCAAGACCCCCAAAATAGTTGGATTGCATAGCAATGGAAGTATGGTACAGTGTCAAGAACTCTGGTCTTAGAACTGAGTCCCTGCTTTGCCATTTACTAGTTGTGTGGTCTTGGGCAAGTTTCTTAGAATCATCACTTTGAAGATGTCCAGGACTCTAGATATCATCAAATCTAGTTATATAGTTAATGAAACTGAGACCCAAAGAGACAAGGTCACACAAGTAATAAGTGGTAGATCCAAGATCTGAACCCAGAGCCCTGACTTCAGATACAGGGTTCTTTACATGTAACATGTTCTTTCCATCTCTTGGCTGAGCCTCACTTTCCTCAAATGTAAAAGGAAAATTGTGGGCTAGATGGTCTCTGGATTTCCTTCCATGTTTGTGACTTAGTGAATTAGCCTCCTTGAGCATTACAGAGTGCTTTTCCTACCCCCAGTATCTCTGTTGTGAGATAATATATACACATCTTAAAGCCATACATACACACACACATAGAGAGACAGACAGACAGACAGACAGAGTCAGAGACAGAAAGACAGAAACAGATAGAGAGAGATAGACAGTCAGAGACAGAGACACAGAGAGAATCAACAGCATCCAACATCCCTGGAGTTGATGGGGATGATTTGAGGAGATAGCTAGATGATCATCTGTCAGGTTTGCTGTAGAAGGAGTGCCTGCATAATACTGGTGACCTCTAGGGTCCTGTCCAGCTCTAAGATCCATTCATTCATTCTCTGTCTGAGAAACAGATTCTCTATCTGCTTCTCACTAGCCACAAAATGTTTGGCAAGTCATTTCTCTGGCCCTAAATTTCCTCATTGATAAAGCAAGAGGTTGGACTAGATCAAGCATTCATGACCTTTTAGTGTATCCTGGGCACCCCTTTGGCAATCTGATGAAACTTGTGGACCCCTTCTCAGAATCATGCTTTTAAATGCATAAAATAAAATAGGACTACAAAGGAGACTGCTTATACTGAAATACAGTTACCAAGCATTTTTTAAAAACAGGTTCATACACCCCTGGGTTAAGGGACTCAATGATCCCTAGTGTGTCTTTCAGACTAAAATCCTTGATCATTTTTTATCGCTCCTCTCCCACCAACTGTGATCAATCTCATATGCCTCTCCATTATATTTCCTTGCTTCCTAGTGTGAAGTTTATCAGTAAGATCCAATATGTGCACAGTCTGGAAGAATTGGAACAGCTCATCCCCATGGAACACGTGCAGATTCCCGACTGCATCCAACAGTAAGCATCAGTGTTGCCCGAAAGCCTGGAATGCTCACCTTCTCCCAAGCACCGTTTCCATAACCTGTCTTATCAGGATCTCTCAGGCTCTAGCCCAGGGGTCCCCAAACGTTTTACACAGGGGACCAGTTTACTGTCCCTCAGACCGTTGGAGGGCCAGACTATAAAAAAACTATGAACAAATCTATATACCACTGTCTGGGATAGCGGAGGCTGCAGCGCTGGCTGTGATGGGTCTGTCACACCTTGCACAGGCCCATCACTGCCACCACTATACCAGGCAGCAGAATACACAGTGTGGAATCCCCTCCCCCAGATCGCCGCTCACCATGCTGACATCTTCCATGGTGTAGCCACATAATCCTTTGTGTGGGCCTCGTTCTTACTCAGTTACTCTCAGAACAAGGCGCCACCCAAAGGATTATGTCACTGGAAGTAGTACCGTACATGAGCCACATACAGTGCTTCTCTCACTGACCACTAATGAAAGAGGTGCCCCTTCTGGAAGTGCAGTTGGGGGCCAGATAAATGGCCTCCAAGGGCCACATGTGGCCTGAGGTCAATAGTTTGGGGACCCCTGCCCTAGCTCATCTATACTCAGAGCATATCAGAAGCATTGAGTCTTTCTGAGAATCACACTTTCAAAGTAAAATCCTCCTCTCAGGTCTCCTTTCCATTCCTCCCTGAGGGCTGGAGGAGGATTCTGATGTCTCAAAAGTTGTGCTGATGGGACAGGTCCCACCAAGTCAGAAACACTTCACATAGCAGATCTCATGGTGGACTGATGCATCTCTTTTTTATACACGTATACTCTTAACTTCTGTCTTATACTTAATAATCATTCCAAGGCAGAAAAGTGGTAAGGGCTAGGCAACTGGGATTAAGTGATTTGCCCAGGTCGCACAGCTAGAAAGTGTCTTGGGCCAGATTTGAACCTAGAACCTCCTATCTCCAGGCCTGGCTCTCTATCCACTGAGCCACCTGGCTGTTCCTGGTGCTAAACTTCTGACAGTATCATCATCTGTGATGTTTTTTGTGCCTATCTCAAGTTGCTTCCACACTCTGGTTGGTGCACCACTACTTCCTGGCACACATTCCATACAAGGAAAACAGGTTGTCCATGTTACAAAATCCCCTGTGGCTGCACATCTGGTTTCTTGCTCTCCCTCTTGTCAATGCTGTCAACTCTATAATCACATATAAGGACCAGTTTAGGGAACACTAACCCAGAGCGTCTGTATTTTCTTGTCTTTGTCTATTGCTAGCATGCAGCATTAGATTAAGAAACCATCCTCATTAGCTAGCACAATTGGTAGCTGCCCTGCCTTTCTGACTATACTAACATGAGCAATTTGTTGTTCAACTACTTATTCAATCATGTCGAACTTTTCTTGATCCCATGGCCCATACTGTCCATGGGATTTTCTTGGCAAAGATACTGAAGTTTCCTTCTCTAAATATGAACAATATGGGCAGAGTCAAGATGGCGGCTTAGTAGCAGTGAAAGCCAAAACCTCCCTGACAATTCTTCTAAACATGAGCAAAAGTAGATACAAAAATTTAACTGTGTATTTTAACCTTATTTTTAATCTTATTATATTTAACCTAATTATTTCTGTATATTCAACCTTATTAGGATATAGGAACAAAATTATTTCTATATTCACTACCTAAGGGATTCTGATATGTTCCAGAGCAGAAGGATGTAGGGCTTTTCCTCATGTTGTTGCAGACAACTATGAGCTATGCCTTATGCTTTTTTTTTCTTTCAGATATGAAGAAGAAAGAATCAAGGCCAGGAGAGAAAGGTACGTAACATTTTTGTGCATACCAGCAAGGAGGTTTGGGGGAGGAATTGGTGGCCATATTAGGAGCTAGTAACCAACATACTATCACCCCATTACCAATGGAATGAGCATAAAGCAGATTCATAAAAGCCTGGAACACACCAAGTTATCTATGAGAATGAAACATTCCTTGAAAAATAAATGGAGAGGTCTTCAATGTAAAAATAAAGGCAACAAGGATCTGAAGAGACAGAATATTCTGATCCACATGAAGACTTTGGTTGACCAAAAGAAGAATGTGACACAAAGAAGAAAGGAAGAAGGATTACTGTACACATGAAGCTGTAATTGAAACGAGGCCCCTCCTGTAAATCAGGTGTTCATAATTTGGGAGTCCATGAAAGTGGTATATGTGTCTTCATAACACATATACACATATATGCATGTGTGTCATGTATATATCTCTAAGTTACAAATATATGGGTGTTGGTTTATTATCTATGCACATGTGTGTATATTGTATGTCTGTGTGTAGCATGTATATACTAGTGGTGTGCGTACATGTCCATGTGTGTTGTGTGTACACACGTGTGCATATGCATGTATATCGATAACCCTATGTCACTATAATTGGTTTCCTTTCCATTTTATTTTATCCACCTAAAGATATTATTCTGAGGAGGGACCCACAGGTTTCACCAAACTGTTAAAGGATTCCATGGTACCCCTGCTTTAGATAGAAAAGCTAGATTCTATAAAGAGAAAGCATCTGCTCACACTCTAAGGAAGGCTGCTATGAATGCATGATTTGGTATCAGGAGAAAGATCATCCAGTAAGAATCAGAAGAAGAAAAGATGAGGAGTGGTCAATGAAAACTTTTACTGATAGGTTCTGAAGCTCCTGTTTGGTGACCTGATAGTCACAATTTAAAAGGTCTGCTGTCTTCCTTAAGCACACATCCTCCAGTGATGAGATGACCTCCCAAGGCTTGTCAAACCAGACTATCACTAATTGCTTCTAATGATTTATGTGTAGGCAAATAACACTGTCAGAAGGAATTGTGAAAATATTTCTGGAGATCGTGAAATTCTTCTAAAGCCAAAAAAAAGGAGAGTGTTCAGTTTTATGGGTTTTTTTATTGTTGTTTTGAGCTTTGTTAGGGCCGAGATAAAGATCAAAGAAAGGATACAATTGTATCTTGGGTAGAAGAATTGATGAGAAAGAAGAGAGCCATTCAACTCTTTATGGGATAAGCATTTATTAAGCACCTACAATTTGCCAAACGCTGTGTTAAGTACTTTACAAATATAATTAGATTTGTATTTGACTTCTCTTGGAACAAAAGTTGTTAATAGGGAATTGAAATCTAATATTAATGAAGAGAGAGTATCCAGTTGCCCTTCAAAGGCATGCATCTATCAGCTGGTACCATCCATACTCTATGCCTATCTATGTTGCCCTCAATGAGTTTAAGCCATGCTGTCCTCCTTCCATGCTGACTACTGATCTCCTTGGCTTCCTTTAAATCAAAACTAAAATCCCACCTTCTACAGGAAGCCTTCTCTAACCTCTCTTAATTCCAGTGCTTTCTATCTTGTAATTATTTCATATTTATCTGGTATATAGCATACATTGTATATATTTGTTTGTACATTATCTTCCCTATTGGATTGTAAGCTCCTTGAGGGAAAAGGCTGTGTTTTGGTTTTTGGGTATCCCTAGTACTTAGCACAGTCCCTGGCACTTAGTAGGTGATTAATAAATGCCTTCGAAGTGGAAATATAATGTCACATTGATGCCAACTGACAGGAAATCTTAACCTGTAATTATGAGTTAGCAATATAATATGAAGGTGGTTTTTACACACGCTTCAAAGGAGAAAGAAACTGATTATGATTCTCTCAAAATTTAAACCTTTGGGGGGGGGCAGCTGGGTAGCTCAGTGGATTGATAGCCAGGCCTAGAGATGGGAGGTCCTGGGTTCAAATCTGGCCTCAGACACTTCCCAGCTGTGTGACCCTGGGCAAGTCACTTAATCTACATTACCTAGCCCTTATCACTCTTCTGCCTTGGAACCAATTCACAGTATTGAACCCAAGATGGAAGGTAAGGGTTTAAAAAAAACAATTAAACCTCTGAAACCAATAGGGTACATTCAATGCTTGAAACATGATTTGAACTGAATCTTGAGACTACTAAAATCTAGGATTCTAGCATGATGGTGTGTCATCTGGATTGTATTTATGGAATTGGCCAAGGCTAAATGTAGAATTTTATGCAAAATTTGGAACTTACCATGCAATATCATTAGAACTCACGAAAATGGAAGAATTTCTTCTCTATCTTCTTTACATATCATGCTGGTTTATAGCCCAAATTTTTGCAACTTTGAACTTCAATCCTGTATGATAGCTTCTAAGTTTCACAGCATATCAATTTTGCTGTGAAATCTATATGTGAAAATGAAAACAGCTCAGATCTATAAGTATCACCTTTGTAAATGATATGGCAGAAATTTCAAGAGATATCTGTATGAATTTGAAGATTATTCGTCATAAAAATTGGACTTTTGACCCCATGTATTTTAATTCAATTGATCTTTATTTGCTTTTGATTAATTGCTATAGAAATAGATTAATTTGGAATATTTATTAAGGAGCTATGAAAGCAGCAACATGCAAGGACAGTATTCCGGGTTTATGTGTTGATTTGGGCATTGAGAGAATCAGAGCAAGCAAGGATGCAAAAGGGACTTGGGAGTCATGAATTTGCATTTGAGGATTGGAATGGGAACAGAGGGGGTGACCTAAAAGTGAGTATTCATGCAGCCAAGAAGCTAAGAAGTACCCTAAGAGTAACAGTAGAAAGCAGAGACTGTCCTTGGGGGAAGGTCTGTGATCTGGTTGCTAGGATCCCAAACACTATATACCTATACAGAGAAAGCCAAGATGAAAAGTGGTAAGATCCAATTCTGGCTGGTATGGTGCATTATGGGAATATGAACTCTTCTTGGTTTTTGCTTTCAGAGGAGAGTACTCTTGGGAAGGGCTGAGGTGGGACTGAGTGATCTACAGTACTGAGGGGGCATAACAAATGGAAATCTTCAAAAGGAGGCTGTATAACCACGTGTTGGAAATGTTATATGTCCATTAGGGAGAGGGATTCCTAATCAGCTCTCAGGCTAGATGCCTTCTGAGACCATTTTAACCCTCTGAGTCTCTAAATCTGGGATTACAAATGTGTTTGGTTCCTTACAGGTCAGAAGAAAAGCCAGAGACATTGGAAGAAAGGTAAATAATTGACTGTGATATAACATCTGATAATGGTAAATAGTTCTAATTTTTGCGACAATTTGAGGTTTAAAAATCACTTTCTTTGCTATCCACATCTAGAGAAAGAACTGTGGGAATAGAAACACAGAAGAAAAACAATTCTTGATCACATGGATCAATGGGGATATGATTGGGGATGTAGACTCTTAAATGATCACCCTGGTGCAAATATCAATAATATGGAAATAGGTCTTGATCAATGACACATGTAAAACCCAGTGGAATTGTGTGTCAGTTACAGGAGGGGTTGGAGGGAGGGGAGGGAAAGAACATGAATTTTGTAACCATGGAAAAATATTCTAAATTAACTAATTGAATAAAATTTTCAAAAAATAAAATAAAATAAAAATCACTTTCTTCCCAACATCGTCTGTGATCTAAGTCATGCAAGGATGATCCTCCCATTTTACAGATGGGGAAAGTGAGGCTTGTGATAGTTAAATAATTTGCCCGAGGCCACACAGCTAACCAGAAGCAGAGTTAGAACTCAAACCTAGCTAGGTCTTATGACTCAGTCAGAAGAAACAGCATGGCATCATGAACGGAGCCATGAATTTAGTCAGAAGACATGGATTCAAATGCCAACGCTCTAATTCATCCTCTGCTTGACTTTAGAAAAGTCCCTTCCCTTCCCTAGGCTTCAGTTTCTCTAACTGTAAAATGAGTCAGCTGGACTCTAGGATATCTAACGATGACCTCGCAGTTCTAAATGCTGTCTTCCTTGGTCCTTGTTTCTTTCCACCACTTAATGACACTTCTGAAAGGAAGGCTTCCCCATTAGGGAATCCTTAGGGTGCCCTCTTTTTCCTCAAATGATCTATATTTACTTGTCTGTACCTATGGTGAATTCCCTTCCCCATCAGTAAAATGTAAGTTCCTGCTTCTTTCCCTCTTTGTATCCACAGTACCTCACATAGGTAGTGGTCTTAGTCAAAGTTATACCATAGAGTAGGGTCTCAATCAATTTTTATGGAGTAAAATTCAAGAGTTTGTTAGGCATCTCCCATCCTGACCATCTTTCTCCTCATGTGTCAGGATGGTGAAGGGACCCTCTTGGGCTTTGCCAATAGGGCACAGGCTCTGGTCAGTCCTGCTTTGCTTGTCAAGCTCTAAGTATAAGCCCAACCAAAGTGCCCATCTCTCCTCTCACTAGGCATGGAGACATTCCTGGCCACAGGGATGATGACTAGCTTATGGACAATAGGAGAATCGGAGAATGACCTACAAAGGCATGGAGGGGGAGGTATTGTGGTCGGTCAAGGTCCAAAGGGGAGGGTCCACCTGGAGATCTCAGACCCTTACGGCACTGAAGAAGTGGTGATGGACAGAGTGATCACTTCCCTGTCATTTCTTTTGCCTCCTCAACAGGTCTTCAGTAGTCACAGAAGATCAGGAAACAAGGTTTGTGTACAAAATTTGCGATTGGATTCTTAATTTCAGAGTTTCATAGAATGTGAGAGTTAGGGGCAACCAAGTGGTTCAGTGGGTAGAGTTCCAGGCCTAAGAGACAGGAGGTCCAGGGTTCTAATCTGGCCTCAGATATTTCCTAGTTGTATAACCCTGGGCAAGTCACTTCACTCCCATTGCTTAGCCCTTACCACTCTTCTGCCTTGGAACCTATACTTAGTATCAATTCTAAGGCAGAAGGTAAGTGTTAAATTTTTTTTAAAAGAATGTCAGAGTTAGAAGGGACAGACATTAGAGACATCATAGGAGAATAGATATAGAACTAGAAGGGACCTTCAAGCCAAGTGGCTCAGTGGGTGAAACATTGGGTTTAAAGTCAGAGACCTGAGTTCAAATCCAACTTTAGACCCTTAATCGTTGTATGACCCTTGGCAAGTTACTTAGTCTCTGTTCACCTCAGTTTCCTCAAAAGTAAAACAAATATAATAATAACACCTACCTCTCAAGGTTGGTGTAAGGACAAATCAGATATTATTTGTCAATTTTGCCTCAAATGCTATATAAAACTAGTTACTATTATTATCTTGTTCAACCTCTCACTTTTACAGTTAAGGAAAAGTGTGACTACTAGAAGCTAAGTGAATACTCAGGTATACACAGATAACAACAACAATAACAGTAATAACAATAATAACCAGCATTTATATATTAGTTTGATGTTTGCAAAGCACTTTAATGTAACATGAATTATCTCATTGGAGCATCACAACAGCCCTGGGAGATAGGTGTAATTGGTATCCCCATTTTACGGATGAGGAAATTAAGACACAGAAAAGTTAAGTATCTTGACCAAAGTCATACAACTAGTAATTGATGTGTGAGGCAGGATTTGAACCCAGGTCGTCTGATTCCAAATCTAGCACTCTTTCACTTGATAAAGGAGGAAACAGAAATTTCAGAGAGGACTGGTGGCTTCCTGGATCTCAAACCCAGGTCTTCTGATTCCTAGTATAAATTTTAAAAATTAATATCCAATACTCCAAGTATTATATTTAATAATATTTAACTTGAAGCAAAGGGAAAGTAAAAGGCTAGAGCAACTGAGAAAGCTCACTAGCTTTCCACATGGAAAAAATAAAGAGAGAGGGAGGAGTTACAGCAAACTTAAATACCAACAACATAACGACTCATGTACCCAAAAGCGAAAAGGGAATTGTGGAAAGTAATCTAAGGGTTCAAGATTCTAATTAATACTCTAGCCTGGAGCTCATTTTATCCTATCACACTAACTGAAGAAATAGGAAGAACTGGAGGCTGACCAGAACCTTCCACTCTTCTTAGTGCTCTCTCCACTCTCATCCACCCCACACACCCAGAAATGCACTGGAGATGGTGTTTTTCAAAGCAAATCTTTTACTCTGTGTGTAATCCAGTGAAATTGCATGTCAACTCCCAGGGGGGAGGGAGGGAAAGAAACAACATGAATCATGGAACCATGGGGAAAAATGTTTTTTTAATTTAAATAAAATGAAAAAGTATCTTTAAACTCAAATATATGATATGCCTAATAGGGCCAACAGCCACAGTCCATATAGCAGATCCATACCTCCTCAGATGTTTGAGTAGCCTGAATTCTGCTTGAAAAACAAATTGAGCGTGGGGTTGGGGAGCCCCAATGTCCTAGGGGTGTCCAAGACCCTATTCTACCCCCACCCCCAAAGTCCTGGGGGTGATGATGGTAGTGGTGATGATGACCACCACAACAATAATAATAGCATTTATCTGGCACTTTAATGTTTGAAAAATGCTTTACAACTATCTCATTTAATCCTCAAAACAACCACATGAAGTAGGAACTATTATTATCCCATTTTACAATCAAGGAAATCAAGGCAAACCAGTTAAGTGATTTATCTAGGGTCACAGAGCTAGTATGAATCTAAGGCAAAAATGGAAATTGGTTCTTCCTCACTCCAGGTCTAGTGTCACCTATCTGCCATAAAATATATAAGATGTGATTTGAATAGTAAGATAATAGATAGTGTTTTGTTGTTTGTTGTTTTTCAGTCCAACTAGATTGTATGCTGGATATTAATGAGCTCATGGGAGGGATTCTTTGGCTCCCATATCCCCAAACTAAGGCTAGAACTGAAGGCATTTAGCCTGAAGAGGAGAAGATTTAGAGGACATTTGGTCATTCTTCAAGTGTCTGAAGGACTGAATCTTGCTTTGTCCCAGACAACAGAATCAGGAGAAATTGGGAATATTGAAGTTCCTAAACATGAAATAGAACAGTTAGTAATGGCAAGATCAAAGGAATGACTCTCCCTGTGGACAGCTATAGTAGAATAAGGGCACAGATGATGAGAAGTAAGTAGACTGAGGAATGGGGAAGTTAGATTGTGTGAGGGAGTATTTATGTTTGTGTTGAAGTCTTGCTATGAAGGCGGGAGTTTGGGGGAAGAGAAAGACTGTAAGTCAGGCAATGAGCTTATTAGGAAAGGAAGAAAAGTGTCCTCAGACGGGGCTGTGCTGGAGCCAGCTCACACCGGCACTCAAGAGCCAATGACCACATTTTCATAAATTTCACAATTTAATTTAAATTTATACATTGGAAATAAGCAAATGTTACAAATTAGGTGTTGATTTATTTTGTTGATTTCTCCATGTAAGAAAGTAATAGAAGAAAGTTAATGATACAGAGTAAGCTTAAAAGTATGTGGCACATACATATGTGTGTGTGTATATATATATATATATTTTTTTTTTCCCCCTGAGAGCTAATTGTTAAATGGTTACTAGAGGTATCTCAGTGGATAGAGTAACAGATCTGGAGTCAGGAGGATCTGGGTTCAAATATGACCTAAGATATTCCTAACTGTGTGACCCTGGGTGAGTCACTTTACACCACTTGCCTTTGCTTACTGCTTTTCTGCCTTAAAACCAATATTTTATTTTTTGATTCTAAGACAAAAGATAAGATTTTAAATAAATAAATGATTCTCAACACACCAACAGGTCCTGGGGGTAAACAGAGAACATCCATCAGAATATGATTGGATGGCAAATTTGAATAATATGAACTTCAAAGGAGAAGTTACTTAGGTAGAGGGAAAATTTGGAAATAGCTATGAAGAGCAAAAAATATTGTAACTCCTCCACCATGACCAGTGAATAGGGGGAGAGGGTGCAAGGTGAGTGAAAATATATTCTTTTATATCCATCTCTGGCTTTCTTTTTTCCTTCTGAAATTAACCAAACCAGGAGGAGCTAGGAGCTTCAGTAGATTGAGAGTCAGGCCTAGAGATGTAAGTCCTGGACTCAAATCTAGCCTCAGACACCTCCTAGCTGTGGGACCCTGGATGAGTCATTTAACCGACATTGCCCTTACTGCTTACTTACTTACTTCTTTCTTTACTTTCTTACTGCTCTTCTGCCTAGGAACCAATACACTCTATTAGTTCTAAGATGGACAATAAGGGTTGTTTTTTTTTAATGAAAAAATAAAATTAACCAAACCAATGTTTCTTCTTCCAGCATGTCATGAATCCAAGCATCCACATATGGAAGCAAAGAAGGAATCCAGTTCTCCGTCGCTTCCTGTACACACCCTTCCTGGTGCCCAGCAGAGCTCATCACCACCTCATTCTGAACACCATCCTACCAAGGGCACTGCATCCCATCTGTCTCAGACATCTCACATCCTCTACAGCTGCTTGAAAATGTTTTATTTTTTTAACAACCCATTATTGGCACTTTCTCAAACAGGGTCACCCTCCCATTCCCCTCCTTCCCCCCTCCCCCTCCCCCAAAAGGATGGGAGCAGAGAAGACAGCAGAGGAGATAAAATGGACATGTCCTCATCTCCAGTAGCCTTCACGCTGTGCTCCTTATTCTGATGATAGCCCCAAATTCAATGACAGGTTGAAAGGACATATCAACACTTCAAATCCTCTCACAAGTTGGTCTATGGCCATTTCCTTTTAAGCACTAAATAGCCTGTGTCCCAGGCACCAGCTGACACCCTGGCTTTCCCCTCAGAACTTGGCCAAGTGCCCACAGGTCTCTGACAGACATTCCCCCCAAGATCTTGTGATGCCCTGACAATCTCCATGCACAAGCTCCCCTTGAGTTTCATAGCTCTCTCTTCCCAAACGGACGTAACTATACCGATTCAGCTCAGCGTAGTCTTGGAGTCAGAAAGACCATGGGTGAGTCCTGCTTCTGACACATACTAGCTGTATGGCTGTGGTCATGTCAATTGATTTCTCAGCACTACTGAAACAGATCCACCCAGACTGTATGGAATCTGATCGTGGTAACCTATTTTATAGACCTCTTCCCAAGAACCATTTTCTGGGCAGGGGAAGAGAAGGTGTTGTTTGGCTCCTATGTAGAGCTCTGCTCTAATCATAATCCTGGATCTGGTACCTAGGTCACCCTGGACAAGACATTCAATTCTTTGGGCTCCAGTTTCCTCATCTATAAATGAGAAAATTGCACTAAATGACCTAACATTCCTTCCAGTCTCAAATGTTCTCCTCCTACAGGAAGGAAGGAAGGAAGGAAGGAAGGAAGGAAGGAAGGAAGGAAGGAAGGAAGGAGGGAAGGAAGGAAGGAAGGAAGGAAGGGAGGGAGGGAGGGAAGAAAGAAAGAAAGAAAGAAAGAAAGAAAGAAAGAAAGAAAGAAAGAAAGAAAGAAAGAAAGAAAGAAAGAAAGAAAGAAAGAAAGAAAGAAAGAAAGAAAGAAAGAAAGAAAGAAAGAAAGAAAGAAAGAAAGAAAGAAAGAAAGAAAGAAAGAAAGAAAGAAAGAAAGAAAGAAAGAAAGAAAGAAAGAAAGAAGGGAGGGAGGGATCGAGGGAGGGAGAGAGAGGAAGAAAGAAAGAAAGAAAGAAGGAAAGAAAGAAAGAAAGAAAGAAAGAAAGAAAGAAAGAAAGAAAGAAAGAAAGAAAGAAAGAAAGAAAGAAAGAAAGAAAGAAAGAAAGAAAGAAAGAAAGAAAGAAAGAAAGAAAGAAAGAAAGAAAGAAAGAAAGAAAGAAAGAAAGAAAGAAAGAAAGAAAGAAAGGAAGGAAGGAAGGAAGGAAGGAAGGAAGGAAGGAAGGAAGGAAGGAAAGGAAGGAAAGGAAGGAAGGAAGGAAGGAAGGAAGGAAGGAAGGAAGGAAGGAAGGAAGGAAGGAAGGAAGGAAGGAAGGAAGGAAGGAAGGAAGGAAGGAAAGAAAAAGAAAACAAGAAAGAAAGAAAGAAGAAAACCTTTTTTTTTTTTTATTTTGAACTGGTCCCAAAGAAGAGACTCAGGATCAGGGTGCCACTTAGACCTCTCCTTCTATGGATGCCATTCCATTGGACAATCAATCACAATGGATACCTCTTATCATAGGGATAAACTGCCTCTATTTCAATGTTCCCCTGAGTGAGAAATTCAATTCTTCTCTTACATGAAGACCTCCTACAGTGGAGTGACTGTCTTGAACCTCATGTTTAGGTCACAGAATTTCATCGTTTATGAAAAGGATAGTACATTCAGTCAGAAGCCCCAAGTTCAAGTTTCACTTCTACCTAATTTGCTATATGATCTCGGACAAGTTCCTTCCTCTCTTTTTGGTCTGTTTCCTTCTCTGTAAAAAGAGGGCGTTGGAAGACATGATGTTCAGGGTTCCTTCTCATTCTAATATCCTATGATTTTGAAGGTCCCTCACCTACCATTGCAGGAATGCAGATGTGACAGCAAGTGACACATTATTGGAAGTTCTTGCATACTTGTCCAACAGTTCAGAGAGATTTCTATTTTTCAAGCCAAGGACAAAATCCCTGAAGGTTTGTCACATGGAAGAAGGGGCCTACTTGTTCTGTTTGACTCCAGGGGGTGGGGTTGGGGGCAGAAGTAGGACAAAGAAGTGACAGATGCCTTTGGGGGATTGAATCTCAACTCAACTGTCAAAAAGAATTTTCTAACAATGAGAGCTGTCCATAATGGCACAGTCCACCTCCTAAGGTAATCAAAGGAAATTAGCAAAGGCTGCTAGCACTAAATGAACACTCACTGATCCTTCCTAAAAGCCTATGATTTTAAGAAACTTAGAAGAACTCAAGGAGAGGCAGATGTCTTCAGCAGCAGGCAATGCCCTTAAAGCAATGGATGTGAGAGGTACTTTGGACTCTTTCTTTCTTGAGCAGCAACCATGATCTAAATTCTTGTTTCCATTACAACTCCATTCCAAAGCCATTGAACCCAAATCATCTGCTTTTGCTACAAAGGATGGCAGTGCTAACTAAGAAAATTTTTCTAAACTGACTACATCTAGGAATTTCTCTTGAGAAACAAGGAAGACTGAGACCTGAAGAGATTTCATGCCTAGATAAGACTAGTGAGCTCCAAGCACATAGGAATAATCTTTTTTCTTGGATCCCACTTCCTCCATACTCATTGGAAAGGATGTAGGACCCAGGATGACCCAGATGGTTTACTAACCACAACTCCGCATCAGAAAAGAAATCCAAGACCTGGGAGGACTTTGTGATTTTTGAAAGTATTATGGACTGGTTAGGGCCCAAACCCAAGATTTTCTCTAACCACAGCTGTTCTTCAAGTTCCAGGAATCTTAGTTGAGGTCTCTAGGTCAGCCTAGCACCTCACACAAGGAGCTATTTCCCTTTGCTGCTGCCAGCAGCAAATAGCTCTTCACCCAAACCACTCCCAAGAGCAGGACATCTTTTTTCAAAGGAAGAGGATGGAAGGCTGTGCCACAAATTCTCTGACTCCCATTGTTAAACAAAAGCAGCCTTTGGGAAAATGAAAACAATATGATTAAGACATGACCTTTCTACCCACTTCTTCACCCCTGCAAAGTCCTCAAGATGAACAAATGGTCTTTCCTTCTGCTTCCCATTCAAACACTACCCTGAGTCTCAAACCTGAGTCATCTCTCAGTGTCAAGGAAGCTAGTAAGTATGGAAATCACCCAAGCCTATCCCAGCAACCTAGCATTGTGCAGTGGAACCAAGAGGCATGAGATCTGGGTAATAGTTCCATCTCTGCTACCACCTTGCTGGATAGGCTTGGACAAGTCACTTTGTTCCTGTAAAATGAGGTCAGCTTTCATGTCCCTTCCAGATCTAAGGATTCCTTGACTATGAGCTCATGTGAATTTGGGGATTTATTTGCCTCTCAGAAGACAAAAAATACCCACAGATGTCAACTTTCACTTACAAAGCCCTGATTCGTGGCTCCTGGGACATTTTGTAGGTTGAAAAGAAAAAGTACTGAGATGAGTTAAACTTTATGGTTTTAAACCTGTTTTTGAAACTATGAATTACAGCAGCAAGGTGTAGTTGGAAAACCTTGGACTGGAGACCAAGGGCCTGGACTGTGTTCTACCACTAACAAGTTGTGTGTCCTTGTTACTTTCCCTCTCTGGGTCTCAGTCTCCTCCTCTATAAAATAAAGAGACTGGAGCAGACAATCATTTAGGGCCCTCTCAGCTCTGACAGTCTCTTTCCTAAGGTCCCTTCCAGGTTTGACATTCCATATTTTATATCTTAGTGTCTTTCAGCTCTGACATTCTTTGTTCTAAGCTCCCTCCCAGCTCTGACATTCTCTCTTCTAAGGACTCTCCCAGCTCTGACATTCTCTGTTCTAAGGGCCCTCCCAGTTCTGACATTCCCTGTTCTAAGGACTCTCCCAGCTCTGACATTCTCTGTTCTAAGGTCTCTCCCAGCTCTGACATTCTCTGTTCTAAGGGCCCTCCCAGTTCTGACATTCTCTGTTCTAAGGTCTCTCTCAGCTCTGACATTCTCTGTTCTAAGGTCTCTCCCAGCTCTGACATTCTCTGTTCTAAGGGCCCTCCCAGTTCTGACATTCTCTGTTCTAAGGTCTCTCCCAGCTCTGACATTCTCTGTTCTAAGGGCCCTCCCAGTTCTGACATTCTCTGTTCTAAGAACTCTCCCAGCTCTGACATCCTCTGTTCTAAGGGCCCTCCCAGTTCTGACATTCTCTGTTCTAAGGTCTCTCTCAGCTCTGACATTCTCTGTTCTAAGGTCTCTCTCAGCTCTGACATTTTCTGTTCTAAGGTCTCTCCCAGCTCTGACATTTTCTGTTCTAAGGGCCCTCCCAGTTCTGACATTCTCTGTTCTAAGGTCTCTCCCAGCTCTGACATTCTCTGTTCTAAGGGCCCTCCCAGCTCTGACATTCTCTGTTCTAAGGTCTCTCCCAGCTCTGACATTCTCTGTTCTAAGGGCCCTCCCAGCTCTGACATTCTCTGTTCTAAGGTCTCTCCCAGCTCTGACATTTTCTGTTCTAAGGTCTCTCCCAGCTCTGACATTCTCTGTTCTAAGGTCTCTCTCAGCTCTGACATTCTCTGTTCTAAGGGCCCTCCCAGCTCTGACATTCTCTGTTCTAAGGTCTCTCCCAGCTCTGACATTCTCTGTTCTAAGGGCCCTCCCAGCTCTGACATTCTCTGTTCTAAGGTCTCTCCCAGCTCTGACATTCTCTGTTCTAAGGGCCCTCCCAGTTCTGACATTCTCTGTTCTAAGGTCTCCCAGCTCTGACATTCTCTGTTCTAAGGTCTCTCCCAGCTCTGACATTCTCTGTTCTAAGGTCTCCCAGCTCTGACATTCTCTGTTCTAAGGTCTCTCTCAGCTCTGACATTCTCTGTTCTAAGGTCTCCCAGCTCTGACATTCTCTGTTCTAAGGTCTCTCTCAGCTCTGACATTCTCTGTTCTAAGGTCTCCCAGCTCTGACATTCTCTGTTCTAAGGGCTCTCTCAGCTCTGACATTCTCTGTTCTAAGGTCTCCCAGCTCTGACATTCTCTGTTCTAAGGTCTCTCTCAGCTCTGACATTCTCTGTTCTAAGGTCTCTCCCAGCTCTGACATTCTTTGTTCTAAGGGCTCTCCCAGCCCTGACATTCTCTGTTCTGAAGCCCCTCATAGCTCTGACACTCTGTGATCAATGGGTTTCTCCAATTCTGATACTCTGTGTTCTAAGTTCCTTCCATTTCTTACATTCAATACTTTTGATATCCATTTTCCAGCCCTGTCTCTCACTGTCATTAAGTTCATCCAATCTTCAAGAAATCACATCACTCTCTGAGGGAATAAGTCCCAAGATGAATATTCAGTTAGACAAAATAGTAGGTTTTACTAAAACAAAGACACTCTTTTTTTTATCAGTTCTCTCAACCCAAACTAGAATGAAACCTAGGTTAACAGCCACCATTTTCAAATCTTCTCAAGGAAGATTTCCTTCGTAGTTTCCAAAAATAAGACAGATATCAACATTCATTTAGGTTCTTGCACCCACATGCCCAGAAGGAGACAGAGTAGGGTCAGGTAACTGTCCAACCTTGCTACCATACCCTAAGACAGTGATGGGCAACCTTTTGAGCTTGGTGTGTCAAAATTCCCCAAAAAACCCAAGCGTAACTTGGGTGGTGTGTCACTTTGAGAAAAAAAAAAAAACATCCTTCTCGGCATGCAGCCCCATACTTCTCTGTATGCGACCACATATGGCCATGTGTCATCAAAAATGGCTATGTGTGTCAGTGCTGACACATGTGTCATAGGTTCACCATCATGGCCCTAAGAAGATATGCAAGCAATTTCAGATTGAGATAGCATTGACTAACATTCAAATCCCACCTCAGATGCTTACTAAGTACATATCCTGGGTATATCATTCAACCTCCCTATGCCTCAGTTTCCTCTTCTATAAGATGAGTCAAGTTGGGCTCAATGGCTTCTGAGGTCCCCCCCCTCTCTAAACCTATGATCCCAAGTTCCAAGGTCTATAAGCAAAAGGCCATGAAAGCAAAGAGGCTCCAGCAAACTTGTGTCAATGAAAACATCTACGTCTGACCATTTTTTGCCAACTTCATGAAAATGGGAATTGGTGGATTCTGAAACATTTCAGAAATAAAAGCTATCTTGCCCCTTACCACAGCTACCAGTGACTTTGGGCTCTTGGAGGCTGGGCCCTCAGAACCCAAGCCCTGGTAAGTGCTCCCAAGCCAGAAAAGGCTTTGAAGGCTCAGCCTGGATGGTCAATTTTTCAGCTTCACAGACTTGTTTTATGAAGAAAATGTTTGGATAACTTTAAAATATGGAATCATGTTGCCTGTAGAGAAACAGGAATCTTTTGCAGGCTCTTTCCTAAGGAAGTAAACTTGGGCTCAAGTGAAAACACTGTCAACTAGGAGATGATTTTTGGTTTAGCCATGGAAACTCATAAAGACTACCTGCTAAGGTAAAAAGGAACTGAATTGGCCTGAGTAGAAGAAAGCCCAGATCTCTGAAGTAGTAAAACCCAAGGAAAGTCTAAAAGGCTATGTCTACACCTCATAGAGTCATGACATTTGGAGCTAGCCATACTGTTAGAACATAAGCCACAGATTCTCGGTACTGAAAGGGACCTTAAGAGTCTTCTAATCAAACATCCTCTTTCTTCAGTTGAAGAAACTGACATCCAGAGATGGTGAGTTGCCCAATATCATACAGGTCAACAACAGTTCCAGTGCTCCAAATATGGGCTCTTTTCCACTATTCTGTGCTGCTCTTCAAGGACTGAAGAAATAGGGTTTATAGCATCTTGCCATATCTATAATTCAGGCTAATTCATACTCATTATCCTTTACTGTTTGACATGATCAACTAAACTAGTTCTCTTCTTGTGACATTCTGAATTCTTTATTCTAAGGAATCTTTTCACTCAGACATTCTCTGTTGTTCTAAGGCCTCTCCCAACTCTGACATCATCTGTTCTTAGATTCCTGAGTTCTGAGTTCTGACATTCTTGGTTCTAAGAGCCCTCCCAGCTCGGACATTCCATGTTCTAAGGGTCCTTCTACTACTGTCTTAAGGGCCTTCCTAGATCTGACATTCTGTGTTCTAAGGACCATCCCAGCTTGGACATTCCCTATTCTAAGGCCTTTTACAGCAATGACAGCCTATGTTCTAAATTCTAGGATTCCTTCAAGCTCTGACATCCCCTTGTTCTGACATTTCATATTCTGAGATCCCTCTTAGCTCTAACATTGTGTGTTCTAAGGTCCCTCCCAACTCGAACATTCCCTATTCTAAGGCCTTTTACAGCGATGACAGCCTATGTTCTAAATTCTAGGATTCCTTCAAGCTCTGACATCCCCTTGTTCTGACATTTCATATTCTGAGATCCCTCTTAGCTCTAACATTGTGTGTTCTAAGGTCCCTCCCAACTCGAACATTCCCTATTCTAAGGCCTTTTACAGCGATGACAGCCTATGTTCTAAATTCTAGGATTCCTTCAAGCTCTGACATCCCCTTGTTCTGGCATTTCATATTCTGAGATCCCTCTTAGCTCTAACATTGTGTGTTCTAAGGTCCCTCCCAACTCGAACATTCCCTATTCTAAGGCCTTTTACAGCGATGACAGCCTATGTTCTAAATTCTAGGATTCCTTCAAGCTCTGACATCCCCTTGTTCTGGCATTTCATATTCTGAGATCCCTCTTAGCTCTAACATTGTGTGTTCCAAGGTCCCTCCCAGCTCAGATATTCCCTATTCTAAGGTCTTTTACAGCAATGACAGCCCATGTTCTAGATTCTAAGATCCCTTCTAGCTCTGATATTCCCTGTTCTAACATTTCATATTCTAGGATCCCTTCCAGCTCTGAAATCCTAGGTTCTGAGGGCCCTCCCACCTCTCACAAGCTATTGCCATGTCTCTGGAAGACAACGGTTTCCACAACATGATCTAATTTCATCCAACTTGGTGATTTTTAGCTGGGTATATATTTCTTCTTTTTAAAGAGAAATACTTTTGAGGAAAGATTTCACAGTCCTCTGGACATTCAGAATCACTATCCATGGACACGAGGCCACCAACCTCAGCTGGTTCTTTGGATTGGGGGATAACTGGTTATATCATCCTATCCCAAAATGCTGTCCCTTCCTGTTGATAGGTCATTGCATGGAATTTAAATGTCAGTTGTATAATGTATATACTGTATATTGGAAAGTCTAAATGTGTAAGGGAAGGCTTAAGCCTATAATTTTTTTTAAATGTGTCCTTACATATAACAGTACTGATTTTATATTACTCGAAGGTTTACAAAGCACTTTTTGCCTCCCCAGCCCTTTGAGGCAAGGGTTGCTGGGATCCTTAGCCCCAGTGGAGTAAGGATCAGAGATCTATAATGATTTTTTCCAGGCACTCACGGTGGTCTAGCTTGGCTTCTTATCCAAGTTTTGTGAATTCTGGTTCTCTGGGACTCATTCCACTACATGTAGCAAAATTAGAATTAATGATAGAGCAAAGCTCTATCACCAACCCTTTGTGTGACCCTAGGCAGTTCATTTCTTCTCTCTGACCTCAATTTCTTCATCTGTACATTGGGAAGACTGGACCAAATGACCTTTAAGTTCTTTTCCAGCTCTAAATCTGTGATCCTACAATTCTCTCTGCAATAATTCACGATGACAGAGCTCTTTAAGGTTTGCAAAATATTTTCTTCACAAAAACATGCAATATGGGTCATACAAGTCTCATCCCCATTTGACAGTTAAGGAAACAAAGGCCTAGAGAGGTAAGTAACGTTAAAAAAATGATCTTTGGTTTTCGGAATAACTACTTTGAAATAATGCCCTACTGAGTCAGACCCATGGGCTATCCATGACAGTCCAGGATTCCATATTTGACCAAAGCATTAAGAAATAGATTGTAGGAGAGATTAGAGTTTCCCTTCATAACAGTGACCTCAAATACAGGATGTATGTTAGACATCCTTAAATTTCTCCTCAACAAACAACAAATGAGAATTAACCAATACTTAGACATATTAACTCAGATTTCTTTAACACTTTGTGGTCTACAAAACATTTTCTTCACAATTATCTGCTTTACCAATGAGGAAACTGAGGCTGAGATGCGCACAGCCATACAGTAAGGAAATATACTTAAGAAATTCCACCCTTTATCAGAGCAGTAGCTCATTTGTTGAGGGATTTAGTGGCTATCCTATTTTTCAGTCTAAAAGAAATGCACAAGGTAACACAACATATGTTCGGAATCAAGGAATGAAAAAAAGTAGAAACCTGGAAGTTATTTAATCCAACCTCCCTCGTTTTTCTGAGTTCAGATCTAGCCCCTGACACTTACTAGCTATGTAGCCCTGGGGAAGCCACTTAATCCTGTTTGACTCAGTTTCCTTATCTGTAAAATGAGCTGGAGAAGGAAATGGCAAACCACTCCAGTATCTGCCCCCAAAAACCCTCAAATTAGGTCACAAAGATTCGGATGGGACTGAAAAATAACTCTCATTTTACAGATGAGAAAACTTGTCCAGATAGGAGTATGGGGAGTTTGAGGAGGAATGAAGAAAATTAAAATAGAGGAAAAGATCTTTATTCCCACCACTTCCCTCTTCCCCATCCCCCTCTCCTTGTCCTATTTCTCTGTTTCCTTTTGCTCTTTTGTTGTATATCCTTCCTTATGCTTCCATCTGCAAAAGTTTAAAAAGTCTTAAATAAATGTTTGCTGAACTTCTAAGCAAAGCACTTACAGGATATAGGGCAGAGAGTGATTTGGCTCTTGCATCTATCAGGTGGAACCCCCCCTCGCCCCCCAAAAAATTAAACCTCCAAGAACCCTGGCTGTTTTTTACCACAAAGTCACAGCTTAAGCACAATTCTCTACCTGGAAAGAGCAGAAAAATGGTAGGCCCATGAGATCCAGACCAAAATTTCTTCTCCTCCCCTTCTAAACTTTATCCTTGAACCCCATCCCAGAATCTATCCAAATATAAATAGTAAAACAGACTATCACCACCATCCCAATCCAGAAGATGAACAAGATATGATTAAAAAAACTAGAAAACTTCATTTTGGTCCTAGCAGGGAGTTATCATCTTATCCCCAAGACCATGAACATCCCCTGGGTGGGAAGAATGAAATATAATAAGAAAAGAATGAAAAAAGCCTGAAAAAATAGAAACCACCCCCAAGGACAACATAGTACAGGAAAGAGGCAGTGTGGTGTAATGGGACAAAAAGTACTTTGGGGACTGGATGTATTTCAGTCTGGGAAATGACAGGAAGGAGGGACCAGATCACAAGGCAATTGATTGGCCAGGAATGGAAGAGTTGATTTTAAACCTTCCCAGAGTTAAAGGGAATGGAAAGCCAAGAAACACAAGGGAAGCAAATGTGTGTGATCTAGAATGTATTGTGAAGATGGAAAGAGAAGAACAAAATGGGTCTGGCTTTGGCCAAATGTGGTGAGCACTCATCCATCATGTGAACAGGGATCCAGGGATTGACTCCATCTGAGTTTCTGTGAGACTGAAGTTTCATAGAGTGAAGATGACCAGAGAAGGTTTGTTTGCATTAGCCTAGAAATGGGGACCCCTCACCCATCAGGAACATGGTGCACAGAAGAAATTCAGAAAACAACAAAAATGGGGGAAGAATCAAAAGGGGGGGGGGAAGTCACATATCTGGAGGCTGGGATCAGAAAGGGGAACATCCAAATTACTAGTATCCTAGAACACCCCCCCCCAAAAGATAATAGTCTTGGGGGCAGCTGGGTGGCTCTGTGAATTGAGAACCAGGTCTAAAGGCAAGGTCCTGGGTTCAAGTTCAATCTCAGACACTTCCTAGCTGTATGACCCTGGTCACATCACTTAACCCCCATTGCCTAGCCCTTACCACTCTTCTGCCTTGGAGCCAATATACAATATTGATTCCAAGATGGAAGGTAAGGGTTTTTTATAAAAAATTTTTAAAAGATAATAATCTTATTACTATTTTTGAGGAAATAAGATACTCTAGAATCTAGTCTCATTCTAGAATCTTATTGGTGTAGGCATTCCCTTCACTAGTACAGACTATTTCTCTATGCCTTCTCATCCTATGTCATTCTCTTTCTTTTATGTCTTTCTTTCTTTTTTTTTAAACCCTTACCTTCCATCTTGGAGTCACTACTGTGTATTGGCTCCAAGGCAGAAGAGTGGTAAGAGCTAGACAATGGGGGTTAAGTGACTTGCCCAGGGTCACACAGCTGGGAAGTGGCTGAGGTCAAATTTGAACCCAGGACCTCCCATCTCTAGGCCTGGTTCTCCATCCACTGAACTACTTAGCTGCCCCCTATGTCTTTCCATAAATTGCAACATAGGATTATGGTTTAATCAGTTTGACCTGAGCCATAGGGACCTGGAGTGGCCCATGTTTCAGGGATATTTTTAGATAAATATGAGCTGATCTGGGATCTGGCCCAGGAAAACTGATTTCTTACCTTTGGGCAGAGCAGGAGGGCTGGACTCTTACTCCTCTACTCTCCTCTTTCCAAGAGAGATCTTAGGCTACACTTTATTATATCCAGCTCTACTACACATCAGCTATTTGCAGTCTAGGGGTATTGGGCTCTTTTTCAGAGGATAAGACAAGACCAATTCCCTGGTCTTTCAAAAGGGAAGGAAAACAGCTTACTGTTGACCAGCTTAGCTCCCTCTCACCAAATGCAGATTTCCCAAAAGACAATCACAGATATCAAACAAATATATCTATCCAAGCAATAGAAAATTGGACAAAACAGAAATAAGAGAGGGTAAAGATTCAGGTGGATAATAGAATAATATGAATAAATAAGTTCTTCAACTCAAGAGCAAAATCAAATCTCAGTCCAACCAGGGAGATAACTACCTCCCTCAGGCAGTCTGCTTTCAGCAATCTCTAAAGGTACAGATGGCAGAAATAGAAGGTCACATAAGGAGATCCAGCTTTCTTTTTTTTTTTTTAACTCTTATCTTCTGTCTTAGAATCATTTCTCTGTATTGGTTCCAAGTGGTAAGGGCTAGGCAATGGGGGTTAAGTGACTTGCCCAGGGTCATACAACTATATCCAACTTTCTTACAGCTCCAAAAATTCCCCATTTTTGCCATTCCAAAATTAATGCTTTCTCTCTCATCCTGATTCTCTGATTCCTTCCCTCTGAAGTCTTTCTCCCTAATATATGCCATCTGCCATAGACTCAGAAGCCTTTGAGCCAATGAGGAGTCACATCACCCCCACACATATACAGTATCACAGGGCTGACTTTCAGAGGACCAATTAACCCACTTGGGCACAGATATCAGTATAAAATCACAAACTTAGATCTGGATGGTACCTCAGAAGCATCTAGTCCATAAGGAACGAGGGTCCACTCAGGTTTCACAAATGATCAGTGGCAGAACCGGGACTCAAACCTATGTCATAGGACTCAAAATCTTAGAACATTCCCATTAGAAGGTGGTAGGTGGCCTTTCCCTGGTTCTTTGCCTATTTGGGAGGCATCAGGGAAGGACTCAACCTGAACCAAATAAAATGCTCCATGTATAGAATACACATGCACCAAATTATACACCAGTTTGTAGGATTGGGTCAAGGAAAAACTTACATCTTCACATGCTGAAATTGTTAGAAAAAGTAAATATTCTGAAAAGGTTCAAGCAGCCAGCTATGAGAATAGTGTGACCAAGCAAAAATAGATAAGAAATATTACAAATGTGAACAAGTCCTTAATTCCAGCTTGATTTGAGAGAGAGAACAGAGAGGAACAAAAAGAGAGAGAGATCAGGAGAGTGAGAGATGGGGATAATGAGAGAGAGAAGATAGAAAATAGGGAAAGAGATATGAGAAAGAGAGGAAAAAAGAGAGTGGAAGAAAGAAAGAGAGGGGGGACAATAGGAGGAAAGAGAGATAGAGATAAAGAGAGAGAATTTAATGGAAAAAATAGGGAAATATATACATTTATCAAATACACACTGGAAGGTTCACAAAAATTATATTCTTTAGCACACAAGAAGTCCCAGATAAATTTAGAAGGCAAGAAATTTCTTTTAGTATATTAGAGTCTTCTGAAATCAAAGTAGAAATACTTCCATCATCCATTGATCCATGGTGCCTCCACCTAAGCAGATCACATCCATCTGTACCTATTCTTTCTGTGCAGGTTTTGTCCATACCTGTTACCATCTACCCTGTTACTACCCCACTTCCCCTACCTGTGACATCTATCCTCTGTATCTGACCTCTAGATACCATACTTTCACTCCCTCCTTCCAACTACTCCTCTCAGCTTTGGAACTTGGCCCTAAGGCTCAGCTGCCCTAACAGATGAGTGAGGACAAACTCACCTGGCCCACTATATGTAACTGATCCAATATTTTGTGTTACACAGCATGATGTCATTCGCCAATATCTTGCTACCTACCACCCTGCCAGAGAACATACCTTCTCATCTCTTACTCTGGACCCCTTCAGCCCAGTGTTTTGGACACAGTATTAAATTAATATAATATTGTTTCTGGAAAGAATGTGTCATTTGACAGCTCTATGGGCCTCTCTAGCCCTGTGACTTCCAGGACTAAAGATCCCATCTCTGCCCATCTCTCTTCAATATGTCTTATCTCCTACTATCAGAGTGTAAGCTCCTTGAAGACAGGGACTTTTCCATTTTTATATTTGTATTCCTTAGGACAGAGGGGTACATAGTAGGTGCTTAATACATTTTTTTTCCATTCATTCATCTCCCCTAATTCCTCCATAAAGGACCTAACCAACATGATTAGGCCATTTTCTCTGGGGTTTTTTAAAAAATATTTTGTAGACATCAGTACAACACTCAAGCTGTTCATCTATTTTCTTCAGGCCCACTACCTAAACAGCCCACCTCCTTTCTGCTTATCCATGCCCTTGATAGAATCCCTAATACCACCTCTCCTTCACCAGTGATCATTGGGAATAGACAGCTTGAATCTACCATTTGTCCTTTCAAAAATGTTTTATTGGTTTCCTTTGTTACATAATTATTACTAGTAACCACTCATCCCTGAGTCTTTGCTTTGTAAGTAAATCAAAACAATTCAACATATAGGCAATGTCTGAAAATGGAAGCTCCATTCCACACCTGGAACTCAGCACCTCTCTGCAGAAAGGCAGGAGACTTGACCTCAGAAGCCTCCATCATCCATGTTCACCAGTGAGCCTTCCATTGGACAGGGTTCTGAAGTTTTCCCCTGTTGCTTCTCTTTACATTATTGCAGTCATCACAGAAATCCTCCTCCTTGTCCTGTTCACTTTGTTCCATACTGGTTTGTGCAAATCTAGCCAAGTCCCTCTGAATGTCTTCAGTCTTCCATTTCTCATGATTCAATAATATCCCATTGCATTCTCATACCACAATTTATTACCACTCGTCTTTCCATTGCCATTGGATCACCGGCTGTTGTGGTTGGTCTGCAATTATTTGTGATTCCACTAGAAAGAAACAATAATATTATAACCAAAAGGCATTGGCTTAAATGGGAATTACCAAACGATTTGCTCAACAAGAAATGGATTAATGAACGAATTACAAAAATACTAACAAATTACTTAAATGCCACACACAACACAAACAACCAAAGCAAAACTTAGTGGCAACATCAAAGCACTAAATGCCTTGACTGGTAAATTTTTTAAAAGAAAAATTAAATTAATTGAATCTACATTTAGAGAAACTAGAAAAGGAACAAATTAATAAACTAAAAGAAAGCAGAAGATGGAAACATTTTACTAAAGAAGAAAATAAGTAAAAATAGAAGTAACCAGGGCAAGCAAGGTGACTCCGTGGATAAAGAGCCAGACCTGGAGATGAGAGGACCTGGGTTCAAATTTGGCCTCAGACACTTCCCAGCTATGTGAGTGGCCATGTCACTCAGCCTCCATTGTCTAGCCCTCTCTTCTGCCTTGGAATTTATATTTAGTATTTATGCAGAGACAAAAGGTAAGGGCTTTAAAAAATAGATGTATCCCCAACCCCCACCCCCAGATAGTATGACCCCTTGTCAATTGCATCACTCCTACCCACTCCCACCCAGGTACCTGGGACAACTGGGTTAGTCTCTCTCTCTCACTCTTTTTTTTTTTTAACCCTTACCTTATGTCTTAGAATCAATACTGTTTATTGGTTTAATGGTTCCAAGGCAGAAGAGTAAGTCTTGGAAGAAGTCTTTGGAACTCATTTGCCCCTTGCCTCATAGTTTATATGTGTCAGAGGCAAAAGAGAAGTCCAGGGTCTTTCTTAGTCTAGGCTGAGCACTCCTACTGCACACAGGAGCTCTGGACTCATTCCCAAGGAACCCCTTAAACTCCTTAACCCAGAAAGAAAGGACTGTATTAGCACTCACTTGCAAGCTGGGCAGATTCCCTAGAGCTTCAGGCCCCACTGCTGACCTAATCCCCAGCTCAGCACCTGGCTTGCTCTCCAGACTCTGGTTACTTCCACTCTTGCTCCCATCTCTAGTTGCAGAACACACACCCCCTCCAGCCATCCATCAGGCACACCTGACCCTGGCTTGGACTCTCAGCACCCAAGACTCAACTCTCCCCAGCAAGATTTCTGTTGTCCTTTTCCTTTTCAAACTGGGTATGCTAAAATTTGCTCAGCAACATACAGACTTCTGGGGAGAGCAACTGGAGATTTGCATGCTCCAAAATTAATCATGGTGTCCATTTTCCAGGCTTTCCCCTAAAACAGAAAATAAAGTAATAAATGCAACCAAATTTAGGATGTCTTTAACACCAAAAAATGTTTAAATGATTAGTAAATGTACTTTTTTAAGAGGAAAAAACCTCAAATGACCAGAAATAAAAATAAGTAAGAGAAGATCATGATGAAAATAAAATCAAGCAAGAAAATTATCCGTGACTACCATATATATTTTTTTTTCTTTTTTTAAACCCTTACCTTCCATCTTGGAATCAATACTGTGTATTGGTTCCAAGACAGAAAAGTGGTAAGGGCTAGATAATGGGGGTTAAGTGACTTGACCAGGGTCACACAGCTAGGAAGTGTCTGAGGCCAGATTTGAACCAAGGACCACCTGTCTCTGGGCCTGTCTCTCAATCCACTGAGCTACCCAGCTACCCTCACTACCATATATTTTTAAAATTCAATTTTTTTTTTAACCCTTACCTTCCGTCTTGGAGCCAATACTGTGTGTTGGCTCCAAGACAGAAGAGTGGTAAGGGCTAGGTAATGGGGGTTAAGTGACTTGACCAGGGTCACACAGCTAGGTAGTATCTGAGGCCAGATTTGAACCTAGGTCCTCCTGTCTCTGGGCCTGGTTCTCAATCCAATGAGCCACGCAGCTGCCCCCTTTATTTTGTTTTTAAGATTTGACTTCTCTCCCTCTCATCTTTACTCCCTCTTCCCCACCACTGAAAAAGCAAGAATGACAAAACCTGTTTTTTTAAACCCTTACCTTCCATCTTGGAGTCAATACTGTGTATTGGCTCCAAGGCAGAAGAGTGGTAAGGGCTAGGCAATGGGGGTCAAGTGACTTGCCCAGGGTCACACAACTGGGAAGTGTCTGAGGTCAGATTTGAACCTAGGACCTCCAGTCTCTAGGCCTAGCTCTCAACACACTGAGCTACCCAGCTGCCCCCTGACAAAACCTGTTTTACAAAGATGTATATTCAAGAAAAACAAATTTCCACAATGACCGTGTCCAAAAATATATATATGCCATGTGCATATATATTTTTACATATAATTTATATATATAATATATACTCCAAAATATTTGTATGGCACCTGAGCTATCCATCTGTCATTTCTTTCTTGAATCTTCTATAGAAAATTAATGGAAAATATAGAGAATACTGAATACTAAATACTAAAAAAAGTAAACAAAATATATTATTGGCCAAATAATATAACATGATATAATATAGTTATGATAGAATTATAGACAAGTGGGATTTCTTCCAATTCAATGCTGATTCAATATTGGGGAATTTATGAAAATAATAAAACACATTAATAACATTTATATTATATCATATAAAGAGATGCAAAATATGCAGTCCATTTATAATTTCTGAAAATGCAAAAAAAAAAAAGAGTATGCAAATACACATTTTTTCCCTTAAAAAGATAAGTATTGAAATCAAGAACTAGTATTATGTGGAGAAAACATTCGAAGTATTCTGATGAAGAAAGATAAACAGCGTGATTGTCCACTTTCACTCCTTGAATTTAATTTAAGCTGTAATGCCTCAACGGATCCATTGCTTATTGAGACAGGCATTTTCTCCACCTGTGCACATCACAGTCTATCTACATTTTTTCATCCCATTGCAATTCTTGTCTCTGGCTTTCCAAAGATCATTGCATGGATGATGTATTCAACGTGGCAAAGGCCTTCCTCTGGCTCATTTAATATTCTCATCATTACCAGTATAATTACATTACAGACATAGACAGTCTCTTACTTGGACTATTTGTCATTCATGCCGTATGATCCATCACTTCTCCCCTTTTTCCAGTCATACACACTCCTTGCCTTTGAAGTCTTCTGCAGTGCTTTTTATGATCTAAGCTTCCCCAAGAAACAAAACCTATCTTTTTTACATCACTATCATTCTAGTGATATAATGATAAATATGCAAAGCACAGAACACCACAGTCTATAAAGCATAAAAGCTGTGGGTCATCCAAAGCAGCCTCCAAGTCTGGTCCATACAAAGAATATGGACCAATCGTGCTAAAAGCAAGCAAATGACAATAAATAAAAAATTTTTGCAAAAAAGCAAAATAAAAGCAAATGACAAACCATGAGCTCCACTGGTAAACTCAGTGATAAAAAGATCCAAAGCAAGGCCACCAGCATATTCAGGGGGCACATTATGGAAGAATTCTAGGGCATGGAGAATAGTTGTACAAAATAAGAAAATATGGATGGCCTGCAATTTTTGCCATTGGAGGAAGTATCCAAAAGATGAAAACCACTAACCCTTTGAGGTATGGAAGAAGTTCAAAGCATTAAAATTCCAAACTGCCAGACACACTAGTACATTGTTGGCAGAATTGTAAATTAGCTCAATCTTTTTGGAGAACAATCTGACATTATATAATAAGAATTACAAAAGTTATGTCCTTTGAGCCAATGGTCCATGAGAAGGATAATATCCTTGAGATGTAATCATTTAAAGATTTCTCTGCACTAAAATATTTTAGCTAATTTATTCATTATGAGAGAGAGACAGAGACACAGAGAGAGACAGAGACACAGAGAGAGAGGAGGGGAAGGGAAACCCCTTTATGTCCAATGATTAGGAAATAACTGAATAAATCATGGTTTGTAAATGAAATGGAACAATATAGTATTCAAAGCTATTAATCTGAGAAATACAAAGACAACTAAAAATACTTTCTGAAGTTAACTTCTCTTCTATCTTACACAAAACTAGTTATTGACAAGTTGTCTCCCTCATTAGATTGCAAGGTTCTTAAGGGCAGGGGCTATTTTTTGTCTTTCTTTGATTCTCCAGCATTTAGTACAATATCTGTTAGTCAATTGATAAATATTTACTAAGCACCTAATATATTATTAGTGCTTAATAAATGCTGGTTAACTGCCTAAAATGATGCAAATCAAAAAAAATTTTAATACAAGAACAATATTATCCCAGATAAGGGCTACATAAGACTAGATAAAACTTTGGGAGAACTTGAGATTAAAAGGGAACATTAAATTAAGTTTTTTTAAGATATTCTCAATGCAGCTCAGTGGCACAGCAGATAGAGAACCAGGCCTAGAGATGAGAGGTTCAAATCTGACTGCAGACACTTCCTAGCTGTGTGACCCTGGGCAAGTAACTTAACCCGGATTGCCTAGTCTTTATAACTCTTCTGCCTTGGAACCAATCAATCCATAGTATCGATTCTCTTTTTTTAAATGTCAGTAGTATCAGTGTACTTACAGTTTTATTTGGGGATTTTGGTTATGTATAAGTATGTTCTTTTAACAATGACCAATATGGAAGTGTATTTTGCATGATAACAAAAATTAAAAAAAAAAATTTTAATGTCAGTAATTCTGATTAAATTATCTAGAGTGCAAGTGCACTCAACTAGAAATCAGAAGACATGGGTTCTAGTCTTGGTCATGCCACTTATTAGTTCTGTGATTTTGAGCAAATCACTATCCATCTATGAGCCTCAATTACCTCCTCTTTAAAATGGACATGAAGATATTTGTCCTACCAACTTCTCAGGGTTGTTGAGAGGAAAGCAAATAGTTGAGAGAAATGCTAGTAGTATAATGAGCAGTGCTATTATTGAGGCTTTTGTTTCTACACTTCCTCAATTACTTGGCTTGTACCCACGAATTTCTTGTTGAGTTTATAGATTTTTTTTAAGTTTTTATAAAGAAGCAAAAAAACCTAGCGTTCAGGACACCAACGTTCTACTTTAGGTCCCACCACCAAATCCTTCTTTGACTTTGGGTAAGTCATTTCCCCTTGAGTATTTCCTTTTTCCCCTTTGTAAAAGGATGTAATTGTACTACATGAGGGAGAAGGTATCCAACCACCCCACCCCAACCCTCACATCCTACATATGGGATTTGTAGCAGGGAGATAGCCAATCCAATGAGGAGAGGATAGGCAGTAAGATGATCAAGGATTCAGTGATGAGGAAAACCATTGGTCCCAACCCCATTCCATATTAAGGAGATTGGGATGCTAGAGACCCAATCCTGCCCATAGCTTCTGGGCTGGAGAAGGACTGCCAGAGTAAAAGGTTTGCTCAGCCTTGACCTTTTGGCTGAACCTGACTGTCAAACTGACCCAGCAGGATTGTTTACCAAAGCATATTTTCCTTCTAAAAGGGACTGTACCAGATAAGCCTGGAGAAAATATTGTCATTGTTTTTCTGCATCTTGGTTGCCCCCTCAACATGAAACACGGGTTTATTTGAGGAGGAGGGTTGGGGGTGGTTATGGGTAGGTAGGGCAGGGTTTCAGCTTCTAAAGTACAAGCAGCCTATTTTTGGATCTGGAGTCCTAATCCAACCATGTAAACAGATAAGAGAGGCAGTTTGGTTACTGTCCTGTTAATTTTAATAGAGAAAGAGATAAGGACTGAACCTGTGGTTTGTTGATATAAGAAGCAACCCAGTGAAGAAATTCCTTCTATCTGTGCAGGTAGGCACTTCCTTAGCAACTTTAATAGTCAACAGAGTTGGGTTCTAAAAAGCCCTGGATCACATAGCAAATACCTGTCAGAGGCAGGACTGGAACTCTAGGTCTTTCTGGCTTTAAAGCTGATTTTCTCCAATTTGCCACACAGCCCTTCATTGGAATTTAACATACACTGCCCCCCAAAAAAATATTAAACATAGTATTCTCTATAATATTGCTGATGAGGGGTCCTCCAGACTCAAGTCTTGAACTCTGACTGCTGGAGGCAGTCCATGCCATCTTTGGATAGCTCTGACTCATATAAGTTCTTCTTTATGTCAAGCCAAGATCTTCATCCCTGTGACACTCCATATCACCACCCATGACCCTAGTTCTGCCCTCTGGGACCAAGATGAACCTTCGCATACCCTGAAGACTCTGATCATGTCCCCTAAGTCTTCTCAGTTATCTTCAACTGATCCTTGGATAAAATGGTTTGTAATCCTCACCCTTCTCTGGATGAGGTTAGTCCAGCTTGTTCTACCTGAAATATGACTCTCAGAACCCTCCAGATATAGTGTATTCAGAGAAGAAGACAGTGAAACTATCAGTATCCTTAATAAAATCTCCCCACTGACTATGCCTAAAGGTTATAAAACTGTGCATACCCTTTAATCCTATAACATCACTATTGGGTCTGTATCCCAAAGAGATCATAAAAAAGGGGAAAGGACCTACTTGTACAGAAATATTTATAGCAGCTCTTTTTTGTGGTGGCAAAGAACTGGAAATCAAGGGGATGCCCATCCATTGGAGAATGGCTGAACAAATTGTGGTACATGTTGGTGATAGAATACTATGGTGTTATCAGAAATTATAAGCAAGATGGTTTCAGAAAAAGCTGGGGGCATTTCTGAGTCAAAATGGCTCCAGAGTAGAAGTAGAGCTCTTATCCTCTCCATTGATCAAGACATAGTGCCTCAAAATGACAAAACCAAAGTCAAACGAGTGAAGGAGTTCCACAGTAGGGCACAGCACGGAAGGTAGGCAAAGTGAGGGCATTTCCATGCTAAAAGGGAGCAAAATTCCCCCCTCCACCCCCCACCCCCCATCATGGGACAAACTTCTAAGTTCTAGGAGGGAGGCTAACTGAGGTCAACACAGACTTACCCCTAAGAGAAACTAGACTCAGAACACTGGGAGGCAAAGGAAACATGGAGATAGAGGGCAGAGCTTGGGGAGAGGGTGTGGCTCACAGCAAAATACCACAGAGAATTGAAAAAAGCCCTTGGGCAAAAACCTCTTTAACCCTCAATACATAGTCATGCCTACCCTCCACACCCAGACCTCTGTGAGGCAATCTGGACACTGTTGAGGACTGGTAAAAATATTCTCAGGGCAAAAACCTCTCCAGAGCCCAATACAAAGATCACCCACATTCCTCACTTAGACATCTGACCAGGAAGGAACAAGGCAATGGCCACCAACTCCCAGGAACTAAAATCCACAAACACGGGGGGGGGGGGGGGGGGGGGGGGGGAAGAAGAAGAAAACCCTAACCCTTGATAATTTTTATGCAGAAAAACCCAGACTAAAGAAGAGACAGCAGAAGATGACAAATAATTAAATACAACCAAACCTTCAAAAAAATGGAAATTGGTCACAAGTTCTTGAAGACTTTAAATCTGAGATTGTGAGAAAAATGGAAGAGATGTGGCAAGAAAAGTGGGAAATAGGTCAAAAAGAAAATAAAAGTTTAAAAGCCAGGATCTCTCACTTGGAAATTGAAGTCCAGAAATCAAATTAAATAATAAGCAAATTGAAGACCATAAATGACCTGCTGGAAGCCATGAATAGCAGAATAGATCACACCAAAAAGGAAAATCAAAAGATCTTAGCTAAAAACCCATCATTATAAACTAGAATTGGGCAAGTAGAAGCCAATGATCTCACAAGACAGCAAGAACTAATAAAGCAAAGTCAAAAGAATGACAAATTAGAAGGCAACACAAAATATCTCATTGAGAGGGTGGTTGACCTGGAAAACAGATCTCAAAGACACAATTTGAGAATCATAGGCCTACCTGAAAACCTGGAAACAAACAGAAACCTTGACATCATACTACAAGAAATTATCCAAGAAAACTTCCCTGAGGTTTTGCAACAAGAAGGAAAAATAAACATAGAAAGAGTCCATAGATCCCCTGCTACACTACATCCTGGAAAAGACAGCCCCCAGGAAAGTAGCTGCAAAATTCAAGAGCTTCCAAGCTAAGGAAAATATTACAAGAAGCCAAAAAGAGACAATTCAGACAGCAAGAAGCACCAATAAAGATTACACAGGATCTAGTAGTCTCCACACTAAAAGACTGCAAGGCTTGGAATACAATATTCAGAAAGGCAAGAGAATTGGGTCTACAACCCACCAAAATTGACTATATACTTCCCAGGCAAAGTATGGGCATTCAACAAAATAGAAGATTTCCAAATATTTGTAAAGAAAAGACCAGGACTAAACAGAAAATGTGACATTGAAATACAAAAACTAAGAGAAATATGAAAAGGTAAATAAGAAAGAGAGGGGTCTTATTTTTTTTCTCTTTAAGGGCCTCAATAAGGCCAAATTGTTTATATTCCTATATGGGAAAATGTTATTTGTAAATCTTGACAATTGTATTCACTATTATAGTAGTTAGAAGAATTATCCATAGATAGAGATGGGGGTACTAAGTGGTTTAAAATCATATATAAAAAGGAAGAAAGAAAGAGAAGCTTGAAGGAATAAGAAAATTAGGATAATCTATACTACACAAAAAGGTACATGGGAGTGGGAGGGGAAGAATACAACTATAATATGGAGAAGAAGAGAGTGCTAAAAGGAAATACATCTAGATCCATTGGGGTATCAAATTCTATCTTACCCTATAGGGAAGTTGAGAGGGGAAAACTAAGGGGGGAAATGGGGAGAGTTTTTAAAAGTAAGGGAAAGAGAGGGGGAAAGGAATTTAATAGACCCTAAAAAATAAAAGAGAAATAAAAAGGAAGGGGGCAGAAAGGGAGGGTGAGGAAGGAAGCAATACTAGGGAGGGAGAGTGTGTGGGTAGCTTTAAAAGACTCCAAAAGAAAAATAAGAGAGGAATAAGAAGGGAGGGGGGAGAAAGGAAAATTAAATAAGGGTAGGGAATAGGGGAGTTGATTAAAAACAGAACACTGGTTTAGAAGGAAATAATGAAAGAAGAAAGGGCAGGACAAGGAGAGAAAATCAAAATGTTGGGGAATACACAGGTAGTAATCATAACTTTGAATGTGAATGGGATACTCACTGATAAAGCAGAAGCAAATAGCAGAGTGGATTAGAAACCAAAATCCTACCATATGGTGTTTACAAGAAACACACATGAGGCAGGTAGACACACACAGGTTAAGGGTCAAAGGCTAGAGCAAAATCTATTGGGCTTCAAATGAGAAAAAGAAGGCAGGAGTTGCAGTCATGATAGCTGACAAAGCCAAAGTAAAAATAGATATGATTAAAAGAGATCGGGAAGGTAATTACATCTTGATAAAAGGCAGTATAGACAATGAGGAAATATCAGTACTAAACATGCATGCACCAAATGGTATAGCATTCAAATTTCTAAAGGAGAAATTAGTGGAGTTGAAGGAGGAAATAGATAGTAAAACTATACTAGTGGGAGACCTGGACCTTCCTCTATCAGATCTAGATAATCAAACCAAAAAATACATAAGAAATAGGTAAGAGATGTGAATGAAATCTTAGAAAAATTAGAGTTAGTAGATATGTGGAGAAAAATATATAGGAACAAAAAGGAATACACCTTCTTTTCAGCAGCATATGGTACATTCATAAAGATTGACCATATACTAGAGCATAAAAACATTGCAAACAAGTACAAAGAGCAGAAATAATAAATGCATCCTTTTCAGATCATAATACAATAAAAATAACCATTAGTAAGGGTACATGGAGAGGCAAATGAAAAATTAATTAGAAATTAAATAATATGATTCTCCAAAATCAGTTAATGAACAAATCATAGAAACAATAATTTCATTTTTAAAAATGATAATGATGAAACCTCCTTTCAAAATCTATGGGATGCAGCCAAAGCAGTACTAAGGGGGAAATTCATATCCTTGAGTTCATATATTAACAAATTAGGGAGGGCAGAAGTCAAAGAATTGGGCATGCAAATTAAAAAACTAGAAAGTGAGCAAATTAAAAATCCCCAGATGAAAACTAAATTAGAGATCCTAAAAATTAAAGAAGAAATTAATAAAATTGAAAGTAAAAGAGCTATTGAATTAATAAACAAGACTAGAAGCAAAAACAAATAAAATAGACAAAGTACTGGTCAATCTAATAAAAAAAAGGGAAGAAGAAAACCAAATTAACAGTATCCAAGATGAAAAGGGAGACCTCAAGTCTAATGAAGAGGAAATTAAGACAATCATTAAAAACTATTTTGCCCAATTATATGGCGATAAATATGGCAATTTAGGTGATATAGATGAATATTTACAAAAATATAAATTGCCTAGATTAACAGAAGAAGAAATAGACTACCACTACCTAAACAGCACCATATCAGAAAAAGAAATTGAACAAGCCATCAAAGAACTCCCTAAGAAAAATCCCCAGGGCCTGATGGATTCACAAGTCAATTCTATCAAACATTCAAAGAACAACCAATCCCAATATTATACAAACTATTTGACATAATAAGCAAAAAAAGAGTTCTAACAAAATTTTTTGTAACACAAATATGGTACTGATTCCAAAGGTAGAAAGATAAAAAATAGAGAAAGAAAATTATAGACCAATCTCTTTATGAATATAGATGCAAACATCTTAAATAGAATACTAGCAAAAAGACTTCAGCAAATGATCACGAGGGTTATTCATTATGATCAAGTGGCATTTATACCAGGAATGCAAGGATGGTTCACTATTAGGAAAACCATTCACATAATTGACCTTATCAACAAGCAAACCAATAAAAATCACACGATTATCTCAATAGATGCAGAAAAAGCCTTTGACAAAATACAACACTTGTTCCTATTGAAAACACTAGAAAGTATAGGAATAGATGGACCTTTTCTAAAAATAATAAACAGTATATATCTAAAACCATCAGCAAGCATCATGAGCAATGGGGATAAATTAGAAGCATTGCCAATAAGATCAGGAGTGAAACAAGGATGCCCATTATCACCCCTATTATTTAACATTGTACTAGAAACACTAGCAGTAGCAATTAGAGAAGAAAAAGAAATTTTAGGTGTTAAAATGAGTAATGAAGAGACCAAGCTATCATTCTTTGCAGATAATATGATGGTCTACTTAAAGAATCCTAGAGAATCAACAAAAAAACTAGTGGAAATAATCAACAACTTAAGCAAAGTAGCAGGAAACAAAATAAACTTACATAAATCATCAGCATTTCTATATACTTCCAACTCAACCCAGCAGCAAGAGTTAGAAAGAGAAATTCCCTTTAAAATCGCCATAGACAATATAAAATACTGAGGAATCTATCTGCCAAGACAAACACAGGAACTATATGAACACAACTACAAAACACTCTCCACACAATTAAAACTAGGTCTAAATAATTGAAAAGAACATTAATTGCTCATGGGTAAGATGAGCTAACATAATAAAAATGACAATCCTACCCAAACTAATTTATTTATTTAGTGCCATACCCATCAAACTACCAAAAAACTTTTTTTACTGAATTAGAAAAACAATAACAAAGTTTATTTGGAAGAACAAAAGATCAAGAATATCAAAGGAAATAATGGAAAAAAATGCAAAGGAAGGTGGCCTAGCAGTACCAGCTCCTAAACTGTACTATAAAGCAGTGGTCATCAAAACAATATGGCATTTTCTATGAGACAGAAGGGAGGATCATTGGAATAGAGTTGGAGTAAGTAATCTCAGCAAGACAGTCTATGATAATTCCAAAGATACTAGCTTTTGGGACAAAAATCCACTATTTGACAAAAACTGCTGTGAAAATTGGAAAACAGTATGGGAGAGATTAGGTTTGGATCAACACCTCACAACCTACACCAAGATAAATACAGAATGGGTGAATGACTTGAACATAAAGAAGGAAACTATAAGTAAATTGGGTGAATACATAATAGTATACTTGTCAGATCTTTGGGAAAGGAAAGATTTTAAGACCAAGCAAGAGTTAGAAAAAAATTACAAAATGAAAAATAAGTAATTTTTATTACATTACATTAAAAAGGGTTTGCACAAACAAAACCAATGCAAGGAAAATTAGAAGGGAAGCAATAAATTTGGAACAATTTTTATAACAAAAACCTCTGACAAAGGTCTAATCACTCAAATTTATAAGGAGCTAAATCAAATGTACAAAAAAACTAAGTCATTCCCCAATTGATAAATGGGCAAGGGACATGAAAATAGGCAATTTTCAGATTAAAATCAAAACTATTAGTAAGCACACGAAAAAGTGTTCTAAATCTCTTATAATCAGAGAAATGCAAATCAAAATAACTCTGAGGTACCACCTCACATCTAGCAGATTGGCTAACATGACAGCAAAGGAAAGTAATAAATGTTGGGGTAGATTTGGCAAAATTGGGACATTAATTCATTGCTGGTGGAGTTGTGAATTGATCCAACCATTCTGGAGGGTAATTTGGAACTATGCCCAAAGGGTGCTAAAAGACTGCCCTTTGATCCAGCCATAGCACTGCTAGGTTTGTACCCCAAAGAGATAATAAGGAAAAAGACTTGTACAAGAATATTCATTGCCACACTATTTGTGGTGGCAAAAAATTGGAAAATGAGGGGATGCCCTTCAATTGGGGAATGGCTGAACAAATTGTGGTATATGCTGGTGATGGAATACTACTGTGCTAAAAGGGATGATAAACTGGAGGAATTCCATGGAGACTGGAACAACCTCCAGGAATTGATGCAGAGTGAAAGGAGCAGAAGCAAGAGAACATTGTATACAGAGACTGTTGATACACTGTGGTAAAATCGAATGTAATGGGCTTCTCTACCAGTAGCAATGCAATGATCCAGAACTATTCAAAGGGACTTATGAGAAAGGACACTATCCACATCCAGAGGAAGAACTGTGGGAGTAGAAACACAGAAGAAAAACAACTGCTTGATCACATGAGTCGATGGGGATATGACTGGGGATGTAGACTCTAAATAATCACCCCAGTGCAAATATTAATAATATGGAAACAGGTCTTGATCAATGACACATGTTAAATAAACCCAGTGGAATTGCACATTAGATATGAGAAGGGGTTGGGAGAGGGGAGGGCAAGAACATGATTCTTGTAACCATGGAAGAATATTCTAAACTATCTAATTAAATAAATTTTTCAAAAAGAAAAGAAAAGAAAAAGCTGGGGAGATCTTCATGAACTGATGCAGAGTGAAATGAACAGAACCAAGAGAATATTATACATAGTAACAGCAATATTGGGAAATTATTATCTATGAAAACTTGGCTACTCTCAGCAACACGGTGCTCTGGAACAATCCTGAAAGATTTATGACAGGGAATGCTATCCACCTCTAGAGAAAGAACTGTTGGAATTGTCTTTCACATCAGTGTATTTATGATTTTATCTTGGGGTTTGGGTTTTGCATGAGTGTGCTCTTACAGCAATGACCAATATGGAAGTATGTTTTGCATGATAATAAAAATAAAATAAAAATGAGTAATAAAGTCTCACCACCCATACCAGCTCCAAAATATAACTGGAGGCTCTCTACAAGGTTGCAAAATAGGAAACAAACATAGGAAACAAATCACATAATAACTCCATCACCAAGTCTACTTCTGAAGTCTTAGCAGGATGAGTCCCATCACCAGCAGACATCAGAGAAAGACTCTGCTGGAAACAAGATTCCCTTCCTAAACGCAGTGTGTCCATAATGCAATCCAACACTTCCAGTATGGTCTGACCAAGGCAGAGGGCTTCCTTTCTGGATATTAGGCATCTATGAATGGTGTCTATAATACTAATCACTCTTTTGGCTTACAAGCTCACACCATTGATAGCACATTGAGTGTATAGTCTATTTACAAACTCCAGATCTTTCTTTCACACAAACAGCTCCCTAGTCATACCTACCCCCACCCAATATGATTTTTTTTAACCCTTGATTTTTTTTTAAATAAGCCTTTACCTTTCCATCTTAGAATCAATACTGGGTATTGGTTCCAAGGCAGAAGAGTGGTAAGGGCTAGGCAATAGGGGTTAAGTGACCTGCCCAGGGTCACACAGTTGGGAAGTGTCTGAGGTCAGATTTGAACCAAGGACCTCCCATCTCTAAGCCTGGCTCTCAATCCACTGAGTTACCCAGCTGCCTCCAACCCTTGATTTTTTAAAAACCCTTACCTTCTGTCTTAGAATCAGTACTAAATATTGGTTTCAGGTCAGAAGAGCAGTAAAGGCTAAGCAATTGGGGTTAAGTGACTTGCCCAGGATCCAAAGTAAACAACTTTATATTTGCCCCAATGAAAATCTGCTGAATAGGGCCCGTTTTTCTAAATCAGGGGCTTTTCACTTGGGGCTTACAGACTGGCCCTCCTCCAAAGGATACATGGATAGATCTTAGTGGGACAGGTGGAGGGGGCGGAACACTGATTTTGTTTTTTTTAATATTTTATAACTTTTTCCATGTGATTACTTTTCTTTGCAAGCCTATTATTTCTCTTTTTGTATTTAAAAACCTTATTCTGAGAAGGGATCTATAGGCCTTACAAGACTGTTAAATGGGTCTATGACAAAAATGCTAAGAATCCCTATTCTGGTCTTAAAAAAAGGTATTTTTGACTCCTGTTTCTATCACCCAACATGTTAACTAGCCTTACTTTCATTTGACCCAAGAGAAATAGTATTGGTTTGGGAGTCAGAGGACCAATATTCGAATCCAGTTTCTGTCAGTTTAAGTAAACTCTCTGGACTTCGATAACCATAATATCCTATAAAATGAAGGAGACAATTTCAATGACTTCTAAAATCCCCTCTAGCTCTAAATCTATGATCCCAACATTCTGCGATCCCCACTTTCATCCAAGTCACTGGAGTTAAAAAGAGCATTAAGTTGAGATATTTAGTTTGCTTAATTTAAGCTCTAAGCAATATATTTTGAATCAATAAATTTTTCATTCCAGTTTTTTTTAATGCTATGATAATACATATATAACACAGATCAAATTGCTTACAATCTCTGAGAGGAGGTAGGGAAAGAGACAATTTGGATCTTATAATTTTGGAAAAGGTATGTTGAAAATTGTCATTACATGTAATTGGAAAATAAAATCTTTTTTTTTTTTAATGCTGAAAGACAAAACCAAGGCCAAAATCTTATCTTGGGCCAAAACCTCCACAAGGGGGTATCCTGGCTCCACAAATCTGAGCAAGCAACTTTACCCAACTAGGTCTCCATTTTCTCTATATAAGAATAACAACTCCCTTGCTATTCCTATCTCCTACTTCTATAGTGAGGAAGTGATTCAGAGCAGCAAAATAATGCAGTGGTTAGAAGAATACGCCTAGAAGATCTGAGTCAAATGTGAACTCAGACATTCACTAGCTGTGTGACCTTGGGCAAATGATATAATCTCTGTTTGCCTCAGTTTCTTCATCTATAAAATGGGAATAATAACAGAACCTACCTCTCAGAGTTGCTATGAGGATCAGATGAGATAATAATTATAAAGCACTTAGCACAGTGCCTGGCACATAATAAATGCTATATAAATATTAGTTTTTATCATTTGTAAACCTTAAAGTGTTATCAATACAGGCATGGCCAATGAGAAGGAGGCTGATAGGTAGAGCAATGTTTGTCCATAGTGATTATTAAAACAGATATACCCCAAGGCTAGAGGCAGTGGAGGGTTTGTCCAGAGGAAGAGAAGGAAATAAGGTTGGAAAAATAAACAAAGTAAGGCATTTAGACTTCATTCCAAAAGAAAAGAGGTACCTGGAGTTGGGAGGTCCTTGGTTCAAATCTGGCCTCAGACACTTCCCAGCTGTGTGACCCTGGGTAAGTCACTTGACCTCCATTACCTAGCCCTTATCTCTCTTCTACCTTGGAATCAATACACAGGTTTAATTCTAAGACAGAAGGTAAGGGAGAAAGAAAGAAAGAAAGAAAGAAAGAAAGAAAGAAAGAAAGAAAGAAAGAAAGAAAAGAAAGAAAGAAAGAAAGAAAGAAAGAAAGAAAGAAAGAAAGAAAGAAAGAAAGAAAGAAAGAAAGAAAGAAAGAAAGAAAGAAAGAAAGAAAGAAAGAAAGAAAGAAAGAAAGAAAGAAAGAAAGAAAGAAAGAAAGAAAGAAAGAAAGAAAGAAAGAAAGAAAGAAAGGAAGAAAGAAAGGAAGAAAGAAAGGAAGAAAGAAAGGAAGGAAGAAAGGAAGGAAGAAAGGAAGGAAGAAAGGAAGGAAGAAAGAAAGGAAGAAAGAAAGAAAGAAAGAAAGAAAGAAAGAAAGAAAGAAAGAAAGAAAGAAAGAAAGAAAGAAAGAAAGAAAGAAAGAAAGAAAGAAAGAAAGAAAGAAAGAAAGAAAGAAAGAAAGAAAGAAAGAAAGAAAGAAAGAAAGAAAGAAAGAAAGAAAGAAAGAAAGAAAGAAAGAAAGAAAGAAAGAAAGAAAGAAAGAAAGAAAGAAAGAAAGAAAGAAAGAAAGAAAGAAAGAAAGAGGGCACCTTTGAAGATGCCTGACTCAACAACACCCCAGGAATCTCTAAGGACAAACTAAAAAAAAATTAAAATGAAAGCTAACTATCCAATACAAAATTACTTTTAATTCAATATTAATATGTACAATTATGTGTCGTGTTATTTTTCCTTCACTACAATTCAATATTCTTGTATAAGTGAATTAAAAGTAATATATGATTATAGTAACTCAGTAAAACAAAATTACATATATGCCCCAATTAGTCCTTAGTGGTATCTGGTGTCCCCACAACCATCTCACCTACTTAGGATTTTTGTGGGGTTTATATGCCTTCACACAGGTTCTTGTCCCACAAGACCATCCCATCTGCTGGGCAGCCAAGGCATGAGGCTTAGGAATTTGGCAGAGGCGGCCTCACCCAGCAGTCTGACTAATCCTGGTGACTTCATCTACTCGTGAATTTTAGCAATCTCTCATGGCCCAAGCCTCGTGCTCTTGTGAAGAGGCTCTCAGGGAAATCTCCTCTCGACTCTCCCTTCCCTTCTTCATAACTGTGGCAGAGGTCAGAGCTGGGGACTGGAATCTCCGACTTTCTCCTCCAGTGTAAAGCATTGGCTCATAGACCATACAGAATTTCAGAGCTGGAAGAGTTCTTAAAACACAGAACGTAGAATGTCCAAGCTGAAAGGAAGCTTAGGACATGCCAGATCAGAGATGTCAGACCTGGGAGGGTCCTGAGAACATAGAATCGCAGAGCTGGAAAGGAACTTATATCACAGAGCCCTAAATGGTAGAGTTGGGGGGAATCTTAGAGATTATGTAGTCTAAACTCCTCATTTTAGAAGAAACTGAGATCCAGAGTAACCTCTCTGAGGACCAAAGATGAAGTTCCTCATCCTAGTTAATAATAATTAGCAGAGTTCTGATTCAAACCAAGTCTCCTGACTTTAAAATCCAGTGACATTTACAGTACCAAGTATAGAAATGGGGAGAAAGTGATTAGTGAGCTTGGGGGAATTATTTAAAATCTCTGAGAGATTAACTGAGGCTAATAAGCCTCAGTTTCCTTGTTGGCAAAATGGGAATAATGCTCTATACAGTTCCTACCCCTCAGGATGGTTGTCAGAATGAAGTGAGATAATATAAAGGGTGTCCCCAAAGACTTAGGGTAATGTTAACCTCTCACAGCTTAAAAATTGTCCTAAGACTTGAGGAACACTCTATACAGTATAAGTGCTTTGAAACCATTAAAATGGAAAGAGAAGGGGCAGCTGGGTAGCTCAGTGGATTGAGAACCAGGTCTAGAGATGGGAGGTCCTAGGTTCAAATCTGGCCTCAGACACTTCCCAACTGTGTGACCCTGGGCAAGTCACTTGACCCCCATTGTCTAGCCCTTACTGCTCTTCTTCCTTGGAACCAATACATAGTATTGATTCCAGGATGGAAGGTAAGGGTTTTAAAAAAATGGAAGAGAACAGGCATTTATTAAGCACCTTCTATGTACTAGGCACTCTAAGTGCTTTACAAATATTATTTCTTTAATCCTCACAACTCTCCTGACTAGTCGGTGCTATTATGTTCCCATTTTACAGTTGAGGGAACTGGGGTAGACAGAGAATGATCATATAACTGGGATCATATAACTAGGACATATCTGGGGCTGGATTCAGGTCTTCCTGGTCCAGAGTTCTATCCATTGTGCCACTAACTTCCTCAAGTACTATACAAATGTCCACTCTTAGGACTGTGGATCCTGACTAGAGAAAATTTAGGATGTGGACAGTTCCGTGGCCAGCCTGAAGTAGACAAGAAGAATGGAGGAGGCAAAGGTGGTCTTTGAGTACTGGCTTCCCCTTTCTTCCTCATTCTTTTCTTGACCATCATTTCAAGATCTTCCATCACCTTCACTCTCTACTCCTTCCCCTCCCTCTTCCTTCAAAGAAACGGAGAGCTATTGGTGGGGGAAAGAAGGAAGAAGATGGAGAGGTAGGAAGGAATGGAATGGAAGACAGCCACAGGTCAGCGGAAAACCCCCTACGAGGTAACAGCCAGGATACCTGAGCTCCACTCTTGTTCTGCCAGCTCCATGTTCTAAACTCCTCCCTATCGTTCTATTTTCGGAAGTACAAGAAACTTTGGGAAAGCCACTTCCCCTGCCCCCTTTCCTGCCTGTAATATGAGGAGGGATGAGGGTTCTAGGGTCCAGTTCCAATATTCAAAGTTCTATATTCTAAGAATCCTCCCACCCACCCGTTCTAGCATTCTGTGTTCTAAGGTCCAGCTCTAATATTCTGTGTCCTAAGATTCCACCCACCCACCCAACTCCAGCATTCTGTGTTCTACAGTCCGGCTCTACATTCTAAAATCCTCCCCTAGCTTTAGTTCTAAGGTCTGTGCTCCAAGTTCTCAGATCCTCCCTCACTAACACTCTATTTTGGGAGGTGCAAGAGTTGACACTTTAAAGCAACAACCGAAAGGAAACGCTGCTGATGTCCCAGACGGGCTCCCGGGACAAGAAAGGCCAATCTTATTTCTAGCGCCGAGCCTCTGGATGCGATGAGTGAGTTGTGCCACGCTCCCTGCTCCAGTAACCCCTTCTCCCCGAGGAGCCAGCCAGGGTGACTGACATTTCTCCCCTGCCCTGTGACTAATTTAGGCAAAGGGAAGCTATTTCTAAAAGGGGCTGAGGAACAGGTGCAGCTGCCACAAGACATTCTCCTGCCCCCAGAAATGGCCCTGCCTTCCTGATTGGTCAGGAGCAGGAGGGGACCCCCTTCTTAGCTCCGCCCCGCAGAGGCCCAAGGTGAAATTCCTGGAGCTATAAAGTCAGGCCAGGAGGTTTTCTCAATGAAGTAGTAAAGGGGGGGCACGGAGCGGCCGAGGAGAAGGAGAGAAGGCCAGGAGGGGAGCCCAAGGAGACTTCACCAGGAGGACAGGCTTGACAATCTAGTCTTTTCTTTTGTTCAGGTGGCCTCCCACTCCTCCTGCCCCCTGGCACCGCCCCGCTCCATCTCTGCCACCACTCCCCACCCACAGCGGGAACAGAGGATGAAGTACATCATTGGCATTGGAGGGTGAGTGTCGCTCAGACCTGGCTTTTCCCCCTCAGGCATGCTCAAGACTTAGGGAAATTCATGGGCTGGGGTGGAGGGGGAAGAAGAGAAGGCTGGGAAGATGCTTGGATCCGTTAGAGAGCTCCCATCGTTCAGGAGGTCCCGTTCAAGGACCACCTCCGTGTGGTCTTCAGCAAGCCCCTTTCACCCTCTGGACCTCATTTTCCTCATCTGTATAATGAAAAGATTGAACTAAGATCATAAATTTAGAACTGGAGAGGAAAGGGCAAATAGGTTGCTCAGTGGATGGAGACCCAAGACTAGGGATGAGAGGTCATGGATTCAAATATGACCTCAGATACTTCCTAGCTGTGTGACCCTGGGTAAATCACTTCCATTGCCTAGCCCTTGCCACTTTTTCTGCTTTGGAACCACTATATGCTATTGATTCTAAGGCAGAAGGGAAGGATTAAAAAAAAAAAAACTAGAAAGGAATCCAGAGATAATTCTTGTCCAATCCCCTCAGTTTACAAATGAGGTCCCTAGAAGGAAAGAGACTCTCTCCCAAGGTGACACAGAGAGTAAATGACAAAGGTGGGATTCAAACCCAGCTCCTCTGATTTCAGACCTGCCATCCTCTCCACTGCCCCCTCACTCCTATTCCCCACTTACTGACTCTAATCAGAAACTTTCTCAGGCTCCTTCTGGCTCGTTCAAGCTGTGTGTCTTTGGGTTGATTGCTTTCCTTCTCTAAGACTCCATTTTATCACCTACATTAAGGGGATAATAATATCTAGACTACCCAGCTCAGAAGGACCAGGGAAGGAATGAGCTTGGGAAAGCTTTCAGTGCTATAGAGAAAGGTGAGCTGGCATGAAGGCAATCTGCCAAAATGATGCCGGAGCTGAATATCAGGACCCTAGAGAGGGATTTCATTGGAATTTCACAATTCCATTAGGGAGGGTATGCTGGTATGGTTTGGGGGGACTTTTCCCCCACAACTGACACCATCGAGGGCTAAGATAGACACTCTGGAGTCTGGGAAATTATTGAAAGTGGAGGTAATTGGGTGGTTCAGTAGATAGAGAACCCATCCTGGAAACAGAAGTTCAAATCTGGCTTCAGATACTTCCTAGCTCTGTCACCCTGGGCAAGTCAATTTATAACCCCATTTGCCTAGCCCTTGCCCTTCTTAGAGTTGTTAGTAGAATAGAAAGTAAGGGTTTAAAAAGAAGGTACTCTGAGGAGGATAAGAAGAGGAGTGAGGGTCCCGTTGGATCAGAGGAGCTCTTTGGGGGGAAAGAAGAAAGAGTAGAGGGTGGAACAGGAGTCTCACTACAGGGTTGAAGGGGTTGCTCTGGGGAGAATATTAAAAATATCAAGTGGGGAGGGCAGGGGTGCTGGGGGGTCAAGGAAGGGCAGAGCAGGTGATGTGGTCCCCAGACAGAGCCATCTCCTGGGATGAGGAGGTTAATGGGGGAGTCCTTTAGTCTCCAGGAGCCAGAGGATTCAGTGGATGGAGTCAGGGCAGGGGATGCTTTCCTAACAGGGAGACAAGAACCTCTTAGATGGAGAGAGAGGAAGGGAAGAGATAGATGTAAAAGGGAAAGGCTCAGCGGTCAGCCTCACTGAGGCTCCTTCCATCTAGATTCAGAGAAGGCAGGGGGAGTGCTCTGAAAAAGGCAGGAGATCCCAGAGGTGGGGGTGACGGTGTCCCAGTTGGCCATGCGGACTGTTAAGATACTGATCTGTCCCTCCCTGGGACAAGATGCAGCTTTTCACTCTAGTCAGTGCAGCAGGACCAGTGAGGGAAAGGAGCTGAGCTAGTCTCCATTTTTATTTAGTGTAGAATACTAGAATCTAAGGAAAGAAGGGGGAAGGAAGGTGCTCGGAAGCAAGGTAGATAGATATTCAGTCAATCCTTCCTCAGATACTCTAGCTGTGTGGTCTTGGGCAAGTCTCTTAGCTTCCCTCAGCCTCAGTTTCCCCATCTGTAAAAGAGAGTTAATAATAGCACTTAACTCCCAGAGTTATGGTGAAGATCAAATGAGATAATATTTGTAAAGCATTTCATAAAGCTAAAAAATATTTTAAGAAAGAAATAGTTTTTAGGGTAACAGATTCAAATTACACACACTTTACGTGGTGCTGGGCACATAGTAGGTACTTCATAAATATTTGTTTCCATCTTTCCTTTTACTCCATACTTGAAAAAGTACAGTTAGGAGGAAAGAGCACTGAATCCAGAGTCAGAAGTCAAATTCTGGATCTGATATTTCCCATGTGACCTTGGTCAAATCACTTAACTTCCCTGGACCTCAGTTTCCTCATCTGTAAAATGGCCACTTCTGAGACCCTTTCTTTCTAGCTCTAATTCTGTCATCCTATTTTCTCTATGCATCTATAATATCCAATAATATTTTATTTTATTATTAACTTATATATTATATTATATTTTTATTTTATTATTTTTTCTTTTATTATTTGATTTTTATTACACATTATATAATGGCAGTTAGGTGGCACAGTAGATAGAGCTCTGGACCTAGAATCAGGTTCAAATCTAGCCCCACATATGTACTAGCCATGCAGACTTAGGCAAATCAGTTAAACCTTATTTGCCTCAGTTTTCTCATCTGTAAAAACATTTATATAGCCTTTTAAAGTATGTAAAGCACTTTACACATATGCAAAAAATACATATAAAATCTCAATTAACCCTAACAATAACCTTGATTAGTAGGTGCTATTATTATCTTCATTTTACAGATAAGAAAACTGAGGGGGCAGCTGGGTGGCTCAGTGGATTGAGAGTCAGGAGATCCTAGAGACAGGAGATCCTAGGTTCAAATCTGGCCTCAGACACTTCCCAGCTATGTGACCCTGGGCAAGTCACTTAACCCCCATTCTAGCCCTTACCACTCTTCTGCCTTAGGGTTAAAAAAAAGAAAAGAAAGAAAGAAAACTGAGGCTGACAGAGGTTAAGTGGCTTGTTCCATGGCATACAGGTAGTATTAAACTTAATATAAAATAAAATAAAAGTGAGAGAAGTCATCTAAAAAGTGAAAACTTGGTGATGTGGCAACCTTTCCCATCAAATTTGTATGACAGAATTAGAAACAGATTCTTTTTAAGTAGGTGTTGTTCTGAACACAAAAAGCCTTTAGTTAGCTTTTCTTAAACATTTGGCTCAGAAGATGGGATTCTGTTGTGTTGGGTAGCCACCTGTTACTCTTTCTGCTTTTTAATAGACCAATGACTTCTTTGGGAGAGTCGGATAGCAAAGTAGATAGAGTGCTAAACCTAAAGTCAGGAAGACTCATTTTGAGTTCAAATCCAATCCTAGACTTACTAGCTGTGTAATCCACTTACCCCTATTTGCATTAGTTTCCTCATCTGTAAAATGAGCTAGACAATCCACTTAACCCTGTTTGCCTCAGTTTCCTCATCTGTAAAATGAGCTGGAAAATCCACTTCACCCTGTTTGCCTCAGTTTTCTCATCTGTAAAATGAGCTGGAGAAGGAAATGACAAACTACGCCAGTATTTTTGCCAAAAAAACCTCAAATGGGGCCATGAATAGTCAGACAAGTCTGAAAATGACTGACTATGACTTCACTGAGTTTAGGGAGGGCCCAGGAGGCAAATATGTGTGTATTGGGGTTTTTTTAACCAATACAGATTGGCACCTGGACCATAGTTTGTAGTGTTATATAGTTGCTCGAGGGACAATTTGTTCAAGGCCATGTCATCAGTCAGAGATGACACTTAAGCCAAGCACACCTCTACCTCCTGCGCCATTAAACCTTCTTCATTTCTTTTCCTTTTAAATTCATCATATTCTTGCATCAACATGGCCTCTCCCCTTCCTGAGGATCCAGGCTGGACTATTGTTGAGCACCATGTGGTATCATTTTGAAAGAGAATGCACGCTAAATTCAATGCACCAGATGTCCATCCATCTTTAATAAAGGAAAACAGAGAAATTCAGCATCATGAGGGTGGCATCGCTCCATTCTGCTTGCTTATCCTCAATGTCTGGTGTATAGTAGCAGCTAAATAGTCTTAAAATGAATTAATGAATGAAAGAATATCATCCGTTACTGTGTCAAAGTCATTTCCTAGAAAAATGCTAAAGGCCACGATTTCGGTCAGGGCTCATACCAGGCATCTCCAAAGTCTTAGTGCGATCTGAAGCTCCCTTGAGCTTTTGAAGCTTAAGATTTGGGATCCTCTATATGGCACGAGCAATACCCGATTGTAATCCTCTTTCCTTAGTATGACCAATGGTGGAAAAACCACGCTGACCAACAGACTCATCAAAGCATTACCAAACTGCTGTGTGATCCACCAGGATGACTTTTACAAGGTAAGTATTCCAAGCCCAGAGAGGGTCACCTTGTCATCTAGCCTTTAGCCCAGGCTGTGGGAGAGTTTCTCTAGACAGAACAGAAGAAAGGAATGTAGGAGACCATGGCTATTAGCAGTCATATCAAGAGTGTGACAACCTAGAACATGATTGGTATTCCAGTCTAGATTACCATCAGCGTTCTAGCCTAGAACAATGTCAATATTCCATCCTAGAATGTCATCAGCATTAGTAGGAGTCGTAGTAATAATAATAGCAAGCAATATATAGCACTTTTAAGGTTTGTGGAGCACTTTATATTTATTATTTCATTTGCTATCTCATTAGTGTTCCAGATTAAAAAGATGTTAATTTCTTACTTAGAATAAATAGTTTGCTGTCCTAAAATAATGTCAGTTTCATGGGAGGATTTAGAACTGAGTCCATTGGTGTTCCAGCCTAGAGTCCAGGTGCTCTGACTCCAAATTCAACATTTTCCCCATCATCCAAGGCAACCCCCTACCCCTGAACAGGAATCTGCTCTACAGAACCTACAGTAGCAGGGTTAGGTTGGAGGAAAACTGAAAGGCTGACCTAGTGAGAATTTTCCATCAGCAGCTACTTCTAGCAGTTTGAGACTTTAATATAAGGTGGGTTCTGAGAATGGTGTCTGGCTCCATCCCTCCACTTCTAGAGCTAGCCTAGTCATATCTCACCTACACCCCAAGCCCTCCACATGTACACATGCCCCATCCTCAGCCCGGAGCCCCCAAGGATGGGCTTTAGAGAAGGAGCAAAAGAGAGAAGAGGAATCCAGTCAGGGGAAGAGAGTCAGAGAGCCAACAAGAGGAGAGGAGTAGATCTCCTATGGCAGTAGTTGCAGTGAACACAACCTATTGCAGATCTTGTCCCCTCTGGCTATGAGCACTTTTAGCACCTTGCCTCCCCCTAACCACACACACACACACACACACACACACACACACACACACACCCTACTTCAGGGATCTGGCTGTACCTATGATGTTAAAAGGGACTGTGGGGGCAGCTTGGTGGCTCAGTGAATACAGTACCAGAGAAGGAAGGAAGGAAGGAAGGAAGGAAGGAAGGAAGGAAGGAAGGAAGGAAGGAAGGAAGGAAGGAAGGAAGGAAGGAAGGAAGGAAGGAAGGAAGGAAGGAAGGAAGGAAGGAAGGAAGGAAGGAAGGAAGGAAGGAAGGAAGGAAGGAAGGAAGGAAGGAAGGAAGGAAGGAAGGAAGGAAGGAAGGAAGGAAGGAAGGAAGGAAGGAAGGAAGGAAGGAAGGAAGGAAGGAAGGAAGGAAGGAAGGAAGGAAGGAAGGAAGGAAGGAAGGAAGGAAGGAAGGAAGGAAGGAAGGAAGGAAGGAAGGAAGGAAGGAAGATTACAATGCTAAGGCCTAACTAGCTCCTCCAAAGGGCCTCAGGTCATCCTGAATTTCTGTGGTTCCTAGCTCTACCATTTCTACTAACCAATGGCAGAGTCCTAGAGGAAGGTGTCCTAGACCCCAGTTTCAGATGCCTAGTCCCAAAGTCCTGCCCATTCCCCCTGTCCTGATCTGGATACCACGTGGATGATGACTACCACTATAAGGATTCTCTGCCCTTTGATAGCTACCTGTCTGACTCTCCACAAACCCTACAACTTCTCTCTATTTTAGGGAGATAGAAGTGGGCTGGCTTGATATATGAATAAAATAGGCAAACCCCAGAAATATAATCTGAGGAGTATTTCTCTTCCTCCATTTCCCCCCAAAAAAGCCTCCTTTATACAATGTCTGGTAAAATTTCCATTGCTCAGTACTTTAGCTTCTCTGAAGTCCTGTTGCCTTCAACAGCTTTGTCTAGTGACCATCTGATGATGGTCAGAGTTAGCTGTATAGTGATGGGAAAAAATAGATCTAGAATTGGAGGATCTGGGTTTAAATTCCAGTTGTAACTAATTACTTACTAGTTATATGACTATAGAGGAATCCCTTCTCTTCTCTGCTTACCCTCTCTTCTTCACTATAAAACGAGGGGGTACCCATAGAATTTAAGCTCCTTGAGGGGCAGGGCTATCTCATTTTTGTGTTTGGGTGCCCAGTGTCTATCTAGCAAGATTCCTGGTATAACAGGTACTTAATAAATGCTGATTATTTTAAAATATGAGGGGGTTGGACTAGATGCTGTTTAAAGTCCTTTCAAGCTCTAAATCTTATGATATTGTGGTCATCCCGAGATTTTTAGGGGACTGATAATTCTGAGTTTGTAGCAATGTTTTATTGCTCACTATATTTCAGCCACAAGATCAAATAGAAGTCGGGGAAGACGGCTTTAAGCAATGGGACGGTAAGGACAGTGTCTGCTCTAGGAAGTGTTTCTTTTTTTTTCTGTCTTCTTTGATGTGTAGAAATGTTTCTAGCTACTGGTACACATTCTACATTTATGTGTGCCCATGCATCCAAGGGCCTTCACTCATCTCCTCTTTTTCTGTCTTCCCTTTATCTCCCAGTGCTAGAATCTTTGGACATGGAAGCCATGCAGAACACGGTCCTCGCGTGGCTAAATAACCCTATGAAGTTTGCCCGCACACATGGGATCAACATCCTGCCCAACTCCCAGGAGTCTGGCTCCAATGACACCCACATCCTCATTGTGGAAGGCTTCTTGCTCTACAGTTACAAGTAAGAGGCAAGAGCCATTCCCAGAATTCATTCTGTTTCCATCTTGCTTGAACAAGGTCTGTCCATTTCCCAAGCCTTGACTCAGGGATCTAGAATTTCCTCCAGAACACCAACTCAGATCACTATCCATCAACACTTTAGAAGATAATACTCACAAACGGCCACAAACCCCAAAAATCAACACCTGAGAGCCATTCTTTGAGTGGGTGATAAGAACTTTCTCTCCTGGGATTAGCTAGACACAGCCACCACTGACCCCTACTCAAAGCCATTACATCCTGGTAGGAACCTACTAAACCTTCACTGCTATAGCCTTTGAGAATCCCTAGACCTGCCCACAGGCGTACTGGTAAACACTGATTGTTTCCCTTTTTGAAAAAATATGCATAGAACCTACTCATAGTTTCATCTGCATTATTAACATTTTCTCTATCACTTCTTAAGTCTTGACAATCTATCTAATTAAGTCCCGATTTATAAAATTTGCCAATTTCCAAGGTCTAAATGCTCATCCTGAACATTTAACAATCGGCTCTCAAAGAACTGGTTCAAGTTGGCTGCAGTACACTCCTGTCTGCAATGAAGAGGACTTGGGTGACGCTTTCTAAACCCTTTGTACTTGGAGGTCATTGAACAGAGTTCTGGATTTGGAATGAGAGAACCTGGGTTCAAAATTCACATACTATTTGTATGATCTCTGGACATTACCAAACCTCTCTGGGCCTCAGTTCCTCAATTGTAAAATAAGGAATTTGGACTTGATGACTTCCCTTCCAACTGTGACTGTATGATCTGGTGATGATGATAATGATGATGTGTTCTGTATTAGTATTATATTAAGAATAGAACTTTAGTGAATCTCTGTTCAATGAGGCAGCATGGCATGGTGGAAAGAACCTTGGTGGAAAGAACTATTAGAGGACCTGGGTTCAAATTTCATCTCTGAGGCATTGGATAAGTCCCTTAATATCCCTGGGTCCTTAGTTCCTTCATCTGTAGAATAAGAACTTCATATTAAATGGCCTCTCTGGTCCCTTCTAGCCCTAGACCTTTGGTCCTATGATACCAGAGTCTCCTCTGATGCTTCTTCCTAGCATGGAGGTGACCCTAGGTTTGTGGAAGTTGGGCCAGTGGAGGCCCAGCCACTGTGGAATCTACCAAGCTAGAGAGGTCTTAGGTCCAGCCTGGTAATGGTCCACTGTCTGATGCCCAGCCTTGCTAAGTAAGGGGAGTCTCATCAGCTCAGGGAACTATCTATTAAGACAGGGATGAGAGTGTGTCCATAAAGTGCACATCCACACTGAGGACACCATGAAGTCCTATCCCAGAAAAAATTTCAACTAATCAGCAGCACCCTTATATCTCTACAATATCTGCTTTTTTAAAAAACTGGGGTAGTTAGGTGGTTCAGTAGATCGAAAGTCAGGCCTGAAGATAGGAGGTTCTGGGTTCAAATGTGGCCTTGATATTTCAGAGTTGTGTGACCCTGGGCAAGTCACTTAACCCCAGTTGCCTAACCCTTACTATTCTGGAATGAATTCCAAGACAGAAGAAGGTAAGGGTTTAAAAGTAATTTTAAAAATTAAGTCTAAGAATTTAAGAAAAAGACAAAAAAACTATACATTTTGGTTATTGAAAACAAAATTCCTCATCTCAATGGCTTCCAGGAGATGCCTTACATAAGATAAATCATAAAGACCCAAATCCTTCAAACTCTGACTTTATGGCTTAGCCTGTCCCCTTAGGCAAGACCCATTCCCTCTCTGGGCCTGAGTTTCTTCATCCATAAAACAAGGCATTTGGACCTGATTAAGGAGGTCTAAGAGCCTTGCCATCTCTGACATTCTATGGATTTATTTCCCATTTCTCCAAGACCTAAAGAGGAATTCCTCATGGGAGTGAAGCGATGCTGTCCATAAAATCCCAGGGGCAACTGGAGTATGCTCTCTCCCCTTTGGAAACTCCAGCAAATCAAGGAAGAAAGGATTGCTGGTGGCAGCCTGCTTGGAGCTTTTTCTGGGAAGGCTTCAAGACTTACTGGTAGATTTCAGTTAATTGCCTGGGAACCCCTGTCCTTTGCCTATAGCCTTATAATCACTATTTGATGTTCAATACAAGGACAAAACACTCCGCAGAACCTTCAAAGACAGCTTGACTATGTTCACTGTATCTTAGCAAAAAAGAAGAGTAAATTGCTAACTTTTTGAGCAATTATTGAAAAAATAAATGCGACTCCCAATTAATTCTCCTTCAACCAGAAATTTCAATTACCCAGAATGCCTGGTTCCCCAAACACTCTAATCCAAGTTTTTCAAAGCTGCCTATTGAGTTTGCATTTGAACTTGTTAAAAGGCTTTGGACCCTCTGTCAATGAAAGTTCACAATACATCAAGTCGGTGGGCCTAAACCCACTGTAAAGATAGAAAATTGAGACCCAAATAGGTTAGCCAATTTACCAAAAATCATCCAAGAAATCTGTGGCCAAACCCAGTTGCTCCAGTGCCTGAATGAATCCCAACAGGCTGTCTCCTCTCCTCCATAAGGAAGATTCAGCCTCTATTTTCCCATCCTATATCACCCTTGTCCTTGTCCTCCCACAAATCCTCCATAGAGAATGTACTCTATTTGCTAGAGGCCTTCCAATGGTGGGTTTTTAAAATTTTTTTAGTTGACATTTTTATTTAATTAATTAATTTAGAATATTTTCCCATGGTTGCAAGATTCACATTCTTTCCCTGTCCTTCCCCAACCCCCCTCCCATAGCCGATATGTAATTCCTCTGGGTTTTACATGTGTCATTGATCAAGACCCCCAAATGGTGGATTTTTAAAAATGTTTTATAAGATGAAATCCAGTAGCTAAAAAAGATATTTAATTGCCTTAATTTAAAAATTAAAACTTTAGATTTCCTTACTGGTTCATTGATTTAAATAAAAATGTTCCAGTGGCTCAGTGGATTGTGAGTCAGGCCTAGAGTTGAGAGGTCCTGGGTTCAAATATGACCTCAAATACTTCCTAGCTGTGTGACTCTGGGCAAGTCACAACCCCCATTGCCTTTACCACTCTTCTGCCTTAGAACCAATATTGTAATATTTAAAGGGATTGTTGAGATATTGAAGAGGTATAGGGGTATATGCAGAATTGATTCTAAGATGGAATGTAAGGGATTTTTTTAAATTAAAAAATAAATTAAAATGCTCTCCTTTGGTAGGTGGCATAGCTTATCAGTTTTCCCCTAAAAGGAGAAATCCAGCCTCTAACAATAGGGCTCATGTACTAAGCCATGGCCCTAATCACTGGGAAGGACAGATTTGAAATATTCACACTCCCTCACCCAGATCCCATCATGATCATTGATGCATAGTAAGGGTTGAGGGTGCAAAAAAGAGCAAACTCTTCCATAGGAAGCTCCAGGCAATGTCTTTAGCCTTATTAGCTCCAAGCCCTGGACATTGAAAATACTCATCGAAATACCCCAAATCTTACATGGGCAACAGCATTTCCACCCTGTCCAGCCTGACCAAGTATTCAGAGACAATGTGCTACAGTGAACAGTCTTGGTTCTGAAGCCTGGGTTCAAAGCCTGCCTCTGACAATTTATTGGCTGTGTGAGCCTACACAAGTCATTTAACCTTCAAAAGCCTCCGTCTCTCCATCTGTAATCTGTAGAGATAATCCCTCCTGCACCAATTCACAGTCACTGCCAGGATGAATTGAAGTAAGTATACAAAGCACCTTCTAAACATAAAGGAGTTTTGTTTTAATAAATGCCAGGAAGTTACTACTGTCAGTCCACATCCCAAGCTCCTAGAGTGTCTCTGAGGGCCAGAGAAAGGAGAAATATCTTTGCGGTGATGGGCAATCATCATTAGAAATGCTAACCACCAATCTCTTTGTCTCCCTTGCTGCCCAGGCCCTTGCTGGACTTGTACAATCGCCGTTACTTTTTGACTGTGCCATATGAGGAATGCAAGAGAAGAAGAAGGTAAACTGAGGCCCTAAGCATCAGCCCACTGACCAAATCTTGCCCAATGCTTACCAAAGTCAACTGTGGGACTTAAGTACCTAGGGACAGAAGGAGTGAGAGTATTGCAACCAATTCATAGCTATCTTCAAGTGCTGAAAGTCTGTAATGGGACAGAGAGATTAGACTTGGGCTGGGTCCTAAAAGGCAGAACTGGAAATGATGGAGAGAAGTTACAGAGAAGCATATCTAGGCTTGATATAAAGGGAAACTGTCTCAGAAATAGAATTATTCACAAGTAAAATGCATATATATATATATATATATATATATATATATATATATATATACCAATTACATATAATAACAAATTTCCACACCAGTTTTCCTAAGGTATATATGATCGAACTTATTTCCCTCCTAGCGCTGGCAGGTAACTCAATCTAGGTCATACGTGTGTTATTGTACAAAACATATTTCCATATTGGGCATTTTTGTGAGTGGATAATCTTATAAAACCAACACCCCAAAACATAAACCCAAATAAACAATTGAAAAATCATATGCTTCTGTCTGCATAAAATGTACTTTCTGATAAGTGGTAAATTTCCCCATCCCTTGAGGTCTTCAAGTGGTGGTTGGATGAGCACCTGTCAAGGATGTTATAGAGAAGGGATTCTGGCTCAAGTATGGGTTAGACTAGATGCCTACCGAGAGTCCTTCCAGCTCTAAGATTCTATGATCCTATTCAAGCCAATATGATATAACTAATATTTGTGAAGGTGTGAAAGTCCTGTGTACTAGGCTCTATGAACCATTAATCAATATCTGTTGGGCACAGAGCAGTCAACATGCTCACAGTCTAATAGATGAGATGAAACAACCAACTTATATAACCAATTTTCCATGGTGGGGGAAGAGGGGAGCCAAAGGGGAACAGAGAGCCATCGTTCAGGGCAGAGAAAATGTGGCAGCAGCCTCCTTGTCTTCCTTAAGATATGAGACATACATTTCCCCCACCACCATGCTCTCTGTGGTCAGAATCCCAAGCAGTGACTGTAGAGAAACTGGTTGCAGAAAGTACAACTTAGGACTTGTTGGTTAATAACAAGTTTCTCTATCCCCAGGCCAAAATGCTACGTCTAACTATAGAACAATTCTTGAACCTCAACCCAGGATTTATCTGTGTAGCCTGGATTCTAAGGGAGGAAATAATTGAGCTAGGGCAAATTCCTACCCACCTGATATTTTAGGGAATATGTGGAAAAGGAGAAAGGATAAGTGAAGTAAAGAAGAAAGGTTTATGACCCACAGTGACAACTGTGCTGTGGAATAAATTAGATCATTTTGGCCTCAGAATCACAGGATCTCAGCATTGGAAGGGACCTCAGAAGTCATAAGATCTGGCTTAAAGATAGAAAGAACCTTATAGGATTTCTACTCAAACTCCCTCATTTTACTAATAAAGAGAGGCCCAGAGAAATTAGATGGATTGCCCAAAGTCATACATATAGTAAGAAATCAGTCCTCTAACTTCAAATCCAGTATGCTTTTCAACATCTAATTCAACCCATATCTTCTCTCTATAACATCCCCTCTGAGTCATTCAATCTCAAAAGCCTTCAATTCAAAACACAGCTCTCTTCCACTTACTAGGTGTGTCATATCCCTTAACCTCTGTGGGATTCCCTTTTTTCATCTTGATAAGACTTATATAACTTACTATAGCTCTTTGTTGTCAAGAAAATATTTTGTGCACCAAGCCTCCTGAGATCCAAACCAGGACCCATTCTGACACCATCCCCCCAACACAGCCCCATTTAGTCTTCCATCATCCCATTCAGGAGGGATCTGGGTGCCACAACCTCACTCTCCATCTCATTCTTCTCTGCAGTAGTCGCAGCTATAAGGTCCCTGACCCCCCAGGTCTCTTTGATGGCCATGTGTGGCCCATGTACCAGAAATACAGGAAGGAGATGGATAACAACAATGTGGATGTAGGTGAGTTGCATCCCTGAACTTCAGGGAGACTCTTTGTTTTGTCAGATGTGTTAAAACTAGAAGAAGTTAGAGTTCCTTTAGCCCAGTCTCTTGAGATGAGAAAACTAAAACCTAGACTAGAAATGAGATTTGCCCAAGGTCACACAGGTACTAAGTAGCAAAACTTGTCTAGGCTTCTTGACTTGAAGGATCAAATTATCTCTGGATTCAGATAAAGCCAAGAAGACCTTAGAAAATATAAATAATGCATATCCTTACCACTCCCAGTTTGGACAAAGTCCAGCTCCTGACCATGATCTCTCTAAAACCTGAGAGTTAAAAGGGCCTTGAAGTCATTAGGTCCTTCCACCTCCAGCCAACCTGTCCCCACCATCCAAAAGCAGCAGCTCCACCACCCTCACTGGGTAAAGCTAATGCATTACCATCTTCTATCAGAAACATCTTCCTTTCTATATCACATCAAAACCTACCTGTTCCAAGGAATAGCCACCCTCATGTTCCTCAACCTCATGCCTCAAGAATGATGTCTCCAAATCCAGCAACCTGCCCAAAAGACCACAAGCTTAGAACTGGAAGAGACCTCAGAAGCCATTGAACCTAAACCCCTTATTTTATACATGAAGGACTGAGAAGTTAAACTTATTGCCTAAAGTCTACAGGGCTAATAAGTATCTGAAGTGGAATGTGAACCAGGAGCTCCTTGACTCAAAGTCCAGAAGCCTATCCACTAAATCTTGTTTCCTTAACATACCTAGTAACTCTGGAGAGCCTTTCACTGGAAAGGTCTAAGTTTAAAATCATAAGATTTAGAGGCAGCTGGGTGGCACAGTGAATACAGGACCAGGCCTAGAGTTGGAAGGGCCTGGGTTCAGATTTGGCCCCAGGCCCTTCCTAGATGTGTGATCCTGGTCATATCACCTAACTCCATTTACCTATCCCTTGCTCTTCTGTCTTAGAATTGTTAGTATGACCAAAAGTAAGGTTTTTTTTAAAATCATAAGATTTAGTGCTGTTAGCACTAAATTCTAGGGTACCAGTGATAACAAATGCTGCCCTTCAATCAACAGAGAAGAGTTGGACTTAGGGTGCAGAATGAGACACACATTTTTGGTCATAACTAATATGAGAATTTGCTTTGTTTAATTGTGTATAAATGTCCCAATGGTTTTATTTTACTTTCTTCTCCCCTCTACTCCCCAGTTGGAGAGGGAAAAGATAGAAGGGATAAAAAATACTGATGTTTGAAAATAAGATTTAGAGCTGCAAGAAACCTTAGAAATCACTTAATCTGGCATTTACATTTTATATTTGGGTTTTATGAAATTCAGAGAGATTAAGTGATTTTCCCCCAAAGTCACATAGTTAATAATTGGCAGGATCTGAATCCAAACTCGGGCCTTCTAGTTACAAATCCAGTATTCTTTCTATGATACCATTCCCCTGAGGTCCCATTGTTCTAATCCATTTCTTTCTGATTCTAGTGCATCTGGACGGGCTAAAATCCAGAGATGAGCTTTACCGTCAAGTCCTGGAAGACATTCAGAATACACTCTTAAATTGTTCCTAACTTCTGGGAAAAGTGTGAGAAAGGGAGCGGCTCCGACCTGCCCCTCACTGTCTTGACAGGTCTTCATCATGCCAAGGGAACATACATTGGACCAAGTCCATAGGACTGTCCAGGCCCTGGAGAGAGGGGCTCTCTTGGCCCCTGGGGAGTCAGACCTGACCTGAGACCATCTGGGAACCTCCCTCTGGAGCAGGATGGACAAAGCAAGCGATAACTTCTTTCCTTGGTTCAGTTGAAGAAAGGACAATGCCTGCCGGGGATCTCAGAGATGTTTGAAGATATATTTTGTGATGGCCACAACCCACTTGGGCAATAAATACACACATACCTGTTTTTCTATCTTTTGGTGCCAGCTGGTTCAGTTCCATATGAAAGACATTGACAAGTGTCTCCTGGGTGCAGGGAGACATCGCTGAATTCACAGTCACAAGATCCTAGAATGTCAGAGAGCATCCAGTTTAATGCCTACCTAAAGCACAAACTTCCCCTCTCCCCATAGAATGCGGACAGCCACCCACTATCAGAGTTGGAACCTAGGATCTACCTGCCCAGGCAGTGGAGGCCATTGAAAGATGGCTCTGATGGGTAGGAACCTCTTCCTTGTGCGGTGCTGAAATCTGCCTTTCTATAGGATTATTTTGAAACTGGAAGTGACCTTGTGGTTCTCCCCAGAGCAGTTCCCATAGTGGCCCTGGTTCTTCCCTTTAAGAGCAATCTGAAAAATCAGTTCCCTCATCCCTCTACAGGCTCTCAGATTTTTCAAAGCAGCTAACTTGATGTCATTTCAGTAACCATTAAAATACTAACTACAATATATGTTGCTGTTGCTAGGATCTGCTCCTCAGTAATGGCCTCAGCTCCAAGGGAAGCATCCTTTGGACAGGGAAGATGGGTGATCCACACTAAGATATCTTGTTGCTGGGAGTACAATTGTTTCCTCCCACAATGCCCAAGGAAGAAACCAAACTCCCAAACTGGCATGGGATGGAAGGTCAACCAAGAGCCAGATAGATGGCTCAGTGGATTGAGAGTGAGGTCTAGAGACCTAGGAGATCCTGGATTCAAATCCAGCCTCAGACACTTATTAGCTGTGTGACCCTGAACCATTCACCTAATCTCAATTTCCTCATCTGTAAAACATTGATAATGTTAGATAATATTATAATAGATAATATTAGAATATAATATATTGTTATAATATATAGATAATAATATAATAATAACCAGATAATAGTAGCCCCTAGCTTAATTAGCCCTGTTTTACATACAGGAAAACTACAGTTTAGAAAAGTTAAGTGATAAACAGAAAAGTATTTTTCAAAATAAAAATTAATTGATTGTAAAAAAAAAAAGACTAGAGTTCAGAAAAGTTAAGTGATAAACAGGAAAGTATTTTTCAAAATAAAAATAAATTGTAAAAAAAAAAGGCTAGAGTTTAGAAAAGTTGTGATAAACAGGAAAGTATTTTTCAAAATAAAAATAAATTGATTGTAAAAAAAAGGCTAGAGTTTAGAAAAGTTAAGTGATAAACAGTTAAGTATTTTTCAAAATAAAAATAAACTGATTGTAAAAAAAAAAAAGGCTAAGTGACTTTCCTAAAGTCACACAACGATCAAGGGACGCTGCCTGAACATGAACCCAGGTCTACCAAGTACTCTGAATCCAGTGCTCTTTTCACTGGGTTGTCCCATCCCAGTGATTCCAGAAATCCCAGTGAGAATAAAAATGCAGTTCCCCAAGACAGGAGAAGGGGAAAATCCAAGTGGCCTCTTCTTAGTAACATTCTTTAGGCTATCTTTCCTCATCATCTAATGGCAGACTCATTCTTGAGTCCATTCAGACTGCTCAGCAGTAGAGAAGGTGGTAATTACCCTTATGAATTAGAGGAGTCTTTGAGAGCCTGGAAGCTACTCTGTAGGTGACTGGGATCTAAAAGCACATAGGCACCCTCCATAGTACTAGTTTGATGAGATTTTGCCTAGGGTTAAATGAAAGATAAAGAAAGAAAGCCAAGCCCTGAAATCCTGGTTCCAAGGTTAGCCTTATGGGAAAAGAGAGAAGGACACAATCCATTGGGTGCCCCTGTAGAGTAGGTTCTGGTTCTCAAATAGCACCAAGAACTTGTCTGTGATAATGCCTCGTGTTCATAGCCAACCTGCTTTTGGAGTAAAGAAACAAGAAGAGACAGATCATGGTCAGATGAGTCAAGAGAGCTATGTCAAAGGGGCCTTGTGAGTGACAGCACTAGTCATGTTATAGCAGGAAAAAGCAATGGAATTTGAACCAGAAGCCAGTCAGTCAATAAACAAGTATTAAGTGCCTACTATGTGCCAAGCACTGGGGATACAAAAAGAGGCAAAAGGCAGTCCCTGCTCCGATCTGTTGCCAAGAACTATCAATTTCACTTTTGCAATATCTCTGAAATGCACATCCTGATGCGTGTCCTCCTCACTTCATCCCTGGCCTATTGCAATAGCCTGCTGCTGGGTCTGTCTGCCTCCAGCCTCTTCCCATTCTGATCTATCCTCCACTCTGCTGCTAAAATGATTTTCCAAAAGTGCCCATCTGTCCATGTCACCACTCCTCCCCTCAATAAACTACAGTGGCTTCCTATCACCACCGGGATCAAACCCAAAATTATCTTCTGGTGCTCCAAGTCCTTCATAACATAACTCCACTCTCCACCCCCTTCTGCTAAAAGAAAATCGAGGAATCAAGGGGGACAAAGAATAGGGTTTGGTAAGGGAAGGATGGACCAATTAGGTGGCACAGTGCCAGGCCTGGAGTCAGAAATCTGTCCAAATCCAGCCTCCAACTAGCACTAGCGGTGTGACCCTGCACAGTTGGGTCACTTAAGTCTGTTTGCCTCAGTTTCTTCATCTGTAACATGAGCTATAAAAGGAAAAGGCAAACTGCTCCAGTATTGTTGCCAAGAAAACTCAAAATGGGACACCATTGAACACCAAAAATCAAAGTCCTTCATAACATAACTCCACTCTCCACCCCTTCTGCTAGAAGAAAATCAAGGAATCAAGGGATTGGAGAGACGTGGTATGGACAAAGAATAGGGTTTGGTAAGGGAAAGATGGACCAGTTAGGTGGCACAGTGCCAGGCCTGGAGTCAGAAAACTGTCAGGATGCAGAGGCAGAGGGAGGGATGGAAAATCAATCAATTATGGTCATATAAAGGAAATTGGGAATTCTTGAAGCTGGAGATGGTGGATTTGAGGGTGATGGCAAGATCAAGGATGCAATTATCTAGGTATGCATCAAACTATCATTACACTAGCAAACATCCACCTGTTCACCCATCAGGAGCTAACTGTGCCCTGTGCCCAGACTGTCCTCACCCTGAAGGGGGAGGACTCCACCTCCATCAAGACCACAGAATCACCAAATTTCAGAGGTGGAAAGTACCTCAAAAACCACCTTGACCATTGCATGCACATAAAAGAATTCCCACTACATCATATCTAAGCAATCACCCAGCATTTATCTTAGATTCATTGGAGGGGGAAATCTCAGCCTTCTGAGGCAACCCATTCCACTTTGAGGTCATTCTAATTGTTAAGAAGTTTTTTCTCATACCAAACCTAAATCTGTTGAGCTGTTTTTTTTGTTTTGTTTTGTTTTTGTTTTTGCATCTCCCATTCTCCTTCCCAGCTGCTTATAAGTTCTACCTTCTGGGGCCAACAGAACAGATCTAATCTCTTTCACAAGAGATCTTTCAAATATGTCAAGTTCTTGAAGATTATAAGCTCTATGAGGGCAAAGCCTCATCCCCACACCACAGCTTTCTCTTTTCTAGATTAAAGCTCCAGGAATATTAGTTCTTTCAACCAGTCTTCATATAACATGATCTTAAGGTCTTTCACCTTCCTAATTATAATCCTCTCCACGCTTTTCATCATATCAATTTTCTTCCAAATAGATGACGCGCAGAACTGACACAATACTCCAAATGTGTTCTGCCTCGGGTTAAGTGGGACACTGACTTTATTCTGGGAAGCTATGTTTCTCTTAATTAAGCCCAAGATTGCATTCTCTCTCTTTTTTTTTTTTGCTGCCATCTCACACTGTCATAACCTATTCATTGAACCTGCAATTCGCTGAAACTTCATGCAGTTTTCAGACAACTAGCTAACCATACCTCCCCCATACTCTCTAGCCCTAAAAGCCACCCATAGATTATTTTTTTTAAACCCTTACCTTCCATCTTGGAATCAATACTATATATTGGTTCCAAGGCAGAAGAGTGGTAAGGGTTAGGCAATGGGGGTTAAGTGACTTGCCCAGGGTCACACAGCTGAGAAGTGTCTGAGGCCAGATTTGAACCCAGGACCTCCCATCTCTAGGCCTGGCTCTCAATCCACTGAGGTACCAGCTTCCCCCCCCCCCATAGATTACCCTGAATTAAAGACAAATTCCTCTCATTTCAGTCTTCCACTCTTGTTTCATCACAGCATGGAGAGGATCAGGGGTTCTCCAAGGCTAATGTGGAGGAGCTCAAGTCCAGGAGGACCTACCAAAGGACTGTCTGTTGTTTGAGGACCAGCCCACATAAGGGTGAAGAGATTAGTCACCAGAAGACTGGTCACCTGGTGATGCAAGTTTGGGGCAGGACAATTCATGAATATAGTTGATTAAAACATAGAAGAGTGGGTATCTCTGTTAAAGGAATTAGCCAAAACCAAGACCCCAGGATCTACCCACACGGTGTCCCGGTGACTTCAAGAGCAATGGGCAGTCATTTGGATAAATCGTTCCTTTCCATGTATTAGCCATCTTAATTTGGCTTCATTATGGAAGGCTGAGGATTCACAAAAATTGGATAAGCCTTGGATCCCTGACTTTATACAGTTTAGAAGGATAAGACATAAATAGAAAGCTGCCACTTTCTTTGACTCTTGAAATGTCCAAGCCAAAGAAATGTCTTGCCGGATAGCCAGCCTCCTGGCTAGAGGGAAGTTAATGCATTCTACACCCCTTCCATCTTTCATCACTTCCCATTTGTCAGCAGTAGGTCATGCAGCGTGTCCTCAACCTTTGTTGATTTGGCAGAACACTCTGGAACCTCCTTCAAGAGCCCAGGGTCACCTCTGTATCAAGGGGCAATACTGGAGAAGGGCCATAGAGTGGGACACGTATCCCTGTAGAGCAAAATTATAAATGCCTTAAAGTGTCAACAAACAAAAAGGTCTTGTGTGAGACTTGTGATCTCCTGGCTAAGGAGAGGAATATCGTTACCATCTGGAGAACGGAGGCAGATCACAGAATTGAAAGTTAAAGGAATCACCTGTGTGACCCTGGGCAAACTACTTAACCCCCATCACCTTGGCTTTACTCCTCTTCTGCCTTGGAACTGATTCCATACTGATTTCAAGACAGAAAGTAAGGTATAAAAAAATTTTTTTTTCAGTGGGGTCCCTAGAGATTAAATACAATCTCTTCATTTTTACAGATGAGGAAACTGAGTTCTGAAAAAGGGAAATGAATTATTCAGTCATACAGCATTCTCAGTCAGGATTTGAACTCAAGTCTTGTGGTCCACAATTCAGTGTAGTATGGTTTTTTTTTTTTTTAACCCTTACCTTAAATCTTGGAGTCAATACTGTGTATTGGCTCCAAGGCAGAAGAGTGTTAAGGGCTAGGCAATGAGGGTTAAGTGACTTGCCCAGGGTCACACATCTGGGAAGTGTCTGAGGCCAGATTTGAACCTCTCATCTCTAGGCCTGGCTCTCAATCCACTGAGCCACCCAGCTGCCCCCTGTAGTAGGTTTTCTAAAAAGAATTTTCACCCTAGAATTTAAAAACCTGAATTTGACCAAGAATTTGACCTTGCTCTGTTTCTTCCTCCCTGTTTGACTTTCATTTCCCTGGCTTTCAACAGTAAAATGATGGGTTGAACCTTCTCTCTTTCCACCACCATACAACAGCTGACTACTCCAAGAAAGAACTCAATGATTGACACTCAAGTTGTCTAAGGTCATGTGTAGAGAGAACTAACAAACAGGAGTCTGGTTACCAGGTGATGAAATTTCTGGTCCAGCAACAAATTGCCAAAATAATTTTTAAAATTTTAAAAATTAAAAATAAAATAAATAAAAATTTAAATATATATAAAAGCATGGAGGAGTTGCCAGCTATGTAGAAGCAATGAATATAATACTAAATCTGGAGTGGAGACAATTCAGTTCAAATCCTGCCATTCATATTCCCCAGCTGTCCCTTAACTTTTCTCAGGCTCCACTTCTTCAAATATCAAATCAATCAACAAACATTTATTAAGCACCTACTATGTGTTAAGAACCATACTAGGTGCTACTGCTACAAATGAAAAAAAAATGGAATAGTCCCTATTCTCAAAGATCTTATATTCTACAGTATGGGGGGGGGGGGATAATTAGGCTCATTCAGAGTATTTGGAGGTAGCACAGTGGATAGAGAGCCAGGCCCAGAGATGTGAAGTCCTGGGTTCAAATGTGGCCCTGGACACTTCCTAGCTATGTGACCCTGAGCAAGTCCTTTAACCTCCATTGCCTAGCCTTTACCACTTTTCTGCCTTAGAACCAATATACAGTATTGATTCTAAGATGAAAGGTAAGGGTTAAAACAAAAAAAGGAAGTGTACATAACAGAGATTCACAGTTTCATTTTTTTATTCTGTTCTCCTATGCATATTGAAATATTGGGGGGAGGGTTGGCATTTATTACATTTTTTTAAAATCTTCAAAAAGAAGTCACCATAAAAGAGCTACCCTGGGAATAGAATTGGTTTATATTGTCCAGAAGCTCTCCAAACTCATCATTGCCTACCAAATTAAGCCCAAACTTCTTAACTATCCATTGAAGACTCTCCACAATCTGGTGCCATTCTGTATTTCCAGCTATATCTTATATTAATTACTCCCCTCCATGTAGTCTATCCCTCATCACAACTGAACACCCGGTCATCTCTTTTTCTCATTCTGTCCCTTCCCATTTCTCCAGCTGTTCCCTCTTCCTAGAATGCTCTCCTCTCACGGTCCTGTCTTCCCAAAAAGAAGTGCTTTGTAAACTTAAGAGTGCTATAAATATAACTATCCTTCTTTGCCCTAGTATTGATTAAGTAGCTACAGTGTGCATTGGTCCTGTCCTTACTACTGTTAAATGCAGTAGGGGCTATCTTGGCCTCATGGTTGGAGCATATCTCTTGATAGCTCTAGAAACTTGCCTCACCTGGAACCAATGGTTCCAACCAGCTGTCAGTGTCACCCCAGCCTTTGGCCATTTTGCAAAACAACTCCTCCCTGCAGAAGTGTGTTTAGACTTGTCCTTTCCACTCCTTTTAGGCTCTCCTGTTCTTTGGTGCTGTGTGAAGTCCCAAACAATCCCCTTGCCTGGATTAAAGACCCTTGTTGTCACTACATTGGTAGTCCTCTTTATTCAAAGTTGACTCTGTTAAGGAAGATGCAAAAATGAATGGAAGTCCTGACCTCAAGAAGCTTACACCCTAGTAGGAAAAGAGAAAATATAGAAATAGAATATTTTCACACAAGTTAGAATATCTGAGAAGTACAGTATGATGTGAAATAAACTTACAAAGCATTTTACTATTATTCCAAAAGGTCTAAAGAATAATCACTATGAACAGGGGGATGGAGAGGGTGTAAGAAAGAAAGGGAGAACCTCCTGAAAGAAAGGACATTGGACCTGGGCCTTGAAAGATGAATAATGATCAAAGCTACCAATAATCATATGGGAAAATGTTCTAAATTGCTAATGATTAAAGAAATGAAAATTAAAACAATTCTGAGGTACAACCTCACACCTTTCAGATTGGCTAACATGACAAAAAAGGAAAATGGCAAATGCTAAAAGGGATGTGGAAAGAGAGAGGCAATAATGCACCATTAGCAGAGCTGTGAATTAATCCAACCATTCAGAAGAACAATTTGGAACTCAGCCCAAAGGGTTATAAAACTGTCCATATACCCTTTGACCCAGCAACACCACCAGGTCTGTATCCCAAAGAGGTCAAAGGGTAAATACCTATATATACAAAAATATTTTGTGGTGGCAAAGAATTGGATATTGAAGGGATGCCTATTAATTGAGAAATGGATGAACAGTTTGTGGTAAATGATTGTGATGAAATACTATTACTGGGGTGTAATGAATGACAAGAGGGATGGTTTCAGAAAAACCTGGGAAGATTCACGTGAACTTATGCAAAGTGAAATGAGCAGAACCAGGAAAACTTTGTACATTACATAGTAACAGCAATGTTGTCATGATGATCAACCAGCTATTCTGATTAATATAGTGATTAAGACCCATGATGAAAAAATGTTATCCACCATCAGAGAGAAAACTGGTGAATTCTGAGTGTAGATTGAAGCATACTATTTTTTGCTTTGTTTTTTTTTTACTTTTTTTGCAACATAGCTAATATGGAAATGTTTTCCATGACTTCAGTGTATAATTGATATCATATTGCTTGCCTTCTTAATGGAGAAAGGGGAGGGAGAGAATTTGGAACTCAAAAAATGTAGATGAATGTTCAAAATAAATAAATAAGAGAAAGATGAGTAATGATGTCAAGAGATAAACACAGGCAAAGGGGGAAGTGTCTTAGAATGAACTTTTAAAGGTATAAATTTTAGTGGGGAAAGGGTCATTTGGATGGAGATTAAACTATATGAAAGGAATTCATGAGAGAACAGACTGCAAAGACTGAAAGGTGATCTCAAAAGATGTTGATCCCAAGAGACTCAGATGCAAATTCCCTGGGACTGGTAGGGGAAAGGGGAAGAGTTAAATTCCACTTTCTCCTTGTCCCCAGCTCCACTTTTCAATAACATAAATTCTGGGAAGTTCCTGCCCCTAACAGCTGTGCCCACCACACTAGCACCAAAAATATTTCCCAGGCCAGCTGGGGAAAGGTCATCTGACCCATTCTGGACTAGTTAGATGTGGCCAAGAAGGCCCACCTCCCCTCTCCTGACACTGCTGTTTCCAGGGACTGTCCTTTTCCCCAGCGCACGGAGAAATGTAAAGCTGAGCCACCACTAGACCCAAAAATAGAACAAAACAGAGACAGAGAGGCCAGGGGCTAACAAGAACAAAGATAGGGTCAACATACTCTCTCTCTCTCTCTCTCTCTCTCTCTCTCTCTCTCTCTCTCTCTCTCTCTCTCTCTCACTCTTTCCCTTTCGCTCTCTTTCTCTCCTCTCCTTCTTTCTTCTTCTTCTTCTCTCTCTCTGTCTCTCTCTCTCTCTGTCTCTCTGTGTCTGTCTGTCTCTGTCTGTCTGTCTGTCTCTCTCTCTCTCTCTCTCTCTCTCTCTCTGTCTCTCTGTCTCTCTCTCAAAGGGATAAAATGACCTGATTGTGCATTATAGGTGCTTAATAAATTTTCTTAAATGAATGAAATGTTTGCAAACACTTTTATTATAAGCCCAAGGAAGTCTGGAAAGGCAAAAATTATTTCCATAGCATAGGCAGGGAAAGACAGACCAAGACAGGTAAAACAATTTTCCTAAAGTCGGATGGCTAATAGGTGGGACAACCAGAACGCAAACCCCATTTCCATCTTCCAGCTCAGCACTCTCTTTGCTCGACCACACTGTCTGTTCCTTATGTGATCACCCTCAAACCTCTAACAACCCTGTGAAGTAAAAGTTCACGTATTATTGTCCCTAATTTACAGATGAACAAATTGAGGCTTAAGGAGAAAGGCAGGTCTTCTAACTCTGAATCCAGTATCATTTCTATGAAGTCACGCTGCCTGATGATAAGGTGGGGATGGAATTGGAGTAAGAGAATTTCCTAAAATAATCTGAAAACCCCAGTTGGTCTCAATCCCTGCTCATTCTCCCTCTCAACCCCTGTAAAAGCCTCCTCCCCTTTGTGTCTCTGATCATCTTCCCTCTGACTCAATTAATGAATTTAAAAGGGCTGTGTCTGGAAAGCTTTAGGTATCCCTCACGTTCATCAGTGAGCTAATTTTCTGTTCTCAGGCAGACTAATCCCACTAGTTCCCAATGCCAATTCATTGTCAACCACTTGGGCATTTCACTTACAGAATGCTGAAGCCATATATAAGCAAGAATGGAATGAATCAGTGAATGAAATCCCTCTTTTTTTTTTCATTTTTTATTGTTGTGCAAAACACACTTCCATGTTGATCATTATTGTAAGAGCAAAGTCATCTTTAGCCAAAATCCCAAAATAAAACCCAAAATACACTAATGTCAAAGACGACTCCAACAGTTCTTTCTCTGGAGAAATCCCTTTTCATGAGATTTATATGTGACTATCTGATTCAATATACTTAATGGTTCCCAGGCTCTTCATCTGGGGATGAAGGGAAGTGGAAGACTGTAAAATCTTGAATGAGAAGAAACCTAGTAGAGTGTGGAATTCAAGGACCTGAGAAACAATTCATATTCTTCTCCTTACTACATATATGAACTTAGGCAAGATACTTCCCCCTTGGGGGCCTCAGTTTCTCTATCTGTAAAAGGAGGAAGTGGGATCCATATGTCCCAAGGTGCCTCAGAGATAATCTAGTCCAACCCACACACATCTTTCCTATAATACCTCTAACAAGTAAGTGGTCAGGGTAGCCAGATGGCTCAGTGGATGGAAAGCCAGGTCTAGAGATGGGAGGTTCTGGATTCAAATGTGGCCTCAGAGACTTCCTGGCTGTGTGACCCTGGGGAAGTCTGTTAAACCCCAACACCTAGCCCTTACTGCTCTTCTGCCTTTGAACCAATATACAATATTGATCCTGAATTAGAAGGTAAAGGTTTAAAAATAAAAATTAATTTTAAAAAATAAGTAAGTCATCCCCAATGGGGAGCTCACTACTTTCAGAAGTAGTCCATGAAGCTTTAGGTAGGTTCCCTTGTTTAAAAAAACAAAACAGTAAGCAGAAATCTCTACCCATTGCTCCTAATTCTTCCTCTCAAGCCCAAATAGAACAAGTCTAATTCCTCTTTCTGCAAGTCAGCCCTTTAAATACTTGAAGGCTGGTATGTCTTCCTTACTGCACACACTTCCTCCAATTCCATACATCTTCTCTATTGCCACATCAAACATCCCCATTCCTACAAAAAGTCCTTATCTCAAGGCCACCTGCCCTCCTGGTCACCTCCTCTCCACATCCTCCTGCCACCACTGACTGACCTATTCCTCCCTGCCTACAGCAGCACCTTCCACAGTAGACCTGAGACCTGGATCTCCTGACTCACATCCTCCTGGACCAATGCCCCAGTCCCTGGGGAAGTTAATTCACTCATCTTTGGCACTCCCACCCCAAAGCCCAACTCAGTGGATTGTGTGTAATGTGTAAACTCATCTAATCCGTCCACTGTATCTATTGCTGGCCCTAAACACCAGACCATGCTCCAGCTCCATCATCCAGCCATCCAACCATCCAGTCATCCACCCAGGTCATCTCGCCATTTAGTGCCTGCTGCCAATGTCAGCTCCTCTGTCCCTTCCTGCTCCCCAGATCAAGGCTCCCCTCTGGGGCTACCTTTCCCTCGGCCCCGTGCCTTCCCTCTAAGATTGTTTCCCATTTACACTATGTGAATGAATGAGGGAAAGAACATTTATTAAGCACCTGCTAACACTGTGGAGAGATAGATAGATAGACAAATAGATGATTGATAGACAGATTGATGATTGATAGATTGAAAGATAGATGATAGATAGATGATTGGTAGACTAATAGATAGATAGATAGATAGATAGATAGATAGATAGATAGATAGATAGATAGATAGATAGATAGATAGATAGATGGCAGACAGGCAGAAGGATGTGGGGAAGGATGGAGGGACAGATGGATGGACAAATGAACAGACAGATACATATAAACATACATAGATGGATGAATAAAAATATAAATGGATAGATGCAGACAGACAGGTACATACATACATACATAGATGGATAAAAAGATAGATGGATAGATGCAGATAGACAGATGGATGATGGATAGATGGACAGATGGACAGATGGACAGATAGATAGATAGATAGATAGATAGATAGATAGATAGATAGATAGATAGATAGATAGATAGATAGATAGATAGATAGATAGACAAAAAAATGAAGTTCCTTGAGGGCAAGAATGCTTTCTTTTTCAATCTTTGTCTCTCCCCAACACTTAGTAAAATGCCTAGTACATAGAAAATGGTTTTTTTTCATTCATTCATTCATTATCAACGTCCTTCTTAAAATGTAGCTCCTAAAAGTAGATATAATATTCCAGATGTGGTCTGACCAGGGCAAAGAACAACAGAATTATCACCTCCCTTTTTGTTAATACCATGCTTCCTTGAGGGATCTGCAGCAAAGCATATCTAACAGGAGTATTGACTTCTAAACTGTGTGACCGTAGGCAAGTCACTTAACTCCATATGCCTAACCCTTACCTTTCTCTCCTAGAGTTGATACTAAGACCGAAAGTAAGGGTTTTTTTAAAAAAGGAAGAAGATGTTTTGGACTTAGAGTCAGAAGAAGCTCAGGTTTGAATCCCTAGCAACAATAATAATTAATAAAATAACCACAACTAGTATTTATATAGTGTATAATTCAAAAAGCAAATATATTGCAAAGCAATAGTATTTGTAAATATTTAAAATATCTCATTTACAAGTATTATCTCATTTGATCCCCATAATAATCCTGGAAGGTAGGGACTATAATTGTCTCCATTTTATAGATGAGAAAACTGAAGCAAACAGAGGTGAAGTGACGTGCCCAGAGTCACTCAGGGTTACCCATTGATCTTGAGGACAAGATTTGAACTTGGGCCTTCTGGAATCCAGGTCTGGCACCTGCTGTACCACCTGCTGAACATGTATTTACAGGAAGATGATTTTTTTTCATGCCCAGGTGTAAGACATTATATTAAACTCTAGTGGATTTCTAGCTATTAGTACCAAACTCTCATTTCTGCCTGTCAAGATCTCTTCATATCCCAATTCATATTTCCTCACCTCGGTTCTCTCTCCTCATATTCTTTAAGTCCTGTGCCAAGTGAAGGGTAGAAGGATTCAAAGAGCCCCAAAATGGTTATCTGAGAAAGGGGAAGAGAGCTCAAAAGGGATCCGGAAAGAAACTAAACTGATTTAAAAACAAAAGATATCAATAAGAAAAATTTTATAGCATCAACTTAAATCAAACATGTTCAAATCTTATTTGCACTAATTACTACCTGTGTGACCGGCATGATTTTCCTCTATAAAATAAAAGGAAAGCAAGTAGGTAGCAGCACAGTGGACAGAGTGTCAGGCCTGGAGTCAGGAAGATCTGGTTTCAAATCTATTTGACAGATGTGATATGACAGACACTTCCTAGCTATGTGACCTTGGGCAATCACTTAATCCTGATTGCCTGGCCCCTTGCCACTCATCTGTCCTAGAACTGATACTAAGACAGAGGGTGAATGTTTTAAAAAAAGAAATGAAATTAAATTAAATGAAAGGGTTGTACCAGACTTTCTCTAAGATCCCTTAGAGCTCTGATATTCTTTTTCCTATGATCTAAAGACCCTTCCAGTTCTAGAAACCTAAGTGCTAAGTCCTTCTATTTCCTTCTGTGGCTCCTTTGACCCACAATTATTTTTCACTCTGAATTCCAAACTATTTACTCATTCACTCAGATAAAATTTTCTAAGACCTACTATGTGTAGAGCATCGTGATACGAAGTCAGAAGGAGAATGAAGAGGCCATAACGCCATTCCTCTTTGTGCCATTTCATTGTTGCCCAATTAAGTCTTGGTCATATTATCTGAATGCCTGGTATGCTATGAGTGGTTGATCAGCTAAGTAAGTGATTGCAAAATAGACAAGACAGAAAGGGCAGAGAATGGGAAGGTGAACTCAGAGGAGATTTTTGGATGTCTCGTGACCACCGACCCAAGAGGCACATGGCTTGTCCCTCAAAATGTGATATCCCGTGGCTGACACTTTTTCATGCCAAGTCAGCACCAACTCCAGGCACCGACAGGCAAAAAGGTTAGGCTCTGGAGCTAAAGAACTCAACACTCTTAACAGTCTCCTTTCCAGGGCTCTCAAACCCAAGAATGGTACCTGAGTCCCTCTCTCTGGTTCCCAGTTGAACCCCAAATTGTGGTGTGTCAGGGAGTTAATGGAATTCCCTTAACACACTTTGGTGGAAAAGAGGCTCTCACTTGGATCAGCTTGACCCAGTCATTCCTTTCTCCTTTTGGAGGAAAACAACCCCCAGACTCCCATGGCCTTTGACTTCTGACTTAATCCAGCTGGAGCAAGGTCCAGGAAAAGACGTGAGAGGCCCAAGGATCGATCCATCAAGCATGAAATAAATGAGCGGACGTGCAGATCTGGGAGACTGACGATCCAAAAGACATAAATCCTAATCCTGACTTTGTCACTAACTCCCTGTATGCCCTTGAAGACAGTCACTTTTCCTCTATTGACTTGTTCCTCCATTCCTGAAATGAAAAAAAAATATTACCTCACCCCACAATTGCACAGGAGTGGTATGAAGACTAAATGTGAAGGTATTTTGAGATACTAAAAAATACAAGGATACTCTTTTTAATAAACAAGAGAGACTCTCCAGGCTCTTTTCTATGAATCCCACACAAGACACCATTTTATTTTCCTATTCTAGACCTAATCTAGCCCAAATTCTTGGGAAGGTTACCGGGTATAGAGAGAGAGGGAAAATGTTCTAACCTAGACCCACACGCGTTCATCTCTTCCTCCTTTCCAAATTCTCATTTCCAAATACATCTTCAGCAATCATCTGCTGTACATGTCAAGTTCCATTCAACCCATTTCTCCATCATCAGCATTAACTCTCAGGCAGGTGACACCAAGCCCCCTTTCCCCCACCTAGGGGCCACAGTGATTCCCTCTCCCTCGCCCAACCCAGAAAAGCAGTCCAATCACCAGGCACCATCTGGCCACACTTAACTGGAAAGAGGAGGAGGGCAGGGAAGGGGGTATAACTATCAAGCGTGTGAAAATTAATGAACTGGTTCCCTTATACCAGGAGAAAAGCAAAGAGCCCTCAGAGCTCACAACCTCCTGAAGGGATCCGCTTTCCGGTTCATGGGATATAGCTCTTCTTGGTTTATCCTGCCCATGACCTACCGAGCTATTTCAGGATTTGAGGGTGGAGGAGACTTTAACGCTGATCAATCTCCCATTTTAGAGGTGAAGAAATTGAGACCCAGAGAAAGGAAGGAACCTGCCCAAAGTAACAGGTGTAGCAAGTAGCAAAGTCTGCTTCCAAAAACAATGCTTTTTCCACTACACTACTGCCCAGAAACCCAAAGCAGATAATCTAAAATCGAGTCAAATAGACCCAGCTTCCCGACAAGGGAGGATCATTCTCCTACAAATGGGCAGGAGAAAGTGGGGGAATTTCTCAGACTCCCAAGGCCATCAAACTTGGAATTTTCCACCCATGACTAGACTGCCTGGCTCTGCCTTTCGATCTACCCCAGAATTTTGCCTTAATGACCACCTCCCCCAAATAATATAGCCACCCCTCAAAAGGGGCCAAGGGACAACAACGTTCTACCCTTCCCCAAGATGGGACCAACTGGATTTGGTGCCCTAAGGAGAAGGGCTGACCAGCCAAGGGATTAAGGAGCCCAGGCAGGACCATATTCCTGACCTCATCCTCCACCACTTGCCATTGTGAAAAGCAATGATCCTGATCTCCCCCTACTCCCAAGGGAACAGCCAGTGATGGGGCCGACACCAGGGGACAGAAACTAGGCATGCACAAGACCGTCTGAGCAGCTCCCGGCCGTCCAGACAGTGGGGAAAAGATCTGATCTGCCGGCAGTTCCATTTCCTCCCTCTTTCCCCATTCTCACCCCCTGATTTTAAATGAGGCTGGGGAGAGTCGTAGGGGCTCACTGGCCTGCACTGAGCTGCCCCAGGACATTTTAATACCACTAAGGGTCTGTGTGTCCAAGGGCCCTTTAATAGTGTATCTTGTTTCTCCACTTTTCTTCTGACAACTGTTTTTTGCACCTTGAGGGAGGGGAGCAGGGGAAGAATGGTTCTGGTACTTACTTTTCTTTTTTGTCTCACAACATGGGATTTAAAGGTCTCGGGGGCTGAAGAAGACTTTCTGGGTCCTCTGCTCAGGCTTTATGGAAGCTGCCAGCCAGCTTGGGGACAGGCTTACCCAGAGTTATTAATAGTACCACCTGGTGACCCAAGCCTTCCTGCCCAACTTTGGGCAAAACTGAAGCAGCTGTTGACGGCTCCTTCTCAAATGTTCCCCTCCCAGCACTCCACGCCAGGGGAGACGAGCACTCTGCCCTCTGCCTCCCCAGGGGAGGCCATGTGGACTTGGCCCTCCCTCTCTGGAGAGGCTGCAATTCCAGGGGCTCACACTGAAAATGGGGCATTAATCCACCCCCACCCCCACCCCCATCATTTTACTGAGAGAGGAACTGAAACCCGTGAGGGAAAGTCCTTTCAGCAAGTCACACTGAGAATTTGTGGCACAACACAGGACTCTGGAGTCTGTTCTTTCCACCACAGAAGGCTGCCTCCCTGATTAACTGACCATCCAAGGAAACCGCTAAGCCAAATTTCAGAAAATGCCTCAAAAACCAATAACCAGGAAATGGGCTCGGATCGAGGACACACGTGATACCCAGAGGAATCACGCATCGCCAAGGGCGGGGGGGGGGAGGAAAAGAAAATGATCTTTGTTTCTAAAGAATAATGTTTGAAAATGACCAAATAAAATAATGTTTTAAAAAATGCTTCAAAAGCAACGAGACAGCAAGCTCCATACAAAGTCAGCCTCCTACTGCCCAAATAGATAGCATTCTCGGCAATCCTGTCTTGCTGGGTTTGCATGAAAATTGAGGGAGAGAAAAAGCAATATTCAGTGAGCCTCAAAAGGGCTATAAACCCACAAATACCACTATTAGGTCTGTATCCCAAAGAGGTTTCTAAAAAGGAGGTGGAGGGAGAGCCTACTTGTACAAAAATATCTATAGCTGCTCTTGGTGGTGGCAAAGATCTGGAAACTGAAGGGATGTCAATTTGGGAATGGCTGAACAAATTGTGGTAGAGGTTGGTGATGGAATACTCTTGTGCTGTAAGGAAAGAGCTCAAAAGATCTTCATGGGGGGTAGCTCAGTGGATTGAGAGCCAGGCCTAGAGATGGGAGGTCCTGGGTTCAATTCTGGCCTCAGGCACTTCCTAGCTGGGTGACCCTGGGCAAGTCACTTAACCCCCATTGCCTAGCCCTTACCGCTCTTCTGCCTTGGATCGAATACACAGTATTGACTCCAAGATGGAAGGTAAGGGTTTAAAAAAAAAGAAAAGATCTTCATGGACTGATGCAGAGTGAAATAAGCAGAACCAGGAGAACATCATACACAGTAACAGCAATATTGTACGATGATCAGCTGTGATAGACTTGGCTTCTCTCAGTAATGTGATGATCTGGGACAATTCTGAGGACTTAGGACAAAGAATGCTCTCTGCTGCCAGAGAAAGAACCAGTAGAGTCAGAAGGCAGATGAAAGTGTAGGGTTTTTAATAATATTCAAAACTGACCAAATAAAAAAATAAAAATAATTAAAAATTTTTTTAATTTAAAGAAGAAAGTGTGTGATTTTTCACTTTAGCTTATTTGGGTTTTTATTTTGGGGTTTTGGTTTTATATGAGTATTCTCTTACAAAAATGAACACTATGAAAATATGTTTTGCATAATAATACATATATAGACCAGATCAAATTGCTTACCAGTTCCAAGAGTGGGGAGAGAAGGGTGGGAGGGAGGGAGGGAGAGAGAGAATTTGGATCATTTAACTTCAGAAAAGACATGTGGAAATGTGTTATTTCATGTAATTAGTAAAATGAAATCTCTTTATTTTTTAAATACCAATAAAACATAATTAAAAACTGCAATATATACACATATGTATAAATTCGGTGGGCCCACAGTTTGTCACCAACCCCTATGCTGAATTTCTCTCTTAACGATACTGACCAGCTCCTCCCACTATCACCTGGGGTGTGCTCAAGAAGGCACACTCATTTTTAGTTTTCTGGCAAAAAGGAGTGGGAAGGTAAACCTGGCTCTACAAAAAGGAAACAAAGATTATAGGATGTACCAGAATACTAGAGCAGTGATTGGAGGCTTATCAAGGAAATACTGGAGGGAGCTACTTCCCTTCTACCAGCCAATCTCCAGTGAAACAGCTCAGGCCCACTGCAGCAGCCTGGTCCATCACTAAGGAGCCAGATCCCAGGGGGGCTGCCCTCCATGTGAGTGGACTGGGCTACAATAGCTTTTACTTGCTCAATTGCCTGCTAGAACAGCCAGGGCATCGGGCTGCCCCCTATGAGCTTCAGAAAGGTCTGTGGAAAGCCTGCTCAATTTGGAATCCTAAAACCTGAGATCGAATCTCAGCTCTACCTGTGCAGCCTTGGACAAATCATTCTGAGCCGCAGTTCCTTATGGCAAAATGAGCAGGGTTGGACTAGACAGCCTCTGAGATCCAGTTCTAACCATGATCCTATGATTCAAAAACAGAGGCAATTCCAAAGGTAGATGCTCCTTCCCTCTTCTATATTTCATCCTAGGACATTCCTTGGCTGGAGATGTAGGGGGAAGAAGGCAAGTGTTAAACCACCCCACTGCCATTATCCCTTAAGAATTTATTCTCAGGGGGTGCAGCTAGGTGGCTCAGTGGATGGAGAGCCAGGCCTAGAGATGGGAGGTCCTAGGTTCGAATCTGGCCCCAGACACTTCCTAGCTGTGTGCCCCTGGGCAAGTCACTTGACCCCCATGGCCTAGCCTTTACTGCTCTTCTGCCTTGGAACCAATACACAGTATTGAATCTAAGATGGAAGGGAAGGGTTTGTATTTTTTTTTTAATGTGGCCTCAGACACTTCCTAGCTGTGTAACCATAGGCAAGTCACTTGACCCCCATTGCCTAGCCCTTACTGCTCTTCTGCCTTGGAACCAATACACAGTATTGAATCTAAGATGGAAGGGAAGGGTTTGTATTTTTTTTTAAATGTGGCCTCAGACACTTCCTAGCTGTGTGACCCTGGGCAAGTCACTTGACCCCCATTGCCTAGCCTTTACTGCTCTTCTGCCTTGGAACCAATACACTGAAATGAAGGTAAGGTTCTACTATATACATATATATATATATATATATATATATATATAGTATTTATTCTCAGGGGCAGCAAAGTGGCTCAGTAGATTGAGAACCAGACCTAAAGATGAGAGATCCTGGGTTCAAATCTGACCTCAGACACTTCCTAGTGACCCTGAGTAAGTTATTTAACACCCATTGCCTAGCCCTTATCACTCTTCTGCCTTAGACAGAAGTTAAGGGTTTTTTAAATTTTTATTTAAAAAAAATAAAAGAATTTACTCTCCATTGGACCCTGAGGTTGGAATTTGTAACCACTCCCATGTGGTTGTACTTTCCAAAACACTCTCATGTAGGAGCCTCCCCACCCTCAGGGCCCTGTTTCTTCCTCTGTAACACGAAAAGACTAGACCACATGATTTTTAAAGGGCCTCCCAGCGGGAAGATACCAAAATGGTGCCCACGACCAATGCTGCCAATTCTCTGAAGTAGGAAATAATATGCATCTCAAGGCTGCCACTTGGTGGCTGTGTTCTGTAATCAACCTCCACAGCCTGAAGGGCTTTCAAAAGCAGCTGAGGATTGTTGTCCTACCAGCCAATCCTCTGTTTTCAGGACTTGAGATGTGAGGAGTCAGACTGAAAAGTGAGGGCTTCTGTGAGCACCCCAAAGAAATCCCTCAAGGATCACCGTTGACAACTCCCCAGTCTAGCTACCCAGATTCCCTCACTGTTTCCTGAGCATCGTGACATATAGGGCAGGCACCGAATACGCGCCTGAGCCCATCCCTTCATCTGTGGGACACCGGATTGGACGACATGATCTCTAAGGTTCCTTCTAGCTCTCAATCTGTGATTCCTTTCAGGGTCCTGCCTTGGATCTCGCTGCCTAGCTCAGCCCCACTAAATCTAAATACCATCCAATATACAAGATCATGAAAGCTACCTTGACTTTCTCAGCCTTGTAGTCTTTTCTCTGACTACTTCTCATTTTGATGGAGACAGACAGTGGAATAGAAGGGCCCCTCCTACTCTGAAATCTGGTATTTCTTGCCAGTTAGCACTCGATTAAACATGTTAATTAAATTAAATGAATTAAAACAGTCAAACCTGAATCGTAAAATCTGTTGTTTCAGCATTAGACAAGCATAAATTGCAGAAGAATCAGTTACCCATTCTGTAGCATCAATCGCCTCTATGGGATCTAGAATGTTCTATGCTTTGTGCCTACTCTACATTATTAATTACTCATATTGTTCTTTATTTGCCTTGGTTCTGAACTGTTCAGCATCATTAATTACCTGTACTGGTGGTCTACTGTGCTGTATCCTCACCCACCATGTTCCCATTCCAGAAGGGTAGCAAGACATCTCCCACATTGACAAATGGTGCCAGGTGGGACCTTGGGGAAACATGGGACATGTGCACTAAGGGCTCTGGCATTCCAGAAGAATCCCCCAAAACCTGAACAAGATGCTTATTTCCTTTTTGGGTCCCCGAGTTAATTTATGACATGTTAAATCCAAAACCTCCACCTCTACCTGAATTTGGCCATGCCCATTTTCCAGGGTTCTCAGGAAAGGTAGAGATTTTCCTGGAATGGGAGGTGACTAGCCCCCAGACCCTAATAAATATGCAAACCCTGATCTGGGGCTGCTACTCCATTATCTCTTGGGCTACTCCATCACCCTGGGAGCTGCTACTCCATCAGCTCTAGCTAGGGCTGCCACTCCAAGAGGCTACTCTACTAGTACCCAGGCTTATCCATAAGCCCTCAGGCTATCTTATTAGTCCCCAGACTATTCCACCAGCTATTAGACTAGTCCCAAAAACTTCTTCAAATAAAATTCTTTCTTCTGGGTTGAACGGAGTTTGGGCCTCCCATTCTTGGGGCTAGACTCTGCTGCAGACTTGGGTGTGTTTCTCCCACATCTATTTGGTGCTTCTTTATACAAACTTGTATGTTCTCATTTCATGGTCTTTGTCTCATCTTCCCAACTAAAATGTGAGCTCCAGAGGGCAGGCAGGAACCATGTCCATGTCCATGTCATTCATTAACGTGTCTTTCCTAAATACCCACACACTGTAAGCATTGGTAAATATTTTTCTAGTGAAAAGTCAATATTAACTGGCTATTTTGTAATCCCAGAAATCATTTCCCATATACATCAAGCCACGAGATTTGAAGTAGGCCCTTTCTAGGAAGTTCTGAATCTAGAAGATCTAGAAGGAGAGAATCTATCCAAATCTCTCTCAGTCAATGAACTGCATCAATTCAAGAACTTAAACCTTTAAGATGTTATCACATTACAATGTTAATTCATATCCTTTCCCATCCAAGTCACCTAAAGGAAAACCTAGCAACAACATATAACAAGGTAACAATCTAAAAAAAAAATGTAGTGGGGGAAGAGGAAAGAGAGAACTGAGGAAGAATACATTTTCCAAGGGACATAATCCCCACAGAGTGATTCTTATAAGTAATCATAACAGGGGACAACTAGGTAACTCAGTGGATTGAAAGTCAGGCCCAGAAATAGGAAGTCCTACGTTCAAATATGACCTCAGACACTTCCCAGTGTTAAATTTTAAATTGTGGTTGGACTTTGAATATATTAATTAGGTGGTCACCAGAGATTTAATTTCTAAATCCCAAAATGAATTACTAAAGTAAATGGAATCTATGGTAGTTTATTTACAATATTTACAATAGAAGGGAGATATTAAGGGATGAGAGAGAGAGAAAGAGAGAGAGAGAGAGAGAGAGAGAGAGAGAGAGAGAGAGAGAGAGAGAGAGAGAGAGAGAGAGAGAGAGAGAGAGAGAGAGAGAGAGAGAGAGAGAGAGAGAGAGACAGGGAGACAGAAAGAGACAGAGAGAGAGAGGGAGAGGGAGAGAGACAGAGAGAGAGAGAGAGAGAACTCTGGTTTCTTCTTATACCAGTAAGAATCTCTAAGCCCCAGCCAGGGGAAGAGAGTCTCAAGAAGTTGGGTCTTTCCTGGAGGCTTGATGCCTCCAGAAAGGCAGGGTCACTGAGTCAGCTTTTCACTCACCAATGGAGACAGTCTAAAAGAAATCTGGGTATCTGTATTCCAATCACTCCTCCCGAGTCAGTGCCTGAATGTCCGAATGAATGTCTATCTTCCCTTCCCTGAGTGACTGATCCTTCACTCCAAGCCTGGGTCACTGACTGTTTTTACTTCAGTCTTTTTTTTTTCTCTAAAGACCTTTTTCTCTTGTGTCACCTCCTCTAAATTTTCATGTCTACCAATTACAAGACACTTTTCTCCAGGACTGTCCATTCTTTACTTCTCACCTCTGGTTAGATTATATCTTTTTGGGTTACTTAACACCACTTTTGTCAAGTTCACCTTTTGTAGTTACTTAACACCTTTTTGTGATTAATTCACCTTTTTGTAGTTACTTAACACCTTTTTTTAGTTAAAATCTAAAAATAGATTGTAGCTTACAATTCTAGCTTCACTATAAAGGAAGAGCTAAGTACCTTCATTGTTATAATCAGGAGATTACAATTTTATCTTCACAATAAAGAGCTAAGTATCTTCATTGTTACAATCAGGAGATAGCTAAATCCAATCTTCACACCAGCTATGTGACCCTGGGCAAGTCACTTAACCCCCATTGCCTAACCCTTACCACTCTTCTGCCTTGGAACAATACACAGTATTGATTCCAAGATGGAAGGAAGGGCTTTATAAAAAATATTTTAAATTAAAAAATAGAATAAAAAACAAGTAATCATAGCAAATCCATTATTTTTGATGGTGAAAATATAACTGTTTCATGTAGAAAACAAATTTTAGAAAAGGCATTGAACTAAAAGACTAGAGAACTGGCTTGTACCTTAAACAAACTTTTCCCCTCTAAGGCTGTTTTCTTCTCTGTAGAAAGAAGCAGCTGGAGGGCAGCTAGGTAGCTCAGTGGAAAGGCCTCCAGATCCTAAATTCAAATCTGATCTCAGATACTTCCTAGCTGTGTGTCCCTGGGCAAGTCACTTAGGCCAAATTGCCAATCCCTTACTTGTCTTCTGCCTTGGAACCAATACTTAGTATTGATTCCAAGACAGAAGGTAAGGGTTTTAAAAAGGGGGGATAGAGGATTGAGCTAAACTACCTAAAATAATTTCCAGTTCCAATATTATATACTCTAAGAATATTATATACTCTACCTCTGTGTTTTTTTGTTATTTATCCTTTGTTTTTTCAAAAGGGCAATGACATCATGGGGTGATTGATGTCTTGATTTTTGTGTGAATTGGATTTAAGTGAGGTACAATTTCAGTCATCAGCTTCCCTCTCTTTCAGTCTTCCAAATCCAGTGGCACAACAAAAATCAAACAACTGATGATAGCCCAGGTTGCTGCAGATGACCTTCATTATCTAACCAAGATCTAAGTGATCTAGAGCACTTTCTTCCACCTTCATATCTGCCATTGGAACAAATTATTTTCATCCACTCATTCCATTGGGGAAAATCTTCAAATGCTTGAAGTAGACAAACTCCCGATTTGCCAACATATTTGAGACCTGTCATTATCTTTAACTTGGCTCAGCCCATCTGCCAAAATAGTTTATTGAGGTGTGGCTACTGTGCATGCTACAGTTTCTTGGAGCCACAGGTAAGATCTGGTGAGCAGGTGGACACCAAAGGAGGAAAGTAGCCCTAAAAAGGGCTCAGCAAGTCCACACACAAAAGGTATTACTCTTCTCTGAACACCCCATAGACCCCAGTTCTATGTCTATTAGGATGAATAGTAGCTGATATCATCATCATCATCATCAAAGACTTTAAGGTTTTCAAATTACACTAGAATCAGACTTGGACTCAACTCTTAGCCCTGGCACTAAGTATCTCTGTGACTCTCAGGAAGTCATTCAACTGCTCTGTATATCTTTCCTCATCAATAATGGTTACATTTTTTTAAATGTTGGGGGAAAAAAAGGTCAAATGTTATGATCTCTCAGGTCCCATCCAGTTCTAACATTCTATGATTCTTCTTTCTTATGGATATAAAAGTATTAAGGTTTCCCTATTTCTCAAGAATCTCTACAAAACCTTTTATAATAAGGATTTCTGGTGCCAACAGTTCAAGGGGTCCATGAGATCAAAACTTTTCATAATACTTTCATTTGTAATCAGTAAATATTGATAGCTATAATCACATAAATAAAGCTCATGGGGCTGAGGGGAGTCCTTGATAATTTTTTAAATAGTGTAAAGGGTTTTCAGCTTCTACTCTTCTTTCCCCCTGCTTTCCCTCAAAAGGGAATCGTAATGAGCAGTGAAGCAATCACAAGGAAGGAAGCAAAAAATCTAAATAATCCACAAAATAATCAGTTCCTGGACAATAATGAAATGAAGTTTTTTTATAATACAGCATGCCTAAAGAAGATGAAGGAAACTAGTAATGCTCGTGCACTATCGATGGAGCTGATCATTTTGGAGAACAATTGGGAATTATGCCCAGAGGGCTACAAATTACACCTACCCTTTTGATTCAGAAATACCACGACTTGGTCTATATGCCAAAAAGATCAAAGGAAAAGGGCCTATGTGTACAAAAATATTTATAGCAGCTCTTTTTGTGGCGGCCAAGAATTGGAAACTGAGGAGATGTCCATCAATTGGGAAATGGTTTAACAAGTTGTGGTATACAATTGTTACAGAATATTGTTGTGCTCTAAGAAATGACAAAGGGGATGGTTTCAGAAAAAACCGGGAAGCCTTATATGAACAGATGAGAAGTAAAGGGAGCAGAACCAGAACATTGTGCACAGTAATAGCAATATGGTCATGATAATCAGCTGTGAAAGACTTAGCTACTGTGATCAATACAATGATCTACAATTCCAAAGGACTCATTCCAAAAAATGCTCCCTACTTCCAGAGAGAGAACTGACAAATTCAGAGTGCAGAATGAATCTTTTTTTTTTCTTTCTTCTGGAGGGAAGGGGTAACATGGCAAATATGAAAATGTTTTACATGACTTCACGTGTATGATGAGCAGCATATCTGCTTGCTGTCTCAATGGAATACGGAAAAGCTGGAGGAATCAAAAAAATAATAATTCCAAAAATAATAAAGCCTGCCTAAGCTTCAAGGATTGAGCCTCCTCCCTATGAGCTAGAGGATGAACCAGAGTACAATGCAGAGGTCCAAGAAATATAAAAGTTTTTATTTTCTTTCAGTTTGTGACACATTATTGCATATGCATGTGCATTGCAGGCACTCAGGAACATGCATATACAACAGCATTAGACCAGGGCACACTATAGTGGTCCCAGGTTACATATATCTGTGGGGATAATAATATAGCATATGGAAAGAGAGAAAAGGGCATAAATCTTGAGCAGAAAGGGGCCATGTACCAAGGGGGGAGGGGGGTTGAAGCCCCCTCCCCTAGAACCAGATCTCCTGCCCGCTTGCTCTCCAGGCAGCTTTAGATACCTTTGGATACCCACTTGTATCTGGTAGGAAAAATATAAGGTCCTTGAAGGCAAGAACAATTTCATTTTTATCTTTGTATCTCCAGCACCTTTCAGGATGCCTTTCACATACTAACCTCTTAGTAAATAGTTTTAAATGAACGATGGGAGGTACCTTCACCACCACTAGTACGTCAGGGCCCCAGTTCATCATGGTTGTGATTCTTGGGCCCCTCTAACTATTCCTCTATAAATAGCTAGACAGAGAACAGCCCCTCGCTCCCAACAAACTTAATCCCAGAGAAGAAGGTGCTTCTGACACTTTATACCATCTTACTATAATCTTCAACAGTTGTGGTATGTAACACTACCTATATCTTGGGCCTTGAGCATCAGTCTTTGGGGTGCCAGTGGTGAGAAATGACTGCTCCAGATAGCAACAATTCCTTCCACTCTCTGAACCGGTGCTCCCTTCTGCACCAACAACTGATCTAGGAAGAAGCTACATCTCGGATTTGCCCATGCCCCCAGTCCTTCTGTCTCCCCAACCATTCAAGGGACTCAGCGAGGGTAAAGGGAAATACTAATTCATCTCCTCATCCATTAGATAGACCTTCCAAGACCTAATGAACAGATGCAAATACCTTGGAGCTTCAAAAAGTTATATGTATGTAAATATGAAGAGGATAATTTCACTAGAAGTCAAGAAGATCATTTCTACAGTGGAAAAGAAAAGTCCATTCCTAACCCAAATAGAGTGCCCAACCACTCTCTGGGCAACAACTATACAAGTATTTTTAACTTGAATAAGTCAACTTGCTCTGGCGGACTTTCCAAACTTTCAGAATTAGTTAGAACTAAGTTGGGGACTAATTCATTTTACAAAATCTACAGCCTTAAACTTTTTTCAGGCCAGCATTTGCTAGCAGGCAACATCTGGTAGCCAAGTACAGTATTACTGCCTATTACATAACCTAAATTATCCAACCCAAAAGAAGAACAGGACTAAGTTCTAAGAACCAAGACTGGAATTAGGATCCCCAATTGGGATCTGAGGAAAGGCTAACAGGAAGAAAAAAAGTGAAATAAGAGATGCTAGAATTAGAAACATCCAGAATGTCATGAGTGACCACCATATGAACTCATTATTCACCAGAAAAAGTATTTGATTCAATACATTGGATGAACATTCTTCTATATTGGAAACTCCTGGGAAAACTGGATTCCCTTCACAACAAGCTCAGTAGAATAGCCTCTAGACGTTCCATAAAGGGACTCCTCCATTAAGTGCCTCTAATTTGAGGGCATGAGTTTATAAGTGTTCCTTTCTGTGTATGCCCATGCTTTGAGGGCATTACTATGCACCAAATATTTGACATGACCTGCAAAGAGTCCCTAGGGCTCAGTGATCTAGGGTTCCATAGGTTCCAGCAAGTTACCCGGATGGAATCCCTACATTATTTGAGTCCATTTCTTCATGTGAAAAATGGAAGGATTAAACTAACTGACCTCTGAGCCCTCTTCAAGCTCTGCAACTAGGATCCCATGAACAACTCATGCTTTTAAAATGTCCTTTCCCTTCCCCTATGGACATGTCACAACTTTTCTGGACCTGTTTCTTTCTGAATCTGTAAAATGAAGATAGATCAGAGGTATCAAACACAAATGTTGCAGCTTGCAAAACTGGGGTCTGAAACACATTAAAATGTAATTGGGAAATATTTAACAAAATAAATAAAAATACAATACAACATAGATGTTAATATGTTGTTTTCTAAGTCAATATGCAGCCCTAAGAGATCCTTACTTAAGGTTTAGTGGCTCCCTTTGATCCTAGTGAGTTAGATGACTCCTGGTTTTAACCTTTCTCAATATGACCAAAAAGACTGTAAGCTCCATAAGGTCAGGAGCCAGGAATTTCTTTTTATCTCCCTCAGCACTTAGTAGAAATAGGGCTCTACAGAGTTTAAATGTGAAACTCTAGTTATCTAAATACGAAATCAGATTAAGTTTGCTGAATCCTACAATTAGCTGCTCATTCAGGAGCTCAAGAAAAGAAGAAAGTCTCTGAAGCCAAAATACTTGACTCAGCATTCAAAAGAGAATCCACAGCCCAGTATAAGGTAATATGGACACGGTCCCTTAGGGGAAAGCAAGATAATAACTCACATCGATATGGCACTCTAAGGTTTGCAAAACACTTTCCTTCCCCAACAGTTCTGTGAGGTAGGTAGTACAAGTGCGACTACAAATGGAGAAAACCCACTCTAAAAAACAAAACAGTCCTTGCCCTCAAGGAGCTTGCCTGGATACAGCCAGAAATGGCCCAACAGGTTTCTGAAATATAGCTTCAAAAAATACAGGACATCCCAAGAGGTTTAGTGCAGTGTAAATCCCAACAGATTACAACTCTACTAAGATCTTTGGGACATTCTGCACAATAGAACTGCTAGCAGTGAAAGGGAAAGGCAGCAAGAGTGGGCAGACTGGCCTGGGAGATGAAAATAAGGAAGCAGCCCAGATCGTCTTCTCGAAGCGGTCTGGGTAACGAGTCTGAAACAGTCACATCACACTGGACTTTGCTGCAGCCATTGTCACAAAAACCTAAGAAAATTGGATGTTGGCCTGTCTTTTCACCCAGGTACTGCATGAGAAATGGCCCTAGCCAGTAGGCCAAGAGCCAGGCATCAGAAGTAAGGAAGGCGCCAGGATAGTCACTGGGCCTGTACAGTTTGAATGATCTATGTTTAATATCAACTGTGACTTTACACAGTAGCAAGATCTCTTGTCACTTAGTGCATTTACCCAGAAAAGGCTAGAAGAAAATTTGCTAAAATAAAAAAAATACCTAAGTATTCCAATTACGTCTAACTTTGGAAGGATGTCCTATTTTATTCTCATTCATGTTTTAATTATGGCTTATAGCTACAAGTAGCCTGTGCCTCTGCAAGTCTTGGCTAACAGAGGTATCTTCTCAAATAAGGTCAGCTCAAGATAGGAGGGCTCTGTTTAGAATTTCTCTCGGTGCATGTAACAGACTCTGCTGGTGTTGTCCTCCATTCAGAGTCCACAGTGAGGTTCCTCCGGAGTCAGAAAATCGGTCATTTGTCCTGGGGCAAAAGCAACATTTGTACTTTTTCTGAATTACAGGCGAGGGGGTAGTAGTGACAATAGCAGTGACCCTCAAGCCTAGACTATCCCCTCAGTTACATGAAGATGGGAAAATTCTTCAGCCCTGAAGCAGAATAAAGGAAGCTAGTATCTTTCAATTCACCTAATCCAAACTGACTAAGTCAAAGTAAGCAGCAATGTTGCAAAAATCAATGTTGCTCAGTACATTAATTCTTATTTTGCTCTGACATTCCATTTGGCCAATCCCTGCCTCCTATCTCTCTGACCCAGAAATGAATCAGAGCTTCCCAGGGAGGGTAAAAAAAGGAATGTCAGCACTGTCTCTGCTCTTTGCTAGGGGGCCCTAAGAGAGGTAGGGATATATCCCAGACGCTCTAATCTTCATCCAGGTATCAATCACAGTTTCCCTTCGCCTCAGAGGGTTGTTTGGCATTAAGTCTGACTCTTCCCCCCTCTCTTGGCACTCCTCTCCTCCAGTCTGGAGAGCTGCTAACGCACACTGCAGTCCCCATCCTGCATTTTCTCCTGCTCCATGGCATAAACCAGGTCCTGAACAAACCTCATCTCTGATGCCACTTGCTTAACCAGGGCCTCATAGCGGTTCTCTAGGCGGCTGAAGCGGCGTTTCAGCCCATTAGCCCCCAGCAGAGCCCCCTTGGCCTCTTCTTGGGCCTGCCGTTTCAGTGCCTCTGTCTTGTGCAGTTCCTGACGAAGCAGCCTCAGATCCTGGCCAATGCTCTCATTTTCCTCCTTATACCAGGCTTCCTTCTCCTCATAGATCGAAGTTAGGACTTCAATATCCTCACGGAACAGTTTCTTGCTTCGTTCCAGCTCCCGAAGGCCCTCTTCAGCTGCTGCCACCTCCTCGAGAACCTTAGAGAAGCGCTCAAAATTAATGTATGTGTTGTTTGGGGGCATGCTTGAGTGAGACTTGATAGTGTACTCCTTGAGGCGGGTTGTCTTCAGCCGACGCCGCTCTGGCTTCTTGCCACTGTCCTCATTCCGCACATTCCTCCTCTTAATCACCTGCATGGGGTAAGAGAGTAGTTATACATACAAGGACTTCTCCAGGGCAGGGTGACCTACACAGAGGACTGGGAAATGCTCTATACTAATGTCAAAATCAGGCACTAAGGGGGGAAATACTGTGTGATTCTTTTGGTATCAGTTTAATGTGAGGGGAAAATTATCCAGGAAAAAAAAAATCTTCAAGCAGGCCTACTGGGGCTGCATAGGGAAGGAGTTAAGACTTGAAGATTTTCCCAAGTTCCTTTAGGAAACCACAAGACAAACAATACTATTCCTAAACAAAATAAGACTATTAGCCTTGCCCAATGGTGGCCCCTTAGAAAAATACAAGTTGAAGAGTCCTCAAAACACCCTAAAATGAGAAGAGACCATTCTGATCCAATGAACAAAGCTAGAGTTACTACCCAAGGGGCAGCTGGGCATCTCAGTGGATTGAGAGCCAGGCCTAGAGAAGGAAGGTCCTGGGTTCAAATTTAACCTCAGATACTTCCTAGCTGTGTGACCTTGAGCAAGTCACTTAATCTCCATTACCTGGTCCTTCCCCCTCTTTTGCTTTAGAACCAATACATAGTATTGATTCTAAGATGGAAGGTAACGGTTTAAAAAAAAAAGTTATGCTCAGTTCAAACAAGACTGATGAGTTAATCCATGAGAATATTCTGCCAAATTAGTAGCCCAATACCCTATGAACCCAAGGGCAAAGTGGCCTACATTCTACTCACCTTAATCCATGAATGCTCCAGGCTCTGGTCAATGGTCATCCTTTTCCTAGAATAAGATCACCTTTTGTTTATATGGCACTTTATACTTTTCAAACACAATCTTAATTTCAACCTCAAAATCATGCTAGATAAGTATGAAAGGAATTATCTCCACTTGACAAATTTAAAAACTGAGTTATAAAAAAATTAGTTGAAGCAATAGGCCATGGGGTGGGAAGAGAGAGAGAAGGGAACATTATTTCAAGTCATCTGTTAGAAGGAAGGAGAACTTAAGACTCAATCATGACCCAGCACCTGTAGAATATAGAGTTGGAAGAGCCATCCATCCAAAGGCCCCCTTAACCCTAAGCAGGCCCAAAGAGGATAAATAACTATCAAAATTATATTATTAATGAGGAACAGTGTTAGGCTTCTATCCCAAGCCTTCTTACTACCAAGTATGGTCTTTCCACTATACCACAGGTGTCATCCAATTATGATCCTACCCTCTCCCAAAGCCCTAAAACCTCATACTTAGGATCTTTGACAAGCAGTCGTCGGATGAAGTCCTTGGCCAGCTCGCTGGTATTACTGAAATACTCTTCATCAAAGTCATAGTTCACAGCTGAAATGTTGGTGAGAGTCTCCTGCTTGGTTTCCCCCAAGAATGGTGATGCTCCACTCAAACTAGAGAGAATATACATACGCCTCATCAAACAGACCTCAAGCCTCCACTAGCACAAGGCCCAAAGCACCCCAATAACTGCATCATGTAAACAAAGCTCAGAAGTCACAGGAACCAAAACCAGAAAGAATAAACTCATTGTTTTTTCACCTGGAAGAATAAATAATAGGTTTGGATTTCAACACTATCTTTTCCCCAAATACAATTCTGTGCTGCCAACTCTAGGAAGAACAAGGTATAGCCCAAGATCCCCAACACCTAATAACCATTTGGGTTCCACCATTTTATAAGTGAGGGAAATGCGCCTCACCTTCCTGGTAAAAAGTCAGGAAACTAGTGAGCCTTCTGACATTCCTAGTGTTAACCATAGAGTCCCACTGCTTTCTCAAGAATACAGAAAAGCCACCATGTGATAATACAGAGCCAGTCATGAACAAGACAATCAGAATGAGCACACAGAGTCTGTACCACATAAGCCAGAACTCAAGTCTCTTCTATCTGTTACTGTTCCCTAGTTACTTCATATGTATAAGTATTATTTGAAGGCAAGAACCACAGCTATAGCTTTGCTGTACACTTCAATACCAATTCAGAGCAAAGGATTTTCTCAATGGTCAAAAACTGCTTGTTGGAGAACGAGTAGACATAATATCTTTTCCTAACCAAAAACATGAATGAAATATGAAAATACTCACAGAATGTATGTGATCACGCCAATGCTCCTGAGAGAAGGGAAAGAGAAGAAAGAAACCTGGTCACTGTGGAACATTATTTAACAACTACTTAATCACATGGGTTGATGGGGATATGACTGGGAATGTAGACTCTAAATGTCACTCTAGTGAAGATATCAATAATTTGGAAATAGGTCTTGATCAATGACATAAGTAAAACTCAGTGGAATTGCCTGTCAGCTACTGGGGGAGGAGAGGGGAGAACATGAATCATGTAACCATGGAAAAATATTCTAAATTAATCAATTAAAAAAAGAGAGAGAATGAGGCTCATGATCTCAAGCTGGAGTGAAAATCATGCTTTTTCTGCCACACAGCTTAGAGCAAAAGTTTAAAAGCAGAGTAGACTATAGAAAGCAGGGCTTTAGAATATGACAAGGATATAAGGTTTAAAAATTTCAAAAGAACTCCTAGGTTTTCAGAAATATAATCGGAGATCAAAAGACAAAGGCAAGTATGCCACTGTATCACTTGGCCAAGAAACTTCCTCTCCCTAGATCTCAAGTTCCCTTCCTTATAAAATGGGGTAATTGAACTATAAGTCTAGGTTGCCTCTCAATTGCTAATATTGTAGGATTTGCCTAAAATCATCTCCAGAAGCTCAGACCTAATGTCATGAAGCAACCACTAGTTCACCAACCTCAGACTGAGAAAGCCAAAAGATGGATTCCCTTATATTGCAGTGAACATGGACTCCTTCTACAAAAATGATATATTCTGAGATATCTTAAAGCAGGGAGACTAGCTAGAGAAAAGAAGATGGAGGAAGAAGGGAATAAAGGGTCAAAGGCAGGTCCATCTCCCACTCTTAATATGGGGTTTCAATATTTCAAGTGAGGGAAGTCATAAGAACTTGAGTCAGTCTTGATTCACATGCCTTGGCCTCAAGCCTCATAAGACTAAGAGGTAGGGACTGATTAGATGGTCTCCATTCCATTAAGGGATATGCGTAAAGAGGAATGAGAGAGACTACAAAAATAAAAGCTGCCTCATCCCTCTCTACTGAAGGAAACTATAACATTAGACATATTTCCACTAGAAAACTGAGTCCAAGTCAAACTGCTGGGAAACTGAAGGATATCAGAGAAGCTCAACACAATCACCTCCCCTCACTCACCACATATCAGCCTCCAATCCTAATGGTTCATAGTTCACAATCTCAGGAGCTTTAGGAGAGGTAGGAAAATAAGGTGGATCAGTTCTACTATGTACAAGATCAAATTTAGAACAAATACCCTGATATGCAACATGGCTAAGTTAGTTCAGGTATTGGCCTAACAAGACACATAAATTAAGTACTAGAATTTCTATTTGCCCAAAAGAAAGAATAATGTGACAAATTCAAAAATAGGTAGGTGGTTGCAACCCAGAAGGCAATAAAAACTATGTGTAGTATGGAAAGTCAGGCATCCTGGGGTTTTGAGAGATGCTGCAGCCAGCACTCTTAACCTTTCTCCTTGCCAGAAAAAGCAACTTAATTAACTGAGGCTTTTGAATGTTCAGCACAGTACCCTTCCCAGGCTCCTATTACCATCACCACATAGGATGGCCACTCACCCACAAACTCTGGGGTTCCAAAAATGTTCTTGAACTCATTCCCTGCCTCAATTTTATGGGCAATACCAAAATCAATGAGCTTGATTCGAGGGTTGGGCACATTCTTATCCAGAAGCATGATGTTCTCTGGCTGTAAGAAAGGAAGAAAAATCAGGCTTCATGAGGTTTAAGAATAAATCTTGTGCAATAATTATTGTCAAATATGTTCATGTTGGAAAGCCACCTAATCCCCCAAGACATGGACAAAGTACTGACAGGCACCTACCTCTGAAAAGGAAAAACTGAATCTAAACAATTCTACAAAAACCAACAAACTAGAGAGGCCCAAATCCCAAAATGAAAGAAAAGTAGAAAAATGGAACAAATAGGGGTTTAAATACCCAAACCCAAGAAACATCCATTAACTCCTCTCCATAAAATGATATAAAGGCTAAAAAAGGCATATCAAGCAAGTCTGATTTCTAGGACTGGCCAAAATACCAGAGGATCACTTGACTTGAGAGTTTGGACCTTAAAGGCAATCAAGTTCAACCCATTCCTTTTACAGATGAGGAAACTGAGACTGAAAGAGGTTAATTGACTTACTCATGTTAAATGTGGAAACAGGATTCAAACCATGGCCTTCCTTACACCAAGTTTAAGAAAGATCACACAAGCCAGAAAAAGCTGTTCTCTATCCCCTTTAAAGTCCAAGGAAAGCTAAGGCAGAAAAGTAGAGCTCACCTTTAAATCAAAATGGGCAATTCGCTTGGAGTGCAGATAATGGACACCATCTAAGATCTGCTTAAGGAACTGGGTAGCCTCTTCCTCAGTTAGGGACTCCTTTTCAGCCAAGAAATCAAAGAGCTCACCCCCAGAAACCAGTTCCAAGATTAATACTACATCAGTCTTGTTCTCAAAGATGTCATGAAGGGTAATGATGTTAGGGTGCTGGATTTCCCGAAGAATGTCCACCTCCCTTTCTATCTCCTCCCGGCTCACCCCGCGACGGCTGGATGACAAGCGTCGCTTCTTGATAAACTTAGCTGCATACTCCATACCATTGCTCTTCTGACGACATTTCCGTACAATTGCAAACTGACCACTGTAAAAGAAAAGATAAAGGAAAATATGAAGGGAAAGAGAAAAAGAGAAAAGCTCTTAGAAAAACAAAAGACCCCTTCTTAAACCTCCATATGATCAGCCATTTCCATCTGGGTGGGGAAATTCATGTGTGACAAGGAAATCACTTTAAAAGACTGATATATATTAATTTAAGGTCGCCAAGGAATTCAGCTATGTAATTCCTAAATGAAAACTCAAGTTAGCAGTCAACCTTTTATGGAGTTTTTAATTACAAATAGGAGGAAGAAAGGTATTAGAGAGAGAGAGAGAGAGAGAAAGGGGAGAGAAGAGAGAAGGGAATAGGGCTTAAATACCCCCTCTGTTTAGGCTGGGCCAAAAGGCCCAAGCCCTTAGATAGCTGAGGCAAAGAAAAGAGATCAGTCCCTATCACTCACGTGACCAAAATGGAGAAACAGTCTCAGGGGCCTCCACCTCCAGCCTCCTTCAGAGCAAGCTTCTCAGAGCACAACCTCTCAGAGCAAAACCTCTCCAACCTACAACCTTCAGTCCTCAGATCCCGCTATCTTTAAGGAAACCATCTCAGTTCCTTCCCCTCAGTTCTCACATCTACCAATCACTGTCCATGTCTTCCCTGTGCCAATGGTGGCTCTAGCTTAACCCAGGACCGCCCAGAGGTCTTCCCCTTTGCACATGTCTGTTGAAGGTCATATTCTCAATTAAATTTTGATCTATGCTGCAGCCCTTCCTAAATCCTGTTAGGACTGAGTAGGGTGGAGATTGTAAGTTCCAAGACCTGGTTCTGTCATTCCAAGTATCTCTATTGTATCAATTCTAAAATCAATCATGACTCAAAGAACTTCCTGTTCTATGCTTAAGTATAGGTCAAAGCCCTTTCCATTGTTCGGCAAAAGGTTTCTGTCCTAAAGTAATCTTAAGTAGGGAGGAGAAGGACCCTCCCATGCCAAGGGGGGTTCACATTCCAATAGACTATCAGTAGGAAATTTTTCAAGTAGGAAATTTCCCAATGGTGAAATTTCCAACATTTATAAGTCTAAGAAATTTAAAGTTTACACATGTCAAATTACATAAATGTTTCTCCCACAACTCTAGACAAAGCACCCAACACCTGCAGATAGCTGGTATTCTTCTAGACATACACTCTCTAGCAAGGTGTAGAAGGCTACTAATTCAAAGAAAGAATGAGGACAGCTACTGCCAAAGCTATATATGGTAGTATGTGAACCTTAAAAATTCTCAGCCCCTACTTCATAAGGTTGGATTGTGAACCTTAAAAATTCTCAGACCCTACTTTATAAGGTTAGGTTAAGACCATTCCCCATTTTAAACAATGAAGGAACTTAGATCAGGAATGTGAGACCTCTACTTAGATCAGGAATGTGAGACCTCTACTCCACCCCTAGTTAAGCCTGCTTTAGGGGAAGAAACTCCTTGCTGAACAATGAAAGATACTTAAAACCATACTTATAGTAAAACAAAAGTTCTTAAGCTGTGCCTATTTTTAGATCTAATACAAAAGGGTGCTAAGTACCTATAAAGGTCAGGCAACTTGTGAATTTACAAGGAGCAAAGAGGTGAGAAACTTACTCAGAAGTTTTCTGGTGTGAACTTAATAAAAAATTTAAAGCCTTCTTAGGTGTGAACTAAGAATGGTCTGTCCTTTGAAAAACTCTACTGTGATTGGTAGATGGGAGAACTTAGGGGAGGTGACATAGGAGAAAATTCCCTTTATAAGGAGAGGAAAAGCTGAGTCTCAGGGCAGTCAGAAGAATCTCTCTCTGGAGATAGATGGCTGGCTGAACTGGTGTCTCTGAACACTAGAATCCTTGCTTGGACAAATCTTGTGGTGAGTGATTAAAGACTGACTGATCTCTCTCTTAAGACTCAGGTCTAGACCATGTTGGCTAAGGCCCTTCATACTTATTCCTCTCTTACTCTCTCTCACTTTCATTAATTCCTCATCTGTATGAATTAAAATCTCTATAAAACACAGCTGACTTGGGTATATTTAATATTATTTTATTTTATTTTATTTTAATATTAATAATTGGGATTTTTCCCTGGCGACCACCTTATATTTGATTTAAAACAAGACACTGTCTTGAACCATATTTTCTGCCATCACAATTTACTCATCCACTCTTTTAACTGCCTCAGTTTATGTCTTCCACTATTTTATTTATTACAAGTATAACTCAGCTATGAGAAAAGGGTTTGAGTAAGACAATTCTGGGTTGGTCCCTGAAAATAGTAATCCTCTGGGATCAGGCCTAGAAGTCCTCATACTCAGAACCCATACACATAATCACACACTGTCACCAGATTTCCTCTGGATAATGAATGTAGAGGGTTGGATAACTGTCTCCTTAACCTATCAATTGGTGGATGTGAGACAATATGGCCAGAAAGTAGGGAGAAAGGCAATTAGATAACTTTTGAGGCAAGAAAATGGGTAATAACAAAATATATAAATTAAAAAAAAACATGGAATAAAAGTCATAAAAGGATAGGACAAAGTGCTCCTCAATCAGGCCTACCTTCCTCATGCATTATCTTACTTCCCTGAAAAAAATTCTCCCCAGTTTTACTGCCTTACCAACAGTAACTACCCACTCCAATCAAGCCCTTCTCATCACTACACTAAGGCCAATAGGCTCGTTCCAGACTACAAGCCTTTGTCTCTCCTCCACCCCCACATGGAATCCTTACCCACTCCTACCCATTCAAAGCCTACCCATTCTTTAATGGAGGAGGCTCACCTCCTCCTAAATTCTACCTGATCACTCTAAACCATTCCCTTTACCTCCTCCAATCTTATTTTTCCAAGTGTCAGTACCACACAATTTTTCATTTACCTGTTGTTTCTTAAGTTTTGTCTTTCAAACTACACTTTAAACAAACCCCATAAAGCCACCAGCAATTATTTAGCAGCTATAAGCTTCAGAACTACAATTGTTCTATGACCCACCCCTCCTGAAAAAAGCACAAGGCTGGGTTCACAGTAGGGACTCAATATACATTGAATTATTTCTCAGATAAGTGAGAAATCCAAAAGAGGCAGTATGGCATAAAAAGAAAAAACACTGAATTTAGAGTCATGAATCTGGATTCAAATCCCAGTAAATTAAAGTATGCCATAGGCAAGTCACTTTTATTTTTCTAAGCTTCAGTCTTCTTATCTATAAAATAGATAACATTTGTACCACCTGCCTGTTATAAGACTACTGTCAAGAAAGTGTTTTGCAAACTTTAAATGACTACTTAATGTGAGCTACTGTTAAGTACTTTGTTACTTTCAATATACTAATTTACAAGCTCCAACTTGAGGGAATTCCAAAATCAGGATATGATTTAAAGGAACAAAGAGACCCATGTGGTCTAGAGAAACTCTTTTCAGCAGAGCCCATACACAATACTCAGTTATTTACATTTTTATCTGGTGACATCATCCAATTGGCCTATAGGCGGCACTGGCAGAGATGCCTGAACAAAACTCACCATATAAGGTTTGAGACTCCGTGGGAAGAGTGGAGCCCTTGGGACTAACCAAGTACAACCCTTAAAGGAAATCATCTAATTTATTGTATCAGGGGATTTAAACTTTTCTCACAACCAGTAAAAATTGTAGGTGGTGAGAAAGGAGCAGGGAACTTAACTCCTATTTTTAAGCTTGTGGAGGCCTTCCTCATCAGGGTCCCTCCAGTCTCTCTTTATGAAAAAAAAATAAAAGTAATATTAACTTGTTAACCTATCTCCTGGATGAGATGAAGAAAGCAGAAATCCAGTTTATTGTTTGCGAAGGATTGTACAGCTAGCCGGTCCACACAACCGGCCACTCTCTGAGCCCTAGAAACTTACCTGCCCAGCTCCTCACCCATCTCATAGTGGTCTTCCACATCCTCCTGCCTGAACGTAGACATGGCTGCAGGCTAGCCCTGTCACTGTGTTCTCAACTCCAAAGGAAGTCCGACTACTGCAGTACGGCAAGAGAAACCAGGGGCAGTCCCACAAAGCAGGCCTGGAATAGACAAAAGGGGTTCAGGGAAAAGCAAAACGGCTGCAGCACCGGCCATTCTCTTCAAGTACGGTGACCTTAAGGGCTGGCCAACGTCCTAGGAGTTAGGGAGCCTATCCGGCTGGGGATGTTTTTACTGCCTCACCCTGACCCTCGATGACTCCCCAAAGCCCCCTCTACCATGTTCAAAGCTCGCCCCCTCTTCTGGACTAAAGGGGGCCCCTTAACCTCCCCACGACACTCCGAGGCCACGGGCATCCTGCCGCTCATGCCACCCACTCCGCTCCTTCCCAGCTCGCCCATATCCTTTCCCTCCCTGGCCTAGCCTGCTCCTCCAAGGCCTCCAGACCCCCGACCCTAGCCCCGGAAAGCCCAGCGCCCTGCCAAGGGCCCCTCCCCTCCTCCTAGACCCTCAAATGTGAAACACACCCTCCCCCCCCGTTCTCCCCAAAATGGACAATGGTCCCGGCGCCGTCTTTCTCGGCCCGCAGGCCTCCTCCAGTCTCCTACCTGAGGCTTCGCGCCGCAAACGAATCATCGAAGGTCTAAGACGAGGAGGCAAGTCTGCAGCCAGCCGCGGCGCTTACCTCAGCACCGGGTCAGAGCCGCCGCAACATTCCGACATATTCTTCGTCACCGCGCCGGCCCCATCACCAAGCCCCATTGGCCCATCCTCGATAACATCATCGCGCTCTGACGTTCCCCCGCCCACTCTGCACGGTCATTTTCTACCTATCCCTCCCCCTGCCACCAGTTCCCAGTAACTTCTCCGGGAAAGCCCCGCCTATACGCACTCGGAGGGTTAAACTGCTGGCCCGAGAATTGCCTGCCAAGAGGGTGGAGGGGGTGGGGCAAAGACCAGCCGGAAAGGAAGCCGATTGGCTGCTCTGGGCAGAAGTTAGGCACGCGAGGAAAAATACTAGTTTCCCGTTGCTAGTTCTCCATTTGTGGCTTGGATGCCAGTTGGTCTTTCCCCCCATCCAGAATTTGTAAGCCTGCTCCGTGCAGCTAAAAGTGTTATATATAATACAAAACTGCATCCTCAGCATTTTAGGGGTTGAAAAGATTAGGCATAAAATCAGGAAACAGATCATGAAGCTGGGATGCAGGTGCACTTAGATGGAAAAAAACAGGTACTTCAGATATTTCAGTTTCTTAGATATGGAAGGCAAGGAAAAGACAGCTATTGGTGGAGTATATGAGTGATGTTTAAAATTGCAAAGGTTGGTTGGGATCAGGATGTCAAGGGCTTTAAAGCTCAAGAGCTACACAGCTCATAGTTGTGCCCAAAGAAATTTTAAGCAGTAGTTAGTAGTTGGTGGGGCTTACATTCTAGACATATACTTAAAGGCACAGTAAATACAACCTACATTTTTGGAGGACTGGGGAAGCACCCTATAGTGTACCAAGTATTGTGCAAAAAATTTATCAAACCAAGAAAGTTTCACCCCTGAGTTTATATTCTGCAAAGGAAACCTGTAAATAAAAGTGCAAAGCAGTTAATAGAATTCAGGGCAGTGACTAGGTCAGGCCTGCACTTGGGAAATTTAAAGCTAGTGGACCAGATGTGAGGTAATGAGAACCTTAGCAGAATGTGGCGTTGAGTAATGAGACAGATTCAAGATTAACAGAACATAGAGGCATCACCTGGTCCCATATCTTTCTGGCTACAATTTCATTTTGTCAATTAACAGAGATCTTCAAACACAAAATGCTACAATTCAATCAATACAGGTTAATGGTGTATTCCTCTACAAAAAAAAACTAGTATAAATTGCCAAAATTCTGATTTCAGGCACAGCAACAACTAAGGCACATGATCCCTCAAACATTGAAATAGGTTTTTCAAATATTTTAAGACTTGAGCTGAATTTTTTGTCATTAAGTTAAATGGATTTGAAACAAATTGAACAAAGGTACAATGGGCATTTTAACAGAACTTGCTGCCTGTGAAAACTTGGTCAACAAGTCATCCAGAAACAGACATCCCAAGTCTAAATTAGCTTCAATAACTGAAGCCTTTTATTCCAGCTCTTCCTTCTTTTTGTTAAGGGCTAGGCAATGGGGGTCAAGTGACTTGCCAAGGTCACACAACTGGGAAGTGAGTTCAAATTTGAACCCAGGACCTCCCATCTCTGGGCTTAGCTCTCAATCCAATGAGCTACCCAGCTGCAACCCCCCCCCCCCCCAGCTCTTCCTTCATAAGGAAACTTCATGGCAGTTTGCTTACTTCTTTGGTAATTGAGTTTTCTGACTAAATATCTAAATAACTGCTACTCCCACTTTCAAACCCCTCAATACTCGGTAATCCAAGGATTTTCTTTCTACATACTCAAGTCAAATATCAGCTTCCAAGTTGCCAGCTTAAAAATTTATCTAATCCAGGCCATAATCTCTAAATTTAGCAAGAAAGGCAAATACTGTTAAAGACTTCATGAGAACACGTCATGGAAATAGAATGTACAGCCCAACCATAGTATTCATGAGTAAGATTTTGGATTTCACAAGAACTAAATGAGGCATTTAAACACTTGTCAGAAATGGACAATTTTTGTTTTAATTCTTTTTAATTATTTAATTGCAAGCATTAAACGTAGTTATTCTTGCAATACCTATTAAGTTCTCCATATATGCTTAACTATTGGGCTTAAATGGTCCAAGATCCCTGCTCATTTGAGTGTTGAAAATACAAAAGAAAGCACTTGTTAACTGAGTCCCATGTAAATGTCCTGAGAAATCACTTCTAGAAAAGGAATGGCATCCAGAGGTAAAAAAAAAAAGACCCCCATACCTAGAATAAATCACTTTGACACTGCTATTGATATTCATCACCATATCAAATTTATTATTCCAATGGCACTAATACATCTGTAGATGTTCATGATGACAATCACACTGCACAAAATTTTCTTGCCTTCTAGTTTCTGGCCAACTAGAAAATATCTCCTAAACTTTCCCTTCACCCTTTCCTGAAGATCCACTACAGGCCATTTACCCAAGCAAAACCTCTTAATGCACTCATTTGCAATTTTTTGGGCACTATTGTTTCCCTTTGAGAAATGAAAAAAAATGTTAGAGGTACTCATCCCCAACCCACCCCCCTGGCCAAATATACCCTGCAAAGAGACTTTTTTTCTCTTTGAAGTCTTGAATAAATATGGAAACAGGCAACTCAAGTTGCATCAAGTGGAAATGTTTCAAGTTATGGCACCGAGTGGGCCCCAAATGTGTCATGTGCAACACAGAAACCTATAAGGCTGAATATCAATGTGTTTTGAAAGTCTCAAGTTGCTATGAACTGATTAAGTATATGCAAAGAGATGTCACTGCAGTTTTAACAATTTTCTGCATTGGTGTTATGCTAGAGTCCAACAGGAGTTTGAACTGATGTTGGAGAGAGCTTTTACAACTTGTCCAGGAAGTTGTCCAGGGCTGGGATACCTTCCTTCAGCCCTTTACGTTTGCGGGTATCTGCCACAACCTGGCAAGGGCGGCTAGTACTGTCAAAAGGGTCTCCAGGAAGGATCTGCCAATGGTCAAATACACACTGAGGGAAGGCTTGGCCACCTGTATTAGACCTCAAGTCAGCTGTGAAGCCTAGAAGAGAAAGGGGGGGGGGGGGGGGGGGGAAGATAAGAAGAGTTTAGAAACAAATCCCCAAGTTCCAACCAACTTAGCATTACTTATACATTAAAATGATCAACTTGCAATTCAGAAATATTCCCTCAACCCCACAAAAACAGTTGGGTTGATGACAACCCTTAAACCGATGTCTACCACTATGTACTTTCTACGATCATTAAAATTAATCTGATCCTCTCAATCACTCTTGGCTGAAGGGGTCATATTTTCCATTTCAAAAGATTAGGAAAAAGAAATAAAGGCCAAGTTAAAAGTTTCCAAAAGAAGCTGTCATTAATATTGGTATGTCCTCTTTATTAAAAGGTCTCAAAAGAATTTAGTACTTACCAAAAGATTCATTGACAGGCAGATAGGCTTTCACAACAAACATAGGGGTGCCAGCAACCTGGGACTCCTCAAACACATGCCCTCGCTTCCTGTTCAGGACACCATAAATGCCACCAACCACTTGTTCTGGACACTAAATGAAATTTTTTTAGAAGTCAACTTATTAAAATGACAGTGTGTAAAAAAGTCAGACCGACCTATCCCATTTTTTTGCTTCTGAACAAATTTCACGTAACGAATTTCTTTACCTGAATCTCCACAAGATAGATAGGTTCCATAAGACGAGGCTGGGCAGTCAGTACGCAGGCATATAGGCAGCGCCGGGCTGTGGGAATGATTTGACCACCACCACGGTGAATGGCGTCAGCATGCAGGGTCACATCATGTACATCAAAACGGACTGCCCGCATGTTCTCCTCACACAGTGCTCCCTGGAGGGAAAAGACCAAAGTACACTCAAACCTTCCATGCAGGCCATTTTGATACATTTAACAATTTATCTGCTTTAGAGCCTCAGTTGTCCCCAAATAAGTACTTTTCATCGAACCCTTCCCTCATCTCTAACAGAACTATAACTCAGTAACTAGTATGCAATACTTCTACATTTTAAGGCTCCTTACCTCCTTGGTAGCCCACTGAAATCCAGCCACTACGCTGTCCTTGATCTCATTAAGGTACTGTACTCCCTTGGTGATATCAGTAAGAACATTGGGCCCAGTTCCATCAGGGCCAAAGCACCAGATCTTACGGGCTTCAGTCACATCCCACTCGTACTTCTCAGCCAGATATCGAGCCCTTTGTTTGAGCTCCTGGCGAGCTGAGACTTCACCTTTGTCAATATCTTCAGCCAGGCCATCAGGGAATGGCCGAGCCTTCATGTATAGCCTGTTGTGCTTATTGGGAGATTTGGAAAGGCAGAGAACATTTGACTCCTCACTGACTGTCTCACGGTAGGAGACAACAGGGTCCGATTTCTGCATAAGGAAAAATAGTCAGTTAAACCAAAAGCAAATTCATCCAACAAAAAGCACAAAGCATTTTAAGGATATACAAACTATTTCCACATCTATAAAAAGGATAGCTATGTCAAGTTAATGGTAGATTAAATCACTGGAAGATTAAGTTTCTCTGAACTGTATTTGAAGGTAAGTAATCATTTTCCACTAGTCCTAAGTTCATGTGATTCATAAAAGTTGGACATTCATACATCTTACCCCTCCCTCCCCTTCTTTAAGACTAAAGAAAGACATGGGGGAAGGGGGTTACCTTGATGGGAATGCAGGCATGATCTTCTTCAAGATCTTTCAGGCAGATCTCCAGATGCAACTCCCCTGCACCAGCAATAATGTGTTCTCCAGATTCCTCAATGATACACTGGAAAGAGAAATGGGTCAATAAATAGCTGGACTATTTTACCATAGATATTTCCTTTATTATCCTAAAGGACAAGAAAGATTAAATTAAAAGATTTTAATAGGATTAAAACAGTTAAAACTGACCTTCAGGTAATTCAAATAAGTAGATCTCAACTGAGTAAAGATGACCAGTGAAAGAAATTTCATTATTTTAGTCCAAATAAAGACAAATTTACATTGGAAAGAACCTACCTGGACCATAGGGTCAGACTTGGCCAAACGCTTCAATCCTTCCACAAGTTTGGGCAGGTCAGCTGGGTTCTTTGCTTCAACAGCTACTCGCACCACGGGGCTAACGCTAAACTTCATCACCCTCATGTTGTGGGCATGCTCAAAGGTAGTAATGGTACCCGTTTTCACAAGGAACTGATCCACACCAACCAGACCAACAATGTTACCACAAGGCACATCTTCAATAGGTTCAACATATCGGCCCATCATCAGAATTGTCCTGTGGAAAAATTATCAAGTCAAAAACTACTATCATATAATAAAGCCCATTAGTAGTAGTGAATCTTAAATCTCTCCTAGAGGTTGGCTTGCCTATATTTGTTCAAACTGTGAATTAAGAATGGTTTTTATACCCAGTGAATTGTTCCTTGGGGGAGGGGGAGGTGCAGAGTATGAATCATGTAACCATGGAAAAAAATTCTGTGGTAAATTAAATAAACAAGAAAAATTTTAAAGAATGGTTTTTATATTTTAAAATGTAAAAACCAACAAGCAATGCAGTTTGCCAACTCCTAGTCTAATCTCTTTCAGCTACTATACAAATGAAATTATCAAAATGTTCATCTAGGGAAGAGGAGAGTAAGAACTTATTTAAGACAAATAGCAATTATCTTTCTACTGGTCCATGGCAGTCAATACTTTGCTACAAATCTAAAGTGAATTTAGAATATAGTTACAAGGATGACTCTGGGTATTGTTTCATATTCAAATCAAAGAAAAATTTAGCAACATAAAACCCTAGCCTCTATAGTGAGGAAACTGGCCCCAATCCTAGCTCATTTCATCACTGAACAAGTCAAAATTCTGTTAGCTACAGTGAGTTGATTAATCACATTAGAACACAATATGGGATCCAGCAAGTTTATCAAAAAACCTCATCGTGGGCTATTGGAAAAATGCATAATTTCTATTTCTCATTCCTTAAGAGCCTAGAAAGGAGAAACTCCTGACCTTTGAATTGGCTTCAGGTAGAGATCTTCCTTCTTCCCAGGGGTATAATTGGGTCCCATGATTCTGACTTTTAGGCCAGTGGAAACAAGACCAGAAAATACACGGCCAAAAGCATAGAATCTGCCTTTGTCAGAGGTTGGCACCATTTTTGAGATGTACATCATCAGGGGACCCTTGGGATCACAGCTTTTAATACCTGAAAAGCAATGAGAGGCATAACTGGCTTCATGCATAGTCATCAAATTAATACCATAAACTCAACTTCCTAGAGATGAATTCAGGAAAGCCTAATCATATTTTGACCCCTATTCAGAAATTGATCTTGTTGGTTAACATTTCTTAAAAACTTGTAAGCCATCATCATTTAAAGCAACAGTACAATTTGAACTGCTGGTATCTACAATACCTGAATAATATTCAGTTAATCCAACAAAATGAGTCACTGATCAGGAACTAGACACTAGAATGACCACTCCTAGACAGGATGACCCTTGTTGGAACAAGCAATGTTGCCTTGGGGAACCAAGAGATCCACAAGATCTTCCCTTGTGCCTAGGTTAAAAAACATACCCATAGCAGCCTCATCATCAGGGGGACCCTCATATAACAGTTCACAACGGTATTTCTGAGCAGTTACAGGGGAAGGCAGGTGGATGGTTATCATTTGGAGAAGTGCATCTCCAGCAGGCAGCCAACGTCTCATCACAGCCTAATAAGACCAAGAAAGCAAGTTGCAGTTTCAACAAAAGGAAACTCCTAAATTGAGTTGAAAGTTGTCATAGTCCCATCCTCCTCACCTTTAGAAGTGGTTTTCCCTCTTTGTCTTTATCTTCACTGTCCAATTTGATGTCAAGTTTTTCAATCAGTTTTGCAGTTTCCTCCTTCTTAAAGGTCATAATTGCATCAAATACCTAAGGCAAAGAAACCAGTTCACTTAGCCAAAATAAGAAAACCTGCTAAGTCAAAGTTTTTTCAAGTCTAGAGACTAGAAAAAAATAAGATGTATCATAAAGGACACACATTTAGGCAAAGTCCATGCCTGATAAAGGACATGAAGACCCTGTAATGGTTTAAAACATTTTTTGCATTTTTAGATATGCAAGCAGAATTCTTTCTTAAATTCCTAGGGATAATTTATTTTCCCAGAAAAAAAATTTTAAGGATTGTTTTATAAAAATCCCATTTGGCTATCTTGACATTACCAATTACAATGCTTCTCAGAGGTTAGATTTCTTCATTAGACATCAGGTCAAAGTGAAGAAATATTCCATCATCATGAACATAAATAACATCTCACACCTAACAGTCAACAATCAAGTTTTCAAAATATTGAGACTAAATGAGTATTAATTTTATCTTTACCTTGAAGATTGGATCTAAGATGAGTTGGCAGAAAGTTCTAGGCAACTTCTTTCCATCAGGGCTAGTAGCAGATTTGCTAAACTTCCCATTGGTAGGATCAAAATACCTAGAGAAAAAGGATAAGTTAAAGCATACACAATTCCAACTTAAAGTGATGCTGAGCAATTACGTAATATTCTAGGACTCATAATCTTACTTATATAATAAGCCTTACAGGAACTAAGTATCTGCAAAACAGATCAAATAGGGAGCTATTTCTAGAAAACTGACACATTTTGTCTCAAAGCCAACTCACCGGTCACCCCAAAGTTTTTTCATCATGTCCTCTACTTTCTTGGCCCTTTCAGCTGGTCCCAGCTGACCTTCACCCTTGGCTGCAAATTTTGCCACATACATCTCTGCAAACTGCTTCAGAGTAAAGGCCCAACCATGAAGTCCAGAACCAAACCCAACAGTACCAAGGACAGGATCAATCTGAAAGATTAAAGAAAAATATATCAGGTAGTTATCTCCAAGGGTTTTCTGGCCAAAAGAACTCAAATACCATTTAAATCAAACAATCTCAGCCCAGTAACTTCAGAGAAAACAAAAAAAAAACCCTATAGCACTATTCAAAAATGCAGATCTAAGATTCAGTTATAATTTAGGTGACCAGCCTTGGGTAATTCACATAATAGCTAATCTAACTTTTTTTTAATACCCTTACCTTCCTTCTTAGAATCAACACTATGTATTGGTTCCAAGGCAGAAGAGTAATAAAGGATAAGCAATGGAGGTTAAATGACTTGGTCACACAGCTAGGAAGTATCTGAGGTATGAGATTTGAACCCCATCTCTAATCTCTAGGCCTAGCTCTCAATCCACTGAGCTACCCACCCAGCTACCCCCCTCATATGACTTCTAAAATAACTGAGAGATATAATACAATTATCACTATCTCTATTTTACAATATGATACAAGTTTACAGGTCATCTTAATATTTTTTAAGTTTCATAATCACAAAATTTCTCAGTTAACGTGACAATGAAAAGAGCTTCTAATGCTGAAATCAGTAAAAAGGAGATTCATCTAAAATTGTAGTATTAACATGTATGAATGGATCACATAAGACATTCATGTTACCATTTCAGAAAGGGATATATACAAACTAGTTATTAAAGGCAAGTTAGTGACATGGGGCATATTATCATAGTCCATAATCCTAATAGCTAACACCCACCTCCCTTTCTTATCCTCCCAAAGAGGATTCTCTCCCATATTCTATTATACTTCCAATATGTAATTCCTTGCTAATTCTGTACCACTGAGATCTCAATTTGAATCCTTAAAAAGGGTTGATTGATCATTGATCTCAAATAATGAACTTTCATAATTGCCCCAATAGTAACCCTTCACCAAAAAAAAAAAATTATTCCATGCTAGAGAAGAAAAATGTTGACTTGAAAAATTAGTTTAGCAATTGAATGCTTTAACTATAATTGGTTAGGGCATATAAAGTGACAAAGGCAATCTTTTTTTAAGATGTTTTAACAAACCCTAGAGGGCTAGGTCACATGGAAATGAGTCAACTCTAAAAACTCATCTCAATCAGATTAATCACTGGCCTGCACACATTGGAAATCTCTTCAGACTCACCATGATGTTTCCCATAGGGCCACTTTCTCCCTCTCCATAGGTGGAGATGATGACATTCACATTCTCTACAATTCGCTGAAATGTCTGATACAGTTCCTCAGGCTCCAGCTGGAGTTCAAGTAAGGCCCGGTCCATCTTGTTCATCATCAAAACAGGCTTGATTCTTTCAGCAATGGCCTGGCGAAGTACAGTCTCAGTCTGAACACATACACCTGAGGAAAGGGAAGTGTTTTTAGTAGACTGGCCGGAGTCTCTCCCCAACCCAATCTAAACATCCTTCCTTTCTAGTTAATTGCTCCCACTGAGTTGAAAGCAAGCTTACCAGATACACAATCCACCACAACCAAGGCACCATCAGTAACACGGAGTGCAGCTGTTACTTCTGATGAGAAGTCAACGTGCCCAGGTGAGTCAATGAGGTTGATAAGAAAGCCAGAACCATCTTTGCTCTGCTTGATGAAGTTCAAATCATTTTCTGACAGCTCATAAAAGAGGGAAATGGCACTGGAAAAAAAAATCCCTAGATGAGAAATCCAGTTTGGACTTAAGTTTTACAGACAGAGTGCAAAGGGACCTTCACAAATTTAAATTTAATAAAATTTTACATGGTCACACTAAAACTCTTTAAATGGAATTTAAAAGAAACTCAACTCATCTCTAAAAGTTCTTCACACTGACAAGCAAAAATTCTGACACTATAACATTAAATTGTCAGATCATTAGCCATGATGGTATTTTATGACAACTGATGCCTCAGCCTTATTTTTAGATCTTAATTCACGACTTTCTTTTTCCCCTCTCCTCCCAATGACAGATTAGTAGTTTTGGTTTAACTCTCCCATTAAGAGCACTATTAATCCTTTTATCAAGTTTTCAAACTTCTTGGTCACAGGACTCCTTTACACTCTGTGGAATATGTTTAATGATACTTATTAAAGCATCTTAGTAAATAGTTTTTTACCTCAGATCCCCTGCCGGGGACCCCCAAAAAGCCTGCTTTGAGACTTTCTCTAAGGGATGAAGCCTCAACCAGGTCAAAATATTAGTCTGAACCTGCCTATTCCAATCACCAAACATCTTTGTATAAAGCCTCAAAACCCCAGTGGCAAGGTGATTAAGACAGTATAAACTGAGTTGATAGTTGGGCCAAGGGCAGGTTTCTGTCCTTAAGGGATTTACATTCTAATGGGTGAAGGTCAACACATGAAAGAAAAATGAAGAGATGAATCATCAGAATGGCAACTTTCCTGGCATCATCATGGACACCACAGAAGACTTACGTTGACTTAATAGTGATGCACCGTTCCTGTTCATCTTTTCTCGTGTCAGTGAACCTGGTCTCACCAGCACGGGCTGAAGCAATAATACCAGCTTTGCAAACCAGGGAATCCGTCAGGGTTGACTTGCCATGATCCACATGAGCTATTACAGACATGTTTCTGATATTGGCCTTTTTGTCCATGATGGCCCGGATCTGGTCTACTGTAAAGTTCACCTAGGAAACCAGAGGAAACAATCAGGGGAAGTCGGGTACTCATTCCTTCCCAGAAACAGGCAGGAACAGGGCCAACTCAGAAATCGATGGTGTTAGCATGATACACGTCATCTGCTCTCGGGCCCAGGCAGGCAAGACTGGATGAGGCCCCATTAGCAGTCAGCCAACTCGCCAGACCCGCCGTTTCCTTTCAGGCTTCTCTATTCCCTGCAATACTTACTCCCTTTCGCGTCCTCACCCAGACCATTTCCTGAGACTGTCCCCATTTCTTCCTAAAATGCCCAAATTCTCCTCTTCCCCCAAGTCCAAGGTCACCCAGAAGACCTGGGCATTCCCACCACGGGAGGCGGCCCGTGCGGCCAGCGGCCCCCCAAAGCCCGCAAACAGCCTCGGGGGTGTTATCGCAGGCTCCGGGGCTTTCGTCCCCACCGGGCGCGGCCCCGCTGCAGTACCGCCCGCAGCCGCCGCGGAGCCGGGGCCGAGCCTGGGACCGGCACCTCCCTCCCCACCCCCACCCCCGACCCCTTCCCCTCCCCCCGCTGCCACATCACCCGGCTCCCATCCGACCACGCTCCCCCTTGAAATGCCCGCCCGCCCAAAGCAAGGGGACCGAGGCTGGGAGAAGTGACAGGGCTGGCAGGAAGGGGCGTCGCGCGACCCCGCGCGAGACCCAGGAAAATAGGGGGCTGGGCGGGAGCGCGCGCCCGGAACCGCCGGCTGCCGCATCTCCCCGAAATGGCGGCAGCGGAGGCAGTGGCGGCGGCCTCCTCCTCTTCTCCCCCATCTCCTTTCTCCAAGCTCCCCCAGCCCGCCTCTGCAGCCCTGACACCCCAGGAGTGGCTCCTCTCGGCCCGCACGGGTCCCAGCGCAGCTTCGATCCCTAAGGCGGGCGGCGGCCCTCACCATGGTGGCGGATGGCGGTGGATTCTCCGGCTCGCGATCCGACTGGGGTGAGTCGCGCCGAGAATGGCGGCGGCGACGACGGAAGAGGACGCTGACGTCAACGCCCCGTACTTTTATAGCCCGACGCCGGTTGCGAGGTCAGCTGACTCTTGCGAGGGAGGCGGGAAGAAACGACGTAATGCACATGCGCCAGAGTTCCCTTTAACCCTTAAGGTGCTAAGGCTGTTGCAATACCATCTATTTAAGTAGAGCAAGCTAGTTAATAAGCTGGGAGGCGAAATACCTGGTTCCTTATGATAGGATGCTGTAGAATTTTAAGGTTCAAAAAGTTTTTTTTTCCTATCACATTTTACAAATGAGGAAACTGAGCAACATCACCTAAGCACTCGTATTTTTGAGGCCTGTTAATACACTGCATAGTTGCAAGCTATCAGTGTAGCAAGAATTCTGACACTAGGGCAAACCTTTCCACCAAAGTCTTTAATAGGCTATAGTGGTCTAGAGCTAGGCCAAAGGGGAAGGGAAGGGAAGGGCTGAGTAAGGGAAATGAGTATTTATTAAATACCTACAAAATTCCAAGCACTTTACTATACCCTTTACAAATATGATTTCATTAAGTGGCATCAAGTAACCAACCAAATTAAGTTGAGGGAAGGATTCCTCATGTCCCAGTCACATCACATGTGTCCCTTTTGCATTTAAGAGGTTCCTTAGGGTAACTGGGAACTTATCCTGGAAAGGACTTGGAAGAGGTAGAAAAAATAGGGGAAGCAAAGTTAGCGGTCTAACTTAGCTAATGACTAAGCCACACAAATAAAGGTTCTGAAAGGTAAAGGATCACTGCCAAGACAGCAAGGAAGTGGGCCTCAGGAATAACACTCTTTTGTGTCTGTGATCAGGGCATGAGAATCAGAACTTTCTACCACTACTCTTTCTAATTTAACCTCTGCTCCCCTCCTAGCTTATAACAGGGTCCTGTGAGTGGCAGGTTGAGAGGTAGGTTCCAGCCAGAAGAAAGGAATTTATTATGCAAAAGGGTATTAGAGAAGTTGGTATTCATAGTTTATTACCACTTCCCATATATAGAATGAAGGCTCTTCTTTCAGCAAATGAGTTCAGTTGGTAGGACTAATAGATTAACCACCAGGTGACTCATTTTTTTAGCCACACCAATTCTTCCTTTTTTAAAAAACCCTTACCTTCTTAGAATTTATAGTGTATATTGGCTCCAAGACAGAAGAGCGGTAAGGGCTAGGCCATTGGGGCCTTGTCCAGGGTCACCCAGCTAGGAAGTGTCAGAGATCATATTTGAACCCAGACCCTCCCAACTCCAGGCCTGGGTCTCTGTCCACTGTGCTACCTCACTGCATATTCCCCCTGTTTTTAGCCACATCAGTTCTCAAAGACCTATACAAAGATAAGGAAGGCTTATGAATGTTAGCTAAGAAAGCAAAATGGAAAAGTCCAAAAGAATTATTTAATCTATTCTCATTTTACAGAAAGGGGAAACCATAGCCTGGAGAGGGAAAGTGAACTTTTCAAAATCACAAAGCTCAGTGGAAGAACCAAACCTACAACTCAGGTGTCCTGACACTCAGAAACCCAAAATTTAACTGTCTTATTCTTTGTATAGGCAACATGGCACATGGTTGGACAGCCTGAAAAAAGGATTCATATAGCACCTCTAACATGTACTAGTTATATAACCCTCAGCAAGTCACTTAATCTGTCTATATAGATAGGCAACTCCTCAGAACTATAACTTGCTTTGATAAAAAAAGCTTCTCCCTTTTCTATTTTTCTATTCCAATGAAATCACAGGTCCTATTTCTATATAGAGCTTGTTCTACTCTGATGCCAAAGAAATGCGAGGGGAAACAAAACAATAGTGAGTAGAATTCAAATGGAACTGTCCTCAACACTGTGGACCTCCCCTCAGTTTATGCAGATTGTAAATCATTCATGTCTGTCTGTCTCGTGTGATTCACAAAATATTAGGAGTAAATGGAGAAGTTCTGAATCCCATATACTCTACATCTAGGTTGTAATACACTGGAATGTGGGACAGCTGACCCTTGAACCTATCTTAACCTTGATCCATCCATTCTGGGTGATACAAATAAGGCCAAAAAATAGTAGGTGGATACAAACATTGATAAAGGTAATATATTATATGATATCTGCTTTACAGAGATATGAATAAAGTTTTATGGGAGGCCCAAGGTCAGTACTTATTTTCCAGTCCTCCAATCCATTCTTTTTTAAACCCTTACCTTCCATCTTGGAATCAATACTGGGTATTGGTTCTAAGGCAGAAGAGTGGTAAGGGCTAGGCCATGGGGGTTAAGTGACTTGCCCAGGGTCCCAGAGCTGTGAAGTATCTGAGGCCAGATTTAAACCCAGGACCTCCCATCTCTGGACCTGGCTCTCAATCCACTGCCCCCTTCCAATCCACTCTTACAAAAATAAATAACAGATTAAACTTAAAGCAACCCACATCCCTATATCCCCTCTCCTCCATCCTGTCTTTGGGATATGCCTTTCCTCAGAAGGAAACCAGACCTTCTGTCAGATTTAAGGAGATTAACATTCAACCTACAGAGATTTAGAATGTTTAGCCTGGAGGAAAAGAGATTTAAGGGAGATTCAATAACTAGTATTGAAGGCCTCTGATGTGGAATCAATCCCTAAGCATTTATTAAGGTCCTGCTATGTGCCTGATACTGTGTTAGGCATCTGATATAAGGATACAAAAATGAGACAGTCTCTACCCTAAAGGAGCTGCCATTCTATTAAAGAGAAGGTCACGACTGTCTCTGTCCTCAGAGGATAGAACCAAATGGAAGTTGTGAGGGAGATTTCTGCTCAATTTAAAAAAAAAAACCCTTCCTAAGAATTAAACCCATTCAAACAAAGAAAAACTCGCCTTGGAAAACCAACATGCATTTATTTAAGTACCTACTGTGGGTCAGGCACTGTGCTAAACTGGAAATACAAAAAGAGGTCAAAGATAGTCCCTTCTCTCAAAAAGCTCACAATCTAATTGGAGGGATAACAAGCAAATCGGTAAACACAAGCAATATGCAGAATAAACAGGAGACTAGAAAAGGGATTAAGGATTAAGGAATTATTAAGGAACATGGTAAGAATCAAGGAATTAATTGGAAAAGGATTCCTGTAAAAGGTGGTATAGCTTGGACTTGAAGGAAGCCAGAGAAGCCAGGAGATGGAGATGAGGAGAAAGAGAATTCCAGGCATGAGAGACAGAGCAAATGCCCAGAGTGGAGACTGTTTTGTTTGAGGAATCCCAAGGAAGTCAATCACTGCGTTGAAGAATACGTGTTATGTTTTGCATATATAACCTAAATCAAATTACTTGTCAGCCCTGGAAGGGGGGAGGGGTGGGAGGGAGACAATTTGGGTCATATAACTTCAGAAAACTTATGTGGAAATTTGTTACATGTAATTGATTAAACTATATCTATCATAAGGGACTGGGAGGTAAGAAGGCTGGAAAGGGAGGAGGGGTTCTGTTATGAAGGGTTTTGAATGCCAAACGGAGAATTTTTTACATTGATGGGGGCAGGGTGGGGGTCCGTTAGTGATGCGATTAGATCTGTGCCTTAGGAAAAGCGCTTTAGTGGCAGAATGAGGATGAGAGAGGGGACAGGCACAGGATGGCTACTTGTCAGGGGACTTAGTGGAAGGACAGATGGTCTTGGATTCAGGAGAAACATTGGTTCAAATTCTACCCCCCAATAAGGGAGCTGGTTAATTGAACGCTGAAAATATTAGATTAAGGCACAGTTTCTGCTAAGTGGTGCAGTGGGTAGAGTGCCCGGCAGAGCTCGAATCTGGCCTCAGACGCTGGGCAAGTTGCCTCACCCTGTTTGCCTCAGTTTCCTCTTCTGTAAAATGGGCTAGAGAGGAAATGGCAAACTATTCCAGAATCTCAGCCAAGAAAACCCCAGGTGGGTTTAGGAAGAGGTGGACACGATTGAATAACAATCCTATTTATTCTGCATATTGCTTGTGTTTACCTATTTGGGTTATCTCTCCACTTAGATTGTGAGCTTGTTGAGAGTAGGGACTAGGTCCCAGGGTAGGATCCTCTAACCCTCTTTGAAATTCTAGGGTTTTGTTGGACGTGGGTAGGAAGGTCAAAGCAAGGGACGATTGGGGGGGGGGGGGGGCGAGGTTGGGGGGAGGCGACAAGGTCAGCTTCTCGGGGGGAGCCTGGGTTCCAGCTGCAAGCTGGTTTGCTGCCAGATGTCTGTCAATTCTAAAACCACCTGGGCTCCAGATCACCTCCTACCCCAACTCCCCGAGCACCTGGCCCTTAGCACTCCAGGAAGTTCTGAGAAGAGGCCGGAGGTCGGTGCATTAACCTACTCTAGCCCGAAGGAGATGGGGGGGAGGGGCGGCCCAGGAGGAGAGACACGCAGAACCTCTGCAGGGAGCTTCAGTTGCGCCTGCGCCCAGCGCTGCGGAGCGGGAGGGAGCTCCGGGGCGACCCCTATCAGCGAAGTTTGTGCACTTCACGCTCCAGCCCCGACGCTCGCGCCTTCCTCCGCGCTAGGGCTGCGGGTGCTCTCTCAGGTGCGGAGCAGAGGCCGCTGGCGTCCCTGTGCTGCTGCTTCTGGCCTTCGTCACGCTCCGCTCCGTGCACACGGCCCCATAGGCTCCAAAGGTCAGAGTGGGGAGGAACCTCCTAGAAATAAAAAGGGCCGGCACTTCTTTAGGATGCCCGGGCTTGCCAAGCACGTCTTTTACGTCGTGAGACCCTTCCCCTCCCCCACCCCACCTTCGCCACTCCCTTGGAAGGGCGGGTCATAGAGCCGGAAGGTGCCTCACTGGCCCGCTGGTCCAACTTTATTTTACCGGGCAGGAGACTGAGGTCCAGAGAAGCCGTGGAGTGTGGGGAGGAAAGACAAAGCGTTGAACCCAGTACTCCAGCGTCAGCACACTTTTAACCGTTCCAACCTTGCAATCCTTGTACCATACTCATCATTAGTTTCATTTCACAAATAGGGAAATCTGCCCATAGTTACACAGCTAGAAAATGTCAGAAGGGTAATTCAGGCCAGGACTTCCTGCCCCAACAACCAGCTTTGACCATACTGATGACTTCATTAGAAGAAAGGAGAATAAAGCAGAAAAAAGGCAAGAATGTGGAGAATAATATGATGGAGTGGCCTAGGGCTGATTCAGAGAATCATTGAATCCCAAAAGGACCTTTGAAGTCACCTTATACAATCCATACCAGAACTAGAATCCTCCCCTACAGAATCCCCCAGCAAATCACTTCTAGCCTTGTGTTATAGAAGTGACTTAATTTAGAAATACTTGATTTTTCAAAACGGATGCATGATCTAGAAATAAGGAATACCATAAACAAATTGAGAACATAGAATAGTTTACCTGTCAGATCTATGTTGAGGGAAGAATTTCTGACTAAACAAAACATAAAGGGCATTAAGATGAAGTAAAATGGATAATTTTGATTACATTAAATTTAAAAGGTGTATACAAACAAAACCAATGCAACCAAGATAAGAAGGGAAAAAATAACTGGAAAAAACTTTATAGCAAATATCTCTGACAAAGGCCTCATTTCTCAACTGTGAAGAGAACTGAGACAATTTATAAGAATACAAATCATTCCCCAGTTGATATAAACTGGCATTTCTTAAATGAAGAAGTCACAATCATTTATGGTCATATTAAAAATGCTCTAAATCACTGTTGCTTAGAGAAATGCGAATTTAAATAGTTCTGAGATACCACCTCACACTCAGATTAGCTAATATGACAAAAAAGGAAAATGAGAAATGTTGGAAGTGATGTGAGAAAATTGGAACACTAATACACTGCTGGTGGAGCTTTGAACTGTTCCATCCATTCTGGAGAACAATATAGAGACATGACAAAAGGGCCATAAAACTGTACATATCTCTTGACCCAGCAATACCACTATTAGGTCTATATCTCAAAGAGATCAAAGATGATGGGAAAGGACAAAAATATGTATAGCAGCTCTTTTTTTGGTAGCAAAAAATTGTAAATAGAAGGGATGTCATCAATTGGAGAATGGCTAAACAAGTTGTGGTATATGGTTGTAATGGAATATTATTTTACCATAAGAAATAATGAATAGAATGATTTCAGAAAAACTTTAAAAGGCTTGTATGAACTGATGAAAAGTGAAGTGAGTAGAACCATCCTGTATATATAATAGAAAATGATCAACTGCAAAGGATCAAACTACAATCAACAATGTAAGGATCCAAGACAATCCCATTGGACTCATGATGAAAAATGCCATCCACAGCCATAGAAGGAATTGTCAGAGCATGAATTCAGATTGAACCATACCGTTTCTCACTGTATTTCCTTCATGAATTTTTTTTTCTTGCATGTTCAATATATGTCTTCTTTCATAACTTCAGGAATATGGAAAATTTGTATTACAGAACAACACTGGAAAAACCTGTATCAGATTATTTACCATCTGGGAAAGGGGGAGGAGAAGGTGGGAGGGAGAGAATTTTGTTTGCAAAAGATCAGAAAGCAATTTCTACATCTAATTGGGGAAAAAGGAATAGGCAACAAAAAAAAATAAAGAGAGAAATAGTTTTTTTAAAGACCATCCTATCTAAAAAACTTTAAAAAAACTCCCAGGGAAAAAGTTCAGCCACCATTTTATCTCTCTTCTGAAATTTAAGCTCTTTGAGGACAAATACTTTATTTTGGTCTTTGTAATGAACATGTCATAGTGTAGTGCTTTGCATATAGTAGGTGCTTAATTAAAAATTTTAATTTAATAAACTGTTCCTTTTTAAAAAAATATTGAAATCTTTGTTTTGATCTCAACCTCATATAAACATGTATATCTCTACCACCAAGCCACCTGTTATAGCAGGGAATAAAAAAGAAAGGTTGGGGAAGCAGTTTCACAAACTAACCAACACATCAATCAATATGCACTATGCCATATCCATAATCCCCCACCACTGCAAAAGAGGGAAGGAGGTATGTTTTCTTTTTCTTCTTTAGGAGTCAAATTTGATTATTATAATTATACAACATTTCCTTTTCTGTTGTTGTTTTTAACCCTTACTTTCTGTCTTAGTAACAACTCTAAGACAGAAGAGTAAGGACTATACAAATGGGGTTAAGTCACATGCCTAGGAATTGTCTGAGGTCAAATTTGAACTCAGGTCCTCCTAATTCCTGACCTGGCTCTCTATCCACAGTACCACTTATCTTTTTTTAAACCCTTACCTTCTATTTTAGAATCAATACTGTAAATTGTTTCCAAGGCAAAAGAGCTTTAAGGGCTAGGCAGTGGAGGTTAAGTGACTTGCCCAGTCATATAGCCAGGAAGTATCAACGGTCAGATTTGAACCCAGGATCTCCCATCTCCAGACCTGACTCTCAACCCACTAAGCCACCTAACTGACCCCCCTCCTTGTTGTTCTTACCATCTACATTGTTCCAGGCATTTAAAATATTATATTCCTAGTTCTGTTTACTTCATATTAGTTCCTATAAGTCTTCCTATGTTTCCCATTCTGCATTTGCTATACTCTAAGTCAAGAAAGTGAGTATCAGGGGCAGCTGGGTGGCTCAGTGGATTGAGAGTTAGGCCCAGAGATGGGAGGTCCTGGGTTCAAATGTGGCCTCCAATAATTCTTACCTGTGTGACCCTGGGCAAATCACTTACCCACTACTGCCCAGCCCTTACCACTCTTCTGCCTTGGAACCAATACTCAGTATTGATTCCAAGACGAAAGATAAGAGTTTAAAAAAAATGAGTAGCCTATGCATATTCAAATTTAACATTGCTACCTAAACTAATTATATTTATGAACAAGTAAACATTTATTAAACACATTTTATGCCAGACACTGTGCTAAGGGAAAATCAAAGAAAACCCAAAAACAATCCCTGTCCATAAGAAGCCTCATTCTAATGAAAGGAGTAATATATGCACATATTGATATAAATCTATAAGGGCATCTAAGTGGCTCAGTGGATAGAGAGCCAAGCCTGGAGACAGGAGGTCCTGAGTTCAAATCTGGCCTCAGATACTTCCTAGCTGTGCAACCCTGGACAAGTCACTTCACCTCCATTGCCTAGCCCTTGGAACCCATATTTAATATCAATTCTAAGACAGAAAGTGAGGGTTATTTTTTTAAGATATATATATATATAGATAATCTATCTTCTATTTATCTGTCTGTCTGTCTGTCTCTATCTCTATCTATACATCTATATATTTCTAGATTGATAGAAATCTTTAAATACACATACAAACAGATGAGAAGGGAAAGGGGAAAGCACTGGTGGCTGGGGAACTGGGAAAGGCCTCCTCCAGAAGATGGCGCTTGAGCTGAGCCTTAAAGAATGCCTAGAATTCTTGAAGCAAAGGGGAGAAGAGAAAGCACCCCAGGCCTGGGGACCTGCTTGTGGAAAGGGTTGGAGATAGGAGATATATTTTGTGTGTGAGAAACAGCAAGCAGGCCAGTCCAGCTGGACCATTCAGGCTATAGAGGGAAACACTGAGTAAGATGACTGGTCAAAAAGGAAACAACCTGGTTGTGAAAAACTTTACACACCCAAAAGAGGAGTTCAGATTGGATTATAGATTTAATAGGGAGCTAGTGGAGTTTATTGAGTGGAGGAGTGACAGGATCAGGCCTACAGTTTAAGAAAATCCCTTCATCATGTTGGTGAAGGGCACATTAGGTGGAGAAATCAAGTAGGAGGCTGTTGCCAAAGTTAAGCTGAGAAGCAATGAAGCCCTGCAGCCCCGGTCTGGTGGCATACATGGAGAGAGAACCAGAGAGGCTATGGAGACAGAAATGACAGGATTTGAATAGAGAGCCAGGGCTGGAAACCAAAGGTCCTGGCTGACACATTCTAGCTGTGTGACCCTGGGCAAGTCATTTAATCCCCATTGCTTACCCCTTACTGCTTTTCTACCTTGGAACCAATATTTGATATCAATTCTAAGACAGAAGGAAAGGGTTTCAAAAAGAATAACACAAGTTCTGGTTGGGAGTATATTAAGTTTGAGATGCCTGGAGGACATCTGGTTCAAAATTTCTAATGTGTATTTTGTGATGTGGGACTGGAGCTGGGGAGAGACTATGATTGGATCTATAAAGCTGTGAGTCATCTGAAGAGAGATAATAATACCACAACCCTGGTACAGGACTTTATCACTTCTCATCTTGACTTTGGCAACAGCCTCCTACTTGTTTTCTCTACCTAAAGTCTCTCCCCACCCTAATCTATCCTTCACCCAGATGATTAAGTGAGGAGAGAGCTGATGAGCAAGACAGTATGAAGAGAAAAGAGAAGTAGGTCCAGGAAAGAGCCTTGGGGAATACCCACAATTAATGGGAGAGACATGGAGGAAGATCCAGCAAAGGAGACAGAAGACACAAATTGTTACTTGAGTTCTGCTTGCTCTATTGATCAATCTCTTGGTTTTATTATTAAATTAATATATATGAATAAATATGGTCATTTCAATAGGTATAAAAAATCAAATGCCTTGGCTTGTTTTTTTAGTGTCTTAGATTTAGCTCGTGTGTATTTGTATGTGTTGTGTGTGTGTGAAAGAGAGAGAGAAAGAGAAAGGAAGAGAGAGAAAAAAGGAAGAGAGAGAGGGAGGGAGGGAGGAAGAAAGAGAGAAAGAAGGAGGGGGGAGAGAGATAGAGAGGGAGAGAGAGAGAGAGAAGGACTGGGCTTTGAAGGAAACTAGAAAAGCCAGGAGATAGAAATGAGGAGGGAGAGATTTCCATGCATGGAGGACAGTCAGAGAAAATGCTCAAAGAAGAAAGATGGAGTGTCTTGTTTGAGGAACAGTTAGGAGGCCAGTGCCACTGTATCAAAGAGTGTATGTCAAGGTATAAAGTATAAGAAGACTGGAAAAATGGAGAGGAGAGGTTAGGAAGGGCTTTGAATGCTAAGCAGAAGACTTTATGGTTGATCCTAGAGGTGATTAAGAATGGTATTGATTTATTCATTACTATGCTTTAAGTCCAGTTATTCAGTTTGGCAAACCTATAGTAAGTATCTACCATGTGAATTTAGGGTATTGAGAAAGATAATGAAAATGGGCTATCCAATTAGTTGAGGTGGGGAGCTATTGCTCCCTCATAGGGGTTCTTTGAGTAGGATCAGATGACTCTTGTCAAGTATATTGGCTTGTTCAGATATGGGTTACACTAGAGTGGAGTCTCAGGTCCCTTCCAACTTTAATAATATTTGAGTTCTGTTTTGAATATGTTGAATTTGAAGGGCCTACTGGGAATTCTAGGAAGAGTGTCTAGCAAACTATAGAATTCAAGAAAGCATTTAGGGTTAGATATATTAATGACAGTAATCTGCATAGAGATGATAATTGAGTGCAAGAAATTCAATTCAACACACATTTACTAAGCACCAATTTTATGCAAGGCACAGTGCTGGGCCCTGGGGATTCTAAGGCACATACAATAGTGCCCTCTTCAAAGAGTTTTCATTTTCCTCAGGGTATATGACTCTATGGCTTCTAAGATTCTTTCTAGCTAAAAATGTATTGCTATGAACATGTGTTCAAATAAGTATAACACGAGGAAAATTTAGGAGAGATTGAGTACTAACAACTGTAAAGGATCAGGGGAGGCTTCCTGTAGGAAGTGGCACATCAGACAAATGGAATCTTGAAGGAAAATAAGGTTCTGGAGGCAGTTTATCCTAAGAGTGAAGAAGAGTGAAAGATGAAATAGTATAGTATGTTGAAATCAAGGAGCTTCTAATAGGCCATTTTGGCTAAAACTTAGAGGGAGGGAAGAGATGAGGCAACTAGGAGATCGTAGATAAAGTACTGGATGTGGAATCAGGAAGACCCGAGTTTGAATCCTGACTCAGACATTTAATCAACTGTTTGACCTTGGTCAAGTTATTTAACCTCTCAGCCTCAGTTCCCTCATATGTAAAATGGGGATGATAATATATTGTAGATATATCATTATAATGTGATAATAAAACACTTCTTTCAGAGGGTTGTTGTACAAACCAAATGAGATAACATATATAAAGCATTTTTAAACATTAAAATGATATATAAATACTAGCTTTCATTTTAAAAATATAATTTCATTTTATTTTCAGATCTATATTCTCGTCCTCCAGTCCACCTCCCACCCTCACCCTCACTCAATAAATAAGAAAAATTAAATTCCTGTTACAAACGGATATAATCAAGCAAAGTAAATTCCCATATTGGCCATTTCTTCCAAAAAAAAAAAAGTCTCGATCTGTACTCTGAGCCTATCACTTCTCTCTTGGAAAGCAGATAGCATGTTTCATCTTGCATTTTTGGAACTGTGGTTGGTCATTGGGTTGATCAGTGCTTGAAAGCAGTCTTTTTAGTAATATAGTTATTAGGGGTAGCTAGACAGCACAATCTATAGAATTTCAGGCCTGGAGTTGAGAGAATCAAATTTTACCTTTGACATTTACTAGTTGTGTGACCCTGGGCAAGTCACTTAACCCCAATTGCCTAGCCTGTGCTGCTCTTCTGCCTTAGAATAGACACTAAGACAGAAGGTAAGGGTTTGTTTGTTTGTTTGTTTTTTAAGCAATATTGTAGTTACTGTATAAAGTGTTCTGATTCTCCTCATTTATTCCACATCAGTTCATACAAGTCTGAAATGATCTCTCCTCATTTCTTGTAGCATACAAGTATTCTACTACGTTCCTATACCATAACTTATTCAGCTGTTTCCTAGTTGATGGGTATCCCACCAGTTTCTGATTCTTTGAACTCTACAGAAAGGGCTGCTATAAGTATTTTTGTACATGTGGGTTCCCTTCCTCTTCCCCTGATCTCTTTGGGATATAGAGCAAGGGTATTGCTAAGTCAAAGGGTATGTGCAATTTAATAGTTTTGGGGGCATAGTTCCAAATTACTTTTCTAAATGGCTTAGACTAGCTCACAGCTTCACCAACAATGCATGAATGTACCTCTTTCCCTATAGCCCTTACAGCATTTGTCATCTTCCTTTCTTGTCAGCTTTGCCCATTTTAGGAGGGTGTGTTGAAACATCAGAGTTGTTTTTAATCTAATGCTAGCTATTGTTATAAAGGGAAAGAGTCTCAAATAAGGTAGATTGGGGCCAGACTGGAAAGGTCCTTAAAACCCTGGCTATGGAATTTGTATTTATTCTAAAGTCAATGGGGAGAGCACACTTTTTTTTTTCTTCAAGAAGTGGCATTTTCAGACTTGTGTCTTCACAAGGTTATTTTGGAAACAGTGTGGAAGTACTTTTAGAAAAGAGAGAGACTGGAAACAGGGAAAGTAATTAGGGGAGAGATGATTTAAGCCTGAACTGGAAGGGTAGAGGTTAGATCAATAAGATAAGGCAGCTGATTGAATATGGATGGTGAAGGAGGGAAGTTTAAAGTAACTCCAAGGTTACAGAGCTGGGTGAATACTAGTATTCTGAGCAGAAAAAAAGGTAAATTTGGAGGACAGATGCATTGTGGGAAGTAATGAGTTCTATTTTAGAGATGTTGAGTTGGAGATATGTATAGGATATAATAACATTAGCTATTATTTAGGCAACTCTTTAAGGTTTTTGAAACACATTACAAATGTTTTTACTTTGATCCTCACAATAACTCTTTGAGGGTAGATGCTATTATTATCCCCATTTTTGTAGATGAAGAAATTGAGGTTGAGAGGTTAAGTGAGTGCCCAAGATCACATAGCCAGAAAGAGACTAAGGTCATATTTGAACTCAGGTCTTCTTGACTCTAAGTCCAGGGCACTGTTCATGGTGCCAAGCAGAAATATCTATTACCAAGTAGCTGGTAATAGAGGACTACTAATGTCCAGGTTGGAAGTAAGAGTGGATATGAATATTTGGGCATCATCTGCATTGAGATGATAATTGAACCATTGGTAGTTATGAGATTATCAAAAGAGGAAGTATAGGGAGAGAGGAGAACTGCCTCCCTTTTCTCCATTAAGCCTTAGGGGACACCAACAGTTTATTCATAGAGATAGATGATGATTCAACAAGAGAAAACAGAGAAGGAGGAGAGAGAAAAATATCAGGGAACCCAAGGAAGGAAATGGTGGCCAGAAGGAGAGGTTAATCAATATGCTGAGGCTATTGGATTTTGGCCAAATTTTCTAGGGTGACTTTTCTGATGTGTCTAAAGGCAGCTAGGTAGCCACACTCTAGAGATCCGAATTCAAATCTGACCTTAGACCCAATTCAAATTAAGCTCTTTCTGACTCAGTTTTCTCAACCATACTATGGAGATGACAATAGAATCTACCTCTTAGAGATTGTCCTGAGGTCTAAATGAAGCATTATTTATAAAGTTATTAGCACACTGGCACAGAGAAAGTACTTAGTAAGTGCTTATTTATTTCCTTCTTTATCCCAAAGCCAGTCCCTGTGCTTATCCCTTGGTCACATCTTCTCCAACTTCCTCCATCAGATTTTTTAAAGTCTCTCCCCATCTCCTATTTCTTTTCTAATCACCAACAAATATACCCAATCCTTGTCAACTTTTGCCAGACTCTGCTATCCCCAAAGGTTATATCCTACTATATCCTTCCTCTCTTTCACAAGTCAACTCCTAGAGATACCCTCTCCATTCCTTACTTCTTACTTCCCTCACCTCTTCCCTGCCATCTGGTTTCTGACCTTTTCATTAAATTGCAATGTCTTTCTCCACATTACAAATGTCTTCCTAGTTGTTATTCTGTCTTCACCCTTCTTTCCTCTCTACAGCATTGACACTATTAACCAGCCCCCCTCCTCTTGTATAGTCTCTCTCCCTGGATTTTCATGACACGGTTGTCTCTTGATTCTCCCCTTACCTGTCTGGCCAATCCTTCTCAGTCTCCTTTTCTACATCATCGACCAGATCACACTCCCAAACTGGGATTATCTATAAGGCTCTATCCTGGGCCTTCTTTTTGCTCTCTACATCTACTTTGGATGATCTCATGATCATGTCAATGGCTCCCATAACTTACATTCTCCTTGGAGGGAGACAACACGTAAACAGGGAAGAACGAGTGTATGTACATATGCATATATGGATGCGTTTATATATATATATACGGATGTCTATTTTTTATATATGTATGTTTGTTTTTGTATATGTGTATGTCTATGGCCTATGTGTCTATATATACATTGTGTGTATATATCTATAAATATGTATATATCTTTTTATATATGTATATATCTTTATATATATACATATGTATAGAAGAATATACATATATATGTGTGTGTGTGTGTGTGTGTGTGTGTATATATATATATAAAACTTATTCTGATTCACTTATGGATATTAGAACCAGAGGAATCAGAAAAAAGTTTCTTTTAGGAACTGGCATCCAAACTGAGCATTGAAGGCAGTGAGAAATGTTAAAAGGTAGCAGTGAGGAGGATGGACGCCCCAGGAATGGGAGGTTGCTTGTGTAAAGGCAAGAAATCAGGAGGTGGAAGAGCAAGTATTCCAGTTTGGATGGAACGTAGAGTACATGAAGGAGAGTTATATAAGTCTAGAAAGGCAGGTTGGAGTCACACTGCGAAGGGCCACTTGAAGGACTTTGTGTTTTTATCAGAGAGATAAAAGAGAACCATTGAAAGTTCTTGAACAAGGGACATGGTCTGACTTGTGCTTTGAAAAGATTATTTTGGCAGCTGTGTGGTCAGTAGATGGAAGAGAGGAAACAGAAGCAGGGAGACTAGCTGGAAGGCTGCTGAGTGGTAGCAATGTGAACGGAGAGCATAAGATGCCAGGGAGGAAGAATCAGCAAGATTTGACAACTGGTTGGGGATGAGAGGTGAGGGGCAGAGAAGAGTAAAGAATTGAGAACCTGGGGACCTAGAATGGTGCCCTTAATGGAAACGAAATTTGAGAATGGTAGATTTATTTCCTGTTATCTGAATTTGTTGAGTTTGAGATGCCTATGAGAAATCTAACTGCATACATCTAGAAGGGAGATGGCAAGTCAGGACTGAACTCAGAAGAGAGATTAGAGCCAGATGCAATCAGTCAGTCACTGTCTATCAACAAACCTTTATAAAATGCCTACTATGTGCTAGGTATGGTGCTAAACAATGGGAATACCAAGAAAGGCAAAAAATAGTTCCTGCTTTCCAGGAGCATCCTTTCTAATGGAGGAAGTAAAACATAAGTAGCCAAGCACATACAGAAGGGGACAGATGGAAGGTAATCTGAGAGGAGAAGGCACTAAATGATGGAGGTACAGGGATATCCTCTTACCCAAGGTGAGCCCTGAGCCGAGTCTTGGAGAAAGGCAAGGAAACCAAGAGACACTGTACAGTCAGTGCCAAAGCACAGAGAGAAGAGGCGGAATGTTATGTCTGCAGAGCTGCAAGTAGGCCAATGTGGTTGAATCCTGGCATGAGCTAAGAAGAGAACACAAGAAGCCTGGACAAGGAGGAAGGGAACAGGTCACAAAGAGCTTTAAATACCAAACAAAGGTGCTGCTGTTTGATCCGGGAGGGAGCCTTTAGAGTTCATTGAACAGAAGCAGGTGAGGGATCACACCTGTGCTTTAGCAAAGTCTCCTTTGCAGTCGAGTAGGGGATGGATTGGTGTGGGGAGAGATTTGAAGGAGGAACAGTTAAAAGATGCTATAATAATCCACCTGTGAAGTGATGAGAGCCTAAACTAGGATTCTGGTTGTATGAGTGGAGAGAAGGGGACCCGCATCAAATATGCTGTGAAGGTTGAAACATCAAGGTCATCTCCGTAGATATGATCATTAGCCCCTGGGGGGGGGGGGGGAAGGGGTTGATAAGATCACCAAGAGAAAGCCTGTAGGAAGAAAAATCAAGAGAACCTAGGATAAAATTTTGAAAGGTAGCAGGATAGGTGCAAGAAAGGAGATAGAAGCAAGAAAGGAAATAAGCAGTTATCAGGTACCCATTATGTGCCATGTCTTGTCTTGTGCCAAGTATTTCATAAATATTCTGTCATTTAATTCCCACCATAACCCTGGGAGGAGTAGGGGCAATTATTATCCCTATTTTATAGTTGAGGAAACTGAAGTCAAGTGACTTAGTCACACAGTTAGTAAAGTGTCTGAAGTTCTTCTTCTACCCATTTTCACCTCCATTTTCTCTGCAACTTAAATAGTTTAGGACATCAAGAAATCAAGTAACTGGCTAAAGGCCACCTAATTAGTAAATGGCAAAGGCAGAACTTGAACTCAGGTCATCTTGAATTCAAAGCCAGTGCTCTAACTACATGGCCTCTCTCTTTGGTTCAATTCAATTTAACATGTATCAGGCACCAAGGTGAACCTGAGACAATATACAAAATGTAGATGAAATTGCTGATAACTTATATCATTTTAATTCTCTCAACAGTCTTGTCAGATAAACATGAGAGTCAGAAAAGTTCAAAAACTTGCCCTGTCACCCGGGCATTAAATGTAGTGGCAAGATTTGCTTTTTAAACTTTTTTTTTTTGTCAAATAAAAATCTATTTTCTGTCCCTCCTAATTGAGAGAGAGAGAGACAGAGAGAGACAAGGGGGGGGGGAGAAGAGGGAGAGAGAAAGAGAGAGGAGGGAAAAGAAGAGAAAGAAAAAGAGGGGGAGAGAGACAGAGAGAGGGAGGGAGAGAGACAAGGAAAGAGAGAGGGAGAGAGCGAATCCTTGTAACAAATGTGCATAGTTAAGCAAAATAAATTTCAAGATTGTACATATCCAAAACAGATATGTCTCAACCTGTATCTGGAGTCCAACTCCTCTTTGTCAGATGGTGGGTAACATATTTTATTACTGGTCCAATAGAATTATAGTTTGTTATTGAATATAAACAGGTTAATATTTTTGATAGTCTGTCCCTTTCTGCCAATCTTTCACTGTCTACTGCAGAAATGGAAGAGGGCTGAGCAGACCTAAGGCAGCTTGGAGCAGTGGTGAGAGTGTTTTACTTTGGAATCAAAACACCTGAGGTAAAATCTTAGGCCTGCTGTTTGGCACCTTCCAAACCTTGGGCATCCCTTAATTTGTCTTTTTTGCAAGCCCCTTAACGGGCATGGGTCTTATCTATCAAATGAAGGGGCTAGGCCAGATGCTCTCTTCTAGCTCTAAGCTTTTGACCTTTTTGTATCTCTAGCTGATCCATAAATAAGTGGTCTCCCTAATGACATCTCTCAAGGAATGCAGGGCCTCCAAAGTCCTCATTCAATATCTCAAACTTCTCAAAATTGTAGAGTACTTGTTCACACCTTATCTACAAATTTGGACTTTGTTCACATTTGATTTGCATTTTTGGACTTGTTCACACCTCTATTGTTATTATCATCGTCGTCGTCATCATTATTACTATTTGCACTGGTTGGTTAATTACATTTAGTTCTCAGAGACTTCTTTTAGAACCCCACCCTGCCATAGCTCCACAATTAGCACTGAAGGGGGTCGTTCTCGGCCCCTTTCAGCCAGCTGGGGCGTTAGTCTGCTATGGCGTGTTATTGGTGAAAGCCTACCAATTCCTTTCTGTTATTTTCATCCAGAATATCCCGTACAGGGAGGCATTTTGTCATAGTGGGTAGAGAGCTGACTTCAGAGTCAGGAAGATGTGGGTTTAAGTCATACTTCTAGCATCATTGGCTGTATGGCTCTCTCAGTGCCCCCAATCATCTCTTCAAACTTTTAAGCTGCAGAGCACAAAGATCTTCCTATACCAGTGAAATTATACATTTGGAAGCTCTGCTCCCCCACTCCTATTAAAAAAAAACAAAAAACCAGCCAATTCTTACTACAGGCATCAGAATGGACAGACAGAGCTTTTCATTGTTAGGAAAAACTGAGTTAAAATCTCTCAGATACTAGCTATGGGTAAATCACTTAACCCTATTGAGACTCAATTCCCTCACCTGTAAACAACTGAAATTCTGGAAAGGCAGTATTTATTAATTTTCAGTTAATTTATTTGCTGACCTCTCAAAAACTAAAACTAAACTGGCCAATTGATTCCTTCCACATTCTGAAATGGTGCAAAAGAGGTCAAACTCCTTTCCAGCCTGGACTTTATATACCATTTGAGATCACTTCACTCAGTCTTCTCCTAGACAGCCCAAGACATCTCTGATTGGGAAATAGCCACTGAGGAGGGGGACTTAGGGGCCCCAGATCCTTCCTCATTACTTCATCACAGGAAGAAGTAGGTCTTTGTCAATGTGAGAAGAAAGCCAGCCTCCTCTTCACCAGTCTGGATCAGTCCAACACGGTTGCAGAACACACTCTAAAACGAAGTTCCTCATGGCTGGTTACTCCTGCCCTTAATCCTGATTTCCTTTTAAGATCTAAACAAAAGAAAGTAGGTCCCAACCCAATTTCATCCCTTTAGTTTCCAATTCTGGAGGGCAATTTGAATCTATGCCAAAAGGGCTATTATACAATACATACCTTTTGATCCAGTAATACCATTATTAGTTCTGTATCCCAAAGAGATAATAAAAAAATGGGGGAAGGACCTACTTGTACAAAAATATTTATAGATGCTTTTTTTGGGGTGGCAATCAATTGGAAACTAAAGGGATTCCCTCAATTGGGGAATGACTCAACAAATTGTGGTATATGACAGTGATAGAATACTATTGTGCTGTAAGGAATGATGAACAAGTTGATTTCAGAAAGAGCTGAAAAGACCTTTATGGACTGATGCAGAGTGAAATAAGCAGAACCAGGAAAACATCATACACAGTAACAGCAATATTGTGGAATGATCAAATGTGATAGACTTTGCTGCTAACAGCAATACTATGATCCAGGACAATACAGAGGGACATATGACAGAGTGCTATCCACTTCCAGAGAAAGAACTATAAAGTAAAACATATGATTTATCATTTGTTTATTTGGGTATATGTTTTGGGGTTTTGGTTCTTATAAGATTATTCACTTAAAAATGAATAATATGGAAATATATTATAATATATAATAATATATATAATAATATATAATAATATATATATAATGTAATATAATATATAATAATACATGTATAATCCAGATTGAATTGCTTGTCAACTCCAGGAAGGGGAAGGGAAGAGAGGGAGACAGTATGGATCATATAACCTTAGAAAATTTATGTGGAGATTTGTTATTAAATTTTTTTTTATTTTAATGCAATTGGAAAATATTCAAAAAAATAAAAAACACAATAGAACTTTTTAAAAAATGCCTAATTCTAGAAAGCACTTAATGGACTAATAAACAAAAGAATAAAACCTCTAAAGGTTTGCTCTCTGCAAAACACTACCTCTTCTTTGATGTCATTTCCACAAATACAATTCTAACAGTTTCTGATGTTGAATCCTTTGACTGTGCCAAGGACTTCAGAAGCAAGAATTTTCTGGATTTCCAAGAGCTATGGCAGTAGCACCTTCAAGAGAAGTTGCCAGGTTACATCTCCACAGGGATTAGTTCCCAGGTCACTGGGCTGAAAGGAAGGTTATCCCTAAGGTTTTTAGGCTCAGGATCTTAGGTTTATTCCATCAAGATTGGAGGGGAAGGGGCAGCTGGGTAGCTGGGTAGCTCAGTGGATTGAGAACCAGGCCTAGAGATAGGAGGTCCTAGGTTCAAATCTGGCCTCAGCCACTTCCTAGCTGTGTGACCCTGGGCAAGTCACTTGACCCCCATTGCCTAGCCCTTACCACTCTTCTGCCTTGGAGCCAATACACAGTATTGACTCCAAGACGGAAGGTAAGGGTTATTTAAAAAAAAAAAAAAGATTGGAGGGGAGATGGTGATCAAGGATGCTTGGCACATGCTGTGCCTTGTTACTGAGATATTAGTAAAGTGCTTAGCATAATGCACAACACATAGTAGGTATTTAGCAAATGCTTATTTTCTTCCTCCTTCCCTTTTCCATAAGGGCACCCTACTATTTCAGCTAGGTTGGCATGCCTTTCCTTTATGTGGCAGATGGTTGGCAGTTGGTGAGAATAGCTGGCCCCCTTCTCCACACTGGTTGCTTCTCTGGATGATAGAAGCAGGAATGGCGATCTAGGGGTAGCTGCCACTCCCAGGGGCCTTGTGCTTATCTGCCTGTTGGTGGCATTTGATCAGCAGTTGTTGCTAGAAGTGATGAAGATGGGCTTCTTCTTCACAATGATTTTTTCCCTCAATAATGGCTATGGAGTTCTTTGGCTAAGCTGGAAGTAGGTCTAGAGGTAGAGGGATGACAGACTCTAGGACAAAAAGCCCTTCCAACACCTCCCAAAACCATGGAACAGAAAGTCCTAGCCACACACACCTTGGAACCAGGACTCTCCATTCCTGAGGCCTTTCAGACCCTGACAAATGTATAACCTGACCACATTCATTCCTGAGAACCACCTGCCCCCACCTGAAATAGTCAATGAAATAGATCCAAGTTGCCTTGTTCCCTACACCCTCTTCCTTCCCCAAACCTATAAGAGGGGGAAGCTAGGTGGTTCAGTGGATTGAGAGCCAGGCCTAGAAACTGGGGGGTCCTGGGTTCAAATCTAGCCTCAGACACTTCCTATCTATGTGAACCTGGGTAAGTCCCTTAACTCCCACTGCCTAGCCCTTACTGTTCTTCTGCCTTAGAACCAATTGATTCTAAGGCTGAAGGTAAGGGTTTAAAAATAAGACCCTATTATCTCTCCCCATCTTATTTTGGTCTCATTGTCTCTTGGGTGGAATGCCTGTCAGTCAGACTGACAAGGGACCCTGTTCTTTACAAGTCTCTTGGGCTTAGGGTCCTGGGAATGATGTGAGGGGACATGGTAGTCAAGGTGGTGGTGCTTTGACTTGCCTGTGTTACAAGGGAATCACTTTAAAAGACTGATATATATTAATTTAAGGTCGCCAAGGAATCAGCAATGTAATTCCTAAATGAAAACTTAAGTCAGCCGTCAATCTTTTATGGAGTTTAATTACAATAGGAGGAAGTAATTAGAGATAGAGAGAGAGAAAAGGGAGAGAAGGAAATAGGGCTTAAATACCCCTTCTGTTTAGGCTGGGCCAAAAGGCCCAAGCCCTTAGATAGCTGGGGCAAAGAAAAGAGATCAGTCCCTATTACTCACGTGACCAAAATGGAGAAACAGTCTCAGAGGCCCCCACCTTCAGTTTCCTTCAGCACAAGCTTCTCAGAGCCCACACGAACCACACCGACCAACTACTCAACCCCCCTGAGTCTTCAGACCCCCCTGATCTTTAAGGAAACCCTCCAAGTTGCCTCCCCTCAGTTCTCACATCTACCAATCACTGTCCATCAATTTCCCTGTGCCAATGGAGGCTCTAGCTTAACCCAGGACCGCCCAGAGGCTTTGCACATGTCTGTTGAAGGTCATATTTTCAAATGATTAAATCTTTGCTCCTTTGCTACAGCCCTTTCTAAATCCTGTTAACCTGAGTAGGGTAGAGATTGGAATAATTAAATTTTGATCTAGGCTGCAGCCCTTACTCAATCCTGTTAGGACTGAATAGGGTGGAGATTGATTCCAAGTATCTCCATTGTATCAATTCTAAAATCAATCATGACTCAAAGAAATTCCTGTTCTATGCTTAAGCATAGGTCAAAGTCCTTTCCATTGTTCAGCAAAAGGTTTCTGTCCTAAAGTAATCTTAAGAAGGGAAGAGAAGGAACCTCCCATGCCAATGGGGTTCCCATTCCAATAGACTATCAGTAAGAAATTTTCCAAGTATGAAATATCCCAATGGTGAAATTTCCAACATTTATAAGTCTAAGGAATTTTGAGGTTTACACCTGGCAGGTAATTTCTCCTGTCTCTTCTTTAGAGTGTCCTGCTGCTTATTGTCTTGATTTGACTTAACAACATGTTAACTTTTATTGTGGTATATGTTGCAGGAAAATTTTTACCAATAACTAGAATGAGGCTATTTCTCCAAGCATAATATAATTTATTAATAGGGGTGTCAATTGGGTTTTTGAGAATCCCAAGTTTGCCCGTCCCCTGAGAACACCCCCGAGGGAAGTCCCAGATTGACCAGGTTCAGACTGAATAATAGATCTTAAAGTGCTTGATGATCCCAGTTTAGGTGGGACTAGTAGATGTACAGTCAAATGTTAAGTACCATTTTTGTCCTAGAAATTTCCCCCATTGTATCAGAGGTCAGTTCCCAAGAAGACCAACACCTGTGCAGGAACCATCCTTTTAGAATCCATTGTGACAGAGCACCCTGTCAGTAAATGTTTGATGTCCTGAGTTCCCCAAAAGGTGGATAAGATCCCTGTGTTTTATTGTTCGGAGAATCATCTCATGAGGTGATTCTCTCAGAGATACTGTTCCCAGAGCCCTTGGCTCTGTGTGGCAGCTGAATATTGAATACTGTCTCTTTCCTGGGTAAAGTCTTAGTTTTGCTGACCATTTTAGTAGTTTTGTGTTTTCCAAGTTGACAGGGTGTGGGATCTATTAATAAGTGTATGGAGTGGAAATTGAGGGGACCTTGAAAATTTCAAAGTATACCCTCTTTTACCACTTACTTAAAAAGTATGATGGGTAAATTAATCATTTAAAATAAAATGCTTTATTAAGAGAGAGAGATGGAGGAGGGGCACTGCTGCTAGTCATTGACCCAAGACATATGCTCCCAAATTCACAGAAAAATCCCTTACTTATAGATAACCCCCCCAATTACACAATGGGTTTAAGGGCAGTTGGTAACTCTCAACCTGGCTTTGCCTATTTGCCAAGGTGGTTTTACCAGAGTGTGACCACTGTACATGTTACAGCTTCTTGAAGTCATAGGTGAGAGTTGGTTAAGGTCTATGAGCAGCCCTCAAAAGGTACTAGTCTTTGATGAACACCCCTTTAACCCTGTGACAGTCTCTCCCAAGCAAGTGGAGATTTATCCTGTCTGAAGGGGTAGATGAGAGCAATTTGTTCCAGTGGCCACGAAGGTGGCAGAAAAGGGCACCATGGAGAGCTTAGAGCTTGGTTAGATATCAAAAAATAAAGGTCATCCACTACATCCTAGCCATCCATCACCAGTTGTCCTGATTTTTGTCTTGCCATTGGACTTTGATAACTCTGGAAGAGAGAGTTAGGCTTTGTGAAACTCTGCCTCACACACGACTCACAAAGTCAAAAGACATCATCAGTGATGTCACTTGGGCGATAGTCAACATGATTTGAATCTCGTCTGGCAAATGTAAGGCAATCTTTATTGGTGGGCATGTTAGTGAGAAGGTAGGGGGGGACAGCTGGGTAGCTCAGTGGATTGAGAGTCAGGCCCAGAGATGGGAGGTCCTAGGTTCAAATCTGGCCTCAGACACTTCCCAGCTGTGTGACCCTGGGCAAGTCACTTAATGCTTATTGCCTAGCCCTTACCTCTCTTCTGCCTTGGAGCCAATACACCTTATTGATGCCAAGATGGAAGGTAAAGGTTTAAAGAAAAAAAAAAGAGGTAGGCTCCTCCCTATGACCCTGTGCTTGGGGTGGTTAGAAGGGCCAGGTTCTCAGATAGTTTCTGTTTATGAGGAAAATAGGAGTAATGATCCAAGTTTGTTAAACAGATGACTTGGGAGCTAGGAGTGATTCAGAAACGGCCTGACCTTAAAGAAATTGGTGTCTCAGTGGAATTGCTTGTCAATTCTGGAAGGAGTTCACATGGAAATCCTTCAGTTCATTACTCCTTTCAGCACAGTAGTATTCCATCACCATCAGATACCACAATTTGTTCAGCCATTCCTCAACTGAGGGACACCCCTGAGGCTGAATTTAAACTCGGGCCTTCCTCAGTCCAGGCCCAGTGCTCTATCCACTGTGCCACCTATCTGCCTCTAAATTCAGTCATAGGCCCCACTCCCTTTACCAGTCACAGAACTCCACCAAGAGCACTTAGGCAAAGACACAGGAGATGAACCTAGCAGGCTTTTTTGAATGCCTCTGCAGCCAACCAAAGAGCCTCCTCTTCCCTGTAAGGCCAGCTCTCAATAGCTTCTTGGAGCCACAGGGGAGAGCTGGGTAAGGTATAGATAGGAACCCTCTGAAAAGGTACTAGTCTTCACATAACCAATCTCCATGTAGTCCATAATCCAGCTCTCCAGTGTACTGCCTTTACGTGGCAGGCTGTGAAGACATCACCTCGAGTACCCTGCACATGTGCCAGACATTTATTACATTTGTAAAGTGCTTTGCAAATCTTAAAGCCAGGGGGGGTGTTGGAGCCAGGTCACACAGGCTCATGAGAGCTTAATGTTAACTTTTAACACGGCGAGCAGTTAAACCTCAGAAGTGGTGACGACTACAAATCGCAGCTTGCTTTATTGTTCTGTCTAGATTTTAAAAAGTGATGGAGAAAATGTTAATGATATCGATTAAATTTTAAAGTGTGCTAGGCATTTTTTTTCTCAGAGAGCTAATTGTTAAACGCGTAGCAGCAAACTACTGCTTAAAGCTCTATATAAATGTGAACTAGCGATAGGTCAAGGTCAAGACCATGCAAGAAGAGGACTAGAGTAGGAGTGATATACAGAGAGAACAGGGGAGGGTAGAAGACCTAAAAATCATGATGAGAACACAAATTTAAGAGAGGGTACGTCAGCAGGAGATTGATGGAAAGGAGGCTAGGAGAGGAGAGGGATTTCAGAGTTCTGGATGACAATTACAAGTGATGATCAGATCAAGCTCTCCTTGTGGGTGTCTGAAGTGGGATGGAGATAGAGATCTGGGAGTGTAGGAGGTTGATGAACTGGGTTGGTGGGAGAAGGGCACCGTCAGGGTTCCATCAACAACAATGTAGAAATATGATTCTCCAGATGACTTTTAGGGATTGAGGCCTTGGATAACTTAGAGCCCTCTCTGAAGCATGTGGAAAAGAGGGGGATAAAAGAAAAGAGAGAATTACTCCTGGAGGTGAGGGTAGGAAAAATGATTATAAGGGACAGGAGGAAGACAATATACAAAAGGGAATTAAGAGTAGAGTGGATCAATGGAATAGATTAGGGATAAATGACTTTAGCAATTTAGTGTTTAATAAACCCAAAGATCCTCTATTTGGGGATAAGAACTCACTATTTGACAAAAATTACAAGGAAAATTAGAAAACAATATGGCAAAAATTAGGCATAGATCAATATCTCACACCATATATACAGACAAAATGTGTATACTATTTGGATGCAAGGGGTGATTTTGTAAATAAATTAGAGTAATATAGAATAGTTTGCCTGTCAGATCTATGGAGAAGGGAAGAATTTATGACCAAATAAGAGAAAGAGAACATTACAAGTTATAAAATGAATAATTTTTACTAGATTAAATTGAAAAAGTTTTGTATAAATAAAACCAACACAACCAAGGTTAGAAGGGAAACAAACTGGGAAAAAGTTTTTATAATAGATTTCTCTGATAAAGGTCTCATTTCTCAAATATATGAAGAACTAAGTCAAATATATAACAATACATCATTCCCCAATTGACAAATGGTCAAAGTGTGGTGGGCACCAGGGTCCCCCAGTACACCCCAAATTCCTAGAAACCACAAGTCAAAGATTACATGAGGAATTCACCCTGTAGCGCTGGAAACTGAACAAACACAGGATTCTCTACTTCTAAGCTTTGGGTGTATTTACACTAACCTTAAGATAAGGATCTGAACATGAGGGGATACCTCATGTTTACATCTCAAACATATAGGTTCCTCCAGATAATTTGCCCACTGTTATGATCCCTACATCTCAAACACATGATCCCAAACATCCCTAGGTTTCTCAGGATGGGTAACATGACCAGGATGCCATAAAGGATTTGTACTTGTACTATGCCCCAAGACCCCCCTCTATGATCAGGATGTCATAAATGTTTAAGCCCCCAGACCCAAAGGCACCTATTCTGTTGCCTATTCTCCCCCTGATTGCCCTCTTTGTTTGTTTTCATTGCTCATCTGCCTCCCCATCCTTCCCTTCCAAGTCACTTAGATATCACTTTTATATCCCTTTAGGATATAAAAATACTGAACTTTTCAAATAGGCAGTTGGTCCTACACACTGCCTCCTGCCCTTTCAACCTAATAAATCTCTATCTTTAAAGAGTTTCCACTGGAGTCTGTCATTCTTGAAAGGGCACCCTCCCTGAACCAACAACAAAAGGATATGAATAGGCAGTTTTCAGATGAAGAAATCAAAATTATCAATAATCATATGAAAAATGTTCTAAATCCATTTTGATTATAGAAATGCAGATTAAAACAACTCTAAGGTTTCACCTCATACCTTTCAGATTTGTCAATATGTCAGTGAAGGAAAGTGATAAATTTTGGAAGGGATATAACAAAATTGGGATACTAATGCATGGCTGGTAGAGTTGTGAATTGATCTATTCTGGAGGGCAATTTGGAATTATGCCCAAAGGGTTATAAAACAGTATATACCACTACTAAGTCTGTATCTCAAAGAGATTTTCAAAAAAATGGGAAAGGACCTGTGGATATAAAAATATTTATAGTTGCTCTTTTTGTGGTAGCAAAGAATTGGAAACTAATGGGATGTCCATTAATTGGGGAATGGTATTATGTATATGATGGTAATGGAATATCACTGTGCTGTAAGGAATGATGAACAGGATGATTTCAGAAAGAGCTGGAAAGACCTATGTGAACTGATGCAGAGTGAAATAAGCAGAACATTGTACACAGTAATAGCAATATTGTGGAATGATCAAATGTGATAGAGTTTGCTACTAACAGCAATACTATGATCCAAGACAATTCTAAGGAACTTATGACAAAGACTGCTATCCACCTCCAGGGAAAGAACTGTTGGAGTCAGAATGCAGATGAAAGCATATGATTTTTCACTTGTTTATCTGAGTTTTTATTTTGGGGTTTTGATTTTATATGATTATTCACCTAGAAAAATGAACAATATGAAAATGTTTTGCATAATAATACACTCTGGGAGGGGGAAGAAAAAGGAGGGAGGGAGACTATTTGGATCATATAGCTTTGGAAAACTTATATGGACATTTGTTATTACATGTAACAAAAAGTTAAGAAAAAAAGAGAAACAGAAAGAGAAAAGCAAGGTGGAGTGAGGGTAGCCACCAGAGACTATATAGCATGGGAGCATGATTTTTCTTGAGTTCAAACAAAGTAAAGCTTCTGGTTGAAATTAAAGTAACCCTAACTTCATGAAGATCTTTGAGTTGGACTTTAAAGAATGGGTATTCAATAGAAAGGACATTCTAGGGAGGGAAGGATATGTCATATATACAGATAAATAAATACAAAGTAATTTGAGGGTGCAGGGGATTAACAATTGTGGGAATCAGGAGAGGCCTAATGCAAGAGATGGTGTTTAAGCTAAATCTTGTTTTTTTATTTTATTTTTAATTTTTCCTGGGTTATACATGTATTGTCATGCAAACATATTTCCTTATTATTCATTTTTGTAAGTGAATAATTTTATAAAACCAAAACCCCCAAACATATACCCAAATAAACAAGTGATAAATCCTATGTTTTCATCTGCATTTCTACTCCAACAGTTTTTTTCTCTGGAGGTGGATAGCATTGTCACAAGTCCCTCAGAATTGTCCTGGATCACTGTATTGCCAATAACAGCTTAGTCGATCACAGTTATAATCACAATTTGTTCAGCCATTCCCCAACTGAAGAACATCTCTTTAATTTCCAATTCTTTATCACCACAAAAAGAGTAATTTGAGCTAAATTTTAAAGGAAGCTGAAGAGTCCAAGAAGTGGAAATGAGGAGGGAGAGCATCCCAAGCATGGGACATGCCTATGCAAATGTATGAAGACAAGATAAAGAATGAATTGGGAATAATAAAGGCTTGAATAACAAAAGCTGGAATGTACAGTGAAGGGGAATACTGTGAAATGAAGAGTGGAAGGGCTAAAATCAGTGTAGGTTAGAAAGGTTTTTAATGCCAGGCCAAATCATTTTTCTTTTATCCTGAAGCTTTTTGAGCACTGGGATGGCATGGTCATACCTGGACTTTAGGAAAATTACTGTCAGTCATACATTGAGGAAGGGGAGCAGCTAGGTGGTGCAGTGGACAGAGTGCTAGCCCTGGAGTTAGGAGGACCTGAGATAGGGGTTGTCTTCAAACACTAGATGTGTGACCCTGGGCAAGTCACTTAACTATTTGCCACAGTTTCCTCATCTGTAAAATGAGCTAGAGAGAGAAATGGCAAATCACTCCAGTATTCTTGTCAAGAAACTCCAAAAGGGTTCACAAAGAAGAGACACAAAACACGATACTGAACAAAACATTCAAGTTTAGGGAAGGGCCATGGATGATAATCCAGTAAAGGAGTACTTTATCCAGTAAAATCCAGTAAAATGGAGCACTTATACATGTTGGAGAACCAAGAAAGGAAGTGTCATAAAAGTTGAGTGAGAAGGGTCTATCCTGGCAGAAGGGGTGAGAACTGATAAGTGAAGAATCATTTAACACTTGTTAACTATGTACAAAACATAGAGAAAAAGCCTTGGTTAGGGTCTTTTTCTTCTGAACACTTACCCCTTCCTTGTCGTATGTATTCTACTTCTATCAAGTCCTATTAGATACTTATTTCCTTATGTTAAGATCCTTCATTTACTTAAAAAAAAACTTTTTTATTTGCTTATAGAAACAATTTTTGACAATTGCTTTCTGACATTTTGCAATTTAGATTCTCTCCCTCCCTTTCTAGCATTCCTATCCTCCCCAAAGTAGTAAATATTCTGCTATAGATTATATCAGTGCTTTCATGTAATACATATTTCCATATTCCCCTAATTTCCTTTCTAAAAAATGACCTGTTTTGTGTGGGAATGTTTAGACATCTGAGGTCATAGGTATCATTACTACCTCTTTTCCTGAACAGTCAATTTGATTCTTCTTGAGAGCAGAAACTAGTCTATTTTTTCCCTTTTAAAGTTAGGGCAGAAAATGTTTCTCTGAATTTTGGAGTCTAGTCTTGTTCCTCTGGCTTTTTTTCTGCCCTAGACAGAGCCCTTGCTCCTGTCTAATAATTTGCCCTAAACATTTTCCTGGAATCTCCCATTCCAGAACTTTTCTAGCTAATTTTGCTACTTAATGCTGCAAAGTCTGGGAGTTGAGATAGGAAATCTATCAGGTAACACCTGAGGGAGACCTTGCCTCTCTTCATAAAACATTCTATCCTATTATAAAACACTCTACCCTACTTTGTGGGACAAGAGGTGACAAGAGCTTAGAATTACTTGAATGCCAGGTTGGAGTTCACCTCTTCTTCTATTGCATCCTGCATGGTTCTTATTGCTGTAAACTCGCACCTTTCCCTCCCTCCCTCACCCCAGATATCCTGTCCCTTTTGGAGGCAAGTTGTTTCATTGTCTTTCTAGAGACTATTGCCAACCCTTAAAAATCAGAAAGCCACAGAGCTATAACTGCTTACCCTAAAACCAGAGATCCACAGTGCTCAGCAAAAGTAAGTAATTTCCTTTAAGAGAGAGAAAATAAAACACAATTGTTAATAATTTGTAATTCTCTGTTCTATTATGTTTGATAACTTACTTGACCAAAGTTCTTAAGTCATTCTAATTTGTTTGTTTTTATAATATTGATATCAACTCAAGTCACATTAAGCATGTACTCTGAGCCAGGCACTGTGTTAATTGTTAGGGTGGGGAGAGGCAAAAAATAAAGAACTCCCCCTCCCCCCAAATTAGAATTCTTTTGAGAACTGTTTATTTTTATAACTTAACTGCTATGCTATTGAATTTTACAACATTTCTGTTATACACATAATGAGCATTGATAGAAAAATAAATAAAAAAATAAGTAAATAAATCTATATAAAACTTGTAGGATTTAACAAAGTAGAAAGAAACAAGTTAATAAAGAATTCATTCTGCTTTCCAAGTTCACTAGAAGTTCTACCTTTGGCTTTATTGTGATTTAAAAATTAAATATTGTGATTAAAAAAAACTAGCAATAAAAAATGTGTATATAATCAGAGTGAGAACCATTTTGGCAAGCAGCACAAAAAAAGTCCCTTCAAATAACAACTGATGTATCAAATACTTTGTTGGTGCCATAGATAAGAGTGCTGGGCCTAGAGTAAGAAAGACCAGGGTTCAAATGTGACCTCAGGCACTTATTAGCAGTATAACTTTGGGTAAGTCACTTAACTCTGCCTCAGTTTCCTTAGCTGTAAAATGGGGATAAGAGCACCCACTTCCCTGAAGAGTTGTTATGAGAATTGAATGAAATATTAGTAAAGCAGTGCTATATATATTATTTATATAGTTATATAACCATATATTATTATATTATATTTTATATTAAGTATTATTTCTATTGTGAGTCAGGATTTGAACCTAGGTTGTCCTAATTCCAAGTCTGACATGATACACAAAAGCACATTAAAATGGTAAAATAAATTCAACTAGACAGAGGGGAGAGAAAAGTGAGATCCAAGACAAATTGAGGCCATTGCTAATAAGGAGAGCTTAAACATTTACCTCGAGTATGACTATGGTGATGGGGCAAAAGAAGTTGGTAACAATCTGAAAAGATTCCTCTTTTGACTAATTATTCTTGCTAATTAGTTGCTAAGCTTAATTGCTTCTTGCCACAGAAGTAGTAGTGCAAGTGAATGAGAATGAATGAATGAATGAAGCAAGACAAGTCTTTGCTCTCAAGGAGCTCCTATTGTATAGGGGCAGACAATACATAGAAGTCTCAGGTATATGTCTAATAGAAAAATCCTGTGGTCCTTAAGGTGTAATGACAAAGTAGATTGTAATGCTTCTTGACCTTTTTTTTTCCAAAACCCTTGCTTTTCTTTTTAGAATCAATACTAAGCACTGGTTCCAAGGCAGAAGAAGCAGTAAGTGGTAGGCAATTAGGTTGAGATTTGGCTAGAATCATAAAGCTAAGTATCTGAGGCTAGATTTCTCCTATTTGTAGGCCTGACTATCTTCTGTCATCTAGAAGCCCTGTGATGCTTCATCTTTAATGTCTTTTCCACTAATGAAAATAATGTTTCTGATGTTGAATCACAGTGTCAATGACTTTAATGAAGAGAATTTTCTTTTCTGAGTCTTCAAAAGCTGGGATAACAGCTAGCACCTGCAAGAGTATTTGCCAGGCTGCACCCCCAGAGCAGTTGATTGCAAGGATGACAGGGAAGGGTCCTGGGCCTGACACATGATTCTTTAGGTTCTTTTTTAAAGACAAAATAAATTATTGGTATCCCAAGGCATTAAGCACTTAGAGTGGGACTGGGCCTATTCCCTAGGTTCCTGAGTTCAGGGCTCTGGGTCTTTACCAGAAGCACCAGACCACAATGGTCAAGGTGTTTGCCACATGTTGCTGCCTTCTCTCTCCTTCAGGTATTTGTTGCCACAGTTAGGCTGACTTGCCTGCCTTGCACACTGTCAGTATATACCCTGCCCTCATTTCAGCTCTGAAAATGGTACTGGTTCAAAGAAATATTTTTATTATTTTCATATTCATTATAGCTATTATTTTTAATGTATCATTGACCCATTGAACTCCAGTTCAGGACTTTTATTCATCTTTTATTTAATTAATTGTTCTTTTGCACAGCTCTTCATTTCTATTCTGTCATCCTTTGTATTATGTAATACATTGTAACATATATAATAAATTGTAAGATATAATATATTATAACACATTGAAATATGATACATTAATATATAATTATATATCATAATGCAGTATAACGTGTATTATTTAATACCATATAATCCAATGTATTATCCCTTATAGATTTGTAGATTTGATGGGCATGCCATTTCATTATGCATATTCCTGACCTGGTCAACATTCAACTAACATATACATACAACAGATGTAATAGTTTGTCAGTCCCATATAGAATCATTCTAATGATGTTGGCATTTACCAAGGGCAGCAGCCTTAGAATTGTGATGTAGAAGAAAAAGCCCCAGTCTAGGATTCAGGAGACTTAAGTTTTATTTTATTTATTTTTAAGACCCTTACCTTCTGTCTTGGCTCCAAGGCAGAAGAGTGGTAAGGACTAGGCAATGGGGGTTAAGTAACTTGCCCAGGGTCATACAGCTGGGAAGTGTCTGAATCCAGATTTGAACCTAGGACCTCCTGTCTCTAGGCTTGACTCTCAATCCATTCACCCAGCTGCCCGGGAGACTTAAGTTTCAGTTCAAAACCTGCTACTAATTGGGTGATCTGGGATAAATAGTTTTCCATCTCTATGCCTCAGCTTCGATAATTGTAAAACAAGGAGGTTGAATGTGGTCTCATATATCCCTTTCAGCGTGACTATATGATACTTTTCTTGGCATTATGTCCAGACTTGTGATAGCTAGGTGTTAGTGGCAGTTAAGAGATTTTAAGACATGGTCCTGACCCTCAAGAAACTTAACCTTTAAGTGGGGAGACACATAGGGGGGGAAAAAAACCCCAACCAGCATCGAGGTATAAATAGAGCAATGGACCTGGAGACATGAAGACCTGAATTCAAATTCTTCAGACACTTAGCCCTGTAATCTGGGCAAGTCACTTAACCTGTTTGCCTCAGTTTTTTTTTTCAGCTATAAAATGGGAGGTAATAACCTCCCAGGGTTGTAGTGAAAATCAAATGGGACAATTTATTTGTAATGCAGAAGCAATCTAAATTCAAGCTATTATTATAGAATATATATGTGTGTTAAACTATAGTATTACAAGGGATCCTTTCAATTTTGAAACTGTGTGACCTTGAAGTACCTTCTCTCTTGCCTCCTTGCTGTTCCTCTCACATACTATACTCCAAGATTCATGTCAGTGGTTTGTTTGCATGTTGTCTCTCTCATTATATAAGAGGATTCTTGGTAAGTAGGGACTCTTTTCTATTTGTATTTCACACAGTAGGTATTTAATACTAGCCGACTGATTCTAGAACTTAATACATTTTACCAGCTTTCCCTTATGCCTAGAAAACTTTCCCAATTTACCTCTGCCTCCTAGTTTCCCTAGCTTTCTTCAGGACTTAACTAAAACCTCACCTTTTGCAAGAAGCCTTTCCTGACCCCTTTAAATGTTTAGTGTTTTCTCTGAGATTGATTACTTTCAACTCATATTGTCTCTATTTTGTTTGTACATAGGTGGTTGAGGCTCCTTTGAAGATAGGAACTGGGTTGTTTTTGTTTTTAATTTTGTTGTTTTGCCTAATTTAGGATCCCCAGAGCTTAGGGTTAGGTATCTGGCACACAGTAGACGCTTAATAAATGCTTGTTGCCTTGCCTTGGTTTCCCCATCTGCAGAATGAAGATAGTTGGGCTAGAATTGAAGTTTCTCATCCAGCTCTAACCACATACTAGGTAGACTTTTTAAAGCGCCTTTTCCTTCTAGCTGTCCTTTAGGGGTATAATGTGGAAGAACGAAGACTGATGAGAAGAGCGGATTTGGCTCGTCGGGACCACATGCACCCAGCTCTTGGAAAGACCGGAGTGGGCTGATTGGGGCCAGGGAAGGTGGATTCAGAGCCGAGTGTGGTGGGAAAAAAGCAGGCTCCGCCGCCCATCACTCGGCGTCCCGGCTAGGCCGGCGGAACAAAAGGCTCTCCCAGGCCGCGGCCCCGCCCCTCCGCCTCCCGGTTTCCTTCTCCTCCTCCTTTAGTTTCCTAGGACTGAGTTAAAGGGTGAGTCTCCAAGGAAGCGCTCCCTCCCTCGCGCTCCTCCTCCCCCGCCCCTGTGTTCCCTCCCTCTCTCCCTCCTCCCTCCCTCCTCCCCCATTCCCTCGTGGGTTTTCGCCGAGCCAAACAATCTCCAGGCGCTCAGCGGCTTCTCCCTCTAAGTGACAACAAAGGCCACGCAGGACCCAGACGCCCGGTGCGCAGTGTCCGAGGCTTCCTCCCCGCGTCCTCCAGCTTCTGGCCAGGCAGCCTGAGAGTGGGCACGCTCGGGTGTTCAGGGTAGCAGCAGTAGCTGCCCGGCGTTATGGATACCGGGCCGCCCCGCCTCGAAAGCTGCTCTACTCCCAGAGCAGCGCTCCCCCGCCCACCCAGAGTGTGGCCGACCAGGGCTTGGCTTCAATGGGGTGGTGCACGCACCGACCCGAACCCTTGGTATCTTCTTGACCGCGCTGTCTTGGGACGGCCCTGAGCTACATTGTTCTATCCCCGTATCCCAGGCACCGGAACCCTCCCTCACCCAGCTCGAGCTCAGAACCCCACCTCGTAGGCTCCAGGGTTCCTTTAAGAAACCCAGACGAGGACTGGAGGAGGGCGAATGGGCGGGGCCCAGAGAGAACTCTGGCTGAAGTGATTGGCTGGAGGTAGGGGCGGAGTTCTAAACGCCTGCGCGGCCCAAGGAAGAAAGGGCTAAGGCTGGAGTAGGGGGGCGGGTGCTGCGGGTGCTGATTGGTTTCCGCGACCGCGAGCGGCGAGCAGTCACGTGACGCGACGGCTGGGGCTCCCGGCGCGGGGGACGCTGGTGGCCAAGATGGCGGCGGAGCTGGTGGAGGCCAAAGTAAGTGAGCAAGAGGTTCGGGGGGGGCGGGGGCGGGACGCGGGGCTGCCTGGAGGCAGGCGCGAAAGGAGGCTGGTCGGGGGGGAGCGGGGGCGGCCGAGCCTAGGCTTAAGACTCATCCTAAGCCTTCTCCGCCCCCCGACTTTGGGCGCCGGGGCGGTGGCCTGCTTAGGCCGTCCTGCCGTCCTGGGGCCCGGGACGGCGCGACCGCTGCAGCCCCCACCCCCGCCGCAGCCGGCTCCCGGCTTCACTGGGCCGGTTTCTTCTCTTCCTGGGGCCTGGGGCCACCCCCTCCCCCCGTCGTCGCCGGCCCCTACCCCCGCCCTGACCCCGACTCGCCCCTCCCCCGCCCTAACAAGAACCCCTCCCCCTCCGGGGGGCTGGCAGCTCCCGCCCCTCCCCCCACTCGCCCCCCCAACTGCTGCCCCCCAGCCCGGTTCAGCCTCCGACCCAACACCTGCTCCTCTTTCCCCTAGTCACCCTGGTACCCGTAACTGCCCTCTTGGGACAGGTGCTCCCTATGTTATGGATTTTGACACCCCCTCCTTCTCCATTTTCTGACCACCCCTTTTCCCAGAAGATTGCCTTACACTTGGGGGCCTTAACAACCCTTACCCCCTACCCCCACTACCCCACCCTTGTCTTGGGACTGGTTGCATCCCATTCCTTGGCCTTCTCTCCCCAGTTCTGGTCCTTCGTTCCTGGAACAGGTTGCATCTCATTTGGGGGTCTTGTACAGGTTCCCTTATATACTGGATTTACTTCTTTTTCTTACTCCTTTTCTCCTTGGACAGGATGCTTTCCATTTTTTGGAACCAGTTGCTCTCCCCTTACTTTTGTCCCTAGGGTATCTTTGCTCCTGGTGTCCCCATAACTGCGCTCAGCTCACTTGGGAGAAAGTTGATGGAGAAGACTGTACCCTGAATGCTAAGGAGGCGTTTGATTTTGAATGTTCATTGTGAAGTTTGGGAACTTATGTTTCTGACACACTTCCCTCCTTCACTGGTCCTTTCTCCTTCCTTCCCATCTTGGCAATATGGAAAGGACTTCTTTCACTTTCTACTAAATTATAAACCCGCAGGAACTTTCTTATTTATGTTTATATCTTTCTCAGTTTTGAATGGTAGTTTATTACCTATCTATCATATTTCTTTTTTTGTGGGGAGTGCCCTAGGGGCTTCCAGTTTTATAGGTTTGTGAAAAATAAAACATACATGCTGTATCTTATAAGAAGTGTCAAATACAAAACTAAAGTGTGCCACATTAAAAGATAATTCAGAAATGCTTAACAAAATGAATAAAAATAACATACAATAGATAGATAATGTTAATTTGTGATTTTCTAAGTAATTTTGTGGTCTGCAGACATACATTTGTATTTAAATTTGACATTAATGACTTAAAGCCTTAAGAGAATTTGCCTGGTTTAGTTGGACCCAGCTCTTCCTATTTCAAAGCTAGCTCTCTTATCTGCTACAATATGTTGCTCTCCTGGCTCTTGGTTTTATATTTATTGTATTGAATATTTTTACAGATCAGGGTCAGACTTCTAAGTTTTTCCTGTACTGAATGCCAAAAAAAAGTCATAATCTTCAAAGAGGGCTTAGGGCTATGTTAAAGTCATTCCCCACTTCCCCCACCCCCACCCCCACCAATAAAGCCTAAGAGAATGCTTTTTAAGTTCTGTTGGCCACTGTGAGACTTGGTTTGCTATTGGACCAATCAAGGCTGAAATTCAGGCCTTGGTGGGAGTACTGTATATCAAGGAGAATAAACTTCAAATGAGGTAGGGATTGAATTTTAAGATTAAGCTACCCACCAGTAGTACATTGCCACTGCAGAGTTTTCTTATGTTTTTGATGTGGATTTAGCCACAGTAAGAAGTGATATATAATAGAGGAGAGGAGGAGTCTTTTGTCATTTTTCTCTCCTCATTTTCTTCTCCCAACTCTCCCTGACCCCATGTTTAGAGGAAGACTGGGTTATAGTAATAGTTATTGAGTAAAGATCATAAAATAGTTAGCAATTTAAATCAAGAAGTATTTATTAAGCATCTTTTACTATGTGCTTGGTACTGTCATGGAATATACTCCCTTCTCAATTACTGCTCAAACAATAGTATACTTTCTCTTGCTCTGTGCTGGGTATTTTGTAGATACTTCTAGATATGCATGTTCTTTCTTCAATAGAATTTAAGTTTCTTAAGGGCAGAGACTGACTTTGTGTATTCCCAGTGTCTAGTTCATTCCCTGTTACATGGTAGGTGATTAATAAATCCTTCTTGATTGATTACCAGGTACTCTTAAGCAGTGGAGATCCAAAATTTATAGTTCCTGCACCTAAAGAACTTCTACTCAGAGAAATAAATATAGAGATAAGTAAATACAAAATAAATTCCAGTTTTTGTTTTTTTGAGAAATCAGGAAATTCCTCCTGTGGGCCTTTAGTATAAGTAGGAATTTTAAGAAGAGGTGAGGAGGGGAATGTTTTAGCATGGAGGATGGGCACTAATGCAAGAGACAGAATGTTGTTTAGGGCACAACAAAAAGGCCAGTTTGGCTGGAATATATCATGCATAAAGGGAAGTAATATGAAATATCTGAAGTTAGATTGAAGCTAGGTTGGTACAGGATTTAATTGTCAAATAGCTGATATTTTATCCTAGAGGCAATGGAGAGCCACTGAAGCTTCTTGAGCAGGGGAGATTTATAGATGTTCATTTTGGGGAGCTCTTTTATCTTGGTCTAGGTTAATAGGCCCTTTCAAGAGTGTCTAGACAATATCAATGAGTTATGTTTGTATCTAATTCTTTAAGGCTTACAGTTCATAGAATTTAATTTAATCTTTTCATTCTCAGTAAGCAAAGCAAAATCTCCATTTGTTACTATATTCTACAGTATTAATCTTCAACATGACATAGCCCTTTCTCTAAGAGCTTGCAAGCAGTGTTGGGAAGACATATAGAATTGAAAACCTTTCTGTTACATTGTCCACCTGCCCAGTATTATCAATGTGATAGTCTCCATATTCAGATGTAAGTTAGCTACATACTAGAGTGGATCTTTTCTTTATAGCTATCTTCACAGATAACCACCAAGTGGCTATTGCTAGTGGTTACTGCTACTGATAAGTTCTACTTGTCTATAAGTGTCCTACTGATTTGAGGGATACAGGATTTCTGGTAATTAGACCCAAGTTGAAGGTTTCCAGCAAAGGCTCATAACCTTTTTTGTGTCATGGGCCCCTTTGACAACCTGGTGAAACCTATGATTAGAATGCTGTTTAGAATTATTCTTAAACCAACATTTTTAAGAGTATAAAACAAAATACATTGAATTTCAAAAGAAACCAACTATATTACAATACAGCCATCAAAATGAAAAAAAAAAGTTAGCAGACCTCAGGTTAAGACCCCGCAGAAGACAAGATCATAAAACCTATTTTAAATTGTTCCTTTTTAGTTTTGGGCATCCAAAAAATTCATACCTGGTGCTTTAAAGATTTACAAAGTTCTTTTCACTGCATAATCCTTTGAAACTGAAGAGCTCAAGACAATATCTTGAACAAATGACACTATAGTATCCCCTGGGCCTTGGATGCCCATCCATGCATAGAGCCATTATAGGGACTTCCAGCTTAACCCTGCATTTCAGAAATGCAGAAACTAAGGTCCATGGACTGACTTAAATGAAGTCACTTAGCTAGTTGTGACAGAGCCTAGGTTATAACTCTAGTATCTGACTCCTGTGTCTTCCTTTTATATACTACGAAGCTGTTTATTAAACTAGATGTAGAACTGTACTAATGCAGGCTTGTGCTTGTCTACTTAAATAGTCTGGAAAAAGAAATATTCTTGTGAAGTTGACTTTATATAAATATCATCACCTGCATTCCCAGCAAGCTAAAATTGAGTCAGAATGGTAAAGTACTAGTTAAGTAATGTTGAGTTCTTGTGCTCATTGAGCTGAATTCTCACTTCTTGACCTGTCTGCCATGTATGTTTTCATTCTCCAGCTTTCTGTTATATTTTATTCACAGTGGCTAACTTTACACATTATAGATATTATATATAGTCTTTTACTATCAGTATATGATTTTTTTTTAAACCCTTACCTTCTGTCTTAGAAGGCAAGAAGAGTGGTAAGGACAAGGCATTGGGGGTTAAGTGACTTGCCCAGGGTGACACTGCTGGGAAGTGTCTGGGGCCAGATTTGAACCCCAAACCTCCCATCTCTGGGCCTGGCTCTCAATCCACTGAGCCCAGCTGTCCCCTGATAACTCTTAATTCCATTTTACCAAAAACTGGAAGACAACATAAATTGTTACAATCTACTGATCAGATTTTGTATGCTTTTTCCCTTTGAGTGCTGATACTAGACGAATGCATTAGGCTGTCACAGAGTTGTGTATGGAAAGCATCTCTTTTTCCATTGTTCATAATTGGAATTCTTTTCGGAAGGCAACTACTGTGGTCTAATTGACAATACTCATTTAGTATCTACTTTGATCCTTGTATAGTGGAGATTACATAAATGTAAGATGTATCTGAAGATAGAAGACAGTTAAGCACAAAGACAACTATTATTCGGAATGCATCAAGAATAAGTGCTGTTAGTTCAGAGGGGAGAGAAAGAGGGATCACTGGGAGGGGAGGGTTCAGGAACAAGGTTTAGTGGAAGATGTGGTTTTGAACTGGAACATGGAAGATGGAAGAGATGGGGGATGTACTCAGGATAGAGAGGAGAAAGGTATGGTTATGGGTTAGTGACTGGAATAGGGGAATAGTAGGATAAAGCTTAGAATAATCTACTTTCTAAGCCACCTCCTGTCAGAGATGGAGGGTGTCTGATGAATTCAGAGGAGTAGGTGTTGCATTGAGAGTGTTTTTAATTTCAACACTTTGAAACCTGGCCTGCCAGATTACAGAAATGCTTTTAGATATCACTGGTTGTTCCTAATTTAGAACTTTTTTTTCATGGTTGCTCTTCTTTAGAACATGGTGATGAGTTTTAGAGTCTCGGATCTTCAGATGCTTCTTGGTTTTGTTGGCCGAAGTAAGAGTGGACTTAAACATGAACTTGTCACCAGGGCACTACAGCTTGTCCAGTTTGACTGCAGCCCTGAAGTCTTCAAGAAAATTAAGGAACTCTATGAGACTCGATATGCCAAGAAGAGCTCTGACCCCGTACAACCCCACCGGCCTTTGGACCCACTCTCCATACATTCTTCCTATGACCGGGGAAGCACTGTCCCCAGGACTTCTATTTCTACTGCTAACATTGACTATCCTGTGCTATATGGAAAATACCTAAATGGACTTGGACGATTACCCTCTAAAGTTGTCAAGCCAGAAGTCCGCCTGGTGAAATTGCCCTTCTTTAATATCTTGGATGAATTGCTGAAGCCAACAGAATTAGGTGAGTCTTTTGAGTGAGGCAGGCTTTGAGTGTGTGTGTGTGTGTATGTGTGTGCGCGCGCGCAGGTGCGTGCATTATGTGTGAAAACAAACATTTTAAGAATTAAAACTTTTAAGATTTTGTGTTGAAATTACTCCCATAGGTGCCATATCCAGATCCTCTGTATATTTGAAGGCATCTTTGTCCTACAGTGAAGTGAAATCAGAGATTATTTTGTGAAATCAGGGTAATGACTTTCTGAAAATGCTTATGTGTAGGCCTCCTTTTCCAATTTTGATCCAGAGGTTGCTGACCTTTGGCCCAACAAACCTATTTTCAGTAATATGTAGGCTGTTTGTCTTCTTTCTTTACACTACATGAGAAGTGCCTCCTGCCTCCAGAGTGGGCACACAGTAGCAGTTGTTCTGTCTTACCAGCCCTTGAGAAAATTAAAAGGTAGGGGTGTGTGTGTGTGGGGGTGTGTGTTCAGAATTTTGCCACATGACTTTTTTAAAGAAATTGTCAAAACTGATCACCTGTTATAGTCTCTTTGAAGTCTCTAACAAATTCCACTTCAATGTAGTTGTTAGGCAGTTTAATGGTATACTCTAAGCTTCCAGATCTTAGTTTCCCAACTGTCAAATGACTACCTTATCTTTAGAGGCCTGCTAATTTGTTAGAAATAAAAGAATAAATTATGAACCCTTTTATCTCACAGTCTTAAAAGTGAAAATGGATGATAGTAAACAGCCAAGACTTGGGATCATTAGTCAATGAGAAAAAACAAAACATAGGTATATTTTTCCTCATCCTCTACACTGATTGTACCATTGTAACAATTTGTAAGATGGGGTTTTCATTTTGAGTGAACACAGAAGTAGTAAGTAATTGAATTAACAATGGAAGGAGAGTAAAATCAGTCTTTGAACATAATTTGATCTCATAAGTTTTGGTTTGGTTTGGTATGACCCAGCTGGCATAGAGCAGATTGGTTCAAAGTGACAGTTTATTTTAATTTTTAGCTGAGAGGATTACTGAACTTTCTTTTTCTCAAGTTTTTATTCTGCTTTCCATAATTTCTCCCATACCTTCCTAAATTTCAAACACATAGTTTTTGTATTGTAGAAACCTTTTTCTTATTAGGACTTCTTCATCTCCCCACCTTATGCAAGGGACAAAATTTTGTTCAGTTCACTATTTTAAGGTGATTTGACTCTGAGAACTTTCAAATTATGGGAAAGAGGGACTTTATCATTCCTATTTCCCTTACTCAGTCTTAGACTTGCATAACTTAAAAGTAATGAATATTTATTTAAAAGATGTGAATTGATAAAATGGTAGGGTAATTTTGGAAATGGGCTTACAATAAAGAAAAACTACTAGCTTGAATGAAAGATATTGGAGGTAAATTTGAATTTGCTGTAGGCAAGGCTATCTATATAGTACCTGGAAAAATATTTGTTCAATTATCTGGCACCAAAACTTTCGAACTTGTGGAGTTATCTTTTCACCATGCATCTTCCCCCCCCCCCCCCCCTACTGTGAAGGGATATCTGAGAAGATATATTCTCTGGGTCTATAATAAGAATTATACTTGTAATTAAAAAACAAACAAACAACTCTTCTTCCTAAAATCCACAAAATCCTTTTTTTAACAGTCAATAAAAAGCATTTTTAAGCACCCAAAATATGCTAGGCATTGTATTGCATGCTGGAGATATATTTACAAAGAATGAAACATTCCTTTTCCTGAAAAACCTTAAATTCTAATGGAGGAAACAAGAAGTACATATATAAGTATATAAAGCATAAATGTAAAATGAATTTGTTGTTCTTTTTTTAGTCTTATCTGACTTTTTTGGACCTCTTTTGGGGTTTCCTTGGCAGAGATATTGGAGTGGTGTGCCATTTTCCTTCTCCAGCTCACTTTTACAGATGAGGAAACTGAGACCAACAGGGTTAAGTGACTTGCCCACAGCTAGTATGTTCCTGAGCCTGGATTTGAATTTGGGGCTTCCTGATTCCAGGCCCAGCACTCTATCTGCTCAATAAATGCTGTAATGCTGTAAAATGAATAAAAACAAATAAATGTAAAAAAGTTATATACAAGGTAGTTTAGGAGGGAGGACACTAGCAAACAGTTGGGGATCAGGAAAGACTTCAGGTAGAAGATAGAACTTGATCTTCAAGGAAGAGAGGAACTTTTAGACATTTGTAAAGAAGTGAGTTCTAGGCATGTGTGATGGATAGTCAGTGCAAAGGCATGAGGGTAGTGTCATGTTATGAGAGCAGAGAAGGCCAGTTTTTCTAAATCACATTTTGGGGGAGGGGGAGTTGTATCTAGTGAGTTTGGAATCCAGATTTGGGCCAGAATTTAAAGAAATTTAAAAACTAAACACAGGGGCTTAATGGATTGAGAGCTAGACCTAGAAATGGGAGGTCCTAGGTTCAAATCAGGCCTCAGACACTTCCTAGCTGTGTGACCTTGGACTTTCCCCCATTGTCTAGCCCTTATTGCTCTTCTGCCTTGGAACCAATAAACAGTATTGATTCTAAGACAGAAGGAAAGGATTTTAAAACCAAAACTAAATAGAAGAGTTTACATTTTATTCTAGAGGCAATAGAAAGAAGCCTATTGGAGTTGGGGGGGGGGGGTGTCACATGGTCAGATCAGCACTTAAGGCAGCAGAATACAGGTTGAACTGTAGTAAAGAATTGAGTCAGAGAAATCAATTAGAAAGTTGTTTAAATAATATAGACTAGAAGTGATGGCAGTCTAAACTAAGCAGTTTAAATGTGGAGGTTGGAGATGATGTGAAGATTGAAGATCTGGTTAAATATGTGGGGTGAGGAAGGGTGTGTAGTCTAAAATAATGCCAAGGTTATAATCCTGAGAAATTGGAAAAAATGGTGGTGTCTGTGACAACAATAGAGAAGTTTGGAAGAGGGAAGCCCTTAGATTAGGGGGGAGAATGAGTTCAGTTTTAGACATAATGAGTTTAAGATGTCTCCATGACATCCAGTTTGAAATGTTCAATAGGCAATTGGTACTGTAGGATGGAAGCTTGGAGAGAAATTGGCCTGGATATATATGGGGGGGGGGGTTAGGAGAGAAAGAGAGAGAGGAGAGAACCTTAGGAAACACAGTTGGAGGACATGGTAGGGATGGAGAGCTAGGAAAGGAAATTGGAAAAGAATAGTTGGAAAAATGGAAGACCAGTCAGGAAAGTTGTGTCCCCCAAACCTAGAGAAGAAAGTGAAACAAGACAGTTTGAGGCTTGGGTAGGGTGTAGCAAAGGCTTTGAAAGGGTGGAGGAGACAGGCATTTTTGAAGGCAGTAGGGAAGGAACTAGTTGACAGGATGAGGTTTAATCAATTTAAGTACATACTGTGTGCCAGGCACTGTGTCAAGTGCTAGAAATACAAAAAGAGGCAGAAGATAGTCCTTGCCTTCTAGGAGTGTAAAATCTAACAGGAGAGACAAAATGCAAATGAATATATATAAAGCAAACTATCTACAGCATAAATAAGAAATAATTAACTGAGGGAAGGCACTAAAATTAAGAAGGATCAAAGAAGTTTCCAGTGAAAGATGGGATTTTGATTGAATCTTAAAGGAAGCCAAGGAATAATTGGATGGGAAGAGGGAGAATGTTTCAGGCATGAGGCAATCAGAAAATGCCGAGAGATAGTGTCTCATTAGTCAGTCAGTAGGTAAATATTACTGGACTAAAAAATACATACTGGGGAGTAAGAAATAAGATGTATAAGAATTTAAATTTCAGTTTTACGCTAAATATGAGAATTCTAAAGTAATGTTGTGGATGCTGACTTAAATATATAGCTTAAATCAAAATGACTTTTAGCAGCTTTATTTACAAAGAATCCTATCTTCCCAAATGTCTAGAAAGGTAGCAGGGTGCTAGGTTATGAGGGGCTTTGAATGCCAAACAGTATTTTGCATTTGATCCTGGAGTCAATAGGGAACCACTGTTTTATTGAATATTGTAATGATGTAGTCAGACCTTCACTTTAAGAAAATCACTTTAGTGGTTAAATGGAATGGGAACAAGAATTGAGGTAGGAAGACCCACCATCAGTCTATTGCAATAATACAAGCATGACCTGATAAAGGACCTGCACAAGTGGTGTTGATATCAGAGAGAACGGGGCATATTTGAGAAATGTTGCAAGGGTGAAATGAACAGGCCTTGGCAACAGATTGGAGGGGGAGGGGGGGATTATAAGGAGTCTAGAATGACTCCTGGGTCATGTAAGGATAATTTTAGGGTTGTGACCTAATCTAAATTAATTTTGGTCACCAGGGAATATCCCAAATAAAATGCCCAAGTCAGCTGGAAATTTATGGTGATTTTAATTAATATAGAGGAAAGGAATTAAGGAGAAGAGAGAAAAGGAAGGTATAGGATTTCTCCCACCTGGCCTGTGCCAGGGGAAGTTCAAAGACCTCCACAACAGATTCTCTGAAGAAGATTAAAGGCTTTCTAAGAGGATAATGTTTGGAAGGTAAAGGAGAAAAGAATCAGCCTAAACTCCAAGAGAGCTCAGTTAAGATGTCTCACCTGAACTAGGCTACTCAGCTTCTTCCAGTATAGTATCAAGGAAAACTCATTGCCAAACCGGACAATAGCTGCTGCCACGCCAAGATGCCGAAATGCTCAGCATGCTGTTAGCCAGAGACCTCTCTGCTACCAAAGAGGTCGGAGAGAGGAAGTGACGTGAAATATATAGACGGTTTTTACATCACTTTCCTGGTCCTACATGTACCAATGGTAGCTTAAGCTTGACTTTAGGGCAGCCCAGGGGTCTGTCAGTTGTTTCTGATTTGTCATTTGCTATAGCACATGTCTGTCATAGGCCACCCTCCTAAATAAATACTTAATCCTTAAGTATGGGAGTAGACATTCCTGATTTTGTTAGACTAAGTAGGGTGGAGTAATCTAAAGTTCACAGTCAAAAGCATGAGGGATTGAGCCGGTGATGAAACCCTCTACAGGAGGGTAGGAGGTTTAGGGGAAAATGAAACCCATTTTGGACATAATTGATCTTAAGATGTCTACTGGAAATCAAGTTTTGTTTTTGTTTTTGTTTTTTAATTTAAATTCTTACCTTCCATCTTGGAATCAATACTATGTATTGGTTCCAAGGCAGAAGAGTGGTAAGGGCTAGGTGATGGGGGTCAAGTGACTTGTCCAGGGTCATACAGCTAGGAAGTGTCTGAGGCCAGATTTGAACCTAGGACCTCCCGTCTCTAGGCCTGCTCAATCGACTAAGCCACCCCAGCTGCCCCCTGGAAATCAAGTTTAAGATACAAGATTAGAATTTGGGGCAGAATAGATAGATTTGAGAATCATCAGCATAGACATGGTAAGTAAATCCATGGGAGCTGCTAAAATCACTTGGCGAAGTAGTAGAGAGAAGAGAATAGGGCCCAGGATAGAACCCTGTGGGACACCCATAGTTAGGGGGCACAATCTGAAAGAGGATCCAATAAAGGAGACAAAGAAGGAGCAGTCAGATGTAGGATGAAAATCAGGAAAGAGTAGTGGCCAGACAGCCCAAGGAGAAGAGAGTATCCAGGAGAGAGTGATCAACTGTGTCAGAGGCTGAGAGAGGTCAAGGAGAGTGAAGATTGAGAAAAGGGCATTGGATTTGGTCTCTAAGAAATCATTAGTAACTTTGGAGAGAGCAATTTTGGTGGAATGATAAGGTTGAAAGCTAAGATTTTTAGAGGTTAAGTGAGAGGAGTAAATGGAAGCACCTGCTAAAGAAGATATAATTGGCAGGATGGAAGGATCTAGTGAGGATTGAAGATTCCATAGGGGGTGATTACTGAAGTTGTATTTTACCAGAGAAGATGGAAGGAGTGATGGGATTGGTTGTAGATGAAAAAAAATCGTCTTTGCCATGAAGAATGGCCACCTCTTGGTTAGAAACTGAAGGAAAGAATTTCATCCCAGAAATCTAAGACCAAAGCAGTCTTAGAGCAGCAGTTAACTGTTCTTCTTGAAGATGAAGTGAAATTAATCTGCCCCATCAGCTGAGGCATCAGAGAATGGGAAGTGGGTCAAGAGTTTTGCCTCATAGAGTTGGGCTTGAGGGTGGGACTGGGGAGATTAAAACCAATTGAAATCTCCAAGGGAGACAACATGGTACAGTAGAAGGCAAGCTCAATTTGGAGTCAGGGTTTGAGTCCTGTTTCTGCCATATTACTCTCTGTGTCATCTTCATCTATAAAATGAAAGGGTTGGACTAAATGAAACTGAATACTGCATTGTTTTAAATTTTCTAGCTCTTTTATTTTTATATTGTTTACTTGTCAAATATATCTTTCTCATTCCATTCTCCAGAGTTATATGAAAAAACACAGAAGGTGGAGAGAGTAGTTCAGCCGAACTTTGATAGCATATGTAGTATTCCATTTCCATGGCCCCTTATCCTCAGCCCTGCCAGAAAGGGGGATGGAGGACAATAGACATTTTCCTCATCTCTTCTATGGGGCTCAGCTTAGTCATTATAATTACATAGAATGGCAAGTGTTATAATTACCAATGGAAAAGAGAAGAAAGGTCCCTTTCCTCTTTCCCTGTTGAGGCCTATCACTGTGGTAGTGGTGATGTTACATGTACTCTCATCTGTGATTGCTGTGATTGATTTTGCTTAATAGTTTTTCTTTGTTACAAGGAAAGGCTCACTAAGTGGTGCTTGGGAGATTGTATATGGAACTGACTGAGATTTTTATAAAGACATCAAAACTTTTAAAGGGTGGTAGGAGATTGAATTAGATCTCTAAGGTCCCTTCCAGCTTTAAATCATAGGGTCATGCAACACTCAGGGTACCTGTTTTTCTAGGACTAAAAAAGCCATTTTTATCAGATCTGAATAGGGAACAGTATTTCTGAGTATCTGCCAACACCATCCTTTGCTATCAGGTGTGGAAGCCACTAAACCCTGCATTTTTGGCATCTTCTTATAGTTCTTTTTGGAATAACAGAGGAGAGGAGAGGCTTTGCCTTCCATTTGTCTCCTCTGCACTCTCCTGCTGCTTGCAATCTGGTGAAACATCCAGTACTTATGAGTGGCCGTGTTCTTCTGAAGGGCAGGCAGCCATAGATGGATCCCTGATGGAGAATGTCCTGGCAGCTAGGAAACATAAATCAAATAGAATGCAGAGCTTGATGCTGGGGGGAAGGGGAGGCAATAGAGATAATAGACTCGAAAAACATCAAAGCTAAAAGGGAATTTGGCTCATCAACATCCTCCTTCAACACATTAGAGAACTAAGGCTTAAAGAAACAGATTGACTTAACCAAGGTGATCTAACCTGTCAGTGACAAGAGCTATAACTAAGAACCTGGGTCACACAATTCAATGTGCTTTTAGCAATACAATACCGTTATTGCTTTTAAATACTTAGTTGCTTATCCGTTGCAGTTTTCACCAGCCACCTTCTTTCTTTTCTTTCTCACCCTCCCAGACTCTTAAATTGCTAACTTAACTGGACTCTCAAGTATGTGATAGGAATCACTATTAAAGATATTTATTTTGAATCATGACCCTCACTACCCCTGAATAAGCATTTAGTCTGCTAGTTGATCCCAGTTGGTTCTTCTAAATTAGCACTCCTGTCTTCAACTCTCATCAAATACCTTGGAGTAACTTGGGCATTTCTCATTCCCACCCAAAATAGGTTCAGCCAGCTGGGTGGGGTTACAGAGTAAAGAGTATTTTCCTCTTGAGCTCAGAATATACTCGGGGAGCATGGAATATTATACAGAATCATCCTTCCCACTTTATAGCTCCCATCTTCTGGAGTCTTCAGTTTCCGGATTCAGAACTTGAATATATCTATCACTCTTCTCCTTAGTACACTCTTGTCCCACATTAGAGTTTACATGTTTGTGTTTCAGCACCTCTTCCTGACTTGCAGTAAAAATGCCAAGAGAATGGAGGATCTTTGAGTTAGGTTCAGCTTCCTCTAAAAAAAAGACTCTTGGTTTTATTTGGGGTGGGAATTCCCTCATCCAATGCACATTGTAATTCATTTATAAGTAAGTAATCTTTGTGTAGCCTAAGCCTAGGAGAGGTTAACTCATGTCACTCATATGGGGATTTGAGCCCATATCTCCCAAGCTCCTAGCCTACTATGTTATATTGGCTTTTAACACAGGAAGACTATTAACAGACATTCAATAAAAGTTTATTGTAAGATGATGATCTGTGAAATTTTAAAAAAAATTAAAATTTAAATTAAAATTTAAAATAAAAAAAAATCTGGAGTGAGATTCCTGCCCTCAGGAATGACCCTAGTTTAAAGATATATACATTAAGATAGGATAGCTTTAAAGCTGAAAGATACCATAACATAGGACTCTTTCTCATTTAACAGATGAAAAAACTGATGTTCAGAAAGGCTCTGTAAACTTAACCAGAGTTTCACATTTGAGGAAGAGCAGAATAAGAATTACAGCCCTGGAATCTTTTAACTCTAAATGAAGTATTTATTCCACTTTACCATGCTGCCTTTCATTTGCCACCCCCAGAGAGTAAAACCAGCAAATGTAGAGGAAATCAGAGATGAGTGTAGTCAGAGACAGCTTCTCAGAGGCAGTGGAACTTTCTGGACTTTGAATTCATAAGATTCAGATAAGTAAAGATTTGGAAGACTTGCAAGAAAGGAAGTTAAAGCCCTGTCCTTCCTTCAAGGCCTAGTTCAAATGTTAATTGTTCTAAGAAGCTTCCTCCTTTGTGTTCTGTCACTACCTTAATATCTTTTCCTTCAAGTTGCTAGTATCCTCTCACTTTTTCTGACATCCAAGAGCCCTTTATTTTTGTCTTTCTGGCATGGTTTAAAATTCTACTTTGCAATATAGTTGTTATATATATCTTATCTCCTACTAATTTCTTGAGGTCAAGAACCATGTATTGTTTTTTGTATACTCCATAGTTCACAGAATAGGTAGTTTAAAATGTTTGTTAGGAATGTGAGTTGGGACATTCTGTCCAAAGTCTTGTAATGGATAAAAAAAAGTCATGGATTTTGTAACTAACATTTTGTTAAAAGATCAGAGCCTGAAAATGAGTTCCAAGAGGGGAAACTAGACATTGATATTTGGAGGCAAGTAAGTTTTTACCTCATTAGAGTAATACGTTTGAGTTTGGGGAAAAGAGGTAAAAAAGAACTAAATGTTTGGGCATCTCAAAACTTGATTTTAGAGTCCAGGAAATTTGTCCAGTGGTGGGAAAGCCATATGTAGTAGAGTGAAAAGACCAAAGCAATATCCAAACAGAAACCTATTTAGGTCATATAAAAATGATTTATAGAGAGATAAGCTGGTGAAGAAATCAGGAAGAAAATTACCATAAAAATAAGAGGTGACTAGGGCCTAACTAAGATCTTGGCAATGGAAAGGTGGGCAGAATTTAAGAGTTAGTATCAAAGTGGGGAAAATTAGGCAACGGTTTAGTGCAGCAGAAAGACATTTTAGGACTGTGATAAAATGTGTTGGTACCTTGAAAACTGAGTTGGTAAGGACTACAGTGGCATCTAGGCTAACCTGTACTTAAGTAGGAATCCCTCTATACCATAGAGTCTATGGTATACTCAACAAATCATTATTCAGCTTCCATGAAAGACTTCCAGAGTCTTTGGAAGCTTTGGAAACAGCTTGTTCACTTTTGGACAGTTCTGGTTGTTAAAAATTATTTGTTACTCCCTGTAAAAGTAGAGATGATTTGCTGTTTTCAGCAAATATTTTCCTTATATGATCTTCTTTATGGCATCAACCCTTTGCCCCTGTTTCTAAGTAGTCTATAGTGTTATTGGGAAGGAAACTGAGTGACTCTCACTTTTTTATATTAAACTTTAAAGTGATGATGAGGTCCAGTTAAAAAAAAAAACATTTTCCCAGAATAGTCAATGTTGTAGAAAAACAGGCAAACTAAATGTATTGTTGGTAGAGCTGTGAATTGGGCCAGTCATTCTGGAAAAATTTGGGATTATGCAAAAAGGGTGATACCCTTTTATCTAGAATTATCTAGAATTTTCACTGCTAGGCATATATTCTGGGGAGGTTAATGAAAAAAAGAAAGTCCACATGTACACCAAAATATTTGTAGTATCACTTTTTGTAGTAGCAAAAAATGTATATATCTATCTATATCTAAACATATACATATATACAGAAAGAGAATGTCCATTAGAGAATAGATTTTTTAAATGTTACCTGAATGTAATAGAATATCAGTGCACTATTTACAACATTGTGAAAAAAATAACCCCAAATAACTGAGAAATGCAACCTAAAACAACATTGAGATTCCACCTCATATCCAGAATCTGATTGGCAAATATGGCAAAAAAAAAAAACAAACAAAAAAACAATAAGAATTGAATGAGTTCTGGAAAAATGGACATATTCATACCCTGTAGCTGAGAAATGACCCAACCATTCTGGAAAGTACATTGGAATCATATCCAAAAAAATCATTAAACCGCATACCTTTTGAACCAATAGTACCACTCCTAATTCTATACTTCTCTCTCCTCCCTAAGAGAAAAAAATATGGAGAGAAAAGACCCATATATACCAAAATCTTTCTAGCAGCCTTTTTTTTGTTATAGTAAAAAAAAACCAAGAAGCTATAGGTGTCCATCAGTTGAGTGAATAGATGAACAAATTGTGATAAATAAATAAATGAACATATTATTAATGTATTGGAGTATCATTAAGGCACAGTAAGAAACAACCAAAGGGAAAAATTTGGAGACACCTAGGAGAACTTGTATCAACTGATACAGGGAAATAAGTAGAACCAGAAAAACAATTTCTACAATGACAGCAACAATATAAATGAAAAACAAACAATAGAATAAAGGAAACAATGCTTTGAAATTATAATGATCAATATTGGCCCCAAAGAAGAGATATGAGAAGACATTGCCTTCTCCCTTGTGGTATGGAACACTGTATGTAATGTCAGAAGTTTTCAGTATGTTGGTTAGATTTGCTGAACACCTGCCTCCCCCCCTCTCCCCCCAAAAAAAGAGGTGCTCTCTGGAAAGGGGTGAGAGGAAGGAGAGAGTGAGAATTGTTAAGTGATGTAAAAACTTAGTCGAATGGAAATTATACCACTTTACTTGTCTGCCCACATAACTCTAGTACCTATTCCTGTCTCTTGAAAAGACCCTCAGACCACCTACTCTACCATTTCTCCTGACCTGGTGTATGCCACTTCCTTTCTTTACCCCCATCCCCCACCTCACCTTGGTCTTCCTGACACCAATACCTTTTTTACTTTTAGCATTGTCTTGAGTCATCAAAACCTGGGAAATAGTTTACTTTAGATCTTCAGGGTTTGACCTCCCATAATTTGGCTTCCAGTTACCTCTCTAGTAGAAATAACAGAAGTTTGTTGTATTCATCTTTTTTTTTTTTTAACCCTTACCTTCCATCTTGGAGCCAATACACAGTATTGACTCCAAGGCACAAGAGTGGTAAGGGCTAGGCAATGGGGGTCAAGTGACTTGCCCAGGGTCACCCAGCTGGGAAGTGTCTGGGGCCAGATTTGAACCTAGGACCTCCCATCTCTCTAGGCCTGACTCTCAATCCACTGAGCCACCCAGCTGCTCCCGTATTCATTTTTTAAAATAACTTTTTTTTTTATCATATCATATCCCTGTTCAAGATCATTTGTTCATGCAACAAATATCATTGAACATCTACTGTGGACAAAGTATCACAGCATATAAAAAGATGATATGATGGTTCTTGGCCTCAGTGAGTTTATAAGGGAGCTACCATATACAGCACTATAGCACAAAATCTGATGTGTAAAAAGTATGAACAGAGAAGTACAGTGCCCTATTGGTTCAAGCCTAAAGTCTTCAGCGTGGTTTTAAGGCATTCTGCAGTCTCTAGCCTACTTTCCAGACATCTCATGTTATTTCGTTATCCAGCTTTTTTCTCCCTCTGTGCCTTTGTTCACCCTATTCTCTTTACTAGAAATGCTTTCAGAATTAGACTAGATTATTTCTTTGGTTCCTTCAGCCCTTGATCCAATCTGAGTCTAAGCCATCTTTTTAAGTCTGATATCCATCATTCAGAATTCCCTGACCATTTCATTCTGAAGTACTATTTCCTTCCTCTGAATGTCTATGGTATTTATTGCTTGTACCATGCTTTTTGCCAATTATATGATAAATCAAAGATACTCCTTTGTGTCTGCTTCCATCTCCAATTAGAATGGATTCCTAGAAATATATTTATTTTAAATTTTATTTAAAAATTTTTTCCATGGTTACATGATTCATGTTCTCTCCCTTCTCTCTTCTCTCCCCCTTCCTGGAGATGACAAGCAATTCCACTGGGTTATTATCATGTATTATCACACAAAACCTATTTCCATATGATTCATTTTTGTAATAGAGTAACTAGAAACACATTTTTTAAAAATACTGATATCCTTCGGTTTTTACTTTGTCTATACTTCCCTCCAGCTATCCCTTATAACAAATAAAAGGAAAGGGGGGGGGGGAGGTATGTTTCAGTAAACAAACATATTTTTAAATGTTAACATATTTGCAACATTGAAAATACTTCCTAGGCTTCTTGCCTTCTTCATGTCTTGCATATATTGGGTACTTTGGTAGTGAATTTATTGAACATTAGATCCAGGAAACAGAAATTTCCATTGATCTGATCACTAGATGGCAGAAGCATGGCCTGTGCACTTCAGGGATGTTGGTAATGGCAACTACAGCTTCCTACAAGTCCTATACTTGGTTTCCTTATCAATACCCTTTGAAGATCTTAGGGTTTCAGGGAAATACATGTATTTTTCTTTCCTTAAAGATGTTTAGGACCCCAACCTAGAATAGTATCTTTGTGGGATTGGGATGCTGTCAGGAGATGGAAAAAAGCAAGCTGGCTTTCTGGAACTTCTCAGCAAAAATCATATTGTAGAAAATTCACTGGTATAGTGCAAGACCTTCTGTGTTCTGGCTCACTCTTAGATTTAGAAATCTTCCCTAGACTTGCTCTGTGATTGCTGACAAAAGTCTTTCCACCTCTATTGGTCTTAATTTCATCTGTTTTAAAATCAGATTGGCCTAGATCTTTACCGGAGTGGGGTAGAGTCCATGAATTAAAAAACAAAACAAAACATTTTAATAACTCATTTTAAATAGTTTTCTTGGTTATTTTATGCATTTTGTTTTATGCATTTAAAAATATCGTTTTCAAAAGAGATCATTAGACTTCATTAGATTGTTAGAAGGGTCCATAATACAAAAGTTAAGAACCTCTGGTCTAGATGAGTCTGAGGATTCTTCTGGCTCTCATGTTTCTTTGATTCTGAGATACCTTGGGAATAGATTTTTATGATATATTTTACGGAAATCAAGCAAATCACTTGTAACCTGATATGTTGACACCTTGTTTTGGGCAAGAGTAAGAGACTTTAGGGTCAAGCTTGTCCTTTCTCTGTTGTCTCCTCAGATGTGCTCCAGGGATTCTTAGTAATTCAGATTTGTGAGTGGGAAGAGGAGCCATCTTGTTCCTTCCTTGCATTAGGGGCCCTGTAGACATTAGAAATATAAAATTTATAAGCAATTGCTAGAAGAGTGGACTTATGGGTGAGTGTCAAGATAGCTCCCTTCCTATTCTCAGCTGTATCTAGCTCTGGCCTCTATTTTACCATTTCTTCTTACCCCATATGTACTACTTCCTTTACTTCTCCTCCCCCACCCCCCATGTCTTTCTGACACTAGTGCTTGCAGAAGAAACTGAATTGGTTCTGGCCATTAAGGAATTGCTTATGGCTTATAGTACTACAAGAAGCCTAGAAGAATCAAAACCCTATCACTGTCATTTTGTAGATGACTGCCTAATGTCCTAGTAATTGAGCCTCTCGGGATCCCTCTTGCTTCTTTTCAGTGGCAGGCCAGTGTTTTTATTGCCCATATCATGGAATAATGAAAAAAGGCCTAGGTTCCCCATCTACTTACTGGTTATATGACCTTGAACAAGTCACATCTTCTCTTGGCTTTGGTTTCTTCATCTATAAAATGATAGGATTGGACTAAATGGTCCTGAAGATCCTTTCAAGCTTTGAGTTCTGTGTATTTGAGGGAAAGTTTTTAGTTAGTGAAGAGAAAGGAAAAGAAGAAAAAAATAACCTGGCTTAACTAAGGAGTTTGCAGCTGATTTAAGGCAAACCTCGGTTCAGTGTGTTAAATCCTTCTATGTATGTGGGTTCAGTGACAGAGAATGTCAGAAGTCATATTGTCTAACTCCTGAAGCAAGAGGCCCCTCTATACTATCCTGAAAGCTTAATCCTCTAATCTCTGCTTGACCTCTCTCTATCTCCAGAGGCAGCCCATTCCATCATTAGCTCTGATTGTTAGGAATGTTTTCCTTTTATATTGACGTGAAATCCCTGAGTTTCCCACTTTGGGTTTCTAGTTCAGCCCATTGTGGCTGGCTCAGCCACATCCAACAAATACAAATAGCTGCTGTGTGTACCACATCATCAGGCAAAAGTTCTTCCACAAAACAACTATAATCAGAATTAGAGATGGTGGTCATACCCTCCTCCACAACAACTGTCTCCAAAAGATACCTCTCAGTTTCCTTTTACTGATCCTATATGGTATGATTCTTAAGTCCTACCTCAAAATCCGTATTATCTTTCTCTAGTGTATTGCAGTTTGTCAGGGTCCTTAAAATGTGACTTTGTAGAACTCAAGGTATTACTGTATTGGTGGTCAGACCATGGAGAAAATCATGAGGGCAAGTACCCCTCCTTCTCTCATATATTTCTGTTAATATAATGAGTGCCCACTGGTAAATAACTGTATCTATCATGTATCTGGTTTGTCTTAAGAAAGTGTTGGGTCTCTTGCCCCTCCTTGATTTCTTTCCTGTTCTTTCCTGAGATTCTTCTCCATCTAATTCTCTAGTGCACAGCCTAGTCTGTTTCCTCTTTCAGGACCTAAAATTTTTAGTACATGGAAACTTACTGATCAACTTGCTTGGTGTTGAAAAATAAACCCTCTTCCTCTGTCTTCAGTCCCACAGAATAGTGAGAAGCTGCAGGAGAGCCCATGCATTTTTGCATTGACGCCGAGACAAGTGGAACTGATCAGAAACTCCAGGTACATTTAACTCATTCATCACTTTTCAGCCTACATTTAGGGTTTTTCTTCCTAACTTCATGAGTCATTCAGCTCCACAAGCACCGTGAGAAATAAGAGAGAACTGGACTTTTCCATGTTATTGTTTCAGGCTTCTGACCTCTCACATAACATGGTGATCTCTAGAAAATTTTTAATATAAGTGGGACCACACCCAGAATTCTAAAGGAGCTTCCTAAAGAACCTCTGTCCCATTTTATAACTGTTAGTAAACCTCTGAAGCTAATATTGGAAAAGGGAAAAGTCACAGGTTTATGAAGCTGGAAGGGATCCCAAAATTAATCTAATCTCATCTCTCCCCACTCACCATACCTCACTCCCACACACAGGATATTATAGATCAGGAGAGGTCCAGAAAGATGAGCAATTTCAGGCAAAGTGGTAAATAGCAGGTCTGGGGATTCTAACATGAAGACTAGTGCTCTTTGCCCTGTACACTGCTTAGAAAAGCACTGAGAAAAGTGACAACTGACATTTTTATAGCTTTAGCCTTTTAAAGCACTTACCTTATAGTTCTAAGGTCAGTAATACAAATATTATCCCCATGTACAGGTGAGGAAACTAAACTTCACTGTGGTAAATGATAGCACCTAGGACCCAAGCACCCCTTTCCCCAGTCCCTACTGAGACCTATAGCTCCCCCTTCCCCTGCTGGAACTCCAGAACAAAGCAAGTAGTCCCTCTTCATAGGGCACTGTTACTTCCCATGCTGTGATCTGACAAATCCATGATGGATTGATGTTTTAGACTTATACTGCCTATACCATACTAAGGACTATACAAGCCTGGGAACCAAAGCCCCCACACCAAATACAACCCCCTTAGGGCTATCCAATCATCTGTACAAAAGTACCTCAACTTTGCCCAATAGAGACAACCCAGATTGCCTTATCCCAGACCACCACCATATAAAAGATTACCCCTTTCTCCACCCAGGTTGAGACTCCTAGCCATCTACTGGTTGTGGCCTCCCCCTTGCTCTCCCTTTCTTTCCCACAACAAAGCTTTGCTAGATTACTCAATCTCTCTGTCTCATTAGTCTTGGGTCAGACCCCCTGTCAGCCAGGTCTGACAGTAAAGTCCTTTGCCCAGAGTCACAAAACTAGGAAGTATCAGAGCCAAGACTGAAGCTTAGCTTTTGCCTCCAAGTCTATCACTCGCTTTTCTCTTTAGACTAGAAACACTAAAGAGTGGTCTCCAAATTAGAGCTAATTGTCATTAGTAGAGTCATAGGATTTCTAACTGAAAAGCACCTTGGGGGGATACCTAGTTCAATTCCTTTATCCTACAAAAGATGAAACTGAGATCCAGAGACTTTCTTTAAAATCACATTGGTACTGAGTAGCAGAGAAGAGGTTTTTAGTCCAAGTTCTCTGACTAGAAATCCAACAATCTTTCTACTACAACTTGCTTCCACTTGTGCCCTAGTCACAAAAGGGATTGGATCTACCTGAGGGAGGAAGGAGCACCTGGATGTAGGCCCATTCCCAGGAACATTTTAGCATCTGAATACAGTGTACTGTAGCCCCAGTCTGTTTGAACTGAGTCCAAAACCTCACTGTAGCATCTCTCAGTGAAATTTCTTTAAACAAAGGTATACTTACTGAGAAGGTACACCAAAAATAGAAGTACAAATATTTCCCCCATCACCCAAAGGAACACTTTCCTCACAGTACATTCTAATAACTATCACCCTTTTGCATGCTATGTCTTCACTAAAACATGGTCTGGGCTCTTGACTATTTTCAGAGCAATGATATTTCAGAAATAAAGCTGAAATCATTACTTTTGCATCCTCTTTTTGGGGATGCCAGATTAAGTTTTATAGGCTAGTATCTGCATTGCATTTATATGGTTTGTTTTTTTTTTTGGTCTGGGGCTTCTCCAAATGGTCTGGCCAGCTTCCCTGTGAGGTTTGATGCCTTTCTGCATCTGATCAGCAGTACCTTGTGTCATAGGAACTGGAGCCAGACTCAGGAGATCATCCTGTTTGCCATATTTGCTTTATGTTTGCCAATACGGCTTTTGGAGACAGATTTATATGATTCCTTCACTGAGTCCGAATTCCTTTTTAATCTAGCCATCCTAAAAGCTACCCATGGTACACTGGGCTTAATTTAATTTCCTCTACTCCTATCTCCAGTACTTCTTAAAAAAAAAACACACACACACACACACACACACACAGTATTAACACTGGAACAACTTAACATAACAAAAAACTTATATCAGATAATATTTTCCTTGGTTGTCCAGTTGTTCTTCATACTATGTAGCTTTCTCCTTGGTCATATGCTTAGCCTATTGGGGAGGCTCACAGCATCTTAGAAATAGGAATAGGAGTAGGAAGCAGAGACTGGTGTGTGTACCTAACTTGATAGCCTTATGATCCATATTTCTTAAAAATTCATCTAATCCTTGCTAGATGTTCAACCAATATCTACCCAGGATGCTGTACTGTGACTTTTTGAGATTTTTTTTCTTCTACAGTTGGAAATACCACCAGCAAGGAAGCAGAAAAACCGATCAGTCTGACACTTGGTGCATTTTAAGTTCAGGGACACCCATTAACAAGCAGAATTATCTAATATTTAGGGGCTACAAAACCAAGAAAAGGAAAATATAGAAGTTAGATTTCTCCAGACCAGGGTTTCCTAACTCCTGATCTTTGAAACTGACTTCTCTTACCTCTTTTCTACCTCTTTTCATGGATTGATAATCAAATCCAAGTTTCTTTTGCTGCTATGAGAGGCAATCCTTGTAATTCAAAGGGTGTTTGAGACTGAAGCTCTTTTCTGTGACTATCTCTATTCTTTCATACCCATCAGTGTCAGCCTCACCCCTCCAATGTTCCTCCCTGCTCTTTCTACCCTTTCATTGGGCCCCCTGGAACTCTGTTTTGATGTTAACAAACTGTCCTTCCTATTAGACTTGTTCTTCTACCTCACCCCACTCAAAACCAAAGAATGCTTAGTATTGATTTTCTCTTTGCTTATATGTTTACATGTTTCTCCCCAATATAAAGACTGGTCTCAAACTCAGCAGATGTTTCTTAAATACTTGGTGATTAGAGAGAATTGATCTGGTTATAGCACAAAGGAAAGTCTGTGCAAAAGCCACAGAGCCCTACACATTTGACTTGTATAAAGGATGGGATGCTGCCTTGGAGCCCCTTCCTTAGCAATGGCCTGTCTCATTTAAGGAAAGGAAAAAGTCAATGCTGTTACTGAAAAGTTTTGGAGCTCCTGCCCTAGAGAAGGAAGTAGGCAGGAGAGAGCTTATTTTTATAGAACTACACATTGTGAAAGCAGAAGACCCTGGCACCATTATCAGCTAGCAGGCTACCACTTTGTGTTTCAGCTTCTTCATCTTTAAAAACAGGCTTATTGGGAAGAGGCACCATATCATTACTCCTTGGCTCTATTGGTGCTTTTAGACCCAGTCAGTCCTCCAGAGAAGAATGCCCCTCAATAACAACTCCATACTTTATGGTTTATTTAAATTCTTTACATCTACCTAATGAATAAATTCTGGTTTTGTGATACTGTAGTATGAGTTTCTAGGTATTTTGACTAAATTTTTTATATAATCACCTCTAGCCCTTTGTCAGAAGGCTACTATACTACCTAGATTACAAGATAAGATGAAAAGAAAACTAATATTGTCAGTGTTGGATATAGTATCAATGTATTGGAATGTTCTTTACCTTATTAGCTTTTTCTTTTTGGTTGGATTTACTTTGCCAGGGAGTTGCAGCCCGGAGTGAAATCAGTTCAAGTGGTACTAAGGTAAGTGAGTTCTGTGGATCTATTGAAGTCCAGAAGACATTCAGAGAGAGATTCTTTTTTTTTTTTTTTGAATATATTTTATTTGATCATTTCCAAGCATTATTCGTTAAAGACATAGATCATTTTCTTTTCCTCCCCCCCACCCCCCATAGCCGACGCGTAAATCCACTGGGCATTAGATGTTTTCTTGATTTGAACCCATTGCTTTGTTGATAGTATTTGCATTAGAGTGTTCATTTAGAGTCTGTCATGTCCCCTCAACCTCTGTATTCAGGCAGTTGCTTTTTCTCGGTGTTTCCACTCCCATAGTTTATCCTTTGCTTATGAATGGTGTTTTTTTCTCCTGGATCCCTGCAAGTTGTTCAGGGACATTACACCGCCACTAATGGAGAAGTCCATTACGTTCGATTATACCACAGTGTATTAGTCTCTGTGTACAATGTTCTCCTGGTTCTGCTCCTCTCGCTCTGCATCACTTCCTGGAGGTTGTTCCAGTCTCCATGGAACTCCTCCACTTTATTATTCCTTTTAGCACAATACTATTCCATCACCAACATATACCACAGTTTGTTCAGCCATTCCCCAATTGATGGGCATCCCCTCGTTTTCCAGTTTTGGGCCACCACAAAGAGCGCAGCTATGAATATTTTTGTACAAGTCTTTGTGTCCATTATCTCTTTGGGGTACAGACCCAGCAGTGCTATGGCTGGGTCAAAGGGTAGATATTCTTTTGTCGCCCTTTGGGCATAGTTCCAAATGGCCCTCCAGAATGGTTGGATCAATTCACAACTCCACCAGCAATGAATTAATGTCCCTATTTTGCCACATCCCCTCCAGCATTCGTTACTTTCCTTTGCTGTAATGTTAGCCAATCTGCTAGGTGTGAGGTGATACCTCAGAGTTGTTTTGATTCGCATCATCAGAGAGAGATTCTTAGGGAAATCCAGAAAGCACTTTGTAGTGATCCCAAACTGCTTCTTTGATAACCAGCTCTTACGCTAAAACAGCACAGTAGAGAAAGCTATATGTTATCTGCAGTGTCTGCATCTCGCCCACAGACTAACAGTACATTACTTACTTGACTCAGAATAGTTGGGTTTGTCTAAGCCTGTGTTTCAGGGGTAGATGAAGAGTGGGGAATAGGGAATATGAGCTCGACTCTGATCCCCAAAAACAGAGTGGAAGTCTCAGTAAGGGTGAGAGGGTATCTGTAAAGGAGTGATGTATTACAAAGTCCTTTTTTTTGTTGTTGCAGAATCTGTTACACAGATACTAGCTGCCCCCAGGAGGATCAGTACCCTCCCAACATTGCGGTGAAAGTTAACCATAGCTACTGTTCAGTCCCGGTAAGTCATCACATCATCACAGTATCACCCTTAAGTTACTTGGCTATAGTTATTTGCTAAGAAGCCAGACCTACTGCTTGAAAGGACAGAAATGCGCTTGGGGAGAGGAGGAGGTGTATTATAGATTTAATATTTAAAATTCATTTTAAAACACTCTGGGTGATGGTTTAGATATTTTTTTTAAACTACATTTCCTTTCCTTCTGCTGGGCAAAATAAAGACAAGTTTCTGATTTCAGGGCTACTATCCATCAAATAAACCTGGAGTGGAGCCAAAACGACCTTGTCGTCCCATCAATCTCACACACCTCATGTACCTATCTTCAGCAACAAACCGAATCACTGTCACCTGGGGGAATTATGGAAAGGTGAGTAATGTGACCAGTGGCACAGTTGGACTGCCTAAGACTCCTTGTTCTGTTCACTGACCCTCCCCTTTCTCTCTTTCCAGAGTTACTCAGTAGGTTTATACTTAGTACGGCAGCTGACCTCATCAGAACTGCTGCAAAGGTTGAAAACTATTGGAATCAAACATCCAGAGCTCTGCAAAGCCCTTGGTAAGCAATTGAGCTTATTCCTGACTTGGGAAATGAGTGAGAAGTCTGATGTTACATATATCATTACATGGCTCCCCTGGGCTTGTGTTTGTTCTCCTACTTTGGAAACTCTGAGAAGTTTATACCTCCAGAGTCTTATTGCTCTTGGTATTGTGCCCATGACACCAAGTAAAATAAAGCATTGGAAATAAAATGGAAAAACCCTGGAGGTGGAGTCAGAAGACTTTAGTTTTAGTCCTAGCTTTTGTGACCCTGGGTGAGTCTTTATCTTCTTTGGATCTCAATTTTCTGATTTGTAAAATGAGGGATTTGAACTAGTTAATAATCTATGATTCTCACCTTCTCCTCTACAATCCTCTGTGAGTTTGAGATACAATTCCCATTGATGTGCCCATCAAAAACAAGTATACATTTCTTCTTCTGGTGCTTTTTATCAAGGGAATTAGCCAAATAATAGCACATACACTTTCTTGCACCCTTTTGAAATTGAAAGTATGAGAACAAAATGAAGAGCCCTGCAAGTATGGCTCCTGATTTGGTGACTTTAAAATTGAAGTCAGAATTCCCACGTTACTTCTTATGGAGATTTCTTTGGAAATCCCTTTATCTGATCAAGTAGGAGGAACATTACAAGGAAACTGAAACCTTGCTACTTCAGAATTTCTGGGATACCTAGATGGCATTTGACTTTTTAACTCACTAAGATTATATGGTTATAATCATTTGGACAGGGCAGAATTAAAGCTTACCTCTGTGTAATTTATAAGGGGCAACCACATTTTTGAGGAAATAGTGTAAAGGAAATTGCGTTGAAAATATCTTTCCTAAATGGTTGTTAGGTGGTACAGTGGATGGAGTGCTGAGCCTAGAGTTAGGGAAACTCTTCTTCCCAAAGTTCAAATTCTGCCTCAGAAACTTACTAGGCTGTGCAACCCTGGGTAAGCCACTTAATCTAACCCTGTTGGCTCCAGCTTCTTCATCTGTAAAATAAGCTGGAGAAGGAATTAGCAAACTACTCCAGGATCTTTGCCAAGAAGACAAGACCTCAAATGAGATCATAAAGAATTGGACATGACTGAAAAATTGCTGAACCACAATGAGAGGACAGACAGATCAGATGATTGTTGCTGACTAAACAACAAATGTTTCCTAAAGAGGAAAGTAAACCTGTTATGGACACATTAACAGTATGTATTTGTAAAGAATGCTAGTTACACATCATTTTTCATTAAATGCAAACTGAAAATACCTTTTCTAGCATCCATGGAATTTAATATATGTTCCACAAAGTAATAAAACCTATATCTCTTTACTAACATTTAACTAACTCAGAGTGACCCTCCTCATCTTTTCCCCATTACTTCCCAGTTATTGAAGATTTAACTCAATATGTGAAATAGCCAAAACTCTTTAGGGAGAAAGGTGCCCCACAAATAGAAACCTGAGTCACTGTGATGCTAACCAGCTGTGTGACTTTGACCAAGTCATTTCCTCTCTACCTCAGTTTCCTCGTTGAAATAAAGGGTTTGGACTAAATTAACTGTAGCATCTAAAATTTGGCAACAGCTTTCCTAAAAACATGCCTACAAAATAATATGATTTATCATAAACAAACATGCCAGGACCTGTACTTACAAATTAGAATTGCCTTCAAGGATGCTGCACTTTTTTCCCCCAGAACATTCAGGAAATTTAACAGAAGAGTACATTTAGAACATGAAATAGAAACTTAGAATTTAACTTCAAGAGTTCAGTTCACCCAATGGAGACAAAATCATGGATTAGATATTTTCGGGGGTGGTGGTGTTGTTAATTTAATTTATTTACCCCCATTTTTTTTTATTTTTTTATTTCATTTATTTATTATATTTTATTTTATTATAAATATATATATTATATTTCATTTAATTACCCCCCCCCCCCTTTTCTTTTGTAATAGAGGAAACTGAGGTTAAGTGACTTGCCAGAGGTCATCCAAATAGCACATGTCAGGATAAGAATTAAAACTGATGTTTCCTGATGCCAGGGCCAGCATTCCTCTAGGACACTGAAACCTGAGAGCAGGGTCTGTGTCTCCTATATTTGTCATCCAAGACCATGGGCCAGGGCCTTGATTGTAAGTGCTTAATATTTGTTTTTTGAATGAGAAAGACACAAGTAGTGATGGACCCAAGACTAGAAGAACCAAGGTCTTCTAACTCCTAGTTGGATGGATGGATCTGAATTAGGAAGTTCTTCTTGGGAATCCAGTACTGCATCTTAAGTTGTAGATACTATATATTAATTAATGTTTTAAGATTTAGAAAGCTTTAGTAGCTCATAGCCAATGCTATGGTATTTAATAGACTGAATTTATTTAAGGGACTGGACCATTAAATTTTTCCTAAACTTGTAGCTTAGGACCAGTCTAATTAATTTCCTTCCACAGACCCAATCAAATTCTTCTGCTTGAATTCCAATGTTGTTCCACACCAGCAATCAGGAATTTTTTCCTTTGGCATAACAGGGATCCTCTGGCCACAGTTCTGGTGACTATAATTTTCTTATCTGTAAAAGTGAAGGGATTGAACAAGATGATCCTAAGATCAATAGCATCATTTTTCCAACTCTGAACTTCATGGTTTGGTTCTCTTTGGCCGTTGTCTTCAGCCATAGTCTTATGTTGGGTGATTTCAAGGTTATTTAGAAAAGGGCACTCTTTTCCCAAAATACTTCCCCCATCTATAGCCTCATATTTACCATTCTTTTAATTTCCAAAGAGTCTCTACATTCCACAATGAAATATCATACTGAAAATGCAAATATTCCAGGGTAATAGAACAAAACTTCAGTTAAACCTTTGTAAATTTACTTCATAGCCCTTCTCAAGAACAAGTTTTGCCAGGGGAATTGGCACTCTTAAAATAGATAAGGATAGAGGAAGTTAGGTGGCTCAAATGGGAGGTCCTGGGTTCAAATCTGGCCTCAGACATTTCCTAGCTGTGACAAGGTAAAGGTTTAAAAAAAAAAAAAGATAAGAATATTAAGTATCTGAGAAGGACAGTGAAAGAAGAACAGAAAACAGTAGTTTTCCAAGAGACCTAGCTTGGGTCTGGTCATAGGGTAGTGGACTCCTTGCTGAAACTTAGCAAATATTTAGAGAAAAATCTATGCTCAGAGGAATATTACAGAGCATACTCTACCTAGTACAGAAACCCCCTTCTATAGTATCTCTAGCAGGTAAACAGTTAAAAAGACAGGGCCTCATTAAATAGTGCTGTCCCTTGTTGTACAGCTCTGATTGTTAGAAAGTTCTTTGTTCAGAGCCACTGTTTTTTTCTAATTAAATTTTATTTTCACAAAAATAGACTTTTCTCTCCCTTCCTTTTTCCCCTCTCTCCTTTTCCCCTCTATTGAAAAAGCAAGAAAAATAAAGCCCCTGTGTTTTTTTTTCAATGAGATATTTAATATTTTCTATTTTTTGTTCTTTTGATTTTGTTTTATTGTTTCTTGATGGCTCATGACATCATTGGTATCTATTTGCCCGATTCTAATTTTTAAAGGCTAATTTTCTTCCATGACCTTTTGATCCTCCATTTGGCCCATTCTGCTTTTCATGGAACTCTTTTCTTCATTGGATTTTTTTACCTCTTTTTCCCAGCAGGTCAATTCTGGTTTTTTGTGTTTGTTTGTTGTTTTTTTTTTTAAGGAACTCTTTTCTTCATTGGATTTTCATGCCTCTTTTTCCGTTTGACTAATTTGTTTTTTAAGCTGTTATTTTCTTTTTGCATTACTTTCATTTCTTTTTCTTATTTTTCCTCAACCTATCATTTTCTTTTTGAATTCCATTTTGGGCTCTTCCAGTGCTTGAGATCAATTCCCATTTTCCTTTGAAGCTTTACATGTAGTTGCTTTGCTCTCAAGGTTCCCTACTGAATCTGTACCTTGCTTTTTGTCTCTATAAAAATTTTCTATGGTTAGGTGTTTCTTTTGCTGTTTGCTCAATTTTCCCAGCCTCTTTTTGCCTGTGTGCTGGGAGTTCAGAAAACCGCTGATTCTGTCTCCTCTGATGATGGCTTGTAGGACTTAAGAGTACTGTGAGGTATTTTGCCCTGGGGCTAGGAGCTTTTCCAAGGCTTAGGACTTCAAGGGGTGGGTGTCCAGTGCCCTGCTGTTGACTTGGGCATGGTCCTGGGATCCCAAAGTTGGCCTGTACCCAGGCTTGGAATTTGGTGTATTAGGTGGAGGGTGGTTGGCCCTCACTTCTCTGTTTGTAGTTTTACACCTGAAAATTGACTCTCTTTGCTTACCTTTCAAGTTGTTTTCTGCAGAAAAACTCCTCACTCCATCTCCTTGTTGGTTCTGTGACTTTAGTTATTTTGAGGAACAATTTTAAGGCTGGTTCGAGAGGATTCTCAGAATAGCTTTTACTGATACTAAGCCCCTTTCTTGGCTCCATCCCACCTCCACCCCACAAAGCCCCTATTATAAACACATATAGTCAGACAAAACAAGTTACCTTATTAACCATGTCTAAAAATATGTTCCAGTTTGCACTCTTGAGGCCATCACCCCATGACATGACAGTGGATAACCTGTATCATCATAAGTTCTCAAATTGTTAGTCATTGGGTTGATCAGATTTCCTAAGTCTTTCAAAGGTGCTTATCTTTTCAATATTGTTGTTATTGTATAAATTGTTATCTGGATTCTGTCTAATTCACTCTGTTCATTCAAGTCTTTCTGGGTGTCTCTGAAACCATCCTCTTCATCATTTCTTTATAGCACAATAGTTTCCATCTCATTTACCATGGCTCATCCAGTCATTCCTCAAATTCTGGGTACCCTCAGTTTCTAGTTCTTTGCCATTGAAAAAATAGCTAATATAAATATTTTCATAGATAGGGGTTCTCTTTATCTTACCTTGATCTTTGTGAAGTATATACATCTATTAGTGGTATCACTGGGTCAAAGGAGTATATATAGTTTAATAGCTTATGGGGGTATAGTTCCAAATTGCTTTCTGTAATGGTTAGACCAGTTTATGGTTTCACCAACAGTGCATTAATATACTTGTTTTTCAACAGCCCCTCTGGCATCTGTCATTTTTCTTTTTTGTCAGCTTTGATAAGTTGAAAGGGTATGAGGTGGAAACAGAATAGTTCAGATTTGCATTTTTCTAGTTACTGATTTAGAGTATTTTTCCATATATTTGTTGAGAGTGTGTCAAGGAAGTTCATTCCCTCCCCCTCCTGAGTAGCTTGACCTGTCCATCAAACATTCCTGACATAATACAGTTGCACCTTATTTGCATGCCTGTATGTGCTATACGTCAATAAAAAGTCAAGGCTTTGGGCTTGTGGGGATGGAGAAGGAAGAAAGAAGAAATCGGGAACAGGGCAGGCAGGTGAAAGGGAAGGAGGAAGGGACTTGCAGGCTAGATACCACATGGGTAGGTTACTTAGAGGAATAATTGTCTATCCTTTCTAATAAACTTTATAAAATATATATCTGGGTAGAAATATTATTTCAATTCTTACAAGAACCTGGATTTCTTTGGTTTGTTCATTTCCCTTGAGCTATAGGAGAATGGCTCTTATTCTTATATTTGAATCAGTTTTATATATATATATATATATATATATATATATATATATATATATATATATATATATATATATATATATATATATAAAAGAAATTTTTATATATATATATATATATATATATATATATATATATATATATATATATATATATATATATATATATATATATATATATATATATATATATATATATATATAAAAGAAATAAATATTTATCCTAGAAACTTGCTGCAAATAGTTTTTCCTTCCATTCACCTGCATCTTTTTAAATTTTAGCTGCATTAATTTTGTTATCTTCCCCATTAGGGGGAGATTTTGTTATATGTCTTGTTATGAACTCTTTCCCTTTCCAGAGATCTGACAAGTAATTTCTTCCTCCTTTCCTCTTCTAAGTCATTTATGGTGGCTCCTTTTACGTCCCAATTTTGAGCTTATCTTGGTATACTGTGTGAGATGTTGGATCTATACCTAGTTTTTGTCAGACTACTCTCCATTCAACTCTTTGGGATGAAGAAAACAAGTGAAATAAAATAAAATGTCATTAAGAAATGTTCTTTTAAAACTGAGACCTAAAACTTGAATTTCAATGTTTTATAAATTGTTCACACATTAACTATTTCAAAAAACTATCCAATTCATTTCATTTAACTTACTGCAATAAGTGCAACACCAACAAATATAGTCTTTTGTGGCAGTATTGTTCACAGAACTAATGAATTATTACTTTATATGTAATATACTTTTAATGAGCTCATATCCAATACATACATTGTTTTCCTCAACTTTATTTTTATATTATGCTAATTGAAGTTTAACTCAAATGGGTTTATAATTTAGTTAAGATTCCAGCTTCTTAGAATTAGCCACTTTTCTGACTTCTTTCATGAAATCTTTCTGTACTACAAAATCATGATCAGCATGGATTGCAGACATACCTGTTTCAGTGCAAACATTTCCAGATCTGCTCCATTAAAGTCATCTGAGAGCTTCACAATTGCTTCATAATCTATTTCACCATGTTTTGTGATAGGACCTGCATGAATCTTCAGAATGTCTAATCTTGCTTGTTCATTTGGCAGATCAATATGTATTTTTCTATTTAATCTTCCTGAACTTAACAAAGCAGAATCCAGTGTGTCTGCTCTGTTTTTAGCCATGATCATTTTGACTCTGTGTAAAGTATTAAATCCATCCATCTGATTCAATAACTCCATTAGGGCCCTCTGAATTTCTCTATCAGCTGAAACGACAGCCACCAATAACATCTATTTCATCCGTGAAAATGATGCATGGTTGGTGATCCCTGGCATAATTAAACATTTCTTTGATCAAATGAGCACTTTCACTGATGTACTTGTCTACAATTGAACTAGATACAACCTTTTCAAAATTGCAATCCAATTGGCTAGCAACAGCTCTTGCCAAGAGTGTTTTTCCTGTTCCTGGTGGTCCATATATAGTAAACAACCTTTTGGAGGTATTATTCCTACATGCTGAAATAAACTCAGGGTTTGTAAGAGGTAATTCTATTACCTCTCTTAATCTCTTAATTCTCTGATTTGTTCAGATAGTCTTCCAATCTCAGAACAAGAAACATTCCCAGGGTTTTCGTGAGATATATTGTAAACCAGTGGATCAACTTCTCTTGGCAAGTATCTCATAATAGTGTAGTCATATCCAGAGCAAGTCTTGTCCTCTGGCTTCAGTTTACTTTTGTCAAGCTGACGCTGACAACCCATAACATATCTTGGTCCATTTGTTGCTTTAAACAATGAATTTTTCTTTTGTTAACTGTTTAAGTACTTCACCCACAATCTGCCCAACACTTTGTAAGGCCTTCAGATCATTTTCTCTTAAGGATACATTCCTTTTTCTGGCCACAAGTGTTCCCCTTCTCTCAGGTGTTCTCAATCCCAGAACTTCCCTGCCTAAAGCCTTTCTGGCCCAGGGCAAGAGCCTCTCTCCTGTCTCACTTTAGGAGATCAAGTCATCCTTAGGCCCAGCACCTCCACCACTATACTTGGCCTTCAGCTGCCTGCAACCCTTTAGATAGTGAGCATATCTTAGCTAGATCTTTGGGTTCATCTATTTTTGTACATCTTTTTTATAAGGAATTTCTCTCATTCAGAAGTCTTAAAACTTAGCATTCTCTCTAAGTTTACATAATCAACTTCTTGGTCTTTGGAAGTCTAAAATGGCATGACCTTTCCCTATTGTCATGGTGGTAAACCTATGGCACCTGTGCTCCCCGACCCCTCTCTGTGAGCACCTGAGGACATTTCTTACATAATCCACCCCTCTGCCCAGGGTTATAGTTTGGGCACTTGATCTCTAAAAAGGTTTGCCATCATTTCCCTATTAGCTTAATTTAGTATCTCCTCTACCAGGGTGGTATATAGTGGAAAAAGCATTGACCTTGATGTCTGATGACCTAGGTTTCAGACTTCAATTCTGTGAAACAACAATAATAGTAATAGCTTACAAGCACTTATATAATGCCTTTATATATGTAGCCTATGAGGTAGGGGCTTTTATTACCATCTCTATTTTACAAATGAAAAAACTGATATTGAGAGGTTATATGATTTGCCCTAGGCCACACAACCAATATGTGTCTCAGGCAAGATTTGAACTCGGGTGTTCTGTCTCTAGCACCTTCATCCACATCTCTAAATGGGCAGTAATAATACTTATACTACCTACATCACCCTGGTGGCTATAAGGATCCAGTAAAGGTGCTGTATGTAGTTAGAATCCTAGATAATGGGCACTCAGAGGTACATTCTAGCCCAGGGGCTTACAAGGTCCCTTTGACCTTGCTGTGGGTTTCTGTATACAAATGGGGGTCTCACTTGAGCACTGGAATGTTGGAGGTGAGAGGGGTCAAGATCCGAAGCTACCCTCTAGTGGATACTCTCAGCAGCCCTGGGTTTTTTGTTTTGTTAGGGGTTTTTTTGTTTTTGTTTTTGTTCTCAGAATAACAGTAGTTATTGTGCTTATAAAGAGTAGTTTACATTTATATATCATCTTACTTGATTCCCACCAAAGCACTGTGGCCCAAATAGCTCAAGTAATAGTTTTCTTTTTTTTTTAAACCCTTACCTTCCATCTTGGAGTCAATACTGTGTATTGGCTCCAAGGCAGAAGAGTAGTAAGGGCTAGGCAATGGGGGTCAAGTGACTTGCCCAGGGTCACACAGCTGGGAAGTGTCTGAGGCCAGACTTGAACCTCAGACCTCCAGTCTCTAGGCCTGGTTCTCAATCCACTGAGCTACCCAGCTGCCCCCAAGTAATAGTTTTCTTATTGTACAGGTGAGGAAAGTGGGATGTGACTTGCCAGATCCCACATAGCTAATAGTAAGGGAATCAGGTTTGGGACTCAGGACTCTGACCCTTGCTGTTTAGTACCCAGGGGCTGTGCTGTATAAATTGTGATGTGTTTATTATTCATTATATTTGGTACATATGTCTGTGAAATAGAAAACAAAAGTAATTGGTTTTCTTATTAGTTGCATCTTATGCAATTAATACCAATGATTTTTTTAAAAAATTAATTCTTTTGTCTAATTATCCTTTGACACAGAGAAGCATTTCAATAGCAATGTGCTCTGATTATAGAGAAGCTTTTGCTCTCTTTTATCATATACTATTGATTCCTTAAGTGGTCAAACACTTTGAGATCTCAATCTTTTCTACTTAAACCTTCTACAATTTCCCCCAAACATCTCTTCCTCTGCCATCCTCTTCCTTGAGGAAGAAAAAAGTGCCAAAATAGCTATTCATTTATTTCTGAGGGAAAACCAAGTAATTAGTTCCCAGTGCTAGGTGAATAGATTTTTTTGAAGTAAAAAAATATCAGAAGCATAATTGGATCCCTTCTTTATTGTCCCTGCCCTTAAGAAGCTTTTGGTGTCTCACTTGTTTGCATATCTCCCTTAACATGAAGTAAAATGGGTTGTACATAGCAGAGGCATATGAGTGAATTATAACCCAGCTTTTTGAAAGCTCCAGAAATGTACAGATTTTATATAAAGCATTGAAAAATTCATAAGTAGTTGTTAGCTTATTCTCCAACAGAATTTTTGAAAGAGAAAACAAATTATAGATAATAAAATTGAAATTTTGTTTGCCCTCAGAGGAATAAATAAATATATCCTTGCCCAAAATAAAATATCCTTGAGGTATTACATACTGATCTTGGACGTGCACATTGAGTTACAAATAATCATAACCTTTGATTCAACAATCTTTTAACAATATCTCCTATGTGTCTGACAATTGAATCTCTGAACAAACTGTAATTTTTATCAGTGTAACAGCATAGTGTTGTATTGTTAAAAATGACAAATATGAGAAAAGAAATGTGAAAAGACTTGCCTTAAGTGTCACAAATCGAGGAGAGCAGAATTAAAAGCTATAAACATGTTTACTATTATTAAAAAAGAAGATCAGGAGAGAAAAGTGTAGTGTTGTTTTTTTTTGTTTTTTCAATTGAAGTTTTAATTTTTCAGAACATTTTTTATGTATGTGGTTTTATTTCGGTATATAATTCAGACTAGTTACCTGACCTATTTCAGGATTTTAAATCTGCTTTTTGTCTTCAATAATTGCTTTAATTCTCTTCACTTTTTTGTGTTCATTGAAGGTCTTGTTGCCACAGAAATAATAAAAGTATTTTAAAAAGAATGCTTCTAGAAAATTATTTTCTTTTTTATCCTAAAGTTCCTGGGCATGTTAGAGTTTTGACAGTACTACAACTTACAAATGACTGAAGTATTTTCCTTTCCATATATTCCCTTCTTTTCCTACTTTCCACAAAGGTGTTTGTTAGTATCTCTTTTCTCCCTCCTCCTCCCTCCCACCTTATTTAAAATTTCTGGCCAGGCTCTGATCCAGTAGCCCAGTCCCAAACTTTGAGATGGAACTATGAACCCCTTTCTTTGATGCTATTCTTTCTTGGGAGCTCTGTCTTGGGAGAATAAGCATAATTTGGGGCCCTATTGGAGAGCAAACAAGTTGGGAGGGGATAAGAAGTTTTCCCCTCATCCTCCTCCTCCCCCACATTCCCTTGAAGAGACTAGGGAAACTGGCTGCCCAGAATTCTTCCTAATTTTCATCTTCCATATGGAGGACTGGTAATTAGGGGGCAAATGAAGACCATGAGCTAGGAGTAGAACATCCTGCTCAGTCCATTTCATTTACTGGAGTGGCTAAAAAGTGTCAGGGCCTACCCTTTCAACCCTGTTGGCCTCTTTTTTTCTCTCTTCAGTCAAAGAGAAGTTGCGTCTTGATCCTGACAGTGAAATTGCCACCACAGGTGTCCGAGTCTCTCTCATCTGTCCGGTAAGTCGGAACAAACCCTTGTGTGGCTCTTTGCTGTAAGGTCCCGATCTCCCAACCTAGATGCAGCAAGGAAAGGAAGACAGTCTCCTAGTCTTTTGGCCTTCTCTCAGTTGTATCCTGTCTCTTTTGGTAGGGACAGATAAATTCCTAGTAGCCATTTCTGGACTTCTCTCATAATCTCAGTGCTGCCCTCCTCATCCCAAGTCATTTGACTAACTCATTGGAATTGGTCAAGTGTGAGACACTCTAGGAATAACAAAAGAGGACCTCGACCCTGTCCTCAAAGGCCTCATGGTATAGTTGCGGGGTGGAGACCACATCTGAAACAAATAGAAATAATCAAAGATTATGTATAGTCAAGTTTAAGACTAGTTCAAAGAATTAAATTTAGTGTTCAGAGGATTGAAATAGTTGGGAAAGGAGTGGGACTAAAGTTCTCTCTGCCTCCCTTTGAACAGGGTGCTTGACCATCTATTTTCCTCAGATTAGGTAGACTTGGGCTACAGTGCTAGAACTGTTCTGTGGGCTGCTATCCCAGTTATCTCTCTCCTAACTGCTCCCTCATTTGGGGGGTTCCCATGTCTGGTATATAGCTAGTAAAGATGCGACTCTCCATGCCTTGCCGAGCTGAGACCTGTGCCCACCTGCAGTGCTTCGATGCCGTATTCTACCTCCAGATGAATGAGAAGAAACCTACTTGGATGTGTCCTGTTTGTGACAAACCAGCCCCCTATGACCAGCTGATAATAGATGGGTGAGTCTGCTTGGTGGAGTGCTGATGGCATCATCCCTTTGGGATTTTCTGTATTCATACTACTACCTCTGGCACCTTTCCTTCCATTTCACATTTTAACTATCCTTGTTGGTTCTAAATGTGAAAGGATGTGCCAGGATCGTTATTTCTTCTTCCTACTTGTATCATGAATATCTTAATAGAGCCTTCAGCTTTATAAATAGTGTGGTAGGGAGTATATGATTCAGGAGTCTAAGGACATAGGTTTGAATTCTGTGTTGGGTAGTCAAAACTTTGTCTAACTTTAGGCAAGTTGTTTGCTTTCTCTGGGCACCAATTTCCTCATCTGTTAAATAAAAGCTAAATTAGATGATTGCTTTCTTCTCACTCTAAATTCTGTGACCATGGTACTCAAAGGGGGCAACTTATTCTTTGACCTAGAAATATAAGCTACGTTTCAATTCAGTTTTAGGAACACTTATTAAGCATCTACTATGTGTAAGATCCTAGGAGTATTAAGACAAAGTGAAGGTTCCTGTCCTCAAAGAATTTACATTGTCATTGTGGGGTACAACATGTTCTCAGATAAATGAAACCCAGAGAGAAAGAGAGTAGATTTCAAGAGGCAATCAAGAAAGGTCTGGTGTAGAAGGTAATCTGAGAGCCAGACATTTAAGGAATAGAGAGGTCCCTTAGAATATGAAGGGTAAAGAAGTGTATTCTAGACATGGAAGATTACTTGTTCAAGGGCTGAGGGTTGGAAGATAGGATATTTGTTAGCCAAGCCAGCTTGACATGGAATTGGTGGAAAAGAGGACCATTGAAATAAGTAGTAAGGTTATTGAGAGCTTGATAATGTTAGGCTTTCAACATCATATTGAGAATTTTGAATTTTACCCTTTTTAAAGCAATAAATAGGAAATTGCAGTAGCTTCTTGAGCAGGGAATGACATCATCAGATGGGCACTTTAGGAATACTCTTGGTTGTTCAGTGAAGGATCCTTTGGAGATGGGAGAGACAGGAAGCAGATACATTGGAGAGGGTTTTGTATTCATTTAGGCAAGAGGTGAAGTCCTGAACTTGGGAGCTGTGTGGGAGTAGAAAGGAAGGTACAAATGTAAAAGATGAGGAGATAGAATCATAAAAAACAGCAGCTGTTTAGTTACATGTATGTGTTGGGGGTGGATTGAGAGAAAGAGAAAAACTTGGGTAAATAGAAGGATGATGGTGTCCTCAACAAAAATAAGGAAATTTAGCAGGAGGAAGGGCTTAGCAAGGAAATACCACTTCTCTTTTGGACATGTTAGAGGGACCTAACTCTATTCACTGACTGAGCCACCTAGCTGTCCCAGTGAAGATATCTTTCAGGCTGAGGTAAACCTGGTCTTGATTTTAGGCAGTAGGGCAAGAGTGGATGAAAGAATGGGCCCAAGAACACAAATGGAGTTGACTTTAGTTAGGAGACAGCCTAACGTCTCCATCTCTTTGGAGAAGTATTATAGGCAATACATAATATTATAGATATAAAACTATCCATAACTAAGGGCCATATTTTATATAGTCATAACTAGGAATAGACAAAACTGGCAGCCGCATGGGGTTTAATGCCTCTTTTGGTGATAGGAAGACCAAATGAGGGGCATTTTTCATGTTGATCTTCAAAAGCACATTTGTTTTCTGAAAATTTCATTCTTTATGGTTTGATGTTTTTTGTTTTTTGTTTTGTTTTTTTTTGATGAATTGTATTACAGTGAATACTCAAGGCCTCTGAACAGAAACAGTAATAGGCTGTATATTTCTATCCTTTTATGGTCTATAAAACACCTTATAACAATTCTGTGAAATAGCTAGGTCAGGGATTAGCATCTACCTTTTCCAGATAAGGAAAGTTAGGTTGAAGGAAATGAAGTGATATTCCTGTGGTCATATAATTAGTGGTGTAATATACAAGGTAGCATGACTTTTCCTTCCTTGTCCTAGGATACTTGGGTGCTTCCTTCTGCATGGGATGTGGAATAAGTTCATAACATGGTCTTTGACTCTTAAGGGAAGAATATAGAAGTGGGGTTGGCTTGTTGAAAACGAGAGATCAAAGATGGTGCATGTTGGGGGGACATTGGGTGAAAAGGTTGACTATGTAAGGTAAGGACATCATAATAAAAGGCCTTAAAAGAAGTGATATCATATCTTCATAGTAATTTAAGATCTACAAAACTAACACAGTAACTCTACCAATGTTCTCCTCATTTTACAGATGAGGAAACTGAGGCTCAGAGAGAATAAGTGAATTAAAGCATCATAAAATTTAAAATGAAAGCTCTTTAGAGATAGAGTTCAGCCTCTTATTAGAAATGAGGAAACTGAAGCCAAGAGAGGGGAAGTGACTTGATCAAATTAATTCAGGTAGCAAGAATAGAAGTGGGACTTGATATCGAGTCTTTTGACTCTTTCTATTATTCTATGTGCCAGATTCACAGACTTGCTATAGATAAGAAGTGAAGGAAGACAGTCCCTCAGAGAATGTCCTTTTGGGTAGAAAAGAGCCAGCTATGATTGGACATGCCTGTTACTGGCTGGTGGATTACTTGATCTCAGGAGTTCTGAGCTGCCTCAGGAAGGAAAAAACTGGAGCAGGCCCAAACCTCTGTGCCATTCAGTACATGGGATTAGACTCAGGAGTGGCTGCCATACTTCTGGCTAGGAGGTGACAGGGAGACCCATTCTCAAAGAAACAAAAATTGTGAACCATGGTGTGTAAACTAAAGAGTATATGATAAAAATCCTGTGTTGTAGATGGCAGGCAGTAAGTGATCCAGGGGTCCAAGGTGGGAGGGGGGGATAATTTCATGGGTGGAGTGGAGTTGTAGGTCAGGCTTCACAGAAGAGATGAGTTTTGAAAGATAGGTAGAATTTGAGTGGAGGTTGAGGAATGAAATGCCACATCTGAGAGCAGTGAGAATAGGAATGAAACTGACTCGTGAAGAGCAATGCTTGGGTATGGCTGTTCTTGCCAGCAGGCTCAGAGACAGTTCTTAGAATCAAGGAACTGGTGACTGATCTTCCAAGCCCCCTTGTTCTTTGTGGACCGGCTAGCACATTACCTTAGCCATGTTGGCTGATTAAAAAACAAACATTCCCAAAGCCAGAGTTTTGGACTGAAGTCAGAGGCTCTGATCTTGACTCGCCCTCTGCATGACCCGGAGGCTATGGAGTCTCGATTCAACAAACATTCTCCACCAAATGGAATCTTCACAGATTCAGCTTTCCAGACACATGAACATCAATCACGATAGATGTAAAGTCTTAACATGTTAGCTCAGAAAACCAGCTCAAGATAACAAGATGTCAGTATTTGTGAGGAGCTCCGGATTGTGGTAGGATTCATACTTAGTGTGATGTAGCAGCCAAAAAGCTCATGCAATTTAGGCCATATTAATAAAAGCTCAGAGTTGAGAAAAGGAAAGATAATCAAAGATCATTGTTCATTTCAAGGTGCTACATATATTTCTTAAGCTATTATTGTTATTAAAATTTTACCTTCCATCTTAAAATCAATACTGTAGGGGGCCTCAGTGGACTGAGAGCCAGGCCTAGAGACAGGAGGTCCTAGGTTCAAGTCTGGCCTCAGACACTTCCCAGCTGTATGACCCTGGGCAAGTCACTTGACCTCCATTGCTTAGCCCATATCACTCTTCTGCCTTGGAACCAATACACAATATTGATTCCAAGATGGAAGGTAAGGGTTTAAAAAAATCAATACTATATATAAGGTAAGGGCTAGGCAATAGGGGTAAAGTGACTTGCCCAGGGTCACACAGTTAGGAAGTATCTTTGAACCCAAGACCTCCTGTCTTAGGGCCTATTCATTGAGCCACCTACCTACCCCTTGAGCGCTATATTTGACAGACATTGACTAGCTGGACTATATCCACAGAAAGATGGACTTGAAACTAGGCAAGGACCTGTCTAGTCTAAAGACATAGGGTGGGCATAGTAGTTCTCTTTAAGAATTTGAGGGGCTTTTAGATATGAGGAAAGAATAGACTTAATCTGCCTAATAAGTAGGAAATGGAAGTAGTGGACAGAAGTTGCAGAAATAATTTGTTGTCATAAAGTTTTTGCCTCATTCTTAAGTCAAATCAGAGCTGTTGAAAGTAGAATCAGCCAATCAATCAATAATTATGTATTAAGTCCCTGCTGTGTGCCAGACCCTACATGGAAATACAAATAAAGAATGAAATATTCCCTTCTTGTAAGGGTCCAGATTGTGTGTGTTGGGGGGGGGGGGGGGAGCAGTGGCAGCAACTACATATGAAAATACATACAGCTCAAATAAAAAGTTAACAAATATCTAGTTATATACAAGATAGTTTGGGAGACAAGGCAGTAGCAGTTGGAATCTGGAAAAGCTTCATGCTTTAGAAGATAGTGCTTGAGCTTCATCTTAATGGAAGAGGACGCTGAGGCAGTGACTTCCCAGAGAGAGAGAAAAGCTTCCAGGAGAAATTAGATAATGCCTGTCAGGGACATTATTATGGAAGACCTACCCTGACCATTCATCATGGTGTGTAAGCTCTGGCAGATTCTCTCATGCCGGAAATGCCACAGATCTGTCATTCTAATGACCCACTGTTGAGCTAGCCTAGCTAAGAACAAAAGGTTTATCATCCGTAAACTGGCCCCCAAATGATAAAATTTTGGATCTGTCAAATATACAAAATAAAAATATAAAATGGCCCTTCTGCATTATGACAATGATGGGAAAGTAGAAAGTGAACAGTGGTTGCTAAGAATTTAAACTTTCAAGCTATAAATTGAATGAATTTAAATATTGTTATCTTAAATGCAATGCCCTTGTCCAGTTACCAGTTAGTCAATATATTATTATCAGATTAAACAAATGAAATCAGTATTAAAAGTCTTGCTATTGATAAAACCACAAGGTGGTAGATAGGGATTTTTGCTAAACGGAAATACTACTCATGAATAATATTCCTTAGGAAAGCCAATAAAGGATTTTGGAAAGTTGGCTTTATCTTTTGTCCAAGTGTAGCAGGAAATAGCATTTCATGGGACACTTAGCTCACTTCGCAATGTTGGTGATAAAGAAAAGCAGAAAGAAAGCCTGCAGATAAGAGTTTGTGTATCAGCATCTATTGTGGAAGCTGAGAAGGTTGAGAAAATGTTCAGAGGATGCCACAAAACTCTCCTGCCCTTCCCACAAATCAGCTTATATTTAAATGTTCCAGCATCAATGCAAAGGTTGGCATAGGGGAAGATGATGAAAAATTGGTTGTAAGATATGACTCTGCAAAGAATTGGGGGGAAAAGTAAATATTCTTCAACTGGGAAATAGTTAAGCAAATTTTGGTACACAAAAGTAATGGATATTACTGTACAATAAGAAATAATGAATATGAAGAATTTAAGAGGAACATGGAAAAAAAGAAACTTCTCCAAAGATAAAGTAAGCAGAACTGGGAAGACTATACATGGTGACTATAATAAAGTAAAAAGAACAAAAAAACAAAATTCAGCATTATGTAATCTTAACATTTGGGTCAAGTTTTGACCCAAAGAAGAATTGACAAAATGCAATTCTCATCCTTTGTCACTGTGTTGTGAGATAATGGATGTGAAATATTGCAGATATTGTCAGGCATGGTCATTGTGTTGGTTTTACTGAACTGCTTTTTTCCTGTTTTTTTAAGTCATTGACTCAAAGGAGGACAAGATAGAGAGGGGAATATATTAAGAAATGAGTGTGATGGAAAAACAAAAGATATCAATTGAAGAACTCATTACTTAAGATTAAAAAATGTAAGAAGCCAGATTTGTAAATATTTCTAGCCTGTATGTTGTGAATATAGACTGTAAAATTTATGGAATTCAAGAACAGTTAAAAGGTACTGGACTTGGTAAGCACCTAGCCTAATTGCCAAAAATGAAATTTTAATAGGAAAAGACTGGTTACTGATGTAGAAAGAAATCCCTTCCAAAATAGGTATCTCTATGCAGTCAGAGTCTGTTGTTAAAACAAAGATGAATACCAGGTTTGAAGGAATAAAGATAAGAAAATATGGCATACAATTAAAAACTTGTTCAAACCAAAAAGTGGGAAATGGTTAAATAAGTACATGTCATTTTAGCATTCTCATCAGTTTCTTTTGTTAATATAACTGCTATAAAGTACATGCCACAACATAGAGGCTAAAAGCACCCAGAAACCACTTCAGGCAGGCCCAAGAAACATGGTGGTCACAGGCAGTGCACATTTAGAATATAAACTCATTTGCAAAGTCTTACAGAGGGGCATAGTAGAGGATTTTTGAGTAATATAATCTCATAAAACAGAGGAAGAACATTAAAGTTGACACTGGAGAACAACAAATGAAAAATGACAATTATTTGTCAGCATTTCTAATCATTTTATTCATCAACAACATTAGAAATTTAACATTTAGAGTCTTAATAACTCAAATTCAGTTATGTTGCTTGAGGAAGTAGAAATGGCCCCAAGAGGATTAAATTGAGAAAGAGTAGCCAGGTCAGACCTAGGATATGCATTCTATATTCTGGAGAGAAGATAATGTGGATATTGAACAACAGATTTTTGCACATATCTGAGGGAAAGATACTACAGGGGGCAACTAGGCAGCTCAGTGGATAGAGAACCAAGCCTCGACGGGAGGTCCTGGATTCAAATTTGGCCTCAGGTACTTCTTAACTGTGTAATCATGGGCAAGTCACTTAACCCCAAATGCCTAGCCCAGTATTGGTGAAGGTTTTCAAGTTCACTTGCCCATACTGTAATTGCAAGCTACCTGTGAACCCCCCACATTACGTCAAAGAGGGGAGGGAGGAAGTACTTGTTTTGGGCAGTAGGCAGGAGCATGCAAAAAATGTCCTCCAGTGCTGGGAAGAAGGGGAACTGAGCAACTCCATTGGTTTCAAGGCAGAAGAGCAGTAAGGGCTAGGCAATAGGGATTAAGTGACTTATTTAAAGTCACACAGCTAGGAAGTGTCTGAGGTCACATTTGAACCCAGAACCTCTTATCTCTAGGCCTGCCTCTCAATCCACTGTGCCACCTATCTGCCCCACCTTACTGCTCTTAAGCCTTGGAACTGATACTTAGTATTGAATCTAACACAAAAGGTAAAAATTTTGTTGTTCTTGAGAAAGAAAGTAAAATAGCGAAGAGTATTTTAACTTTAGATATTATTGGCAAAAATAGGTATTGATAGGATATAAGTAACTATCACCCACATGACTGCTTTTTTTTTTTTCTGATGGGGAGGAAGAAAGGCACAGATTTATATTATTGGAATAGAGAGTGCCTGATTCTACCAGTGCCTCAGCACCTGTTCTGTAATGTTCATTTTTAGAGAATTGCTTGCAGTGAGTTAAAGCAATTTGTCTAGTCACATAGACAGGATGTGTCAGAGGGGAAACAGGTCTTCTTGACTCTGAGGCTGGCTCTCTATCCACTATACTTTTAACTGTTTCTCATCAATTTAACTCCACAAAAATCTTTGATAATAATCAGCATACATCACAAGAGAACAAGTAGGCTTACAGAAATGATGTTCTATAATAGATTATGCCTTCACCAAATACTTTATTAAAAAGTGAAGAGAATATAAGATGTCATTGTTTATTTTGTAAAAGCTTTTGATTCAGAGCAAAATTGTCAATGGGAATTTTAATCATTTGATTACCAATAGCAAGGGAGGCAAAGAACAGGAAGAAATATTTGCCATCGTAATATAGAAGCTCTCTTCTAGATTAGAGCCATAGATTGGATCCTTATAGATTCTCCAAACCTTCCTTTCCATAAACAACATTGTATTAGTAGTATCTTGTCCTAGAATGCTCTAGAAGCCTCCTAAATGAAATTGATAATTACTCAAGTTCAGCCTGATAAACCATATGAGGAAAAACCAAGTGGAAGAATGCCTTTGGTTCAGATCTTTGAGCTATTACATACATGTTAAACAGAGTCTACATAAACATTGAGCTGGATCAAAATTTGAGTGAAAAGCAAGCATATTGGATCACATTTTGATAATTCTGTAGTGCTTTCTGTGACCTCAGATTTTTCCTAAATCCTATCTTTAACACCATTACCCCTCCCATAATGCTATGTGCTTTTTTTCACCCTTACCTTCCATCAATACAGTGTATTAGTTCCAGGGCAGCAGAGGGATAAGGCTTAGGTGCAGTGGGAGTTACGTGATTTACCCAGGATTACACAGCTAGAAAGTGTCTAAAGCCAGATTTGAACTCGGGGATCTCCTGTCTCTAGGCCTGGCTTTCAGTCCATTAAGCCACCTAGCTGCCCCCACTATGTACTTTTAAAATCATAGAGTTCCACAGTTTCTGCAGATTTCAGAATTGCTGATCATTGCATAGGGCAGTGGAGAGACATACAGAGGGAATAATATAGCCTGCAACATATTACAGAATCACAGAATTTTACTGGGGAAAAAAACCTTTATAGCTATCTAATCCAGTTCATGCCCAAAATAAATCCTTTTACAACATACCTTAAAGGATCATCCACCCTTTTTTAAAGGATTCCATTTAAAAGGAACCCACAGCCTGAAGAGCCAGGCCACTCCACCTTTACTTAGATACCTGGGCATTAGGATGTTGTTTAGTTGTCTCTGATTTTTCATGATTCCATGGACCATAGCTCATCATTACTGCCCATGGAGTTTTCTTGGCAAAGATAGTGGAGTAGTTTGCCATTTTCTTCTAGCAGATTAAGGCAAACAGAGGTAAATGACTTGCCCACAACTAGTAAGTGTCTGAGTCTGGAATTGAACTCAGGTCTTCCTGACTCTAGACCTGTAAGCCTCAAGAGTCTCTTGACTCTTAAAAAGGAGTCTTTTTTAGCATTGCTTCTCATATTGCCTTCTGGAGTCAAGCAGAACAAATCTATTTCATGACAGCCCTTTAAATACCTGAAGATAATTATTCCCTTCTCAACTCACCTTTCTCCCTCCTAATCTCCCAGACATCTCTTCTCCAAACTAAGTATCAGTAGTTCCTCCAGTTCATCATGGAGCAAGAACTTGAGGTTCTTTGTCATCCTGGTTGTCCTCTGAATGGTTTTCAACTTTATAAGTCTTTTCTAGAACATTCCCAGAATTCAGAATATTCCCAGATGCATTAATATTAGCTAGAGCCAAAGTGACATTGTAAAGATTAAAATTAGGGAATACAGGGAGACTGAGACAGGTAGAAATTAGTTTCTCTCTGCAAGGAGTATTATATTTTTTAGAGGTTTATTAAGGATTAAAGATTAAAGAAAATGCAGGATAAGGAAAACGTGCCTAGGCCAGAGGCCTAGACAAGACCTCACCTACATTATGGAAAGAGCCACATCTGCCCCAAACGGAAGTCCAAGAGACCCAAAAACCTTTGCCACCAGCTTAAATCCTTCCTCCATCTCAGCCCACCTCAGAATACCTGTGAGATTACAAAGCATTTTGGGGAAGTGGAGCAAAGGCTTGTGGGGATTGTAGTCCGGTATTCAAGTCTATTTTTTTACATTATATAGGATTAAAAAAGGATTCTTTTACACCTCATTGCAAGACTAACCAGGTAGCCCACATAGCATCATATCTGTTGGATAGAGTTCTTATGGAGGACAATGAGAGGACATGGACGAAAGTTGTTTAGAATAAGGGATAGATGAATTGCAATCTTTGTCATGGGATGGGAGTACTTAAAATCACCGAGATCACAAATCTGTTGCGATATGTTAACAATATGCTTCAGATACTTCAGTTTAAAATGTTTCAGTGAGTTAGGCCGAAAGCTGCCTCAGCTAGCAAATGTTAGCCCAAAGCAAAGAGACTTGATAGTCAAGGCCTACACAAGATGATACACTTGAGTTTGTCTAGATAAGTGACCCAATCAATTGACATATCATTTATTAAGCCCTGGATTTATGAAGATGGAAATGAAAGTCTCTGCCCTGAAACATTTCACACCTTTATTGAGGAGGCAAGGCTATACAAAACCAAAGGTAGTCCTTTGGATCTGGGAGGGGAAACACCCGCATCAGAGGTTTTCAGGAAAGGCCCCAAGTGACACCTAAGCAATTCCAAGATGTAGAAGTGTGGAGGGAGTCTTTCTTGTCTTAATGCTGAAAAGATAAATTCAGGCTAGATAGGTCATCTATGAAGGCCTATCCTATTTTGAAATTCTGATTTATGAAATCATTTCTTATATCTGGGCCTCAGTTTTCTTATTAAAATGATATGGTTGCACATAATGATCTCTTAAGGTCCCTTTCAGTTCTAAAATGATAGAAGTTTGTGGCTCATGTTATCACCTGGTACTTAGAAGAGTTCAGTGATTTGTACATATCACCTCACCCAGTGCCATCCATAGGAGGCAGATGAGGAAAGCATTTTCAAAGCTGCCCAACAAGAACAGGGAGGAACAACGTTTAGAATACAGGTCTCCTGACTCCCAGACTCATGGATTAGCCACTGGACTCGATTGCTTCATGCTGAAGCAGACACTTTCTCAAGTAATGACTTTTTCTAGCAATCAGAGCTTTCCAATAAGTATCTTCATGAGTTAGTGAGCTCCCTGTTACTAAAACTGTTCAGGCAAAAGCTGGCTGATCACTTGTCAAAGCCATAGAAACAATTCCTATACAAGTCAGGAATTGGCCTGAGATACTTCCTAGGTATAAGAGGACCAAGACCCAAGCCATTTGAGGTTTGGTTGGGGAATTGGAACTTTTAGCCTGGAGAGGTGAGAAGGGATTGTGAGTTTTTCATATATCTGAAAAGATATGATGTATAGAAGAAATTTGATTTTGCTTGGCTCAGAGGGCAGAACTAGGGGATAGTGAGTAGAAGCATAACCAGCCTCTGTGTGAAACTGGGAAGAAGTCAAGGAGGAGGCCTCTGAGCTTTGGGGGCTAGCACTACCGGGCACATGACATGCCCTGAATGCCAGCACTGTGAAGGATGCCTGGGTAGCAGCCCTGGGGCAAAGAATCCGAAGCCTAGCCAGTGAGTGTCATTGCCTGAGAAGAATGCATTTTGTACACATAGACTCCTAGGGCCTTAGAGGAGGCCTGGGGACAGCCCAGCAGAGATAAGGATGATGGTGACACATTTTATTCCTATCATCCTTTAAGGTTTACAAAGTGATTTTCCTTACAACAGCCTTATGGGGTAAGAGGTAGGGTAAGAGGGATGTAATCAAAATTGAGATAGTAACTTAATACAGACTTGTCCAATAATACTAAGAGAAAAGAAAAGTTCCCTTTTGAAATTCTTTTGAAACTTTTATAACTACTCACTTGCTTCAAGATTTATTGAATATTCTCCCAAAGGCTTTGTAAACACAAGTGTTGGAGAAATATTTGTTGAATCATTCCAAGTCTCTGAACTTTATTGTTGCAAGACTACTAAAGTGCAAAAAATGAAATGACTCCTGCCCTCAAGGAGCTTACATTTTGAATAATAATGTTAATTCTTGTCACAAATAATCATAATAAATATCACAATCACAAACAAATAAAAATAATCATAATACAAAACAGATTGATAAAGACAAGGAGGGCAGCAGACTTCATCGAAGTACATGGGGGGGGCAGGGATCTCACTTTGAACTATGACATCAGAGAAAGCTTCCTGGTGGGGGTAGGAGAGATGTTGGGGGAAGGGAGCATTCCATATGCATAGGGAAGAGGCGGCTTCTCAAATTGATTTGGAGAAAAAACAGGGGATGATAGCAGTTTAATAGTCTTCTTTAGCTAGAATGTTCAGGATCTGAAGAAATAGAGTGAAATAAGACTTGAGAATTTAATCTAAGCATGGTGATAGAAGGCCTTGTATCCAGACTAAGGACTTTGGATTTTATCCTCTAGGTAGGGGGAAGCCACTAAACTTTTGAGCAGGGAAAATGAAGTGGATTGTATATTTGGAAGAGCATTTTGGCAGGTTGTGGAGAACAGGTTGAAAAGGGGAGATACTGGAGACAAAGAAGGCAGTACCTTAGAGGCATGTTAGCCCAGGCAAGAGCTGATAAGAGCCTGAACCCAAATGGCGGCAGAAAGGAGTGACACAAGAGATGTTGCCAAGGTAGAATCAACAAGAGAATTGTACCTTGACCATTCCTCTCTTGGCATGGCCAACATATGGTAAGCTTGCTTAGCTGTTCCTGTAGTAATCTGATCTTTGAAAGGTAGAACCACCCTCTAGGGAGGTAGACTCTCTCAAAATAGTCTGGCTCAGGTTGGTACTTACTAAAACTTACTCCTAATAACATGTAAAAACTGAATTAATGAGTATAGTAGAGCAATGGAGCTTAATAGTGAGGCAGCTGTGCTAGTGAAAGGAAAAAAAAACCATGTCTAGTTCTTGTATAACTTTGTACAAATCATTTAACATCTGTAGGGCCTCAGTTTATCCATATTTAAACTGAATAATATTACCTAGGTCACAGGCTATTGCTGTTGGCTTAAAGCCAATGCTAGACCTAACAAGAACAAGAAGTAGCATTTATTATACACAAGGCACATAATAACCTAGTGTATTAGGTACAGAAGCTAGAGATGAAATTGAAAACAGTTCTTGCCCTAAAGACACACAAATGCTACTGGAGGGTTACAAGATGATTTGAGGAGGGACAGAGTATTAACTAGAAGAGTCAGGAGGGGCTCCCTTAGGAGAATGGACTGATTTGAGCCCCTTAACTGAAGCTAACAGTTAATAAAAGGCAGAGGTGAGAAACATTTGGAACAGCCTCCCAAAAAATCATTTAACTTGTGGTCTTTGGAGTATGTTACAGTATTAAGAGTTTCTGAACATGAAAATGTGATACTTTCAAGGTAATTTCCTAAAAGTAATCTCCATGTTGATTTAATTATAATGTCTAAAATAACTTGATGCATAGGCAGTGCCAAAAATGAGAACTAAACAGATTCTCAGAGTCACATTTCATGTCTGTTTCAGGAACTAACTTCTCCATCATTTATTTTGAAAGAGTAGATTTTTCTTTGGTGCTTTTGCTCAGAACAGTTTTATGACATAATACAAGTATTTATCCTCATTTTAAGGGTTGAGGAAGTTGGAGCATAAAATAGGAAATAATTGTACATGGTCACAATTAACTATAAGAGCTGACATGACACCACCAACACACCCCTCTTTCTTCCTGCACCCCTCCCCCCCAAATACCTTTTGATTTTAAGGCTAGTGCTTTCTTCTGTGTGCTGATCTTCTCCAAGTTAAATTTTTCCTCCAGGAATTTCTGGCAAAACAACTCAGGGTGATATTATCTATTGTTTTAGTACTTAAATAACAGTTCTAAGGCTTAACTTGGATTTCACAAAATAATTAAGCCAATTATGCATGAAGGAAGGGACTGGAGCTTAAGATGTCTATATGACATACATTTTGAGATATTGGACAGGAAATTAGAGATGTGATTGGTAGCCAACAGAGAGCTTAAGATTGGATAAGTAGATTTGAGAATCTTCAGTATTGAGATAATTTAATCTATAGGAGCTGATGATATCACAAAATGAAATAGTATAGTGAGAAAAGAGAAATGGGCCCAGGATGGAACCCTTTTGGATGTTCACATTTAATAGGTATAATCTGAAGTCTTTAGCAGAGAAGACTGAGAGGGAGCAGTTAGGTAGAAGGAGATCTAAGTGGGTAGAGTGTCTAGCAGAGAAAATCAAGGAGAAGAGGGTGAAGATTAACAATGTCAAAGGCTGTAGATTGATAAAGAAGCATGAAGATTAAGGAAAGACCATTAGATTGAGATTCTTAGTAACTTTAGAATAACTGATGAAAATCTGGACAAATTTGCTACTCTTTTTGAATTATTTCTTCATATTATTTAAGTATTATTTTCAGAATGTCAAAAAACCAAGGTGAAAAAATGAAGGAAGGGCTAGGCTATGATAGAAGAGAGATTTTTGGTGCAAAGGTACCTGGACCTCAGCTGAGCTTCACAGCCTTGGCAGGAAGAAGGAAAGGGGGAATAGAGGATTATGATGGCCATTTTGAGAAGCTGCCCTTAGACTTGGCACACCCATTTCTTCCACTCTCTGTCATTCTTGATCAGTGTATGCAGTATCAGATTCCAGGCAGCTCTGAGGTGATGGAGAGCTGCTTTACTGGTTGGTTTCTCATCTCAGTCACAGGCACAGAGATGCTAGGGATTGGCTGAGAAGGCCTGGCTAAAGCAGGAAAAGCAGTCCCAAGCCAGGGAAGGATGGAGAGAAAGTCCCAGTTTGTAGGAGAGGCAGCCTGCTTGTAAGTAAGCCCCAGAGCTCCTAGGTAGCACAGTTGAAAGAGCATTGGACCTGGAGGGCAGGAAGACCTGTATTCAAATCCAGCCTCAGACTGGATTTCATAGCTGTGTTATCCTGGGTGCAAGCCACTTAACATCTGTCTAGCCTTATTTTCCTCATCTGAGAAATGAAAGTAGCACCTATTTTGAGTAGTTGTGAGGATAAAATGAGACCATTGTAAAGTGCTATATAAATTCTAGCTATTGTTACCTTCCAGGATTAAAAATAATTTTATTAGATGATGTTTAAAAGACATTTTATTTTACCAATTACATATGACAATTGACATGAATTTTCTGACGTTATAAGAACCAAATTTCTCCCTCCCTTCCCAGAGATGATAAGCAATTTGATCTGGGTTATACATATATTAATTAATGATATTTTGTGTGATGTTCCTTGAAAATCCAAACCAACGACTTCATTGATATAGGGGAATTCATAGTGAGGAAACTCCTTCTTCCAATATAGATCAGGTACAGCTTTGCAAGTTAGAGCTATAAGGAGTAAATTTTATGGTTGGACTGAATATATAATTTTAGTTGGTCGTCAGGGATTTAAATTCTAAATCCCAATGAAATACTCAAGTCAGAATGGAATTTTATGGTGGTTTATTTACAATAGAAGGAAGAAATTAAGAATGAGAGACAGAGAGAGGAAAAAGGGAAGAAGATCTGTTTCAGCCTGGTCTGAGCCAGGCAGGAGCTCAGAGGCCTCAGCCAAGGGATCTCTCCAGAAAGCCAAGGAAAAGGTAGTCCCAAGAGATGGGCCTTTCCAGAGTCTTTTGCCTCCAGAAAAGCCAAGGAAAGGGAAGTAAGCCTTGTACTCACCACTTGACCATCTAAGGGAAGCAGTCTGAAGTCTCACGCTTAAGCTCCTCCATGATTGAGTTCCAAGACCAAGTCCCTCTCACAGGAAGTGACGCGAAATATAAAGGCAGTTCTTTACGTCACTTCCTGTGTCTTACATGTACCAATGGTGGCTTAAACTTGACTTTGACAGCCCAGGAGTAGTTGTTTCTGATTTGTTACTTGCCAGCAGTCCTTCTTCCCCCACACTTAATCATTAAGTGGGGGGGGGGGGGTGTATCCATTCCTGGTTGCTAGAATTCTAAAGACTAACCAGGGTGGAGTAAATCTAAAATTCACAGAGCACTAAACTGTTGCTCAGGGCACTGGGACTTGCACAGGATCCCCTTATAGTACTTCATAATTTACAAAACGCTTCATATTTTTTCATCTAAGCTTCACATTATCTTATTGGACCCTCCCAACAATCCTAGGAGATAGGTAGCATAGATGAGATCACCATTTTACCAGACGAGGAAATTGAGCATCTGAGAGAGGGAAAGTGACTTTCCTACAGTCACACAGATTTGTAAGTGCCAGAGTCAGAGTTTGGCCACTGACGGCCTATTTCTAAATCCAGGACTTTTTTTGCTACGTGACAAAATTTGAAATATGGATATGAAAATGCCTTTCAAAAGGCTAAACAAATCATTGTCTGTATCCAGAAACTCCTGTACTTAAGATCCCATGTTTAGATTTGTACCATATGCTAGCCTTTGTCTGGGTCTCACTCCCCTGTTCTCCTTTTCTGATCCCCAGCCTCCTGTCAAAGATCCTAAGTGAGTGTGAGGATGCAGATGAGATCGAGTATCTGGTGGATGGTTCCTGGTGTCCTATCAGAGCTGAGAAGGAGAGGAGCTGCAGTCCCCAGTGCCCAATTCTGGTCCTTGGTGGGTGAAGTGGGCAGCAGGGAGTCTGGGAGGAAAACCCCAAGTTGGCTGCAGGGGAGAGCATTAGGTTATTTAGGAGAAACAGTTTGTCCATTCATAATACGTTTCTAGGGCACCCCTCTGTACCCATCTCCTGAAAGGAAGGATATGTAATATAAGCTCTCATTCCCCAGAGAGCAACTAGCAGGGCCCCTTGTGCCTCCTCCCCAGGAGCCTTCCTTCACCTCTCAGAAACTGCTTATGCATTGGCCAGCACAGGGGCCTGGAGCTGTGGAGGGTTGACCAAAATGATCTTGTTTTTCTAGAACTAGATTGAAAACTAAACTGAGTAGGCCTTAAAGTTTACCTCAAGGGAATATTTTGGATAGGATAGTTACTGATGGGTGAAGAAAAAAAGAGGTGGAGAGAATTTTACCTTAACTCAGTCAGATTTTTGCTGCATGTTTGGGAAGGAAGGTGTAATTTGTCTTGCCATCTATTCCAATCTATTTATTTACTAAATCCTCAGTAACTGGAATGATTCCTCCAGAAAGGACAGGTTTTCGTTAATGGAGAAAAAATTAGAAAACTTTTATTTGTTTCACCCTTGGTGTGAAAACTCTACCTAAAACTGTAGGGTTATATTTACAGAGAGGCACGGTCTTTCTTTTTTCCTCCTAAAATTTTTTTACAGAAAAAAAATCTCATTGAATTGAAGATTATGCTTAATTGAGATTTTACAAGTAATCATGAGCTGTGTCTTACTGGAGGTTTAAAGGTTAGGTGGTAGGGGGAAGCAAAAGAAAAGTCAAGAAACTCAAGGCCTTTGGGCCTTCCTTGACATTTAAAACACTCTGGCCCTTTCTTTTCAGGATCCTCTGATGTGAATGGGCTGTTACCCACCCCCAATGGGAACAGTGAAAATGGGAAGCCAAGTGCTGATGTGGTGGACCTCACACTGGACAGCTCATCTTCAGAAGAAGAGGAGGAAGAGGAGGAGGAAGAGGAAGAAGATGACGATGAGGAAGATGGCCCCCAACCCAAACGCCGCTGCACGTATGAAAAAGGTCTAGTCTCCGCCTGCTGACTGGGGCCTGGAGCGAGCATTGTCCTCTGGGGACAGACTTGAATACTCTGGTGCTTACAAAACTGGGAGGGAGGCAGGTTGGTTGGGGGTGAGGGATGTGGAGGGAGGAGGGATTTTTTTCCCCACCCCCTTACCTCATTCTTCCTCTTCAGTTTCTCTGGACTTGACTATACAAAGCTAACAATTAAAAAAACAAGTAAACAAAATACACACCACACACCACACACCACACACACATACACACCACACACACACACACACACACACACACACACACACACACACACACACACACACACACACACACAGAGCAACAAAATTGAGCTGCTTCCCAGGTGGAAAAAAAAAAAAGACACATTTGAGCCTGGAGGAAGGAGTGGGACACCCAGGCTGGCTTATTGGGCCCTGTTGAGTCCACCTTGCTGTCAGCATGGGAGGCAGTCGCCCAGGAAGAGACTCCCAGCCCTGGCCAGCCTTCCCTCCCTGCCTCCGACCCCACCCCCTCCCCATCCCAGTTGAACATGTCTCCATTCCAGGCCATCTCCAAAGTTCCATGCATCTCTCTCTTGTTGAATAACCATTCCTGACTGTCTACACGCCTTGCTGGGTCTTTGGACGACGGGGGAGGGACGGGGGCGGGACGGGACTATGGCGGCTGGTGGAACCTAGCAAGGTTTGGGGAGGGGCACTTTGTGGGGAATGTGGGGAGGGTTGGGGGGATGGAATGGGGATGGGGGCAGGGAAGGTAATAGAATTCCTGAGACAAGCTGTTCCTACTTGGGGACACCCACGGCTCTGCACCTCACGGAAACAAACACCCATCTTTGAAACCTTTAAATCAAATCTGAAGATGATGTAGAATTTCTTCGTAGTGAATCATTTTAGTTGAAAGAAGCCATGGTGAGGGGTCGGGGAGGGCGGTCGTGAAGGGTGGGGGAGGGGGAAGGGTTTAAGCCACAGAGCTGTTGTATTTCTGAAAGTGCAATAACTTGGCATTTTGAAGACAGAAGCACGTAGACAAGTTTCCCTTTGGAAGGAAGCTTCCATAGTCAGTGGGAGGCTCCAAGATGGCCCCTACCTCTTTGGACCAACCCACCGGGATGGAGGAGAGCAGAGGGGAGGGGTGGGGGGGTGGGGAAATGAGACCCTTCAAGAATGCCAGGTATGGAAATTCTCAGTTTCTAGCCAGCTACCTCGGTAACTCCAATTCAGGTTTATTTCAGTACGAAACAGTGCAGACACCCACCACTAACTGTCCCAGTGTTGGGTGGGGATGTCGGGGAGGGAAGTAGCCACAAGTTCCTGGACTTCTCTGTGCATCTCTCAGTCTCTCTCTATCTATCCGTCTCTCTCTCTTTCTCTGTGTGTCTCTGTCTCTCTCTCTCAGTCTCTCTCTGTCTGTCTCTCTCTCTGTGACTCTCCTGCTCAGTACTCTGTCCCAAAGCAGAAGCCGCTGCTGCCGCTGACTTGCTATTGCGATTGGAGGGAGGAGAAAAGGGGGCAGAAGAGTTTTTTAGTTTTTTGGTGTTTGGGGGTTGGGGGGGGTGAGTCTACAAGCAGTTACAGGTTTCCCTCACAGTGGGAATATTGTTGGAAACTCTTCTTGCTGAAACTGGCTTGACTTTGCTTTCCAGAGTCTGTCCCCAAGGAGGGACTTTGAGGATGGGTAGGGGCGGCAGAGGAGGGGGATCTGGGGCTGCCCCATACTTCCCTGCTTCTTACCACTCAGGTTGCCTGGAAACCAAATGCAATCAGGTGTGGAAGGTTCTTGTTCCAGGCTGGCTTTCTCTGGGCACCCAGCAGCCAAACTCCTCTGTTCCAAGGCAGGCGTTGTGCTCTCCAACTCCTGGCATGTTTCCTGAGCTGGAGTAACCAAGTCAGACACTGATCTCTAGGGTCTTCCTTTCATGTCTTCCTCTTCTCCCCTCTTTCCCACTGGGAGGTGAGGAGTAGGGCTCCCTAGGCCACTGCCCCCGCCTCCTTGAGCCCAGTGCCTAAGAAGCACTTCAGCTGCCTGCCATAGGAAGTTTTGGGGGTGGGGAGAAGTGGAAAAGAGGAAGTGATGTGTCTAAAATAATTCCAGCAACCTAAAGCCATCCATCTACCTCCCCTTTTCCCTTTTCTCCCACTGGAATCATCAGAATGGATGCAATGGGGGTGGGGAGGAGACACATGAGACACCAAGACTCAGGTTCCTGGCTTGAAGGACTGTTGGGAGACCCAGCGCTACCAGGGCCACCCTCTGTCCTCATCGAATCCCATGTGATTGGGGGTGAGGGGAACAGGACTACTGGATGGGATCCACCCCCACCCCCAGGCCGGCTGCTGCCAATAGGAGGGGCCTTTCCTCCCAATCCTCTGATGACTCACCCCAGAAATACAGATTGGGAGGTTAGAGGGGATGTGCTGGTTCCTGTTGGGATTTAACTCACTCGCCCCCACCCCAGAAGCTGGGCACAGATCCCCACCCAGCTGCTGAATTGTCACAAGGGGCACTCTGGGGACTTTCAGAGTGGCACTGAAATGTCCAGGGTTCCCCCCAAGGTGGGAAGGGAGGGCCTTGGACCTGATTTCCACCTATTTTAATGGTTTTCTTCGTTTCCTTTTCCCTCCAGTCCTCCCTGCCTTTTTCCAAACCCAGAATAATTTTCCTTTATATAAACAACTCTCCTAGCAAGGAAGCAATATCATTTCAGGTAACAATGGGAAATGTGGTAGAGCTCCAATTAAGTTTTACTGTATAAAATAGGTTGCTCAGCTTGACTCCTTGGGAGCACTGGCAGCTCATGTCCAATTTTTTCTAATATTTGTATCCTAATTTAATTGTTTTTTAAAAATGAAAATAAAAAAGGTCTAGGCCAAGCCACTTAGAAACATCATGATTCAGTTCCTGGTTTGGGTTGATTTTTTTGGCCAGCTGTTCTGTACATATGTTTTCTTATATCCTCGTTTTGTTTTTGTAAAGAGAAAAAAAAAGGAAAAAAAACCCAAAATATTTTTCTTTCCCTTCCGTACACATTCTTCAGAATTCAAAAGTATAGTGTTTTGTTAAATAAAAAGATTTACATTTCGAGGCCTGTGCCCACTGTTTCCGGCTCAGAGGTGTGGGGTGTGTCTCTTCCACAACAGGGCAGGGAGGGGACTGCTGGACCTTGCCCAGAAAGGGCTGGGCCACTCCACCATCAGTCCTGAGCCAGTGGCTGCAGCTGACTGGAAGGTAGGAGGTCCAGAGGGTGGCGGAGCACAACCTGGTGTGGGTCTCCAAGACCTGCAGAGGCACACACACACACACACACAAATTCACGCTCGCTTTGTAGACTACCAAAGGCATCAAAGACCAGTGGAATAGGCCGAAAGGTAACCAGCCCAGCCTGATGACCTCCAGGGCCTTAGCACGGTTTCCCTTGTGCTTGTCATGACTCGACGGCACCAGGCCGAAGGGTCTCCTGGATTCTCGGGTTCTGAGTTCCAGCCTGACCAGCTAGGTATTCTTGGACAAGTCTAACTTCTGGCTTCTGAAGAGACCCGTTTCCTGGTTGAACTTGTAGTAACTGCAGTTCTGACATTTTCTGTTTTTAGGTCCCTTTCTAGCTAACCTTTTGTAGGTCAGATCTGTTGAGCAAGACTAGACAGAAATGGTGCCAGTGTCAGGAGGTCTGGAAAAATCAGATTCCTCAGAAAACTGCGTTTAGCTCCTTTTAACCAATCCTCGTATTCTTCCCATCTTTTCTCTAGATGTAAGCTCATGGATCATTTTATAAATTAGCTTAAGGGTCAAAGCCCCAGCCTAAACCCAAATAAACACTGCTTGGCAATGACAGTTGGTTTGTCAAAACACAATTAGCCAGCCTGTAATTGTGTGCATCACCGTGGTGTTTTCCCCCCTCCCTGTCTCCATGAGAACCCGCGCCTTCCTCTGCCCTGACAGAAGTAGCTCTGGGCATCTGGTGTCTTTTGCTGCTCAGACAATGACTGGAAGCTCAGAGGGGTCCGGCAACTGGGAGTTTTCTTTAATGAACGACAGAGTGGAAGGCATTACAGGCCTCATCTTGTCCCAGAGACAGGAGGCCTGTCAAGGTCCCTCCCGGGAAAGGCCTGCTCATCTTAGCTAACCCCTATCTCTGCCACCATCCTGGCTTCCCTGGACAAGCTTCCACCTCTATCTCGGATCACGGATGATGGCCTTCCCTTCAATGAGCAGGCCTGCACTAACCAAGAAAGGAATAACTGCAAATTGTTGCTTAAACATCTCCTTAGCCAGCCCTCTGTTCACCTTGGGATGAAAAGAACATGGGTCCGAAAGCAGGCTGGACTTCCCTCCCTCCAGGTCCCACCTGGGTGGAGGTGTAGAAAGCAGAGTCCGAGGCCTATTTCCAGGCTCTTCTTAGTTGTGTGATTCCTGACAAGTCACTGCTAAGCTCTGTTCCTCAGTTTCCCCTAGAGATAATGCTTGTCTCCTGGATAAAATGTAAGCTCCTTGAGGGCAGGAACTTTTTTTTTCTTTGTATTTCCAAGTACTTAATGCAGTGCTGGGCACATAGTAAATGCTTAATAAATGCTTGTTGCTTAACTGATTGGTCCTTGCACTACCTACCTCACAGGGTGGTTGTGAGGAAAATGTTTTGTAAATACAAACAGGGCCTTCCTGGCTCTCACTTGCCACCGTCCGTATCCCCAGGAGAAGGGCTGGGAAAAGAGCGACTGATCCAACCTGTCCCCCAAGGAGAGTCTGATCCAGACTGGTAGAAGCCACAGTGGAAAAGGCCTGCCCTGGAGGACTTCAGCTCAAGTGACCACATGGGCCTCAAAATCATCTTCACTGGGTGGGGGAGAGGAGGTGGAAGTTTTAGGACCAGGTCTGCCAAAATAGCCTTGTGATCTTGTACAATGTTTGCAAACTCGCTGGAATCTAATCTAAATCTCACTTGAGAGAAATGATGAGGTTACAAAAGACCCGTCTCTTCTTGGGGCTCAGAGGAGGCTTCGTGTGACCCTGAGCAAGTCCTTTAACCCCAGTTGCCTAGCCCCTTATCATTCTGCTTCAGAACCAATCCTTAGTTTTGATTCTTAGATGGAAGGCAAGGATGTATACAAATTGTAAAAAGACCTACCTCCAAGATCCTTCATAAAGGAAGCCCTACGTCCAAGAACTGACTTCTCTTGCTTGTGAGCTTGGACATACCACTTTCCCTCCAACCTTGTTTTCTCCTCTGTTAACTCTGAATAGCAAGAATCCTGGCACTACCACAAAGCATGACAAGTGGGTGAAAACTCTGCTGGGTGGGAGATGGGCGCACAGACTCCTCTGTGGTTCCTGGCTTAATTCAAAGATGGCCAAGCTTTCTTTGTCCCAATGGTTTCAAAAACACTTTCCCTCAACGACCCAGGTGGAGAACAATCTCCACTTTACTGATGAGGCTTAGAGGTGGCAGAACACATTCAAGGGCAATCAGTAGTAATTGGCAGAGGTAGGATTTGAACCCAAGTCTGACAACTCCAAATATAGGGTGTCCAAGAAGTCTTAGTTGTTTTCAATTATTAAAGCTTAAAACTGCACCAAGTATGTGCTCTTCCCACTGCCACTGACAAGTTTGTACCCAATTTGGCCAGTGTGCCCAGCCCCAGATCACACCTAACTCTTGCCCTTGGGTTTGGCTATGGCTTTGCTGGGGACAGGAAGGATATGCCACCCACCACAAGAAAGATCTCCTGATGGGAGCCGCAAGGACCTAACGCAATGGAAACTGCTAAAAACAAAAGCTGCTTAAATAGTGTCTCTCCCCACCCCCCACCCCCCCACTCCTTTCCTTCCATCTTAGAATCAATACTGTGTATTGCTTCCCAGGCAGAAGAATAAGGGCTCGGCCAGTGATGGCAAACCTTTTAGAGACCAAGTGCCCAAACTGCAACCCTCACACTGCATGAAAGCCCCAGGCCCTACCCTAGTGAGGGAAAAGAGAAAGCACTCCCATTGGACTGCTGGGTGGGTGGGGGGTATGTGATGGGAGAAATGTCCTCAGGTTCATGTGGAGAGGGGGAGGGGAGCAGCCCCCTCCGGCATGGATGCCCTAGGTTCAGCCACACAGTACTAGGCAGTAAGAGTTAAGTGACTTGCCCAGGGACAGCAGCTAAAAAAGCATCTGAGTTCACATTTGGAACCCAGAATCTCCTGTCTCTAAATGCACTGAGTCACCCAGCCGACCCTCCTTTCTTTTCCTTTTTTAAAAAATGTCAAAATATATATATTTTTAAACCTCAGACCTTCCATCTTAGAATCAATACTGGTTCCAAGGCAGAAGAGCTCCATATGGGCTGGGCAGTGCGGGTTAAATGACTTGTCCAGAGTCCCAGGGCTGGGAAGTGCCGAGGTCAAATTTGACTTAACTGCAGTAGGCCCCTGGCCATGTGATGACCTCTCTGGGCTGGGATTCCTCCTCTGTAAACTGAAGAGGTTGAACGGTATGATCTTTGAGAGTTTAGAAGGGACCCCAGACACCATTTAGTGCCCCCCTGGAGACCACACAAGATAAGCCAAAAGATCTGCCACTGGCTGGGAGAAGACCCAACTAGGGGTCCGAGAGGCCTCTCAGAGGTCCATAAAAGTCCTAGTGACTTGTTTGGTCTCAAAGGCTGGTGGAAAGCTGCTGTGAGGCAGAGCTGATCCCACGGTCCTTGCCCAAAGGGGCCGCCATTTGCGGGTGGTTGGACTCGGTTCCTGTGACTGCACTGGGAGGGCTGGTTATCCTCATTTTATAGATGGAGACTGAGGAAGGATTTGCCCTGGGTCACTCAGTAACTGTTGGAACTCATGACACCAAGCCCAGATCCTTTTCCGTCCTGCTGGCAGCTGCTTCTCTGGCCACTGAACGGCATGAAGTCGGCATCCTTGTCTCTCTAGGGCTCAGGGCTGCCCCCAATTGCCCCTGCCTTCCTCCGACTCCCAACTCAGCTGCTGGGGCCATGGGTCCTTCTACTGTCCCACCCCTTAACTTCTCCGGCTCAAAGTAGAGCCCCAATCCCCATTTTGCTTCTGCCGGTGGACCTGAACCCGGGGCATGAACAGAGGCCCGACTTGTTGATTCTGTTGATTCGTGCTGATCTCAGTCCAGTTTTTTTATTAGGATGTGAAGGTGAAGACCAGCGTCAGAACCTCTGTGACTGGGTCTGGGGCTCTTACTGTCTGCAGGCTCCTGCCCTCTACACGGGAGACTTTATTTTGCGGGGGAGAAAAGGTGAGCCGGTTAAAATTACTGTGGCTTCATCCGCTTCCTGTTCGTCCTTCTCTCTCCCCAGAGCAGCCATCGGCCTTCCCCGGCCTCCTCCCATCTCCTGGAAATCTTAGTGGGGAACTTGGGCCTCCCCAAAGAGCAGAGGGGGACGCAGCCTTCCATTAGCGAGAGGGGAGAGGCGAGAGGTTGCCCCTTCATTTGAATCACGGGCGGGTTCTCCTCAGGGAGTTTCCCAGAAGCCCGTGGCCTAGTTTCCGGAAGCATTAGGGTCCTCTTCCTCCCCTACCCCCACCCAGAAACGCCCGGACTGCCTAAGCCGCTGAGATCTGCCCCCAAATCTCCCTTCAGCCTTAAACGCCGGGAGGCTTAGGACACAAGCTAATCTCAGTGTGGTCCCTGCCCCTGGGGGTCGGGGCAGGTCAGCCAGTGGGGTGCCGAGGGAGGGGCTCAGCGAGAGGGCGCCAACCATCCAGAGCCTAGTCCCCAAGGACCTGCCTCTGCCGAGAAGCCCTGGGGGCGTCCCTGAAGAGATAGCCATGGGGGGCTGCCTAGGAACCCCTTGGGTCTAGTCTACCGGCTTGGGGTCCCTTGTATTGTTGGGCAAAGCTGAGAAGAGCGTTCTCTGCCCATCCTCAGAGCTTATCTAGCCTTGGCCTCTCTCCTTTAGAAAACGAAGCACGTGGCCCGGAAGGGGTCTCTGGGGCCGGCCCACATTCTCTGTTCTAGTGTGGTGATTCTGTGCATGATTTTTTATCCTGCTTCCAGGCTGCCCTGACCCTAACCTAACGTAAATGCGCCCAGCATTTGGGGAGAGCTAGTTGGTGGCAGTGAAGTCAGAAGACCAGAGTTCAAGTCCAGCCTCGGACAAATTAGCTGTGTGACCCATGGCTACTCACTTAGATCATACTGTCTCAGTTTCCACAACAGTTTTAATTAAAAAAAATTTTTTTTAACCGTCACCTTCCATCTTAGAATCAATACTGTGTATTGGCTCCAAGGCAGAAGAGCGGTAAGAACTAGGCAATGGGGGTCAAGTGACCTGCCCAGGGTCACACAGCTGGGAAGTGTCTGAGGTCAGATTTGAACCTAGGACCTCCCGTCTCTAGGACTGGCTCTCAATCCACTGAGCTACCCAGTTGCTCCCTAATTTAAATTTTTTTAATAAATTATATAAGTTTTCCAAAGTCATTATCTGTATCATCTCCCTCTCTTCTTCCTCCTAGAGCTGACAAGCAATTTAATCCAGGTTATACATGTATTATCACACAAAACATTAAATGGGGTTGTTTTGAGGATCAAATGAGACATTTGAAGAGTTCTTGGCACATGTAAGTGCCTAATAAGTGCTCGTTTCTTACCGATCTCCTCTTGTGACTGTTATCCCCTGGGATCACACACTTGTGTGCCTGAGGGGGAAGAGGCTGGGCACCAAAGGCTTGTTAGCTTGGACACTTGGGAGGCTTAGTGGAGATCCTCCCTAGTCCTGTGTCCACTTTCCAAGGTCAACAATAGGCCCAGAACAGTCGGGTGGGGAAGGGCCTGGGCCAGAGCCTGAAGGCCCCTCAGCTGTCTTCTTCCTGCCACCCGAGGCCGTCATTTCTATCTCGGGCCAGCGATGGCACCTCAGGAGGCGATGAGAGGTCAGACTGAGGGGGGCTGCCTCTGGTGCCAGGCAGTGCCAGCTGTCCCTCTGGATACCTCCAGGACCTGGTGAAGGATCAGGAAGGGAAACCTTGCGGACAATAAATCGGCCGAGGAATGGGCAGATAAAAGATCTGGTTCCTGGCTCAGTTCAGTAAGAAGTTAGGCCAGGCAGGACGGCAGGCCTCAGAGATACAAAGACTTGATGTGTGACTCTCAGCCTGCTTCCTAATGGTTACGATATTAATACTGGCAGGCTGGGTGCTAGGACACCATTTTGGACACTGACGTGCTTAGATAAACAAGCAGAGGCCGCCTTTTCCTATCCTCTGCCCCCAGTCCCATGGGTCCAGCTCCAGTTCTCTTCAAATGGGACAATTATTGAATCGGCCGAGGTCAGACAGAGGCAGATGGACCCGAGGAAGTAGCGCCATCAAAGGAGATGGCCAGCTTACCACCATGGATTAGCCCCAAAGAACGACATGGTCGATGGACTGTGCAAAGGACGATTGACTTCATAGTGTTCCTTTGGTCAACAACCAATACTGCAGCAGAGTAGAATCAGGACTGTGTGGGGCCCCCAGTTTCCCCTACAGCTGTGGCTACAGAGGGAGCCTCCCTTGTTCTGCCCTACACTATCAGGGTTGTCTGCTGGAGAAGATGGGGCTTTCCTGGGGCTGGAAGGAATCTCATCGGGACAGGTGGTGGTGGCGCCATTCTTTATGTCATCATCTCCCTTCCACCCCACCTAACCCAGCTCTTCTATTACCACATCCCCTTCTCTGGGCCTGGATTGATTCCTAGCAAATGGGGGAGGGGGGGAAGGTATAGGGAAACCCTAAAATGGCATCATTTCAGAGACCCAGAAAAGCTCAGAGAAGTGACCTTCCCTGCCAATAAAGCATTCATTCCAACAGATCCAATTCTTGGTCCCCAAACCTTGAGGGATTCCCCAGCCTGGAATGGGAATGCTCAAGGCCTTATGACTTCCCCTCCTCCCTGGAAGTTTTGTGATACCCTCCCTTCTCTCCCCCCTTCCCCCTTACAATGTATTTCCGCACCCCAAGCCCACCCCCTCCCTCCCTCCCAGACAGGATAAAGCAGAATGAGACAAACGAGGCAACCAACAGGGGTGTTTACAGCTGTTTTTAGTGGTCTTTATATACAAGAAAAAATGAATGTTTTGCGTTTCATTTTTGTCCTTTTTTTGGGTTTTTAAAATTATTTTTAAAGCCCCCCTCCCCCAAAAGTGCATTTTAATCCATTTCTTTTTTTCTCCCACACGTTATAAACACTCAGATACAGTCCATGGAATGTCTTCTCTGTGCTTGAATCTGCTGGCTGGGAACCCCCCCAGACCCCAGGGCTCTGAACCCCATTGACCACCTTGCCAGCCCCTTTCCCCCCATTGTCAAGAGGAAGGGACTGGCTAGAAGCTCTTTTGTGCCTCTCCCCCCTCCACACAGCCATTCCCCCACACGCCCCAATAAAGTTTAAATCTGTATATATAGATATATAGAGAGAGCTGGACTTGGCTCTGGGGACTCGGTCGTCCTGCAGACACTTGGCTCCCCCAGGCTCAAGCCGGACTCAGCCGCACGCTTCCTCTGCTTAAATAACTCTTTAAAATAAACTGCAAATATAAATATCTTTCTTTCTTAAAAAATAGTTTCTATTCTCCAATCCGGCTGCCTGAACAATCTAAACTCCAGAGCTGGGGAGCTCACGGCCGGGCAAGGAAGTGTCTGGCATGGGGAGGGGGACAGGGAGGAGAGGAATGGATTCCCCAAAGAACAAAGGCTTCTCCTCCTGCTCCCCACTTTCCTTCTCCCTGTCATTTGAGTGCTTTGTTCTTCCTCCCTCTTGCCCTCAAATCCCTGGGCTGAACCCCTTCCTCCATGCTGACCTCCAGCCTTGGCCATGTGCAACAGAACCACTCCCGTCGTGGTCAGTGGGTCTAATTAGTGCAAAGAACAACACCCCCAATCCTCAACCCCTCCCCCATCTAAGGTACCTCTGTCCCTGAAGCAGGGTCTTTGCCCAGCTCTCATCCCACTCTGACCTCTGGGGTAGAACGGGGGAGGCCCCCCGCAAAGGAGGGAGGTAAAAGGGCAGATGCCAGAAGCTTGGTTACAAAGGTGATGATTGAGGAGGTTGGGGGGGGGGTAGAGATTAAGTCTGTGGAATGGCTGTGGGGACCCTAAACATGGAGGCAGGGACAGGTATCCCTGACGGGGCCAGGCGTCGGGAAGCCTTAGGCCTCCCGGGCCCGGCCCTTGGCTGTCCCCCATCCCTGCCCGTCCTCGGGCCCTCTGGCCCAACGAGGGGACAGCATCCTTTGGTACTACGGCCTGCCAGTCACCCAGTGCAGAGCCCCTCTTCATCCCGCTCCTGCCCCATCCATCACATTACATTCACTGGTTCCTGTTTGAATAGTATTTTTGCATGGTCTTGGTGAGTTTCTTATACTTTTAACCTCAGAGGGAGAAAGGAGGGAGAAGCAGCATCGGGAACATGGCCAAGTGCCCCCCAGCCCCTACCGCAGCCGTGAGCTCCCCTCTGGCTGACCCGTCTAGAGACACCAGCAGCGGAGGACGGAGGGAGCCCCTCTGCGCGGGGCCTCCCCCGTGCCCCACTGAGGTTGGTCCCCTGAGACCCCTGGCTCCCGGGGAGAAGGCCCCCCCAGGGCCCTCGCTTCCAGCGAGCCCTGGCCCAGTAGCGGACGCACAAACATGGCTTTACCCACGATGGAAGGAAGGAACAATTTTGTCTCGTTGCTTAAAAACAAAACCATGGAACAAAGAAATTTCGCTGTTTCTGTTGACGCTTCAGCGTGTTCCCCACCACCACCACCACCACCACCACACACACACACACACACTTTGCTTTTCGGTTTTTTCCTGAAATGCAATAATTCTTTGGCAACACTTTATCACAACCTTAATTTAAAAATAAAAATAAAATCAATCCAGGTTTATATACACTATGCGGATGAGCAGGGAGAGCCGGGCAGCCTGTCTGAGGTCCCATGCACGGGGAGGTTAAGGCAGAACGGGCCTAGGGAAGGGGGTTCCCAGGGGGCAGCGGCACGCAGGCAGGCAGGCAGGCAGCGGGCGAGGGGGAGCTGGGTCTAGTGCAAACCTTCTTGAGGCTTGTGTTAAAGTGTTGCCTACATGTCCTATCCCCTTCCCCCTCTGATTTCATGTCGTCAGCAGATGAAGGGGTGGTATCTGTGTTCCCCAAATGCAGCTGCCCACCAGGCACTGCCAGGCCAAGCCGGGCTTCAGCTGGGAAGTAGCTCTGACTGGTTTTATTGCTGAGGGGCCCCAGGAAGGGAGGAGGGGGAGGTCCTGAGGTTGCACCTGGGGAAATGTTCCCCAGAAATGCCCCCCTCTGCTCGCCTCCCCCTTGCTGGGGAGCCTGTCACTCCTCCCTCCCTGGAGCAGATGGTGATTCCAAAATAGCTCACCCTGTGATTTTTCAGGTGTGAAATAGGCCAGGCTGAGGCTGGGAGGGGCCAGAGTAGTCAGCCAAGGCTGGGCTCCAGCTCCCGCTTGGCGGGTGGAAGGATGAAGCCCCCCTGCTCCGCCTGCCCTATCCCAGGGATCCTGAGACACTGGGGGGGGGGGGGGGGCGGGACTCTTCCTAAGCCACCTTCTATGAAAACTTCCCTTTTTGACATCTCGAAGGTGCGCAGGGAAAGGGAAGGAGGGGAAGGAGGGAGTCGGGAGATGGGATGCTGGCGGCTGAAGCTAAGGAAACAGATACCACCGCTTGGGGGCTTCACCAGAAGGAACTCCAGAGTTGCGTCTATTTACAAGTCCATCTGCACTGGGATTTTGCATATGTGTGAGGGGGGCCAGTGCTAAGCAGAGGTGCCCTCTAGGAGTATAGGAGTCAGAGTGGCCAGGGCACAGGGCCCTCTCCCTACTGGCCAGGGATTGGGGGTGGGAGCTAGGAGCCCCGGGGAGGACCCCCAAACCCTCTCCTCCCAGAGAATTGCAGAAATTCGGGGGGGGGGCAACAGGGGCCAGGGCTATGCTGACAGGTGAGAACTCCAACAGACCTGTCCATGGAGTCTAGAGCGGTCTGGCCTCTGGAAGATGTTTCCCCCAACACCTTTTCCACCCCCCATTCATGGCCTAAGGCTCAGCCATAGCCAGCTCTTTAGGGATGGGCATCCCAGGGAGAGGCCCTCATTTGACAGTCAGTGCCTCAGAATAAAAACAAGGGTGTCAAGGGCAAAAGAAGCCCTGAAATTGGGTACTTCCCCCATCTACGGGCCCCATTTAATGGTAACAGGCCTTTCAAGATGGCCGCTCTAGGCAGACTCTGCTAGCCATGTTTTTAGTCTGCCAATGTTGGAAGGAAGCCAAAAGGCAGGTCCTGAGGGAGTATGGGCAAGGAGTGGGAAATAGGGTGGAGGGGACACGAGGGGCCAAGGGCAATGGGAGGCAGGCATTTCAGAAAGACCATTCAGACTGGTCTAGCTGGTTGTAATGTAAGTGATCTAGACAGAGCCCTTTCTCAGAACTCCCTTCTCTCAGGAGACCCGCTAGGGCCAGGAGCCACATCTCTGGCCAACAATGGCAAGTAAGACATGGAGCAACCATGACAGAACCAAAGAAGAGAGAACAAAATGGAGGAAAGGAAAAAAAATCATCCCAACACAAAACCCCATATTCCTGCCTGAGATTCAAGCTTTGTTGCAATGGGCAAATATTCTAGAAGGTTCTAGTCCTATAGCAGAACCCCCTAAAGCCCAGTTCCTGGTTCTACTGAGGGAAACAGAAGTGGATTCTGCATCAGTGGGTTTTTCTTTTTATTATTTTTTACAAAAATAAATTGATTTTTAAAGGAATTTCTCTACTTTTTTCTTTTTTTTTTGTAATAATCACTTTTTTATCTTTTTAGTTTTCCATAGAAGTTGGTTGCAACTTGTAAACATTTTTTTAAATTAAGAATTCAGATAAAGTGTAGTACCCGTTCCATCACAAAGTGCTAAGACTTCAAACGTGGTTGGTTTTTTTGTCTTTTTCTACTTTTTTTCTTCCATTTTATAAATTTTTTTTTACTTATTGCTTTCACTGCATCAAACATCTCCACTCTCTCTCCTTCCCCTCCCCACCTGCCTGGCCCTGGTCCTGGCACCAGCTGCCCTGACCACCCTGCCTCTCCCTCCATCCTCTCTGCCAACATTCACCCTGTGCTGCCTCTCTGGAAAGGTGTTTTAAAAATAATCTAAAAAGTGCTTTTTGAGGGAAAGGGCTTTTATAATCTCTGAACATCTCTTTCCCCAAGAGGGGCTGGGAAGGCCTCTGGGGCCCTGGCAAGGCCACACAGGCTGTTAAGTGGCCCCCCCCACCTCCCCTGGCAGGGTGAGATGACGGGGTCCCTGATACGGCTCACCCTGGCCGGGCGGGGAGGGGGGGGGGTTGCAGAGATGGAGAGGAAGCCCACAGAGCAGGGACTGACACTAAGTAGTAAGTGCAGAGGCAGGAAGGAGGGAGGATCCCCTCAGTGTACCCCACTCCACTTCCCCAGTCCCCCATCCCTGGGCCTCCCCATCTCCTTTTATCAGCCCAAGAAAATAAATATATTTGGGTTTCAAAGGCCAGGAGAGAGGAGGCCCAAGTAGGCATCTAGGAGCCATGACCCCCATTCTCAGCCTCCCCCACACCCCAGGAGAGAGTAAAAGCAGGAGTTGGGGCGGGAGAAGGGTGATTTTGGGGAATAGGAAAGTTGTGCGAGGGAGGGGGTGGGGACAACCCCCAATAAGTGCCCTGAGGAAAGGGGAGGGGTCAGCGGTGTGCAGAGCAAGATCAAGGAGCAGGGTGGGGAAGGGGCTAGTTTAACGTCCACTAGCAGTGGACGGACATCTTTTAAGGTCTTGTCTGAAAGACTCAGGAAGAAGGCCCCCCCACCATTCCCCGCTACCCCTCAACACCATTACTTGTGGGGAGGGGGTGTGGGAGGGAACCAACCAACCAGTGAAAAATAAAAACCCAACTGTCAATCACCCCCACCCCATCTTGAACCCTCCAGAGCCCGACCAGGCCCAAATCAAGTCCTGGAGTTGAGTTGGGACCTGGAGCCTGCCACCAATGCCACCACAAAAATGGCCTTGGATGGGCCCAAATCCAGATCTCTGGGTCCCCTCCCTGGTGGAGAAGGGGGATGGCAGGCCTAGAAATAGTCTTCTTCTAAAAAATCATGGGGTCCTGGAAGGGAAGGGGATTGGAAGAGGAAGGGAGAAAACATCATTAAAGAGAAAATCGGAGGATAGAGCTAACTAGATTTTGTGACGCTTCATATATATATATGTCTATATATATATGTATAGAGAGATCTGTATATAGATAGAATTTTTCTGTGTGTTTTTGGTTTTAGGAGAGTCCGGTCGTTAAGTTACCGTCAGCTGACCCTCCCGCTACATTCAACCTGCCCGGGGCCTCAGGCTGGGGCTGCTCTTCTTCCTCATCTTCTTCCTCTTCCTCCTTAAAGTGCTTCTCTGGCCGGGGGCGCCGGCCGTCCTGGGCCACTGGGGCAGGGGCTGGAGCAGCCCCTGCCCCCGAGTCGCGCACCCGGGGCTTCCGGCCTCGGCGGGAAGGGATTCCGTTGCAGCCATCTTTCTTGAGGTGCCTGTGCAAGTGGTCGGAGCGGACGAAAGTCTTGAAGCAGCTCTCGCACTGGTAGGGCCGCAGGCCCGTGTGCACCCGCATGTGGTTCTTCAAGTCGTAGTTGTGGGCAAAGGCAGCCCCACACTGCTGGCACAGATAGGGCTTCTCACCTGTGTGCTTTCGCATGTGCACCTTCAGCTTGTCCTGCCTGCAGGGGGCAAAGACAAGGGCTTAGTGGGCACGTATCATAGGCCCTGGGGGCCTCTGCTACCCCTACGGTCCCTTCCCTGCTCAGGGCTTACCCAGGCCCTGCCTCATCCCTGGGGCTCAACCCCTACAAGACCTAAGAACAAAGAGGCATTTACTGGCTCAACAAGGGTCAGGAGGGGAGAAGGCTCCGAGTACGGTGGCTCCCCCCACAGCTGGGGCTCAACAATAGCCCCAATTCTGCCCAGAGCTGCCCAAACTGCTCTAAGCAGAGGAAAATGCTGGGATCAAAGATTGGGAGCTGAGGAGACCATCTAGTTGAATCATGTCCTTTTCAGAGATAAAGAAATAGTTTTTGAAGAGGAAAGAGAATTGCCCAAGGTCACAGATGGTGACAGAGTAAGTGACAGGGGGAGACCATGAACCAGGGATTCTCGGAACAAAACCATGATGATTAAGGCTCCAAGGGGACCCCTTCTTGCCCCAGAGCACCTAACGCCTCTGAGCAAAGGCCCAGCTCCTATTCCCCTTTCCTTTTCACTGAGTGAGGAAGGTTGGGGTGGCCTTTCAGGGAGTCTTGCTTGGGGCTTTCTTGCTTGCCTTTCAGGGGGAAACCTCAAAGTGGGAAGGAATTAAAAGGAATGAGGATCTCCCAAGGGGCCCTGCCCACCTTCATAAGGAAGAAGGCTGCTCTGCAGGTACTCCTGTCCTTCCCAGAGCTGCTTAGAAGCTGCTTGCCCACCTTCCCCATAACTTTACAGAGGTAGAGACAAGAGGTTACTGGATTTCAAGAGTAAAAATTCTCAGCTCTAGATCGCGCAGTCTCCCACAGAGGCCACCTAATGCAACCCTTCTTGGTTTGCCAAGGAGGAAAAATGAAGTACACCATTCTATCCCAAAGCATCCTTGGATAGCTGTCTCTTTCCCATTCAGAGTTCCTTGAAGCCTCTGGCAGAGATATGGGAAGGGATTATCAGGCCCCATTCCACAGGAAACCAAGGTTTCATCTCCTCTAGTCTTTGCTAAGCAGAAGGGGCTTCTTTTTGTCACCCCATCCTAGAAGCCAGAGCTTCTGCTTTCATTTCGGCAGCCCCACAGGGGCCCTGGGAGCCCTCAGGTTCCTGGGATCTCTTCTGTGTGGCTACCTCTGCTCCACTGCCCTGTTTGGGTTCCTCCTTCCCAGAAGGGCAGTAACTCCTCCACTTCTGTCAGGGCCCAGCACACAGTGGGTGCTCAAGGCTCATTGACCGACTGATTCTCAGGGACCTTCTTCCCCTCTCCTCCAGTTCTCTGTGCTGTTCTAAGATCCAAAGACAAGCAGCAGCATCACCATCAGTATCACTTAAGCAAATTCTGAGTTGACTGGTCACTTTCCCATTTATTGTCTCATCTGAACCTCACTGCACTACCCCTGGGGGGAGGAGGCACTGAGAAAGGGCCAATATCATCATTTAACAAATGGGGAAACTGAGGCTGAGAAAAACAAGAACTTGCCCAAGGTCTGCAGCTTCCCTCCCTGCTCCAGGAGGAAGTTCCTGTCTCTCCAGAACCCACTGGGAGGTGGGGCTTTCCTAAGCCAGAGAGAGAAGGAAAGGAGGAGCAGCCCTTTGGATCTCGGCAGCCTTGGCTGGGAGGGGCAGGGTCCCTCAATGAGCTGGGATTGGAGGTGGGAGGCAGTGGGTTTCCTAACCCTTTGGTGACGACTGTATAATTATGGCCCAGTCTCTGCCACAGGCCCCCATCTTACTCAATGTGCCTGGTGACTCACTGGGGGCCCCTGCTGACTCTGGGTCCTATGAGAGGGTGGGTAGGAGGGGCCTAGCTAAGGAGAATGGCTGGTGGGAAGGGGGGGGAGAGGCCTCAAGCCCCTAGTCAGAGTGGGAAGAAAAAGACTGCCCAGGGTTGGAGAGAGGGTAAAGCCTAGGGCAGCTCCAGCGCCAAGTGCTAAAAAAGTTCTCAGAGCAACAGGAGCAGATGGTAGGGGGCTGACTGGGTAGACCGGGGAGACCCTGGGAGTAGGAGTCAAGAACTCTGAGAGGCTCCGAGCCAGAGGCCCCGAGTTTGAATCTAGATTATGCTCTCCCCCATGTGACCACAGACAAATCACTCCTGCCCCTCCCTAGGGGGCTTCCGTTTCCCCTTAACTGACACGGGCTAATAATGCATGCTGCTTTTCTAGAGCTTTCTTCTTATGCCTCACAAAGTTCTTTCTTCACAGCAAGCACTGCCTATATTGTCCCCATTCTTCTGATAAGGAAATGAGGCCAGAGGGGACATGACCTGTTCCAGGTGACACAAGTGTCAGACTGGGCCCAGAACTCTGTCTCTTGGCCCTGGGCCCACAGCTTTCCTCCTTCCTTTCCCTCTCACAAGACAAGAAAGTGCCCTGGAAAGACCCCTAGGGACCCTCGCCCAGGCTTTTGCCCTCTGGGGCTGGCTTCAGGAGAAATTCTGACTAGGGAGACACCCCTCCCCCCACAACAGAGCTGCCTTTGATTCAGAGTGAAACTGAGCTCTGGGCAAGGGGAAGTCCCCAGTGGGCTCCCCAGGGCTCCGGGACTGGCATTGAGTGGGGTAGGGGGCACTTGGGACCCACTGCCCAGGGCTAGATGTATTGGGGGGAAAATGCACTACTCTTCACTGGCATCTTCAGGTTTGGGAGCAGAGTGCTGGCCGGAGGTGGTATCACTTGCCAAGTCACTCTTTGAGTTTGCTTGGTTGGGAGCTTAAGGATGTGGGTTCAAATCCTTCCTCTCATTAGCTATGTGGCCCTAAATAGGTCATGTCTCCTCCCTGGGCCTGTTTCTTCAAAATGGACAGAATAATACACACATATATGCTTCAGAATTGTGGGGAAGAAAATACATCTGGACCTGTATAGAAATTGGAATGGCTTCTTCCTGCCTTTGGAGGTCTTGCTCTGCACTGGGACTGACTATCCCATCTCTCTGCCCTTTCAGATGGCTTCTGCTCCCTGCTCCTCAACCCTTGGGGATTTCTCCCTTCTCCATTGGACCTTGGTTTGCTCAGTGGCTTCTGAGTCCTTCAGCATCCTGGAAACTCCCTGGGTCTGTTCCTTCCCTGACTAGAAGATCTCTTGCCACATGAAGTCAAGCACAAACATGAACGCCCAAGGAGGGCTCCACGAAGACTTCTAAGCAGAGGAGCCTTGGGCTACCCGATCCCCCCTCTTGGGAATGCTAGGTTCTGCTTCTCCCTGGAGAAAGACGGTTTCCACTGGGCTCTGTAGACCCTAACAGGAGCAGCACTTACCAGACTATTTCTCTCTTTCATTTTTAGGGGTAAAAGGACCTCGGGTGTAATCGAGTTCAACCCCCTAAATGGACTGAAGAGGACACTGAGGTCCAAGGAAAGGAAGTGACTTCCTTGAGGTTGTGCTGTGAATAAGGTAGCAAGGGCCAGACTAGAACCCAGGCTTCCTAACTCCCAGGCAGTGCTCTCTGCACCCCCCCTCCCCCCAATCTGGCTCCTGGTACATAACTGACATTCCAGGCCTCTTGAGTATGACACACCCCTTGCTTGTCTTTCTTGCCTCCTCTTCTACTAGAGTATGGGGAAGGGGTTCTCTGACCCCACCTCCCCCGTTCTGATGGAAATAAAAAACAGCCTTGCTCACCTTCTACATCCCCTCCCTTTCTGTTTGAGGAATGAAGATTCCTCCTACAGCTGGGGAGGGGGCCAGCCAGGGGTGTAGGGAGGGCCCCTTTGGGGAGGGCCCACAGAGAACCTGGGACAATGGCATCTTTCTTCAGTTTTCACACTGGGTGGGGCTGGGGGAACCCCAGACTGGGCCCAGGGGAGAGCTGAGTCACTGGCCCCAAAGTGTGTGTGTGGGGGAGGGGGACATGAAGGGGAGGAGCTCTCAGGACAAGAGAAAGGCCGGTAAAGGGCAGTGGCAGAACCCGGCTGGGCCTTGCTGAGAGAAAACAGGGGGGAACAAGCTTCCCTTTGCCCCAGGAAACAGATCCTCTCCCTGGCCTGGCCTATCTCTTCCCCTCTTCTCTTCCTCTCTGATAAGAGCTGAGTAGCTTGGACTCGAGACCTCTATCTCCTCTCTGAGGCCCAGGGACCCCTGCTCTTCCCAGGCACAATTCCATCCTACCCCACCCTCAGCTCCCCTGAAGGTCTCAGAATTGAAGCTCCTCTTCTCTACGGGCATCCAGAGAACCACTACAGAAGTCAGAGCTGAGAGGGAGCTGTAAGATCACCTTGTGGAGAAGGAAATAGAGACCCAAAGAAAGAAAGTCAACTGACCCAGAACCACAGAGCTGGGAGGTATCAGAGACAGGACTGCGGCCAGAGATCTCCTCCGCTCTTCTCTACGCAACATACAGCCTCCCTCCCTGGTGACCACGGACACCTCCAGTGTGGACCCCCCCAGATTTTTTCACTCCCTGCCCCCTCTAATGCCAATGAGAGAGATGCCCGGAGTTCCCCTGCCAGCTCACCTGGTAAATCGGACTTTGCAGATGTTACACTCATAGGGCTTTTCACCAGTGTGGGTGCGAATGTGACGAGGCAGTTTGCCTGCCCCTTGGATCACCTTCTCACAGATGGGGCACTTCTGGAATGCTTTGGCCCTGATCTTCTTCTCCACCTTCTGGGACCACGACGGGTAGACGTCGCCCTCATGGGAGCCACTGAAATACTTCAAGTAATAATCCATGACACCCTCGTCCTCCTTGCGCTGATCTTCCTCACTGCCCCCACCACCAGCCTGCCGCCCCACCGAGGTGATCATCTGCTGCAGCAGGGCACTGGCAGCCAGCCCGTCCACCTCTGCCCCATCGCCGTCCTCCCCATCAGCCGTCCCTGATAGGAGGCCAGGGGAGTCCCCTGGCTCTGGCGCCTCTGAAAGGGAGGCAGCTTCCTCCTCACCCCCAGCACCACCGCCACGGCCTCCATAGTGCCCATTCTGCGAGGGGGGGAAGAGGCTGGCCCCTGAGGCTGCCTCCTCATCACGGTCGGGCCACAGGCCCTGACTGCTGTCTGGGTCACCATCATTGGCCTTTGGTCGCTCACCCTGGGCATAGAAGTCCAGGCCATTGCTTTCACCACCAGTGGCTGCTGTGGCTGCCGCGGCAGCTGCCGCTGCCGCCTCCTCATCCTCCTCATCCTCTGGGCCGGCAAAGTTGGGGTTGGTCCACGGGAAGCTGTTGGGGAGGCTGTTGATGGGGTTGCTCTGGAAGAATTCAAGGTACTCCTTGGCTCTGAGGTGGTTCCGCTGATCAATTTGATCTACTAAATCCATCTGGTCATTCTTGGCCAGAATTTGGCGGTCCAGGAGGTCGGCACAAACGTCACTGACGGCCGGGATCTCCAGCAGGCGAGCAGCGTTGAGGATGTCACTGACATTGGATGTGCTGACGGTGAGGGTTGCGGTGTAGGCAAAGTCCACCAGGGCGGTGAGGGCTTCGGCGCTCACAAAGTCGATCTCGTAGACATTCTGCTGGTCCACTACAGCCCCCGAGGTGAAAAGCTTCTTGAAGTACTGGCTGCAGGCAGCCAGCACAGAGCGGTGTGTGGGGAACTCTCGGCCCTCCACCAGGATGACCACGTCACACAGTAGGCCATGGGTCCTCTGTTCATTCAGGCTGCTCAGAATGTCGCTGCTGTGGTCAGGGAAGGGGATCCCGATGGGGCCGTCCACACCACCGGCCATCTTCTATGCCAAGATCTGGACAGGGCGGGCGAGAGGGGGAGAATGAAGCTGTGCCCATGGAGCAGGGTCCGCCACCACCTACCCCCATCCCCACCCCCACCCCCGCCTCCACCCTTCAGGAAGAGCAGAATACAGCAGCCACTTTCATAACCCTCATTCTTCAGTGGCTCCCCACCACTCACTAGCCTACTGCCTCCCCCTCAGGCTTAAAGCTCAACTCCTCTAGGAAGCCTCTTCTGGTCCTCAGAACCCCTGAAAAGCTTTTCTCTGTTAGAGTTTGTTACCCTAATGACAATGATAAAAAATCATATCTATTCCTACCCCCAAAGCCCCTAGCACTATGCTGGGCACATGAAAGGCCTTTGTAGAGACTTGTAATGACTCCTTCAGTGGGAACAGAACAAATGTAGGGGGTCTCTTCCATTTAAGACTCCCTCCCTGAGCAGAGGGTCTGGCCTGGGGGAAATGGAGGTAACCACAAGGCCAACCCCCTTTAGAGATGAGTCAGAGGGACAGGGAGGGGCTGAGTTGTGGCCGCCTCGGGGAGGCTCAAACATAGATATACCTCCAGCCATGTCCGGGCTGTATGCTAAAGCCAGGTGCATGCTAATAAGGAGGAATCATAGACTCAGAATACTGGAAGAGATATTAGAAACCATATAGACCACCCATTCTTTTAGAGAAAACTGAGGCCCAGGGAGAGGAACTGACCTGACCAGGGTCATAAAGTAAGTCAAACACAGAACTGAGACTAAAATAATCAATCACACCCCACTGCTAGAGGGCTTTTAGGTCTCCAAAAGTTTTTATCACAAAATCCTAGGATATAGCTAGGACAAAATTATTATCCACATTTTATTACAGGCCAACCTCACAACAAGGGTAACTTCAGTGGGGTTCAATGACTCAGCCCACAGACTTTACATAAAGCTAGAAAATGGGAAGAGTCAAAACCTGAACTCAGGACTTTGGACTTCCCAGTTCAATGTTTTTTTTTTTGGCATTTCCTCTAAGAGGAAAGTGAAGCAAGGAAGCACTAGTGAAAAGAACCTCCTCTCTTCCCCCTCCCCCCTTGTCTCCCACTGGCAGTACAGGCTTCAGAGCCCCAGCTCCCAGCAGAAGGAAAGAACAAGCCAAACCCAATGTGGGGAACAGGAAAAGAGGGTCCCAGAGTCCAAGAGTTAGGAGCAATAAAGATGGCTCAGCCAGCAGACAACCACAGGCTAGAAAACGTGTCACTCCTGAGACAGTCTCCACCAAACCTAGGGACCAAACAGCTGCTTCATACCCTGGAGGTTCTCGGAGTCTGGTGGGGTCTGGGGTGAGGAACTAGCATGGGAAGGAAGTGGTGGGCACGTAGTCATCTTGATAGTGGAGTAATCATTCCTTCTTTGCCACCCACGGGGCAGCCCACTGTCTGGATCCTAATATTTATTAACCAAATAGATTTTCCTTTAAAACCGAGGCTTTCTAGAACCTGGCTACATACACAGTAAGTCACAGATGACAATGCCTCAGTAACCATACAGGATAAACTTGCTGCTTTCTGGATGTAAAGAGCCCCCGAGGACACGGTGCTGGGCCCTCCCTGTGAGTGAGTAATCATGGGGAAATCAGGCTGTTTGCCATCTGGAACTCCCTGATAGGGCCCTTCCCACAATGAAAGGCTCCCCTAAAGAGAAGCAGGTTCTTGCCCTGCCACTAAGCCCCCACCTGTCCACCATCTCCTCAAGCTCCACTTGGGTAGGGCCTTAGGAAAGAATAATTCTTGAAGGGTCAGAACTGAGTGGGCAGTATACAGCATTAGAGTGGAAAGTGCCCTGACCAAGAAGTCAGATGTGGGTGCCAGAATCCTGGCCATGGTACTGACTCACTGTGTGACTTTAGGTAAGGCACTGCCCCTCTCTGGGCCTGTTTCCTTCTCTTTAATATAAGGAGATGGAACTAGATGGTCCCCAAGTTCCTTCTTCTTTTGAAGCCTCATTGCAAAGAAGTCTTTCCCATTTGGTTCTCTGGGATCCCTAGAATTTGGTCTTTCTTCCCCTCCCTCTGCTTTTTCCTACATGGCCATGACTCATCTACCCACCCACCCACCCAGCTCCCTTCCCTATGGAATCTCACCCAGAGATGGAGGAGAGTGAAAATGCCTTGTCCCCTCCTGCCACCTCCCCCAGGGCCCAGCCAACTTTCCTTCCCTTAGCTAGCAGGAAAGGGTAGACAGGCCTCAAAGAGAGGAGAGTCATTTCTACCTTAGGGCCAAAAGGAACCCCAATCTCCCTTTTAGTTAGAGTCAGGATCAAAGGCAAGGCAATGAGGCCCTTTTCTGGGACAAGTCCAGGAAGTTCTGGCTTCTGGATGAGAACCCAAGGCCTGGATGTTTGCAAGCTAGGGAGCTGGTGATATGGGTTATTCTCTTACTGTCAAGAGCTGATAGGAGTCATGGATGGTTCACTGGGCCCCTGACTACCATTGCCCAACTGTGGCACCAAGAAGTTCATCCTAGGGTCTAACTGGATCCCTCAAGCTTCTGAATCCCCCAGAGGCAAGGAGCCTGGTACTAGGAGCTCCAAGAAGGAAAAGCAAGATCTGAGGAGGGAGAGGCTGGGCAGGTGAGTCCCCCTTCCATGAAAGTATTTTGCAGCTCACTTGATAATGGATGTAAAACTAAAAAAAGATTTGCAGATCTTAAAGCAGTAAATGAACATCAGTTATTACAATCTGCAGTGGGGGGTGGGAGGGGCAAATAGCCAGCAGGTCACGAGGGCTCTGCCCTGCCTGGCCGGGCAGCCCTGCCGGATGCACAGAGTGCCTTTTGTGCTGGCTGGCCTCCTGTGAGCCTCACAACAGTCAAGATGGGAGACTACACTTCCCAGGAGTCCTTTCCTCTACTGCCTCCCCCTCCCTCCCTGCTGTCTCATCCTGGCTGTTTATCAAGCCTGCCTGGTCCTTTCTATTCCCCTCCCATTCAGTTCCAACTTCCTCCTTTCCCCACACATATTGGGGGTGGGGACAGGGGAAGAGTTGGCAATTTGCAGCAAGGCTGCTTGGGGGCAGGCATGAGGGAATTTGAGGGGGTAGGGGATAGTAGGGGGTAGGGTGTGTGTGCTGGCACCATCCCAGATTCCAGGCCAGGGAATCATAGGGTCTAGTTGCTGGAAAGACCTTAGAAGCCAGCAACTCCTTCATTTTATAGATGGGGAAACTGAGACAGAGAGAAGGAAAGAGACTTTCAAGGTCAGACTGCAAGTGAGTGGAAGCCAGGGGAGGGGGATCTTCACATGGTGCCATTTCCAGTGATCCCAGTCAAGGCTGGGCTCCTCACCCCAAGCCCAGTCTAACCCCCTAGGTCATCAGAGGAGAAAACAGGCCCATAAACCTTCTTTCCTGAGCTGTCTACCATCTCCTCCTCTGAGGGGTGGTGAGAGAAAAGCTAGTCTTGGAATCAGGAGACCTTGTTCCTATTCTAGCTGGCATGATGAACACCAGAAGTGGAAGCAAAGTGATTGCTAGGTCTAAGTGCACAGGAGAAATACAGATTTATACTTGTGCTTCCCTGACTCTCCAGTCTCTTCTTTCTCCCTCTTTCTCTTTCTCTTCCTTCTCTCCTCACAGCTGCACTAGCCCAGTGAGGAGGAACCAATCAGCATGAAAGTGCAGCTGTCTGGAGTTCTTCAGTCACTGGGAGGTCCCCAGGAGCAAGGCCTCTGGCTCTGCCTTACATTTTGATGATGTTTATGTTGCTGAAGCATTTTCCTATCCATTATCTCATTAGATCTTCCTCACATCAGTCCTTGAGGTAAGGGGGAGGTAAGGGTTCCTACTCCTATTTTGCAGATGGGGAAAATGAGATCTAGAAAAGGAAAGTAGATTTTTGCCCAAGGTAATAAGACAGTAATTAGTTTGGGCCTTTTTCCTTGATATTTTGATTTTAGTACCCTCATGGCACCTAGCATTAGCCTGGACGCACAGAGAGAAAACTTTCTTATTGACTGGGAAATGGAGGATCAGCTTGTATTTAGAAAAGAGAAGAAAGTATATACTCCTCCCCTCCCAGGCCACCATCCCATCAAGGGTGGCAGAGTACAAGAGTTCAAACTCAATGGGAATTCACTCCTAGGGGCAACCTCCATGGGCAATCCAAGTCGACTGTTGATTATTTGGTCAATGGCTTATCTAGAGCACATGTCCAATCCTGGCTTGGGCTTCCTCAGGAAAACATAAGGGCCAGAAGACCTCGCTCCAGGTGAGCTCATTGTCAAATCCTACCCCAACTCCTAAGCCCACTGCACAGAGCAGTCCAGCAGAATGGAAAGAACCCAAGTCAGGAGACCTGGACTGGACTTCTGGCTGTGCCACTTATATAAGCCATGTGATACCAGACAAGGCAGTAGCCCTCCCCGATCATTTCCCTATCTGCAAAACAGGGCACACATGTGTGTCTGTGTGTGAACTCTAAAGGGTTTTATGGCTGTGAGGGATTATTATGAGAGGATCACAGAATGGAAGCAGAAGAGATCTTACAGATAATCTAGTCTGACTCTCTTTTTATAGAGGAGGAAACTGAGGCCCTGATAAGGGCAGTAATTTGTCCCAAGTCATTCAGGTATTAAATAGAATTGAAATTGGAAACTGGATCCTCTAAACCCAGGGCTTTTTCTCTTTTTTCTGTCCTTTGTATGCCAAACAGCTAGGGAAAGACTCAGCCAACTCAGCCCCTCTTCCTCTAGGCAGACTCTCCCCAGCCATGCCATGTCCTGTCCCTCTGCCATGGAAGATAGGGGAGGAGAGAGGATAAGAGTATTGTGTGAAGCAGGCAGGCTCTGGAGGCTCCGAGCTCCTCTTGGTCTCAACTTCACAAATAGGGCCTACACAAGAGAGTTGCTGTTTTCACTGCAGTATAACTGTTCTCCTATATATATGCAAACACTCATTCTATTTAGTGTTTGCTAAATTCAGAAAATAAAAATGAATTTAAAAAAGGATTTTGTGAACTTGATTCAATGTATACAACAATGTCGTTCCCTATCCCCATCCTCCCCATATTCCTGAGCCTACTTTAAGTCCTGCTTCCTCCAGTAAACCTGCCCCGACAGTCCGGTCCCAGGCCATCGGGCTCACTTCTTCATTCTAACTAATATACCCTCTAGATCACACTTTTCTAAACTATAAAGTAATCTACAACAAGATGCAAGAGCACATAATCCAGAGGGGCAAGCACTGCATATAGGGCCAAAAGCCCTGACTTCCGTCTGATACTTTACCAGCTGTAGTGGGCAAGTGTCTTCACCTTTAGGCCTCAGTTCCTCATCTGTAAGATGGGAATAACCCTCACCACACTAACTACCAAGGAAGACTGTGAGAAAAGTGCTTGCAAACTTTACAGCAACTCAGAAGCATGAGTTCTTATTAAATTAGCATTTAATTCACCCTGGCTCTCTGATGGGTCAGTCTTCCCAGGTCAGACCCCAGGACTCCTCCCTCGCCTGTCTTCCCTGAAGCATGAGGTCAGGCCCAAATTAGACATGGAAGTCAAGTTACTCTCTGATTACAGAAGCTGTGCCCAGCTAAGGAGCTCAGCTTAGGTACAGAGTGGTGGAAGCCTTGGATACGGGTGTGCTATCCACCTGTTTAAAGCCCCTAAGCCATCTCTGAAGGGGGGCCCAATTTGCTAACAAATAAAATAGCCCACCCTGGATCACTAACAGTGGAGGAAAGGAAATGAGAAGGTAGAGAGGGGGAGCAGGGAAAATCCTAATCTTTCCCTCAACCAATCTGGGATATGGAAATTACCACCATTTTTCAACTTCTAGGAGCAAAAAGGCCCATGAGAAGTTTCCTCATTCAATCCCATTCCTCTTGGACAGACCCCTTTGAACAAAAAGAAATCTTTTAAGGGCTCAAACAGATCTGGGAACTCATTGATTTGCATGTCCTCTCCAACAATGCAGATGGCAAATCATCCATGACTGTGCAAATCTTGTTGATACATCCCATAAATTCACCACCAGGGGTCCCTTCCTCATCTTCTCCTAACATGTCTACAAGTACTCAGACTGGCTGTTCACCTGTCACCCCAGAACCATTCCCACACGATCTACTTTTCCTTTTAAACAAGTCCCTAAAGACATCTTTTTAGCCCTATTCATCAAAGTTCCTCATTGCTAATATGTTGCAACCAGCCCCCTCTAACCTACCATGTGCCTTTCCAGGACCTTCTAGGTGGCACAGAAAAGTCCTGGACTTGGGAGCCAGAAAGACTTGAGTTCAAATCCCTTCTCAGACATTAGTTGTGTGACCTGGCCAAATCACTTAACCTCTAGTTGCCTCGGCTTCCCCAAAGTATAAAATGGGGATAATAGCACCCTACCTCTCAGGGTTCTTGCATGGATCAAATGAGATGATATTTGTAAAACACTTTGGTTAACCTTAAAGCACCATGTGAGAGCTATAAGCATTTATTACTCTATTCTCTAGGGCTACAATCCTAGATGATCTCAAACAGCCCTTGGAACATAGCACCAACATACAACATCCAGAACTGAAAGATCATAAAGTCCAAGCTGATTGTCAGATGGGGAAATGGAGGCCCAAAGAGTGGGAGGCTCTTATTCAAGCAATCCAGAGACAATGTCCACACAGCAAAACACTGGTAGGGGGTTGAAGAGTACAGGGTCATGCCCCCCCCCCCCGGCGCCCCCCCTCCCCAGTTTGAGACTCTCACCATTACCATGTTTCACTGCCTTCCAGCCTCCCTTATCATCCCATCCAAAGTCAACATCTACCCAAAGTGCCCCACCCCCAGGAAGCTCGAAGGGTCTAGACCTTGGGCCTGGATTTTAGGCTCCTGGGTTTTAGCTCCCTAGTAACAGAGTGGTCTGCTTTGTCTATGGAGGAAGAACAGCTAGAATATGCAGGGGAGGGTCCTCTTGGTACAAGGGAAAGAATGGGTCCAGTCTGAAAGGGGCTTTCAGAACTCTAGAAAAACAGGGCTAATTAAAACCAGCAGCAGCCCCTGGCTCTGACCCACTCAGCTATCCTCTACCCTCCTCTTCCTAGAGATGACAACTGATAATTGCATTCCCTATCCTCCCCAAACCTCCCAGATGAAAGCTAGTCTTTCAGGCACTCTGCCTAGGCTTAATGAAAGGTTAAGCGGGCCCAGAGCTGTCACCTAGCTACATCTCCTCCGGAATTGAGAAGAATTGAAACAGTCCCATCTCCCAAACCCTGGGTCTGAAGAACAAGTAGGATATAGTAAGGCAAAAAGAGGGAGAAGCAGAATGGGTAACCAGGGTGAGACAGAACTCCTAAAAGAGAGGGAGAGAATAAAATTGGAATGGTGAATAAAGCAGCCCTGCTATGGTAGAAGGAACCCCGAGTCAGAAGTCCTGGTTCTGCCCCTGATACATATTTGACCTTGGCCCAGTCCTGTCCCTTCTGGGGCCCTCAGTTTTCCCATTTGTCAAATGAGGGAAATAACTCCTGCCCTAACTCCCTTTCGTGTTGCTGTGAGGATTAAATGAGAGATGAGGATGGGCAAGTGCTTCAGAAGACCAGCAGTTTACATTCCCTTTAAGGATTCATGACAACTGTGTGAAGTGAGTATTGCCAGGCTTACAGGGGAGGAAAATAAAGCTCAAAAATGAGGAATCTGCTCAAAGTGCTAGTAAGCACCACTGCTCAGAGCAAGCAAGATCTTCCATCTTCAAGTTGACAGCTCTTTTCCCTAAACCATGCCACTAGATTTCCATCATCCTTTGATGTCTATCTTCCAAGGGGTGACTAGCAGCTCCAGCAATCTGAGTAAATGGGCTTCAAGAAGCTGAGAAAGCCCCCCAACCCCACCCCAGGTAGCAAAAGTTGGTGATACTTCTGGATGTGGACCCAAGGGCAACTGAGGACAGAAATCTTGAGTTACTCAGGACTAGAGGAGAGGGCTATAAAGTTTGCTCAGGTCACTGGCTCTGCTATTTGGCCTCTGACCCATACTCACACACTCTCATTCTCTCTCTCTCTCCCCCTCCCTCCCAGCAAAATCAGAGGAGACAGGGACTCTTCCCACAAACAACTTAGAAGTGGGGCAAATCAAGATCCAGAAGTTAGGTACCAGGGTTAAGGTCACACAGGAAATGAGGGGCAGAGCATAGGGTAATGGAAAAAGCACTAGATTTGGACTTTGGGGACATGGATCCAAATTGTGCTTCTGCCACTTACTGACTATGTGACGGGAAAAGTGGATTCAGTTAGTCCACAAGCATTTATTAAGTGACTTCTAGGTCTGTCAACAAACACTTATTAAGCACCTACTAGGTGCAATGCACTGTGCTAAGTACAGCTAAGTCTCCTTTATCTACTCAATAAAATGGGGGTGAAAGATCCTACATTATTCGCAGGGTGCTTAACATACAATAGAAACTGTATTTACTACTCTCCCAGCATGTGGTCCAGATCTCTAATCAGCAGACTTCATCATCTCCCACCCTAACAGTCAGAGATCTTGACCCCAGGCCATTAAGCACTTGGTGGGGAGGGAGAAATGGCTGAAGGATCCACCCCACCCCCACAGTCCCAGGTTCAGTCCTTCCATCCTGTTCCCCTCTCCACCCCCCTTCATAATTAAGCTCTCCTATGTTGCAAGGTTCCTCCTAACTGGTTACTCCACCCTGACCTCCGAGCCAATTCCCAACTGTGTCATCAGGACTACATTTAATCACGAAGGAATGCCTCTTGAGGAGTGGGGGAGTTGGGGTTTTTTTTGGAGGGGGGGGGGGAGTCATGGAGGGTCGGGAGTTGAGGGAAACAATCCCTTACCCTGCCTCTGCCAGCCTAGCCTGGCCAGGCCTTCGAAGGCCTCTGGCAGGGCCCAGAACAAACAGACCAGGGAGACATTTTATCTGCAGATTTATTGCAACCAAATGGGGAGGGGCTTCCTGCCCCAGGCCTTAAAGGGGCAGATCCTGTACTGGGAATGGGAGGGGAGGGGAGGGGAGGGGTGGGAGGAAAGGGAAGGAGTATCTGGGAACCTGTGGAACCCACCAGGAGTGGGAAGGCAGGAGCTGGGTGGGGACAGAGGGGTGGGGTGAGGCCCTTGGGTTTAATTCCACCTGTTCAGCTCACCTAGGTTGGTCTCAACCTCTGGGAGGGGAGGGAGTCTCTGCAAGAAGCCAGAAGAGCTGGCTGGCAAAGGGCCCTTATTAGCCTGCTTACTATGGCCCCCAGAATGCCCCACAGCCAGAAAGCCCCGGATCCTCAGAGCCTCCAATCCAATAAGGCTTAAGGACACAGTGGGAAAAGCCAGAAGACCAAGGGCAGAGGGAGCAGGGTCCTCCTGGAAGTGGGCTCCCTCAAAGTGAAACTATGCACGGTGAGGATCAGAAGGCATCTGGAAACCACCTAACCAGGAGGGTCTCAACCCATTTGCCCTAGACTAGGGGCAGAGCTGCCATCTTCAAGTCTCTGAAAGGCAGGCACACAAAAGAGGGAGCACACTTGTTCTTTGTGGCCCCAAGGATTCAAACCAAGGGCCAATGGGCAAAGCCAGAGGAAAGCAGATTTGGGCTCATTAAAAATAACTCTCTAACAAGAGTTAGCCAACAATAAACTTGGGCATCTCCAGGGGTCATGACCTTCCCCTCCTTAGAGCTAATCACAAAACCGAAAATGGGAAAAACTGAGGGGGGATAATGCAATTTAACCCTGATTGATCTGAAACCCCTGCCCCAACATCCAAACCAATGATTGCCCAGACACCCTCCAGGGACAGGGAGCTCACTACTTCCTAGGGCAGTTCTTTCCACTGTTGGACAGCTCTAATTGTGAGGTAGTTTTGACTTACATCCACCTGAAACCTGCCTCTCTGAGACTTCCCTGCATTGCTCCCAGTTCTGGCCTTTGGGGCCAAGTGGAACCAGGCTAACTCCCTTTCTACATGACAGGCCTTCGGAAACTTGCCAACAGCTCTTGGCGCCCCCCAAGTCTTGAGGTGCACAAGGACAGTTCCCTGACTCATTCCTGCACTAGAAGGAGGTCAAACTAGATGCCCTTAAAGGTTTCTTCTGGCTCCAAAGTTCTGTAACTGTGAAAGTAGGTAGTCCAGATGAGGGGACAAAAGTAATCTATATTGGGGCCCAATCTTGACCCACTTTGGGTCCTACCCTCTGAGCCTCGATTTGTCCCCTCTCCAAGCCCCATCCCTTAGCCCTACACACACACACACACACACAGGTGCACAAATGAACACAGCAAGCTGAAACAGGCCTCTTTTCCTCAGAGATAACCACTAGTCCTCCCTGGGGTGACCCAAGCTAATGGCCAATTTGAAGGGACTTCTGTTCCTCTACTCCCAACCAACAGGACCTCCGTCCCCCCTGCCCCAACTCCCTTCTCTTTCATCCTAGTGCTGAAAATGACAATATTTCGGGTTAGCTTTTACTCTACTTGCCGTGAATAGCACCTCTCGGGCAGAGATCTTTTCCACTTTGGGAAAGTGCGGGGGAGGTGAAGGGGAAGACAGAAAGATTAGGGTTTCTGGATAAAGCCCTGCATGCCTAGCACCTGGATGAACTGAGAACCTCACTCAAGGCTAGGGAGATAATGAGAAATTACTTACTTTCCTTTCTCTAAATGTTAACAAGTCTAGAGAAAAGCAAGTTGGAGAGAAACAGGTTCACAAGCCTGCACCTGCCCCTCCTCCTGCCCCCCAGGAGTCTCCAAGCTCCGAAGCCCAGATGAAGAGAGGAGGGCAAATCAGCTCCCCAACTCTCTTGGCCTGTTGGGGCAAGAGGCTTTAGAAGGGAGGCAGATGGTACCTGTAGCTACAAGTCAGCACTGCAGCCCATTTCAAAGCTCGAAAGTCAGAGAAAGTCAGAGGGGAAATGATCAACGGGTTTCCCAGTAGATCCAGGAAAGCAGAATTAGATAGATGGCTGGGGGGAAGGGGGAAGGCCAGGGGAGGAGGGAGGAAAGAGGAGGGGGCTAAGGGAAGGGAGGAGACTCTTTCAATTTGCATCTATCAGTACAAGGGAACTCCAACCAACCAATGGGAGGGTCCTGGCTAAAACACACTTGGAGAACTTCCCCCATCAAGGACTCTCTGCTCTGGCTCAAGGACCCCTGCCACTCCCTTTTCAGGCGTAGGCTGATTCTGGCTCTCTACCACCGCCCACCCCCACCTCCCTTACGAAACTCCCTTCCCCCACCCTTCCCCTCACCCTCCTCCAGAGCCAGGTCCACTTTTCGTGAAGCCCCAGTGAATCTAGTCCTGTGCTAGAGACAGTTCGGAAGAGAAACTGAAAGAAGTCACAGTCCTTGCGCTCCAGAAGCCCACAAAGCTCCCATTTGTGCAGAGGCCCATAGCCTTTTCCAGTTTCCAAGAGCTTAACATAGTTCGGAATTAGAGGAACTGGGTTGAGTCTACACCAGCTGTGTAACTCTAGGCGAGTCACCTCTCTCCCGAGCCCCAGGAGCACTTGACTAGATGACATCTAGGATTGTTTGGAGTTCTAAGGCTTTGGTCTGAGTCTTAACGTGTTAGACAGGGCCCTAGACCTCTCCCCCTCCGGTGTCTACGGTTCACATCATTTGCTTGGAACCAAGCTAATGATTCCTGGAGACCGGGAGTTCTGTGTACCTTGGGGCTGTGATCTCATTGAAGGCAGGGGCTTTTTCTTTTCTTTTCTAACCCCTACTTTCTGTCTTAGTAACAACTCAAAAACAGAAGGGCAAGAGAGAGGCAAAATGGGATTAAGTGACTTGCCCAAGGTCACCCTGCTAAGGAAGTGTGGAAGACCAAATTTGAACCCAGGTCTTCCTGGCTGGTGCCCTCTCCACTGTGCTACCTAGCTGTCCCAAACAAGAGCTTTTTCTAAGCCTTCCGTGATCTTCATTCTCTCCCCAAACAAAAGAAACCAAGAGGTCATTTGCCTTTCTCTGAAACCTCACAAAACTCTTCACCTCTCTTGTGGCCCTTATAATCTACCTCCTATAATTCTTATTTACATGCTTGTTTCACTACTCCTACTAAACTATCAGCTCTAAGAGCAATTAAGGGTCCTCATACACAGTAGGAGTTAGAGAAATGTTTTGTTAAATTATACTCCTTTGAAATTCCCCAAGTGCCAAATACAGTGCCTAGGATAGTTCTAAATACTGGCTGCTCACAGACTGACATCAGTAACTTCTGCAGGAGCTCCAAAGCCACTCTCGTTTTGATGACTACTTTCTATTCGGAGTACTAGTGCCAGTCCCAAGATTGTGTTTCAAGGTTCCTCCTCGCACTAGCTTCCTATTCTAAGGGTCCTTACTGGCTTTGACATTGTATTCTCTGATAAAAGGGTACATCACTGGTCTCAGATCAGTATTGTTCTAAGTTACAGGCCCTTGTCTATTCTTGTTCAGATGAAGCTGCCCCACTTGGTAAGTACTAAACCAGACTGACCCACTAGCAGAGCTTTCACTGACTAATATTTTCAGGGTCCTCAGATAGTGGCACTGGAGAATTAAATATAATAAAAGGGAGAAGCCAATAAACAACCAGACTATCCAGTGCGTGGTTGTTCCCCCAGATGGATGGTAGGGGAGTGACAGTAGCCAATCACAAAGAGAGCTAGGGAGACAGAAAGGTGCAGCCTGTCACTGGTGATATTTGAGTTTGGGGAATGTTCAGCCATTGGTGCTGTTTATTATTTAACACATGCTTGGGGAGTATTAAATCAGACACCGGCTCAGGCTCTCTAACTATTAAATGCACTGTCCTGTCTCTCTCTGGCTGTGACCTGCACCTGACACTCAAATAAAATACCCTTGATCACGCCCGGAACCAACCTGGCTACACAGCCAAGGGAGGTGCTGATGCTTGTTACAGTGGGTGAGGGGAGGCAGGGGGCAGGGACTGTGACTTTATCCTTTCTGTAGTTGAGCCTTGAACTGAGCCAAAAAGCCTTTTGTTATTTCAACTTGGAGGGTAGGGGGAAGAAGAGAGGAAGCAACACAGAAGTTCAAACTAGAAAACAGCGCTAGTGTCACCATTCCAGCTTTGAGGCTTTATTTCCCCATCTGTAAAATGGAGACAACAATTCCTTCCCTGCCAAACTCAAGGAATTGTTGAAAAGATTAAAGAGAGAATAAGTGTATTTTATTATAATTTTTATAAAGGGCCATACAAAGCTCAGAATTATCATTATCTTTATTTTAGCTATGGTTGATTTGGGGATCTTAAGCACAGCAGAAATTCTGGGCCAAGAAAACAACCTTGTCTTCCAGTGGGAAACAAGCTGATATAACTAAGGGCTAATGCCAGTTCACCCAGACTCATCTAGCCTCATCTCTTCAGTATGGAAGTAGCTTGCTCCAGCTAGAAAAGCCCTGGGCTGGGAGTATGGGCTTGGCTCCTTATTTACTGTGTGACTTTGAACTTTTATCTCTCTACACCTCATTTTCCTCATCTGAAAAATGGGTAAAAGTCTTCTCTGTCATAGGGCTGTTTATGAGAATCAAATAAGAAAGTGGAGGTGCAAGTACTTTGAAACATACATAGCATCCTATTACTACATAGCATTATTACCAACATGCTCTCTGGCAGGATACCAGGCCCCAGAGGTCTACCCAGAGGGTCTACACCTGGGGCTGCCATTACATAGTAGAAGTAAAGAACAACTTGAATGTAATGGGCAGGCATTAACATGCTTGTTGAACTGAATGGACAGGAGACTTGGATTTGAGCCCCACCTCTGTGACTTACTAGCTTTGTGAACTTGAATAAGTTATCCCCACTCTCCAGATCACTAGAGGTGCCTCTACTTCCTCATTTGAAAAATGGGAATAATAATCTCCTTGCTTTGCCTACTTTATAAGCCAATATGAAGATTAACTGAGAAAACAGTAACTATTTTGTTGACATTAAACCACTACAAAAGCATGAACTTTTATTATTCATCTTCTTAATATTACAAGAGAAGCTAATGACTCTCCCCAAGGTCTCAGTTTCCCCACCTTGAGTATTGCCACAAGTTTGCTGCGAACAAGCATCTTTTTTGCTTCCCCAGAAGCACAGCTACTGGACTCTATCCAGCCTTAACTCCAGGCACAGGCAACCAACAGTCTACCTCAGTGCTAAATCACCAACATGCTGGCCAATCAGAACTGAATAATGAATACCCCCCAAAACAACCCACGAATTAAATTTCCACTGTCCCTATTGACTCTTCTCCCTTTCGTTAAGCATTCGGAGCTGCAGGCCTCATTTATCCATCATCTAATTCACAGGTATTTCTTCCCCTAGGCTCCTACCACCACAGAGATGGCTTGAAGTAAACACAAAACCAAGCCAAATAAGCAAAACCCCCAAGTTGATTTGAGAAGAGTCAGACTTCTAGTTCCATTCTATCTTTGACCCCAGTTCTACTCTACTGTACTCATGGAATCGCAAAATTTCCAAGTTGGAAGGAATTTCAAGGGTTATTCTATCCAATAACAACTTGAACAGGAATCTATCCATCTCTAAAATGACAGGAACCCATTCCACTTTTAATGATGTCAAACCAGAGGTTTATAACTTTGTTAAAAAGTCTTTCCCCATATATCAAGGTGAAATTGACCTCTCTATAACTCCTAAATATTGGTCCCAGTTCTACCCTGTGGTAGTAAGTTCTATTATCTTCTCCACTTTGGGGCTGGGGTCTCTTGAAGTGTCTCTCCTTTGAAGAAATCTTAACAATGACAAGAGCAGGGCACAGGACTTCCCTGACAGTCTAGGTCCAGAGTGGTATATGGGGGTAAACCATTCTAAGCCAACCTCTTCCAATCATCCTGTTTGCCAAAAGGAAGTGAATGGATGGGTCCCAGAGGGAGGGCCCCCTGGAGTGGGTGTGGTTCCCTAGGTGGGATCCACCCAGGCTCTGCTGAGGAGAAGGGGGTAGGGAGGGGAGAGTGAACAGAGGAAGCCTGACAAGCACTTTAAGACTATTCTGTTTTCTGTACTGCTGTGGATATAGAGCACCCTGTAAGCTGCCAACAGAGAAAGTTTAAAAAATAAAACAAATAAACAAAATAACTCCCTGTTTAGTAGAAGGGGAGGTCAAACTCCATTATGGATGCCACCAAGGGGCAACCTCTATACCACTCCCCTCCCTTTCACCCTCGGCTCTCTTCCTGCCACTCCCTTCTCCTTAGTTCTACCAGGAGCTTCAGCTCAGCAAACCCCTGGTTTAACATCAAAATTTTACAACTACAGTGATGTTGGTGAAGTGGAAAGAACATGAAGTGAGTAGTGGTTCAAAGTTCTAAGTAGTTCTACCACTACCTACCTATGTGACCAACAATGAAAACATAACTTCTCTGGGCCTCAGTTTTTTCATCTGTAAAATGGGGAAGGGGAAGGAGGCCAAAATGACCTCTAAAATTTATAGCTTCCAAGTCTTACAACCTAGAACTTCATGGGAAAGGTCATGAAAAAAGCACAACATTCACATTTCATTATACTAACTGGTGAATTCCAGTAACCTGACTGAGGGAAATAAAAAGTTTGGGTACTGATAAAGCAGAGGACCTAGAATTCCTCACCAGAGTGGTTCAAACCCACTTTGGCTGCAGAACATGGTATTTCCCAAGCCTGAGAAAGGAGCTGCTCCTGTCCTTTCTCTATAAACTTATCCTACTAGCACTGGGTTGGAGGGATGAATGCAAGCTCTATAAGAAGGTTCTTTAGTCAAGGGTCTGTCTGACAACTTTCAGAAACATCTAATGGGTTCTGCAGGACTCCCTATGATGGAGGGAGAGGGAGATTGCCAAGCTCCAACTCCCTCACTCTTTTTTTTTTTAATTTTTTTAAACCCTTACCTTCCATCTTGGAATCAATACTGTGTATTGGCTCCAAGGCAGAAGATCGGTAAGGGCTAAGCAATGGGGGTCAAGTGACTTGCCCAGGGTCACACAGCTAGGAAGTGTCTGAGGCCAGATTTGAACCTAGGACCTCCCATCTCTAGGCCTGACTCTCAATCTACTGAGTCATCCAGCTGCCCCCTTCCCCTCACTCTTGAGTCACTAGGGGCTCAAGGTTCCCACAGTGTAATAGTGTCATGGCATAAAGTCAACAGGATAGAATCAAGGCCACAGCTTTGGTAGGCCAAGGGAAACTGGGGAGGAGGAACCAGGGTCTCCAGAAGCCAAGAATGGAAAAGTAAGAGGTTGCTACCAAATGGATCAGTCTTTGAAGTTGGAAGGAGTTAAAAGCCAAGGCATAATTGGGGGGAGAGGGGGAAAAGGAGAGGGGGAAGGAGTAGAGAACCTCAGAGATTGAGAGGGGGGAAAGGAGGGAGGAAGAAGGTTTGGGAAAGGTAGTAGTAAGTACCTCCACTAGGGTCATGGTATGGAATGCCAGATGTCAAAGATGTAAGGGCCCACAGAACACAGAACACAGGAGCAAGAGTTGGTGCTGGAAGGGCCCACAGAACACAGAACCCAGGGGCAAGGAAGGGTTGGTGCTGGAAAGGGCCCGCGGAACACAGAACAAGCCATAAACACTGACTACAGGAACTGGAAGAGATCTTGGAGTTCATCTATCTAGTCCAGCCCCCTAAAATGACAGAGGGGAAAACTGAGGTTCAAGAAAGATTGTCCAGGAGGCCACAGATGGGCTACCAGGGCTGATTCGAAGGTTAAAAGCCAGGCGCGAGCCGGAGCCTGACGATCCCAGCTGGGCCTACGTGCCCCGACAAGGCCAGGGCGTCCCGGAGGGGACTAGTCTGGCCCCAGGCCCTGGCCCCGTCCCCACCCCCACGCAGCAGGCCTGAGCTCGAACCTCTAGGGCCGCGCGGATAGTCCCCCTTTTACAGGGAGCCCTGGCCCAGGGGCTGCCGGGCAGGGAGTGGCCTCCCCGTCAGCCGGCCTCGGGCCGGGGCCTCCGCCCTGGGGACCCCACCCCTGGCGTCCCCTCCCGCCCCTTCCCCGCGGAGGGGGGGCGCCCGAGGAGGGGAGGCGCGGGGGGCTCCTACCTCCTTCCCCGGCGGTGGTGGTGGCGGTGGCGGCGGCAGCTCGGCTCGGGCCCGCTCGGGGAGACAGCGGCTGAAGACGGGGCCGGGGCCGGGGCCGAAGCCGGGCTGGGGCTGGCCCCGACCCCCCGCCCCCCGCTGCCGCCGCCGCCGGTGGCCAATCCCCGCCCAAGCTGAGGGGAGGGCGATGCAAATGAGCCCGGATCTGGGTCCGCCCCCCCGCCCCGTGCCCCGCGCCCCGCGCCAGGCCGTGAAGCCCCGGCCTCGCGTGAGAGGCGTGACCCGGGGGGCCCCAAGGACCTCCCCGGGGAGCGACGGGGGACTGCCCCCCTCCCCCCGGGGCTGGGGAGGAGTTGGGGGGGCGACTGAGGACGGTTACACAACCAGAAGGGGGGGCTGGCAGGGAGGGGCCCCGGGGGAGGGGGCAAAGGGGAGGGGGCCGGCCTGCGGCCGCACAGCCGGAAGTCAGGGACCGCCACCGGCCTCTGGCGAGAGGAACTCGGCCTGCGAGCTCCACCCCCCTCCCTTTCCCTTTCCCTTCCCCTTCCCCTTCTTCCTCTCTCCCTGGGACTTGTGACCCGCCGCTTTCCCCGCCCCTCAAGCCTGTCATTGGTCTGCTGGCGAGTCCAGCCTTATGCACCCATTGGTCGGCTTGTCCGCCGCTCACCGCCCCTCCTCCGCACCGCCCCTTCCCCCGAGCCCCGGTTGGCCTGGGCTTCGGACGCCCCTGCGGGGTACACTGGGACTGGTAGTCTGAACAACCCTTTCCACCTGCTGGCGGGAGGAGGCGGAAGAACTACAACACCCAGAGACCCCCCCGGCTCCAATCACCCACCCCCCAACACTCCACCTCCCTCCCTTCTTTGCAAAGCCCCCCTCCCTGTTTTTCTGCCCCCCCTTCCCCCCCCTCGGCCCCCACGAAGCTTCAGTCCAGCCAACTACAACGTATGCACGCAGCACAGAATAAGCATTTGAGGGGCTCCTGCAAGCCACCCCCACTTCCCCTCTAAAAAATGTACCAGTTGCAAACTTAACCCGCACCCCCCTACTAACACTACCACCTCGATGCAAACATCCCTGTCCCTCGCGGGCAACAGCCTCCAAAATGCAGCGAGCGACTCTCCTAAGGAGGGGGCAGAGGAAGGAGCCGGGGTCCTAGCGACACCCCTCCCCCCCAAGCCTTCAACTCTCCTAGCTCCCTGACTTTAGAGCAGCAACCCCCCCCTCCACCAGCCGCGCAGCTGCTTATCCCCCTTCCTTTCCTCCAATAAAACCTTGAGATCAAACTTACGGCTACCCCCCCATCTCCGGGCAAAGACTTTGCTGCTCCCCTTCCCCCAGCGCGCGGAGGGAGGGAAGAGGGGGGAGGGCATGGAGAAGTGGGGGCGATGCACCCCCCTCCCCTTCCTCTATGATCGCAGCTAGCCCCCAGCTCTTACCTCGCCGGTCCCGGGAGGAGGAGGACAGGAGAAGCAGGAGGAGAGCGGGGGTCCGGCGGGGGAGGGGGCCAGGGAGGGGGAAGGGGCGGCCCTGGCTGCCTCCCCCCGGTCAGTGGGTGCCGGGCCGGGCCGTGCCGTCCCTCGCTGCGCCCGCGCCCTCCCGCTCTCCTTCTCGCGCTCCGGCGGCGCCGCGGCCCCTACTGTAACTGTACGGGGTGTGCGGAGCCCCGTATGATGCTCTCCGCTCCCTTCCTGGTTTCTCCGAGGGCAGAGGGGTCCTCCCTTCTCTTAAAGGTGCCGCAGCTCCACTCCCGGCCCCCGCGCCTCCCCCCCCTCTATGCCCCCCCCCCAGGCGGGGAGGCTGGAACTGGCTCTGCAGGTCCCTAGCCAAGGGCAGGACACCCCCCTCCTGCCACGTCTTAGCCCTCCCGCTTGGCGCCCGGTGGGGCTCCTGGTGCAGTGAGAACCGGGAAGGGACGGGGGAAAAAACCCAGAGGTGGGGGGAGTATGGGTTCTGCCCCCTCCCCACTCCCTCTTGTACCCCTCCTCCTCCCCTCCCCGGCCGCCTCCTCCTCCCTGACCTCCGGCTTCCCTCCATGGCTCAGTTCCATGTTGCCATCTTATCTGCCCCCAGAGCGCGCGCGGGGGGGGGGGGGGGGGGGGGAGGGGGGCAGATCTGGCTTCAGGGGAGGGGAAGGAGAGGGGGGGGCGCTCCGGGCCCTGCAGATAAACAGGCTGTGCAGAAATGGCACGGAGTTAGCGCGTCTCGGCCCCGGGTCCCTTCCAGCCCCCATCCCAACCTTGACATCTAAGAGGAGGGGGGGAGGGGTGCAGGCGGGGACTTCGACCCCCCTTCCCACCCCCAAACTGGTCTCCAGCGATTATATAAATTATTTCCCACCTTTGCCTAGTCGGGAGTGGGGAGGGCAGAGGAGGGGGATGCGGCGGGCGGGCCTCGTGGCTTTCCCTTTTAAAAGTTTCCCCCACCCGACTGAACCACTGGTGGGTGGGGTGGGGGAGAAGGGGAGGGCCTTTTGAGGCCCCCGGTGCCCTGGGACAGAAACCAAGAACCTCAATGTTTCTGCTCACCCAAAGACTCAGCAGTTTATCGACTCTACAATATGTCAGAGCTGGAAGAGCCCTCAGTTAGGGAGCTGTCCTTATCCAAACCCCTAACTTTACCGATAGAGAAACTGAGGGGCAAAGGGATGACGTTAATTTATCGAAGGTCACAGGGAATCGATGGCAGCGGCAGAATTCGAACGCAAACCTCTTCTGGGATGTAGTGGAAAGATACTAGATTTGTAGGAAGAGCTCTTGGAATAGATGATCTTCAAACTTCCTTAGAGTTCCTAAACTGAATTCTAGTTTTGTTTCGGGCTACCTGTGTGACCTTGGGCAAGTCACTTACTGCACTCTGGCCTCAAATTTCCTCCTTTGTACATTGAGGGGGTTGGAGAAGAGGATCTCCGGAGCTCCTTCCAGCCCCCAGTCCTATGACCCTGACTCCCACTTCTGTGACATTTGGTATCTTTTATTACAGGTGATTTCACCTGCTTTCTCCCAAGTGGTCAGGGAAATTGAAGCAGGAGGCAGAAGCCCTCACCTGACAACTTGAGCTTTCTTTTCCTCCCTATCCTCCCTTGAAAAAAAAAAAAAGCTCATCCTATAAACTCCCTTGTGCTAGAAAGCCCAGGAAACCCTAAAATGACTGAATTTTTGAAGGGGAAAGGAGGGGAAAAAAGCAAGAGGTACTTTGGGATCCTCGGGAAAAGGAGGACTGAGCTCCCTGGAAGAAGGCAGAGGGTAAAGGGGAGAGTGAGGCATGAGAAAAGGGAGTATCTTTCCTAGCCTTCACCAAGCCCCCTTCCCCTTTCTGGGACTCAGTTTCCTCATCTGTAAAATACCCTAAAACCTCCTAGGTTGGTCTAAATGTCCATTATTCAGCCTTCAAATTGAAGCTAACATGGAAAGACAGCATGAGTTAGTAGACAGGCAGATGTCCTTGGAGCCAGGAAAACATGGATGCAAATCCCATTTCTGACCCATGGTTGCTGAGTGACCCTGGGCAAGTCACCTCAGCCTTCAGGGATCTGTGGAAGCAATTCTAAAAGACTAGAAACAACAGAGAAGTTGCAGCCCTGCATTGGCAGCCAATTTTCTCAGCCAAGAGTTTTATATAAAGGAAATATCCAGTCCTTAATAATAATAATAATAATAATAATAATAAATACATTCCCACATTGCTTTTAAGTTTACAAAACCTTTCCTCCCCCACTGGAGATAAGCTGAGCAGGTAGTGTCATCCCCCTTTTACAGATGAGGAAAATGAGGCTCAGGGAGTCAAAATGGTTTGACCTCCATCCTACAGCTAGAAATAGATTTGAACTCAGATCTCCAGAATCCAGTCTCTCCCTAGAAAAATATAATAACAATAACTGGAATTTGTCAAATTCTTTAAGGTTCTTAAAGCCCTACTTCCTAGAGTGCCTCATTGAATCCTCCCAATAACCCTAAGAGGAAAGTGCTGTTATTATTCCCATTTTACAGAAGAGGAAACTGAGGCTGGGCATAGTAGAGTGAAGAGGAGAGGAGAATCACGGAGACAAGGTTTAGTAGAATAAATGTTTAGGGCATCTTTCCAGCCAAACAAAGCACTTGGAGTCTCTTCACTTGACTTGACTCGTTTATACCCACACTAGACCTGGGGCAGAAGAAAAGAAATCATTCCTTGCATTTCTGTGGGTGGAGAAAATGAAAACAAAAAAACAGGTCCAGAGAAAGAGATGTAAATTGCTCCTAAGCGATACCCCCCTAAGATGGCCAGCGCTGGGGAGAAATCAGCATCCCTGGTACTCTAATCCCTAGGCTCATGCTCTTATTCTGAGCTATACTTAGAAAGCTGAGGAGCAGAGTTCAGCAAAGGCTCTCTTCCCTGGCTTGGAGAGAGCTCCTCAGTGCAAGGTGGCACCCCCAGGGACCACTGCCATCCTGTGGGGAGCCACCACCCATTATTGACTGAGCTCAGGTCTCTGCTGTGAAAACCCATTTGGGTAGAAGTGCAAACATATTTTCCTCTAGAAACTGTGCTGATTAGGACATTATTTCTTTAAAAAAAAAATCAGCCTTCGGAATAAAAGCCAAAGGGAAGAATAGGTGAATTGTACAATCAATCAATAAATATTGATCAATTGCCTGCTACATGCCAGGCTTTATACAAAGAGACAAAAAGACGGTTCCTGCCCTCAAGGAGTTTACAATCTAATGGGAAGCTTGCAATTTCTTTAGGTGGGCAATAACCAAAATTATCTTTGGCATATCATGTCTATTTCTATCTGCCCTGAGAAGTGCCCATGTTGGCTGTGCCTTTTCAATGAATAAACACAGGCAAGCCCCATTCCATGTCTCAGTTTGCCCTTCTGTAGCTTCAAGGTGACAGAGAAAGGCTGGGACAAACAACCTTGAGAGGATAGGGACAGGAGGCAAATATTTCTTTAAGATGTAAATAAATAGGGGGCAGCTGGGTAGCTCAGTTGAAGAGCCAGGCCTAGAGATGGGAGGTCCTAGATTCAAATTTGGCCTCAGACATTTCAGCTGTGTGACCCTGGGCAAGTCACTTAACCCCCATTGCCTGGCCCTTCCCACTCTTCTGCCTTGGAACCAACACATAGTATTGATTCCAAGACGGAAGCTTAGGGTTTAAAAAAAAATAAAAAGTAAATAAATAAATTTAAAAATATAAAATAAATAATAAATTAAAAAGATAAATAAATGAAACTGGATTACCATCAACATTGCTTTGCACAGAACAGGAGCTCCAAAACAATCAGTTTACCATTGTCTGTAGCCAAAGGGTGAACTGTCAGGCCAACTTGACCCTGCCAACCACTCACCTCCCCACTCCTGGCCCCAACATATTTTCCTTTCCAGCTCAGGGAAAGGGGATTCATTTTGAAGAGGAGGCAAAAGCAAATACAATTAGAGAACTCAATCTGTGTCCAAGCAAAATAATCATCACAAACTGCCTTCCAAAATTAAGTCTACACGAATGAGATTTTTGATCTTCTGAAATTTTGGAATGTCCATGCTTCAGTTTCCCTTCTACCAACATGGCGGCAGGGCCATTGCCAACACATTCTAAAGGGAGTCGATGGCCTAAGAGTTACTTGTCATAACAAAACCTGCCTTCAGCCTGGTGGTGAGTCCTCTATATATCTGTCATCTGTCTGGGAAATTTTGATGTCAGCAAAAAATTAGAATGTAATTGGCTACGGTCTTGCTCACTAGACTATGGGACAGCCAACCTCATTTCAGGAGTGCCAGAAGACTGAGGCACAGGCACATCTTTCAAACATTCAAAATTCTGCAGGGAAAAAAAAGTGGATTCAGGAAACAACAGACTGGCAACCTTCGTGTTGATACCTGCCAAACTCCACAACGTGTTATTCACCAGGTGGCTGGCAATCGTGGAGCGATCACCAGGAACTAGCAAGGGTTCCTTAAGAAAAATAAAAACTGGGGGCAGCAGCTAGGTGGATTGAGATCCAGGATCGGGAGGTCCTGGGTTCAAATTTGATAATTGTGGGATCCTGAGCAAGTCCTGTGACCCTGATTACGTAGCCTTACTACGCTTCAGCCTTGGAGCCAATACACAATATTGATTCTAAGATGGAAGGTAAGTTAAAAAAAAAAAAGAACCATAACTTTTCTATAGCCCCTTCTGAGTGCCAGGCACTGTTCTAAACACAGTGATCATGGAAATAGGGTTTGAGTGGTTTGAGTGATAACACATGTATAACCCAGAGGAATTGCTTGTCAGCTTCGGAAGGGGGGCTGGAAGAGGGGAGGGAGACAACAAGAATCATGCAACCATGGGGGGAAATTTTTAAATTAAAAAAAAAACAAAACAGTGCTTTTCAAACCTTGATTTTTTCACAACAACCCTGGGTGGCAGGTGCAAAAATCCCCATTTTGCAGTTGGAGAAACTGAGGTAAATGGGGGTTAAGTGACTAGCCCAGGGTCATAAAGCTGATAAGTATTTGAAGCTGGATCTGAATTCAGATCTTCCCACATTCAGAATGAATCATGCCACAACAACCTCACTTACTTTCTTTGGATAGAATTACCAGACTATATTAGAAAATCAAGGCAGGGCAGCATTTCTCGATTTTAGCAAAGCATTTAACAGGAAAGGATCATAAGATCATAGAACTAGAAAAGAACGTAAATGTTATCTGGTCCAACATCCTCAATTTACATATGAGGAAACTGAGGCCAGAAAGACTTTTTAAAATTATCTGTTTTAGGAGGCAGCTGGGTGGCTCCGTGGATTGAGAGCCAGGCCCAGAGAGAGAAGATCCTGGGTTCAAATCTGACCTCAGATACTGCCTAGCTGTGTGACCCTGGGCAAGTCACTTAACCCCCATTACCTAGCCCTTATCACTCTTCTGCCTTGGAACCAATATTTAGTATTGACTCTAAGACAGAAGGGAAGGGTTTGAAACAAATAACCCCCCCAAAATATCTCCAAAGGTTAGGGCCTGTGTCAGTGGAGGAAAAGCTCCTGTGCCCCCGACAAAAAGAACCCAAAGAACCTTGAAGTGCTGGTGCAAGATGCACACAACATGATTATCCAGTTTTCACACAGCAAAAAAGCCTGGAGGGATCCCTCACTGCGTCGGTTAGCAAAGTGCAGCTATGGGCAGGCTGACAAGAGGCTGACACCAAACCACTGAAATTTAACAGAGATCAATGCTAAGTCCTCTCTTTAGGTCTTTTTTTTTTTAATCAATTACACAAGTAATTGATGGAGACAACCTGGCTTGATCACGGGTTCCCTTGAAGAGTACCTGGGGGCTTTCCTAGACGGCAAGTTCGATAAGATAGGGCAGCCAGGAAGACCCTTCTGCCAGACTGCAGGCAGTCGGGGAAGGACTGGACCTGCCAAAGCTCGGGGGAAACCGGAAGGCAGTGGGGATGCTGAGCCTGGGGAAGAGTAGCCTTCCAGGGGGAGAATTCTTGTCTTCAAACCGCTTTAGGGTTGTTCTATGGAAAAGAGATTAGACTCGTCCTGCTTAGCTCCAGAGAACAGAAGAACTAGGACCCGTGAGGGGAAGTTGCAAGGGGCAGGGCGGTGAGGTGGCTCAGTGGATAGAGAGTTAGGACTAAGAGACAGAAAGTCCTGGGTTCAAATGTGACCTCAGGTACTTTCCAGCTGTATGAGTCATTTAACCCAAGTGACCTAGCCCTAACTGCTCTTCTGCCTTGGAACCAACATACAATATTGATTTCAAAAGATGGAAAGTGAGAATTTAAAAAAAAAAAAGGAGATTAAAAAGGGGTAGCTGGGTGGCTCTGTGGATAGAAAACCAGGTTGAAGAGAATGGGAGTCCCAAGCTTCAAATCTGGCCTTCAGATACTTCCTAGCTATGTGACCCTGGGCAGGTCACTTAACTTTTGCCTAGCCCTTACAGTTCTTCTGCTTTAGAACCAATATGCAGTATTGAGTCCAAGATGGAAGATAAGGGTTTTCTTCTGTTTTATTTTTTAATAGGAAATTACAAAGGGGCAGCTAGGTAGATTAAGAGCCAGACACTTCCTAGCTGTGTGATCCTGGGCAAGTCACTTAACCCCCATTACCCAGCTTTTACCACTCTTCTGCTTTGGAACTAATGCACAGGTTTGATTCTAAGATGGAAGGTATGGGTTTAAAAAAAAGGAACTTATAAAAGGGCAGCTTTTGGTTTATTTATTATTTTATTATTTATTTATGTTATGTTATGCTATGCTATGTTATATTATATTGTTATATCATATGATGTTATGTTATATTATATTATGTTATGCTATATTATATTATGTTATGTTATACTATATTATATTTTGACATGTTATGTTATATTATGTTATATTATATTACATTATATTATATTCTGTTATGTTATATTCTGTTATATTATTATATTATAATACTATATTGTATTACATTTTATTATAGTATAGTATAATATTGTATTGTATTATTATATTATATTACATTATATTATATTATAGTATAATATTGTATTGTATTATTATATTACATTACATTATACTATATTATACTATATGATATGATATGATATGATATGATATGATATGATATGATATGATATGATGTTGGTAGTCTCTCGAACCAAGGATGACGATTGTCTTTGTGCGTTTCTGTGCACAAAGACACTTGTGCATGAAGGAGATTTAAGTGGAAAAGTCAATGCACAGAGACAGTCCCACTCTCTCGGTGTTGGAAGCCTGGGTCCAGCGGCACGAAAAATTGTTACACCTGGAGACTTCCTCAGCTGCACTGGATGGCTCTGTTGTCCTTTGTGCTCCAACACGCCCTGAGCACTCCATAGTGCTTTGCTGCATCTCCATCTCAGCCGTTGAACCTTCTTGTTGGTTTCTTCTGCCTGTTCCACCGAAGCAGTCTTCACATGCTGGGTGAGCAAAGCCCTAGTTCGCCAGGGGTCGACAACCTGATGGCTACCCTCACGAGGTTTAGCCGACCTGTCGAAGCCGTTGCCCGGGGTGTGACTGCTGCCACATGCTAGCAGCTACTGGGAGCCACAAGTGAGAGCTGGGTGTCAGGTGAGGGTCAGAGGCTGGAGAGCTGCCCTAGGAGGGCACGACAAGCCCTCCATACCAGAGATACTACTCCTCCCTGAGCACCCCATATACCCCATTATTATAATAATATAATATAATATAATGTAATATAATGTAATGTAATGTAATGTAATGTAATATAATAATAATATAATATAAAATATATAATATATAATAATAATATTACATTACATTACATTACATTACATTACATTATATTATATTACATTACATTATATTATATTATATTATATTATATTATATTATATTATATTATATTATATTATATTATATTATATTATATTATATTATATTATATTATATTATATTATATTATATTATATTATATTATATTATATTATATTATCTATGAAGGACCTTACTGGACTTTGCTGGATTCCTTGCCATCAGAAGTGGTCAAGCTAAAGCTTACTGACCATCACCATTGGGAAAATCACAGAAGGGGCAGCCAGGTAGCTGGGTGGAGAGAGGAAGGAGGTTAGATGAGGTCTAAGGTCTCACCTGGAAGAATCTTTGATTCTGGGACTAGGACCGAAGGCTTGCTCGAAAGGTCCGGCGGTCTAGTTGGAGAGATGGGACAAATACACTCACGGGTCACGTTAAGATCGTGCCAAGTGACCAGGGAAGAGAGAGCCAGACCATGGCATCTCTCCTCTCCAGCAAGGGCTCTTCACTCCGTGTCTACCAGCTTGTTTATTTTTCTTAATATTTTGACAGCGGCACTCCAATATAACCCGTCCCTTGTCAATCTGTGTATTTTCTCAGAAGGGCTCCATAGTCTTCACTAGGCCATGCCAAAGGGTTCCATGGCACAAAAACGATTGAGCATCCTTTGCTCAGGGGGCTGTCATGGACAGCAGCCGATATCCACTGACCAGTGACCCAGAGGTTTGCCCCTCTGGATAAAGAGCCCGCTGGTTGCCTCTCCCTCCGTCTAGGATGTGGGCTGGGAGCTGCTTCTCCAGCCAGGAGCCTCTTCGCTGGGTGCGCTTCGGCACCCACTTCCTAAGCATCCTGTACGGGTGGCGAATTCCCCACAATGTGCAATCTTTCAGCATAGCTCAATGGAACGTCATGCAACAGAGCCCTGGGCCAATCCAGAGTCCCTGCAAATTATACTCTAGTAGTTATCCCTTTGCTAAAAGCAGTGACAAATTCCTGCTATTTAAGTTAGTACCAACATAGTGGGATGTTTTCAGTGTGCGCTTTGTTGCCCTTTAAAGTTGTCTTCATGTACATAGTTGGAGTAACTGTGCATATTGTTCTCTTTGCTCCGCTTTGTTCGTCATTGCATTCCAGGCATGGGGGAGGGCTTGTCTGAAAGCACAGAGGCAGGAAGGAGATGGGGAGCAGCGACTAGTCTACTGTGTCTGGAATGTAGAGTGCATGAAAGAAAATGATATGAAATAAGGTTGAGAAAGTCAGTTGGAAGCAAATTGTGGTGGGAGCCAAATTCCAGGTTTAAGGAGGTTATAGTTGGGTCGATGACCAGGCCTCAGACACTTCCCAAATGTGTGACCCTGGGCAAGTCACTTAACCCTGTTTGCCTCAGTTTCCTCATCAGTAAAATGAGCTGGAGAAAAAAATGGCAAGCCACTCTAGTATCTTTGCCAAGAAAACCCCACATGGGATCATGAAGAGTGGGACATGGCCAAAACAACTGAACAACAACAAGAAGAGGATGACCTGATAGAAATGCAAAAGGGGGAAGAGAAGGGGAATTAGGTGATATTTTAAAATTTCATTGTCATTCAGAATTAAACTTTATAAAATGCTTTCTTAATTATTTATTAAGAGAAAGGCTAGAGAACGTTGGAAAGAGTCCTAGGATTAAAGTCCAAAGACCTGAGTTCTAACTCTGCTTCTCTCACTTATTAGTAGGGTGACTGGTTTTGTTTTTTAAACCCTTACCTTTCATCTTAGAATCAATACTGTGTATCAGTTCTAAGACAGAAGAGAGGTAAGGGCTAGGCAATGGGGGCTAAGTGATTTGCCCAGGCCACACAGTTAGGAAGTATATGATGCAAGATTTGAACCCAGGACCTCCTATTTCTAGGCCTGGCTCTCTACCCACTGAGTCACCCTGATGCCCCATTGGTGGAGGTCTTGAATTTTAGCCTAAAGAGACAATGCTTTTCTTTTCTTTTTTAAACCCTTACCTTCCATCTTAAAATCAACACTATATATTGGTTCCAAGGCAGAAGGCTAGACAATGTGGGTGGTGAAGTGACTTGACCAGGGTCACACAGCTGGGAAGTATCTGAGGTCAGATTTGAACCTGGGACCTTCCATCTCTAGGTCTGGCTCTCAATCCACTGAGCCACCCAGCAGGGTAACTTTGGAAAAGAGCCCTTGAACTCTTCACTAGCAGCATCTTTAGACTTAATCTCTGCCTCTATCTGTCATCTATATGATGTTGGACAAGTAAATAAACCTTTCTAGGCTTTATTTTACTTATCTGGGAAGGAGGCTGGCAAATGAGATAACCTCTAAGGTGTCTCCTTCACAATATATAATCCTATACCCAGATTTTCCCTTTTTTTTATTTTTCATATTCATTATTCCTTAGATTAATATAAAAATGTTCCATTAAATTCACATGGTTTGTTCTGTCCTCCAATCAATGTCCTAACAATCCTTAAAGACTTACAATGGGGGAGCAGCTGGATGGCTCAGTGGATTGAGAGTCAGGCCTACAGATGGGAGGTCCTCCGTTCAAATCTGGCCTCAGACACTTCCTAGCTGTGTGACCCTGGGCAAGTCCCTTAACCCTCATTGCCTAGCCCTTACCACTCTTCTGCCTTGGAACCAACACACAGTATTGATTCTAAGATGGAAAAGTGAGGATTATTAATTTAAAAAAAACTTACAAAGCTTTACTCACACTACCCAACTACTCAGGGTTGTTGTGTGAGCCCAAAAAAATTATATTCATATAGTGCCTTATGGTTAGAAATTCTTCAGGTTGGTCACTGGAGGCTAAATTTTGGAGGTTGTAAGAATTTCTGAAGATCATCTACCACGGTGGAGAGGGATTGACTTCTGCATCTAAAAAAAACTCTTACCTTCTGTCTCAGTATCAGTTCTTTGCCACAGAAGAGTGGAGGCAATCAAGGTTAAGTGACTTGCCCAGGAACACTCTGCTAGTAAGCATCTGAGGCCAAATTTGAACCCGACTCTAGGTCTGGTGATCTATCCTCTATATGCTATGTAGCTGCAACATGGCATCTGCTTTGGTGAAGTAAGGTCTGCCTGATAAAACCACAGTCCCTTGAGAGAAGTTTAGTTATAAAGCTTCTTAAATACATTAGTATCCCGCCCTGAGCCCCCTGCTTCCTCTACTCTGTCCTTGAAGGAGAAAGGGTACATGCAAATATTATCAGCTTCATCTTACATTTGACCCAGAGAGGCTAAACAACTTTCCCAAAGTCACCCAATTTAGTGAGAGAGCCAGAATTAGAACTCGGGTCTTTGGACTTGAATCCTAGGACTCTTTCCAAGGTTCCCTGGCCCTTCTCTTAATAAATAATGGAAAAAGGACTTTATGAGTTTTATTCTGAGTGACAGTGAAATTTTAAAATATCACCTAATTTACGTTTACATTTTAATTTTATTAGTATTATTATTTTACCAATTACCTGTAATAATAAATATCCGCATACGTTTTCCAAAGTTATATGATCCAAACTGTCTCCCTCTCTCCTTCCCTCCCCTGTCCTGGAGCTGGCAAGCAATTCAATCTGGCTTATACATGTTTAATTCACATTTTTGCCTTAAGTCAGTTCCAAAAAAGAAAAGAAGCCAGGAGAATGTCAAGTAATGACCCCGCGACTCCAATCTTTATTCCTTCCAGTTTCCTGTCCAGAACACACTTCTTTGGCTACCACTCCTCGATGTGTATTGCCTTCTCTTTTTAGAATATAAGCTCCTCGAGGGCAGAGATTGGTTTGCTTGCTTATATTTGTAATTTCAGCGTTAAATACCCCATTTGTAGTAAGCACTTAATGTAGTTCTTTTCTTTGGTCCACACGTTTCTAGATGTCAGAAGCTGTCTAGTGTGGCGTTACCAAAGTAAATAGCACAGTGCCTTGCACACACATAGTGGATGCTTAATTAATATTTGTTGACTGAATAAATGAATGAACTTCTTTAAAAGTTTTCCAATGAGGAACATTATCTCATTTCTACTTGCAATCCTTGTCTCTCCCTTCCTTCCTTCCTCCCTCCCTCCCTCCCTCCCTCCCTCCCTCCCTTCCTTCCTTCCTTCCTTCCTTCCTTCCTTCCTTCCTTCCTTCCTTCCTTCCTTCCTTCCTTCCTTCCTTCCTTCCTTCCTTCCTTCCTTCCTTCCTTCCTTCCTTCTTTCTTTTCTTCCTCCCTTCCTCTCTCTCTCTTCCTGTCTTTCTCTCCTCTCTCTCCCTCACCCTCTCTCCCTCCCTCCTCTCCCTCTCTCTTTCTCTCTTAATCAATCTCTCTCTCCTCTCCTCCCCAATCCTATCCTCTCTTCTTCTTCTTCTTCTTCTTCTTCTCCTTCTTCTTCTTCTTCTTCTTCTTCTCCTTCTCCTTCTTCTTCTCCTTCTTCTTCTTCTTCTTCTTCTTCTTCTTCTTCTTCTTCTTCTTCTTCTTCTTCTTCTTCTTCTTCTTCTTCTTCTTCTTCTTCTTCTTCTCCTCCTTCTTCTTCTTCTTCTTCTTCTCCTTCTTCTTCTTCTTCTCCTTCTTCTTCTTCTTCTTCTTCTTCTTCTTCTTCTTCTTCTTCTTCTTCTTCTTCTTCTTCTTCTTCTTCTTCTTCTTCTTCTTCTTCTTCTTCTTCTTCTTCTTCTTCTTCTTCTTCTTCTTTTCTCTCTCTCTCTCTCTCTCTCTCTCTCTCTCTCTCTCTCTCTCTCTCTCTCTCCCTCCTCTCCCTCTCTCTTTCTCTCTTAATCAATCTCTCTCTCCTCTCCTCCCCAATCCTCTCCTCTCCTCTCCTCTCCTCTCCTCTCCTCTCCTCTCCTCTCCTCTCCTCTCCTCTCCTCTTCTCTTCTCTTCTCTTCTCTTCTCTTCTCTTCTCTTCTCTTCTCTTCTCTTCTCTTCTCTTCTCTTCTCTTCTCTTCTCTTCTCTTCTCTTCTCTTCTCTTCTCTTCTCTTCTCTTCTCTTTCTCTCTCTCTCTCTCACTCTGTCTCTCTCCCTCTCTCTATCTCTGTCTCTCTTTGTCTGTCTGTCTGTCTGTCTCTCTCCCTCTGGGGCAGGGAAGGAGAGTAATGACCCCCAGATCCCAGGAGACAGCGATAAGTGCTTGAGAATGTGCAAAGTTTGCTCCAGACCTAATTTAACTCACAACATGTATAAAGCCCTGATTCACCTGCTGAGGGCTAGACCTGCCTCTACCTCTGACTCACTGGGAGAGCTTGAACAAATCCCTTTCTCTTTCCCAACCTCAGTTTCTCCATCTATAAAATGAAAGGGCTGGACTTAATAACTTCCAAGGCCCCTCCCAGGGCTAATTTACGATCGGGTATCTCAAAGTTCTCTTCCAGTTTGACCCTTCTGTCTTCTGTTCTGAAGGGCTCTGGCGCCCAGCCTCCCAGGGCAGGCAGGACCACACTGAACCATTCACTTCAGGTTTCCTGTAAAGGACAATGGAAATTGCCTAGGCTGGTCTTTCTGGCCCGGCCGCCCACCTCTGTAGGTGTCAGAATCTGTGTGGTGGGGAAGCTACCCAAGCTCAGAGGAGCAGTGCCCAAGGCTCCCTGACCAGCCCTGCCTCCGCCTGGCCTGGGCCACCATGCCTGACCCGATCTCATGACTATATGCCTGCCATTGAGTCTGGATCCCATCCCAACCTTTGACTTCCAGGGATTTCCCATTTTTCCCCTCCAAACCAGGCATGGCTTCTTCCTTAGCCTGACGTGGCACCAAGGAACTTAGATCTAACTTTAGTACTCCATGCTGGGGCAGCTAGGTAGCACAAGCGGATGGAAGGCCAGGCCTGGGGCTGAGAAGATCTGGGTTCAAATCTGACCTCAGATACTTCCTAGCTGTGTGACCCTGGGCAAGTCACCAAATCCCAATTGCTAAGCCCTTGCCGATCTTCTGTCTTAGAGTTGTTGCTAAGACAGAAAATAAGGGTTTAAAAAAATTCCTTCATGTTACAGGGGCAGCTAGGTGGCATAGTGGGTAGACTGCTGGACCTGGAAAGCAGGAAAAATTGAGTTCACTTACTAGCTTGTATGTCCCTGGACAAGTCACTTAAAACTCTAATACACAGTTTCTTCATCTGTAAAATGGGGATAATACCTCATAGGGTTGGTGTAATGAAATAAATATTGATGAATGAAATGGAATAAAAATAAAAAAGAAGTAGTTTTATAAACCTTAAGGTTCTCTCTAAATGCTAGCTATCACTTTCATCATTATCCTTTTTCTTCATCTTCTGTCCTCAAAGGAAAGGGAAGAGAGGTCGCTATTCACCCAATTCTACAGAACACCAGGATCAAAATATTGATGCCGCAGCCCTCTCCTGCTTCCCCCAAATCCTCCCATTCCTCCAGGTGACCCAGAGTTTCCCCAGCCATTCTCCAATTAAATTCAGCAAGGCTTTACTAGAGTCCATTGTGTTGGGCACCGAGTATTCCAAGTTTAGAGCCACTTCAAGTACTTAAGACACGCTCTGTTCAAAGAGGAAACTGTGCCGGGATCTTGGGATAAAAGACAAGAGTTTAAAAAAAAATCTCTCCCTCAAGGAGCTTCCATTCTGCAGTATGTAAACGCTGGGAATTCAGCTTGCAAAAGGTGGAAGCTGAAGAGGTTAATGCAGGCTTGCTTTTAGGAAAAACTGGGAGCTGTCCAAAAGCTTGCCTGGCAACATGGTGGGCTTCCCCTTCTTGGAAGACCTCAAGCAGAGCCTGGATGACCCGCTTGTCTAGAACGCTATCCTGGGGATCGCACCCCTCTTCGGCCACTTGGGTCCCTCCTCACTCTTCAGTTCTGTGATTCTGTGAATAAGGCATAGTGTCTTCTCTCACAGAATTTAGTAGGGAGAAAAGATGGAGAAGTTGTTTGTTTTTTAAAGCCCACTTTCTGTCTTAATAACAACTCTAGGGCAGAAGGGGCAAAGGGGAGGCAAACAGGGACACAGCTAGGAAGTGTCTGAGGTCATATTTGAACCCAGAATCTATTGACTACAGGCCTGGCTCTTGGTCCCCTGAGCCCCCAGTGATTGTTTTTTGTTTGTTTGTTAGTTTGATCGGACCAGAGATTGCATGGGTGAAGAGGTTCTCTTCTCCCAATACACATTCTGCAAGGTCTAGACTTAGAAAATTGCCTTAGGGCAGGAAGAAGTCAGAGTCCAAGCTTGAACTCAGGTCTTCTGGACCCCAGGACAGTTCCCTACTCACTATTCTAGGGTGCCTATAATTTGTCTATATTATAGTTAAGTTCATAAGAGAGGGCTAAGCCAATGTTATATGAGATAAGTCAGGGAAGACTTCACGTGGGTGGCAAAACTGTCAGCTTCTCTAGACCTTGCAGGGTCTTTCCTCCATGGGATGGTGCCATATGGACCACATGGAATGAGCAGCTCCCCCAAATGTAGAAACCTGGTAGAAGAAATCAAAATGTGTGGGGCCAAGATGAAGTACACAGCATCCCTGGTGGCCTGTCCCTCATTAGTGAATTGGCCTGAAGATGCTTTAAGTAGCCCTGTAGAAGCCTGTATCCCAATGCTTTTATTCACTTGTCCCATCGGCCACTAACCCTTGAAGAAAAAAGGACAATGGGAGGCAAATGGCCTGTCCCATTTGAATATAAGATGAGAAAAATGAAAACTGGATGAGAAAGGAAGAGGAGAATAAAAATGGCATTTCCATAGTGCTTTAAGATTTACAAAGTACTTTACAGATATCATTTCATTAGAGCAGCACCACCACATCTCTTAGATAAAGATAGTATGGATAATCTTAGCTCCATTTTACAGATGAGGAAACTGAGGCTCTGGGAGATTAAATGGCTTTACTCCCCCCAGTTCTATAGTTAGTTGTGCCAGGCTGCAGCTTCGAATTCTGGTCTCCTGACTCCATGCCTAATAGTTCAGTCCATGACCCACACACAGCCCTTTTGAAAGTTAGGACTAGAGTTTACAAAATAGTTCTCGGTGAGCACATGTCCCCATTTCTCCTAGAGCTATCCCAGAAGTGAGACTCCTGCCTTCCAAGAGAACTCTGCAGGGAGGAGACGATGGGGACCAGAGGGAAAGTCTGTGAGTGTTAGGAACTGGACCAAACCGGCTATGGGGTATATGCATTTATGGATGATGGATGGATGATGATGAGGATGATTAAAGTGATCAGGAGGGGAAAGCCAGCTCCTCTCTTCCTGCTCTGGCAGGCAATCGCCACGTGGGCTGGTCACATTCAGCCCTGGGCTTGGCCAGGAGGCCATCCACAGCTTTAAGTTTCACTTTGGTATCATGGTAGTTTCACTTTCAGGAAGGGAGAGACGGTGAGTGTGTGTGTGTGTGTGTGAGGGTGAGTGTGTCTGTGCCCAGAGCAGCAACAGCTTGATCTAGGCTGCCTTCCCTAAGGAAAGCTCCAGCATCCCCCTAACATCTTTCCCTTCCTCCTTTCCCATCCCTCCCATCATCCTGCCTCTCTCTCTGCTTTCCCTGCCCCTCCTCCTCTCCAATCCTTTCCCTCACTTTTTATTTATGAACCAGAACAAGATATCAGCTGCTTTGGTCAGCAAAAAGACCTAATACGAACTCCCCTTCGTAGAAAACAAGGGCAAGTCAATTCTCTGAGCATCAATCTTCCTGAGAGCGATTGATGAAAATTTATTCTAAGTGCCTTTCCAGCTCTAATATTTTATGGTCTGGGTACTTGCTAGAACTGATATTCTAGCTCTAAAGTACTCCCAGCTCCAACATTCTATGTACTAAGGACCTTGCCAGCTCTGACATTGGGAATTCCAAGGTTCCTTCCAGCTCTGATATTCTTTGTTCTAAAGTTCCTCCCACTAATGCATTGCTGGTGGAGCTGTAAACTGGTCCAACCATTCTGGAGGGCAATTTGGAACTATGCCAAAAGGGCTATAAAACAGTGCCTACCCTTTGATCCAGTAATACCACTACTAGATCTGTATTCTGGGGAGATAAAACAAGGGGAAAGAACCTACTTGTACAAAATAGCTGCTCTTTTTGTGGTGGCAAAGAACTGGGAACGAAAGGGATGTCCCTCAATGGGGGAATGGCGGAACAAATTGTGGTATAGGATGGTGATGGAATACTATTGTGCTAAAAGGAATAATGAACAGGATAATTTCAGAAAGAGCTGAAAGACCTCCATGAACTGATGCAGAGTGAAATAAGCAGAACCAAGAGAGCATCATACCCACTAACAGCAATACTGTGGAATGATCAACAGTGATAGGCTTAGCAACTCCTAGCAATGCAATGATCCAGGACAATTCTGAGGGACTTAGGATAAAGAAGGCTCTCCACCTCCAGAGAATATAACTGTTGGAGCAGAAATGCAGATGAACACATACAATATATTACTTGTTATTTGAGTATGTGTTTTGGGGTTTGGGGTCTATAATTCACTTATGAAAATGAATAATATGGAAATTTGTTTTGCAAATTGCTTGTCAGCTCCAGGAGAGGGAAGGGAAGGAGGGAGGGAGACAATATGGATCCTATGACTTTGCAAAACTTATGTAGAAATTTGTTATTTAAAAAAATAAAAATTTAATAAAGAAAAAAAAGATATACTCTAAAGTTCCTCCCAGCTCTTCTATTCTGTGTTCTAAGGTTCCTCCTAGCGCTGATATTCTGTGTTCTAAGATCTCTCCAAGATCTGGCACTCTCTGTTCTATGGTTCCTCCTAGCTCTGATACTCTGTGTTCCACCATATCTCCCAGCTTGAACATTCTCTGCCATAAGGGCTCTTCCAGCGCTGTTACTCAGGGTTCTACATTCCAAGTGCTTTGGGGGAATGAGGTGGGTGAATGACATCTCATAGCCTGGAAATATCTTCAAGTCCATATGTATTTGAAGTGGTCTTAGGGGAGGGTTTTCATCGTTTTAGAAATGACCACAGGATATAATAAAGTTATAGACTTGGAGTCAAAAGACCCTGGGTTTGAATCCTGGATAGACCACGTAACCTCTCTGAAACGGCTTGAGATGTGCTATAAAACCGTGATGGTGGTGGTCCCTGCCATGAGGAAAGTGCTTTGAAGTCATTCATCGTGTGGGTTATCATCATTTTGAGGCTAACTTTCAAGATGCTGTAAAAATGCTGGTGAGATCCCGGAGCCCATCACTCTGGGCCACTCTACTGAACTGTCCTGTGCATCGTCCTATTGCTGATTGGGAAAATGAGGAAGCATCTCTGACTGTCCCAACTGGAAGGGCCCTTTGGGGTTGTCTAATCACCTTTAGGTCAAACCTCATGGATTATGAGTCTCCTTCTTTCCCCCCGACTCCATGAGGAGGGTTGTACAAATGCTGTCACCACCATCTTACAGATATGTCCAGGAAGCTGTGACTTGCTCCAGGTATATCTACGTAGATAACAAGTTGGGACTTGGGCCCAACTGAACTCTTGAGAAGACCCAGAACTTCTGAGTTCAAGTGATCTTCCACAGTGATCTTCCACCGACCCACACGACATCGTTGGAGCTCCTCAGTGTGTTGGGTGCTAAGGAAAATGCATTTAGATAAGACTCACCCTTGCCTTCACGGAGCTCATAAACTACGAAGGGGATATATGACATTTACAGATGCAAGAGCATTAGAAAAACACAAAATACTATGTGAAGTCAGAGGAGAGAAAGATGGTTACTGATGGGAAGATGAGGAAGGTATTACATGGAAGAGGTGACATTTAAAATTTAAAGGAGGTAGCTGGGTGGCTCAGTGGATGGAGAGCCAGGCCTAGAGATGGGAGGTCCTAGGTTCAAATCTGACCTCAGACACATCCCAGCTGTGTGACCCTGGGCAAGTTACTTGACTCCCATTGCCTAGCCCTTACCACTCTTCTGCCTTGGAGCCAATACACAGTAGTAATTATAAGATATAAAGCTTTTTTGTTGTTGTTGTTAGTTTGTCAGTTAGTTAGTTTTAATGCATTTCCACCTCAGGATTTCCCTTGGGACTCCCCAAAATTATTATTTTCAACATAAAAGTCTTCACCTGCTAATTCTACACACTTTGCCCATGGAACAGAAATGTTGACATTTTCTACGGGCTGAAGAATTTTCCACATTATTCCTAGGGACAGCTGCCCTCTGAAGGTTGTGGGGAGACCCCCCATCAAGAGAACAGGGATAGCGCTCTGGGTCCTGTTTTAGAAGGAGCATCAACAAACTAGACAGCATCTACGGAAGTGCACCTGAGATACTGAAGGGTTCTATGATGACTAAAGGCAGGAACTAGGGATGTGTGAGCCCAGAGAAGAGAATACTCTACTCAGGGGCAGACACAAGAGCTGTATTCAAGTGCTGGAAGCCATGTCCCATGAAAAAGGGAGGAGAGGGAGGAAACAAATAGTCATTAAACACGGACTATGTGGCAAGCACTGTGCTAAACACTTCACAAATAAATATCATTTCAGTTGCTTCTTACCACAATCTCAGGGGGTTGTTGCTAGGATTAATCCCCATTTTACAGTTGAGAAAACTGAGCAAGACAGAGGGTAAGCGACTTAGGTACAGTTTTATTTTTTGGTGTTTTTCTGTTTTTTGGGTTTTTTTTTTGCAAAATAAGAGATGTGACTTTATTGTGGGGCTATGGGAGAAGAGGACCATGGGACAGACAGGCTCTGAAGCAGTCCCAAGGTGCTAAAGAGGAAACAGGAACCAAAGGCTTGGTTTCTCCAGCAGTAAACAAATGCAGGTCCTTCCCTCCATTGCTGAAGAGCTTCATGTGGTATGTTTCAAAGGGTTTGGGTTTTTTTGTTGTTGTTGTTTTTCAGATTTTACATTTATAAACTTCATAATTCACATGAGGAAACTGAGGCAAACAGGGTGAAACAACTTGCCCAGGGTCACACAGCTAGTATCTGTGATCAGCAAGGTGAAGCAGTGGATGGAGTGCCACGCCTAGAATCAGGAGGACCTTAATTCAATTTTGGCCTCAGATACTTAACTGTATGACCCTGGATAATTCACTTCACCCATTTGCCTCAGTTTCCCAATCTGTAAAATGAGCTGGAGAAGGAAATGGCAAACCACTCCACTATGTTTGCCAAGAAAACTCCAAATGGGGTCAGGAAGAATAGGACAGAACTAAAAACAACTGCACAACAATGAGGGGAAGGTGATCTCTATGGTGGAAAAGGGGGAGCAGGTAAAGGGAGGAGGGAAAGGAAGGCAGCTTGGTTTCTGAGTGGGGAGGGGGTTAGCATTAATGAATGCTCCCTTGGGTGATGAGAGATGAGGACCTTACACTGGGTCTCTCCTGGGCGATTTGGTTATTGAAAAGTCTACTTGTCCTACGTTAGGAAGGGGAAGAGTTGGAACCCCTTGGGGCAACTGACATCTGGGAAAGTAGCAGAGCATGAACCCAGAGAGCAAATTTTGAAGCAAATGGTGGGGAGGGGGGAAGGGAACCAGAGGAGTGTATAAATCAGCGGTGGGCCACATAATGGAGGATGTGGTGGGGGAGGGGCATTACCATCTTTTCTGACACCTGTGATAACTGGCATTGTTCTGGGAGTAAGGCATGGTGGAAAAGGGAAATCCAAGGGTAAAGTCCTACAGGGCAGTGGCAGAAGGGCAGCTGGGTACCTCAGTGGATTGAGAGCCAGGCCTAGAGATGGGAGATCCTAGGTTCAAATCTGGCCTCAGACACTTCCCAGCTGTGTGACCCTGGGCAAGTCACTTAACCCCCATTGCCTAGCCCTCATCACTCTTCTGCCTTGGAACCAATACCCAGTACTGATTCAAAGACAGAAGGTAAGGGTTTAAAAAAAGAAAGAAAGAAAGAAACTGCCTAGAAGGGAGACCTTAGAATGGATATCTTAGAAGAGAAAGAGACCAGATAATTAGAGGGGTCATGAATCAGAGAATGAGGGTCTAGGCTAGACTGAGAAGACGGATAATGGGAGTGAGAAAAATCCTTTTTGGGAAGAGGTAGAAAACAGTGAGATTTTAAGAAATCTGAATTAATAGGACTAGCGGGTGAAAAACTAGAGAGGGAAAAAAATGGTGGAAGGATTATATAACCAGATAAAAGCAGGAGAAAAAATGGAACTAAAAGAATCCCAAAGGAGAAAAGGTTATAAATGAGAGGAAGGGATCAGGGGTGAAGGGAAGAGAATCAGTGAGAACAGGGCTGCCTTCAAAAAAGATTAAAGTAATTAAAGGAACATAATACTGGGTTTAAAGCAGAAGGGGGGGAAGTCATAACTTTGAAAAAAAGCCCAATAGAGAAAAATATAAATTTAACTCACAACTTCAAATGTGAATGGATTAAAGGATCCAAGAAAAAGGAAGAGTGAGATTGGGGACAAAAACAAAACCTTACAACTTCTTGTTTATAAAAAATAAAAGCTGAAGGGATAGAAAGAATGAAGGGGATGGTTTTGGAGAAAATTGGGAAGACTTATATGAACCGATGCAGAGTGAAGTGAGCAGAACCTGGAGAATAATTTATACAAAAACATTACAAACAGCTTGAAAGTTTTAAGAACTCTGCTCAAGGAAATGACCAACCATAGTTCTAGAGGACTCTTGGGGAAACGTGTTACTCACTTCCTGACAAAGGGACTTTGGACTCACTGAAAGTTCAGAAAAAGACATATGTTTTTGGACTTGGCCAATGTGGGAATTTATTTTGCCTGCTATAGAGAGTCATTAAAAGGATTTTGTTTTCCTTTTTTTTTTCATTGGGGGAGGTTGGAAGGAGAAAAGGTTAATGGGAAAAATAATTAATTAAATTATTTAAAAAAAATAGATTGTTTTTCTTGTGTGGATCATTAAACCAGAGCAAGTGAAGAATAAATATTGTCCAAATGGTGACCTTCAATTGGAGGGCAGGAAGTTCACTGAATTAGACTATCAGGACATTTACTGGCTGGCCCGAGAAGCAGGTAAGTACAACTGTATAGCAGGAATGAGATATAACATAGGCCCAAGCAGCGTTCTGGCACCCTGGAGGTTACTAAAAGAAGAGGAAAGCCTCCAGTTAGTCCATATCTGGAGTCAGGAAGACCCCAGTTTAAATCCAGGCTCCGACACTTACTAAGTGACTCTGAGCAAATTGCTTAATCTCTGCCTCAGGTTCCTCAACTGAAAATTGAGGATAATAACAGCATCTGCCTCTACTCTGTACTTAGCAGAGTATATGACACACATAATTATATAAAAGTATATTTCTTTCCCCTCTCTCTTGGGTATTGGCCATCTTTTCTACGAAGGAGACACTAACAACTAATTCCTTCACCTTTCAAAGGACCTCCATCTACTCAAGGGGCTCTTAATGTGGATTTTTGAACTTGTCTTTTTTTTTTTATTTGGTAACTCTTTCAATGGAATGGATTTCCTTTGTAATCCTCTGAGTTTTATGGTATCTATTTAAAAATGTGAGTCTGGGGAGGGGTGCCAAGACTTCACAAGGCTGAAAAGGGGGTCCATAAGACAAAAAGGTTAAGACCCCTTGATCTATTCTATATGTATCTGGTTATTTGCATGATGTTTTTCACAGTAGATGACTGTTTTTTGCCTCTCTTTGTACCCCCAGCAAGCACACTGCCTGGCACATAGTAGGTACAAACTGACCAGAATTCTACAAGATAGAAAAGTGTGCTTGAAGCACCCACATTAATATGGCTGCAGATTCAGTGCCATATCTAAAATATTAAGTTCAAATCAATAAACATGTCTTAAGCATTTTAATTCTCAGATCTTTTACTGAACTTATATTAAACCTATAGAAAAATGTATCTTTTTCTTTTCCCTTTCCATAGGAAGGGGATGATAGTTTTTTCCTGTTTAATTCTCAGAAATATTTGAGGATGTAATTGGAATATCAGCATGAAAACTCGAAGATATTTACAGAACATGAGGATACTGACTGTCTCTATCCAGGCCAACCCCCTCATCATAAAAAAATAAGGTAATTGAGACACAAGAGGGGGAACTCAGTCCTCAATAAACATAGATTAAGCACCTACTATGTGCTAAACAATCAAAGAAAGGCCAAAGGTAGTTCTTGGTCCTGGAGGTATTTACAATCCAATGGGGAAGACAACATGCAAACAACTATACACAAATATAGGACAAATTGAAAAAAATAAACAGAGGAAAGGTGCTAGAATGAAGGGGAATTAGGAAAGGCTCCCTGTAGAAGATGAGTTTTTAGCTGGGACTTGAAAAAAGACAGAGAAGCCAGGAGATGGAGATGAGGAGGGAGAGAATTCCAGGAAAGGAGGATAGTTAAAGAAAATGTCTAGGAAGCAGGAGACTTCTTGTATGAGGTAGAACAAGAAGGCAAGAGTCATTGGGTCACAGGGTACATGGGGAGGGTGTAAGGTGTTAGAAAACTGGAAAGGTTTAAGGTTTAACAGCTTTTGAAAGGCTTTGAATGCCAAGGACAGAATTTTACATTTGGAATGCCTTCTTGGGCAAATTCCTTTGCTGTCTGTGGGCCTCAGTTTCTCCATCTGTAAAATAAGGATAATGTCCTCCTCCCCTCAAATTCTGTGCTCTAAGAACCCTCTCCTAATTCTCACATGGGACATTCGGTTTCCCTGGGTGTCCTTCAGCTCTCTCACATTCCACACTGGACTTGGTCACACTACAGTCTTCACAATTTATTAGCTGGGTGACCTTGGACAAGCCACTTCTCTCTGGGCCTGTGTTTGTAGCTGTAAAATGAAAAATGGAGATGATCTCCAAGGCGCTTCCAGGTCTAAATTGCAAAATGCTACAGAAATACAGGGCTGCTGTTCTTTTGATCTGGAAGGCAGTCCCCGCCCTTGGGACTCTGGTCTCCCAGGGCCCCTCCCTTTGCCCCCTGCTTCTTCCGCCCCTCCTCCTCCTCTCCCTGGGCCCAGCCCTGCTGCTATGGGGATTACGATTACAGAACTGGAAGCTTCACCCACCTGGCCTGCTGCTCAAGTTAGGCACCTCTAAGCCCTTAAATCAAGCACCTATCATCCCCAGTCTCACTCTTCTGGTCATCTAAAGAACAGCACCGCCCCCGCCCCTGCCCCCCTCCCCAGACAGTACAACGCATGCCGGGATCAAGGCTGCTGCCAAGGACCAGTGCCACCCTGGACTGTGTCAACAGAAGTGGAGGAGGCTTGGGTTTGAATCCGAGGATGATGTGTGACCTTGAACAAGTCATTTCTTTGTCAAACCTCACTCAACAGTAGGAGGGGTGAAATAGGGATTTCTCAGTTCCTGGATTAAATGATCAGTAACATTTCTTCCTGTGCCCAAGCCTAGGATCCTGCCTCCAAACCCCCAAACGGCACTCCACTGGCCTCTCCCCAGCAGGGCCTCGAGGCGTGTTAGTTTCGCTTTGACCCAAGTCGCATTAGCAGCTCTCTTCCTCCTTGGCCCGCCCCCTCCCCACTCCATTAGCCCGGCTTCTGGGAAAGCCTACCCCTTCTTTCCTGGGAACTTGACTCAACTTGGGCCCATGACTACTCCCCACGTCCCTCCCTGTCAGCAGCCCAGGCATTTGGTGGAGCACGCCCTGCCCAGGCTCCTTAAATTCTGCTGAAGCCCCTGAGCCGGTCACCTGTCTGAAGCCAAAGGCCCGCCTCTCTCATTTCTTCGCTTCCTCTCCTCTCCGAGGCCCTACCCCAAGTATCCTTTTTGAAAAGAATAGCATTATCTCCTCCCTGGCTCAGGATTCCCTACAGGAAGCAGCTTGGTGCACTGGACTAAGTAAGGCTGGGAAAGGAGAATTTGTGCCTAGCCCGCAGTGCCTGGGTAACTGGGGACAACTCATTTGCCCTGTCTTGGTTTCCCCATCTGGAAAGTGACAGGGGTGAATTAAATCTCTAGGGGCCCTTCTAGCTCCATTTCTCCTGACACTCGTGGCCATCTGCATTGGCCACCTCTTGGCTTCCCCTGAGCAGCACTTACTTACACAGCTGGTGGGCCTCAGTCACTGATTCTTTGTAGGGAAAGGGGCAGACTCGAGCAGCTCCTACGCTGCGCCCGCAGGAACAGATTTCTATCTAAAAACCTCAGAACATCCCACTGGTCTTGCTGACCTTTTTTTCCCTGCCCCACCCTAGAGTTTTCATGACAATTTGGTGTTAAGCTGATTCAGAGAATTCAACTCGACAGAGGGAGGCATGCTACAGGTAATACAGTGGAAAGGGGGCTCATTTAGGGGTTTGGGGACCTAGGTCTCTGCCATTCACTGCCTGCCGGGGAACCCTGGTGGATTTCGGCCCTTTTCTAAGCCTGTTTCCACAACACAAAAAGATTGGATTCAATGACCTCCCTGCTCTAAAAGACCGATCGTTTTGATATTCATACCCGAAGCAGGGACTTCATTGCAGTGGAAAGAACCCTAGATTAGTCAGAAAACCTGAGTTCATAACTCTGCTCTTCTGTTTCCTAATTGTAGGATGCTGGCCAAATAACTTCACCTCATCCTCAGTTTCCCCAAGTATAAAATAAGAACATACTTCCACCCTCCCTAGCACAGAAGGGAAGTGCTTTAGAAATTTCAAAGAGTTATTGTTATTGTCATTCAAAGGTGCTATTTATTCAACTGCAGAACTGAAAGGCCCCCTTTTTACAAATGAAAAAACTGAGGACCAGGAAGAACAGGGCTACAACCAAGAATACTAACTCCTATTTTCTTTAAAAGATAGGACTTGATAGGAATTCTTCACCTTTTTTTTTTTTTGTGTCCAAGCCACTTTTGCCTGACTAGAGAAGCCTCTGGATCACTTCTCAGAATCATATTTCTAAATGAATAAAGTAAAATGTAAAGGATGAAAAAAATAAAGGATGGGACTTGAAAAGGCAGCTTTTCTGACTCCAAGGTTAGCACATTTTCCATTATATTGGGTTCCTTACTTTAACAGGGCAGGAAGAGATGTGAGACATGTCACTTGTTCCCAGAGGGCCTCATGTTTCTGGAATTTAACATACCAATTACCGAACCCCTCATGCTAACTTGACAGGCTGCTGCCAATTGGTTCCAGGACAAGCTGAGGTTCACGGGGTTTTAATTAAACCATGCAATTCTTTCACAATTCATAGGTAGTACAAGCAACATTAAAAAGGAGGGAAAACCTGTTGAAATGGAGACATTTCAGTTTTGGCATTCTGTTGAGCCTCTGCCAGGATTTAAAACTAAGGAAATTGTATTTTACATGAACCTGGGGACAGACACTTGCCAACTCCTTCCATCCATTTGGAACTTAAAAGGAAACCACATCTGATCATGTAAAGTGCCATTTATTTATGATGAAAATATTGAGTTAAAAAAAAATTTGCACCAACAAAATGTTTGATACACTTTCTCGTTCCCCTTCAAAACCAAGCACAAAAAAAATACCAATGACCGACTGAGGAGTGGGGTGGAACCAACCCCAAGATATTCTAGTTTTAGGCCTGGAGCTCCCAACCTAATTTTTAAAATAAAATACTCACAACTGAGTTTTAGAATTCCCAGGTGTGTCTAGACCCATACAACCCTAGACACCAATAGTCATTTCAATCACACAATTGCACAGATTCATTCATATTTTAGAAAAACTTCTCCCCATCCCGTATCTGTATAAACTATTCAGTCTCTAAGCCCAGAAATATCCAAGCTCAAAAACCCTCAGGGTCTTAACAGCTCACTTTCCCCTTTCCCCTCCCTCCAAGCTAACCACTTTTTACATCCACTTCCTGGTTAAAAGGCCCATCGGATTTGAAAGCCTTGGGTGGGATCTCCTCAGTGACTTAAAATACAGAAAGAACTTCAACACTGCCCTTTGGGGCTGGGAAGGCAGAAGCTCTCATGAAAGAGCAAAGGTAACCTCATACTAGATGGGAAAGGAACTTAAAAATGAACTCAGGTCTGTAGGTGAAAGACAGTAGATCTCCTAGCTTCTACAGAAACTGTTTGACTTAGCACTGCAGATCTACCTAAAATTCCTGGATAAAGTTAAAAGGTTCTCTGGGCTAGAATCATTGCCAACTAAAGAAACAAAATAAAAGCACAATCCATTATAATTTCCTTTAAAAAACAAACAAACCACACACACCAGCATATATGAATCACAAATCAGCAGCATGATGGGGATGAGAAGGCAAAGAAGGGTACCCCTTTGTTAAATTATCACACTTTGCCAACCTATTAATGGACAGTCTAGGCCCTCCTCTTGGACTTCAGACAGCCCCTGTGCCAGTAGCAATTAATCCCCACTGAAAGCCCCTCCCTTTCCAACAGATCTAACAGAATTAGGAGTTGCAGATTAAAGGACAATAAAATTGGGGGACTTTTTCCAGGGGAATGGGGACAGGAATAATAACTCACATTTCTATAGTGCTTTAAGCTTTACAAAGCACTTTCCCCACAACAACCCTGTGAGGTAGGTAGTGCAAGTATTATTATCCCCATTTTACAGATGAGGAAACTGAGGCACCGAGGGGGAAAGGGATAGAAGAGTAATAATCATTCCACTGCCAGAATACACCTCACTGCACACTAAAAGTCTCTGGTGTCCTATTGGTCTCCCTGCACCCCTCCTTCCCCAGGGCTCCAGTGACAACCCTGTAATTGCTGCCTAGCCAAGTCAGTAAGTACTTCAGGGAGCCTGGCTGGTTTACCTATACTTTTACCACAGCTGGAGTTTGCTTTTAAATCAGACCCAAACCAACCTAACAACCAAATCTCCAGACTTAAGGCCACTCCTCCTCCAGAAAGAAGCCTGCTCAAGCAGATTGCCCAGCAGGGGGAGGATCCGCCACTTCCATTGCTCTAACTCTAAGCCAGGAGAGCCTGAGGATCTAACCACAGTACAGGGTCGGATGCAGATGGTCTAGCTGTTCTTCCGGCTGATCCCAAATTCATCCAGAGTCTGTGCAATACAATCTCAATCCCCTCCCAGAGAACTTCAAAGGATTTAGATACGGAAATGCCCTCAATAACTCAGCTCACAACGGTAAGCAAGCCTGAATTCCAAAGTTAATTCCATTCCAATGTGGCCCTCTTTCCACTAGACCATACTGCTTCTCCTGGGAAGCCTGGAGAGGCCAGTTATCAGGCCCCAGGCTCATCTAGCTCTTACCCCTGAATCCAGACCCTTTTATTGAGGAGAGAGTTAAAGCTCAGCACCTTCTAAGAAGGCATAGCTAAGAAACTCAAGCATGTGTTAATGCCCAGATCAGTCCTATAGAGACATCAGACTTCCCTCTGAGGGATGCTCCTAAGGGAGCTCGGTTACCTACACAACAGCAGCTTGTGAACTTGGGAGAGATTTGTTTTTAAAACCTGCAACACTGTATAAGTGTCAGTCCCTGGAGGAAGGACAAAACCCAGAGTAAGTGTTGTAGTTGCTTGTCAAAATCAGATTAAGAATAAAAGTAGCCTCTCCTTTGTTTACCAGGAGAGAAAACAAACTTGGGAAAGTGTCAGAGGGGGATGTCAAGCTGGGTTTTCCAAGGAGAACCCAAAAAAGTATGTAGGCATGGACAGTGTGCTTAGCAGTTTGCAGCCTGACATTTACCCTCCAGGATCAAAGGTCACATAGAGGGACTAGTAAAGAACTGAGCCCTAACCCACTAGGGACAAAAATCATAGAATTATAGGATTATAAGAGAACATGGGATGTTAATATGGCCCATCCCATAATTGAAAAAGAATCCCCTCCACATGCCTGACATATGTAGCTAGCTGTGTAGGACTTTGGTTGAAGATCTTTAGGGACGGGGAATTCATTACCTCCTCAGGCAGTCCATTCCACTTTTGGACAGCTCTATTATAAAGTTTTTTCTTACATCAAATCTAAATCTGCCTTTTTTTGGGGGGTAAAATTTACTCATTATTCCTAGGTTTACAACTGGGATGTCCTCCCTCATTCTTTTCTTTTTCAATTTCAAAGTTCCTTCAACTGATCTGCACATGGCATGATTTCTAGCCACTTAAAAAAGGGGGGGGGTTCTTGGGAATATTCTTATTTACTTCCCTTTCTTCACACAAATGCTGATCACCTGGGTTATGACAAGCACCATTCTTTTAAAGCTACTTGCATGCAACTTGCAGATTATCATTGGTTTAAGCTAGGAAAAAATGAAGGGAACAGATCTCTCAGACTTCAACATCTTCAGGGAAGAATCAAAGCCCAGAAAACACCCTTCAGAGTACACTGCTTCCTACAAACTCTCAAACAAGCCACCTGCCCTCAGTGGTGACTGGCACCAAAGGAGTTAGTCTACCATCTAGGAAAGGGTGGTAGCATCTCTTACCTATTCTATACTCCACCTTTCACTGTATCAGGGGAGACTAGGCCTCACATTTCTGAAGCTAAGTAAGATTTTAAAAGTATTAACTATGGTCAGATAAAACCAGTTTTGCCAGGGTAAAGAAGGGCATATTGGGCCCCAAGTTAGAGCCAATCTAAATCCTATCTGGCTAAGGGTGAGTGATTTGAGGTTCTTGTGTGCACACTGGGCAAGAAAAGCAGGATCAGGGTGGGCTGAGAAAGGTCAAAGCGCCAGACCTGCTCCTGAACACCTATTAAAATCTTGGATCATTTTTATTTACTATAGAGTTGGGTATTTTTTTAAACTACACTGACACTTCCCATCAGGGAAGTGGAATATAAACTCATCCAAGGGCAGAACAAGTTGAAATTTCTATCCCTAAAAGGACAGAGGTGGGACAAAGCAGTCATCTAATTATCAAACTGCTTAAGTTAGTGGCCATCTTTCTGGAAAGACTTTTGTTGCCAGACCCTGAATAACAAGAAAGGGAGGATCTGGGGGGAGAGAGAGAATAGGGTTCTTCTGTTTCTCTAACTCAAATAATTTTCACTGATTCTGACATTTTCTAACATGATCAAAACCACCAGAGTAGTAGTACAGAGACACCGCTAGGTGACCACTAAAAACCAACAGGCACTGCCCTTTCTTTGGCTTGTTCAACAAGCCAACACCTAGGATTAATGTAGTCATTTGTTACTTAAAAAAAAGCTAGTCATCGATGAATTCAACCATTCCTCTTCGTTCAGCTTGGCTCTACCACTCAGCGGTCTAGACTACTTCTAGGGCTGGGTTTCTGCAAGCCCCAAGACCTGGGGATTAAAAGGAAGGACTAACACCCAATGGAGGGAGATAAGCATGATGGGCACGATTTGGTTCCCCTGCCTTTTTTTTTTCCTTTTTAAATAATCCAAAGTGAACAACAGGAGCACCACAATTCCCAAATATCAGAGAAAGAGCTGCACTGGATTGGAGTAGGCGTGCAGGAGAATTAACAAAATAAAGCAAGCTGGTTTTGGCTTGTTCGTAAGGGGTGACAGACATTTCCCACAATGGTATTATCCAAGTCAGGGTCCAGGTGGGGAGAGGAGAAAAGGGTGGGCAAGGAAGGAGCGAAGGACTGAGGAGATTGTCTTTAGCCCAAAGGGCAGAAAACAGTGATGGACAGGGAGACAGATGATGGACACAGGACTGCCTGCTTCACCATCACATGGCAGTGTGTGTGGGAGTGCTGGGCTGGTTTAACCTCAGAGTTTTACATAACCAGCCTGCAAAATCCACTTCTTCCACTTCTGACCGTTTGATAAAAGTGTGATTCTGAAAGAACAAATGAAAGACATTAGTAAATCTAACAATCTCTCTCTCCTTCCTCCTTTCTATTTTGTCAGACTGATTTTTTTCATATAATATATATAATATATACTTATATTTAATAAAAAATAATTAATATATTTAATATAAGGAATTCGTGGAGTGGGAAATAATCATCTGATACATATCAGAGATTCACTGGCTGTTTTTCTAGGGCACTTCAATAACATCAACAATGAGAAGTCTAATGAGAGGAAAAAAATCATAAAACTGCAAAGAAAGAACATCTACATTTTCCCTTTCATTTCACAAATGGAAAAAATGAAGGACCAATGACTTATACAAGCCCTCAAAATGCCTATAGCCAAACTGAGTGGGACTAACACTTAGATCTCTTGACTCAGTTACAAAATGCACAGGAAAAGAGTAGAAGTTGAATCCAGTGGTACAGATGGGGGAGACTTTGTGCCTGTGTCCAAACACCAGAGGACTAGCTTTCCAAACTAATGGGAATATGGGAGCTAAAAATGTGGGGTCAGAATAGCAGGTAGTTACAGGGAAGATAGTTAATAGGGACATAAAAGTACCAAGGCCAATCAAAGGGACAGGGCCTTCAGAAAATATCAATGCCTGGGCAAACTGACTCTACCTGGACCTCAGCTGACTCCTCTTTTGAGGAAAAGGAAGACAAAGAATAGTTTGACCTCCCTGAGCATGCTTGTAATAACTTCACTTTAAAGGGAGGCAATGAGGTAAGATGAGAAGATAAATTGGCTCAAGAATCTGAAAACTTAAGACACAGGGCCCTTCCTAGCTATGAGGTCTCAAGTCACAAACTATGGAGTTTTAGCCATCAGCTAGTCCAACACACACAGGAAGAGGGATCTCCTCTTTAATTCAGCCTTGACTTGAAGCTCTCCAGTGATAGGGAAACCAATAACCTCTAAGGTACTTCTACTTTTAGATACCTATTTTTCATACTGTCCTTACACTAGGTCTGAGTCCGCCTTTCCTAACCACCCCTACTGTTGACTGGATCAGCTGATTTTTTGGAAGTTAGTTTGTCATGATCTGTTCTTAAATAATCCTAGTTGGTTTTTTTTTTTTTTAAAACCCTTACCTTTCATCTTAGAATCAATACTGTGTATTGGTTCTAAGGCAGAAGAGTGGTAAGGGCTAGGCAATGGGGTTCAAGTGACTTGCCCAGGGTCACTTGCCCAGGAAGTGTCTGAGGTCAGATTTGAACCCACAACCTCCTATCGATGGGATTAGCTCTCAATCTACTGAGCCACCCAACTGCCCCCCTGGTTGGCTCTTAATGAGAACTGCTTCCCTTTAGAAATGCCATAAATTATGTCCACTTAAAAACACATTTGGGAAATTTGCCAGTAATCAGTATCAGTATAACTGATCAATAGTTTGATTACAGAACACAGAAACAGTGAATTCCTCAACTGATCCAGGAGCAATCCTCCAGAACAAGAACTTTCTCAGAACTGGGCAAGACCCAAACAATCTTAGCTCCCTTGGCTTTAGACCCAAATCCAAAGGGATTAGCCTGAATTATGCCTTCCTTGGAAGTTAGAAAAAGGGGAAAGAGTTTGACTGGGCCTTCTGCTTCTATGCCATAATGCCTTCTATGGGGCCATCAAAAGTCACTGGTACAGAGTGGAGCCTGATTTTTCTTGGCTTTCTTCTGCTCAGGAAAAACCATCCCAGGATAGGCACTAAGAATCTGATGGTGAGACTACATTTGTTATAAACTCCAATTCTAAGACCCTGAAATTGCCATTCCCCCTCCCCAACCTCAGATACCTACCATCAGCATCTTCAGATCGGCCCTCTCGGCTGGGTTTTTAATTAAGCTAATATTACACACACACAAGGAGAGAGAGAGAGAGAGAGAGAGAGAGAGAGAGAGAGAGAGAGAGAGAGAGAGAGAGAGAGAGAGAGAGAGAGAGAGAGGTCAGTTATTCTTTCCAAAGCTACTTTCACTTAGTTGTGTTATCCTAGAATTTAGTGTACCAGGAAACCTGACCTTGAAGAACAAAACCTGTTCTGCAGCAGCTGTGTAGAGCTCCTGTTTGGGTGAGGGGCCCCAGCATGTTGCCAGGGTTTGGAGGGCAGGACCCCCTGAAGGCAGGGAAGGGCTAGGGTCTGAAAACAGGAAGTGATCCCGGAAGGGGGGAGAAGGAAGGGAGAAGGGAGGGAAATTCCCACCCTGTGTCCTGACAGGAACTTTAGTTAACAACCTCAGCTACATTTTTAATGAAAACTCTCTTCTCAAAATGGGGTATCATAGTTACAAAATGAAAGCTTTATCCTAAAAGCAGAACTGAGTACAGCCTCCATCTAGCTGCTCAAGGCTCAAAGAAAAGGGCAAAACAATGGTAAAAAATAACTTGCCTAATTGTAAATATTTTATATTCAAAGATGCCTATCTGAAAATAACCAGATTAATTTATCTTTTCCCACCTTTTCAAAATAACAGAGCAAATGAAACTAGCTAAAATTCAAACTATAAGATGTCTCACAAATAGCCACTGGCCCAATTACTTAGATCAGGTAATGATTTTTGCTGTTAAAATATGCAGAGCTCTCAAAATGAGGATAGGCTTGTAAGGGTCTGAATTATTTGAAAGTTTACATTAAAAATAAAGAACCTTTTCTTTTGACTGGATAGTTAATTGTGATCATTCCTTGATTTCCAAAGGCATTTTCCCACAAGGAAACCAAAAAAGTGGCTATGGTAAAATTAGTAACTTCAAGTTGGACAAATAAACTCTAGTTTTCCTTTAAGACTGCAAGAGGATCAAGAATCCTGTTGTCTAAGAAATCTTCTTAGAAGGGTCCTCTTTAGCACATGTTGGATTATAGGTCTTTTATAGGGATAAGTTCAATTATCTAGATCCCTTGCTTTTTGAAAAGCAGGAAAACCAGTTATTTCTAAGATGCAGATGATGGCTCTGGATTAAAAGTATGACCGCTCTAGGCCTTCAATCTCTGGCTAAAGTATTAGTGATTGTTGCCTCAAGCAACTGTGGGAAGAGAGAACCAAGCATTTTACCAAATCCCTAACTATCAAAAGGATTCCTGGAAGTAACAGAACCATCCCAGAGTCAAGAAGCAACTGGTCTCTCTGGGTCAATGGTGAGGAGTGTAGGCAGGTTCTATGGAATAGACAGGATACTTGCCTTACCCTCCAGGCTGACAATCTGGCACCTAGTTCTAGCAAAGAAACCACACTGATGAAATGGATTTGTGACCTTACCATTTATTTACAAACTCCTGGAAATCTTGTGTGAAAACACCATTCGGCAGCTTAGGTGGAGGCTGGGGAAGAAAACATATCAGTTTGTGTCAAACACAGTAAAACTTTGGCAGTATCTCAGAAAAGGACAGATGAGGGGCACACAGAATATAACTAGATCCCATCTGAATTTACATCCTCATGTATATCTTTTGGTTCCTATCCTTGAGCTATTTACTATTAGGAAAGAGGCCATCATTCTTCCTTCATGGTTTAGGTAACTGTTGTCCCCTTGCAACAGCCTTCTGAAGGGAGAGTAGGACCTACTAAACATGTAATATATGTCAGTGGCCCCCTTTGGGGAAGAGTTTAGTAATAACAATATCCGTACACTGCTTTGTAATTTTCCAACTGTTTTTTTTTTTAACTTTACCTTCTGCTGTATTGGTTCCAAGGCAGAAGAGTGGTAAGGACTAGGCAATTGGAGTCAAGTGACTTTTAGGGTCACACAGCTGTGAAATGTCTGAGGTCACATTTGAACCTAGGATCTCCCATCTCTAGGTCTGGCTCTCAATCCACTGAACTACCCAGCTGCCCCCTCCAATTGTTTTAAAGGGCCACAAACTATGTCACTAGAGTTTTGTAGGACTTCTTTCCTTGGAATATTATTTAAGGCTTCTGATAACAGTAATAGCAACTCAATGATGGGGAAAAAAAAGGGCTGATATATTCTAACAATTGGGCAGGCCCTGAATGCTCGGCTAGTTGTACATATTCTTGGGATTAAAGGTGGTATGAATCAAAGCTGCAGTGGTACAAGATAAAGCCCTGATATTGGAAGCAAATGGAGAGGGCAGCATTATGGTTCGACCTACAGATTATTCTTCTATTCTCATTTACTCATGTCCTCTTGATTCCCAAGTCTTGAGGTAATAACCTCTTACTACTCAGGGAAAGGGACACTGGTCCCAGAACTGTGAGGTAGCAGTGGACTTGAGGGGTGGACTCTTGGCTCTGATGCTACTGGTAGAAGCAGGAAAGGATGTATCATGGCAACCCCACCCATTCTGTTGTCATGTGCTCCCTAGATTGTCCTCTCTGCTTCTCATCTTGTAGAACCAATCTTAAACCAAGTCCAATGCTACAGAGCAGCACTATTAGCATTTCTTCTTGCCTATAACCCTAAGTGGCTACGGAGAGATATCTGAGGATACAAGAGTACTGGGACACACAACCAGTAATACACATCATTCTCATGCAATCAAGACAAAAGAGAAAAGGAAGTTTTTTACTGACCCAAGAAAAGAAGAGGGATCTATCTATTCCCAGCTCTTAAATTACTTGCTTAAAGTGAATCACTTCACTTTCAGGACCTCTTTCCCTGAAAAGGACCATTCTTCCAAAAAAAGAAGCAATTACTGAGTTCATGTACACTGGCCTTTGAGAGATTCAGATAAGCTGCTGGGTTGGAGTGATCTACAGACAAGGTTGGATTGCTAAGATTCAGTTGGACTGGGACCTTGCAGTTCTAAAATCTATGATCTAAATTCAGAGAGCACATCATTTCTAGAAATGTGACCTAGAAAATAAACTACTAGAGAAATTCTTACCTTAGGCTTGCAAATATGTACTTCTCAAAAAGCTTCATACCAAGTTTAATAGTAAAGAATACAAAACTATTTTCTGTTTCAATAAATTCCACCAAAAAAGCTACCCAGATTTAAAAACTACATTAAAATATAGGTTAGTTCTCTGTTTACTTGGGCAATAGACTAGATTTCTTAGCAAAATAGAATTGGTTCAGATAAAGGAAGATAATTTCACAGTGAACATACAAACCTCATTAACAATATAATCCAATAGCTCAAAGATGGCCATGGCAGGCCGACTGTCTATCCCATGACCTGCAGAGGAGATAAACAGTTGCTTGTGAGATGAACAGAAAAAAAGCAAAGGAGTATTGCCTTGTGAAGACAGAAAGAGGGTTAGAGCTGTTCACAAGCATTTTTGGTACCAAAGACAAGCCTGTGCTAAATGCATAACAAGCTTAAAACTCTATACCCACTATTAGCTCAAACTGATCTAAATAGGAAAGACCTTTCGTTCTTTAGCTGGTTCTGACACTGCTGCAGTTTCATTCTGGGATTTTGTTGCAACAGACTTCAGAGATTATCTTCATTTTAGAGTTGAAGAAAGTGAAATCTAGAGAAGAAAAAGGGACTTATCTAAAGTTACTACAAAACTGTGTATTTCTATAATGTATGTACATGTTCTCTCTTTCACTAAACTGATGGCAGATCAAGAAAAGTATTGTTATAGTTGCACACACTTTCTAGCACATTGGGAAATGCTATTGAATGTAAAGGAGGGAGGCAATGAGCTGCTAGATGGTCAAGGCAAAAGACCCCCTACAGAGCTAATCGCAAATTGCCATTCTCAGCACCATCAACCAACAAAACCTGAAATTCCACTGGGGGAGCAGCTTTTGCTTTTCTTTGGAGTTAGGGGTGGGAAGGTGCTATATGGTGAACATACTGCCTCTAAGACAAGCATGGGCTGTTAACATGGACAAAATCCTCTTGGAATTTTGGGCTGGGAGAAATGACTGAGGAAGAAACAAATGTTAAACTAGAGGGAAGAGCCTGCTGAAAACATAAAGCCCCAAATGGGCTAGCAGTATCATGAGTTTCCTGATAAAGATTGACACTGCCACTGAGAAGAATCTAGAATTGAAGCCTATCCCTTCAGGTGATCAAACTCCTACAGGAATACTACACTTTGCAGTCATGTCCTTGGGCTCTGTTCTAACCCACTTCATTCCAGAGAGCAACTCACTTTTCCATAATGTTTTCAAGTTTATAATGGGCATTAGAGAATCTTCTTATTCCATTCTCACAACAGGTCTAGGACAGACAACACAAATATTTATAATAGTTTTACAGGTGACTGTGCAGGGACTGTTTTTGTTTGTTTGTTTGTTTGTTTGTTTTTGTATTTCTTTATGTTCCTAGTGCCTAACACATAAGTAGTGTCTAGAAATTGCTTGATGATTGACTGAAATTAAACTCAAGGCTCAAATAAATGTAGTTACATAACTCACAAGTGCCCGAGGCAGGTATAAAATCAGGTCAATATCTGTCTTGGTGATGTTAACTGGTCTGGTCCTTTTCCTACTGCCTCTGTAGCACTGATATCCTTCCACTTTTAGTCTACTTCAAAAAAACCTTTCTGTTCAAATTAAAGCTTAACAACAAAGCAGTGAGGATGATTGCCCAAGTCTCTTCCTCCATCTATTGGCTGTGTGGCCCCTTGACAAGTCTGTCTTTCTTGTCACCTGAGTATTTTCATGCATAAAGTGGACCTAATAGCATTTGTTCTTTTATAGGACTGTTGTGAGGAAAAGGACCTAGTAAACCTTAAAGTGCTTCAGAAACATAAGCTATTGTAACTGTACCTCATGGATTGCTACTCATTTTCCTAGGCTGCTTTAGTTTTGGGGGTTATTTTAAAATGGCTTGGCTAAAAAGCTAGTCTTCTGGTTCATCCAGCAACGAAGAAATTGGTGAGATGAAGAACAAGTGGGTTGAGAGTGATTTAAAATATCCTCTGGCTTCCCAAGAAATTTCATCTCAAATTGAAAATTCCCATTGGGGGGAAGCTACTACTGCTTTTCCTGTCTAATGGGGGGCAGCTACCTATAGTCCTAAAAGCTATTCTCTACTGTTGCCTCTGTCTCTTAACTACTAGACCAAAGTAGTTGAGGGATGGAGTAAGACACTATGTGGAGACAGAAAGCTATCAATGCTATAATAGAGGCATGGGGTCCAGGATACAAAATCTCTTTACTGAGTTTTAAAACTCCATCTCCAACTACTATAAGATATTCCTCTCCATAGGTACAAGTGGCACCTCAAACTCAACCTGTCCAAACTAACCTTACCGTTTGTTCTGATTAAAAGTTATGATTCTTCCCTTCCCCTCAATCAAATCACAACTTTTATGACAATCTCTCCTCTCTCAATGCCACCGCCTTAATAAAGCATAGGCTTGGACTACTAAAATAACCTAATGTAATGGGGTAGATGCACTGGGCTTGGAGTCAAGAAAGACTCGAATTAAAATTCTGCCTCAGATACTTAGAGGTGCATGACACTGGACAAGTTATTAAACCTCTCTCTGACATAGTTTTCTCATCTATAAAACAAGAGGGTAGGACTCAATGGTCTCTAAGGTCTTTTTAAGCTCTAAATCTATAATCCTATGCTCTTCTTCCCCCTTCTTACCTGCTTCAATTCATTCTTCTAAAAAGTCTTGTATTACTTACTGAATAAATTTCAAACTCTTCTGCTTGGCCTTCAAGTCCCTCCACAAACTGGGACTACCTGACTGATTAAGCCCTGCATTCCATATGTTTTACACGGCAAACTAGAACACTGCCCCACTCTCCATACTGCTCCCCAAGCACGAAATGGCTCCCTCTATTTCCTGGACATGATGGAGTGCTACTCATCTTTTAAAGTCAATCTCACACACCACTTCCTTCATGAAACCTTCCTTGATCACCGGTGAGGAACCTCCTCACTGGAACTGACAGACTGTTTTTACTTCTGTAATGCATTGACATAATAATGTGAATTATAGTTATCTTTCTGTGTGTCTTTCCCCTGCAATAGATATGAGGGCAAGGACCATGTCTAATTTATTCTTTTTTAGCCTTTCAGTGAGCAGATTGCATTTACTATAGTAGGTTCTGAATACTGATTGCCTGAAAGATTCCCCAGATTTTCCACTGCCCTTCAAGGTTGAAGGCCCAGACCATACCACTGATGGGACGTCCTGGGGGTCGTGGCCGTGGTGAGATGCTGTGAGGTTCTCCCTCTGCCCCATCGACCATGGGCCGACCAAATATCGCTTCTAGTTCCTTGGAGTCTGGTGGGGGAATCGGGTACCTTCCAATGGACAGCTCTACTAGGGACAAGCCCATGCTCCAGATATCTGACTGGACTGAGTAGTGGGTGCCTTGCAATCGCTCCGGCTATTAGTTGAGAAAAAGACAAAATGCCTCAGTGGAGAGAAAATGGAGCTGGAAACTATCAAGTGGCAAGATGAGCTCTTTTTTCCTGGTGAAAGTTCTAGTATTTTATAACATTGTTCAATCCCTTTAGTTAACATAAGCAGATAAATTAATATCAGCCTTATTCCAAATCACAATCCCATCTTCTAATATTAAGGACCAAAGCAAAAGAAACAAAGTAATTCTTCTTCCCCTCATTTCCAAGCCCCTTAATGCCTCTGGGTTAATTGCTTCTCAGGGCTGGAATTTCAAATAAATTGGGCTAGACAAAGTTCAATTCCCTATCAATCAGAACCCCTTCCAAGGCTTAGAATCCTTGATGTTCTCAGAGATAACAGATTCAAAGAAAAGCAAGCTCCCTGCTTTTTCCTCCTTCAGAACTTATATTCCTTGGAAAATTCACTATGTACAAAATACAACAGGATAGGACAGAGGATAAAGGTACTTGGGTACTTTTTATCACCCTTAAAGAGTAGAGCTCTAGCCTTACTTTTCTAGATTCGACTATTCTCTTTACCCCTAGATGGTACTCAAAACTTAAACCAAAAAGTATTATTCACTATCCCAAGAACATGACTCGTTCTGTTCTCCCTCTGTGACTCTGCCATCTCCTTGCTACTATCCAACCATCTACTGACGTCCTACCCATCCTTCAAGAAGGAACCAGCTCAAATGCCACCTTCTTTATAAAATTTCATTTTCCTGGAGCATAAGTGATGGTTTGCTCCTTGGTCCCCACCTGACCCCAGATTTAGCCAAACCTATCAAGTTCCATTGTGCAGGATAAGTACTGGTAACGTATGGCATATACTCCCAACAAGACAGTAATCTCCATGTGGGCAGAGATTGGGTCTTATGGATGCGTGGGTTTCCTAATGTCTAGCACAGTGTTCTGAACATTACATAATAAGTATCTGTGGTAATGAAATAAAAGAAAAAGAACAGTGATGCCTTGAGAGTTTAGTATGTAAGGTACCACCCTGGATAGGTTAGAGCAGGAGACTGCTTGTCTCATATGACTTGACTATCTCTGAACAACTTACCAAAAATAGCTCTATATTAAGTCATTAGGAAGGAAGATTATTAAAATGAGCATTAGATCGAGTTGAGAAGGCCTGGATCACCAAACTAATTCACCTGAGTATTCTTATAACAAGGATATTATGAATGCCAGTTTCAATATGATCTTTATCAACAGGAGACTTAAGGAGGCATTTAAAGATGAATGAAAACATTAGTGAAAGGAGGAAGAAATTTAGAATTGTAGTGAAAAAGAACAGAAACTCAAAGAAAAGAAATTACAAGAAAGTTGGATTTTGTCCAATGTTTTGTCCAAAAATATTCAATAAAAAAGAAAGCACAAAGTATCAAATTAGGAACATGCCTTTTGAAGCTAAATTAATACTTATTCTATCTCATAAATCTACTTCACTGCTCCATTATTGTCTACTGGGTAAATTCCTCTGCCTTGCATTCAAGTGTTTGCCTCAATCAATACTCCAGACAACCCAGACTACTCACTGTCACCAATCTACAATTTGTCCTTTTCTCTCCCACATTTTTGTTCATGATGCTCCTAATGCCTACAATATTTTCTTGCCGATTCATTTTCTAGTGCTATGTAAAGGTGAGTTATCATTATTAAGGCCAATCTGATGCTATCGCTCCCTCCACAAACTCATCCCTGAGCTTCTATCAGCGATAACTTCCCCCTTGGACCTTTTTGCTTATACTTCCTCACTGCTTTTCTAGATCAGAGTTAATTTGTGTTTGTTGTCTAATCCTTCCAAATCTGTAACCCTATGTCTTCCCCTTTCATAAAAGATTGGTAAGCTCCACAAGGGCATGGGGACTACCACTCATCTGAATCCTTTAACTTTCCTAGCAATGTGTGTAGTGCCTGGTACACAACAAGTGTTTAATATAACTGTTTGCTGAGAGCATCAATCAAAAGAAACTTACAGACATGTAGGATCGGGTTCCTACAAAGGAATTTGCCATAGAGTCGATGAGTTGCCCGCTCACCCCAAAATCACAGAGCTTGATCTCTCCCCGAGTATTGACCAAGATGTTGGAAGGTTTCACATCTAAAAGGGAATCAAGACAAAGATATTATACTAGCAACAGCATTTGGCAGCAGCTGCCAGATGGAGCCTAAGGATAAGTTCCCAAGAGGGCTGCTTCATTTCCTTCTTACCTCTGTGCATAATCTGGTGTTTCTCTCTTAGATAAGCCAAACCCCGAAGAACCTATGAAACACAGAGGGAAGGGCAGACTTAAGAAGAGTAGGGGATTTTCCTCTTAATAGGTGTATCCAAACTATGTGTTCACTTTGTGCAATTCTAGGGCTCTTGGGTTTGGTGAATTAGATTATTGTCCTTTTTATCTGGAAGAGGAGGGGAAGGGAGAGGTATGGACCTGTGATTTCATTGATATATAGAAGGTTTAATGCAAGAACTCCCTCCACTTATGCAAAAAGGAAACTCATCTGCAAGTTACAGTATTAAAGAGCTATCTGGGACACTCAGAATTTAGGTGACTTGCAAGCATGCAAAAGAGGCAGGGCCTGAACACAAGTCTTCCTAACTCCCAAACTTCTACTTGCTATGTCACACATATCTACTCATACAATCACAGAATTTAGAACGTCACTAATATGAACCCTTATTTTACAAATGAAAAGTACTTGGAGAGGGAAAGAGACTTGCATAAGTTAACAGAAGCAGTAAGAAGCACAGATAGTATTTAAAGGCAGGACTTCTGACTTTGCTTTTTTACTGTTACCTCCTGCCCCTACTCCTGAGCAGAAAGCCCTAGAGATGAAAGAAAGACTTTTATTTTCACATAGGCTCCTTGAAAGCAGCACATTTTCCATCTGGAAGAATTTTGTCCAGTCAACAGGCCAATAGTCTTCTTCAGGTAGACTCTGTAATGCAGTGGCTGAATGAACAGGAACAGCCCAAGTCCTTTCAGCCAGTGTTCACTATGACAGTATCTTTCATCCCTATGGTATGGTGCAGGAGATGAGGTCAAAATGACAGATCAAATCTACAAGGACCAAGCAGTCCTGGAAACCGCCATGTTGGGCCAAATGTTATGGCTATAACCACCCATGATAACCACAAAGTAATATCAACCATGTAGAAAAGTCAGATGCATGTCTGGTCTCTGGGACTATGTCTGCATTTTGTGTCTTTTTCAATTCTGTATCCTCCCTGTCACCCATTCTAACACTTAGCCCAAAGTCTCCCACAAAAGTATATAATATTAGGTAAAAGATGGAATAGCCAAAGATTACCTTTAAGGTGTGCTCCAGTTATGAGCCTTGTGAATCAACCAATTTTCTAGTAAAAAAAATGCCATCATCCCACCTTGTGAGTGTATAAGTTTCAAGCTCTTTTAAAGACAAAAACTGTGTTATAGTTATCTATTTTTCCCAAAGCACACATAGAAGCTATTAAGTAAACACATGACCTTGAAGGATCATTATAAAAGTAGCTAAGGATCTTCGTTTCTCCCTTCATTATTCAGATCAATCAAGATGTAAAAGGTGATATTGCTGAAAAGTATTATCTACTGGTTCATTTTTAATAGTTATGCTTAGTAAAATGATGGTACTCAGAAAATGAGAAATGTGCTACTGAGTTTTGAAATGAAAGGGTTAACAGGTTTCATTCCATCTTTCCCCCCAATCATTGGATTAATCTAACAAGGACCCTATATTGTAAAACCTTGCAAGGAAGAGAATGAAGTCTGAGCTTCTTTTCAACCCCTTTGCTCCCATAAAAGACATTTCTGATAAGGAGGGGTGGGGAGAAGAAACAGGTTGAGGAGAAGCAGGAGGAAGCCTCTGAGCTTGAAATATTCCAGGTTGTCAGGATGCTCTTTCTTCTGTGGCTTGCTTGTAGGATTTCCTCTTCACCAAGCACTCCCGTTCTACCAACCAATGTCACCACATGAACACTTCCCTGTCACACACACACACACACACACACACACACACACACACACACATCCTTCCCTGAAATCACTAGCTCTTGTTCCATCAATCACAGAGTGTCAAGTGAAGAACAAGGTGGCTCCTTACCATAAAAAGTTCAGGGACTCCATTTTATGATAAAGGACTGTAGCATTCGTTGCCTATAGGTACCATCCAGAGTTTTAAGGGAAGGGGAGCAAATAAGGAATAAGAACTAGCAGGGATCTTAAAAGCAATCTACTTCAATACATTCTTTTTTATAGATGTGAACACCAAGGGTCAAAAAGTTTAGTAATCTGCCTAGATCCAGTTACTCAGAGAACCAAACTAGAATCCCTGTCTCCAAATACTGTGTTCAATAATCTTTCTAGTCATTCACACAAATATATACAAAAGATTCAAGTTGCCTTTTGATTTTTGCCAGATGCAAAGAATGAGAGAATATATATTCAGTGCAAGTTTTTACTATGTACAAGTGGAGACTACTAATGAAGAGAAATATAAATACAGTTTAAACACCTACCATCCCCTCCAGGGATCAAGAGTTCCTAAAGGCCAAAAAGTCAGATTCTATTTGCAAAAGTCCAAGAAAGGAAAACACTTACCGCAATGCTAACCTTCCCCAAGATTTCTTCAGGAATTCTCTTGGCCTCTTTCAATACTTGATCCAGAGAACCGCCATCCTAAATTTCCAAAAGGAAAAGAGAAAAGTCCCTGTCAAGATAGCCTCGAAGTAGCTATACTGTTTTTCCTTTTGATTTGGCAACACAGAACCTTAATTTCCCAAGGGAACACCCTAGTGGCAGGCATAAAAGTTAAGCATTTCCCCAGTTCACTGCAAGGTGTTATCCTACTTCCTCTACAGGAAATATGAACAACTCAGGGCCAAACACACTGGCAAACTGAAGGGACCCTTTAGTTTATCTCCCTTATAAGAGCTGTGTATACACAAATGGTTTGCACCATGAAAGAAAAGAAACCAATGTCAGTAGAGAAGTCTCATTCTTCCCTAGGCATCATTTATTTTTTCGTTCATATATTCCTCTAGTATTTTAACACACTGGCAGGGAATCTCATTTGCATAGCACCAACACTGTAGTCAGCTCAACTAGAAGATGTTAAATCAGATAAGTGGTGCCACAGAAAAAAACTGGCCTCTGTTCTGTCTGGGCAATGTGGAAAACTAGCTGCTAACTGTCAGGCTTGGAATAAGAACAGGTATAAACAGAGCAAGAGGAAGGCCAACAGCTCCTCTCCCAAACTATTATGGGAAGTTGGTAGGATGAATACATCTAGCTCCCACAATCTTCTGTACACAACAGCAGCAGCTGTTGCTCCCCATGAGCATACCCATTGCTCCTTGCCATTTACAAAGTGTTTTATATTATCCCATCTGATCCAGGTTAACAGCCTTGTAAGGTAAGGAGTTCAAGTTTATTATTACTTTACTTATTATTATTTATTATTACTTTACTGATGATAATATTAGATGTAGACAAGTTGAATGAATTGCCCAGGATGAATTAAAATCCAATTCGACAAATATATATCAAGTGCTACAATATCACATAAAGCTCTGGAGTTCGAGGACTTGGGTTCAAATCCCATTGCAGACACTACCTACATGACCTTGGGCAAGTCACTCAACCTCATCAGACCTCAGTTTCCTCATCTACAGAACTAGATGTTTGAACTAATGGCCTTTGAGAACTCTTCCAGTTCTATATGTATTATGTTAAGCGGTGCAGCAAGCGGATAGAGAAAACGATGGGTTAGGAATCAAGACCCAAGTTCAAATCCAGCTGCAGACACTTACTAGTTTTGTGACCCTAAACAAATAATTTAACTTGATTTGTCTCAGTTTCCTCATCTGTAAAAAGAGAATAATAGCATTAAACCTCCCAAGGCTATTCTGAAAATTAAATAAAATAACTGTAAAGTACTAAGCACAGTGCCTGGTATATAGTGCCATTAGTTATTATCATTATTATCCTATGCAAAACCAAAAAAGGAGGTAATCTAGTCATGTAACTAAAGTAAGGGATAAATATATGGATTCTAGTATCCACAAAATGCTAAAATAGCCTGAAGGAAGGCAGAACCTCTATAGAGGACCTACAAAAAAGAATGGTCATGAACTGCCCAGGATAAGGTGATATATATATAGGTGATGGCTCCCTATGCCAATGAGACCACAAACTCAGTGAATTATAGTGGGGAGGTAATTGACAAAGCAGAAAGAGAAGTGGACTGTGAGTGAGAAGAAAGCCATGTTTCACAGGACTTTCAAGAGGTTGTGTCATTTGCTTTCCATCCTAGTTTACATGCCCTGAAATTTACTAGATGTGTGACTTAATGAAGAGATTGAGCTTTCTGATTCTTGGTGTCTTGGTCTGTAAAATGGGGTTAATAACATTTGTAGTATCTACCACACACACAGCTATCAGGGGGAAAGTACTTTGTAAACCTTGTGATATATATGTATTATTACTATCCCACAGTCAGTGGCAAAGCTGGCCTATTAATGCAAATAGGATCCTAAGTCTAGTGCTCTTTAAACAATGTTGCTTCACATAAAACTTGAGAGTCTGAGGAAAGGGGAACTAAGGAGATTGCTTCTGGAGGTTTGACCTTGCAGAAAGCACACCAAAGGAAACTATTGTCTCAAAGTTCTCTTCCTGACTACACATTCCTAGCTCTGTGTGCAGAGATATATACTGCCCTGTATTTCCTTTTCTCCCCTTGTAAAACGGCCATTCTAACTTGCCTTCTTCACATCAGACCAGTCTAGCTAAAGTGAAGAGGTGCTCATCACCAGAGGACTGGCCAGCAAGTGACAATTGTTTCCACTATAGCACCTCACAAGTCAGAGGATAGTAGTTCTGCCAACCACAGAATAACCATACCTGGGAACTGAACTAGATCATCTCAACAGTACTTTCCAACCTTAAAGTCTAGAAGCTTTTGACTAACAAAATCATAGATCCTGAAAAGTATTTAAGTATGAGGGCAGATGAGGCCCAGTAGGTGAAATGTTTTAAGGTCTGCCAAAGACAGATACTAGAGAACCCAAGTATTATTTCTGCTGTTAGAATAAAACAACTACATGTCTCAAGTGCCTACTGTCTTGCATCTGCACAATTCATAAATACTTTTCAAAGTATGTGGACATGCATTATCTCAACTGATTCTCATAACTCCCTCTGCTGGGTAGGGCAAGTGGTGTTATTCCCAATTGAGAGGAAAGAAAATGGTCTCAGAAGTGGCAGCTAAGTGGACTCTGAAGGGTAGGAGGCTAATGAAAGAGCCCATATCAGGACCAAGGCTGCCGGTCATTTGGCTCATGTTCTCTGTGTTCTGCCCAACTGGCCTCCTCCAGTGTCAAGGACTCCCAGGTACCTTTACATGAAACTTTCCCAGCATCCCTTTTGCATATTTCCATTCCATGAGGAATCAGGTCATCATCACGTCCTGCAGAGTTGGACATTTTGTTTATTCAAAACTTACACCTTTCAGCAACTCTGAGCTTTGGCAACTTTCTCTTCATTACAGAATCACAAAATGGTAAAGCTCAAAGGAACCTCAGGGATCATTTAGTTCAACTCCTTCATTTTTTCGGAAAAAATAAGCCAAAGGCCAAAAAGAACATACTGGTATTTTATAGAAGCCTAAAAAAAGAATACTGAAATGCCCATGGTCAGTGGTGAAAGCAGGACTTAAATCTAAGTTAGCAGAAAGAGCACTGACTTGGATTCAGAGAACCTGGGAATGTTATTTACATCTGCTATTTACTAGATGTGTGTCCCTGGACAAGGTATTTCATTTTAATTAATAAATAAGTTTTCTGTTTTGTTTTTAAAGCCATACCTTCTATCTTAGTATTGATTTTAAGACAAAAAATCAGGAAGGGTTAGAGGACTGGAATTAAGTAAGTGACTTTCCCAGAGTCACACAGCTAGAAAATATCTGAGGCCAAATTTGAACCCAGGTTCTTCTATAAGAATTTCTGTTGTTTAATCATTTCAGTTGTGCCCAACTCTTTGTGACTCAACTTGGGTTCAAATCTGGCCTCAGATGCTTCCTAGCTATTTGACCCTAGACCAGTCACTTAATCCCAGCTGAGCTCTTGCCATTACAATTGATACTAAGACAGAGGGGAAGAGTTAAAAAAAAAGAAAAAAAAAGGAAGAAAACCAACCTAAGAGTTCATAAAAAGCAGGTTCAAGTTTTGCTTCTGACAAATACCAGTTGCATAGCCCAAGGCAATGCAATGAACCCTCTTGATGCTCTATAAGATTGTCTAAAACTCTATTGCAGAAGTAGTGACTGGCATATGTAGAGGTCTGAAGTCACAGATTCAGAAAAAATGTCTAAATCTACTATAGCAAGCTGCTTCTCCTTCTAAGACATCTATAATTGGAAAATCTATGAGAGAAGATCTCTTAAAAATAACCACCACCACACTTTGAGACTTCAGGAAAACAATCAGTCATACTACAAAACACTTATTAACAGCCTACGCTGGGTCAGGCACTATGCACATCATAACTTTCAAGGAACTATGTTCTTTGTTTACAAATGGCATTTCTATTTTGACCTTAAAAGTTGTCAAGAATAGCAGGGAAAGGTGCCTGAGGGGATAGATCACCAGGTCTAGAGTCAGGAGGACACTTCCTAGCTGTGTGACCCAAGGCAAGTCACTTAACCCCAACTGCTTAGCCCTTGCCTTTTCTGTATTCCTAAGACAGAAGATAAGAGAGGGGAAAAAAAAAGGAATGTCAGGGAAATATATCTGGTCTGGATGAAAAGATCAAGATACAACCAACTTTCAATAAAACCTGGAGCTGGAAGTATTCAGGCAAGGCTGACTTGGGGTAAGAGATCATTTATAATTTGTTTTTAGGCCCATTTCTTTTAAGAGTGAAAAAGGAGGATAGGACCCAATTTAAAGAATTAGAAGAAATGACACATTATGTTTTATAACACATGCATTCAAACTCTTTTGAAGAATTTTATAGTTAGAAGAGATTGAAAGGTCATTTAATTCTGTCCTTCCTTTCATAGAATAGGAAACTGAGCCCCTGAAGGAGGAAGTAATTTGTCCAAGGTAGCACAGCTACCAAGGAACAGAGCCTGTCTCTTGACTCCTGGCTTAGTATTTCTGATTTCTCTGATTTCTCTCTTGCTTTCTGGGCTGGGTTCTATAGAACCCTGGCTTTGTACACAATATGGATTAGGCATGGTTGAGGGCATCTGGTGCTGCATATTTCAAATTCTCTAAAATTTTAAATGGGAAATTATCAGCTTTAGATCTGGAAAAGGCTTTTAGTATCACCTTGTCCAGGCTTCTTATTTTGCAGAGAAGTTAAGTGACTTGTCCAGGGCCACACCAGGAGACAGACCAAAACCTAGAACTAGTATACAAGTCTTGCTTTCACTCTAAACCCTGTGTTTTTTCCACTAACCCCATTTGCTCTCAAAAATACTTGTTATTATCAGTCAGTTTTCAGTATAGGAAGACAGGCTTAATTTCTCTATCTTGTTCCCAAATTCCCAACCTCTGCTTCATTTAGGGCCTGTACCATATATCCAGAACTCAGCAAGACAAGGAGACAGGATAAATATGTATAGATTCTTCCAAAGTAAATCAAGCCCCAAAGGGTCCTGTGGCTAAATAAGTTTAGGAAATACCATGTAGCCTATACACTGGAAAAAGGACAATATTATATCAGTGTACTAAGCCTTAAAACTTAACCAAAGCTGGATTTGAACTCAGAAATTTGCTGAGTTTCCCCTCCACTACTTACTATGTGATTATGGAGCAAGTATTTACCCTCTCTGACCCTCAGTCTCTTCCCCTGTAAAACCAGGATCACAATACCTACAACATGATCCCCCCCACCCCAAGACTGAGATGAATAAAAAGCTTCATAAATTATAAAGCACTAAAGAAATGTGAGCTAATATCATCATGTCACTCAAGCCTCGGAGACCGTCCACAGCTGTCCTCAGTGGCAGATGCAGAGTAAGAAGGCAACATAAAGACACTTAAAGGCTGTTGAGTTGGGGGAGGTAGGGAGAGTGTTTTGGCACTTCCTCCTAAGGACTATATAAATTCTGACCACTTCTGCTTTTCACATTTCTGCTTAATTTTATAGCTTCTAATCTAGCAAGGGGTTCCTAGATCAGAGACCTATGCAGAAACACCTTTCCTGATATATTAAACAATGGCTTTTCTACATGCCACTAACATTTTATTAAGGATTTCCATTCATCTTTTTATTCACCAGCCTTTTCTAGGGTTGGACTCACCATGTGCTCCATGCAGATGCTAATCTCTCCATCACTATAAAAGGCACCATAGAAACCCACAATGTATGGAGAGTTGCATTCATGTAGGACCTGGAGTTCACGGATAATCTGGTTCCGGATTGCTGGTTTGATCTCTAGGTGAATCAACTGCAAAGTGACAAGAGTTCAATTTAATGAATATTTATCAAGCGTACAGAAAGGCAAAATCAATACCCTAGAATCCAAGTAACATGGATGAAACATTTCAATTTTAACACATTTATTTGTCCTATGGGGCTCACTTGCAACATGCCTTATGGAAGACTGACATTTTTCCTGAAGTCAGAATTGTTAAATATAAGTAGGAAGGTTAGAGAAAAGGAAGTAGCAGCATCAGAATGCCCCAGTAATTCTATCACCTCTGCTCCTTCATCAAACAGGAAGTTTCACACCTCTTTCTGGCTAAAAAAGCTAGTAGGTAGGTAGGTGGTTCAGGGGATAGAACCTTGGCTGTGGAGTTGGGAAGAAAAACCTGAATTTAAATCTGGCCTCAAATACTTATTTGCACTGTAGCCTTGGGCAAATCACTTAACCTCTGTTTGCATCAGTTTCCTCAACTCAACTGAAAAATGGATAACAGCACCTACCTTGTTGAGTAGTTGTGAGAAACAAATAAGACAGTCATAAAGTGCTTAACCCAGTCTTTGGCCCACAGTAAGCACTATGTAACTACTAGCTATTATAATTATTAAAACCATCACCTGCAGTCCCAGGGTTGTGCATATAGGTATTGCTTTTTTTTTAAACCCTTACCTTCCATCTTAGAATCAATATCATGTATTGGTTCCAAGGCAGAAGAATGTTAAGGGTAGGCAATTGGGGGGGGGGGGGAGGGTGTCAAGTGACTTGCCCAGTTTCACACAGCTAGGAAATATCTGAGGCCATATTTGAACCCAGGACCTCCCATCTCCAGGCCTGGCTCTCAATCCCACTGAGCCACCCAGCTGACCCCATAGGTACTGCTTTTGCTGATTATATGAATTCTTGATCTTGGGATTCTGTGATCTTGGACAGTATTAAAAGAATCAGTGTCTAGGAGTAGGTAGGTAATGATCCTTCAGGATTTTATGCTGATCAGACACCATGTGTACTACTGTATTCAGTTGTGTGCCCCTTATTTTAGGAAAGACCACATGAGGGCAACCAGAATAGCAAAGTCCTGAAATCAGGCCATATGAAGACTGCTAAAGGAACTAGGGATGTTTAATTTGTAGAAGCTGTTTTTATATATTTGAAGGCTACCATGTGGAAGAAGGGATTAGATTAAGGGCAAAAGCAGATGTTATAAAATATTAAATTTAAGTTTGATTTAAAGTAAAATTAGCAACTGGAATTATTGTCAAGTAGAATGGGTTGATTTGGGAGAGAGTAGTTTCTTTTAGATCTTCAAACAGAGGCTGGATGACTACTATGCCAAGCATGCTGTAGAGGGGATGCTTATTCAGTATATGCTGACTAGATGGCCTTTGAGGTCCCTTCCAACTCTGAGATTCTGGGACCTTGTGTGCTTTCTCTTGGACCTTAAATTCAGACAAAGCTTTGGGAAGAATATTAATAAACTAGGATAAAAAAAGAAAAATTGGGGAGGGGGAGGTGATAGGAGGTATAGGGAAGAAACCTGGATGCTAAAGTACTTATGAGCCACGTCATTTCAGTTGAAGGAAATGAGGATGCTTACCCAGAAATACCTTAGGGGATATAACTTTTTTTTTTTAAACCCTTACCTTCCATCTTGGAGTTAATGCTGTGTATTGGCTCCAAGGCAGAAGAGTAGTAAGGGCTAGGCAATGGGGGTCAAGTGACTTGCCCAGGATCACACAGCTGGGAAGTGTCCAAGGTCAGATTTGAACCCAGGACCTCTCTTCTCTAGGCCTGACTCTCAATCCATTGAGCCACCCAGCTGCCCCCCAGGGGATATAACCAGGTTAACATAAAAAAAATTAGGCTTATTCTACTTGGCAGAACCAGGATCAGGCAGTAGAAACTGATCATTCTTTGGAGGTGTAGAAGAATTCTACTTTAGGTGGAGATAGGATCAGACAACCTCTGATGCCTCTTGTAGTTTTTAGTTGTTAAAGGTCTAATATTTGCCTGAGTGGACCTACATTATTCACTTGATTCTTCCAGACCTCAGGCTCTTTTATCTGACTCTTTATGTCTGCCTGATCCATAATTTATTACCATATCCTACCTGTCCCCTCACTTCAACTCAATAGTCTGGTCCCACTGATACCTATGTCCAGTATAACAGAGAAGGTACATGCTAAACCAAGAATTCCAAATCTGTGGTCTGCAGAATTTTGTCAAGGATCCCTAAATAGGATAACAAACCTTTAGGAGTCTGAATACAAATTTCTATTTTTTTTTTAAGAATATTTTTCCATGGTTACATGATTTATGATCCTCTCCCCACCCTGCTCTCTTCTCCCTCCTCCCAAAGCCAACAAGCAGTTCCACTGGGTTATATATATATATATATATATATCATTATTCAAAATATATTTCTGTTATTCATATTTGCAGTAGAGTGATCCTTTAACATCAAAAGCCTAATCACATCCCTATCGTACTATGTGATTAATCTAATGCATTTCTAGTTCCAGTTTTTTCTTTGGATGTGGATAGCCTTCTTTCTCCCAAATTTCCCTGGATTGTCCTGGGTCATTCCACTGAATAAGAGTTTCACACTCATATATGCTACTGCTTTTCAAATGTATGTATATAATATAAAGTGTCATTGAACTTACAGGTGATTTATCATTATGTATTTCCTTAATTAACAGATACATAGCACAACTACCATTCTTTGCAAATAAAAGGTGGTGCCCATTTCCAAAAAGGTGGGAAGCCATTGCAAGATGCCTTAGAGATCATAGGCTCACAGATGTAGAACTGGAAGGGAAGTTTGGTGGCTATCTAATTCAATACTCTTTTTTTTTTTTAACAGAAAAGTAAAGTGGAAGGGGCAGCTGTGTAGCTCAGTGGATTGAGAGCCAGACCTAGAGATGGAAGGTCCTGGGTTCAAATCTGATCTCAGACACTTCGTAGCTGTGTGACTCTGGGCAAGTCACTTAAGCCCCATTGCCGAGCCCTTACCACTCTTCTGCCTTGGAGCCAATACACAGTACTGATTCTAAAACAGAAGGTAAGGGTTTTTTTTTTTGAAATTTATTTATTTAATTTAGAATATTTTTCCATGGTTACATGAATTGTATTCTTTCCCTCTCCCCTTCTGTAGCCCACAAGCAATTTAACTGGGTTTTACATGCATCAATGATCAAGACCCATTTCCATATTATTAATATCTGCAATAGAGTGATCGTTTAGAATCTACATTCCCCAGCCATATTCCCGTCAAACTATGTGATCAAGGAAATGTTTTTCTTCTGTGTTTCTGCTCCCACAGTTCTTTCTCTGGATGTGGATAGCATTATTTCTCATAAGTTCCTCAGAATTTTCCTGGGTTATTGAATTGCTCCTAGTAGCAAGTCCATTACATTCGATTGTGACAGCCTGCGTCTCTGTGTACAAGGTTCTCCTGGTTCTACTCCTTTCACTCTGCACCAATTCCTGGAGGTCATTCCAGTTCACATGGAATTCCTCCAGTTCATTATTTCTTTGAGCACAATAGTATTCCATCACCAACAGATACCACAATTTGTCCAGTCATTCCCCAATCGAAGGGCATCCCCTCATTTTCCAATTTTTTGCTACCACAAAGAGCACAGCTATGAGTATTTGGTACAAGTCTTTTCCCCTATTATCTCCCCTATTATCAAACCCAGCAGTGGTATGGCTGGATCAAAGGGCAGGCAGTCTTTTAAAGCCCTTTGGGCATAATCCCAAATTGTGGAAGGTAAGGGATTAAAAAAGGAAAGAAAAAAAAGAAAAGTAAAGTGGAAGCCAGAGAGGGAAAATGATTTAACTAGTCACAATCAGTGAATGAATCAAGAGCAAGGTAAGAATGCAAGTTATCTAGATAGGGGTAGTATTTTAAGCATTTGCTTCCTTGATGTCTTAAAAAACTCCAAACACCAGTCATTTCCTAATATGCCTCATCCACACCCCACTGAACCCTTTCTTTGTAACAAAGGAAAACTGTTGAGCAAAATGAACCTGACAATGTAACTTTTACAGGGTAGGCGATGTTCTGTACTCAAAAGTCCTCCAACTCTGTTTGCCATCTTTTCTTGGAGACCTGTTGTTACACTTCATCAGAATTTGGCAGCCATTTCATTTTACTTTTTTTTTAAAACCTTTACCTTCCATCTTAGAACCAATACTGTGTACTGGCTCCAAGGCAGAAGACTGGTAAGGGCTAGGCAATGGGGGTTAAGTGACTTGTCCAGGGTCACATAGCTAGGAAGTATCTGAAGTCACATTTAAACCAAGAATCTCTCATTTCTAGGCCTGACTCTCTATCCATTGAGTCACCTAGCTGCCCCCATTTCATTTTCTTTTAACGAACATTACTGTATTTACTGCCTATTGTTTTTTTTTAAACCCTTACTTTCTGTCTTGGAGTCATTATTGTGTATTGGCTCCAAGGCAGAAGAGTGGTAAGGGCTAGGCAATGGGGGTTAAGTGACTTGCCCAGGATCACATAGCTAGGAAGTATCTGAGGCCAGATTTGAACCTAGGACATCTTGCCCCTAGGGCCTGGCTGTCAATCCACTGAGCTACCCAGCTGCCCCCAAAAGATTACTTTATGTTATAGAAAAAGAATAATGTGGAAATAGGTATCAAGTATTAATATATGTATAACCCAAAGTAATTGCTTGTCAGCTCCAGGAAGGGAGAGAACATAAATCACGTAACCATGCAAAAATATTTTAAAATAAATAAGTTTTAAAATGTCTGCCTCAGTTTCTCCCATCTGAAAAATGGAGTATATAATAGTACCTAGCTCCCAGGGTGTGTGTGTGAGGATAAGATAAAATGAGTAAATATTTGCTGTTTTGTACATCTTAAAGTGCTGCAAAAATGCTAGTTATTATTATTACAATTAATTGGGAAAAACAACAGGTTTATCTAAGTATATGCAAAATAAATACAAAGTAATTAGGGAAGGTACTAACAAACTTGGCAGAGGGGATCCAAAAAGGTTTCATGCTTGAATCTTGAAGTGAAATGCTCTTTGATATGGAGGTGAGGAGGGAAGTATGTTCCAGGAATAGGGCATAGACAGTTTGGATGTAGGAGAGGAGATAATATATAATAAGGCTGGAAAGATGGGTTGTGACCACACTATGAAGGGCTTTAAAAGTCAAAACAGAGATATTTATATTTTTTCCTAGGGGCTGGGGGTTGAGTAAGCAATATAGTTCACATGTTCTCTCTTTACTCTCTCCATAGAACCTAGGTCCAATATGAGACACCCTGTGCATCCTCAACAAATGACAACTACAGGATAGTCTAGGACAAAAAAGGTAATATACTGCAATGGAAAACTCTAGTTTGGTTCTGCCAATTCATTATGTGACCAAGGAAAAGTTGCTTAATCTCTTCTTCCTTGAGCTGGTCTCAAAAATATCTTTCAAATAAAAATATCTTCAGCCCAATTTTAAAATATTTCATTCTCTGAGCTGTGTATAATATAAAATGCTCACATACAAAATATCCAACACACAAAGGACTGTACCCAAAGGAGGTAAATGACTTATCCAAGGATAAAACAGACAATATACTGCAAAAGGAAACAAGTCTGATGATTTGTTTTCTCATCCTGATTCTAATTCACTGTGTAATCAGAAAAAAATCTAAACTCAAAGATGTAATAACAAAGAGACCAGACTCAAGTCAAGAAGTCATTTAAAGAGGAGGCTACTTCATGACAGGGGTGCATACAGTAATAATATTCATTATCTCTTATGGTTATAGTTTCTATGCCATTACCTTAGAGTGCTTAACCTGAAGTCCAAACTTTATTTAAAATTTTTTGATAAATGTATTCCTATATATTTTAAACACTTAAATGCATGATTCTGAGAGGGGATCTACAGGTTTGCCAGACTGCTGAAAGGGTCCATGGCACAAAAACAGGAGAAGACTGTAGTTTTATGCCACACCCAAGAACAGATGGCCTGCTTCTGCACCAAGAGCAAGGAGGATACCATGTTGAAAATGGATGAAGCTGTGATGCAGATGAAAGATCTGTGACTAAGAAGATACTTGTGATCTTCTGAGGGAATGAAGAAATTGAGATGAAAGAAAACCCAAGAAGTTTCCTTTAGCAACCCTCACCTTCATGCATTTCATGTGGAATCCAGGTCTACTTACTATAGAAAAGACAAGATTATCTTCCCTTTAATTCCTTTTCAGTCCAAACATGGCCACTCTGAAGTTAACCAACTGAACCTGAGTTTAACACAACACAAGGAAACAGGATACACAACCCAATGGTGTTAAAGACACTACATATGCTGTCCCAGAAGGCACTGCAGGACAGCAGGAAGACTGCAATCTGGAGAGCCTGTGGCCAAGTAGAGGCTTGGCCTTTAACTGTTTTTGTGTGAATGTGAACAAGTCACTTATCCCTGGGCTTCATTTTTCCCCCTTTATAATGTGGGCTGGGGAGAGGGAGGTTTGAGGAGAAGAGTGTAAACCTCAAATTTCCTTAGACTTATAAATGTTGGAAATTTCACCATTGGGATATTTCATACTTGGAAAATTTCTTACTGATAGTCTATTGGAATGGGAACCCCATTGGCATGGGAGGTTCCTTCTCTTCCCTTCTTAAGATTACTTTAGGACAGAAACCCTTTGCTGAACAGCAAAGCTGAAAGCAGGCATAGAATTAGGCTTCAAAATTCAAGAATAGCAGCTGAAAGGAAAAAGGGTCCTGTTAAGTGAGAGATCAAAATGTAGGACCCCCTCTAGGGTCTTCCTTCCAGTTTTAAATGGCTGAAGTAAATTACACCTACCATAGCAAGAAGATTCAATGCTCTAATATAATTGAAGATAATCACTGTTTTGAAGTTTTATCTTTCCTGAGCTTTTCACCAATAACCTAAAACTAGTCTTTTTCATCAATGTGGAGAGCCCTTTTAGATCCTAGGATGTCAAAGAGACAAACTTCCTATCTTTAACCCCTTAGCTTTTCCCTCCTTAATCATATCCTAACCATTTTCTTCCCTGTTCTGTAGTCTAAAGCAAGTCAAAGGCCTGAAATGTTCTTTCTGGTTTTGACAAGACTGCCTGCAGTAAAAGAACAAAAATAGAATGCATGCAGCCAAAAGTACTGGGCTACTTCAGGAGAGGGAACAGTACCTCAGGAGAAAAGGATAAATATCTGCAGAGCTAAAGAGCAAAAGAAACCATGTTATTTTCAGTATGGGCTCTAAGACTCTTAAAAAGCAAATGCTTGGATCTGTAAAAATCCACTTGAGCAGAGAATAGTCAGATTTCAAATAAAGCAATTTGATACTTACAGAGCAACAATTTTAAGAGGTAGATTTCTCTGATCGAAAAATGTACAAAGTTCTGGCAACCTTCATGACATACACATCTTGGAAAAAAGTCAATTAGAACTGATGTGATTAGAAGTCACTCTAAAAAGTTTGTTTCCTCCAAAATTCCCATTAGGAAAGTGCTTTAAACATGAGATATTATTCATAAGAAGTCCTGAATAGGTTATATTACAGAGTAGGAGGAAAAAGAATCAGACAATGTTAAGCAAGGTTCTGAGATGACAAATATTTCATCATCAAAGTTCAATAGCCCTAGAAAAGAGGCTTGGTGTTTCTGAGTTCCATTAACCCAATAAATCTACCTCAGAGAAAAAAGCCCCAAATCCCAGGTTTACAGATCTTATGCAATCCTCTGTTATGAGATGAATGTTAAGTCCAAACTTTAAATAGCTTTTGAAAAAAGGATTTGAACCCATATGGAAAAAAATGTTTATAGCAGTTCTTTTTGTGGTGGTAAAAGACTTGGAAACAGAGGAACTGTCCAGCAATTTGGGAATGATTGAACAAATTATGGTATAGGAATGTGATAAAGCACTATTGTGCTATAAGAAATGATGAAGGGGATGGTTTCAGAGAAATCTTCAAAGATATATATGAACTGATGAAGAGTGAGGTGAGCAGAAACAGGAGAACAATTCATATAATAACATTATATAGTAACAATAAGTAAACTTTTTAAGACTTGAGACTCTAATAAACACAGTAACCAACCACATTCCAGAGGATTCAACTTAAAAAAAAAAACACTGCTCATCTCCTAATAGGTGACACAGAGTGTAGACTGGAACTTTTTTTTTTTTGGCACATGTTTAATGAAAATGTTTTACTTGACTATGTTTATAATAGGGCTTTTGTTTTTCTTGGTCTCCCAATACAAAGGAAGGAGGTAAGAGAAGAGAAGATAGATCTTTAAAAATAAAATTTAATGTTAGACATTTAATGTTATTTGGTTTTATAAAATTTGGAAGGAAAAGAGAATAATATATAGATTGTCTCTCATTACAATAAAAGATTTTGGGGGCAATTAGGTGGTTCAGTGGACTGAGAGCCAGGTCCAGAGACAGGAGGTCCTAGGTTCAAATCTGGCCTCAGATACTTCCTAGCTGTGTGACCCTGGGCAAGGCACTTAACCCCCACTGCCTAGCCTTTACCACTTTTATGCCTTAGAACCAATACATAGTATTGATTCTAAGGTGGAAGGTAAGGACTTAAAATAAATGAATAAATAAATAAAACAAATTAAGAAGTTTATTGTTAATAATAAAAAACAAAATCTAACTTTTAAAAAATGGATTTGACCAGATTCTCTTTCTCCCTCGCTGGAGAACAGCATACTTCCTAGTCTTCTTATACATACTTTAATGGAATAGAGGGTCTTCTTGGGAACAGTCACTCCTTCTATCATTATGGAAATAAACCCCACTTCATCCTCAGCAAAGTTGTCCATATCTTGTCATAAGTCATCCAAAAAAGAATGTACCCATTCACTGAAGGTTTTTCCAACGTTCCCTGATATCTCAGTGTCAGATACAAAGGGAAGGTAGGAGTAACATCTTATATGTCCATAGTGTTTTATGTTTTACAACATGCTTTCCTTGGAACAAACTCATGATATAGATAGTACAAGTATGAGTATCCTCATTTGACAGATGAGAAAACTAAGGCCCAAAGAAAGGAGACCAAAAGGTTACAAACCTAGTGAATAATGAAATCAAGATGTGGAAGGTAACACAAATAATTCTGTACTGCCATCTTCTAATTGTCATTAACAAGAAGGTGTTCCTTTCTAACAATGAAACCAGATGTGCTGCCTGGCACCAAAGGAAAAAATAAAATCTCTAACATCAGTAAATCACACTATTATCAACTGTATTTATGCAACATAGGGAGCTCTGGGCACTAAGAGAATTTTTTTTTTTACTTACCTTCTGTCTTGGAATCAATACTATGTATTGGTTCCAAGGCAGAAGAGTGGTAAGGGCTAGACAATGGGGGTCAAGTGATTTGCCCAGGGTCACACAGCTGGGAAGTATCTGAGGCCAGATTTGAACCTAGGCTTGGCTCTCAATCCACTGAGCTACCCAGCTGCCCCTGCACTAAGAGAATGTTAATGGCACCCACAAGCCAGCAATAGCCCACAATCTACTTACCTTTCGGGCCATGATGAGGCCTGAGGGCCTATGTTGCACTTTGGTGACCACCCCACCATTGCCAGCTCCCAGTTCAGAGATTCTTTCAAAGTCATCATCCTTCAGTTCCCCCACCTTTGCCTTTTGGGTAAGGAAAGCTTCCAGTCGCTTCTTTTGCTGCTCATCAAGTTCTAGTTCCTCTAATTTTTTCTGCAGGTCTGCCAAGTTTGCCCTGTGCATGCACAGAAGCCAGACACACACACACACACACACACACACACACACACACACACAAGCACAGAAGCCAGACAGACAGACAGACAGACAGACACATACACACACACACACACAGAAAGAAAAACAAACAAACAAAAAAAATGGAAGAAAAGACTGGTCACTCAACTTGTCTAAAGGCGCCACCAGGGACTATAAAAAGCCTTGGGATTCCAAGGGCTTACCACTACTACTAATAATAATAGATGACATTTCTATAGTAGTTTAAGGTTTGAGAAACATTTTAAATATTTGATTTCATTTGACCTTTAGAACAGCCCCACAAAATAAGTAGTACAAATTTGATTATTCCAATTTGACAGATGAAACAGATGCTCACTTGCAGTTAAGAAATTTGCCAATATGAAACTACTACTAATATATGGTGGATCATGTTTTTTAATCCAGGTCTTCTGACTTCATCTAGTGTTATTTCTAATATGTTACAATTCCCTCTCTAGCTTAAAATTTGGAAAGACTATAAAGATATAATAAAAGAGAAGGCCAAGATCAGGAAAGAAAACTGCAGAAAGAGGCCTTCTTAATGTTTCCAATAACAAGGTAAGAATGTCATTCACATTAAGCACTATAGGCAAATGTATCTCTGCCTTAGAATAGTAACAACAGAACTCAAATAACTCATGATATCCCTGCATGCTCTATTTTGACCTTGGTAGGGTCTAAGAGACTGGGTTTAAAAAAAGGCCAGGTGTCTGAAAGTGGACCTAAAAAGACTAGCTTCATTTGTTCACACAGGCCAAACCATAAACCTGCTTGATTCACTCAGCTCCAACAACTTTTGAACTAGAAAGGCTTGACTGTTGACTGCCTGGGAGGTAGTCCAGCTTGGTGACTTTCCCTGGAGCTGCAAAATCATCAGGAAGAGTCTGAAGAGGCCGTCCCTGCCCATATTCTATAATTATCTGTCACTCACTGTTCAAATATCCTCCTTTGTTTTTTCCCCTTTCAAAGTCTTTCTTCATTTTTTCATCTTCCTTCACAAAGTACTATTTCATCTTTTACAGTTCTTATTCATGAGTCTCTTCCTTACCCAATCCATGTTTCTTCTCATTTCTTTCTGAAAGAACTGTTTTCCTTTAATTCCTCTCACCTCTCTAAGTCCTGCACCATTCCCTTGTCCCCTTTGCAAACTGACTTAGAGGAAAGATTCCTTGATTTGGACTCAGAAGGCCTGGGTTCAAAGCCAAGATCTACTTGGGATGTGACCTTGGGTCTTAGTATTTAAAACAAAAAACAAACCAAAAAAACTTTCCTGAGCCTCAGGACCATTTATAAAAATGAAAAAGGGGAGGAAGGGGTTTAGATTAGATGACAGAGAGGAAAGAGAACTGGTTTTTAAGTCTTTCCAAAGACCTGGGTTCACATTCTAACTTTGTCACCAACTGCATGACCTTGAGAGAGTCACTGATCTCTCTGGGCCTTGGTTTCCTAATCTGCAAAATGAGGGGGGCCTGGATCTGATGACCTGAAATCTGTCCTTCAGCTCTATACCAACCATCCCTTTCCCTTCCTCCCTAAGTTCTCCAATACATTTATCCTTTCCTTCTCCCCCAGACCCGCTTCAGAACTCCCATATACCCCCTTTTTTTTTCTCCTCGAGTCACTATCCTCAGTACCCCATAAGCGCTTACAATGCTTGTTGATTTTGCTTGTGGACCTGAATCCCTACTCCCTTTAGGGTCATTTAATACACATTCTCTCTCCCAGCTCCCCTCCTTCCCAGGATCGCCCCTCTATCCCTTTCCAAGTGTGGGATGCACGTCGAGGGAAAGCCCTGAAGTCGAAGTCAGTCTGGAGCTGGATTAGCTCCAGGAGGCAGACCCGGCTCTCGAGGGGGCCCAGACTCTTCACCTGGAAGGCGAAGGGGTGGGCGGGCGGACCTCCCCGACCGCCCCTCCCCTCGCGCCCCCACCCCCACCCCCACCCCCGCAGCGGCGGTCCCTCCTCAAGGCCCCGCCCGACCCGGGCACTCACTCGGACGCGCCCTCGCTGGTCGGGGACGGGCCCTCGGCGTTGGTGGGGGTGATGTTGAGCGCCGGCAGCACCGGCTTCCTCTTGGCCAGCATCAGGGCTTCCCGGGGAGCGGGTTTGGGGGAATGGGGGTGGGGCGGGGGCAGGGGTGGGCGCGGCTGCAGCGCCTCTAGCTGAGGCCCATAGGAGTGGAGGCACCCCCGGCTCCGGCCTGGCTCTGGTCCGACTCCGGCTCTGGCCCCGGCCCCGGCCTCGCAGGGACGTTTGGCCTAGGCAAGCCCGGGGCTGGGGTAGCGGCCTTCGGGACTGCGTGGGGAGGGCGGCCTCCGGCGGGAGCTGAAGCCGCAGAGGCTGAAGAGGCCAGACCCGCACGGGAAAATGGGATCGGGGGGCCAGGACCAGCTGGATCCGCCTCCACCTCCGCCGCCACTCGAAGCCGCTGGGGCCAGGGCCGGGGCCGGGGCCGAGGCCGGGGCCGAGCTAGGCTGACGCTGCAGCTGAAGGGGAGGGAGGCGGAGGTGGGGGGGTGGTGGTGGTGGAGGGGAAGAGCTCTCCCCAGAGTCTCGCGAGAACTGTGCTGGCGATCTCCGAGATCTCCTCCCTCTCCACCGCCCCCCCCCCCCCCCCTCGCCCGTTTGCCTCAGCCTCCGTGCGCTTACCTGCGAAGGCAGTTGAGAGTTCTCGCCGTTGTTCGCGTGCAGCTATTAAGAGCAACTATTAGGCTCGGGGAGCTTGTGGAGAGACAGGAGGGAATGAATAAAGGAAGCCTAGGAGAGAGTCAAGGTGGGCAGGGTGCTAGGACCAAGCCCGCGTCCAGTACTTTATTGAGCGACTTAGGTCAGGTGAGAGTGAACCCAGAAGGACTGAGAGTCAAGTTCCCCTGAGGGAGACAAGACGAATGGGGAAGGCGCCCTGGTTTCTTGGTCTCTAAGGGAATTCCGTCGTAGAAAGTTGGAAAACTCAAAGACCTCTTCTCTCCTTTGGCCATTTCATCCCCCAATATTTATCCTGGCAAGCACATAAGACATTCTTCATGGAGAAGAACTGGAACCTAGTTAGCCATTTTGCTAGATCTCCTGAATCCCAAGTCCAGCATCCTTTCCATCCCTGGGATTTGGACCTGAGATGTCTTAAATCATAGGCAAGGAATTGTGGCATAGGAGTGAATTCATATAGGATTAAGCCTACTTGACTAGACAACGGGGGCTGTGGAGTAGCACCAAACTGATCAACCAAAAAACATGTTGTCCACTTTATGCCAGGTACTGTGCTAGGTTCTCAGGGTACAAATCCCCAAAATAGTAATTCTTACTCTTAGAAGCTTATATTCTTTGGGAAACCAAGTATATGCATATATTCATAGAGAGAGAGGCAGAACAAATATAAATTTTTTTCTTTTTTTTATCTTTTTTTAAAAATATATTTTATTTGATCATTTCCAAGCATTATTCATTAAAGACATAGATCATTTTCTTTTCCTCCCCCCCCCACCCCCCATAGCCAACTCGTAAATCCACTGGGCATTACATGTTTTCTTGATTTGAACCCATTGCTTTGTTGATAATAACAAATATAAATTTAATGCAAAATGGTTTGGGAGGGAAGGTACTAAACAGCTGTGATGAGAAAAGACATCCTGTAGAAGATGGTCCTTGGGCATTGTCTCCAAGGAAGAGAGGGGTTTTATGAGGTAGAATTGAGGGGGGAGTGCATTCCATGAATGGGATAACAGCCACTACAAAGATACAGAAGAGGAAGTTCCCCCCAAGAACAGATAGAAGGCTAATTTAACTGGACTTCAGAAGAACAGTGTATAAGGAAGCTGGAAAGACAGATTGGGGCCATGACCCTAGAAGCAATAAGGAACCACAGGATTTTGCGGAGTAGAGGAGGGACATAGACCAGGGCTTAAGGAAAATCTCTTAGGCAACTGTGTAGAGGAGTGATGGAATAAGATCAGGTAAGATCCCATTGTGAGATGTAATGGGGTCTTAGCTATGTGAGTATCAAGAAAAGAGAAACAAGAGATGTAGAGGCAAAACTTCCTTTGCAACTGATTGTATACATGATGCTAGAGCAAATAAGGAGGTGAGGATAACACTGAGGCTATGAATCTGGAAGACTGAAAGGATGATGGTTCCTTCTTTAAAAATAGGAGTTTTAAAGAAGGGTAGATTTGAGAGGAAAGATAGTGAATCTTGTTTGGGACATGTAAAGTTTGAGATGCCTTGGGGACTTTCTGTTTGAAATGTTCAATAAGCAATTGGTGAAATAGGACTGAAACTCAAGGATTAGACTATATAAGTGAATTAAATTCATGGGAACAAATGAAATTACCAAGAGAGAAGAAAGTCCAAGGCAGAACCTTGGGAAACAGTTGGTAAACCAGAAAAGGAAACTAGGAGCATTCAGCCAAATTGGAGAACCAGGAGAAAATAGAGTCATGAAAATTTAGAGAAGAAAGTATCCAGAAAGAGAAAGTACAGGCATCCTTTCCACAGTGCTAGGTTTAGGTGCATAGCACCCTCTTGATCTGGTAAAATTTTTTGTCTCTCTGTATTAGAGAAATCTGAAAATTTTATTTTTCTTATGAAGTGTTTATAATACCTTATTATAAAATTTCAGTTAAGTATTTGGTCACAGGTAATATAATTTATAAGTTTTTTCTACGTTGTCTGCTTGTCATCATGTATAGTTTGTGGCTTCTACAAAACTCTCCCCAGATCCCTTCGTATGCTGACCCCACAATATATCAAAACTGCAATGGGGAAAGTCTTTTTTTAAAAATCTAATTTATTTTTTAGAATAGTTTTCCATGTTTACATGATTCATTTTCTTTCCCTCCACTCTTCCCTCCCTGCTCCCAGAGCTGACAAGCAATTAATGGGGAAAGTCTTGGTGTGCAAGGGATACCTATAAAATAGAGTAGAGGAGTCAAAAGGTTGAGAACTGAAGAAAAAATAACAAATATATCAATTAAGAGATCACTGGTAATTTTAGAGGGGACAGTTTAAGTCAGAAACCAGATTGCAAGTGGTCATGAACTGTTTATAGATTTCCTAGGCGTTTGGCTGATATTAAGATAAAAACTTAGGGACAGTTAGGTGGCTTGGTGGATAGAGAGCCAGAACTGGAGATGTAAGGTCCTGGATTCAAATCTAGCCTAAGACAGTTTCTAGCTGTGTGATCTTGGGCAAGTCACGTAAGCACAGTTACCTACCTCTTACTGCTGTTCTGCCTTGGAATTGACATTATTGTTGATTCTATGACAGAAGGTATTTTATTTTTATTTTTTTTTCATAATTCTTGTTGTCTCCTCCTCTTGCCTCCCCCTTTCCAGAACTGACAAGCAATTCCACTGGGTTATATGTGTGTGTGTGTGTGTGTGTGTGTGTGTGTGTGTGTGTGTGTGTTATTACTCAAAACCCATTTCCATATTATTCATTTTGTAATAAAGTTATTTTAAAACCCATACCCCAAATCATATACTCATATAAGCAAGTGATAAATCATGTGTTTTCTTCTGGATTTCTACACCCAGAGTTCTTTCTCTAGATGTGGATAGCATTCTTTCTCAAATATCCCTCCAAGTTGTCCTGGATCATTGCATTGCTTTTAGTAGCAAAGTCAATTATATTTGATCGTCCCCAGTGTTTCAGTTACTGTGTAAAATGTACTCCTGTTTCTGCTCATTTCATTCCTCATCAGTTCATGTAGGTCTTTCCAGTTCTTATAGAAATCAAGCAGTTCATCATTCAGAAGGTAAGAGTTTAAAAAAAAAAGATTTTTAAATTTAGGGCTGGAAGGCATCTAGAAGTCAAGTCTAATCATTTTACATATGAGCAAACTAAAGTATAAGTTAAATGACTTGTCTCCGGTCACATAGCTAGGAATTGTCTGAAGTAGAATTTGAACCTAGGTCATCCTGCCTCCAAGTCCAGTGCTCTATCCATTAAGGATCTTATATAGATTATAGATTTATAGGGGATTTTAAATTTGTCTTCTCGAGGTACAAAAGCTCCCTCCACCTCTTTTCCTATGTTTATCATTTGAGAATGAGAACCTACAACCCTTCCCTATTATTTATCTTTTCATTTATTGCTGATTAGAAAAAAATGTCTTCCTTAGTGTATCTGTTCCCTGTCTCCAGAAAGTGGGATGTGTCCTCACTTTCTTACCCTAGGAAATGAAATTCTTAATTGCTTTGAGATTATATTTAATCCAAGGTTATAACATTTATCTGTTTCAGGCATAATAGGGTATTAGTAACTTATGTGTACATTGTACTTTTCTCTATAGAATTAATAGTGTACTATGGACTTTATCATATTAGTGCTTTTGTACAAGGTATGTAGTCTGGCCAAGGAAGATTATGAAATCTCCCTTCTTGAGGATATTTGAGAGTAAGAAATTATCACTGGAGGACATCTTTGGCTCCTTAATTAATAATCACTCAATTTTCACCTAAGGAAACTGAGACAAAGAGAGATATGACCCACTAGAGAAATGCAGGACTCAGAATTTCTTTCTTTTTTTTTTAAACCCTTACCTTCTGTCTTGGAATCAACACATGACCTCTAAACTTGTGGAGCTAATGGTCTAGCAGGGAACTCGGGGAGCTACAGCAATGTTAACAACATGTAGTGATACATAAGTGAATTAGTGAGGTACCAAGTAAAGTCCTACATGAAATTCAAGATGGAAGGTTTCTTGGGTAGGGATCCAACAGGCAAAAAAAAAAAGTAAAATCATTCTAGGAATAGTGAAGAACAGAAAACTCAGGTCATATGCAGAGGGAAGAGTAAGAGAGTGACATGGTTAGATTAGTGAATAAGGAAAATTAATCTAGCAATGAATAGTTTGAAGTTTAACATTTTTTTTAAAGCCCAAACTAAGATTGTAGCAACTGGCCCCAACACTTCCTGTCAAATAGAAGAATAAATGGGAGCTATGTCAAATTTTATATTTTTGAACTCAAAGATCACTACTTACAAATGCTCCTTGAAAAGAAAGCTATGTCAGGTCTAGGCAGCATTCACAAAAATAGAGACATCATCTTGCTGACATAAGTCTATATAGTCAAAGCTTTGGTTTCAATAGTAAAACTAGTGTCATAAAGAGTCAAATACAAGTGAACAACTAAGCAACAAACCTGGCAATAACATGAAGAAAGCAGAAACGCAGAGCTTAGGAGTTAATTCCAAAACTCCAATTCAGTGATACTGAAGGCTTTTTTAGTAGAGTGGTTTCCCAGTAGGCTATAGTTATTATACATCAGAACTGCTTTAGAATATCTAGGAAATGTTCTACTAGATTAGCCATTTCCCCTTTTTAGGTTATCAAGCAACAGTTATCTGTTATCCATTCTCATGTACTCACTCACAATTCCTTTAGGACATGCTCATTTCTTTACTGAGTAAAGGCTATTTCAAGTCAATTCAACAAGAATTTATTAAGTGCCCACTATATGCCAGCCACTGTGGTAAGCATCGAGATACAAAAAAGGCAAAGAACAGTCCCTTGTCTCTAGGAACTCACAGCCTAATGGAAGAGACAACATGAAAGTAATACTATACAGGGAGAATTGGAGGTAATCTCAGATTGAAGGCCCTGGTTTTTGTGGGGGTCTGAGTAAGGCCTCTTGTAGAATGTGGCATTTGAATTGAGACTTGAAGAAAGCCAGGAGGCAGAAATGAGGAGGGAGGACATTTCATTTTTTTTTTAAATTTGGAAAATTTTATTTAATTTAGATTTTCCCATGGCTACAAGATTCATGTTCTTTCCCTCCCTTCCCCCACCCCCCTCCCCTAGCCAATGTGCAATTCCACTGGGTTTTACGTGTCATCAATCAAGTCCTATTTCCATATTATTGAAATTTGCAGTGATTATTTAGGGTGATCGTTTAGAATCTACATCCCCGATCATATCCCCCTCGACTCATGCGATCAGTTGTTTTTCTTCTGTTTCTACTCCCACAGTTCTTCCTCTGAATGTGGAGAGCATTCTTTTTCATAAGTCCCTCAAAATTGTCCTGGATGATTGCATTGCTGCTAGTAGAGAAGTCCATTGCATTCGATTATGCCACAGTGTCAGTCTCTGTGTACAATGTTCTCCTGGTTCTGCTCCTTTCACTCTGCATTAATTTCTGGAGGTCGTTCCAGTTCACAAGGAATTCCTCCAGTTCATTATTCCTTTGAGCATAATAGCATTCCATCGCCAACATGTACCACAATTTGTTCAGCCATTCCCCAAATGAAGGGCATCCCCTCATTTTCTAATTTGTTGCCACCACAAAGAGCTTGGCTATGAATATTTTTTGTACAAGTCTTTTTCCTTATGATTTCTTTGGGGTATAAACCCAGCAGTGGTAGGACATTTCAGATATGCAGAATAGCCAATGAAAATATAAGGGATTGGGAGATATGTCATGTTAAAAGAGCAGAAGCCAGTATCTCCAGATTTTGGAGAGGGTGGAAAGAAGTAACATTTAATAAAACTGGAAGTTAATAAATGTTAATAAATGTGGAAGTAGAATACTTGTGACTCGGCAAGATCAAGGGCATGAATATGTGGGAAACTGAGAACAGAGGATTAGTTTCATGGGAAATTAGCAGATTGAGGAACTGGGAAATTAGGGTGGTTGAGGGGGTATTAATATGCATGTTGAAAGTCCCCAAGTATGAAGGTAGAAATTGAGGAGGAAAAAAGGTCATGACCTGAGCACTGAACTAATTGTGTAAGGAAAATGAGTTCCTGGGGATAAGTGGATAATAGTGTCTCCAGTCTTGATTGGGTGATAAGTATGGATTGAATGAACCTCAAAGTAGGAGAGATTACTGAGTGATGGTGGTGGCAGGAGAGCCTGGAAGTGGCAATGAGGAACACAGAGTATTAGACTCCCCACCCCTACCCCATGACCAGTGAGGAAAGGGGGATGGTGAAGGTCCAAAGGGTGCCAGGGAGACTGTTATCAGGAAAGAGAAAAGTCTCAGTAAGTGCAAGAAAAGGAAGGAGTAAGAAAGAAGATGGCTTAAGATTTGTTTGTTCACTATGGGGCAGGCTTCCAAAGGGCACAAGACAAGTGGAAGGGAAAGGTAGTTCTGAAATGCAACATTAAGTGGGAGGTGAAGAGGAGGATAGGAGTAAGAGAATGGGGCAGTAGAGAAAGGGTCAGCTAAGGATTCCAAATCCCTGGGATGAGTAGACTATGATGGGGTTAGAGTATGCTAACCACTAAGGAATGACCTCTAGAAAATTATTAGTGACTGGAAATAGTGACAATATTTGTTGCAACACTTTTTGGTTGCCCAGAATGTTCCTTATTCATCAAGTGTTTATTGAATGCCAGCTATGTGCATTGAGCTACCATTATTAGAGGCAATTAGACCCTGCAGGTTCCTCCCTAGATATTCAACCTCATGGTACATGGTGAGGTGAGGTTTTATGAGGCTCAAAAGACCCACCTTGTGACAAGCAGGAGCAAAGATATAGCTTTGGGGAGTCTGGACACGATGCAGGAGCTGCTAATCCAAGGAGGCTCTGGTCTGAGACTCACTGGAGAAGATCATTGGGTGAAGACAGAAGCCAGAGACCTCAATGGACTGGTGGAGCACCCTGGTAAGACCCCAAAGCTAGGAAGTCACAGGGGGGATAGGCTGAACTGGAGCTAATGCAGGAGCAAAGTCAGAGCAGGTAGAGTGGACAGACTGAATCTGGGACTCCACGGGAAGTTTAAGAGTCAAAAATAGAGGCCATGTAGACTGTGCTACCGTACATGGTTCTGTCTTCCATCTGACTCTTAAGCTCTTTGAGGCCCATCCAAAATACAGTGCAACCAGTTTTGTCACAAAGCTGCTAAAGCAACAGCTTCAAGGACCTCATTGTTAACGCACCTCTATTGCTGTTCAGGATTAAGTATGGTCAAATCTAAGCAAACTCTCACTTATTAGCAACAATAACTTGTGCACAATATAAAAGATATTAGATATGACTTGAAAGAGAGGTGAGTAGGTCACAGAACAAGTGGCTAGGCGCCAAAGTGAATAGGGGCTGGGCTTGGGGTCAAGGAAGACCTCCATTATGCAACATTCTTCTTAGTTATGTGATTGGGCAAGTCACTTCATCTCTCTTTGCTTCAGTTTCTTCAACCGTAAGATAAGCATCATCATAGCACCCACCTCCAGGGCTGTTGGGAGGATCAGATGAGACAATTTTTGTAAAGAATTTTGTAAACCAGAGTGCTATATAAATAAATGTCAGCTACTACTATTTTTGTTTCTATTTCATTATTATTGTTGTTATCATAAAGGTAAGGAAGTATTGAACTGGAACCATACAAAATATTAAAAGAACCAGATAAAGGTCTCCAGTATGTTGGGTGTATCCACTATACACTGGACAATTTTGTGAAAGAGAATTGTCCCCAGTGAATTGCCCCTGGGGAGAGTGAAATCACCAATCCATCAAAGTAAGGTCAAATGATACTGACAAAACTAGTTGAGAAGATAGGGCTTATTATTATTTTGAAACATTAAAGAGCTATGATTTTTGTCAGTGTGGGAACTCCCTGTACCAACAGAAATCTCACTTCATTTATAACGTGTTCTAAAATGTTATCCGAATCTCAGAAGGGTTAAGCGATTTGGCCATGCCCATTACAAGTCTGAGGAGGGAGTCAAACCCAGGCTTTCCTGGATCCAAGTTATCACTCTGCTATACCATACTTACTCTTCTCCTGGCACATAGTAGGTACTTAATAAATGCTTGTTGATAAATAGAAATGGAATTATACATGTAATATGCCCTGCTCTGAGCCCTGCTGGAGTCCGCTAAAACCAGGTTGGTAAAACTAATTGTTACATTTTCACTGTGAACATTTACACCGCAGAAACTGGCAAGGACTATAAATCAAGGTTGATTTATTATTTGTGTTGATTATCTAGATTTAAGAACGTTATAGAGAAAATATTAGTAATGCAGATAAAACTTAAAAGTATATTATGGGGGGGCAGCTGGGTAGCTCAGTGGATTAAGAGCCAGACCTAGAGACAGGAGGTCCTGGGTTCAAATCTGACCTCAGCCACTTCCTAGCTGTGTGACCCTGGGCAAGTCACTTGACCCCCATTGCCTAGCCCTTACCACTCTTCTGCCTTGGAACCAATACACAGTATTGATTCCAAGACAGAAGGTGAGGGTTTAAAATTTTTTTAATTTTAAGAAAAGTGTATTATGGGCATGTATGGACATAGATAGTGTGTGTGTGTGTGTATGTGTGTGTATAAGAGTTGGAGATCCGGTTATTCAATATTTACCAATACATTCCTCTCTGGGAATTACAGCATTTCTCATACCACCAGTCTTGCTTCTAGCCTAACTTCACAACCATCATCTATGGAAGTAATTCCTGTGGGCTAGAGGCCAATAATCCTTACCAAGAGGTGCCCTGCAGCAGGAGGGTAGCTTGTGCCATGTGAACTGGACCACTACTATCACTTTAACCACCATCTCTCCTCAGGCTTCTATGGAGACGGTCCAAGGTCCAGAACCCAAGAAGAGCAGCTCTTCCAGCCCAGTGTGATACCTACAGCCATCATCCTGGGAAATGACCTCTGGGTAGTTACAGCCCCACACGTGCTCCTGTAGGGTCTACAACCGTAGCTTCTGAAGACCCAGAAAAGAAAGTTCTTACCACCGAAGTCCTTGGCACTGTTGAAAGGTTCAATATCAGATTCAATATTATATCAGAAACTGATAGGATTTTATCCATGGAAATGGCATTAAAGAAGAGCCATCTGCTCTGCCAACACATACTCAGGACCACAGGACGTTTCCATCTGCCTCATTGGAATGTGAGCTCCTTGAGGGCAGGGACTGTCTTGTTTTTCTATTTGTATTGCTTAGCACATAAATGCTTCATTCATTATTGTTAGCCTTCCAATTATAGTAGAATGTTATCCATATTATCAACATTGATGTGAGGTATTACTGTATTTATAGTTTTATAATATTAGTAATAGATTATTATTGTTAATAAGAGGACAAAGTTTTGAAGCCTCATGGATTAGGTTCTTCCATACTCTTACAGGCCTTTTATTTGGACTGAAATTGGATCTGATATGTCACAAGGAACTGGTGAGCTTTCTTGAGTCTATGTTCTAGCTCTTGGTCTATCATTACACAGTGGCACGTACAGGCATATGTCCAAATTCAGTGGCAGATTTCAAGTGCCAGCATATGTGGATATAACCTCAGCCTTCCTCATATTTTTTTTAACCCCTTACCTTCCATCTTGGAGTCAATACTGTATATTGGTTCTAAGGCAGAAGAGTGGTAAGGGCTAGGTGATGGGGGTTATGTGACTTGCCCAGGGTCACCCAGCTGGGACGTGTCTGAGGCCAGATTTGAACCTAGGACCTCCATCTCTGGCCTTGACTATCAATCCATTGAACCACCCAGCTGCCTCCTGCTTGCCTAGTCCTTGTTGCTCTTCTGTCTTAGAATTGATACTGAGACAGAAAATATTTTTCTTTTTTAAACCTATATTTTCTGTCTCAGTATCAATTCTAAGACAGAAGAACAACAAGGACTAGGCAATGGAGGTAAAGTGACTTGCCCAGGGTCACACAGCTAGGAGGTATCTAATGTCACATTTGAATCCATGTCCCCTTGATTCTGGGCCTGGAGATCCATGTTGCTGCCAAGCTACCTGACAGTGTATTTCCTAGTTGCCTCAACAGCCTTTTTTAATACATAAGTTTGGTTGGGGCTGATTCAGAAAGGCTGCCCATTCCTTTTGCATAGTCGGGCAAAGGATCATTTGCATGCTGCTTTGCATATGAGCTTACAAAACATAATCATTCTCTGTGTATTTCAGCTTCTAGACGCCCAAAGAAACACTCCAATAAATGAAGAGTTTCCTAGATTACCAAAAACATATTTTATGATCAAGGAAATTTTAAAAAAACATTTAAGAGAAGATGTTTGTACATTGGAATGATATATTTGTGATAGCAGAAATCAGCTTGGGCTGGAAGTCAGAAGATTTGATTAAGTTCCAGCCCCATCCATCTTTAGCTCTCTTTGTAACTTTGAGTGGAACCCTTCTTTCAGGGACCCAGATTCCTTATCTGTAAACTCAGAGGACCAGAATTGTCTCAGATATCTTCCATTTCTGACCCTTTGAATTTAAAAGGTGATTTAAGTAGATTACTTGTATCCTATCAGTAAATGCTACTCCAGTCACAACTTCCTTCCTGCCTCAGAGAAAGTAGGTTTCCCCTAATTTAGGAGTCTTCTAGTGAAAGCCTAATGACTTGAGAAGTATTATAGGACAAAAGTCTCCCAGAAAGCAAAACTCCCAAGTGCTGGCAGAACTGGATTATTCATTGGATTGAGAGCCAGGCCCAGAGACAGGAGGTCCTGGGTTCAAATTTAGACTCAGATACTGCCTAGCTGTGTGACCCTGGGCAAGTCACTTAACCCCCATTGCCTAGCCCTTGTTGCTCTTCTACCATAGAACCAATACACAGAATTGACTCTAAGGCAGAAGGTAAGGGTTAAAAAAAAAATTCAACATAGGTAATGTTAATTTGTTGTTTTTAAGTCAAACTGCTCTTGGCTTCAAGGACCCATTTCTATTTGTTTGACAGCACTGTTGAAGAGTGAATTCTTGTACAAGTATCAATTAAATTCTGTGGCCTTTGAGGTCCTTTTCATTTTGAGATTATGATTATATAATTAGTTACCTTTCACTTCCTCTTAACCCACTGGCTAATCAAAGTGATATTGCTAGTTCCTTATGTCACCAGCTTTTGCTTGAGACTGTGTGTGATAAACTATGCCAGGCAGAAGAATCCCATTTTAGTTCTGATGAAACGGCATAATTTCTCTGTTCAAAGTATCAATCTCAAGGTCTCCGGAAGAGTGAGGACTTTTGTACAGAGCAATTAAAAATAACCTAGACCTGCTAAGATCTGATAAGTGAATAAACATCTCAAGATTATTCTCCCAGCCCAAGTCCAATTTACTGTGAAGAACCAGCTCCTGTTCCCTTCCCTGCCCCCCTACCCATAGAAACCCTGCAGGCAAGTCATCACATCCTGACATATGCCAGGATCCGATAAAGACCCCAGCCCCAGAAGTCCTGTCACTCCCCCTCCTGACATATGCCAGGAACTGATAATGACCCCAGCCCCAGAAGTTCCTGTCAAGTTCCTGTTCACTCCCCCCACCCCAGGAATTCCTGTGCAGAAGTTCCTGGTCACTCCAGTGTATAAAAGGACCTTCAAGTCCCCAGAATCATGGCTCGAGCCATCTTAGAGTGCCAAGCCCAAGCTGCAGTCTGTTTAATAAACTCCCTCTTGTGTGTTACATTGTTGGTCATCATTTCATTCTTGGGATTGATCCACTGGGTACTTCAGGTGTTAGGTCTCACTAACCCAGAAGAAGTTTCTGGGGTATGAGCTGCGTCAGCTGAAGCTGTTCTAGAGGACTTTGTTTTTGGGTTCCAGGATATTCACTACTTTCTGTCTTGATCTAAACCGAATCCTCACTTCAGGTATTATGTTTTCCGTTGCTGTCTTGGCTCCTAAATCACTTTGGCTCCCTGAGTTCAGAGATCTATCACACTCAGATTCTAATTATCTGTCCCCTTTCAGTTTCTCTGAGGACACAACCCTAGTTCCTCTTTGCTCATTCCCTTCCATTCCCATTCCCGACATCAGAAAAGAGTATTTTCTATATTTTTCATGAGATGAATATATGTAAATTTAGAAATAATACTGCAGAATAAGAGAGTTAGGAATATATACAAAATAAAATAAATATTAGAAAGACTGGTCATTTTACTAATTTGAAACTTAACTAAAGGTCCACAGCCTAACATGGCTCAAGGTCTAAGCTGAGATTTCCACTTATGCATCCGTGTCATGGCCTCAACTGAGGAAGGCGTCTTCATTCTCAGAACAGCCTTTTCCTGATTTGTGGATTAGCCTATACTGAGTTCTCCAAATATAGGCTGAATCTCAGACAATTAGGAGACTTTCTGATGGCACATGGTACCTGTGCTATGCCACCCAAGTTACTAAGTAATCACTTTGCTAATGAGACATCTTCTCTTCTTACATTCAGGAATGGGGCAATAGACAGGATTGCCACATACAGTTCTCATCTACCTCAAAAATCCTAAAAGTCTAACCAGATACACAGATTACCACCAAAGTTCACAAAATACTACCTTTGCCCCATTGTGCTGGGTTTGAGTTGTTCAGTTCTGATTCTGACATGGGCAAGTCATTGTTCCTTCCAGAGCCTCGGTTTCCTCAACTCTACAATAAGAATCATAATGAATTTCCAACCTCCCAAGTAAGGAAAGTACTTTGAAGCACTTAAGACACTTTAGAACTTCAAGTTGTTATTATTACTATGAGCTAAGCAGAGCTCAGCCCCCCATGTAATTATGTTAAGGTGACTATCTGAGGCAGCACAGAGGGCAAAAAGAAGTCAAGAAAGGGCAGTTTGATAGTTTTGGGGATGGGGCGAAGAGGGGAAAAGTTACTGGAACTCTCATTTTGGTGATAATGGGAATGTTTATGTTTTAGTTTTAAGGAGATGAGCCTTCTGTCTGTTTCTCAATCTAGATAACTGATATTTCTCTTCCCTTACATGTTGCCTGGCTGAATCATTTACTATTTGGCAAGAATCAAGAACCGACCTGTTCCGATTCTTGCCGAGTTCTGCTCTGTCCTTCCTCTGGTTGCTTTAAATTATAAACTCCATGAGGGCAGGGACCATGTTCTATCATATGAAACTTCCTCTAAACTTCTTGAGTACCTCATCAAGACATGGAGGCAGTCTGGGGTTCTCAAAGACTATACCAGCAGAGCAGAAACTCTGACAGGTTGAACCTAGCTAGAAAAGCTTTAGAGATGAGCCCAAGGACAGTCTGTACTTCTGGGATGAGGACCATCCTGGATAGAACTCATATATGAAAGTGGATATGTTTTTGTCTTTGAGATTTCCTGACCTTTTAGGCAGGAGAAAGAACTAGGAATACATGGATTGGAGGCCCCCCCCCCCCCAAGGACAGGTAATGTGTTTCAGGTGGTTCTATTTTTTCTTAAACCTTTACCTTCCATCTTAGAATCAATACTATGTATTGGTTCCAAGACAGAACAGTAAGGGTTAAGCAATGGGTTAAGTGACTTGCCCAGAGATGAAAGAGAATTGAGAGCATTTTAGTCCAACTTCTTCATCTTACAGAGGAGAAAACTATGATTTAGAAACAGAGGAGGCAGGAAAAACTGAGGTAAGATTCAAACCCAGGACATCCTGTCTCTAGGTTTCACTTTCACACATTGAGCCAGCCATCTACCTGGACCCATTTCAGATGGTTCTAATATTACACTGTGAGACCCTTAAAAGAGAGTCATCATGCTTAAGAGGAAAGAAGCCAGAAATACAAGAAATACCCAACTCCAGGGGGTTCAAGCTTGCTTGGAGGCTGATCACACCCAAAGTGGGTAGAGTATGTGTGTGTGTGTGTGTGTGTGTGTGTGTGTGTGTGTGTGTGTGTACTCGGCTATGATTGGAGCCTGGTTGGGGGTGGGAGGGGGAAGTCTGGTACTTGGCAATAACTGTTAGGAAAATCCTGCAAGGCTGTATCTGAAGCAAGGTTTGCCAGGAAGTTAGTGACTATCCTTACAGGGAATGAAGTCTTTGAATGATCATTAGCTTCACAGGGAGACAGGGGAAAGTACAGAGATGAGACAACAAATCCTGTCCCTCCTTCTGGAGCCTCTGAAACCCCCCAGTGGAACAGAAACCACTGGGGTCGTCAGTCTCCTTCTCTTCCCTTTAAAGAGTTTTGATGCAGAAGAGGGAGGGGAAGTTTGAGATCTGACTTCACCAGGAGTGCTGGGTAATCTCCCCTTTAGACTGTAAACTCCTGGAGGGCAAGGGCTGCCTTTCTTTTTATTAATTGTATCCCTGCTGTTTAGCATAGTGCCTGCCCAGAGTAGATGCTTAAGAAATGTTTATGTGATTCAATTTATTGAATTGTGTTTTATAGCCAACATTATTCATTTCAGTTTCTTGTTCATTGTTTTTTATTCAAAGATCTTTTATTTTACCAATTATCTGTAATAACAATTTTCAACATATGTTCCAAAATGATAAATCCAAATGATCTCCCTCCCCGCTTTGATCTGGGTTATACATATTCATTTCATTTTCACTGTGGTGAGGAGTCTATTTAGTCTATTTGTGAATGGGGGCAGCTAAGTAGCACAGAGTGTGATAAAGCACCAGGCCTGGGGGTAAATCTAATCTCAGATACTTCCAACTGTGTGACCCATGCAAGTCACTTCACCTTGTTTGCCTCAATTTCCTCATCTGTAAAATTAACTGGAGCAGGAAATAGCAAAGCACTTCAGGATCTTTGCCAAGAGTCAGACGTGATCCATCTAATAAATTAAAGAGTCAAGGTGCCAAACCAGCAACTCTAAAACTAACTCTAAATCCAGATGTCTTTCCACATTGCCTCTACATTTCTATCATATCTCATAGCTAATTAGCATTGCACAAATATTTGATTGCTGTTTTGTTATTATTATTATTATTACAGATGAAAGAGAATTGAGAGACCATTTAGTCCCAACTTCTTTATCTTACAGAGGAGGAAAGGTCTAGGTCTAGATTCTAGGTCTAGAAAGCAGAAGAGGCAGGAATGAACAATAGCAATAGCAGCTTGTTTCTATTCCCACAGTTCTTTCTCTGGATGTGGATCTTTCTCATAAATCCCTCAGAATTGTCCTGGGTCATCGCATTGCTGCTAGTCGGAAGTCCATTACATTCAATTGTACCACAGTGTATCAGTCTCTGTGTACAATGTTCTCCTGGTTCTGCTCCTTTCACTCTGCATCAGTTCCTGGAGGTTGTTCCAGTCTCCATGGAATTCCTCCACTTTATTATTCCTTTGAGCACAATAGTATTCCATCACCAACAGATACCACAATTTGTTCAGCCATTCCCCAATTGAAGGGCATCCCCTCGTTTTCCAATTTTTTTGCCACCACAGAGAGCGCAGCTATGAATATTCTTGTCTTTTTCCTTATTATCTCTTTGGGGTACAAACCCAGCAGTGCTATAGCTGGATCAAAGGGCAGACCTTGTTGAATTCTTAATTGTAATCTCCCATAAATGCTCCATAGAAGACCTACCAAACATGTGGGGCTCAAAGAAATACTGTTGGATTGAGTCAAATGTCCTAGATGCCAAACTTCCATATGCGATTTTCCTACTCCTCCTTCGATCTGTTGACTATCTCCAATTTATCCTAGTTAGTACATAGCTATTTGCATGTTTGCTCCCTCCATTAGACCTCAAGTTTCTTGAAGGCAGAGATGTTTGCCTTTCTTTGTATTTTCAGAGCTTAGTACAGTACCTGACACATAGTAGGTGCTTAACAAATGCTTGACTTACTATACTTCTTTGTGTGTATATACTGTATTTTGCCCAATAGAATGTAAGTCCTGAGAAGGCAGGAACTTGACTTTTGGGTGGGGGTACTTGTAGCCTCAAAGTCTAACACAGGACCTTGTGCGCAGGAGCTATTTGATAAATGTTTGTTGAGTTAAATTGAATTGATAACTCAGATTTATATAGTATTTTACAAAGGGCTTCATGACTGCCTTGTATTCCCATTTTTCAGATGAGAAAACCAAGGCTCAAGAAATTGAAGCCACTAGCCCAAGATTACTGGCACCTTGAACCCAAGGTCTTTTGGCTCTCTCTGTGCCTTTTGTTATACTTTGTTATAATCAAAAGTGATATGTCTTTTATTATTGCTACTTCTTTGTAGTCACTACTTTGATACAGTTTCACTATTAACAGGAATTGGAACCCAAACAATGAGGGAATTTGTTTTGCTTAAATATAAATGTTTGTTACAAGATTTCCCCCCTTCCCCCCCCTTTTTTTTATCTCCAATGGGCTAGGGCTGGGGCTGGGGACCGGGTGAGAGATAGGGAGATTGGAGAAAAAAGAATTTAAAAAAATTAATTGAAAAACCCAAAAGTTAATATAAACTCAAAAGAATTCAGGATAAATCTTAACTAGATTGGAAATTGTCAAAGGTGACTGACTGCATTTTCTTGGTACTTTTATGTTTTTTCACTGAAGTGAAGATTGTGATTTCCTAGAGGGCAGGTACTATCTTTGACCTTTCTTTATATCCCCCGTGCTTAACAAGCCCCCTGACACCTAGTAAGTGCTTCATTAACATTTTTTGACTGACTAAAGTTTTGTGAGTGAGCTCTAGTTGAGGCCAGAATGGCCTGTGATAGCAAGGCTTGGTCATTAACTATGCAAACTTGGGAGCTTTTTGGGGCCTCAGTTTCCTTGTGTGTAAATGAGAGTCGCCCTCTGTGACCTTTAAGTCCTCTCCTGCTTTGGTTTCCCAAGAGTACCCAACTATGTCACTTCTGAAATATTTCAGTATGTTTGTGGTTTTATGACTTTCAGAGGATCAGGGGGCCTGGTAGTTGGTAAAAGACAAGAAACTGCAAAGAGGGAAGGTGAGTAGAGGAAGGACATGAAAGCAAACCTTTTGACCATAACCATCTTGCGGAGGGCTAGTCTGTCCTCAGTGAATCTCTGATTGAGGAAGAAAGGAGGGAGTTCAGACTCAGACCCCTTAACTCCTATAGAGGGCAACAGCCAACCAGAGCAAAAGATCACACTCAACTTTTCCTGCTGGAATTCACTGAAGAAGAAAAAAGAAACAGGGTGGAGGGAGATGGGGAGAAGAGAAGTGTTATGCAGGGCCAATGCCAAGTGCAGGGCAGGCATGGCTGTCCTTTATGATGGCAAGTAGCAAAAATAGGGGGCAGCTGGGTGGCTCAGTGGATTGAGAGCCAGGCCTAGAGACGGGAGGTCCTAAGTTCAAATCTGGCCTCAGACACTTTCCAGCTGTGTGACCTTGGGCAAGTCACTTGACCCCCATTGCCTAGCCCTTACCCCTTTTCTGCCTTGGAACCAATACACAGTACTGACTCCAAGATGGAAGGTAAGGGTTAAAAAAAAAGTGGCAAAAATAACATAGTGGCCTTTCTTCTCTTTCTCCATATTATTATTTTAAAAACATTTATTTATTTATTACCAATTATGTGTAATAACAAATTTACACAGGAGTTTTCCCAAGTTATGATTGGACTTATCTCCCTTTATCTCCCTCCCTCCTTTCCCTTCCTTGTCCCAGAGCTGGCAGGCAATTCGATCTGGTTTTTATATATATCATCATGTGAAACATATTTCCATATTGTTCATTTTTGTAAATGGATAATCTTATGAAACTAAAACCCCAAACATAAACCCAAATAAACAAGTGAAAAACTGCATGCTTCTAACCAATCAACAGATAACATGGTTTCAAGTCCCTTTCCCATGTACTGATAATAATAGCTCATATCTGAGTAGCATTTGACAGTTTACAAAGTGCTTGGTTTGCAAAGTGAGGTTGTTGTTCCCTCACAATCATAGGAGGTCAGTGTACTCTTTTTATCCTCATTTACAGATGAGGAAGCTGAGGCAGACTGATGAGGAAGCAGGCAGGATCTGAATGCAACTCTTTTTTAAATTGTATTTTTCCCCCTGATTGCATACAGAAATAATTTTTAATGTTCATTTTCTGACATTTTGCAATCCAAATTCTCCCCCCCCCCTCCATTCCCACTCCTTTCCCTGAGGTGGCAAGCAATAGCAGTCATGCATGTGCTATCATGAAATATATATTTCCATATTTATCATATTGTGAAAGAAGACATATCAAACATTCAAGAAAAACCTCGAGAAGAAATAAAATAAAAATGGAATGCAGGTCTTCTTGACTCCAAATCCAGTGCTTTCTAGCTGGAATGAAAGCAATTTACTCCAAAACAGTGGAAATGAAAACTAACTTTCCAAGAACAAATGGTCAAAACCAATAGTGCAAATGTTATCTCCATTTTATAGTTGAGAAAACTGAGGTTGAGTTTGTATTATTTGCTCAAGATCACCCAGGTCATAAATTTCATAAAATGTATGTCTTGTGACTCAGCATGGCATAGGGAAGGTAGTGAGTCTTTGACTCTCACTCCCATTTGAGGCAACACAGTAAAGTAGAAAGAGCAAAGGATCTGTAGTCAGTAACTGTTACTTCTTGGGTAATATTGGGCAATTTCTTAATTTAACTCAACCTCATCTATAAAATGACGGTGTAGGGCTAAGTTTCCTTCCAGCTCTGACTCTGTGATGGTATGACGTAGCCCAGGGACAGCTCCAGATGTGAATTGTAGTTGTTGCTCAAACCTAGGTATGCTGGAAAGATTACTGCCCTAAGACTGTATGCTCTTCTATAAAAATAGATGTAATAATGCTTGTATTACCTACCTTGAAGGATTATTATTTTTTAAAGTTACATATAGAAAAATGGCAAGAAAAAACAATGGTCCATAAATGGAATATTGTCATGCTGTAAGAAATGACGGATTAAGAGAAATGTGGAAAGAGTTGTATAAATTAATTCAGAACCAAACAAGAAATATACACAATGGCTACAACACTGAAAATATTTACTTAAAGGAAGTGAAACCCTAAGGAATTAAAAGAACCAATGAAGATCTGGAGATTAGATAATGAAACATACCCTCCTCAGAGAAAAGTGTGACTATTAGGATAGAATGTTGCACATTTCAAGATGTCATCATAGAATTAGGTGGCTTTGCTTGTTTTTTATTAGTTAACAAACATTTATTAAATGCCTATAAAGAAAAGTTGTTCTGTTTTATTTTTATAGAAATGACTGCAAACTCAAAGGTGTCAATTTTTTTTGTCATTTCAGCGGTGTACAACTCTTCATGACCCCAGTTGGGGTTTTCTTGGTAAAGTGTTGAAGTAGTTTGTCATTTCCTTCTTCAGATCATTTTTCAGATAAGGAAACTGAGGCAAACAGGGGTAAGTGACTTGCCCAGAGTCACACAGTTATTAAGTGTCTCGAGGCCAGATTGGAACATAGGATTTCCTGACTCCAGGCTGGGTATTTTTGTCCATTGGCCCACCTAACTCCCCCTTTTGTTCAAAAAAAATGAATAAAAAGAAATTTTTTACATAAACATGACAAACAATTCTCTATGAAACATAACCTTAATAATACATTCCTTTGGGTTAAACATCATCTCCTTTTAAAATGTGGAGCCTTCAGAGAGGTCATATTAATTCCACTAACTTTTTTCTTTATCACTCTGGTATAGAGGTGAGCCTGGACACTTGGAAAACTGGTATTCGAGGCCCATCAAACTGGAAAGCTTGCCTAGAATCGGACAGAGGACCAGTCTAGCTAGTGCAGAGGTGCAATGAGGATGGTTTTGCGTTTTGTGTTTTAAAATGGCAGAAACTCATGAGGCATAAAAGACTGAGGATTTTCCAGTGGCAAAAACTCCAAAAGGATAAAGCCATCTGTCCTTAAGGCACTGAAGTCTAGTGAATGGGCTCATGGGCTTCTCTCCAAACAGAAGGGGATTATGGGAAAGATGAGAGGCAAGAGGCAGAGACAAACTGTGCCATTTTGCTTTGTGGTCCCCGCAAGCTACAGTTCACTGTAGGGCTCCACGTTAGGATTCTGGGGCGACCTGCTTTTTAGGTGTAGTGTTCCATTGCTGGAACACTAGATTGTGCACTCTTTAGGATTTACTTCAGTGTTTTCAGGGATTGTATATTGTGGGGAATCCAAGTGATTGTACAATGAGGTCTCTATGGTGTGTTGGAACAGAAGATGTAACAGGGCTGGGTATGTTAGATTTCACTGCCCCTCCGCCAGCACCCTTAAAGAGACTGGAGGTCTCTGCAAAAAGCTCCAGCCTCCCTGCCCCAGTGATGGCGTTCCCTCAGTGGCAGGAGATGTTCCAATAAGCACAAATAGCCGGATTGACTTTAATGCAGAAATATTTATTCCAAAAGGAATGATCACAAACATTCCAGTTTACTTCCAATACACGGGTGCACAGGGCTCCCCTCATTCTGGGGGAGAGGAAAGGAATCAGGTACACAGCGCCGTCCCAGTTCCAAGTCCAAACCCCGCTTCCCCCCTCTGGCTGGAGTCCCAGGCACCTGGGCTCCTCTGGGACTACCCGCAGGTCTGGCAGGCTGCCCCATCCCATTCGAGAGCACTGCAGAAAGACACTGGGGGGAAAGGGCAGTGGAAAATTTGCAAGTGGCACACTCACCAGAGAATCAGAGAAGGCTGCCCCTCTCTGGCGTGAGGGACACAGTAGGCTCCATATTAGGCAAGCCAGGCACGCTAAAAAGGCTGCTCAATGCCATCGCCGTGTTAGGTGATCTGGGCATGCTCAGAGAAGTTCGAGTTGCACATGTATATACACACGTGGGGATGTATGTATATGCACATGCATGCATATGCACATATATTTATATAGTACATATAATTAGTCAATCAGTAAATATATATAAAGGTCCTACTATGTGCCAGGCACCGTGCTAAGCATTTCTGTGGGGACACAACGAGGAGCAAAGACAATCCCTGTTCTCAAGCAGTTCACAATCCAGTGGAGAAGACTAGACGCAAAACGACTCTGTGCCAACAAAGTTATAGACAGGCTACGTTGGAGCTAATCACCAGAGAAAAAGGTCTAAATTGAAGGGGAATCTGGAAAGACTTCCCACAGACAGAAGCCAAGGGCAGGGGAATAGAAGACAGATTTGAAAAATGAAAAGCCACAAAGGCACTTTTTTGTTGTTCTCTATTTGTTCCTTTGGCTCCATTTCTTTGAATGCTAATGTAAGTTATTCTTAATTCTGCATGTTCTATTATTTGCCTTTATTGATGGTTATTAAGTTTGAAAATACTAGATTATTGAATTTGTGTCCCTTAAATGCTTTGATATCCTTAACTCCCAAGATGCCATTCACTTATTTAACAAATATTTATTGAATGCCTAAATGACAATGAAAAGGCCACAGGGTCTTCGAATCAAAAGATCAAGAATTTAAGCCCTGGCCTGATCCCAGACTAGTGGTGTGACTCTCTGTGAATCATTTGATCTTTCTGAGCCTCAGATACTTTATCTAAAAAATGAGAGGTTGGATTAGATAATCTCAAAGGTTCCTTTCAGTTTTGACATCACATGTTTTGTATTCCTGCAGAAAATAGGAGTTTTTAACCAGAGGTTTATGGGTAAATTTCAGGATAGGAATTGGATTGAGGGGGCGGGGATGACATCATTTCCCTGACTGATCATTGAAATTTAGCATTTGTCATTTCATTAAAAACTTTATTCTGGTGGCAGCTGAGTAGCTCAGTGGATTGAGAGCCAGGCCTAGAGACTGGAGGTCCTAGGTTCAAATCTGGCCTCAGACACTTCTCAGCTGTGTGACCCTGGGCAAGTCACTTGACCCCCATTGCCTAGCCCTTACCACTCTTCTACCTTAGAACCAATACACAGTATTGATTCCAAGACGGAAGGTATGGGTTTAAAAAAAAACACAAAAACTTTATTCTGAGAAGGGGTCCATAGGTTTCTTGAGAATGCCGAAAGGGTCAATGACACCCACACAAAACACCTGCCTTAGGAACATAGGTCTGTTGATGTCTAGGTGCTGTTTAGACATTATTTGGGATTACGAAAAAGTAGGGGAAAGTTCAATTAACTCTGCGTCTTAACTCTAGTCCTGGGCCCAGCCTTTAGTCCTACTCTCCAGGACTCAAGGGTCAAACCCAGAACTTCTCTCCCTCCCCCATCTTCAAAGAGGGCTCATGGGATACCCTCCTAATTCCTCCAATAACTGGATTGAGTCACCTACTGTAGAGTTGTCCCCTAGACCAATGAGGAAGAGAGCAAGGGGGAGAGAGGAGGGAGAATGACGTTATCTTCAGTTAACAGGCAGCCCCACCCCCTAACTGTGAGGGAGGGCCCCCTCCTCCAATGACCCTTGTACATGGTACAGATCAGTGCCTCCCTTCCAAAGGGAGGCATAAAATAATTAGAGACGAGATGGTGACTGGACTGGAAGGGGTGGGGACAGAGCAAAGAAAGAAGGGACTGACTGTTCTTTGGCTGAGAGGGTAAACCCCTAAAGTTGGGAGATCTACAGTGATTATTGATAAAGTATCTTTCCCTCTTCTGCTCCTTAAAGCAGAGCTTCCCGAGCTGTGCCATGGTTGCGAGGTTGCTGGAACACAAATAGGGAAACATCTCTCCCCTCACCCACAAAACATATACTGATCTTCAATTCGGTTGAATCGTTACCTCAAGGATCAGTGATTTTCTTGGGGTGAGCATCTGCTCCACAACTGTTGTTGTGGTTCTTCTTCTTGAAAAATCTCATCACCCAGCCATCCTTGTGGAGAGTTCGGAGCTGAGTCACCCTCTTTCCCTTAGCTAGGCTTGTCCTGCCATGAGTAACCCAAAGCCATTCTAGCTTGGGAGGACCTGCTAAGGTGTGTGCCTTGCGGATGACCTCAGAAAACCCAGGGTCGCCTCCTGACCACAGTGAGCCTTTAGTGGAAAATCAGCGAGCAAATTATTTTTTAAAATGTAAGCAGGGGTTACATAGAGAAAGGGCAAAGCTTTGCTACCCCTTTCCAGTCATCCCATACACTGGTTAAGGGTTTGGGTGCTTTGGGTATGTATGATGAAGCCCCTGACTTGTCACAGCAGGCCATAGGTGACTCAGTACTAGGGTGCTTTGGGATAACAAAGAAATCCCCTTATTGGCCACTGAGCAGGAAGAGCAGATGACTCAGGGAACCTTTAAAAAGGGAGAAACTTTGCTCCTGGCTCTCTTTTTAAGACCCTAAAGGAGGTATCATCATAGAACGCTGGCACTTCCCATAAGGGGTGGGGAAGAGTTGGACCTTTTCCATCCCATCAAAGGTTCCCACAGGACAAGAGCCAGAGGGCAGGGCTCATGAAGGTGAGAGAGCTTGGGCCTAGGTTTCTTGTGGCCTCTTCGGCTTTGTGGTCCATGGCCTGATCCTAGTTCCCAAACACTGATCATCAGATGGATGTGCCCAGGTGTAGAAGCATCCTTTCAAGTTTGAAAGATATGGAGATCCCGAGTCTATTCATCCAAGCCAACGGAGAAGTTCCTGCATTGGAGAAGAGGACCACTGATGGGAGGATGAGTTCAATCTCTGGCATGACTTGTCGGAAGATGTCTACCTTGAGGGGGGACCAAGCACCCCTTATCTTTTTAGACTTTTGAGATGAAATATAACAGTACTTATTCAGCACTATTGGACTAGATCACAAGATTATCTCTAGTCCTTTTCAGCTCCAGCATTATGTTCTATATTCTTACAGAACAGGGTTAAAAAAATCCTTACTTTCTGTCTTAGAACCCATATTAAATATTGGTTTTAAGCAACTGGAGTTAAGTGACTTACCTAGGGTTATACACCTAGAAAGTATCTAAGGCCACATTTGAATCCAGGACTTCCTGTTTCCAGGCCTGGCTCTCTATCCACTAAGCTACCCAGCTGCTCCCAGAATAGGGTTTTTAAATCTGAGATCCATGGACCCCTCCAATGATTCATGTATAGATTTTAGGATGAGAACTTAGATGGGAAAAAAATTACATCTTTTCCCCCTTCTAACTGAAACTTAGCATTTCCACAAGTAGCTTCTTGTTCTGAGGTTTGGCTCCCAGGATCCTAGAAGAATTTAACAGTAGCAACATAAGCTATTGAATCCTATTTAAAGTCTTTCTGCCAATGCATACTTATGACAGGTATGCATTTATTTGTTTGCTTATTTATTTATTAAACCCTTACCTTATATCTTAGAACCCTGGTTCTAAGGCAGAAGAGTGATAAGGGCTAAGCAATGGGGGTTAAATGACTTGCCCAGGGTCACACAGCTAGGAAGTGTCTGAGGCCACTATTGAACACAGGCCCTCCTGTCTCTGGGCCTGACTCTCAATCCACTGAGCCACCCAGCTGCCCCCCTAGGTGTTGTATAGTTGAAAATCTGTTACCCTAAAAAAAAGAACTACATTTCCAGGGAACCCACTGACTTCCTATCATTACGTACTTCCCGTAGACAGGGAATAAATATTCAGTGGGCGGTCCTGCTCACTCTCTTGGGCTTGAAGGCAAGGATGGTAAGCATGGGGGTTTTGAACTGGCTGATTAGCCATGGGCATGTGGTCTTTTTTTTATTTGTTACCTTTTTATTCCTTTATTTCTAATGATCTTTAATAAATCTCCTTTTAATATAATATTTTTATTATTTGAGATATAATTTTAATTTTTACAGTATACATTTAGCATCTATTGTGTGTGCAGGAAATATTTGATTTCCACTGTAACCTGAGTGTCCTTCTACTCTCTTCCATCTTTGGGGAGCTCCTAGACATGAGTAACACCTAAAAGTATAAGTAAATCCTCCCCAAATACTAGGGTAGGCATGTAAAGAACCAAAGAATAGGAGAAAAGGAGCTGAACAGCTCTCCTGAAAGACCAGGATTGAGTCCCTGCTGACCATGGGGCAGGATCCCCACGGATCCAGGGGCTCCTTTATGGAAAGCCCTGGCCCCTCAAGCCCAAAAGCAGGTTCTCATTATTATAACTAATAACAACTCATACTTCTATAGTGTTTTAAGGTTCACGGAGCACTTTCTTCACCAAAAAAATATTTCCTAAAGATGAGAAGATGGAGTCCCCCAAAAGAGAAATGGCTTGATTGTTATCACATGGCTAGGAGTGCTGGTCTCCCAACTCCAGATGTAGGACTTATAAACATGTCGGGCCTCAGCTGAAGCCTTCTGCCAATACTCACCTTGGCTGGAGGCCGACCAGGAGATCTGCTATGTCAACGGAGAACACAATCTATCTGGTCTAACCAAGCTGGGAAGGCTTAGCCTGGAATGTTCTCGGTACCTGGGAGAAGCAGCCTCACAAAAGGCAAAGACGCTCATCATTGGCCATTGAGTAATTTAAAAACCAAACCCAACCACAACAGCTTATGGAACCGTCCATGAAGGCTTGGGGTAGTTACAGCCTAGGAGGACTAGCACCTCTGGTGTTACTCCCTTTCGGAGTGGCTCCCCCACCTTTGGTGTCTGCCTCTCACCTGTGGTTCCAAGAAGCTTTGGCACGCCGGCTGCCACACCCCGGTAAAACCATGTGGGCAGACAGGCTAAACCAGGTTGCGGGTAAATGACAAGCCTCAGACGAGATGAGGAGTTACGGGGATATCTACCCCAAGCACATAAAGATTTCCCTGGGTGGAATGAGTGGATGAGAACAAATTGTTCCCACTGGCCATGAAGCAGGTGCTGTGGAGTGCTTAGGAGTTAGTCAGACATCTAGGAGGCCAAGATCATCCAGTGTATCCCAGGCCATAGCCAGTCTTCCTGCCTTTTGTCTTGTCACTGGACTTCCATGACTCTGGAAGAAAAAATGAGGCCTTGTACAACTCTGCCTCACTTAAATCCAATTTATGCAGGTGTCAAGATATCTCCCCCTGAGGCCTAGAGATGGGAGGTCCTAGGTTCAAATCTGGCCTCAGACACTTCCTAGTTGTGTGATCCTGGGCAAGTCATTTGACCCCCATTGCCTAGCCCTTACCACTCTTCTGCCTTGGAGCCAATACACAGTATTGACTCCAAGACAGAAGATAAGGGTTTAAAAAAAAAAGATATCTCCCTCTGATGTCATTGGTCCTCTTCAGAGACAAAGGATGGACAATGTTACAACCTGCTTCAGTGGAGTGAGTGCCTTTACCAAATGATAAAGCATTTATATGACTTTGTTCTGGGGACAGGAATATAAAAATAAGTCAATCCCTGCCCAAATGGAGCTTATGTTCTAATAGGAGAAAAGAATACATATTGGTGGGGAGGGGTTGGTAGCCAGGAGGAATATTTTGGATTGGGAAATCACCCAGAGAGTGAGTGGACTCAGGACAATTGACTGATCTATGCTTTCTAGGAATGACAGTGTTCATTTTCTTTCTTTATTTTTAAGTATTTTTCTATGGTTACATGATTCATGTTCTCTCCCTTCCCTCTTCCCTCCCTGCTCCCAGAACTGAGAAGCAATTCCACTAGGATTATCATTCCTGCATTATCATTCAATACTTATTTTCATATTATTCATTTATGTAACAGAGCAATCTTTTTAAACCAAAACCCCAAATCATATACCCAGATAACCAAGAGATAAATCATATGTTTTTCTTCTGTGTTTCTACTCCTATAGTTCTTTATCTCAATGAGGATAGCATTCTTTCTCATAACTCCCTTGGGATTGTCCTGGATCATTGCACTGCTTTTAATAGCAAAGTCTATTACATATGATCATCCCACAATGCTTCAGTTACTGTGTACAGTGTTCTCCTGGTTCTGTTCATTTCACTCCACATCAGTTCACGGAGGTCTTCCTCCATGAAATCAAGCAGTTCATCATTACTTATAACACAATAGTATTCCATCACCATCATATACCATTCCCCAATTGAGGGACACCCCCTCCCCATTTTCCATTTTTTTGGACACCACAAAGAACAACGCCGTAAATATTTTTGTACAAACTCTTTTTTATCTCTTTGGGGTACAAATCTAGTAGAGGTATTGCTGGATCAAAGGTCATGCATTCTTTTAGTGCCCTTTGGGCATAATTCCAAATTGCCTTCCAGAATGGTTAGATCAATTCACAACTCCACCAGCAATGCATTAGTGTCTCAATTCTGTCACATTCCTTCCAACTTTTATTATTTTCCTTTACTATCATATTGGCCAATGTGCTAGGTGTGAGGTGGTACCTCAGAGTTGTTTTGATTTGCATTTCTCTAATCAGGAGGGATTAAGAACACTTTTCATGTGCTTATTGATAGTTTTGATTTCTTCATCTGAAAACTGTCTATTCATATCCCTTGCCCATTTGTCAATTGGAGAATGGCTTGATTTCTTGTCCATTTGACTTAGCTCCTTATATATTTGAGAATTTAGATCTTTGTCAGAGAATTTTGTTATAAAAATTTTCCCCCAATTTGTTGCTTCCCTTCTAATTTTGATTGCATTGGGTTTGTTTGTACAAAACCTTTTTAATGAAATATAATCAACATTATTCATTTTACATCTTATAATGTTCTCTATCTTTTGCTTGGTCTTAAAATTCTTTCCTTTCCCACAGATTTGACAGGTATACCATTCTATTTTCCCCTAATTTACTTATAATTTTCCTCTTCATATTTATCATTTACCCATTTTAAATTTATCTTAGAATTGGGTGTGAGATGTTGATCTAAACCTAATTTTTCCCATATTATTTTCCAATGACAGTGTTAATTTGATTAGAGCTCCTAGAACAAGAGGTGCTGGTTATATCCCTCCAGGGAATATCAGGAAGGTGGCTGAAGTATAGTGTGGTAGAGCTGGATTGTGTGGGATCTTGTGAACTGTCACCAATCAGTAGAATGGGCTCACAGAATGGGAACTAGAATGTCACAAACTAGAATGACATAATGTGTGGAGAAAGGGGCCAGAGTTGGGTCATACCACTGAAATTAAGGCTCTGTAAAGTGGAATATTTCATTGAATTAATGCCTAATACCTATTGGGCACCTCAGGGGATGCAAGGATGAATGAAAACTAATCCTCTGTATTTCCCAATATAAACATTCAGATATATATCAAATTCCTGCTACACATGGAGACTGACATATAATCACAAATGCATTTAAATGTACCTATGTACAAGACCTACTACACACAAAATATGTGCACACTATATAGCTACATACATGTCCTGTTCAAATATGTATATGGCTCAACACTGGTTATGCTAAGACTATCTGTGTGATCATGGTCAAGTCTCTTGTCTTTTAAGAGTTTCCTTATCTGTAAAATGATGTGGTTGGAATAAGTGATACTAAAGGTCCATTTTAGTTCCAAATCCTATGACTATATCCACAAATGTCGCATTCCTCCACTTCTGCCTGGGTCACAACTTAGGAAAAGGAAAGGAGGTTGGGGATGGGAGAAGAACCCAACTATTGTCCATCAACAATGTATTTTATGGGGGTAGCTGGGTAGCTCAGTGGATTGAGAGCCAGGCCTAGAGATGAGAGGTCCTGGGTTCAAATCTGGCCTCAGACACTTCCTAGCTGTGTGACCCTGGGCAAGTCACAACCCCCATTGCCTAACCCTTACCACCCTTCTGCCTTGGAACCAATTTACAATATTGATTCTGTGGAAGGTAAGGGTTTTAAAAAAAAGAATATATCTTATGGGAAAGGATCTGTTTATAAGAATATTTATAGCCGCACTTTTTGTGGTGGCAAAAAATTTGGGAATTGAAGGGATGCCAATTGGGGAATGGCTGAACAAATTGTGGTATATGATGGTGATGGAATACTATTGTGCTATAAGGAATGGATTTCTATAAGCACTGGAAGGACCAACATGAAATGATGCAGAGTGAAATGAGCAGAACCAGAACGTTGTACACAGTAACATTAATATTGTGGCACAATTGAATGTAATAGACTTCTCTACTAGCAGCAATGCAATGATCCAGGACAATCCTGAGGGACTTATGAGAAAGATGCTATCCACATCCAGAGGAAGAACTGTGGGAGTAGAAACACAGAAGAAAAACATATGATTTATCACTTGTTTATATGGGTATATGATTTGGGGCTTTGGTTTAAAAAGATTACTCTGTTACATAAATGAATAACATGGAAATAAGATTTGAGGGATAACATATGTATAACCCAGGGGAATTGCTTGTCAGCTGGGGGTGGGGGGAAAGGAGGGAGGCAACATCATGTCATCACGGAAAAATATTTTAAAAATTGTATTAAAATTTTAAAAAAGAACGTATTTTAGATTCAAAGGATTTCAAAATGAAGAAACTCCTTCCTAAATATTGGTTGACTGATAAATTAGCTCCTTCCTAGGTTTCTCAGGGATAGAAAACATCAAAGGAAGCCTAGAGAACTCCCAGCATTGCAATTCTACAAGACCTGAAGAATAGGACACAATCTGCTCCCTGAGGGCAGGCATTGCTTTGTTTCTGTGTTAGAATTCCAAAAACCTAGCACAGATTCTGGCCCTTTGCAGGTACTTAAGAAATATTGGCCAAGTTGAACTTTAAAGGAGAAGGGCTGGATGGTACTGGGGCCATCACTTATCTGGTACCGGGAGTTGAGGGCAATTAATTCCTAATCAGTTAGAACTGCATAACCAGCAGATCAGTCACCCTCTTTCCCTCCCCCTAAGTCCCCTCTGAGCTATGACACACCCCAGTCACAAGGCTTCTTACTCACCCTCACTTGAGCCAGGAAGAAAGGAATTGGCTTCCCCAGGAGGGCCAAATCTGAGGAGACTGAGGTTTCTGTGCTGAGGCTATTTAAGACTTGGCCTCTTTCTCAATGAGGGCCCCACAGGAGTAGTCTAAAATATGAGTAAAGATTCTCCCCCCTCTGAAAGCATCCTGTCTCATGCAACATACATGTCCAAAAAAGTGGAATGAACTGCTGAGTGGTTGTCTTCCCTCTAGAGGACTTCAAATCACAGAGACTGTAGGACTAAACTTATCAACGTGTTGTAGAAGGGATTCCTACTCAGAAATAGGTTGTGTTAGATGCACTCTGAGGTCTCTTCTAGGGCTGAGATTCTATGACTCTCTACTCTCTTAAGGGAAAGAAAAAAGCAAAAAAGGGAAAGAAAGATATCAATACATCTTTATTGAGCACTATTACCATGGGCCCAGCCCTGTGTAATTTGCTCTAGCATTTTAAAGTTTACAAAGCACTTTCTGCACAACTGTGAAAACAATACTTCAAGTATCTTACAGATGAGAAAACTGGGGCGCAATTTGTCCAAGGTCTCAGCTGGTATTTATCAGAGTTAGGATTTCAGTTGAGGCATCCTGATTCTGAGTTGAAGGTCTTTTCCAGTAAACAAGGCTGCCTCTAGAGTGGAGCTGGAAATGACGTGACAATATCACTAAGCTTTGCACAATGCTCGGCACACAGTAAGTAATTAGTGGACTGTCTGATTGACAATTTCTTACTCCCATATGAAAAAAAAACCATTGCTTGGTATACTTTGTTTTGATGCTAAAGATGCTTCCCAAGTAAATGCATGAAACATTCATTTTTATAGAGTTGGATGTGTCTTTTATAACTCCTCTGATCCTGTACTGGTTGCAAATTCTTCTTCTGCCCACAGTTGTAAAAATTATAACCTTCCTTTCTCTATTGTGGTATAATTTTTTGGTAAATATATTTTATCTACTGCATGTAATAACAAATTTCCATATAAGTTTTTTAAAGATATATGATCCAAATTGTCTCCCTCCTTCCTATCCCTCCCCCTTCCCAGAGCTGGCAAGCAATTTGATTTGGACTATATATTATCATGTATTTTCATGTAAGACATTTCCATATTGGTCTTTTTTATAAGAGAATAGTCATATAAAACCTAAAACCCAAATAAACTAAAGTGAAAAATCATATGCTTTGATCTGTATTCCAACTCTTAACAGTTCTTTCTCTGGAGGTGGACAGCATTCTTCCTCTTAAGTTCTTTAGAATTGTCCTGGATCAATTGTATCATTGAGAATAGTTGTCTTTCACAGATGATCATTCCACAATATTGCTGTTACTGTGTACAATGTTCTTTCTCCTGGCTCTGCTCATTTCACTCTGCATCAGTTCATGGAGGTCTTTTCAGCTCTTTCGGAAATCATCCTGTTCATGTCTTACAGCACAATAGTATTCGATCACCGTCATATACCACAATTTGATCAGTCATTCCCCATTGATGGACACCCCTTCAATGTCCAACTCTTTGCCATCACAAAAAGAGCTGTTATTATGGTATAATTTTAAACGTTTATATCAGATCAATTTGGACTTTATGTGCATAGTATAAATGGACAGTTACGTGTGATGTCAATGGAGTCAATGGAGAGATGTTCTTGGAGTCAGGAAAACTTTGGCTCAAGTCTTGCCTTCTGTACATGTAAACCTTATTCCCACAGACAGGGTAGTTAAGTGGTACAATGGATAGTGATGGGCCTCGAATCAGGAAAAGTCCTCTTTGGGAGTTCAAATCTGACCTCAGACACTTACTACTCATGTGATCCTGGGCAAGATACTTCACCTGGTTTGCCTCAGTTCCTCATCTGTAAAATGAACTGGAGAAGAAAGTGGCAAGCCATTCCAGCATTTTTGCCAAGAAAACCCCAAGTGGGATCATGAAGAGTTGCATATGACTAAACAACATTTTAGGGGCAGCAAGGTGGTGCAGTGGGTAGAGCACCAGACCTTCAGTCAGGAAGATCTTAGTTGAAATCCAGCCTCAGACTCTTACTAGCTATGTGGCCCTGGGCAAGCCACTTAATCTCTATTTGCTTCAATTTCTCATCTGTAAAATGGGGGCACGCTGGAGAGGGAAATAGCAAACCACTCCAGTTTTTTCCAATTATTTTGTTATAATACTATTATTATATTATTTTGCTGATAAACACCATAGACAATGTCCAACATGACTGAATAAGAATGACCACAGGCAAGTTGCTTGAGCTCTCTGGGCCCCAGTCCTAAACTAAGACTTTAAGTTATAAACAAGTTACCTATTTGTAGCAGAAGAATTAGTTTCTACACTAGAAGTTTCTGATGAAATTACACATCCAGACCAAAAATAAAGTCAGTCAGATAAAGTATTTATTAAGTGCCTATTGGATTCCAGGCTCTGTGCTAAGCTCTGGAGATAAAAAGAAAGGCAATAGACATTCCTTGCTCTGATGGAGCTCACAGTTTAATGGAGAGACAACATGAAAACCAATATGTACATACGAGCCATATATAAGGTAAAGTGGAGATTCTTCCCTGCAGAGTAGGGAGGAAAGGAAAAGAGGCTGGGATCAGGAAAGGCCTCTTTCAGAAAGTGAGATTTGAAATGAGTTTTGAAGAAAGATGGAAGATGGAAGTGAATATAGAGAATATTTTAGGCAAGGGAGACAGCTGGTGAGAAGGCTTTGTCAGGAGATAGCATCCTGTGTGTGAGGCATGGCAAGAAGGCCAGTGCTGATGGATCTTAGAGTGAGTGGAGGAGAATAAAAAGTGCCAAGACTGGAAAGGCAAGAAGGAGCCATGGTGTAAGGACTTCAAAAGTCAAACAGATAAAATTAACTGTGTAGGGAATTGGGTTTTTCTCTGTCTAAAATATACCACCATATGATGTAAATGCTTGATCCAAACTTATTTGCCACCAAAATTCTTTCCCATTTTTCCCAAATGTTTTCAAATTCAGAATTCCCAAGTAGTTTTTATTTTTGTGTTTATGAAACATTAGGCTGCTATGCGCATTTGCTTCTATGGCTTATTCTTGAATCTCTTCCACTGATCTAATTTTATATTTTTAAATTCAGTACCAGAGCTGATAATTATTTTATATTACAATTTGAAGATCCCTTTCATATATCTTCCCCCCACTCATTATTTCCCTCAATATCTTTTTTTTAACCCTTACCATCCATCTCAGAATCAATACTGTATATTGGTTCCAAGGCAGGAAAGCAGTAAGGACTAGGTAATGGGAGTTAAATGACTGTCCAGGGTCATACAGCTAGGCATTATCAGAGGCCAGATTTGAACCCAGAACTTCCTTTCTTTAGGCCTGGCTCTCTAACTATTGTGCCACCTAGATGATCTCACCCTCAATATTATTGAACTTTTATCTTTCCATATGAATTTTGTTATTATTGTCTAATTCTATAAAGACTCCCTCTGGTATTGGTGGTACAGTATCAAATGTGTAGATTGTCACCACACCCTTTTGGAACATGTGGCTCACAAGTTTCCCTCTTCTAATAATGCTTATTTTTTAGACGTGATTACTTGTCGTTTAATCCATATATTTGCTCAAAGATCATGCACTTGCTTGTGAGTGTGTCTGTCCTCTGTTTATCTCTGCTATTGTTGGAAATTCCCTCAGGTGGCTTAGTTCTCTGCTCTGGAGGGAAAGGCCACTCTTTGGGGAACCCTTCCTCCCCTAAAACACTTCCCCATGGCAACTTGGCATTCTACCTATTAGAGTGTCATTCCTCTGGGTTAAGTGCTGACCTTTCCTTTTAAAAATGCAGGTCCCCAGAGGGAATGATAAGGGTCTCCAGAATCTGGCTAAATAGAGACTTCAGGAGTTACCCAGTCCCACCCAGAGCTGAACAAGAGTTCCCTATTTAATACTAATTCTAAATCATTGGACTTGAAAAGAACCTTCGAGATAATCTGTTACCTGCTTTCACAGATAAGGAAACTGAGGCATGGAAAGATCAGGTTATTTACCCAAAGTAACCCAGGTACCCAGTGACAGTGTTTGAAAGAAAGGAAGATCTTTAAAGTCTAGAGAACAGGAAGACTTGGGCAGGAGTCATAAGAGTTGGGGTCACATATTTGAAGAAATGTCGTGTGGAAGAAAGATCAATTCATCTTGCTTGGTCTGGGAAATAGGATGAGGAGAAAAGGGTGAAAGTTACAGGGTGACATAGTCTTGCTCTCTCTAAGGAACAACTTCCTACTGTTCAGAATGGAGTCACAATAGAATAGGCTGCCCCCAGGGATGATGAGCTTGCCCCTCACTGGAGGTCTATGTGGAAGGGCTATGATGCCTTTTCTGGGATATTTAGTGTGCTAAAAAAAAGTCCTAAGAGCCAGGGTTTCAATCCTGGCTCCCTCACTTAGCCCTCAGTGCCTGAGTTTCCTCATCCACAAAATGAAAACACTGTACGAGACCATCTCTGAGGTCTTTTTCAAGGAGCAGCAGCCCTCAAAGTGGGCCTCCAAGTCAGAAGCAGAGACAGGGCACCCCAACAGGAAGACTACATTGTGTGGCAATGTAAGAACCACACCTGGTTGCCTGAATGGAGTCATGAGACGATGGGGTGATTGACTAGATAGATCATATTACATCATACCACTATGATGCCATCTGGGGGCACAGTGAAGTGATATTGCATCATGGCATTCCTAGGAAGATATTGCGTTAGCCCTCCCCTTCCCTGTCTCTTCAGCAGGTAAATGTGCTACTGAGCAGGGGGAGATAAATATCTTACCTCACCTACCAATAGACAACGCTCAGTTTTCACTAAGCAGCTCTCTTCTCTTGCTGGGATATAGGGGAAAGAGGAGACCTGTCTGAGTGCTAGCTGTGTGACCCTGGAAAATCAATTCATCTCTCTGAGCCTCTGTTTCCTCATTTGGAAATAAGGAAAACAACACACCACTCACCTCCCAGGGATATTATCAATGGGAACATCTTAAAGGCTTTTATCTTGTTCCTGAGGCCTCTTTACCCTGGAAGTTCAATCTGTTTCTGTGTCTGTATCATTCTGTTTCCTTTGACTGGTTGGCTAATTCAGACTCTCCATTTTCAGGTGCCCAGGCTAGTCATGTCTTCCTGCCTCTGTCCTTTGCCAGGCTTCCATTCTGACTCTCTCTCTGGATTTTCTCCATCCTGCCCCTTCTCACCCTGTTCACCCACTTCAGTTTCCTTTTATGTTTTCTTCCCTCATTAGAATGTAAGCTCCTGGATATGTTTTACTGATAGCACATGAATAACCTATATCAAATTGCTTACTGTCTCAGGAAAGGAGGAAGGGTAGAGAGAGGGAAAGAATTTAGAACTCAAAATGTGAGAAAACAAATGTTAAAAATTGTTTCTACGTGTAATTAGGGGAAGAATAAAGTATTATTGGGAGGAAAAAAGGGGGAAAAAAGAATGTAAGCTCCTGGGGGCAGCAAGGTGGTTCAGTGGATTGAGAGCCCGGCTTGGAGGTAAAGGGTTCTGAGTTCAATTCTATCTGCAGATATTTCCTAGCTGTGTGACCCTGGGCAAGTAACTTAATCCCCATTGCCCAAACCCTCACCACTCTTCTTCCTTGGAACCAACAGATGGTATTAATTCCAAGATGGAAGGTAAGAATTAAAAAAAAAAAGTAATTTCCTTGAGGGCAGGAACTATCCTGCTTTTATTTATATTCCCAGTACTTGGTGTGAAGCCTGGCACAGGAAGAACTTTTTGATATGTTGACCCTCACAGGCTGTTCTCCCAGGCTGATGACACTATGTTCTAGCCAAAACAGCCTACTTTACTTTCCTCCTACACAACATTCCAGTCTCTTTCTTTGGACCTTTGTGTGGGTTCCAGACTTAGAAAGGTTCCCTTCCTTACCTTTAGCTCTTGGAGATATTCACTAAATCCCTTTAAGGCCCAACTCCAGGGCCTTTCCAGATTCCCCTTCTGGGTAGAGCCTCCGGCTACCCTCCCAAATTATTTTGCATCTATATTGTATCCACTTGTCTACATAAATGTAATAGAATGTAAGTTCCTTGTTGGGGCAGGAAGTGTTTCACGTTTGTCCCTAGTTTCCTGGCCCTGGGCACACTGTCTACATATAAAAGGAACTTGAGAATGCAGAATGAAATATGAAGCTATATGAGAAAGAGATTCACCATTATTACTCTCATCCATTCTTGACATAATTTCCTAAATCCACAGACAGTGGCTATCGTTTGCCTATAGTGAGGTTTTTAGGCCTTTTTTTGAGTCGTGGAAGACCTTTGGTACTTTAGTGATGTCCATGACTCACTTCTCAATGTATCAAATGTATCAAATGTATCAAATAAGATACAGATGCTTACAATGTAAATCAATTATTTTGAATTAGATCCATCCATCTATCTATCTATCTATCTATCTATCTATCTATCTATCTATCTATCTATCTATCTATCTATCTATCTATCTACCAATAGGTTCATTGACCCCAGGTTAAGCAACCCTAGGATAAAATATAAATTTGGAATTGGCTTGCCATTTAAGATACCTTTCCAGCCTTATTTCACTTTTATCTTTGTTCCTCCAACACAAGTTAGGTGAGTAATAAGTGACAAACTGAATTGGATTAGAACCTTCATCTTGCTTTCTACTTCTTTAAATATTTCCATTCCAGGTAGGAAAAACAAGTACAATAACACTGTTGGGAAAGCTGTGAATTGGTCCAGTCTTTTTGAAAGGCAACAAGCAGAAGTAGGAGTTACAAAATTTTTTTGATAACCTTTGGCCAAATCATTGCACTATTATACTCTAAGGATGCTATTGACAAAGTTATTACAATAGCTCAGGCAAGAAGTGAGGAGGTTCTGAACTAGGGTAGTAGTAATGTGAATAGGGATGGCTGTGAAAGATGTTTTAGAGATAGAAATTTCGAACTTGATAACTGATTGTTGCCAAGGAGGCAGAATTAGGGATCAAGAATGACCCAGGTTGTGAACTTGACTGACTTGAAGGGTGATGGTGCTTTTGACAGACTTGAAGTCTGGAAGAAGAGTGGTTTGAGAAGAAAAGATGATTTTGGACACTTGAATTTGAGATGTTTGTGGGGCATCTCATTATGTCCAATAGGCAGCTGGTGATTTATGATTGGAGATCAAGAGAAACTCTGGGACTGGAATTATAAAATTTGGGAGTCATATGCATAGATATATTTAAATCTATAGATGCTGATGAGGCCACCAAGAGAGTATATATAGAGAAAAGGGCCCAGTACAGAACCTTGGAGCACAGCTACAGTTACAAGACATATTGACAATCACACAAGAGCCTGAGGACTGGTCAGAGATATGAAAAGAAAACAAGAGTAGTGCCACAAAAACTTGGAGGAAAGATGATCCAGGAAGAAAGTAAACCATATCAAATGCTGTAGTGAAGTCAAGAAGGATATAGATTGAGAAAAAACCATTTGATTTGTTAAAATTAGAGAGAATTATTAACTTTGGAGAGGGCAGTTTCAGTTAAATGATGAGGTTGGAAGCCAGATTGCAAAGAGGTGAGGAGTGAGAGAAGGAGAGGCAATGAAAGTAGATGGCTTTTTCCTAGGAGGCAGCATTATTAAGAGAGAGAGGAGGATTGGAGAGCAATAACATAACGAGATGGTAGTGTCTAGTGAAAGTCTTTTCAAAATGGTGGAATTGGTAGGATTACAGGTAGCAGAGGAGAAGCTGATAGGGAGAGATTGAATATTAGAGAAGAGGAAGATTATGGGGACAAATGTTGGAGGAGTGGGAGGTGGTGGGATCAAGGGTTCATGTAAAGGAATTGACTTTGGTGAGGAGAAAAGCCACCACTTCATCAGAGTAGAAAAAAGGTAATGTTAAAGAGTTTAGAGATGAAAAAAAAAAAGGGAGAAGAGGGAGTTCACAGAGAAAGACCCTGATTTTTTCAAGGTTACTCATGATGTTCCCTAAGTGTCACATTCCCCAAAAAGGACTCTGGCTCTAGGTTCAAATGTTCAGTTTTAGAGGAATCTAATGTCTGAAGAGACTGTCAGATTTTTCTTATAGTCTCTAGTTTATTATGTCCCCATTCCAGGGAAGAATGCCAAGAAAAATTTCTGCAACAAAATATAGGCATTGTTTACATCTAAGGGCTCCATTAAATTGAGTTCCTTCTAGAAAGGGACTCAGGACCAGAATAGTAGATGGGGACAATTGAACAAGTATTTCACTTTCATCCATGACCTGCACTGACTAAACTACTTACAAGCCCTAGAAAGTCAGAATATAGTTGCATAATCATCCTGGGTTTTTCTTTTGGCAGTTGTATGTATCTTATTCTCTGAGAAATGTGTTGCAGGAACTACCTCCTGCTACCAGTCAGCATTTAAGAACTACTGAGATTGTGCATACATTAGATTACCACCAGTGTGGGAAATATCCATTTCAGGATTGCTATTTAGTCACCTATATTTAGGGAAAGAAATATTAAGTGAAGAAGCAGTAGCCAGAGATTTAAGGTCCAGTCCCAGGCTTGCCCAAGCAAGCATGTTTCTCTACCATATGCTTGTGGTCACCATAGCTGCTACCAAGGAAGGAACGAGAGAGAGTAATCCCTTCCTCTCCTGCTGCAAAATCTAAAGGGGAGCGAGTGCTGCCTGTGTCTGAACAAACACATTGTTTTGGAGAGGGACCAGAAACCATCTCATTCCTGAAAACTAAGAGTGAATATTTTTTCTTGGATGGTTGATAATTCTCTTTGACTGACACAGGTCCATCCCTTCATCTACACCCACTTCTATCACAAAGATCAAGGGACCATCCAGGAGCCACTGACTATACTTGTCCTTTAAATAGATGCTATTTATCATTTTGAAGAATGTTCCATTTATTCCAATGTTCTCTAGTGTCTTTAATAGGAACAGGTGTTGTATTATGTAAAAACCTTTTTCTGCATCTATTGAAATAATATGGTTTCTATTGTTTTTGTTATTCATATGGCCAGTTATGCTGGTAGCTCTAATATTGAACCATACTTGCATTCCCAGTATAAAACCCACCTGGCCATAGAGTATGACCCTTGTGATATATTGCTATAATCTTGTATTTGCTTTAAGATTTTTGCATCAATATTCATGAGGGATATGGGTCAATAATTGTGTTTTTGTTCTTTTTGGTTTAAATATCAACACCATATTTGTGTCATATAATATTGGAATTAATTGTTCTTTAAATGTTTCACAGAATTCACTTGTGAATTAATTTCCTCCTGGGACTTTTCTTTTTAGGGAATGCACTGGTGGTTTGTTTAGTTTCTTTTTCTGAGATAGAATTGTTTAAGTATGCTTTTTCTCCTTCTGTTAATCTGAGCAATTTATATTTGTTGAATACTTGTATATTTCACTTGGATTATGAGATTCATATAATTGGGTAAAATAACTCCTAACAATTGCTTTAATTTCCTTTTTCATTGGTACTAGTAATTTGGTTTTCTTCTTTAAAAAAAATCAAATTAACCAATGGTTTATTCACTTTCCCCCCCACATAAAACCAGCTTTTTTGTCTATTAGTTCAGTGGTTTTCTTACTTTATTAACCTTTCCTTTGATTTTCAGAATTTCTAATTTGGTGTTTAATTTGGGCTTTTAAATTTTTTTAAGCTATATACTCAATTTATTGATCTGCTCTTTCTCTATTTTTATCAATGCTGCAAACATTTAGAGATATACAATTTCCCCAAAGTATTGCTTTGGCTACATCCCCAAAATGTTGGTATGTTGTCTCCTTGTTATTCTCTTTAATAAAATTGATTTTTCTGTGATTTGTTCTTTGATCCACTCATTAAGATAAAGTTTAGTTTCAAATTATTTTTGTCTTTTTTTTACTCCAGGCCTTTGTTCAGTGTAATTTTTATAGAAATATGGTCATAAAAGGATGTATTTAATATTTATGCTTTTCTGCAATTGGTTGTGAGGCTTTTATGTTCTATTTTACAATCAATTTTTGTGATGCTATGTATTGCTGAGGAAAAGTATATTCCTTTCTATGCCTATTCAATTTTCTCCAGAGATTTATCAAGTCTAACTTTTCTAAAATTTTATTCACTTCTTTAACTTCTTTCTTATTTATTTTTGGTTTATCTAATTCTGAGAGGGGAAGGTAAAAGTTCCCAACTAATACAATTTTATTGTCTATTTCCTCTTTTAATTCATGCACTTCTTCCTTTAGGAATTTGGATATTCTGCCATTTGATACATATGTGTTTAATACTGATATTACTTCTTTGTATATGGTTCCTTTTATCAATATATAATTTAATTCCATATCATTTTTTTTTAATTTTAATTTTTAATTTCATATATTGTTCCTTGGTTACAAAAATCATTTTATTTCCCTCCCTCCCCTCCCCTCCCCCTCCCATAGCTGATGCACAGTTTGACTGGGTATCACCTGTGTTCTTGATCAGAACCTCTTTCCATGTTGTTGGTATTTGCAATAGGGTGTTCATTTGGAGTCTATTTCTCCTTATCTCTTTTATTTAGGTCAATTTCACTTTTGCTTTTTCTGAGATCACAATTGCTACCCATGCTTTTTTTAACTTTAGCTGAAGCATAGTAGATTTTGCTTCATCTCTTTATCTTTACTCTGCGAATACCTCTCATTTTTAACTGAATTTCTTATAGACAACATATTGTGAGATTCTAGTTGTTAATCCACTCGAAACTCTTCCATTTTATGGGTGAATTTATCCCATTTACATTTATAATTACTCCATATCATTTTCCCTTTGTGTTTATCTTCGCTTTCTCTCTCTATTTCTCTCTATCTCATTTGGCTATAATGGCCCTGGGATTTTAAAATTTGGGATTTCTTCCAGGTAATGATTGATGGATTCTATTTCCAGCCTTTCCCTGTTCACAAGAATTTTTGCTTCTTTTTAACTGCCTCCCCAAATTCCCCCTCCCTTTTGTCTGTTTCCCCAACTTTTTTCTCCCCCCCCCTTTACTTCCCTATGGGTAAGATAGGTTTCTATGACCTGAGTGTAGATGCCATTCCCATTTTGTATCATTTCCAAGGAGTGTAAGGTTCAAGTATTGCTCATCATCCTATCTTCCCTTCCACTGTATTGCTCTTACATGTCTCCTCATTTGACATAATTTACCTGCAAGTTTCTATCCTTTTTTCTTTTCCCAGTGTATTCCTCTTTCTTATACCTTGATTTTTTTGTTTTAGACACCATCCAATCATATTCAACTTACTTCTCTCTATATATAAGCTCCTTTTTATTGCCCTAATAAAGTTCTTAAGTATCTTCAGTACCTTATGTATACTTTAGGTATCATAAGTACTTCAAGTATCATATATATCTGAAGCATCTTAGTTATCACCTTCTTACTAGTAATGTAATCAGTTTAACTGCATTCTTCCTCTTGATTACCTTAAATATATTAAGTACTTTAGGGATCTCTTGTAACATAGAAATCCTTATCACTTTCCATGCCAGGATGTGATTAGTTTAATCCCATTGATTCCCTTGAGTTTTTTCTGTTAACATTTTTTTTGCATTTATTTAGTGTCAATTTTGATCACTAAATTTTCATTTTAGCTCTGATCATTTCATCATGAATGCCTGGAATTCCTCTATTTCATTAAATATCCATTTCTTCCCTTGGATTTTAGTTTCATTGGGTAAGTGATTTTCAATTGTAAGCCTAGATAACCTGATTTGTAGAATATCATATTCCACATCTTTTGATCCTTTTATGTATTTGTTGCTTGGTCTTGTTTAATACTGACTGTGGTTCCATGATACACATTTTTTTTTTCCTGACTGCTTGTAGTATTTTCTCCTTCACTTGAGAGTTCTGGAATTTGGGCTATGGGATTTTAAAATTTGGGTTTTCTTTCTATTTCCATCCTCCCCTCTTATTCAAGAACATCAGGGCAGTTTTCCCCAATAATTTATTGCAATATGGTAGGCAAGTTCTTTTTTTCATAATGGCTTTCAGAAAATCTTAGATTATCTCTCCTCAATCTATTTTCCAGTGAGAGATTTCAGATTTTTTTTCTATATTTTCATTCTTTTCAATTTGTTTTAATGTTTCTTGCTGGCTTATGAAGTCATTAGCTTCCATTTTCTGATTCTAATTTTTAAGGAGATATTTTCTGTTTTGAGGCTTTGTATTTCCTTTTTTAGAGAATTGTTTTCTTCAGTAAGTTTTTGTTTTAAGCTGTTCACTTTTTCTATCATTTTCCTTCTAAGTCTCTTATTTGTTTTTCTATCCTTTTTTGAAGCTCTTCTAGGAGTTCATTTTGGGCTTGCTGTTCTTTCATATTTTCCTTTGAGGTTTCACATGTTTTCATTTTTGTATTGCTGTCCTCTTCTTAGCTCCCATTTTGGTCATCTCTTTTGCTGAAATATTTTTCTAGCATGGGTTTTTTTCTGTCTTTTGCTCATTTGGGGGTTATTTTTTCCCTTTTATTTAGTCTATATGCTGAAGCTTAGCTCCATTTCTGGGGTGGAGGAAGGACTGTTTCACTCTTATACTTTGCCTGGGGTTGGCTCAGCTGTTTGGTCCCTCTGCAGAGGAGACCTGGTTGGCCTGCTGTGTGGTCTGCGGCTGTTCAGTTCAGCTAGGTCAAGTTGGATTCTCCTCAATCTCACTAAGGCTTGACTTTGTTGGGCTGAGTTCCTCCTCTTACTGCTCACACTGGATCATTTCTAGCCTCTAATCCAGCTAGACCAGTGACAGCTAACCTTTTAGCAATGGAGTGCTGTGCACCTCCCCCTCACCAAGTGCTGGGCATGCCTTGCCCACTCCATTACCTCACACAGGGGAGGGAGAAAGCACTCCCATTGTGCTTTTAAGCAGAGGGGTGGGTGAAGTGAGGAATGTCCTCAGTGAGTGTAAAGGAGGAGGGGAGTGGCCCAAGTTCTCTGCTCCCCACTGGCTCTTCCTCCCTTGAGCTGCTCATCTTATCCCCTCCTGTGTGCTCCCATTGGCTGCTGGGCAGAGGGACAGGGATGTAAAAAAATGTCATCAGGCAGGTGGAGGCGGGAGGGAGCAGCTCCACCCAAGTTCTAGTAATAAACTGAGGGGGGGAGGGATAGCCAAGTGCCCACAGAGCAAGCTCTGTGCGCCATCTTTGGCACCTGTGCCACAGGTTCGTCATTACTGGGCTAGACTATGCAAGCCGTTTTCCTCCCACTAATGCCTATTCATTTTTTGTTGTTGTTGTTTTTTTCCTGCTTTTCCTCTACTGAGGCTAGACAGAACAACTGTGTACCTGCTGCTTGTGCTATATCACATCTGAGTTCCCCACTGAGGCTTGTTCAATGCTCTCTATTCGTACCCTCAACACTCCTTGCTGTCTCTCCATGTTATTCTGGGTCTGAGCACTGCTTTACTCCTTCCTCTGTTGGTTTTGTTGCTTCAGGATTCATTTTGAGGCATTTTTGTTTTTCTGTGGTTGTTTGGAGGCTGGTTGGCAGGTTCCAGGTGTTTCTAATTCTGCCATCTTGGCAACTAGATCTGCACTTGTCATTTAGCAAGAAGACCAAAGTATGTGGAAGAAGCCATACATAGGCTCATTTCTACACATTATCCATGGGATGGATCTCCTGATGCATCAGCAAAACAGGTAGTATTCAGTTGAGAAGGCAAGGGGTGGGGGCAGTATGTAAAACTTGAGAGAAGAGAAGGCTTGGAATGGCTGATATGTGGCATGTAATAAAGACTCAATTAAGAAAAGAGGAAAAGAGATTACTTTGGTGCTATAATAGCCCAGTTCAGAGCAGGTAATATGAATGGACCAAGTTAGTGTGGGTATATCATTTTTTCTAGTTCCATCTGGAGGCACAAGAAAGAGTTGAGGAGGTGGTTGGTGGGATTAATGGTATAATGGATGTTATCGCTGATGAATATGTAGAATTCAAAGAAATATAGGAAGACTTGTATGAAATGATGGGAAATGAAAAAAGCAAGTCAAGAGAAACATATACACTCACTAAAATTATACAGCTAAAAGAAACAATGGCAGCAACAAATGCCAAGCCAAATATACTCCAGATATTTGTGGTCAATTTGTTAATGTATAAAGCTTTTGTTTCTTATAACAATTGATGAATCAAAAGCATACATTTATAAGTACAATCATTTAAGATAATTTTTTCCAATTGTTCTGTCTATTCCTTTCATTTGTACTCCTTGTTGTTTCATATAGCTGAATACTGTTCTTGTTGAATCTTTTCAGTTGTGTTCAACTCTTCTTGACTCCATCTAGGACTTTCTTGGCAAAGATATTAGGATGATTTGCCTTTTCCTTCTCCAGTTCATTTTATAAATGAGGAAACTGAGGCAAACAAGGATAAGTGACTTGCCCAGGGTGACACAACTAGTAAATGCCTGAGAATGGATTTGAACTCAGGTTTTCTTGACTCCAGGTCCAGTTTTCTATCCACTGTACCACTTTGCTGCCCTATCTAAATATTATTGTGGTCAATAGAAATTAAAGAATTTATTTTTAAAATATGTATATTTTAGGGGGGAAGGGAAAACTGTCTTCATTCAAGTTTCCACTCCAAGAAAACTTTCTCTCAAATTATAAATCATTCTACTTTTATGGTTACCACTTCTATCTCTGAACATAGATAGATGGATCCCTCTAATACTTAATCATCAACCGTTAAGGAGGATATTTCCCTGACTTCTTTTCATGTTCTCTCATCCCCAGCTGAACCCCTGTCCCAATCCAACACTGCCTATCTCTTCTACCCCATGCTCTGGAACTCCTATTACACAGCAAACTCTTCAACTGGAACTGCTTACACTCATACTTGTTCCAATTACGAATCCATACTGATACCCAGCTCCCCTCTGATAATACTTCATTCCCAACTGCCCTCTTTACTACTGAATGTATTTTCTCTCACATTTTTCCTTTTCTACCCTTCCCCTACCACACTCAGCAAGGTGGTCCAGTGGATAGAGGGTTAGGCCTAGAGTCAGGAAGACATGAGTCCAAATCTGGCCTTAAACACTATCTGTGTGACTCTGGGTAAGTAACTCAACCTGTTTGCTTCAGTTTTCCCAACTGTAAAATGGGAATAATAGTATCTCTTTCCCAGGGTTGTTGTAAAAATTAAATAAACTAACATTTGTAAAGCACTTATCATTTGTATGGTAGTTAAGTGGAATGGTGGTTAGAGCACTGGTTCTGGAGCCAGGAAGATCTGAATTAAAATCTATTCTTAGATACTAGCTGTGTGACCTTGGGCAAGTCACTTCATCCTGTTTGCTTCAGTTTCCTTATCAGTAAAATGAGCTGGAGAAGGAAATGACAAACCACTCCAGTATCTTTGCCAAGAAAACTCCAAATGCGGTCATGAAGAGTCAGATATGACTGAACCACAACAAACATTATTATTACTATAGTATTATGTTCTAATGTCCCTCAGGCGCTGACATTCCATGGTGTATAGACTTGTAAGTTCTCACAATTTGTGTTCTATGGCCCTACTCTGGAAGGCTAAGGTATGAACTATTATGAGGTAGCATGTTGGGATGTGTGAATAATAAGTGTCTAAAGTATTACAGAGACTCTAAGGAGAAAAGAGAATCCTAAAAAGGTTTTTGGTAAGATGAAAAATACAAAGGTTCAAGGAAGGCTTCCTGGAAGAGGAAGGTATGTGGGCTGACTAGTAAAGTATAAGATTCATATAGGCTGAGATAGGTGGTGGTGGTGGTCTTGGTAATTCTACTCCAGCAAACAGGGGTCTGGAGTTAGTGGGAAGGCTTGGCCCCTGGAAGCTGGAGGTGGGAAGGGCTGGCTTTCAGGGTGCCAAAGCTATGAAGTAGAAAGGAAGAATTCCTAGTAAGTAGAGGAAAGGTCATGGCAGACCTCCTCTAGAGACTTTGAGCTTTGCCCACTCTGGACTGGAAAAGCACAAAACATTTAGATAACAGTCACCCCGCCCCCTCCAAACACACCTAGGAGGAGGGGCAGATTTGTCTGATTGGTCATTTCTCCTGCCTTTCACCCCAAACTCCCACCCCTACCAATTAGTCTCAAGGGGTGGGATTTCAGCTCTTTCTTGATGTTTTTTAGCCCTCACCAGAGTGGAAATGTCATAAAGTTGAGCCAGCTGGGGTTTGGGAAGCAGTTGAGGGAAGGGATTCAATGCCTGGTGGTTCAAGAAGTTGCAATCCAAAATCTGGGGAAGGAAGAAGAAACCTGTCTTGAGCATCCCCTTATGAATGGGGACTTTGCCTCAGAAAAGGTGAGGAGGGGGTGGGAGATTCTCTGGATTGGGGGAATGAGAGCATTTGAAAGTCACAACTTATCTAGGCCTCAGTTTTCACATATGTATAATGAGGTGGGTGGAAAGATTACATGATCTCTAAGAATACTTCAGGCTTCAGCTACAGTAATCTGAATTTGGATGGGGGCTCTTAGGAATTTAGAGCCTGGGAGCAGCTGTCATAGGTACAAAAGAGAGACATCTTAGGCCTGTGTCTGAGCTGGGAAGAATTTAGGATACACAAATGTTACGGAGGCACGTTGTAACAAAGGATATTAGACCAGGCAGGGGATTTAAGGATCTTCTACATCAGCCTCCTCTTTATTTTATAGATGAGGAAACAGGCTCGATAACTTACCCAAAGTCCAATAAGTGAGTTTGTGGTAAGGGTGAAAATAGGATGAATGTTTGTCCATCCTTCCTTGACACTATGCCCTCCCTGGCCACTGCTCTCCCAATCTCTTATTCCCTATGGCCAAAGCCCCATTGTGGAAGCTCAGGACATACAAGTGGATGCCCACAATACTTGGCAAAATAAGCATTCAGGTCTGGGGAAAAGACCAAGGGCTCTACCTATTTCCCCTGCCTTCATTCAGTAGGAGAGGAGAGAGACAGAGACAAAGAACAGAAAGAGAGAGAACTGATGTTTCTATAGCCCTTTATACATTATCTCCTTTGAGCCCTACTCCATTCTTGTAAGGAATGTTTACAGGCATTAGCATCCTAATTTTATAAAAGGACCCTTGCCCATGATCATACCATTTATATTAAGTACTAGACATGCCCTTTCTTGCCCTAAGACGTGCACCTTGTTCACATGGCCCTCTCTGAGGGCAGGGGGAGCTACACTAATGCCCTCTTCCCTTTTAGTTCCAGATGGCCTCTTCTTGCCCCATGGGGTCCGTTGACAGCCTGGAGCTTCTAGACCTTCTCTTTGACCCACAGGATGGGGTCTTATGGCTCATGGAGCTAGGAGGCTCTGACTGTGCCCCTGCTAAGGACCAAGTGAGTTCCTACTCATCCCACAACCCCTTGGAAGATGTTCTCTCAGTTGAATCAGCAGCAGAGTCAGATCTCCCACCTCCCAAACAAAGGATTATATATTAATCTAGAGTGAGAAGGAATCTTGGAGTTCTTCTCAGTATCCTCCTGCCCAAGCCTCTCAGCAGTTGTTCCATTCCTGACCAGAATTCTTAGGCATCAGGAATGGAGTTCCTATTTTTCACCTTCTCAGCTCTAAGCCCTTTTACTTATCTTTGCTTTCTTCTTTGGTTCCTAGCAGACTCCACCGGCTCCAGAACCAGACAAATTCCTTAATTCTATCTTAGGATGTGGGGACTCTAATCCCAGCTCCCCACTCTGGTCACCAGCTGCCAGTGACAGTGGGATCTCTGAGGACCTACCCTCAGACCCCCAGGACAGCCCACACTGCTTTCACGCTGGGACCAGCCCAGATGGCCACCAAAAGGCTTCTCAACCTTCCTACTGCCATGCTGGCCACTTCCCTGGCCTGATTGGGCCTGAAAGGCCAAGAGCCCAAGTGCTAGAATCATCTGTGTCCATAGATCTGGGTGAGTGCTGGCACTGACCTAGGCCACTGCCCTTTATCTCACCTTATCAGAATATCCCCTTTCCCTACCTCCCACCCCTCCCCCCTGTCCCCAATCAGGCACGCTTAGCCTGGTATGTTTTTGATTAGATTGTGAAGGATTAGGGACTGGGCATAGGGGATCCTAAAATTAAACTCGAGGAAATCCATATTTGCAAAGGGAAGACAAGAAAAGAGGACCTTAATGGGTAAGAGTAATTTGGATATATGAAGATAAGAGGATATTCGGTTAAGGAAGAATGGGGTTCAAGACAGCAATTTCCTGGGAACAAAATTCCAAGATGAAAGGGATCCCTAGGACTTGGTATGGTTAAGTTCCAAGTATCAGAAGGGCTTAGGGCCAGTGGGAGGAGGCAAAGCCCTCACCTTTCCTTCACAAATTTGGGTGAGTAAGCTCCAAGAGGGGATCCCTGGGCCTGAGGGTGTTGGCATGACCAGGGCTGAAGAGACCCTATAGCAAATACCAGCCCTGAGAGGTTTCTCCTCTTGTCCTATGTCCCCGGGGCAGAAATGTGGAGCCCAGGAGGCATCTTCCAGGATAGTCCAAAGCTGACAGACTCACCTCCATCCTGTACCCTCACAGTCAAGGACCTGCTCCTATCCAGTAATGTGGACATGGTAAGCTCCTTCTTCATGATGCCCTGTTTGTATGTCATGTTCCTGAACTGCCCCCCACTTCCTCCCCTACATCCTTTGTCTCCTAGTAACTTCCCACCTAGACCCCTGCAGTCCCATCCCTGAGTCTGCTCCCACATTGGCCTAGCTGTCCTGACTGTCACCCACAGCTGGGTTAGCCCCCCAGAGGTTCCTGCCCACATACAGGCTTCAATGAGACATAGAAAGTTATAGAGCTAGGAGAGACCTCAGAGATCAAGAGCTGGACCGGGCATTGGAGTCAGATACAACCCTCTCAATTGCTAGTTAGGAAGCCAAGGTCCAGAGAGTGATAAGCCAGGGTGGAGGAAGGAAGAATTTAAATCCAGTGTTCTTTCCATTATGACAAAGCTGACTCTTGGTTGATGAGACAACCGAGGCTCAGAAATGAAGGCTAAGGGGAGCTAGGTCGCTCAAGGGATAGAGAAACAGGTCATTAAATCTGGTTCAAATCTGACCTCAGACACTTCCTAGCTGGGAAAGTCACCTAATCCCAATGGCCTAGCCATTACCACTCTTTTGTTCTTGGAATTAATACTTAGTATCAATTATAAGACAGAAAGGAAGGCTTAAAAAAAAGTGAAGGCTACACTTCAGGACCCCCAAGTGTCCTAGGTGAGACCTGAACCCAGGTCTCCTGCCTCCTATATCAGGGCTCTTTCTGCCATGCTCCGCCACTCCCTTTGACCCTGAACCTTTAGCCTCTCTGGCATTAAGCCTATTTTCTCCCTCCCTCCTCCCCCTGGATCTCCCTTGCCAGCCTGAGATACCATTAGCAGCTTTGGGGGATGGTCCTGATCCATGACTATCCTCTCTGGGACTTTGGGTCTGCCTGTAGCAGCAGCAGCAGCAGGGATCCCCGGCTATGCAGAGGCCAAGTGTTGGCCATAATCAAGAACTGGTGCTGACTGAGGATGAGAAGAAGCTCCTTGCCAAAGAGGGCATCTCTCTGCCCACTCAGCTGCCCCTTACCAAGGTGAGCCCCTTCCACCATCTAACTCTCAAAGAGGAAGCCATTCCCTGAGCCTCCTGTCTGGTCAGTTCTCCACCTTTATTTTGTGGAAGCTCTCCCAACCTCAGGGCCAGGCCTACCTCTCCACAAGGCTCAGGAATAACAATCTGCCCAACTGTCTAGCTCTTTAAAGTTTATGAACAGATTTCCTTAGTTCTGTGAGACACTTGTGAGAGAGGAAGTGACTTGACCCAAGTCACATCGCTAGGAATTGTGGGACCTGGGATTGAAATCCAGGCTAGTCTCAGTCTATTGAATTCATTTTCACAAATATTACATTGCATGACATCTTAGACCTGGAGGACAACTTCACAGATTATCTGTTTCTGAAGTGGATAGAACACTGGACACGGAGTCAAGGGCTCAGGAGGGTTTGGGACTCTACTGATACTCATTAGTCATGGAACTCTGAGCAAGTTATTAGGTTACCGCTAACAGTCATTTCTCTCATCTATAAAATGGGGTTGGCATGATGGACTTTGCAAGGGAATTACAAGAAAAATATCTATAAACTTTTAGGAAGTATAGAAATGTGAGTTATTTTCCTCACTATGATTTTGGTATTCTCCAAGGAAAATCAATGTGACGAACTGTCACACTATAGGAGCTTAATGTTACCACTCTCAGGATTAGCAAAGGAAATAAATCTGTGAATGGTGGGATTTCAGGTGCCCCTGGAGGAGACAATCTGATGAGTCTTCCAGTTGCCCCTGACTACATACCAGTTAGATCATCTTATACTACCAGAGAGCTAATGGTTCCCTCATAGGGAGGGAACTAGCTCTGGTCACCTTGGTTACACCCATCCCTTTGGAGGCCAGGACAATAAGTAGGAGAGGTAGGGTTCTTAGACAGAGCAAATCAGCAGACAGTACAGTGACTCTATACCAAGTTGTTCCCAGCCACAGAGAGAAAAATAATTGGACTTGATATCAAAGGATTAGGAAACTGGGATTCCATGGAAAGCACATGGGAGGCAGGGAAGCTGAGATTCTGAGGATCAAGAGAATTTGGGATAGTGGGGCCTTGGCTGTCAGGACCACAGACTGTCCACTTGACTCTACCGAATCTTGTCTGGCAGTATGAAGAACGGGTGCTCAAGAAGATCCGAAGGAAAATAAGAAACAAGCAGTCAGCACAAGAAAGCCGGAAAAAGAAGAAGGAATATATTGATGGGCTGGAGAACCGGTAATGAACTTCCCTGACATCTGTTCCATGCCAGGAGTAAATTCATCTCTTATGATGATGCTAAAGGGCATGTCAGGCATTGGTGCTTCCATCTGACAGATGGAAACTGAGGCCCAGGGAGGGGAAAGGGCTTGACCATAATCATATAACAATGAATGAGAAGCACAACTACTTGTTTTGGGAAAGACCTTAGAATTCGTCCAGTGCAACCCTTTCATTGACAGGGAAGCTGAGGCCCAGAGAAGTAAGTGATTTGTCAAAAGCCACAAAGCATGCCAGTGGCAGAACCAGGACTAGAACCAAAGTCCTATGACTTATGGTCCTGGGTTTCATTCCCCCACAATAGGACCTGTCTCTGTGTTCCCATGACCTCTCTTTTATTCACCTTAATTTCTATGGAAGGCTGAGCCAAGCAAGGCAACATGTCCTATGGGGAGGAAGCTAGAAAAGAGCAAGAGATAGGGAGGAAGATTAGCTGAAGGAATTGGGGTGGTCAGGCTAGAGAAGAACAGATTTGTGAGGACATCATCATCTTTCTCCTGCCCCCTCCCTGGCCTTCCAGGCTCTTTCTAGGATAGTCTCTCTTCACCCTCTCTTGGAAATGTCATGAGCTGAATATCCAGATGACTCACAGATCTACCTACATATCCAGCCCTAATCTCTCCTGAGTTCCAGTCCCATATCATCAAACATATCTGTTTGGATGTTCCATAGGCGTCTCAAACTCAATATGTCCAAGACAGATTTCATTAGCTCCCTTCTGTATTTCCTATCAATTGCCACTTCTAATTAATTCTCCTTCCATGTCTCCTGCATCCACCCCCTTCTCTCAACTGACAGTGACAACTCTCTGGTTCAGACCCTCATTACCTATGATCTGACCTATTGCGGTAACCTCCTAATTGGTCTCCTCTCAAATTTCTTGAATCCAGTCTCCATACTGATGCCAAATTGATGTTCTAAAGCCCAGGTCTGACTATCACTCTACTACTCAGAAAACTCATGTGGCTTCCTATGACCTCTAGGACTAAATACAAACTCTTCCATCTGGCATTTAAAACTCTCCACTACTGGGCTCCTTCCCATTCTCCAGCTTCTTAGACTTTACTCCCCTCCTTGTATTTTAACCTGATGATGTTACCAGAAGTTTTGAGGCCTCCTCATTGCTCTTAGGATAAAACACAAACCTTTAGCTTGATATTTAAAGTCCTTTACCATCTGGATCCAGCTTCCCTTTAGAACTTATTTCATTTTGTTCCCCTTAATTATTATATGTTCCCCAACCCCACTGGCATATTCTGCTGTCCCCTAAACTCAGCATTCTGCTGCCCTAATTCATGCTTTTTCACTGGCTCCCCTCTATACTTGGAATGAAACTTCTTTCTCAAGTTTCTTCCTGTTAAAATTATTGGCTTTCATCAAAGCAATACTGGAGACTGCCTTCCTCTTGAAACTTTTTCTCATCCCACTATGGGTTGGTTTGTGCTCTGTCTCCCTTCCCCATCCCCTCTTCTCCCCTATTCCCTTCCTCCTCTTTTCTCTTTGCCTCTCTCCAAGCCATCTGGTAGGGCTTCCAGTGGTTAGCATAAGTATTTCAAATGGGACAGAGGAATGAGACTCCTTTTGTGTGGCACCAAAGGTCAGTAGTAGGACCAAGGAGTAGATTTTGTCTTTGATGTCTTATAGCTTTGCCAAATCATTTCAATACTCTGAGCCTCAATTTTCTCATTTATAAAATGAAAGGGTTAAACTAAGTGCTCTTGTAGGGACCTTCTAGTCTCAAAGAAGATGGGATGCCTCTGAAGTAATGCACTATAGATGACTGGGAAGGCCTCTAAAGCTGGGGATTTTGTAGAAGGACCCCTGCCCAGGTGTGGGTTATAATAGCTGCCCTGAGCATTCCTTTTGGATGTGAAGTAAGGGTGGGAAAGACTTCATCTCTTCCCATGTCTCATTACCTGGCATTTGAGCTGAACTGCCTTGGGCTTATCTATCCAGGGGATGGGGTTGAGTGACACCCTCCACTCCCTGTTCTTGTAGCATGTCAGAATGCACAGCTGAGAATCAGGAACTCCAGAGGAAGGTCTTGCACTTGGAGAAACAAAACCTGTAAGTCTGAACATTCTCTTCCTCCATATCACCAGGTACAGGGAGGGGAGGTGGGATAGGTCTAAGTTAATCAGCCCCAGAGTCCCTAAATGAGCAAGTGCAAAGCTCACTCTTACTCTCTGATGAATGGACTAAGGTAAAATTATTCAGCTTGGCATTGGAGCCCTTCACAGCCACTACTCTAGTCCCAATTTCCCTCGACAATCCTGTTGTCTATCGCCAACACTAGCCCCTCTGCCCCAGCCAATTCAGGTTCTCATTTGCATTCACTAAGCTCATTCCTGTCCCCTCTCCTCAAGAACACCCTCCCTTCCTCACTGCTCAGAGTTTAGCTCAAGTTCTGTTTTGCTCAGAAAATCTTCCCAGACCCCTCCCCTTATTCCCACAACTTTTGCTCTCATGGATCTCTTCTCAGATCATCAACAGAATTTATCTACCCTTCATTCGAGAACATCTAATCATGGGACAACTAATCCAGTCTGGAACTCTTTTTTATCCTACTTCTTTTAAATGTTTGTGTATTATCTCCCCACCTACATTGTAAAGTCTTTGGCTGGGCCTGGGCTGGGTCCTTTACAATCCCCCTGGGAGAAGGGGGAAATCAGTAAAAGACCAGTGAACTAAGGGATCCCTTGGGCTTCAAATGCAATTCAAAGAGCTGTCTGAAACTTCCTATACAGTCAGAACAGTGGGAGATCAAAGAAATTGAGGGTTGGCTGGAAGCAGGCCCCTGCCTCTGAGGAGTTAAGAATCTAGCTGGTGAGAAAAGGCTTACCCATCCTATAAAACAAGAAGATTACAGCTCATTATTTACAACCCACTGGATGGTTGTTGTCCTAGGACCAGGCTAGCTGACCTTAGAGAGGCTCTTCACCACAAGGTTGGCTATCAGGTGATAAAATGTTCAACTGATAGTGATTCATGCTCTAATAGGAAAGGGCTGCAATCTGTGTCTGTGGGAGGAACCTCCACATAAACAGAATCATGGACATATGATGACAAATAAATATGCCATAATAGTTTGGAAGCAAGAGCCCATGAAGGTCAGATTTTATGTCTAACTTTGTCACCTCTTTCACTGTGTCCCTTCTTCTCTTTGAGCTTTGGTTTCTCTTTCTGCAAAGTGAAGGAGGGTAGGATTTAGATTTGATTTCTAAGAGCCCTTCAGTCCAAAACATCTATGAGAGTTTTTGTGAGATTCAGGTCTTAAAGAGAGACTTTGTGCTTTTTTTAATGACAGCCCGATAAGGTATTTTACATTAAAAAAAAAAATTGAGTCTCAGAGAGAATGACTTGCCCAAGGTCACACAACTTGAAAAGACTGGAGCTGAGACTTGAATTCAAGTCTCCTGTTTGTAATATCAGTACTCTTTCCATTACATAACACAATACTATGGAATTAAGTCAAGGTTGAAGGAACTCAGGAGAGATATAGAGCTTGGGTGGAGGGAGAGGGAGGTGGCTTGGGAAGATTTCTTGGAGGAAACAGGGATTGAACTGGTCTCTGAAGGATAGGATTGGTCTAAAAAAGATAGGGACATTTCCTAGCTGTGTGACCCTGAGTAAGTCGCTTAAATTCAATTGCCTAGCCCTAACTGCTCTTCTGCATTGGAACCAAAACTTAATATTGATTCTAAGACAGAAGGTAAGGGCTTAAAAAAAGCACATGTGCACATGCGCGTGCTCATGCACACACACACGCATACACACAATGGTATTGTGGGGAAGAAGGAAACTGATAAAGTATAGGAGGCAAAAATGAAAACTGCCTAGCTTGAGATGCCTAAACCTGACCTGACTTTACCATGTTTTTCCTTGTATTCTCTCCTAGATCTCTCCTAGAGCAGCTGAAGAAACTCCAGGCCCTCATGGTACATTCTACAAGCAAATCAGCACAGACAGGCACCTGTATAGCAGTATGTTCTCTCTCTCCTCCCAAACTTTTTTTTTTGTTACTTCTTCCTGGGGCCCCTAACCCAAATGGTAGAAATAAGAGAAAGCTGACACCTAACTGATTGGTGCCTGTAAGGAGTCAAAGTCTGAGAATAAAGGGGGCAGAGCCTTTCTATTTCAGACTTCAAGTCTCGGCCCCCAATCCCATCCAACAAACATTTATTAAATTGCCTATGTGCCGGCACTTTGTTAGGTGTTGGGGATACAAAGACAAAAAGAAAAACCATCTTTGACCACAAGAACTTAAATTCTACATTAAAAGGCAGAAAAATAATTCCCACAACACTTTTGCAGGCCCATTTGAGACTCTACAACTCAGAATGAAGAAAGTCATAAGCCAGAGATGAGAAGTAGAGATCACAGAAAATAAAATGCCAGAGCTGGAAGGAACCTTAGAACACAAGAATGTCAAAGCTGGATGTCATCTTAGAAAACAGAATGTCAGAGTTGAAAAGGACCTTAGAAATTGGAATGTCAAAGCTGGGACCATAGAGGTCATCAGTTCAACTCAACAAACATTTATGGGTGCCTTGAATATGCCAGGCATACATAGTGTTAGGCACTGGGGATATAAAGAAAAAAATGAGCCATCTGCTTTCAGGATGGCACAGGGGATGGAGTGTTGGATATGGAGTCAACAAGACCAGAATTTAAATCCTTCCTCAAGCTGTGTGAACTTGGGCAGGACATTAACCTCTGTTTGACCTAGCTTTCTCATCTGTAAATTGGGATTAATAGCCCTTACCTTGCAGGGTTGTTGTGAGGATCAGATGAGATAACAGGTAAATTGCTTTAGTCTGTACAGTACAAAAGTACTGTACAAATGCTACCTATTATTATTGCTTCAAAGGAGTTTCCATTTTACTGTGACCTTGAGATACATACATCATATCTGAGGAGAACAAAGAATATCAGGCCTCAAAGGGTCCTTAAAGCATATTAGAGATAATCTAGTTATCATTTTGAAGAGGAAGAGTCTATATGTGAACTTGCTTGCCCAAGACCATAGAAAGTATTGATGGCACAGAGCCGACAAGTCTCTTGACTCCAAGTCCATAGCTCTTTTCACTTCACAGATCAGGTCTGGAATTAGAGACCAGGAACTGGGGAAAGGAGTAAAACAAGAGAAATGATCTCCCCCATTAGCCTTTCTTTCCTCTCCTTTGCAAAGAAGCTTACCTTCCAGCCCTAACATCATTGTCATTAGACCATCAGAAGGGGAGGGCTGAGGTTTCCCAGTTCAGCAGTCAGTTCTGAAGCCCTGGGATGGGATTTAGGGGAGTCTTGGTGCCTGTGACCCTTGTTCTTCCCACCCCAGGTCCTGCTGCTGTCCTTTGCCCTAATCATCTTCCCTTCCATCAGTCCCTTCGCCCCCAACAAAACTGAGGCACCTGGAGACTTTGTGCCAGTCAGAGGTAGGTTCTTCCCCAATTCCTGTCTCCTTAGGGAGTTCCCAATGGATCTCTCTTTTCCCTCCTTGATTTCCCTTTGAGTTTTTGGGGGCCCCTCTTACATGATCCTATCAATGGTGAGGATAGGTAGGAGTTAATTAGGGCTAAAGGGCTATCTATCTATCTATCTATCTATCTATCTATCTATCTATCTATCTATATTTTTTACTACACAGATTAGGATTAAGAAATGATTTTAAGAGATCATTTAGTTCAACTCTCATTTGACAGATGAAGAAACTGAGAGGTTAAGTGACTTTCCTAATTGGAGAGGAGGAAAGGGGAAGGGAATAAGCATTTACAGAGCAGTTACTATGTATCAGGCACTGTGCTAAATGCTTTATAAATATCTCATTGGATCTTCACAACAATCCTGGGAAGTAGGTGAAGTTATTCCCATTTTATAACTGAATAAACTGAGGCAGACAAAGATTAAGTGACTTGTCCAAGTCACATAGCTAGACAGTGTTCTGAGGCTGGATTTGAACTCAGCTTTTCCTGACTCCAGCATTTTCTCCACTGTCCCACCTAGCTGCCTCAATACTAAATAGTAAAAAGTATTTGGGGAAAAAAAAAAGTTTACATCTCCATAACACTTAATGGACATCAAGTATCTTGCAAACCATAATCTCACAGCAACTCTGGGAAGACAGTATTAGCCCTATTTTATAGATGAGCAAACTGATGCTCATCAAAGTTAAGTGACTTGCTAAAGGTTGAGGGAGGGAATAGGATTCCAAAACAAAGATTTACTGACTCAAGCTCCAATGATCCTTTCTCTACTCCAAGTTACGTAAGCAGGTACCAAAGCAATGGCTTAGGTAGCTGATGTGTAAGCTGAGGTGCTGCAGCTCTGAAGCCAGTGGCCTTTTCATCCTCTAAGTTTCTTTCAATGCAACAGTGATCTATGCTTTCATCTAAGCAGGTACACAGTCTACCAATCTGTACATATGTGCAATATGTATCTTTCCACCTGGACAAAAATTCTCCAGCTGGTAGCCTACCCTCAGGTTGGGAACCTCTCTCCACAGGGCAATACTAAAAAAAATATATAAACACATCTGCATTTAAGTACACATAAATGCACATCTGTAACAGGACACATAGGGCCTGTGGGGACATATACCACAACATGCTTTACACAAAGACACAACAAATAAGTTAGTTCCCTGCCTAACTGTACCTGCCAAAGCTTGACCTTCTCATCCAGGCCCTGGTCACCTCCACTCCTCAGTAAGGCATTGGAAGTCTGTAATGGAGGACTAACAATCTATACTGGGAGTTCCGTATTCTGATGAAATCAGAGGTATAATGCCAAAAGAACAGAAGCAGGTCCTGATCTGCTTATCCAGCCAGGGCCATTTTTCTAAGTTTTATTGGCCTTAAAAGGTTGGCAGTAGAGCCAGGAGGGGTGTCTAGAGGCTTTACCCTGGCTGGCTCCCTGGCTCACTCCTAGGGGGCCTCCATAACCCCACCTCCTCCAACTCTTTCCTGACCTGCCCTCTCCCTCCCCGATTCAGTGTTCTCCAGGTCGCTGCATGCTGACACTGCCTCTAGAGTGTTCCACACTTCAGTCCCAGGAGGGGAGGAGCTAGGTCCCCGAACCCCTAGCCACTGGAGCCACTATCCCCAGGCGGCTGGCGGCCCAGGACCTCGGTCCGAAGTCACTCCAGGCAATCGGACGCCAGCAGAGGCACCAGAGCCTACGTCTGTGGCGATACTGGCCAGGGTCGAGATGGGCCATACCACGGCTGGAGGGCTGCTGGAGGCCGAGGAGGAGCTTTGAGATGGGCACCCCTGGGAGACCCCTGCTCCAAGCAGAGGCCAGGCAGAACCATTCCCAAGGTGCTGTGGGGGAGTTTAAAACAGGCTCCAAGTAGAATGGTCCATTATAGGTAGGGTTCCTGTTCCTTTCCTAAACCTGCCAGGGCTGGACCCAGGCCAAATGAGTGGGGTGGTCACCCTCAATCCTCCATCTCTCCTCTGCTTCTGACTGAGGGGAAGCTACTAGACAGAGACCAAAACAGACAGACTTGCATAGGATGTCAGAAATGAAAGGTGCCTTACAGACCAGATCAATCCCCTGACTGCATATGAGAAAACTGATGCCCAGAGGTTGGGCAGGAACTTGCTTAAGGTCATCCAGAGAATCTGGGACCTGTCCAAGTCTAGGACCAGGTCTTCCAAGTCCCAGCCCTGGCCCCTTTATACAGACATATATTGCCATCCCCAGGAACAAATCTGTCTGTATGACTAGGCTAAGATATGTATCCAGGCATCCCAGAAAAAGATAATTCCAGAGCCCCCAGAAGTACATGGAGGAAATCTTGAACCTTGGGAGCTATCCCCATCTCCCAAGTTTAGCCTTTTAGGCAATCCTATAGGTTCTACCCCTGAAGCCTTGGGGATGTTTTCTCTCCTCTCCCAATTCCCTGGAGGCAGGATTTTGTAAACAGAAAGTAATTCCTTAATAAAGTATTTTGGCAGAAAATGACTGGAATGTTTCTGGGTTTGGGGAGAAATGAGAGAGGTATGGCACATGAACTATAGATGGAATCTCAAGCCAGGGCTGTTATTGGAGGAAGGGTCCTGCAGATCTGAGGCAGAGTTTCACCCTTTTCTTACAACCTCAACAGGGCTTGCTTGGCTGTGGCAATACCTCCAAAGCCTGGGTTTGTCTGGCCATTTTAGTATGTTCTCATCCTCATCTCCTCTGGGGGACCCCACTCTCCTCACCTGCCACAGGCAATGTGTATTGTGAGGCAGGAATACCATTCTGAAAATGGGGGGGGGGGGGGGAAGATGTTTCAGGACCTTGGAGAGCAGCACTGCTGCTGGCCAAGCATGAAATTCTGAATCAGATTCCCTTCTATCAAACTAGAAATTGAGGATTTGTTGGCTCTAATCCTTAATTTCTAAAGTGACAGCCCTGAGAGGTTATATTACTTTACCCACATCACATGTTTGGAATTAAAGAATTTATAAGTTGGGGACAGATTTAAATCCTATGATCTTTAGGTGAGGAAAGAACAAGCCCGCCAGGTCTACTATTCAAAAGGAAGAAGGATCTCTCAGGTCCATGATTTTAGAGGAGAAAAAGAGGACCAAAAAAATTAATGGTCTTTCCCAAGATCACAGAGCCTGAATGTAAAGTCAAATCCCCTAACAACAGTCCTAATGCTCTTCACCCCATAGTTTAGTCGGTTCCAATCTCTCTCTCCTCCAATCCAAATCCCCTCCCTTTTCTTGATGGGATAATACTTGGGTCCAGAGCCACAGGAAGGAGAATTCCAGAGGGCCGAATGTCTTCTGTCTGATCCCTAGCAGGGGCAAAAGGCTCAGTCAAGGGTCAAGGGCCTCAATATAGACTCCAGAAGCAGTCATTTCCTATCAGGTACTCAGATATTTCCTTATTCCTGGAAAAACCTGGAGGATTGGAAGGAGAAGGTAAGAAGGGGAAAGAGGCAACAAACAAAATAAAGATAGAGAAAAGAGATACTTGGAACCTTTTGGAAGATACTGTGGATCACAGTATCTAAAGAGATGGAAAAGACCATAAGAGATTATTTATTATATTGAAGTCCAACCCCTTCATTTCATGGATGAGGAAATTAAAGCCACAAGAAGAGAAATGTCTTTTCTAAAACAATACAAGTCACAGGAAGGACTTTAACCTGGGCCCTGTGGCTACAGATTCAGAACTCTTTTACTATGTTCCCTGAGGGATGATGGAAAATATTTATGGAGAGAAGCCCATCCATAGCCTGCTCTCTCCCCAGAACTAGCCTTCTTGCTGTTTCTCAACACAACACTCTCTTACCTCAGGTTTTCTGTCCCTCCTGCCTAGATTGCACTCTTCCCTCACCTCTACCTTAGATTCCCTTCAAAACTCAATATGTGTGTGTGTGTGTGCGCGCGTGTGTGAGAGAGAGAGAGAGAGAGTTGGTGTATGTGTGCAAATTTGAGTGAGAGAGAGATTGGCAAGTGTTTTTCCCTCCACATCCTGGTCCCTGCTATTAAAGTCTCAGGGACTCTACTTCCTACTTTACTGGGGGTAAAGTATAGGCTCCAAGTTACCTGGGAGTTTCATTTTCTATTAAGCTGTTTACTTTCTCAGATCTCTTGATCCTGTGGTCCCCTGAGCAGGGACTGCACAGAAAATGCTCTACATGGCCCTAGTGGGGATCCCAATAGTTTTGGCAGAAAGGCCTGTGGACCAGGTAGCTTCGTCCTCCCCTTCTCTCCCTTAACAAATGTCTACATCTTTCCAGGCTAGGGCCAGGATAGACTCAATGACTATGGGCCAGATCAATTCAGGTGGATGACACCTGGAGAAACCTCCAAAGCAGAAGCTAGAGGCCCAGAATTGGGCCAGGATGGGATATTGCACTGAAAGTCAACCCACCTTGGTCCCTAACACTAAATCCACACTTAGGAGACTCAATCAGAAAAGCAAAGAGATCACGAGCTGTTCTGCTGGAAAACATCTTAAAAACCATTTAGTCTTCCCTCTCATTTTGAAGCAGGTCCAGAGATTGGATGGGACTTGCCCAGCATTCCACAGCTAGTGCCCAAGCTAGAACTGGAACCTCAGTTGGGGCTTTAGGGTTGATTCTCCCTTATCTTAGCAACCCTGACAGTTTACTCACCAAGTATGGCTGTGAATCTTGTGCAGAAAGAGGTAGGTGCACATGCCCAGGCAACAGGGAGAAGGCAAAAGGACCCATTTATGCTCAAGGATCAGGAACTGCCACTGAACTGTCAATGGGAAGGTTGTAACACAAGAGAAGCATCTAGAGGTGCTATAATCCTTCTCATTAAACTCCTCTTCTGCCTGAGGATAGCTGGTTGGTCTCTAACATGTCTCAGAAGACAAGCTGGAAAAAACAGGTTCTGTGGGACTGGCAAAGGTAAAGAGTCCTAGGGGCTGCCTGAGAATGTCCACAGGCCCCTCTTATGTTTGTTGTTCTTAGCACCAGATTCCCCAACGACTTCAGAGAAGATGAGGGACAAGAGCAGGCATGACAGAATCAGAAGATTTAGAGATAGAAAAGACTTCAGGTTTACAGAAAGGAAAAATGAGTCTCAGAGAGAAGGAAATTAGTGAAGGTCACATAGGACTCCAATGACTGGTCTAGAGGTAGAGAACAAGTTCTGACTACAGTGAGAAAGAAACATAGAGGGTTGAAGACAAGGTCCTTAGAGGGGACCAGAAGGCTGGATGATGTTGTTTTGCAAACAGAAGGAAAATAAAATTGTTTCTATTTTTTAAAAAACCCTCTAGTATGAAAAAAAGAAACCAAATTTATTTAAAAATAAAAAAACCCACCCAGACTTTCTCATTCCCATCATAGGATCATAACTTATAGGAACTGGAAAAGCCCCTCAAGATTAGTTAGTTCAACTTCATTTTACAAATATGAAACTATAAGGCCCAGAGGAGTGTAGCAACTTTTCCAAAATTACACAGGATGGGATTCAAACCCAAGTCCTCTGACTCCAAGTCCAGTGCTCCTTCTACTAGGGCACACTGTCGCTGGGACTTAGCATTGGACAGGCCTATAGATATTGCTTGAGTGTATCCCCCCTCTGTACAGTGAGGAAGACTGGAGCTTAGAGAGGAATATATAAGGCTGAGTCCACATGCTGTCTCAAACCAATTCAGCTGGGCATAGGTTCCACCTTCAGCCTCTTGGGCAGCTGGGTAGCAGGGGGTTGCTCCCGTTTGCCCCCTTCCTGCTTTGGTCTGTGGCGCTGGACAGAGGCCTCTGCCTTGGGTGCTGCAGGCAGGGCTTGCAGGGTGGGGGGCTCAGCTTTCACCTGTATCGGAAGGGGTAAGAGGGGTGGGGCTTGTTCCACCACAAGGGGCCCCTGCCACTCAGGGATCTCCAAGCATAGGTGCTTCATGAGCTTGGCCATGACATCATCGACGTAGCCATGAATTCGAAGGTCAGCCTGGCGATCCTGGGAGGAAAGGGGAGGCAGACCTAAGTGAAGGGAACTTTGCCAGGTGAAAGATGAGGCCAGGGATTAGACCCTCTCATGGAGTAAATGGGGCTAAGTACTCACATGTTTGGTGGCCTGCAGGTTGACTATGACCAAGCGGCCTCCTTTGCGTTTAGTGAGCAGAGGCAGGTTGCCACTGGGTCGTATCTGCAGTGATGTACCCAGCGTGATGGATAGATCTGCATTCCTAGGAATTAAAGGGGATGATCTCAATACACTCGGTTCCCTGGATCTCCTTAGATGTGGACCTTTCTTCTTCCTCACAATGGTAAGACCACAGGGCTAAGGCCAGCACTGTCACCTTCCTAGTCCCCCAGGCTGAAAACCACTATTATCTCTGCATTCTCCCTCTCCTTGTTCCCCAAACTCAATAAGGTGTAGGGGAAGAATACTGAAAGTTGGGAATCAGAACGCCCAGATTCAAAACTGATTCCTATACTGGATAGAGCTTTTCTATCCCTTCAGAACTTGAGTTTTGAGCCTGAGCTTGTTCATCTGCTAAAATGGAAGAATAACACAAATATTATCCTTTTAAAGTTGTTTTGTAATGAGAATATTCTGTGAATTTTGAAATGCTATAGGAAAAAAATGAGAGGCTAACAGTATTTTCATATATCATTTAGTCCTGAGTCCTGTTAATCCAACCAGTACTATTTTAGTACTTTCATTCCCATAAACCACAAGTACTCCCTACTACCACTGACCCCAGAAAGAGGAAGGATAGGGAAGATGAAAGAGGAGGGAGCAAAGTACTCAGAGTTTATCATACCTGCAAGCTTCATCAGCAAGGCTGAGGTCTCGATCAGGTAGAGCATCTTCCCAGTCCAGGATTGTGTCCCTCAGTTCCCCCCTACAATGGGCAAATAGGAATCCCTAAGTCACTGAGCACCTGTGACTGGCTACCCTCAAGCAAAGACAAAATTGAGCTGCTTAACCTTAAGCCATCATCAATAGGGTATCAGGGAAGAAGCCAACCAGACTAGAGTTGTTGGAAATAGGATTCTACTAATTAGCCCAAGACATCTTTCCCAATAGGAATGACTCTGGATAATGATTCCTTGTTTGTCCTTTGTTTCTGAAAAGGATCAATGACATCACTGGATGATGACTTTCAAATGAATTGGATGTCAGTCAGGTAGAGGTGCATAGTCATCAACCTCACTCTCTCTTACAGAGTCATCCAAGTCCAATGGCAAGAGAAAAGTCAAGATGACTGGATATAGCCAGGGATACAATGGATGACCTTGGTATCTTCCATGTCTGATCAAGCTCTGGGTGCTCCACAGCACCTGCTTCAGCCACCTCATGGCCCTTGGAAAAAAACTATTCTTATTCATCCATTCTGCCCAGGGAAGTCTTCACATGCTTGGGGTAGACATCTTCCTAATTTTTCAACAGGTTTAAGGCGTGTTGGTGAACTTCAATCTAGGTTAGCCCAGGCTACTGAAAGTTTTACTGAGGAGTAAATGTGCATGCTTTAGCTTCTTGGAGCCACAAGTGAGAGTTGGGTGAAAGGTGGGCACCAAAGGCAAGTGAAAAGCAAGCTCTTTTAGGTTAATGATATGAAAGAGTAGACTGGAAACAATCTGAAGTTTGGAGATCTGGGTTTGAGTCTTTGCCACTTGTCTTCTGTGACTATTGGTTCTTGTCTATGCTTTAGCACTGCCTGGCTTTAAGACCTTGGTCAAGTTACTTGCCAAGAACTAGATGATCTCTAAGGACCCATCCTTAGCTAAACTACTATCCTACATCCTTTTGGTGTTAGTCTGGAATATACAATTAGCATTATTATGCAATAAGAGTAATAAATAAAAGGAGACTGCTTAGAGGGAAGAGATTGGTGGTATTGCTCAACAGTAGAGGTCTCAAAAAGAGTAAAGATGAAAATATGATTGGGAAATGTTAATAAAATAAATAATACAACATATATAATGTTAATTTGTGATTTCCAAAGCCAATATGCACCATCAGAGATCAGTTTCTATTTGAATTTGACCACTAGAATATTTACAGTATGTTTCTTTCTACCACTAAAATTCTCCTTTGCTGTGGCATGGAATGTAAGTAGAAATGGAAGTACCTTTTCCCTATGCATTCCCAGAGCCATAAACACTGCCTGCCCAGCACATGGAAATGGCTTAACAAATGCTTGCTGACTGAGTGAAGGAGACACCAGTAAGTCCTCCAAGTTATGTTAACAGAGCTCCAGGACTAGTCCATGCTAGAGAGACTTTGATGGTAACCCTAGGACAGAAACAGGCCAGCATAACAATGCCCTTTCCCATGGTGAACACTTCCTTATCAAAGCCCCATGAGGTCAAGGAATATAAGGACAATGAATCCTTTTTACATATGAGGAACCTGAAGCATAAACCAATGACTTGGGATCTTAGCTCTCCAGCTAGAAGGCACCTCCGAGGCCACTAACCCCTCATTTTACAGATGAGGAAGTGAAGGGTAAAAGAGTAGAAATGACTAGAACAGCTGCTCTCTAAAATCTAATTTTCAAATCTAATTTCAATTTTCCCAGGTCACAGAGTTAACTAGAGTAGGGGAATTATGTCACTTACCTGCAGGCCCGGAGACCTCGGGCCTTTGCCACAGTGCACAACCGACCTGTTGCCTTGAGGCCCATGCTGCCCACCACCACATCTCGTACATACTGCCTGAAAAAGAGAGGTCAGGAATAAGAAAGGAACAAGAAGAGAGAAAGAGAGGAAAGGGGTAGATCTAGACATGAACTTTGTGAATTTCTCTTAGTCATATTTATCCTTATAGCTAACTCCATGATATCAAATTTACCACCTGGTCAGTTAACTGCCTGAGATGCTCTGACAGGTATAACCTTATCCCCCTTGCCAGCTTGTGGTCTGCCAAGGTTGAGAGAGCTCCTCTTCCAATTGTGGCTTCAAAAAACTAAATTTTATGGGACAACTATAATTTCCCATTATTTAATTAACATAATCTTTACTTTAAAAAATTCCTTATATAAACTTAACCACTAAGAATTTTTTCTTTTTTTGAACAATCTTCAATCTTATCCATGTGGGTGGGCACTTTCCCCTTGTGTATATGGAAAATTTGCAACATCTGAGCTACATTCCCAGCATCCTTTTAAGTTAAGTCCTTGGAGCTTATGCTTTTGGTAAAGGGCTGCAGGTATGAGTCTCTGTCTCTCTTTACTCAGCTCACTTGACTGAAAGAACCTTTTTTCTTTTTCTTTTCCCTCTTTTTGATTTAATATTAAAAATCTTATATATTTTTAAATACTAGTATTTATTCATTTTTACTCCTACAAATTTTTGGAGACCACGAAGGGACACCAGAACTAGAGGAACCAGATTTCTTCTCCTGCCATGATTTTCCCCTCTCCCCTTTTTCTTCTCCCTTCTGAAAACCCTTTAAAGCCTTCTCAGGCTCACTGCCTACATCTGCCCACCAGGAGAGCCAGGTAGCTGGGTCTCTCTCTCACAGAGGCTGTTCTTGCTAACTCCTTCTGCTGTCACTGCTGCTTGCTGTTCTTGCTACTGGTAAGCTTTAAATTCCTTGCCCCAAACCCCAGCCCAGCGGAAGGGGATTAATTTTATCTTTTCAGGGGTACTGGTCCTCTCTCCTAACTAAGTCCTACTCCAAAAACAAAAATAAAAATCAACAACTATATTAGTGACCTATATTGACCTGATGTACCTTTTATATTTTTATAACATTTTGTGCCCTCTGCAAATTTTTTCTCTGAAATGTATTATTGCTGCTATACCTCCATTACTTTACCTACCTTATTTGCACTCTGTGAATCATGGCAAGTTAAAGAGGACATGAATCTTGTGTTTTGGCAAATAGCCTCTATATTTTACTTCTGTAATTGTGAAATATATACAACTTTTATATTTTTTCATTATTGTTTTTCTTCCTGCATGTGTGATACAGCATCTGAGTTTTTCTCTCATTTTTTGTATTTAAAGCACCTCACCAATACTGAAAAGATTTTTTTTTTAAACTTCTTTACTTTTTGCAACAGGATAAGCTAAGATGTCCATTTGCCTACCATATAGATGCGTACCCAAAAAGCTTTGGATTTTCAACCTGCCACTACTAACTTATATCATGAGACTTTTGCTCAATGATTATGTCTGAATCAAGGAAAAAACAGACCACAAAGGAGCACAGAAGTTGACCTGCAGAGCGCCGAACAAGCACAAAAGGTAAAAAATCCTATGGGGATTGATGACATTCTGCTCAAAGAGCGCAAGGTCTTGATCAGGTGTGAGACTCGAGGTTGTAGCTGTTTAACATGTGTTAAATGCAGGACTTTCTTGTACCACACTTTATCAAGTATATAACATTAATTGTTCTAGCTCTAGCTCCATTATCCTTGAAAGCAGAAAAAAGGGTCAAACCTGGGAATGCTATTTCCCATTTGTTTTTGAGACCTAGTTGCCCCCCCCGCCCCCATTTTCTTTCATGATGTGACTTACTGTAGTCCAGACTGCTAAATTGGGTTAGTGAGTGATTGTCACTGTAGGCTTATAGGACATGGATCACTACAAGAACCTGTTGTGGTTTGTGAATTTTTTCCCCTTTTTTCCTAGAATTTTTTCCTTTTTTTTATATTCTATAGTTCACTCAGAGGTTATTTTTTATTTTTTTTGAATTCTTTGATGTTTTTGATAATTGAACCATATGCCTTTTGACTTGACCATATGTCCCTGTGTGATTCCTATGCGTATCCCTATATCCTCCTTGGGGGGGGGGGGGGAATGTGTTTTTATTTTGTAATGAAAAGTTTTAAGTTCCTTTTGAGAAAAAATTTTTTTAAGGATAAGAAATTTGTTGCCTCCCAGAATCCAGAGACTGATTTCCTTGTGGAAGATGCCATGGAAATGCCCGTGGAGACCGCACACTGTTCCAGGAGTTCCTGAGCAAAACTGAATGTGCAGAACTGAACTTTGGGGGGGTTGAATACATTTGTTTATATGTACTTTGTTGTAACAAAAAGGGACTGCCCCCTAAGTGGTTTTGATCTTGATTCCCTTTTGTTTCCTTATCTCCAAGTTTTTGTATTTTCCCTGTGTAAAATTTTATGTACCTTAGTTAATTGTTTAAAATGATCCATTGGGGAGATTGGTCTCCAAAGGATCACAGGGGAAAATGTTCAGACAGAAAATTTGCAACACCTGAGCTACATTCCCAGCATCCTTTTAAGTTACGTCCTCATTTTACATAAGGATGCTTAGGAGATAAACTTGGCTGAGACCCACGCTGCAGGGCTCTTTTTTTGGAGCTTGTGCTTTTGGTAAAGTGTTGCAGGTATGAGGCACTGTCTCTCTTTGATCTGCTCACTTGACTGAAAAAACTTTTTTTTCTTTTCCCTCTCTTTTGATTTAGTATTAAAAATCCTATGTATTTTTAAATACTAGGAATAGTTACTCATTTTTACTCCTATACCCTAAAGTGTATACCTCATAACTCATGCTTACCCTCTAAAATCACAAATAAATGATCCAACCATTCTGGAAGCAATTTGGAATTATACCCAATGGGCTTTAAAAGAATGCACATCTTTTAATCTAGCAATTGTAAGGTTTAAATTAATATCCAACGCTCCAAGAATTATATTTTATAGTTTATTAATAATCACTTGAAGTAGAAGGAAAAGAAAATAGAAGTAAAAAAACACCTAAATATCTAACAAAATTAAAATCATGTAAGCAAGTTCTCCTGCCTCTTGCCTCACCTCACCTCCACAGCCTGTTATCACCGAAAGAGAGGGAGAGAGGTGGGGCTACATCAAATTTATACCCTTCCTACATCAGCACATAACATGAGAAGGAACATGGGATGCTAGGAACTGGAGTTCTAGGGTACAGAAATTAATTATACAATAGCACTATTAGGTCTATATACCAAAGAGATTTTTTTTTAATGGGAAAAGCTGTTTGCACAAAAATATTTATAGATGCTTTTTTTGTGCTGGCCAAAAATTGGGAGACTAGGGGTAGCTGGGAGACAGGAGGTCCTAGATTTAAATCTGGCCTCAGACACTTCCCAGCTGTGTGACCTTGGACAAGTCACTTGACCCCCACTGCCTAGCCCTTACCATCTTCTGCCTTGGAACCAATACCCAGTACTGATTCTAAGACAGAAGGTAAGGGTTTGTTTTTTTTAAATTGGAAACTAAAGGGATGACCCTCAATTGGGTATTGGTTGAACAAATTGTGGTATATGATGGTAATGGAATACTATTGTGCTGTAATGAATGACGAACAAAATAATTTCAGAAAAAGCTGGGAAGCCCTACATGAACTGAGTCAGAGTAAAATAAGCAAAACCAGAAGAACATTTTACACACTAAATGAAATACTGTGGAATAATCAAATGTGAAAGACTTAACTAATCTCAGCAATACAATGATTCAGGACAATTCTGAGGGACTTATACTATCCACCTCCAGAGAGGTAAGTGATGGGGTAGAAATGCAGATGAAAATATATAATTTATCATTTGTTTATTTGGGTATGTGTTTTGGGGTTTTAGTTTTATAAGATTATTCACTTATAAAAATGAATAATACAGAAATATGTTTTGAGTAACAATACATATATAACCCAGTGGAATTGCTTGTCAACTCCAGGAGGGTTGAGGGAAAAAGGGAGGGAGACAACATGAATCAAATAACTTTGGAAAACTTATGTGTAAATTTGTTATTGGAATACAGACAAAATTTAAAAAATAAAATCACGAATAAAGCAGGTATGGCATTGAATGTAATCCCAGCTGAGGTCCATGCTAGTGTACTGTTGAGTTCAGGAATTCTGAGTTGTGCTGCCACCAGCATGGTGAAACCTCAGGACTTAAAGGCCCCCTGGAGGCTGTCCAGGTCAGAAATGGAGCAGGTTAAAATTTTTGGGCCAATCAGTACTGGAACTAGGCTTGTGAGTGGCCTGGGCAAGACAGGGAGATCTAGCCTCTAAATAAATAAAAGAAGACCATAAACTCAAAACTATTTGCAGTTTTTCAGGAAAATGTATATATCAACCTAAAAAAAATAACAGGAGCATCAATCTCTCTGGGTTTCAATTTCTTTCTCTGTAAAATGAAATGATTGAATTATATGGTCTCTGAGTCCCCTTCCAGTTCTAGTGCTATGATCCTACCATCTTGTTTGCTGCTATCTCATGAATTCTGTTAATGTGTACATTATCAGATATTACTGCTATTATTAATAATTCATGCATTAGAAAGCTTTACATAGGATAGTGGGGCAATTTACTTTATTCAATTAAAGACTAATCATATTTATAAAAGTAGGCATCTCTTGGTCAGGAACTGTATTAGACACTGCTTCTTTAAGAAAATCCAATCTAGCTTACATAGCTTTAATATAAAGTCCCTTTCTTCTAGAATTGCCTGGGTTCATGGCTTAGGGAAGTGGTAGGAGAGGCATAGGTAAGAGGTCCTTGGGATTTTTTAGGTAAGTCATCTATCTTCCTCCCCCAGGGCTTCTATAACAATCCCTGTGTACTCCTCCCCTTCTCCCTCCTTCCATCCAGAGGCAACTGGGGCACTCACGTCTTACACTTGGCACATTCTTCCACAAACATGTTCCCATGGAGCTCGGCCAGTTTGTCCCTGTGGAAAGGAGGAAATGTGGTGTATAGGATCTTAGAGCTAAACCTTCCCTGGTCCTCAAAGTTCAGGTTACTTCACTACCTCTTGGTAGTGAAGGTCCAGAGACCTTGGAGTTTGGGCTTTGCCACTACCTGTTGCTCAGGGAAAGCCATTTTCCCTTGGTTTCAATTTCCTGCACTGCAAGATAGGATTCATATATAACCTTTACTCTTTCTTCTCAAGTGTTAAGAAAAGGTATTTGGAAACCTACAAGTGCTATAACAATATAAAAGCTTTTTTCTAGAATTATCCCAAAGAGCGGAAGGTCCCTCAGGTGTACAAAGGAGGTGAGAGCTGCTATTCTTTAAATGGATCATCAGACCAGTCTCTTAAGAAGTCTGGTGCAGTGCCCCTCTCAGGCACATCCGCTTTCCATACAAATCCTGACACTGACTCTTAAAGACTGGTTCTGACATACTCTGAATTTTGCCCCAGAATCTTCTTGCATAGCAAATACAAAGCTCTCTCCCTCCCTCTTCACAGAAAGCTTTTAATTACTTTAAACCCCAACTTAAGAAAAGTATATCACAGAATATGCTCTTCAGTGGACCAAGAATCACCTTAGGACAGTGTGTCTGAAGGGGTCAGAATTCAGTTATGATGCCTGAAACAGAAAACATGTGTCCTTGAAACCCCAGCCAAAAGATATGGAAGAGAGCTGAAAAGGGAACCCTCGAGTACTATTCCAGGCTGGAAAAAGGATAAAGGGAACAGCATGAAAACAGAGTGAGACCATGAAGTGTCAGAAAGATCCCAGAAGGCCCCTGACAAACACTGAAGGGAGATGGGGGGTAATCTGACCCTAGATTTGGACCCTGGGCTTGCCTTGGCACCAGATCCCAAAGAGAGTATTCTTGCTTTCAGGGTTCAATAAGTTGACAGTACAGGGGGAAACTACAAAGAAAGAATGTACCTGGGGAAGCCGGAGCGTACGTGCAAACCATCTACATTCTGGCTCACCAGGAATTTCAAGATGCCCACTCGCTCCAGTTGAATCAGGGCCATGTGGGTCTTAGAAGGCTGGGCACTCTCAAATGTTGTGTCAAACTTGGGTGCCAGACCCCTTTCTTCCATGGTCCACACACCCTGGGGACCCCTAGAATGAAAAAAAAAAAAGAAAGGAGAAAAGCAAGGAAAACAGGGGGCTCAACTGGGAGATCACTTGTCATCTGTACCTTCCCTAATTCCTGGTTGTGAATCTAGTTTGCCTGAGCAGGACCTGGAGGAGAGAGGTTGTTCTTTTTCTGTTTATATCTATACTTAAAACATTGCTTTAGCCTTTTCTATAGATTTTGTTTGTATAATAAATATTAGTTATGCAAAATAAATTCCTCACTGTCCATGTCCAAAAACTTTCTATAGATTTAGGAAGTGAATTCCTCACAACCCTTTTGGATATATATATATTACAAGATTTATTATCCCTTTTTTACACATTAAGAAGCCAAAGTTAAGTGATTTCCCCAGAATCTCCCAGGTAGTATCAGCAAAGGATTCAAGTCTAGATTTCCTAATGCCAAGACCAGTGCACTTCTCTTTAAACTAAGCACCATCATGGAGTAGTAAGTCAGAAAACTTGAATTTAATGTCCAATTCTGATACCTACTGGTTATATTATTCTGAGAATGAGAAAATCACAGAGACAGAAGAAACCTTGGAAGCCATCTCAACCCCATTCCCATATAGTACAGGATTATCCTTCTGTAAGATTCTCAAATAGTCTATAACCTTTGTTCAAATTACTTCCAGTGATGAATAGTTTATTTATCTTTTAAGACAGCCGAGTCTACTATTCCTTATTAAGAAGTTTTCCCTTATACTAAAACAAAACTTGATTCCTGGCAAGTTTTGTCCATTGGTTCTAGTTCTGTCCCCTGAGGCTAAGCAAAAAAAATTATGGTTCTTTTCCCCTTCAAAAAATGCACCATATACTTGAAGATAGTAATTATGTCCCTTTGGACTCTTCTCTTCTGTAGGCTGAATTGGTCGAACAATTTTAACTTTCTCCTCTAGTCCTTGCATGGTATCTTCTTCACTTGTCTCTCCCCAGCCTGGTCACCCTCCTCTAGACATACTCCAGCTTGTCAATACTCAAGGGCAAAAGTGTTTAGAATGACTTGCAAAAGACCCAAACAAAACCCAAGAAAGACTGACATATTAGCCTGCTGCCTCACCAGTTCTCCTGTCCATAGAACCAATTCAATGACCTCTCATGAAGAGAACATCTAACAAAGACTACTTAACCAGAGGATGAATTTGGAAGAGGTGACAAGTTCAAGCTTGAGTTACTATGCCACCAGGCAATGCTGTTCCCCCTCACCTGAAGTCTGGGATGCCTGAGGAAGTGCTGATGCCTGCACCTGTATGGAATACCACATTGGAAGACCTCTGAATCAGCTGTGCCAGCTCCCATACTTTTCTGTCTAGCTCTTCAGGGGGGTCGAAGATCTATGGACAAAAAAAAAAGGAAAAGAGATGCCAATCAATCTATTTTCAGGAAAAATATCACCCACATGCCCAGATTATGGCAGGTAATTGCCTAGAAGGTTAGTCAATAAGAAAATATATCTTGAATAAACATTGCTGAGTGATGAGTTGGGCCCAGGACTGAGTAGCAGAAAGAATGGACTCTTGTGTAGCTCTTCAATGATGCCAATGTACTCCATGTTACAAATATCCATATCTAACATTAACATTCTCCTGGTGAAGCCATAAGCCTTCAAATAACATAAACTACAACCTTGGAAAAATAAAGACTATAGCTGACCCCAAGATCAACCCAAGCTGACCCAAAATTAACAGTGGGTTAGATAAAGAGAAACATATTACCAATAATGAAAAGCAAAAAAAAAATCTTTTCTGCTTAAAACCAAAGACAAGTATAAGAATAAGAAACAGAAGATGCAAAAGGGCAGATTTCTATTTTGGTTATTAGCAACTTCTTCCTTACAACTAGCTAATTAAAAGCACAGCAGGCTGCTTTGGGAGGGAGTGTTGTAAAAGATCTCACCAATAACATATACAAGCAGAAAGAGCAATGGGCTAATAATTTAGAAAGACTGGGAGATGGAGTGCCCAATCCACAAGATGTTCAAAGACTAGAGGAAAATATCCATATAACAAGCTAGATAGATCTTCTGGAGAATTTATGAGAAGACTAGGCCCAGAAGAGCCTAGGATAAAAAGGCTCAATGGGTTGAAAGATTCCCTGATAATGGAAATATCCAAGTTAAAGAGAAAATAAATTTACCACTAAAGGAAACAATTACCTTCCCTTTTCCTATTTCCAGAGAAGTCAACCACATTTCCCTTAATGATGAGCTCCAGCAGCATACAATCAGGCTATTCCAGTGGCTAATCCTATGGTTTCCCCATGGCACTTGTTTCACCTTCTGCCTTACCTGTGTGGGGTCAGGCCTCCTCCATCTTCTACACAAAGGGATTATTTTTGTGTTTTAAATGGCCAACCCTCAAATCTAAGTTTGTTTCTTTCTTTACCCTATGTCCAGAAAATATATCTACTGGAATTCCCCTACCAGACTATAAGCTTCTTGAAGGCAGAAATGACAAATGATTTATCTTCAGATCTTCCCCAGTGCCAGGCACAGGGTTTTGTATATATCAAATTGGTTGGTTGAACAAATTGATGAATTTCTTGGGGATTTGGAAAAGGGGTGGTTTAAAGAGTCAGATTTAGAGCTGGAAAGGCCCTGAAAAGCCTCTAAGTCCAATCCCCTCATTTTACAGATAAGACCATGAAAAAGAGGCATTACTGACTTGCCCAGCGTTGGACAGCTAGTGAGTGTCAGAGGTGCAATTGCACTCTGGTCTTCCTGATCCCAAATCCAGACTGCTACCTACAATACCACTCTCAGGTTTCATGGTATCAGTTTCATCTCTACCAAGTTCTTCCCATCATCATAAAAAGATCAGGGAGCTCCATAAATATTTATGAAACAATGATGGCTCATGTTTATATAGCAATTTATGTTTACAAAGTACTGTCCCCACAACAAGCATGTGAGGCAGCAAGTACTAAAACGATCATTTTGCAGAGAAGGAAACTGAGGCTGAGAGGGTAAAGAGACTTACTTGTCCATGGTCACAAAACTAACAAATACCAGTTAACCCCGCTGAGCTTCAGTTTCCTCAACTGAGGAGGAAGCTAATAAGAGCATGAGTCAGGTCTCCTGACTCAGTCCATGATTCTTCCACTATATCACATTTTTCCTGAAAGAAAAAGGGAAATTGGTATCATTCTTTCAAATGTTTATTAGACTCCTACCATGAGTAATGCACTGTGTACCACACTGGGAAGAGAGGTATATTTCTTTTTTTTTATTGCTTATTGATGATATTGATATATATTTTCATTGTCTTTATACAGGTCAAAATAGTTTTTTTAAAAACTATCCTAATTACAAGCACATAAATATATTTCAAGAAAACTTTATTTTCAAGTTTTGTGCTCAGGGTATCTGAAATTTCAGTTACTACCTGGCTAGTTTGTTTCCATGCAGAGGAATGAACAATGACGGATGTGTCAGAGAAAGGAGTATCTTCCTTAGAGAGAAAAGTTTATGAGCCCAGGAGTAAGGGAGAGTGAAGACAAGAGGAGATGGAAGAGTGATTAACATCTAATTAGAGGGATTCTAATTTGAGCCCATCTAAGTTATGTAAGTAATCATTCATTAGCTCCTTCTCTGCTCCAGCAGGGTTAGCTACTATCACATCTCAGGTCTGGCTTTCTTGGTCATGCTAGATTGGACATTTTTAGCAAACCTGGAACTCAAAAGGAAGAGGAGTCCCATATTGGTACATGATACAGGATTGAAGAAATAGTTCATCTGAAACAGACCTGGCAGTATTTTTGGACTAAAAATTCAATAGAATGGTGTTGTGATATGGCCATACACACATGACTTCATTCTAGATTGAGAGGCACAATGTCGCAAACAAGGTGATACTTCCACTATTTCCTATCCTAGTCAAAACACACTGGGGTATTGTGCTTAGTTCTGGGCATTTAGGGGGAAATAAGCTGGACAGCATCTAGTAGAAGATAACTAGGAAAGGGAAGAACCTCCAGATCTCACCATGGGGGATCAGATGAAGGAAATGGAATGTTTACCCTAGAGAAGACTTAGGGAAGAGGCCATGATAGCTATCTTCAAATCTTTAAAAGGACTACCTGTGGAAGAGGGATTAAATCTGTTCTGCTTAAAACCAAAGGCAAGTATAAGAATAAGAAAAAGAAGATGCAAAAGGACAGATTTCTGCTCTGATTATTAGCAACTTCTTCCTTACAGCAAGCTAATTAAAAGCACAGCAGGCTGCCTTGGGAGGGGCAACAAGATGGCACAGTGTATAGAGCAAAAGTCCTAGAGTCAGGAAGGTCTGAGTTAAAATTCAGACTCAAATACTAACTAGCTGTGTGACTGTGGTCAAATCGCTTAACCTCTGCTGACCTCAGTTCCCCCATCTGTAAAATGAGGATAATAGTGGCACCTATGTCTCAGAGCAGATTTTGAAGATCAAATAAGGTAATATATGTAAAGCACTTAGCACAGCACCTCGAACAAAGTAGGCACTATATAAATGTTAACTATTATTAGAAGGTAGGGTTCCAATTTACCAGAAGTCTTCAAGCAAAGACTAGAATAATCACTTGGTAAGGATGTAGTTTCCAGGATTCTTAGCCAAATACTAGTGGATTTGATGGCCTATCAGACCTCTTACAACTATGAAATACTGGGATTTTGCCTGACACAGGATCTGAAGTTGCATTTTCCCCAGAATCCTCAATATGCGGCTAACAAAAATAAGATCCTGAAAAGTTAACTGACTTGTCTCAGGCAGTAAAAAGTAGAACTGATATTTAAATACAGGACCTCTGATCCTATCTTGGGGACTCTGGCAGTGGTTCCACTTCTGTGCTTAAAAGAGAGCCAGGAATTCAAATGGAAAATCACTTACACATCCATGAGAGCCCTTTAGTTTTACATATGAGGCCTTCCAAATTCTATGGTTCATTCCATGCTTTAAAAATTTGTTAAACAGGAGATTCAGGTGGCTCAGTGAATTGAGAGCAAGGCCTATTGATAGAGGGTCCTGAGTTTAAATCTGACCGAAGATACTTCCTGGCTGTGTGACGCTGGGCAAGTCACTTGACTCCAACTGCCTAGCCCTTACTACTCTTCTGCCTTGGAACCACCAATACTTAGTATTGATTCCAAGACAGAAAGTTTGGGCTTTTTTAAAAGTTCATTATATTGCCAGCATTCCATGCTTTATATCGCCTTCCAACTTGGACATTCTATATTCAAAAGTCTCCTGTGATCTAGCCAAGGCAATCTCCTCCATATCCCCTGCAAATGATGGGCACTCATACCTCTCTTCTAGCCCATAAAATGCCTTTCTTCATATTCTGATATACATATACAAATATAATTTAAATTATAATATACATAATTATATATTTTATATGCATATGAGAATTCACATGCATATATACATAAATTATATCTATATATATCTACATATCTACATTTACAACTATCTATCTCTTTCATGGCCCAGCTAGAGTCCTATTGAAGATCACTCTGATCCTACCAGTTTTCACTCAATTCCTTGACAAATATTAAGCAACATCTTTGTTAAAAGACACGTGTTAGCTATACTTTACATTTATGAATATGTTGTAAATTCTCCTACTCCTCTCCTGCCTCAACAGAATGTAAACTCTTTGAGGGTAGTGCCTAGCCTCAGGTAGGCACCTGATACATGCTTGCTGGTTATACATACATACATACATGACTGGTTGAAATTATAATAAAATTTATTCTGAGAATGATATTGCTTCCTACTGAAGAAACATATCAGAGAATCTAAAAAAATTTAGTGGTTTGTCTTGAGAGTTATAAGAATAACATATTCCTGTCATTTTTTAATGTTACCAAAATGCTTTTCTCACAACAATGCTATAAAACAGTAGTAGTCTAAGATTATGTCCATTTTGTAGATGAGAAAATTAAGACTTTGAGAGATCAAGTTAGGTGGTATAAAAGATAAGCATATGCTAGATTTAGGTTCAGGAAAACCTGAATTTAAATCCAGCTTCAGACTTCTTGGCTGTGTGATCCTGGGCAAGTTACTTAACCTCTGTCTGCTCAAGTTTTCTCAGCTGTAAAAATGGGAATAACAACAGTATAGAAAATTAAAAGCAGTTCCTCTCCTCCCCCCCCACCCCAGTTGTTGAGAAGATAAAATGAGAAAACATATGCTCAGTCTTTGCAAACTTTAAAGTGCTATATAAATACTAGTTATCATTAAGTGATTTGAGCAGGGTCCTGGCTTCCTTCAAGTCCCAGTAAAAATCTTATCTACTAGAAGCTTCTCCTGATCCCTCTTATAACTAATGCCTTCCTTACATTGATCACCTCCAATATATTTTTTTAAACCCTACCTTCTGTCTTAGAATCTTAGTATTTATTATAAGATAGAAGAGGCATAAGACTTGCCCAAGGTCAAAGCTAGGAAGTTTCTGAGGTCAAATTTGAACTCAAGTCCTTTTGACTCCAGGTCTGGCTCAGTATCCACAGTGCTAACTAGCTGCCTCCAATTTATATGTGTTGTTTGTTTCTTTTTTTTAAACTCTAGCTTTCCATCCTAGAATCTATACTGTGTATTGGTTCCTAGGCAGAATAGTGATAAGGGTGGGTCAAAGAGGATTAAATAATTTGCCCAGGGTCATGCAAATATAGTGATCTCCAGTCTCTAGGCCTGGCTGTCAATTCACTAAGTCACCTACTTGCTCCCACATAATTGCTTTTCAAGTTGTCTCCCCAGCTCCTCATTGGGGGCAGGAACAGTCTTTTTGCCTAGCCCAGCACTCAGCGCCGAGTCTGGAACACATTAGGAGCTAAACAAATATTTATTGACTGACTGAGGGGCTGCTCAAGTAGTAAGCATCTGAAGCTAATTCAAACCAAGTTTTCCCCACCCTAATCACGGCAGTTTTTTTTCTTAGGAGGATGGGGCTTGGGGGAGAAATGACCATTCTTTACTCACATCCATCACCAGCCCCCTCCTGCCTCCACATAAAGTGCTATGTGGAAACAGAGACTAAAGGGACACGAAGCTATGAATGGGGTCACCCCCAATCCAGTCTCTTTCCCCTCAGGAATATGGTCGAAGAAAGGCCTCTGAGCTGAGGAAGGAGTCGGGAAGGGGGGGAGGGGTTAGTTCATTTCGGGGACAGCCACGGGGGTAGGGCCTTGAAAGGAGGGGGCCGGGCTCAAAGGGACTCCCTTAAGGGTGGCCCAAGTCAGTACATCCGCTGGGGGTTAGAAGGATAGCGGGGACCTCAGCTCGGTCCCTCCAGCCCTGCCCGGCCTCACCTCGGGGAGCCCGCACTTGCCCTTGTCCGCATAAGGAGAGAGCCCGGCCGCGTAGTTCACCGACATCGTCTCCCAGGCCGTGGCCGGCCCGGCCCGGACACCCTATCCCCCCAGCTTTCTCTGGCTCAATAAAGTTTTTTTTGTTGAGGAGGCTTCCGCCGGAAACTCTAAGACCAGGGTGCAACCGCGAGCCCAAGGAAAGGGGAGGGGTGATGATAGGGTGTAAAGGGTATGCGCCTGCGCGATGATGTGGGCGGGACTCGAAGCTCTGAAGGCCATTTTAATTCCTGGCACAGCCTGGCAGTTTGAAAGTTGAAACCTAGGGGAGGAGGAGGAGAGGCTAAGGTGAGCAGTGGGCTTGCGTAGCAAAGTGACTTTCTTGTTAGCTCTCGAGTCTGAAAGACCTGGGTTCAAATGTCATCCCCGACACTTAAAATGATAGCATTTATAAAGCGCTTTAAGGGTCTGCGAAGCCCTCATCCTCACTCCCTTCTTTAGGAGACAGCTGTACTGTTGCTGAATCTGGACTCAGATTTGGATTGCAGCTATTTGACAACTTTATGAACCTCAGTTTCCACATCTTAAAAAAGGGGTTCCACTGAGGCTTTGTTATCTCATTTGATCCAATATGTGCAATTTAGGCTGACCTCCATGAGCTTCACTCTCTGTAGCCCTTTCTTCCCACTGAATCCAAGGCTATACATAGAATTCCAGGAGTGAGAATAGCCACAGAAGACATTTAGTCTAACCCATAACTGCATAAAGACCTATGCTGACAAGTTGTCACTTTTGCAGAACACTTCTGGGGCAATTGCAAAAAACCTGCCTCTCTGAGTTCCATTTGGAAATTGTCTTTTAGGGTCAAAAGAACAAATATACCCTTTCTTCCACACGTTAGTCCCTCCAATATATACTTGAAGACAAGGAGCACCTATGCTCCGCCCCTACCTAAAGTCTCTTCTCCAGAGTAACAGAAACTGTTTTTTAATCAATGTGGGTCCTTTAGAGATAAAACCAATATCCGGTCTCCTCTCATACCCATTTCCTTTCTCTAGTCAGGAAGACTGGAGTGGAACTGTTGGATACCTTTCTGGACTTCACATCTGCAAAATGTCTCTTCATTAAAGTCCTCAATCCTGCTCCCAAGAGCATTTGAACTTCCATTAAAGGTCTCATGGCATGGGATTGTCCCTGAGCTCTCCAAGCCTATATATACAGAATCAAAGCCCTAGAAGGTTTTGACAATTGTCAAGGATACAAGTGCAGTCTGGTGACAGATGGCATGAAGAGGCCCAGACCAGATAATTTTCTTTTTATCCACTGAGACTCAAGACACTATCTACTAAGTTCTCACACTTGTTTTGCACTTTGCAGTGTATTATTTGCTCTGTGGAATTGTGGCTCATTGAATATTTAAGTTTATAACCCTATGAAAAAGTCAGAAGATTGATACATGTTGTTTCCTTTCAATAAGTGACTGGTTTTTTTGTTTTTTTGTTTTGTTTTGTTTTTGAAGCTAGATTTTCTTCCTTTGTCCAAGCTGGAAGTACATAAGTCACTCATGGATCGAGTTCCAATAATGACTGGCTCAGAAGCTTTTCAAGTATGGGGCAATTCCACTTCTTTTGGCATCCTGGTGGTCCTCTGTTCTAAGGCATTCACCACACTGGCACCTGACTTAGCATGGGTACCTGACTAGCCCAACCTACTGTGGTTCAAAGATCTACCAGTCTCAGCTCCCCAATAGCAGGGATGACAGGGGTGTTGGCACACACCTATGTTTTTGTCCAGTCATTTGCAAGGTCAAAGACTGAAGTGTTTTGAGATTAGTAATAGGGAAATTTTGTTTATTTTGTGAATAAATACTACTCATCTAGGTAAGAACAATCTATATCAAACAAAAATAATTCATTGCCTTTTATCTGCAGTAAGGTTATGCCCAAACTTTCCCAGCATGCCTGTACTGAGTGAGGTATGGAGGAGAGTATGAATAGTATTGATGGAGAAAACACCTAAATCAGGGATCCTTGAGGTATTAGAATGTAAGATTTATATGGAGCAATCGCAAGAAAAGTACTTTCTAACCCACAAGTGCTATATAGTCTGGAAATATCAGTAATGCTATTCACTCAGTATTCATAGTTGTAGATTGTTAGACTTGAAAGTCCTCCAATCCAATCCTTTCATTTTTGTTGTCATTTCAGACTCTTTGTGACTTCATTTGGAATTTTCTTGGAAAAGATACCGGAATGATTTGCCATTTCCTTCTTCAGCTCATTTTATAGATGAGGAAACTGAGGCAAATAGGGTTAAGTGTCACCTTTTTATTTTACAGATAAGGAAATTGAGATCCAAAGTGAATGGTTCATTCCATTAGTAGGTAGTAAGTGGAATGAGAATAACACTCACCCCTGGTGTTAGTTTAGACAAGGATGAACCTAAGTAAGAGATTTTTACCAAGAGCTTGTTCTTTTCCTTCTCCCTTGTCCGAGTTCACTGACTTGTATATAGTTCCCTATTCCATGTGAGTTCCTTCCTATAGCTTGGAAAGCCAGATATTCAGATCTATGATTCCATGTCATTCTTCCCATGCAGCCAGGAGCTAAAAGACTTGAGATTTGAGGGACTAGGGATTCCCACTGGAACTGAAGGCTCTCCACACTGTCACTGTAACCTGAGCAGGGACAGCACAAAGGATGATGGATCTAGGATAAATTCTGGAAAGCTCTGATCTCTGGGACTGGATCTGAAGGTGGGACTAGCAGAATGGTAGCCAATAGAACAGAGGTAGGCTTGAACCAGAAAAGACTGATAGTAATGGTAACTTGCATGAAACTTCCTAGCCCCAGGAATCCAGCAAAACATGGTGCCAAGCTCCAATGCTTCTCTATTTCTCTGACTAGTTGCCAAGCCAATTTCAATAAATTTTGAATCCATAATCCTTTCCTGATTCCCCTCTCCACTCCTTAGAGCACTTCCTAGAACCAGAAAGGCCTGAGTTCAAATCCAGATTCTACTAACTGTTTGGCTCTGGGCAAGTAATTGTCTGCTTTGGTTTCCTCAACTGTAAAATGGAGATAATAACAGCACTTATCTCCCAGGGCTATTCTGAAGATCAAGTAAGATCATATTCATAAGGTGTGTAGCATGGAGCCTGGCACATACTAGGTGCTTAATAAATACTTACCCTTCCTTTACTTTCCCCTCTTTCTGCAGAGAGGGGATGGAAGGCAGGAAGATCAGCAGGTTGTTGCAGTTACCTAAGGGAAAGGTGACAAGGGTCTGAACGTAAGTGGCAGCAGTGTGAATTGAGAGAAGGGGTCAGATGTGAAAGATGTCATGAATGTAGAAATGGCAAGATTTAGCAAGTGATTGAATATATGGACTGAGGAAATGAAGAGTCAAAGACAATGCCATGATTATAAACTTGAGACACTAGAAAGATAATGGTGCCTTCTACAGAAGCAGAGAAGTTTGAGGGGGGAAAAGAAGGTTTAGGTCAAGGAGAAAGATAATTCAGTTTTTGAAATATTGAATTCAAAATTTCTCCAGGATATTCAGTTTGAAATGTCCAACAGACAATTAATGATATAGAACTATAAATCAGAGACTGGGGATGTGTAAAGGATAATTTTAGCGTTGTGACTTAAAATCTAAAATTTAATTGGTTGCCAGGGAAAATCTCAAATAATAAAATACCCAAGTCAGCTGGAAATTTATGGTGATTTAATTGATATAGTGGAGGAGATTAAGAAGAAGGAGAAAAGTAGGATTTCTCCCACCTGTCTAGTACCAGGTGGGAAGATTAGGAGATCTAGAAAGTAAAGTTTTTGAAGAGTAAGAAGGAAAAGAATCTGCCTGAACTCCAAAGGGCTCAGCCAAGATGTCCAAACCTGAATCAGCTCAAGGGCAAACTCACCGCCAAACCCAGACAAATAACTGCCACCACTCCAAGATGTCGGAACATCTAGCATGCTGCCAGCCAGAGTCTCCTCTCCAGGGAAAGAGGGCGAAGAGAGCCAGTGATGTACCTTATATAGACTGTTTCACGTCACTTTCCTGTCTCTCATCTGTACCAATGATAGCTTAGCTTGACTTAGGACTGCCTAGGGGTCTGTCCGCTTTTTCTGCACATGTCTATTGAATTTTTCTGCCATTTTTCTCAGATACTTAATCTTTAAGTTTGGTGCAGACCTTCCTAATCTTGTTAAACTAAGGAGGGTGGAGAAATGTAGAGTTCCCAAGACTGATTCTGTTAGTCCAAGTATCTCTATTGTTATTGATCAGGAAATAGCTAAATCAGATCTTCTAAAATAAGGTCTGATTAGGGTGGAATAGTTTTAGAATTCACAATCCATCCCCCTGAGGCCTGAGGAAGACTAGTCTCTCCAATGGGTCTTGTAAACAACCCAGCTATGAAATTACAATAGTTAGAGAGAAATAGAAAAGAGAGAAAAGCAAAACCAATGTTTTGCTAGGAAAATTGACAACAAGCCAAATTAGGGGCAGTCCCCTTTGGCATAAAGTGTACATTTACAATGAAAGTTCAATCAAACCAGTTCAATCAACCACACCCAAAGTTCATTCTTGATCTTGATGTAGTGTAGGTTTTCTGGCATCTTTCTGCAACAGTTCATTCTCTGGATTTAGGAGTTAGCAAGCTTCTTCCTTGAAGATCTTTCTCTTACAAAACATTTCAAAATCTTGGATTTTTATTAAAATACAATCCCCCCCCCTGAAGTGAGTGTTAAAAAACATCCAGTTCAGCTCAGGATGCATTGTTGAGTTATGGGGATATATGAGTCAATTATTAAAAGAATTGAAAAACAACAACAAAAAAAAACCAAAAAAAACCAAAAATATATAAAGGAAGAAAAAAAATATAGAAGAAAGTTAAACTTTTGGGGGAAAGAAGAAAAAATTCAAAATTAGAATCAAAATACCAAAATCTATATATATAAAATGTGAGTAAACAAGAATAAATTCATAATAGACCCTCGTACAGGTCCAATTTAAAGTAATTTCTATGCCACAAGTCTGTAGGACAGAATGCAGTAATATTTCACTTACCCATTTGCAGCCAAGACTACAGGAAGTTGCCATTCTATAAGAAGGAAAGGAACTAGAATTCTATTTTGATAGGGAAGCATCATTCCCTGGTCTGATTTTTTTCATTTTCAGGGATATAGGGAGCCAGCATGATAGTCAAATTTTGATACTTGTATGAGTACTTCACAAAGAGTATAGATACAAGGAAGTCCTACAACTTAACATATGTCAAGCGTTGCAACTTCGAGTCTCACACTAGTTTTTCCTGTGTGCTCTCTTGACACTATTTCAGGTTAAGTCTGTGCTCCTTGTTTTTATCACTTTTCCTGGAATCAGACACAAACATTAATCACTGTCCCATAACAATTTATCAATAAAAGGCAGGTTCTCATAGTTTAAAGCTTTTGGGTATGCATTGATATTATAGCAAGTACATATACATATATATATATATATATATACATATATATAAAACTCATATTACTGCAGGAAAAAACAATTAATTGTATGCACCTTTAGTACAAGAAATGAGGAAAAGGGGAAAATCAAATATTCTAATCAAAATAAAAGAAAAGCAATAATAAAAAAATAAGGGAAAAAATCAGGAATATAATGTGTTCTCAAAAAACAGTATCCACTTGTCAATGGATTATTATCTCCAATTCATGTCTTAGGATAGAGTTAATCAGTCTCAACAGAAGATGCTCTCTTTCCATGTGAGCAATGAATCCAAGAGTCCTTCTCTCCAACCTTTATAGATGTTGGAGTAGTTAATAATATTTGGAATGGTCCTTCCTAGGAAGGCTGAGTTGCTCCAGTATTCTGGAAATTCTTAATATATGCCTTGTCTCCTGGGTTCAGGTTGTGAAGTGAAAAGTCTAGTGGTCAGGCTTGTACTGCAGCTCTGGATTCATGGAGTTCATGCACTTTGTACTATAATTCTTGTATATAGGAAGCAATAGTAGTATCTCCCCCTAATAGTGATATTGGGGGGGGGGTGGAGGGAGAAAGCCTTAGCCTGTATAGGTGGATGTCCAAAGAGCATCTCAAATGATGAGATGTGTAGGTCTCCTCTAGGCCTGCTTCTAAGATGAAATAGGGCCAGAGGGAGAATTTCAGGCCATTTTAAATGGGTCTCAGTGCATAATTTGCCAATCATAGTTTTAAGTTCTTTATTCATTCTTTCAACTTGGCTTGAGCTCTGGGGATGATATGGAACATGGAATTTGGGATTGTGGTAGAGGCATGGAGAGAGAGAGAGAGGACTTGTAAGCCAAGATGCAAGAAACAAGCTGGGACCTAACTTGCCTGTCAATCAAGAGGAAGGTTCCAAACAGAATGTTCCCAGGGATGGCAGTTGGGGGTTTCTGGACACAGAGAGGAGAAGCAGCAGAAAAACTTGGCTTTTGAGTTGCTTGTTTCTTTGAGAGTTGAGCTGTCCAGGAGAAACTGAGAGACTTTGGACTTTGTTTTCTCTCTGGGGTTAAGTTGAGAGACCTTGCTGACTTTGTGAAGAAGAAAGAAGATTTTAAACATCTGTTGTCCTCCATCTCTCTTAGAGTCACAGTTTGTGACTGGACTATTTTCTCAAACCATCAAATTCTCCCTCATTATAAATTAGGGAAATCCTCATCCCTCTTACCTCAGTTTCCTATCCTGTAATCCCAATAAACCCCTTGACTTGAAAAAAGGAAAAGAAAAGAGTATCTTTATAGTTTACTCAAGGAGGGAGGGAAGAAGCCAAAGGCTTCAAGAAGAACTGGGAGATGAGGGAGGCAGGAAGGAGAGGGTTGGAGAACAGAGGGAATGAAGGGGGGAGGAGGTTAGAAAGATATACTGATCCATCAGCCATCAATAGGGATCAGTAGGCAAATCCCAGAGCAGTTCCCCTGAGTGGCAGCTTCCCTGTACTAGCACCCCTCAGCGTTTCTCATTCCTACCTCCATTATAATCAAGCAGTTTCAGGTTCCCCTCTAGCAGTTCTTTAGTAAGCCAGAGTACATCCAATTAGTTCAACCAGAAACAGTTTCCTCAGTTTCAGGTTCCTGTAGCAGCTCTCTACTCACAGCCAGTCAGAGAATAGTCATTTACAGCAACAAGAAACAGTTTCCTCAGTTTACACTTCTCTATTTCAGGAGTTATCCCTAAGCAAGAATATATTTGATTTAAGACAGAATCAGCAAAACAACTTCCTCTATCTGAATCAATACATGCTGGCAGGCCAAAGCGAGGAATAATTTCTTTTAAAAGCACCTTAGCAACAAAAGCTGCTGTGGCTCGGGTCGCAGGAAATGCTTCCAGCCATCTGGTCAGTTGATCTACTATGACTAGACAAAATTTATATGTCCGGTCTTTGGCATTGTTATGAAATCTAGCTATAGGTGCTCAAAAGGTGTGTAAGCCAGAGGATGCCCACCAAAGACTTTGCCACGAAAGGTGTGTTGGTTATATGCCTGGCAGGTAGAGCAGGCTGAACACACTATAGAGGCTATGGTAGTTTTACCAGGGGCTATCTGTACTCTTGTAACAGAGTCCACGATGCCCTGGGTACCAAAGTGACCACTTTTATGAACACTGGCAAATTTGGTGATAGAAACTTCTAGGGAGCAGGGAGATTCCTTCAGATGACACCCATACTCCATGAATCTGTTTTGCTTTGAATTTTTGTTTCCATTTTTTCCACTTTCTTTTCATTATAGGAAAGTGATAAATTTAAATCATCAGTGGTTGTTAATGTTAAAATTAATTCAGGTCCTTCTATGGCTGCTAGCTTTGCAGCAGCATCTTCTTGGTCATTTCCCCTAGAGACAGGGTCAGTGCCACCTGTATGGGCAGAGCAATGAACTACAGCTAGGGCTTCAGGCAGCTGGGGAGCAGAAAGAACTTCATTAATAATTTCTGCATTAGCTATGGACTTTCCAGCTGAGGTTAAAAATCCTCTCTGGAGCCATAGCATCCCGACTGAGTGACAAATGCCAAAAGCATATCTAGAATCCATATAAACTGTTGCCTTTTTACCCTTGGCAATTATACAGGCATGTTTCAGAGCGATAAGTTCTGCCCCTTGAGTGCTAATATTAGAGGGCAGTGAAGCTGACCACTCAGTGGCAAATCTGTGACTATAGCAACTTCAGTGTAGCGTATGCCATCCCTCATATAAGAAGACCCATCAGTAAATAAGACCAGATCTGAGTTGTTTAAGGGAGTGTCCAAGAGATCATTTCAAGACTTTTCTGCCATGGACACTAGTGTTTCACAACTGTGTAATGGTTCTCCTGAAGTAGGTAAATCTCGAAGCAAGGTGGCAGGGGTTAAGGGTTGTACAGCCTTTTAGAGTAATATTTTCATTGTTTAACAAGGTTATTTCATATCTTGTAATTCACTGATTAGAAAATGCCTGTATTCTATACCTTAGCAACAATGCTTCTACCTCATGTGGGCACATAGTTGTTAATGGGCATCCCAATACTAGATCAACAGTTTTTGTCACTAGTAAGGTTGTAGCAGCTACTTCTCTAAGACATGATGGTGCTCCTGATGCTACTGGGTCCAGTTGGGCAGAATAATAAGCAATTGGGTGCTGAGAAGGTCCCAAAGTCTGAGTTAAAACACCTAAAGCTACCCCTCTTTGCTCATATGCATACACAGTAAATGGTTTGTAATCTGGGATACCTAGAGTGGGGGCAGCCAGCCTGTTTTAGATCTGATAGAGCTGACAGGTGTTCTGGCTCTAATTTGAGTGGTTCATCCTGACTGCGGGTGCCTGCTTTATTTCTCCCAAACAAATTGAAAATATTAAAAATTTAAGCTCTCTTACCACTAAGAAACAGTTGAGAGAAATTTTAGAAGCAACAGGATTTTGTAGACAATGGATTCCTTGCTATGGGGAAATTACTAAATCCCTTATAGCACTAACAAGGGATTCAGTCCCTTTTATGGGAGCTGATGAAATTACTGAAAAAGTGAAGAGTAATAAGATCAATAATCCATAAGCAGAGTGACATCTAATGCTTTCAGCCAGTAGCAAGATTGATTATGAAATCCTGTATAATACTTACTATTACCCTCATTGTGTGATATGAAAATCACATTAAAAGACTGATATATATTAATTTAAGGTCACCAAGGAATTCAGCTATGTAATTCCTAAATGAAAACTCAAGTCAGCAGTCAACCTTTTATGGAGTTTTTTTAAAATTACTAACAGGAGGAAGAAAGGTATTAGAGAGAGAGAGAGAGAGAGAGAGAGAGAGAGAGAGAGAGAGAGAGAGAGAGAGAGAGAGAGAGAGAGAGAGAGAGAGAGAGAGAGAGAGAAAGGGGAGAGAAGGGAATAGGGCTTAAATACCCCCTCTGCTTAGGCTGGGCCAAAGGCCCAAGGCCTGGGATAGCCGAGGCAAAGAAAAAGAGATCTGTCCCTATCACTCACGTGACCAAAATGGAGAAACAGTCTCAGGGCCTCCACTCCAAGCACCAGGCTCCAACTCCTCACACTCCCCTCCACACAAGAAGTCCCAGCCTCCTCTACCTCACTTCCTGTCTCTCCTGTGCCAATGGTGGCTCTAGCTTAACCCAGGACTGCCCAGAGGTCTGTCCCCTTTGCACATGTCTGTTGAAGGTCATATTCTCAAATAATTAAATCTTGAGCTTTGCTGCAGCCCTTTCTAAATCCTGTTACCTTGAGTAGGGTGGAGATTGTAGTTTCCAAGACCTGATTCTGTCATTCCAAGTATCTCTATTGTTATTGATCAGGAAATAGCCAAATCCCATCCTCTAAAGAATGGTTTGAACAGGGTTGAGTAGTTTTGAAATTCACAATTGGAGATACTATAAATTAAAGTGCAATTGAGTCTCATTAATATTTTCTAGGGGGCAGCTAGGTGGCTCAGTGGATTGAGAGCCAGACCCAGAGATGTGAGGTCTTAGGTTCAAATATGGCCTCAGACACGTCCTAGCTGTGTGACCCTGGGCAAGTTACTTACGCCTCATTGCCTAGCCCTTACTGCTCTTCTGCCTTGGAGCCAATACACAGTATTGATTCTAAGACAGAAGGTAAGGGTTATTTGAGGGGGATAAAGAAGATTTTCTAGAGATAGGATAGCAATTATTAGTGTTTTTTTGGCCACTATTTTTTTTTCAATGTTGAAAAGATCTGGAACTTTTTCTATGCTTTTGATATCTTCTTCTTCAGATAGCTTGTGAATCACTGTCTTAGTGCCCTCATAACTGTTTCAACTTTAGCCTGCCTTCCCATCTTTGTTCTCTTTAATCCCATTTCTCTCTCCTTCATAAGCATATCTGGAATTGTGATGGTAGTCCCGACATGTGACAAGGGAATCACTTTAAAAGACTTTAAAAGTGACTCTGTTGTTCCTGACAGTGAAAACAGTTTGTTATAAAAAATCTTTGCAGGTATTTTTCATTTTCTCCAGGGTTTGGGTTTTAGTTTTGTTTTTTCAAGTATTTGGGAGTTTTTTTGTTTGTTTGTTTTGCTTCTGGTTCTTTCATTTTCATCTTTTGATGTCCTCAGAATTATTCTGCTTAATGGAATCTTTCACAAAATTTTCTATAAACTGGTAATGTCCTCCACTGCTTTTTTTTTAACTTTATGAAGCAATACTTCTCATAATCACTCATCAGCCTTCATAAGACTTTTACAAATCAGATTTGCCTTTGGTTGTCTTACACCCTTTCTACTTGGCAAGTAAGTCAAGTGTTTACTGACTAAGGGTTTTTTGGCTCTTTTGGGCTCCTTGTTATAGTGATTGATTTACATATATTAGGCTTCTAATTCTGACCTTTGACCTGAGAAGTTAAATCTAAACAGACAAATCCAGTGTTCAGATACTACATCAATAATGAGTCTCTTTCTGTCTATTCAACATGAACAATTTCATTTTCGTGATGTCATTTGGTACTCAATATGTCCAGTATCAACCAATTCTTTTGATTTTTTTTAAGCAATTAGGTATCACAATGGATAAAGTGCAAGGCGTGGAGTCAGGAAGTATCTTTCTGAGTTCAAATCTGGCCGCAGACACTAGTTGTGGGACCCTGGAAAAGTCACTTAACCTGGTTTGTCTAAGTTTCCTTATCTGTAAAATAAGCTGGAGAAGGAAATGACAAATTACTCCAGTGTCTCTGCCAAAAAAACTCCAAATGCAGTCATTAAGGGTTGGACATGTCTGAAGTGACTGAACAACAAAAGTCATGATATAACGACGTGAGGGTTTTCCAAGTCTTTGGCCCCTTTTACTCCCTCTCCCTTACCAAATGCTTTTTGACATTTCTCTATAACCTTATCTATTCCTTGACATGTACTAGGCTATGTGAATTTTAAAAGTCTCCATCTTGGTCTAGCACCCAAAAATTGTGCACACCCACACTACACGGGCATGTGCTAGTCAATGACAAATCAGAAATAACTAACTGCCCACCTGGGCTGTCCTAAGCCAAGCTAGAACCAACCATTGGATTTTGTGAGACACAGGAAGTGAGGTAGGGATCAGCCTCTGGAATTCGCTCACTTCCTGTGGAGAGAGCTAGAGGAGGGTTGGTGTTAGGAGCTTGGAGAGAGAGGACGCCCGCAGACAGCTTTCCTTCAGATCGGTCACGTGAGTTAAGGACTGATTCTTTCCACCTGGGCCTTTAGGCCTAAAACTCCCTCTGCCTTGGTCAGAGGTTGAGTAGCCCCTTTTCCCTTTTCTCTTTTCTCCTTCTCTCCCTCTCCCTTTCCCTACTCCCGTTGTGATTAAACCTCCATAAACTTTATTCTGACTTGAGTGTTCATTTTAGGAATTTCATAAGTAAATTCCTTGGCGGCCATTGTTCAATATTACAAAAATCCTGTAGCCACATTTTAGCCATTACAATATTATAACCCTCTCCCAGAGGCCTAAAATTTCCTCCATTACAGTTTTGGCGAACCACTACGGGAAAAAGACCTATATCAGTCTTCTGATCTCCTTACTAATCACCCGGGGAGAAGTCCCACCCCGGCTACCCCCTCTGGCTCTTGGCCCTGCCTTAGTGCTTGGAAGGTTTCTAGAACCTCAATAAATTTCCTGAATTTTCTTGCCTTTTCACCCCACTTATTGCTCACTCCGTCAGTCCTTTTACCAAATACCTTGGCTTAAAGACACAGCTGCCAGAACAGGTGAGTATAAAACACCTTTTCTCTTTTCCCTTTACCCCTTAAGTTAAATTGGGGTCAACAGGATTTTTTTTTCCTTCTCCTCTTTGTCTCTCATTTCCGTCTCCTTTTACTTTAAGGAGGTGGCTCAGTAGATTGAGAGGCAGGCCAGGCTTACCTAATCAACTGATTAGCAACGAGGAACCTCAGGAGAAGGAGCTCTTAGGAGCTCCTAGCCCGCAAAAAACAGCTGAATACAGCTAGGGAGCTAACTTAAAACCCATTTTTTTTCTGTTTCCTGGCCTTTCTAGTCTTAAAAATTTAAGTGGGCTTTGCTCAAGGAAGATAGCACATGGTCCTAGCGGTTTTAGCCTGAGGGCCAAAGAAGATTGCTGGGACCCACCCACATACACTTTGTAAAGAAGGAGAATTTACAATACAATAGGCCCTTAGCCTGTATAGGGTTGTAGACTAGGGAGCCACCTACTGTAAAAAACCTGTGGAAAGTTTGTTGCTTTGCCCTGCTCCCCACGTACTTTGTGAAATTACAAAATATACATATAAAAATGAGTACTATATTCTTTGACAATTATACGGCAGCTGAAGTAGGGGCATTGAGGAATGAAGGATACCTCCAAATTTTTATATTAATAGGTACTGTCATTTTTGTAATCCTCAATACTATATTTAGAGATGAAAAAATAAGAAAAATTGAGGATAAAATGCAAGCCCAATTAGAAGATCTAAAAAGTCTCTTACAGGATCAATTGACAAACAACCACTCTACCAGAAACAGACCTGTTTCTGAACCTTTGAATGAGGAAATTTCCTTCCCTGAAATAGAGATGGAAAACACCTTCCCTATAGCCCAGTTAACAGACTGCTTCTCTCGTGTAGTGCAAATCTTGTCTGAATTTAATCCCCAAAACCCTTCCCCTGCAATCCCAGCTTCTCATGTTCCTTCTCCTACAGAAAACCAAATTCCAATGCAAGAGAAATCTTGTCCTCCTAGAAAAACCTGTTCTTGTCAAACTGACCCACAGGTGCAAAATTCAACTAGAGGCCTGTTTCCTCTAAGAGAAGTACCTGAAATAGGACGAAATGGGGATGTGGTGACTTTAAGACATAGGATACCGTTTACTCCCCAAGAAATAAATGAATTTACACGAAATATCCCCACATATGAACAAGATCCTTTTCTAGTAACAAAAAAGATGGGAGACATATTTTTTCAGTATAATCCGTCTTACAAGGACGTTGAGAGCTTACTACAGGCTTTTTTAAGTGAACGTGAAAAAAATAAAATAATTGCTCATGTCAACAAAACCCGGGGGCGTAATGCAGCACATTGGCCATCTCAGGATCCCGAATGGGACTATAACAATCCTGATGATTATCTACAACTATACCGTTGTAGAGAGGCCATCCTCACGGCCATGAAGGAATGTGCCCACATGAGATTGAAGCATTATTGGTAAAACATAGAACACAGGCATTCTCGGATCAGAGAATTACAAGGTATGAAATAACCTTATTAAATAGTGAAAATATTACCTTGAAACGCTGTTCAACTCTTAACCCTGCCACCTTGCTTCCAGATTTACTTACTTCAGGAGAACCATTACATAACTGTGAAACATTAGTGTCCATGGCAGAAAAGCCTCGAGATAATCTCTTGGATACTCCCTTAGACAATGCAGATCTGATTTTATTTACTGATGGTTCCTCTTTTATGAGGGATGGCATACGTTACACTGGAGCTGCCGTATTCTCAGAATTTGCCACTGAATGGTCAGCTTCACTACCTTCTAACATTAGCGCTCAAGGAGCAGAGCTCATAGCTCTGAAACATGCCTGTATAATTGCCAAGGATAAAAAGGCAACAATTTATAAGGATTCTAGATATGCTTTTGGCATTTGTCACTCAGTCGGGATGCTATGGCTCCAAAGAGGATTTTTAACCTCAGCTGGAAAATCCATAGCTAATGCAGAAATTATTAATGAAGTTCTTTCTGCTCTCAAACTGCCTAAAGCCCTAGCTGTAGTTCATTGCTCTGCCCATACAGGTGGCTCTGACCCTGTCTCTAGAGGAAATGACCGAGCAGATGCCGCTGCAAAACTAGCAGCCATAGAAGGACCTGGATTAATTTTAACATTAACGACCACAGATAATTTAAATTTATCACTCTCCTATAATGAAAAGGAAGTGGAAAAATGGAAACAAAAATTTAAAGCAAAACAAATTAATGGAGTATGGGTGTCATCTGAAGGAAAACCCCTGCTCCCTAGAAGTTTCTATCACCAAATTTGCCAATCTGTTCATAATAATGGTCACTTTGGTACCCAGGGCATCGTGGACTCTGTTAAGAGAGTATGGATAGCCCCTGGTATAACTACCATAGCCTCTAAAGTGTGTTCATCCTGCCCTACCTGCCAGGCATATAACCAACATGCCTTTCGTGGTAAAGCCTTTGGTGGACGTCCTCTGGCTTACACACCTTTTGAGCACCTGCAGATAGATTTTATAACGATGCCAAAGGCTGGACAATATAAATTTTGTTTGGTCATAGTAGACCAACTGACCAGATGGCCAGAAGCATTTCCTACAGCCCGAGCCACAGCAGCTTTTGTTGCTAAGGTGCTTTTAAAAGAAATTATTCCTCGCTTTGGCCTACCAGCACATATTGATTCCGATAGGGGGAGTCATTTTACTGATTCTGTTCTAAACCAGATATATTCTTGCTTGGGGATAACTCCAAAATTCCATGTTCCATATCATCCCCAGAGTTCAGGCCAAGTTGAGAGGATGAACAAAGAACTTAAAACTATGATTGGAAAATTATGCACTGAGACCCATTTAAAATGGCCTGAAATTCTCCCTCTGGCCCTATTTTATCTTAGAAGCAGGCCTAGAAGAGACTTACATATTTCACCATTTGAGATGCTTTTTGGACATCTGCCTATACAGGCTAAGCCTTTCTCCCCGGCTTATACATCGCTATTAGGGGGAGATATTACTATTGCTTCCTATATACAGGAATTACAGCACAAACTGCGTGAGCTACATGAATCCGGAGCTGCAGTACAAGCTGGACCACTAGACTTCTCACTTCACGACCTGAACCCAGGAGACAAAGTTTATATTAAGAACTTCCAGCGTACAGGAGCAACCCAGCCTTCCTGGGAAGGACCATTCCAAATATTGTTAACTACTCCAACATCTATAAAGGTTGGAGAAAAGGACTCTTGGATTCACTGTTCTCATGTAAAGAGAGCATCTTCTGTTGAGACTGATTGACTGTATCCTATACATACATTGGAGATAACTACCCATTGACAAGTGGAACTGTTTTATTCTGTTTTTGACACATTGAATTCCTAAATTTAATTTTTCCTTTTTTCTCTTTTCCTTATTTTATTATTATTATTATTTTTACATTATTTTATTTTTTCCCTTTTTCTCATTTCTATGTACTTAAGGTACATATGATCAATATTAAAATTTTATTCTACAATATTAGTTTAAATATATATACTTGTTGTTATTATTAATACGCACCCAAATAGCTTTAGACTATGGGAACCTGCCATTTATTGATAATTGTTGTGGGACTATGATTAATGTTTGTGTCTGATTCTAGGAACGAGATCAAACAAGGAGCACAGAGATAACCTGGATAATGCCAAAAGAGCTCACAGGTCTAAAAATCAAAGACCAATCCAGGAAGGATTAATGCATTTCTAAGCCAATACTAAGGACTTGAACCTAGTGTGAGACTCGGGGTTGCGACACTTGACAGACGTTAAGATGTAGGCCTTCCCTGTATCCACACTCTTCGTGAAAATACCTACAGACAAGTACCTAAGGTTGGCTACCATCCTGGCTCCATCCATCCCTGAGAACGAAGGTAAAATCAGACGAGGGAATAACACTTCCCTAGATATAAAAAAAGAAATCTGGTCCTCTTTTTTCTCTCCTATAGTATGGCAACTTCCTGTAGCCTTGGCTGCAAATGGGGAAGTAAAATATGCTACATTCTGTCCTACAGACTTGTGGGATTAGAAATTACTTAACTGGACCCTAATACAGGGGCCTGTGGAAAAAAAAATTTTTTTTTTATTCTTGCTTTTTCAAATTTTGTATACATAGATTTTTTGATTTTGATACTGATTTTGAATTCTTCTTTAATATAAATATGCATATATAAAGGGTTTATATATTTTTCCCTTAATTTTTTCCCTTTTTCTTCTTTTGATTTTGATTTTTGATTTTGATTTTCATCTTGTTTTGTTTTTCTTTTGAATTAACTCACACACCCCCACAACTAAAACTTGAATCCTCAGCTGGACTCAGTGTTTTTTTCAACACTTTCTTCAGGGGGGATTGTATTTCATCAAATCCAAGATTTAAATTTTGTTCGAGATAAATCTTCAGAGAAGAAGCTTGCTAACTAACTGAATCCAGAGAATGAACTGTTTGCAGAAAGATATCTAAACCTTTTCACTACAGGAAGATCCAGAATGAACCTTGGGGTGTGGTTGATTGAACATTTTTTAATGTACACTCTTATGCCAAAGGGGACTGCCCCCTAATTGGCTTTTGTCAATGAGCCCAGCAAAACATTGGTTTGCTGTCTTTCTCTCTCCTCTGTTTCCCCATATTTACAGCTATTATAATTTTCCACTTAGTAAAAAAAAAAAAATTTTGTATACACTTACAGTTAGAAATTTTTGGGGTGCAGTATGCTTATGTTTAGTGATCAATTGGGGAGACTAGTCTCCCAATCATCATCAGGGGGGATTGTGAATTTTAAAAGTCTCCATCTTGGTCTAGCACCCAAAAATTGTGCACACCCACACTACACGGGCATGTGCTAGTCAATGACAAATCGGAAATAACTAACTGCCCACCTGGGCTGTCCTAAGCCAAGCTAGAACCAACCATTGGATTTTGTGAGACACAGGAAGTGAGGTAGGGATCAGCCTCTGGAATTCGCTCACTTCCTGTGGAGAGAGCTAGAGGAGGGTTGGTGTTAGGAGCTTGGAGAGAGAGGACGCCCGCAGACAGCTTTCCTTCAGATCGGTCACGTGAGTTAAGGACTGATTCTTTCCACCTGGGCCTTTAGGCCTAAAACTCCCTCTGCCTTGGTCAGAGGTTGAGTAGCCCCTTTTCCCTTTTCTCTTTTCTCCTTCTCTCCCTCTCCCTTTCCCTACTCCCGTTGTGATTAAACCTCCATAAACTTCATTCTGACTTGAGTGTTCATTTTAGGAATTTCATAAGTAAATTCCTTGGCGGCCATTGTTCAATATTACAAAAATCCTGTAGCCACATTTTAGCCATTACAATATTATAACCCTCTCCCAGAGGCCTAAAATTTCCTCCATTACAGCTAGAAATGCTTCTTTGATAGATTGAAATTGGGGGGGCGGGGGGTGGAGCAGGCAGCTGGGTTGCTCAGTGGATTGAGAGCCAGGCCTAGAGACAGAAGGTCCCAGGTTCAAATCTGGCTTCAGATACTTCCCAGCTGTGTGACCCTGGGCAAGTCACTTAACAGCCATTGCCTAGCCCTTACCACTCTTCTGCCTTAGAACAAATACACAGTATTAATTGGGGTTTAAAAAAAAAGCAAAGAAATCTAGGTTCTACAGTTATCTTCCTATTTCAGAACTTTCTGTGTGGCCTTGGACATATCATTTGGCTTTTTTTTTTTTAAACTGTATTTTTATAAATTTTTTGTAAATTTTTGTTAAATGAGATAGTTGGACACAATGATATCTCAGGTTCCCTTGGGCTCTAAATCCCATGCTCCCATAATTCTCTACCATAAGTCTGGGTGATAGAAATGGAGTACAGTGACACCAGATGCCTTTCCCGCCAAAGGCCTGGCCCTCTCTCCAAGAGGAGGCATTGGACCAGAAACAACCCCAGGTACCCCCGCCCCCATACACATGCACACATCCAATCTCCTCACCAGCAGCCTGGGCTGAGGCCACCTGTGTGGAGTCAGGTATCAGCCTGGGCTAAAAGTAAGGAGACACTAGGGGAGAGCTACAGCCCGGAGCCTGGTGCTGTAACAGGAGCCAGGAGGCCCTGCTCGGAACTCAGCGGCAGAGCAGGTAGGAAAGGAAAGAAGAGTATGGTGTGGGCAGTGAGGGCCAGTTCTGTCGTGACCATGGGGATCTGGCCATTTTGCTGGGCCTCGGGCTCATCTTTTAAATGGGAATAGGCACATTTTGCTCCCCACCCTTTGCACCCCACGCCTCACCTAACCAGGTGTGGCGAGATGGGCCAGATGCTCCCCATGCCCCCAGTACAGCCAAGGGTGGGGGTTTATAGCACAGTTATTCCTCCTGGGTTTGTGGCTCAGAACCAAGGACCCAAGTGGGGAGAGAGACCTTTTCTGTGAATCAAACACATGATGCCAAATCATCATGATAGAAGGCTTGGGAGGAAACTGGAGGGGTAGAGGAGAAGCAGTGATGGTCCCTAAAGACTATTTACCAGCTACCAGAGACACTCAAAGAAAGTCCTACCTTGGAGGCAGGAAAAATGGGTCTTCAGGTTCCTTGTCTTCCCAGGATCCCTCCCCAAAAGCTAAGAAGCAGACAGGCAGACACAGGGATAGATGCACACACACACACACACACACACACACACACACACAAGCATGCTTTATAACCCAGCAAGGTAAAGATATGAAACATAGTTAGCTTTTGGTACCTTCTCTGTCCCATCACTGCAGTGCCCTTATCCAAAAAATATTTCCACCTCCAAACGCCTAAGGTCACCATTAAAGTCCACCTTTGAGTTCATGGAGGACAGTTAGAGGGAGCTTCCCAGGAAACATCTGTGCTGTTTCACCTTTGCTGTCCAATCCACTCCTGTCTCAAATCATGGGGATTTCAGGGCAGAAAGGAGGGGAAGGCGGTGCCTTAGAAAAGGGGAGCTGGGAGAGCCCCTTATGTCCCTCCCCAGAGGTGGAGGCGGCTCTTTGCTTCACCCTCAATCCCAGATTGCAAGCGCACTTCTCCTAAATGTCTCATATCTTCTGTTATCTCTAACACTGGGGGAGTCTCTGGAATGAGTTCCCACGGGCTCCCCTGTATAGGCAAGTTCCCAGTCTCCTACTTTGAGTCTGGGGGCAGACATGTAAACTAAGGACAGAAGGTCAGTTTCAGTCATGATCCCCTCTAGGAGGAGGTCAGGCTGGACAACAATCCCACTGGGTTGCTAAGCACTGGGCATAGCTATAAGGCTATATAATGAGTATTTCCTAGAGAAGAAGAGGTCTGGGGGACAGCTAAGTGGCAAAGGATTGAGAGCCAGGTCTAGAGATGGGAGGTTCTGGGTTCAAATCTGGCCTCAGATACTTCCTAGCTATGGGACCCTGGGCAAGTCACTTAACCCCCATTGCCCAGCCCTTACTGCTCTTCTGCCCTGAACCCAATATATAGTATTGATTTTAATACAGAAGGTAAGGGTTAAAAAAAAAAGAAGATATCTGGATGAAACAGGCTTGAGGGGATAAGCTGGATGTGGCCCAAGAAGAGAACAAGATCTAGTCTGGCACCTGCAAGGACAGTGAGTGATCCTCCTTGGACAGAGAGTAAAGGCCCCAGGGTCCTGGTCTGAGCTCTGCCTTTGACTTGCAATTTGACATTGGGTAAGCACTTTCCCTCTCTAGGTCTCAGTTTCCCCATCTGTGTGAGGGGACTAATAGTCCTTCCCCTGCCTCATTCCAAGGGATTAGAGTGTAGAGCTAGAAGGCATTTGAGGGTCAAGTGTCTTCATTTGACAACTACAGACACTGAGACTCAAAAAAGAAGTGGCTTATCCAAGGTCACACAAAGTACCCAGGCCTTCTGATTTCAAAACCTTTCCACTATGTTTTAGGAGAAATATCTCCTCTATGAATTCATGTGAGAGGTAACTGCTGCCATATATATATATTTACGGACAGTGCAGAAATTATGGAGGTAAAAAACTAGGTTTTATCATTATGCTCAGGCTTAAGAGATTATTAGGATTCTAACAAAATTCCTTATAGAAGAAATTTTGTAAGAGTGACAGAGAAGTAATTCATTTACATATGGCAATCTTGTACATTTCTGTTAGGCCATAAAAAGAAGAGAGATCCATAATCCTATGGAGTCCTTCAATGTCATAAAAGCTGAACACTTTTCAAGTCATAATCTCCTACGGAAATCTGCTGTGGAAACAAACTTCATCAAACAATAGGTGAACTAAATCAGGTTACAGATTAAACTACATTTAAAAGATTCACAAATAGACTGATTGAAAGAAGGAGGATTTACATGTCACCTAGAGTCAAAGACAGTTGAGATTCTTAGTCAGCTTCTCACCTAAGGAATGTTTAAGATTCTAAGTAGATTTTTTATATCTCGTGGGATAGATTTTTGGTCAGGTGAGGTTAATATTAGCCAAAAGATACAGGAGGAATAAAAGGAAAATTTTAAATTCCCATAACAAGTGTGTTGTACAAACCTTGAAAAGTTATAAGAATAATAGCTAATATTTATAGAGTGCTTGCTACATGCCAGGCACTGTGCAAGTGCTTTTTACAAATATCTTATTTGATTTTTACAACACTCCTGGGAGGTAGGTGCTATTATTATCTCCATTTTATAGATGGGAAAACTAAGGCAGATAGAAGTTAAATTATTCGCAGCTAAGAAGTGTCTGGGACTGGATTTGAACTCATGTCTTCCTGACTTGAGGCCCAAGGCTCTATCCATTGCCCCATGTAGCTACCCCCACGAACCTTGGCATTAAGCATAATAAAAATAATTGAAAAGTATAATAATAATAATAAACAGCTATCATTTATATATTGCTTTAAGATTTTAAAAGTGCTTTACATAGGTTAACTCATCCTACCAGTTAGCACATTAGGGAATACAAAGGGTTCTTATTTCAAGACCGCGTGATGAGGCAAACATCTTCTTTATCACAGCATCAGGGATATCTACTAGAAGTTCCCAAATAGGAATTTCTATTTTCATGTCATTGTCATTTTCACATAGATCTGCATAATGAGAGCCTCTACTCTCAAATAAGTTTCTGGTTTGGTAGAAAGAGCCCTGGAAAAGTGGAAGCCAGGAGACCCTCGAGGAGAAGTCCAGAGACCTCCCCACTGGTGACTGCTCTGCTCCTGACTTGCTTCCAGCCCCAGAGAAGTCTTTTCCTTCTCTAGGCCTCAGTTTCCCCCTTTGTAAAGTGAAGTTATTAGGCTCAGCGATATCCTGGGGCTTCTGAGCAGTCCTTTCCTTTCTAATTCTGACATTTATCTCTGACTAAGGATTTGGGGGAAGAGGTGGAGGAGGGATTAGGCCAAACCCTTCACCCATTTGACAAGTTAGGATTGCCTCATTCTTTTTATTTGCATCTCCACTGTCCAGCACAGGGCCTGGCACAGAGTAGGTATTTATTAAATGTTTGTTGATTAATTGCTTGACTGATTGTTCCAGGGTCCACCTCCACACCTTATCTAACTCCCCTTATACTCTCACATCTCCCAGGTTCCTCCTGACCAAGTCAGAAAAGTCTGGCGGTAGCTATGAAGAGCCTTCGGGCTAGATTTAAGAAGACTGAGGTAAGTCCTAAGGGCTGGGCTGGGAGCCCTGGAGATAGCCACCTATCATCTCCCCAAGGAATCCTTTGCCTGGAATTTCATCCCACTATGTGACCAACCTGGGTTCCTGTCCCCAGAAAGGAGAGCCCTGCCAGGGCTTGGGCAAGGCAGGCCCCCACCAGTGTCAGGATCTCTGCCCTGGGAGCGTTTGTAGCCTGATTAGGGCACACAGAGAGAAGAGGACAACCTCGGAGGATTGGCCTTGAGGAATGATACAGAGAGTGTGTATGGGAGGAGCTCAGGGCAGAGGCAGGGCCTTGAAGGGACTTCTTAGAAAAGGGGTGGCTTCTTGGAGAAGTGAGGCCTTGATTTCCAAGAAGATAGACTAGGAGGAGGTGCATCAGTACAGTAGGGTCACTTCAGTTTAAGTTTCACTTCTGTCATCCTGGGTCACTGCCCTACTCTGTTTTGGTCTCCTCTTCTAGAAAATGGGGTTACTGGAAATACTTCCATAAATACACCTGTAACATAGGGATAATGCCGATACACGCATTATCTCCGCCAAGGGAAGATTCCAAGGAAACTGCCTTATAAACCTGAACGTGCTACAGAAATAGGAGGGAGCAATGACAACATTAATGATAAGACACTAAATCCCATATAGAAAACAGCATGAGCAAAAGCAGGGGAGTAGATGGAAGCCTGGAATGTTTGGGGAAGAGAAGGAGATGAATCTGGTAGAAACAGAGGGAACAAGGAAAAGAAAATGCTAGAGAAGCATCCCATGCCTTAGAACGCCATATCCACGGAGGGCCCCTCTCAGGTGCTGCCTAGCACAGGAAGCCTTTCCTGACCCCCCCCCCCCCATTGTTAGCTTGCACCACCTTCTTGCACCACCCCCTCAAAACCAAATTATTATTCACTATACACAAATGACTATACATACACACACACAGGGGGTCCCCAAAGTCTTAGTTCAGAGAGCTTTAGGATGCCCTGTGCTGTGTATCAACTTATATATGTACATATTATTTCCAAATTCCTTGAGGGGACCATGGCCATTTTTTGTCTCTGCAGACACCCAAAGTAGATATTGGAATGAGCACTGGACTTTTAGTCAAATTGATATGAACCTGCAAGGTGGCACAATGGATAGAGCGCTGGACTTGGAGTCTGGAAGACTTGAGTTCAAATAATGCCTCTAACACATATGTGACTCTGGGCAAATGGCTTAATCTTTCCTATTATAAACCTTTCAGGGTTGTTGTGAGGCTCAAATGAGATAATAAAATTTGTAAAATACTTTATAACTTTTTTTTAAAGCCCTTATCTTCTGTCTTAGAATCAATACTAAGTATTGGTTCCAAGGCAGAAGAGTGATAAGGGATAGGCAATGGGGGTAATGTGACTTGCCCAGAGTCATATAGCTACGAAGAGTCTGAGACTAGATTTGAACCCAGGACCTCCCCTTTCTAGGCCTAGCTCTCTATCCACTGAGCAACCCATCTGCCCCTACTTTACAACTCTTAAAATAGTATATAAAAGCTCAGTATTATTTTTCTCTAGTAGGTGCTTAATAAATGCTTGTTAACAGAGAGTGAGGTTAGGGTCAGATCCTGGCATGGCCCGTTTTAGAGAGTAGACTTTGCCCATGGACTGTGGGAGTCACTTAGCAGAGTGGGAACAGCGAAGAGCAGACCAGGGTTATGATAGAAGCAGATGAGTCTGATGCTCTGTGCGGGCTGGAGTGAAAGAGGAGACTGAAAGGCTGACTAGTAGGTGATTCCCTCCGTCTAGGCAGGACAGGAGGATTGGGGCAATAGGAGAGGAATGACAAGAAGGGAAAAATCTCTGAGGCTGGCTTACACAGTGAGTAGTCTGGGATTTCCTGAGGTTTCAGAGCCTGAACTCATGAAAAGAAACGGGGAAGTCAGAAGGAGAAGCAGCTTGGGAAGGTGAATTCAGTTTTGAGTATGTTGAAGCAGGAGAGACTATGGAACCTCTCGGGAGAGTACGCAGTTGTACACAGGAGCTCAATGTGGAGGCTGAAGTTGAGGTCACAGTTTTAGAAGTCATTTACAGGGAGGTAGAGGCAAGGGCGTGCTGGAGCTGTGTAGGAGAGGCTTTTGAGAGCTGATTAACTGTTAAAGTTTCAGTAAGCATTTATATATTGGAAATTGGCAAGTGCTACCAGTAGGAACTTGATTGATTGTTGTGTGGACTGTTAGATTCAAGAAAATGATGGAGGAAATGTTAATATTGCACATAACACTGAAAAATGTGTCCTGCATACATTTCCCCCTCCCAAGAAAGTCACAGGCTCCTACTCCTGACTTTTGACTTGGAAACTATAGAGGCAGATGAGCTCTCTAACAAAGAGAAACTCCCACCCCCAACTTCCCCAGTCAGTGCTGTGGTTCCCCAGAGCCCAGAGTTCTTCATCTGACAGAGCTCCACAAGGGCAAAATCTGGACTAGAATTAAGGTAGGAGCTCCACATGAGACAACATGACAAAGGCAAAGTGCTGTTCTTCCGTTGTTTTCAGCTGTGTCTGAATCTTCATGACCCCATTAGGGATTTTCTTGGCAAAGATCCTCGAATGGTCTGCCATTTCCTTCTCCAGCTCATTTTGCAGATGAGAAACTAAGAAAAATAGGATTACGTGGCAGTCTATGGTAGCGCTGCTTTTGCTAGTAAATATCTGGGGTTGGATTTGAACTCATGAAGATGAATCTTCTTGACTCCAGATCCTGCCTGATATTCCCTGTGGTGCCACCTAGCTGCCCCAGGCAAAGCAGCACAAAGTGTCTATTGGAAAGAGTACTGGACTTTTAGTCAAATGGATATGGGTTTCTGTCCAGCCCCTGCCAGTTTCTAGCTTTGCAAATCTGGGCAAGTCGCTTACCATTTCTGAGCCTCAGTTTCCTCACCAGTAAACCAAGGAGCTGCACCAAATGTTGGCATTATTTCCTTCCTGCTCTGACATTCTTTTCTGTTCTACTCTACCATTCAGTTGAAACAGAAATATGTTTGGAGAATAGGGGCTAGGGGATCATAGTAATAGATATTAGTAGTAGGGGATAGATAGTAAGTAGGATAGTGAAGAAAATGAAGGAATTCAGTCAGTCAGCCAACAAACATTTATTAGGTGCCTGCTATTTGCCAGACACTGTGCTAAGTGCTGGGGATACAAAGAAAGCCAAAAAAAAAATTTTTTTTTAAATAAACAGTGTGAGCATCTGTAATATGTACAGCATTCTTCTGAGTGCTATGGAGGGATATAAAATACAGTTAGGACTTGTCTGTTCTCATAGAGCTCCAAATCTAGGAGAGGGAATAGGACACAAAAACATGTACTAATAGTACAAAATATTACATTATAATTCAATTTAACAAACATTTGGCAAATGCCCACTATTTAACTAGTATCTCTAAGGATAGAGAAACAAATATCAAACCTTCCCTGACCTCAGGAGTGTATATTCTACAGGGAGTCAAATAAAAAAATGCAATATATGTGCAGAGTAATATGTATTGAAGAGGAGAGAACAATGGATTAAAAGTCAGAGCACAATTCAAATTTTGCCTCTGTATAACCTTGGGCAAGTCAATTAATTCACTTTTCTTGGCTGCAGTTTCTTCATTTGTTAAAACATGGATGGGATGGAAGAGATGGCCTCTAATGTCCCTTCCAGTCTTCTCATTCTAAATCTGTAACTAATAGGGAATAAATTCAAGAGAGAATATTTGAGGGAAATCAGGAAAGGCCTCATGTTGGAGGGGGTGCCTAAGCCATGCTTTGAAGAAATCTAGGGACTCTATAGATAATGAGGAAATGCATTCTAGATGTGGGAGACTACTTGTGGAAAGACATGGAGGCACATTGGCATAGCTTGAAGAGCAAGAAGACTAAAAGGGAAGAGTTGAAAAATAAACTTCTATGTGAGATCTGGGTGTGAAGGTCATTATGTCTGGGAATCCTCCCTGGAGGAAGGGGCCTTTGAGTTGGACTTTAAAGGATGAGTAGATATCCAGCAGGTAAAAAGAGGGAGGGAGAACATTTGAAGGGACCAATGTGAGCAAAGACAGGAAAGCCTGGGGGGGTGGGAGGGACTGAGAGGGATGTAAGAGATCCTCTAGTGCATGTGGAGAGAATTAATGGAAGGTAAGTTTCTTATCTCATCATTTCAGACCTCATCATTCAACTGAAGCTTTCTTCAGTCTTCTAATTGCCAAATCTAATGATTTATTCTCAGTCCTCATCCTTCTCCATCAAACTCTGGAGGAAAGAGAGCATCAAGCACAGTGGAGCCCTAGTAAATATTCATTAGCAGGCATAACTGGGTGAGGATTGATTACAGGAGACTGAGGAGGGGTCAGATAGGTAGGAGGAGAACCAGGAAAGTGTTGCTAATGATCTCCAAATCTAATGATCTATTCTCAGTCCCATCCTTCTTGACTTTTCTGCAGCTTTTGGCACTGTCACTCATCCTCCTTTCCTCCATCAGTGTCTCCTAGGGTTCTGTCCTGGGCCTTTTTCTACTATACCATTTCACTTGGTGATCTCATCCACTTCCATAAATCCAATGATCATTTTTATGCTGATATCTCTGCTAACATTCAGTCTCACATCAACAACTTTCTATCAGACCTTTTAAATTAGATCTTTAAACTTAAATGAATATGTTCAAAATGGAACTCATTATCTTTCCCTCAAATGCTTCCCCCTTCCAAACTTCCCTTTTATTGTTGAGGGCAACATTAGCCTCTAGTCACCCAGGGGCCATCCTTGAGTCCTTGCTCTCTCTCACCCTGCTATAATCAATCTGCCACTAAAGCATGTTGACTTCACTTTCATATCTTTGAAATGCATTCCCCTTCTTTGCTCTTATGCTATCGCCACCCTAGTACCTTCATGACTTCACACTCAAACTACTGCAATATCTTGTTAGTCTTCCTTCCATTAGTTTCTCTCTCTATTCCAGTCCATTCTCCAATCAGCTGTCAAAGTGGTCTTCCTAAGAGCAAGCCTGACTGTGACACCTCCTCCCCTCTCTCAGTAAACTCCATTAGCTCCCGATCACCTGCAGGGTCAAACAGAAAATCCTGTTTGTCAGTCAAAGTCCTTCATACTCTGCTCCCCTCACCCTTTCTGTCTTCTTATACCTTACTAAACAGCCCTGCTCCCAACATACTCTTGCAATCCAGTGCTGCTGACCTTCTTACTGCTCTCTACAAGATGCTACAGCTTCCTATTCTGGGCATTTTCAGTGGCTGTTCCTATGCCTCTAGTTCTCTCCCTCCTCATCTCTGCTTTCTGGTTTGCCTACTTTGTTAAGATCCCATCTTCTAGAGGAAGCCTTTTCCAATCACTCTTAATTCTAGTGCTTTCCCTCAGTTGATTATTTCCTGAGTATAGATCTCACATTCTTGTCTGCAATGTGTCCTCCATCAGATGATGAACTCTAGGAGAACAGGGACTGTCTTTTATCTTCTTTTGCATACTCTCTTAGCTTAGCATAGTTCCTGACACCTCCTGAGGAGGTGCTTGATAGATGTTTACTGCCTGACTGAAAGATTATATGAGAGAGGAAAGGAAGGAAGAGGATGAAAAAGAGAATGGAAGAAAGCTAGGGCTCTTCTAGAAACAGGGAGTCTGGACTAAGAAGAAATGGGTACCAGGCATCAGGCTTACCAGCTGGGGTGCCTTCTACTCAAGGGGCAGAAGGGAATGAAGCTGCCTCCCTCAGACACCACTCTGGGCTAAGATCCTACCTCATCCCTCCCCTCTATGCACCTGCTCCCCTGCCTCTCTTGTTTCTTTGACAAAGGGAGTCAAGTTTGCCTTGCATTAAGCATCCCAGAGGAGGTTACCAGACACCAGTCTGGATGGGTGACTGCAGCTGCTCTAGGGGTGAGGGCTTGGGGCAGGGGGTTTGGTGTCCAATCTAATTATCCTTATCAGAGAGCGTTTATCCTACAACTCATTACCCAGGCACTGGCTGGTGGGTATCCTTCCTCTGGGAAGACGAGGGTCTCCTTTTCATTTGTGCCAACCCAGCTTTCTCTATCATCCCCTACGTCTACTAAGTTCATTTCAGTCCCCTTGCCTTTGATCAGAGCCTCTCTCACAACTCTAAAATAGTGTCCCCACTTCTAATCTTCCAACCTTTCATTTTAACTTTGTGATTGTTATATTTTTAATTTCCATTGTTTGTGCCATTGTATCTATTGCTTTCCTGCCTCTGATAACTTCACTTTGTGCCAGTTCACTCAAGTCTATCCATGCCTCTCCTTTCAGGACACTCACTCATCATTTCTTATAGCAAAACAACATTCAGGCAGCATCAGGATAGAGCCCAGCTTGGAAAAGTAAGGGTTAAATTTGGTCTCAGACACTCACTGTGTGACCCTGGGCAAGTCATTTAACTCCATTTGCTGAGCCCTTGCCACTCTTCTATCTTAGAGCCTTCACTCAGACAGAAAGTAAGGGTTAAAAAACAAACAACATACCATTTCATTCATGTACCACAATTTGTTTAACCATTGAGGAAACACTTGTTAAGGATGATGATGATGAACTGAGCTTCCTCCCTTCCTTTACAACAAAGATGGCACTCAGCCAAATTCATTTTCAGAGCCTCCTGTCTTTCCCCATTCTGTGCCTTTTAGCCTTACTTTCTCACTCTACTCATAGGATGTTCTACCAGAAAACTGAATAGCCTACATTGTTCTTGACCTTGTCCCCTGCATGTGTTCCTTCTCCATCAGCATGGCTTTCCTGGGACTTTCCTTGGGCTCAGTGCTGAGAGGAGGGGATAATGTGAGAAAGACAGTGATAAAGAAAAGTCAAGGTCCTTGCTTAGAAAGCTCACAGTCAAGATGGAGACACATTTCACTTTCATGGACCATTCTAAGTATAGCTAAGTGTTAAGTACAGGCTTGATGTACAATAGGAATTCTGGGAATAGATCAGTGAGGCCCAAGGATGATCAGAGAAGTTTCCCTGAAGGAGATGGGATTTAAATGAGCCCCAGAAGGTTGAGGAGGATTTGGAAGGACAGGAAGGAGAGAATAGTATATTCTAGGCTGGGAAAACACTGGTGTATGTGTTGTCCAAGGAGGACTAAGAGGAGACAAGCAAGGCTGAAACAAAAAGGCTTTAAGATGAAAGACTGGGAGAGGAGAGTGTGACCTTTGGCTTCAGTTTCCTCATATGTGAAATGGGGTTAACATTACTTGCCCTGGCTCACGGACAAGGTTGTTGTGATGATCAAATCAGATAATGAATAGACAATGATTTCTAGAGAGGCAGCAGAGTAGTAAAGAGAGAACTGGCTTCAGAGTCAGGAAGAATTGAATTCAACTTCTATCTCTGACACACTGAACAAGTTACTTCAATTCTTAGTGTTCTGGGTTCTAAGGCTATAAGTTACAAAGAAGGTGCCACCTAATCTGTTTTGGTTGAGGGTAGGAAGATAAGGAATCCCCCCAAACTGCCAAAGTCACAGGTTTAGTCTCCATTCCTAAAAATCATGGACTATGGTTATCCTGCAAGTATAAGGCAGATGGGGAGGAACACAATGGAGCCCTCAAACACTAGGCAGAAAAGTTGGGATTTAGTCGAGATAGCAGAGCTATCTTCAAACATGTGGAAGGTGGTCAGGCAGAAGTTGATTTATTTTGCTTAAACTTAGAGGGCAGATCTAGGTACAGCTGATGGAAGTTGTAAAGGGGGAGATTTCAACTCATTTTATTCATCCAAGTGAAAACTTTATAAAAATTACAGATCTGCAAAAGGGAAAGAGGGTGACTTAGGAGGTCTTGGGTCCCCCAGCACTAGCTGTAACAAATGAGAGATTTTAACTTTGCCTACCACAGATGTTGGAGGGATTGTTGGAGGTTGTAGTGAGGAGGCTGTGGTGTGGATGATGGTGGTGGTATCCATGATGATGGAAAGGGAATTCCTATGCAAAGAGGATTGGACAAGGTCTCAGATCCCTTCTAACTCTGAAATTCTGGGTTTCTGTGAATGTCACAGCTTGAAGAGCCGGAAGTGACTTTGAGGGGGAAAAAAAGACTGTCACAGCTGGAAAAAGTCTTAAAACCTAGGCCCTAGGGGCTGGAAGGGACCTCAGAGATCATGGAGTCTAAACTTAGGGACAGGAAGAGGCTTGATGGTTACAAAATGTTTTAAGAGACATCATACAACTTGGTTCGACACACCCAACAAGTACACTATATACTTTAGTTTTGTTCTAGGGGTGAAGAAGAAGAGGTGAATGAGGGGCAAGAGGGAAATGGAGGAAGGAGAATGGCAGACAGTGGAATGGAAGGGAAGTCGGGAGGTAGCAGGCATACCCTCTTCTCCCAGGAGAAGTGGGAGTTTACCTCCAGGCTTTAAAAAAAGAAGTTCGGGGGAGCCCCGTGCTTTTTTTCCATTGAGATGTCTCTCCGAGGAAATCGCGGAAGCTAATAGAGTGTTCAATGACCCAGGACCCCTTCCTCTACCCCTCCAACCCAACTAGAAGAGTTCTAATTAGTGATGGGGATGCGGGCGGGCCGGGTAGGGATGGGGAGGTGGGGAGGGAGGGGAGACTGGGGGAGGCAGAGGAAAAAAAAGCTTTAAGGAGAGAAGGGGAACGGGCTGAGGGCTATCAAGAGGGAAATATTGGGAAGGGAGCTGGGGGAGGCCGGGCAGGGCAGGGGACTGGGCTGGGGCGGGTGTTGGTGGGGAGGTGAGGCGGGGCTGCGGGAGGCTGGGAGGCTAGGGAACTGCAGTGTGACCGGCGGGAGGCGAAGAGGGGCGGGAGAAGCAAGAAGAGTAGCAGGGGCCCGAGGGTCCCGGGGGACGAGGCTGGCCGGGTTCCGTCCCGTATTCGGGCAGCACCGTCCCGAGGCCAGAGCCCCAAGCCCCGGGCCCCAGGCTTCTCCGGCCCCAAGCCCCGAATGGCCGCAGCCCCGGAGCTCGCCTTGGACGTGATGAAGCAGATCTGTCTCTGCGCCACCGCCTCCTTCTCGGTAGGAGCGGGGCAGGGGCGGGGAAGGATGGGACAGAGGTGGCGGGGGTTGGGGGGCGCTGCTGTCTCGCCCCCCTCCCCACACCTGGACCCCGCCCTCACCTGGGCTCTGGCCCCGCCCGGGATCTTCTCTGACCCCTTAGAATAGTTCGGGGCGTTTCCATTTGGGGATGGTGGTGGGAATCGGAGTTTGAGAGAATCACGGAGGGCTGGAAGTGAAGTTCGTAGGGGACCGAGTTGGGGGTGGGGATGTGGGGGCATCCAAAGGCTCGCGGGGGATAGAATGGGTGGGCATGCACTGGAGGGAGCTGAGGTTTGGAAAGATGGGATTTGGGGCTGATGGCTTTAAATTGGGGATGGAGCTGGGAGGAAGCTGAAGAACAGATTTAGGGGTTGGGGAGGGGAAAGAAGAGTTTAGAGAGGGAAGAGAGAGTTGGCGAAAATGGGTTGGGGGACCGAATTGGGAGGGTGGATTTGGAAAGATGGGTTGCAGGAGACAGGCCAGGGGCAGTGCCCCAGCCTAGGATGCCCTTCCCAAACCCCACCCCCGCTCACAGCTATGGCTGAGCCCAGCCGACCTTGGCACCTGCCCCCCCTGTGGCCGATGCCTGATCCCGAGGCCCACAGCGAGAGGCTGGCACCAGGCAAGTTGGCAGGCACAATATGGTGGGTGGACAGGGAAGGGAGAGAGCTGGACTAACTGGGGGCTTTAGGTGCCCTGCCTCAGGCTGCCCTCCTCCCTGCCTGCCCATAGGGCAAGGGCAAAAGTGAAGGGCAGAGGGGAAGCAATTGTGCTTGAAGTAGCGTCTGGAGAGCCCAGACTGAGCTGTTCTCAGAGTCTAGGCTGGGTCAGAATTCTAACTGGGAGATAGCTGGGGAGGAAGGGGAGCCAGTGAGCACACACTAACCCCATCTCCTGGCTGCCCAGCAGAGCCAGGACTGGGGAAGGAGTGATGAGAAGCTGATGCAGGCTGTGGAGAGTAACGACGCCACTCGAGTCTCTGCCCTGATTGCCCGAAAAGGGCTGGTTCCTACCAAGTTGGATCCGGAGGGCAAGTCCTCGTAAGTGCCCACCTAGCTCCAGGGGACCACCAATGAAGCAAGCCGGGAGAGCAGGTCTTGGATATCCGTGGGAAGGAGAATATAATGCCTTGGGGTATGGGTTGAGGACCACAGCTTCCCTTGGTCCCCAGTTCCTTCTCTCACTCATTCATTCATTCATTCATTCATTCAGGTCTCTCTTCGTAGGACTCCCCTACTTCATAGCACTGGTACTCTTGCTTCCTCTGTCCCTTTAAAGAGTGTTTGCCATATGAAGCTCTTTATAACTCAGCCCCTTCCTTCATTCCCAGCTTCTTATTCCACTCCAAACCCCTGTAGGCCAGCTACAATGGCCAACTGGACATTCCTTGAAGAGGATCCTCCTGCACCCATCTCCCTGGGCCTTGGCCCTTTGACTCCCTTCTCACACCTGCCTCCTAGAATCCCAGTCTTCTTCCATTAAGCACTCTAGCATCACCTTCCACAGGAAGCATTTCCAGATCCCCCCCAACCTCCAGTGCTCTCCCCATACCCAGCCTGGGATCTAAGTGCATTCATTCTATTCTATTCCACGTTCTGTATAACTATGTATATATTTTTGTTTTCTCCTCTGTTAAAATGTAAACCCTTGAGAACAAAGATTGTTTCATTTATCATCTTTGTATCCCTATTACCTGGCACAGTGCCTAGTACACAGCTAACATGTATGTAGTGCTCACTATGGGCCAGGCATTGCGCTAAGTGCTTTGTATTTGTAATGATTATGCCATTTCATCCTCACGACAACCCTGCAAAGTAGATGCTATTATTATTCCCATTTTACAGATGAGGAAACTGAACTAGAGAGAGGTTAAATGACATGGCTAGGGTCATACAAGCGTCTAAGTGACTCCTGGCCCAGAACTCTAGCCACTGCCACTTCTACAAATAAATCCATTCATTTAATTTATTTATATATTTATATTCATTTAATTATCCATGATGAATCCAATTCATTTAATTAAAATCCATTAATAACTATATCTCAAGTCAACTTTATGCAGAACTTTGTGCTGGGCACTGGTAAGAGAAGCAAAATTTAGAAAAACTACTGCCTGCACCCAGGAGCTTATAGTCTAAAGGACAAAAAGGTATTGACTTTGCTAATTGCCACACACAATATTAGGTATGTTCTCAAGGGAGGGGGGAGGCCAGAGCTGTAATTTTATCAGGATGGGGAGCTCCCAGTTTGGAAAATGCTTCAACCAATGGCATTGTGTAACAGTTTTAGAGAGTTTCCTGGGAGATTGAGCAGTTAAGATGCTTGTGGACAAAGATGGCATGTGTCAGAGGCAGGATTTGACATCTTAGTCTTCCTGATTGCAAGGTCAGCCCCTGTACCCATTATACTATACTGCCTCTCATCGGTGCATTAGAGAGGCACAATAAGAATAATTGACATTTACAGAGTGCTTTTAAGTCAGCAAATTATCTCACTTGAACCTTGAGGCAACTCTGTGAGAATAGTATGGTACATATCCTCATTTTACAGATGAAGAGAAAAGGCCTAAAAAGGTTAACTGCCTCATGTGTTGCCCAGGGTTACACAACTAGTGAGTATCTGAGCTGGGATTGGAATCCAGATCTTAACTCTTAAGTCTAACATGCTATCTATTATGCCTCTCAGGACAAAGTGCCATGGGAGCGCTAATTGGGAAGGGCCTTACTGATCAGGGAAATCAAGGAAAGCTTTCTGGAGGAAATACTATTTTAGTTTTCAGAATGGGTAGGAATTTAAGAGGGAAAAAGGAGATGGAAGACATTTTAGGAATAGGGAACAGTATAAGGATTGGACTAGATGACTTCTGAGGTCTTTCCCAATTCAAAGATTTGACAATTCTTTGTGGACAAAGTCACAGAGGTAGGAAAATTCGAGGTATGCACTAGGACAGATGTTTGCCTGTATGCTTCAGGTGCAGAGGATACTTGAAGTAGCACAATGAGAGATAAAGATTGAAAAAATAAGATAGAACCAGATTATGGAGGGCCCTGAATGCCTGGCGAAGGAGGTTGAACTTCAGTTGTTGGGTAATAGGGGATCAATAAAAAATAGTAATAGTTAAAATTTATATAGCACATATATATTATGTGCCAGGCACAGTGCTAAGCACTTTGCAAATATTATCTTTTTTGAAGTCACCAAAGATTTTTTGAGTAGTAATACCACCAAATCTATGCGCAAGGAAGATTGGTCCAAAAGCAGTATGAGGGACAGATTGAAGGAGAGAGAGCATGCAGACTTCTGCAGTAGTCTAGAGTCTAAAGAGATAATAAAGAATGGTATATCTGAGACTAGGGAGGAGATAGGTATATAGAATATATTGTAAAGATAGAATCAAGAAGACCTACTAAGAGACTGAGGAGGTATGAAGCTCCCTCTGGGAATTGATCCAAGGGACTCTTGGTCCCAAGTTTGGCCTTCTTAATTTTGTTCTGGCTCTTAATGGTCTCCAAATCTCAACTCAAAATCAACAAGTCCTGATGTTTCTTGACTACCCCCCCCAATGTGTTTGACACCTTAAGCTCAGATTAGAACCCTAATGATCTTCCCCCTTGCTTTTACAGCTGCCACCAGGGCCCTGTTTATCCCCCTCACCTCTTCTATATGCTCCAAATGACAATAATAAGACAATAATAATAATAATTAGCATTTATATAGCTATTAAAGCAGGGGGTCCCCGAACTATGTCCCACAGGCCACATGTGGCCCTCTGAGGCCATTTATTCAGCCCCCATCACACTTTCAGAAGGGCCACCTCTTTCAATTGGTGGTCAGTGAGAGGAGCACTGTATGTGGCTCACGTACAGTACTACTTCTGGTGACATAATCCTTTGCATGGCACCTTGTTCTGAGAGTAACTGAATGAGAACGAGGTGCCATGCAAAGGATTATGTCACTGCACAATGGAAGATGTCAGCATGGTGAGTGGCGATCTGGGGGAGGGGATTCCACACCTTGTATACTGCTGCCCGGTATAGTGGTGGCAGTGATGGGCCTGTGCAAGGTGTGCAGCCCCTGCTATCCCAGACAGTGGTATACAGATTTGTTCATAGTTGTTTTTTTTTTTTAATAGTCTGACCCTCTAATGGTCTGAGGGACAGTGAACTGGCTCCCTGTGTAAAAAGTTTGGGGACCCCTGACTTAGAGATTTGAAAAGTGCTTTACACATATTATCTCATTTTATCCTCACTATAACTCTGGAAGGTATATAATATTATCATCCCCATTTTACAGATGAGGAAACAGAGGCAGAGAAAGATTAAGTGATTTGCTCAGGGTCACGCAACTAGTAAGAATCTGAGGCAGGTTTTGAACCCAGGTCTTCCTGATTCCAGGCCCAGCACTTGGTCCACCGTGACACCTAGCTGCATCTGGACAAGATAAAAATTATACATTGACAGGGGTTGAGGGGAAGGAGAGTAAATACATGATTATGGATAAGGAAAAAGAGGCTGGTAGAGACTAAGTAAGGATGAAGTGAGATAATGTATGTATATCAGCAATTATTATTATTTATTATTCATTCCATTGCTAAAAGTATGACCTGGATCATCATTCAGTCTTCCTAGGAGGTAGACAATGCTAATTGGGAGAAGGAAAGAGTGAAGAGAGAATTGTAGAGCAAGCAGCTTTGGGAACAACCAAGCGGTCTATAGAACCATGGTGATATGGAAAGATGCTGGGTAGCTAGGGGCTGTAGGAAGTCACTGGGTTGTCATGGATCCATGAGAAGGGAAGTTATGAGCTTCATTCAATAATGCTCAATTAGTCCGTATTCCTTACAGGATAAAATCCAGACTTTCCACTCTGGCATTCAAGATCCCCTCTTCAGTCAGCTTCTCCTTGTTCAACTTGCCTTGAGCCAGATGGGATGACTCTTTCCTGAGAGCATAGCCCTTGCTCTCCCCTTTCTGAGTTTCTATTCCTTGCTTTGTGCCTAGAATCTCTCCCTTTTCCTCTCATCTCCCTTCATCACTTCCATTGAACTGAACTTGGATCTGAAAAGAAGAAAAGATTAATGGGTGCAGCCCGCAGGTCAGAGAGAGCTATTGACATCCCACCCTCCCATTAATTCTCTTCTGCCAGGATGGAGATAGCTTCATTGTGTATTCTTCCTTGCTTCACCCCCAGAGAATCCATTAAAAAAATTAAAACATTTACCTTCTATCTTAGAATAAATACTGTGTATTGGTTCCAAGGCAGAAGAGTAGTAAGGGCTAGACAATAGGGGTTAAGTGACTTGCCCAGGGTCACTCAGCTAGGAAGTGTCTAGAATTTCAAAGTTAAAAGGGATTTCAACAAGCAACTAGGACAAATCCATGCCAGAAAGGAATACTGACTATAATATATCAAACAAGGGATCACACATCTTCTATTTGAAGATCTCTATCCATTTGGTGGGGGCAGGAGAGAAGGGGATTCTGCTCTCTTTCTCTCTCTCTCTCTCTCTCTCTCTCTCTCTCTCTCTCCCAGAGTGTTTCTACAATTTAATAGAGGGAAAGAGTGGGGGAAGCCTACATCTGGGAGTGTTTCTACAATTATAAGTCAAGTTTGGCTCCTACTGGGCAGAGTAGAGTGGTTATTGGTAGAAAGAATGGGACCTAGAGGTTGGGAACACAGGCCCTGCAAGACTTGTATGGTTCTACATCAGTCTTACTTCACCTGTCATATCATCATTGAACCAAAGGTTAGAGCAGGAAGAAAATCATAGAGATCAGCAGGTCCAAACCCCTCCCTTTTTTCCTAAACCCTTAGGTCTTAGAAATGATATGGAATATATGTTCCAAGACAGAAGAGTGGTAAAAAAAAACCTAGCAAACAGAGTTAAATGACTTATCTGGTGTCACACAGCTAGGAAGTAGCTGAGGTCACATTCGAACCCAGGACCTCCCATCACTAAGCCTGGCTATCAATCCACTGAGCCACTAAGCTGCCCCCTAAAAATATTTTTTTAAATGAGGTTGAGGTCAGGTTTGATTCTCTATCCACTGAGCCACTAGCTGCCCCCAACTCCTTTTTAAAGATGAAGAAACTGAGGCCCAGAGAGATAAACTCTCAGTTAACAGTGAGGGACTTGTATCAACCCAAAAGGTAATTTGAACCCAAATCCTTGATCTCCAAATCCAGTGGATTTAGAGTAGAATCATGTCAAATGAAGGGGTGGGGCTGAATGATGATGGTATAGCAGAGATTTGGAGTCAACCTACCTCTTTTCTTTTTTGTGTGTCCAACTATGGGCCTCTTTGGGACTCCTTTTCCTCATTTGTAAAACTTGGAGTTGGAATTGGAGTACCTCTATATTTTTTCCTAACTCTCAACCCTATTGCTCTCTGAGCACTAAGTTATCTTTAATAGTCTATGATTCTGTGAAATATAGCTTCTCTCTTGAGGTTCAGCTCAAATGCCACCTTCTTCAGAAGTCTTTCAGTGGCTTCCATTTTCTTTCTCTGTAGATGGGTCATAACTCTCTTAGGGAACCTTCACATTTTATATTGGGGCATTATTTTCTGCCCCCTAAGAGCCATTGGCTCCCAGAAAGCAGGAACTGAGCCCAGTCAATAATGACCACATTATCAGGCATTTATTATGTGCCAAGCAGTCCTCGAAGCGCAAGGGATCTGAGGAATGGCAAAAACACCATCCCTGTTCTCAAGGATTTCACATTCTATTGTGGGAGACAAAATATAAATAACTGCATAGACAAGGTAGAGACGGGGAGGTAGTCAGAAGGGATTGGGGGACTGGGCCTGGAAAGATCTCCTGCAGGAGGTAGGGTAAGAGCCAAGTCTTAAAGGAAGCCAGAGATGCCAGGAGGCAGAGTGCCCCTGGCCTAGGGTTCAGCCACTGGGTGGGGGGAGGGAAGGGAAAGACTGAGTATCTTGTGTAAGGCACCAAAAGTAGGTCACTGTAGTTGACTTGGAGAGTGAGCAGAGGGCAGTGAAGTGGGAAGAGCCTGGAAAAAAAGGGGACCAGATGGTGAGGAGCTTTAAAATGCCAAACAGAGGATTAGGACTCTGCATATAGTGCTGATCAAATTTTGGTTGTATTGATTGAAGGTGGAAGGATATAAAAAGTTAAACTTCAGTTTTGCCAACCCTGGAGATTTTAGGACAGGCAGGAGGGTAGGAGATATTTGGGAGGTAGACCTTTGGGGGCATGCAGAGAGGGGCCCTAGCAACTGGGAACCTGAGAAAGGAATGGCTGAGCCCCTTCAACCCTTGTTATTAGGGGGGTACGGATGGTACCTTCAGATGGCCCTGGCCCCAACTCTAGTACAGACTATCCTTTCCAACCATGTACACCATTGCAATAGGCACTTGACCATTCTTGCCTTGCTGTCACCCTTTTCATCTTTCATGCTACTAGTCTCAGTACACATCTCTCTCCTCTGCTCAGAAAACTTGAGCAACTCGATTTTTTTAACCCTTACCTTACATATTAGAATCAATACTTTGTATTGGTTCCAAGGCATAAGAGTGGTAAGGGCTAGGCAGTGAGATTAAGTGACTTGCCCATGGTCACACAGATCAGATTTGAACCCAGGACTTCCCAATTGTAGGCCTGGATCTCAATCTACTGAGCCACCAACTGGCCCCTGCCATTGACTTTTGAGCAAATCATTTAAACTCTCTTAGAGTTTGACTAGATGACCTCAATCTTTGATCCTGTGAAATGGGGAGCCATGAAATCTTCTTGAGCAGAAAAAGGATGCTGTTAGATCTCTGCTTTAGGAAGATGATTTTGGTGGCCCACACAGGGTGAATTGTTTCATCGTGTTGTGTCTGTGGTGTTGTATCCCATTTAAGGTTTCATTTGGCTGCTATGCGAGGGGCATCGGCCTGCCTGGAGGTGATGCTGGCCCATGGTGCCAATGTCATGAGCACCGATGGCTCAGGTAAACGATCTTCCCTCATGCTGGGACTATGGAATTAGGGAGGGACAGGGTCTGACATTAAGAGTCTTTAACCCTCATCCTATCATGGACCGGGGGCAGAATGCTAAAATGTTTCAGTTTCCCCATCTATAAAATGGGGATTTATGAACCCATTGGTATCGAGGCAACATGCTATTGTGGATACAATGATGAACTTGGAGACAGAAAGGCCTGGGCTCAGTGGTTACCATATACCAGGCACCGTGGTAAGCACTGGTGTGTCTGTGACTCACTGGACGGCTCCAGGTAAGTTCCTTCCCATCTCTAAGCCTCTATTCCTGTCAAATGGAGACTCTGAACTAGAAGGTCTCAAAGGTCCCTCCCTGATTGGACTTTCTGGTTCTGGAGCCAGGTTTTCCCAGGCCTCAGCTAACCCAGGGTGGGCAGTGCGGATGTCACCAGGCTGACCCCTCCTTGTTTAGGAAATGCTATTCCCCAAGTGCCTACAAGTAGGTGGCTCAGAGTTTTTTCTGTCTTTCAGGTTATAATGCCCTCCATCTAGCAGCAAAATATGGACACCCTCAGTGTTTGAAACAACTGCTGCAGGTTCACCTCTCTTTGGGCCTACATTTTCCATCAGTATTAGATAGCCCCTAGGGTTCCTCTCAGCTCTCTGGGTTCTACAGTGCATCCCACCGTGATATTCTCTAGTTAGATTAGGGATCCCTACATATGGACTGCTGTTTCCCCAAGGAAGCAAGGGAAATCTATGGGCCAAATAGGGAGTTAGGAGCAGAGAAAGAGAAAGGAGAGAGACAGAAACAGAAACAGAGAGAAAGAGAGGGAGGAAGAGAGATAGAGAGAAAGAGAGGGAGAGAGGGAGGAAGAGAGGTAGGGAAAGAGAGAGACAAGAGACAGAGACAGAGAAAAAGAGGGAGAAAAGGAAGAAGAGAGGAGAGACAGATAGACAGAAAAAGAGGGAGAGAAAGAGGAGGGGATAGCTATGGACCTAAAGGCCCTTCTTGTTTTAGTCTTCCATTCTTTTCATCTTTTCATCCCCTTCCTCTCTTAGGCATCCTGTGTGGTAGACACTGTGGACAGCAGTGGTTGGACAGCACTCCATCATGCAGGTGGGTACCAAATCCTTGCTTCCCTTCTCTCCTCTTAGGAACCAGGTCCTAGCCTGATAGGGTGACTAAGCCCCATTGCATTCTTCCAGGTGGGAGCTCCTTGTCTAGGACCCCTCCCCTCCCACTAAGCAAGTGTCATGCTTCAATCTTATACCACAATACAGACATTCCTTCCATATTGACACCCCTCAATCGGGAAAATCTGAGTTAAATTTTTTGGTCCTCCCTTAGTACTAGTGAAGAAGTCAGAATTATTTCTTTTTCTTTTATGGGGTACCTTCCTGTAAAATTTAAGTTAAGTATTTATTTGATCATAGGCTATATGTAGGTCAATGTTAAAATTAAAATGTGCATGAAAAAGAAACAAATATAAAAATGTAAATGAAGCAAATTTAAGGAGAATAATACTGAGCATACTACATGTATAACAAAAGAAATTTTTAAAAATAACTTTTGAAATTTCCCTAATGGTACTGGCCATTAGCCATCTCTGCAATCTAACTTTTTATTTATTTTAATCTTAAAAAGGGAATTGTATATGTTTGTGGTATGAAAAGATAAAATATGTCATTATATAGTACTATACATATATTTTATGCATTTCTGAGTTTCTCAACCTTTTCTGCACTGTCTGCTGTCCTTCTTGTGCAAAACTCCCCAAAAAATTCCCATTTAATTTCTTATGCTGACTCAGGATATAGTGAAAAGTCAGACATATCTGATAGGTTTAAATCCTAGCTCTGTGCCTGCTACATATGATCATAGGGGAAGTACCTCCTACAAGCTGTTTCTCAGATAATACAACAAAAGCAATTTCTAATTTTATGTAGGGAAAGTACTTTGTAAACTAAAAACAAACCCACTATAGAAATGTATATTATTGATGAGTGACAACAGATCACAGAGAATGAAAATTTGAGGGTTAGGATAATCAATTCAATCTTCTGGAGAAAGGTTCCTAGACCTGGGTTCTAGTTTGTCCTTACTACTGATTTGGGCAAGTTGCACTCCTCACAGCCTCAGTTTCTTTATTTGTACTTCAGTGCTTTTAAACATCCATGATTAGTGGGGCCCATCTTCCACCACCTGCAGATTACAGACATTCCATTCCTTGGTGGATAGATTAAAGCAATGCGGTGGATAAGAAAAAAAAATCACAATCTAGTTGTCCACTTTCTAGTGCTTGGCTTAGCCAGGAAGAGGCCTGGACAAGAGTCAAACATGGCCTGTACTTGAAGGTTTTTCAAGAATGTAGGAGCTGCATACTAATGATCAATTGGTTGCCACTGTGTTATTATAACCTATCGAAATGTGCGGTCTACTTCCATAACCTTTGAGGAGGTAACCTGTCACAGCTGAAAGAACAATGAACTTGGAGTCAGAGGATATGGACTTGGTCCCAGTTCTGACTAAACGATCCCAGGAAAATAACAGCTTCTTGGGGGCTTAGTTTCCTCATGTGAAAATGGTGGCGGTCAGACTGGACGACCTCTAAGGTTCCTTCTGGACACAGACCTGTGACCCTATGGAGAGCCCAGATTCAGCTCCATGTCATGGAGACATCACTGTTGGGCTTCAGTGGAGGTTCCTTATCTGTAAAATGGGGATAATATCCAGGCTCCATACCTCATAGGGGTTCAGAAAATGGATATGAAATTGCTTTTGAGAAGTCTTAAGCACATAAATATGAGGAATTAGTAAGTTTGGAGGCTTATGGTGCTGGGGACAAGATTTTAAAGAGGGAAGAGGACTCTACTGAGGCTGCCATCTTTGACAGAGAACACCTGCATAGGTCAATGCTTGAAGTATAAATGAAGAGGGTACGATTATGAGGTGTGATAGGAGTATGATAATAAGTACATATTAAAAGCTAATATTTGCATAGCACTGAGGTATGCAAAATGCTTTATGTATAGAATCTCATTTAAGCCTCAATAACTCTATGAATTGGTGACACTATGGTTCCTCCTTTACAAATGAGGAAACTAAAGCCAAGGCAGGGTAAGTGACTTACTTGCATAATGCAGCTAGCAGGTGCCTAAGGCAGGATTTAAACTTTTTTTTTTAACCTTTACATTCCTTCTTAGAATCACTACTGTGTATTGGTTCTTAGGCAGAAGAGGGGTAAGGGCTAGATAATGGGGGTCAAGTGACTTGTCCAGGGTCACACAGCTAGGAAGTGTCTAAGGACACATTTGAACCCAGGATCTCCTGTCTCTGGGTCTGGCTCTCAATCCACTGAGCAACCCGTCGCTGCCCCCAGGATTTAAACTCTTAAAGTCTTCCTGACTCAAACTGTTCTCCTCCATATACCACACTACCCAGCTCTCTCTGGTTGATGTCTTTGACCTAACCTTGAAGATGTCTCTTCATAGCTGTTCATCTCTTGTCTGGGATTATTTTTCAAACCAGGGCATCCTGTCTTTATAGATGAAGAACTGAGAGGCATCTCAAGAGTCAATACAAGCCCTTCCTCTTATAGGTGGGAAAATTGAGGTCTAGAGAAGAAAAAACAGCTCCCACATCTATCAATCAGGGATCAGAACTCAGAACTGATTCCAAAACCTATTCTCTAACTTGCGTCCTCACCCCCTATATCTGATGGCTCCTTCCCTGTCCTTTTCTGTCCCTCCCACAGCGGCTGGTGGCTGCCTGGCCTGTTCTGAATTGCTTTGTTCCTTCAAAGCCCATATGAACCCCAGGGATCGGGTGAGCCTTCATCTTTGCCCAGGAAGAGGTTTGAGCATGCCCCATGCCCAGCCCGTGCTGAGCCCCACGCCTTTCCCATGTTCTCAGGACTTCAGTTTGGGGTCAAGAGTTGTAGTAGGAGGGGCGAGACCCACCTGGGGTTCCCTTACCCACTCTGCACTTCTCTACCCTCAAGGCATCATTTAATGCTTTCTCTTGCTCTCCTCACCCACCCTCCCAGTCAGGTGCAACACCCCTTATCCTGGCAGCACAAATGTGTCACCCAGAGCTATGCCGTCTCCTTCTGCAGCGTGGGGCTGCTGTGAATGACCGAGACCAGCAGGGCAGGTGAGCATGCATGTCCATGGAAATGGTCCATGTCAGCTGAATGAGCTTTAGGAACTGGTTCAGAGGACCTGGTCCTTGTCCCAGAGGTTTCTTCTTTCTCTATTTTTTTTTTACCTTCTGCTGATTTTTAAGTATAAACTCTTGTCTTCACGCCTTCTTTTTTTAAACCCCTGCCTTCCATCTTAGAATGGATACTGTGTATTGGTTCCAAGGCAGAAGAGGGGTAAGGGCTAGGCAATGGGGGTGAAGTGACTTTCCCAGGGTCACACAGCTAGGAAGTATCTGACACCAGATTTGGACCACAGGAACTCCCATCTCTAGACCTGACTCTCAATCCACTGAGCCACCCAGCTGCCCCCTCTTCACATCTTTTTGACTAGCCTCTGTAGCAACCCTAGATAAGGATTCAATTGCACCAGATCCCTAATGCTATTTCCCCCTTTCCCCACCACCACTCTTAGACCTTAGTTCAGTTCTAGCCTGTTCTCACCCTCCCTTCTTCCTATGTTGGTCCACATTTCCTATGGTTTCTTCATAAGGTGCAGAAAATACAGAAATCTTAAGACATTTGCATTTGGAAAGAGCTCTAAACTTAGAATTGAATCTTAGGATCTAATTCCAGATCAGAATGGGACTGAACCCCAGCTTCCTCAGCTGTAGGACAATATGGCCCAAGTCACCCCAATAACTATTTATTGTGCTAGGAACTAGGGATGCAAAGACAACCAGAAACAGTCTGTGCCATTAAGGACCTTCCATTCTATTGAGACAACCTAATATAGCAGCAAAGAAATATATGTATGAGCTAAGGAGAAGTGGGAGAGCATTACCAACCCAAAGCATCAGGAAAGGTTTTCCATAAATGGCTGCCCACCGGATGAGCTTTAATAACTGCTTACTAGATAGTGTTAAAGTAAACTAAGAGGCAGCTAAGATGCTCAGTGGATAGAGAACCAGGCCTAGAGACAGGAGGTCCTAGGTCCAAATTTGACTTTAGACACTTCCTAGCAAGTCACTTAACCCTCCACTGACTAGTCCTTATTACTCTTCTGTTTTGGAACCAATATTTAGTCGTGATTCTAAGATGGGGGGGCGGGTAAAGATTTTGAAAAAGAAAGAAAGAAATCTGGAGATTCTAAGAGGAAGTAGGAATTCATTCCGTGTTGGAAGAAGGGCAGACTTTTGGCAGATTAAAGTGCTCTTTCGGGAAGAGAATATAAGTTGAGATATAGATTGCAAGGAGGAGCACACACTATAGGTTGTTGCTGCACAGAAGGCTCTTGTAAACATTAAAGTACCATAAAAACACGATTATTATCTGTTCAACTGAATTGTGCCTAAGCTTCTCTCATGATCGTCTCCTGGCCACTGCTGCCTACCTTGTCATCTCAAAGAGAGTAGCATCTTCCCCAACAGAACATCATTCCACACGAATCTGGGAATCTCCTCACCCAAATGTTCATTTAGATAAGAGGACTAAGAATTCAGAATTGAGAGAGGATTTCTTTCAAGCCCCATATTTTACAAATAAGGAAAGTTGGGCCCAGAAGGATTACAAGCCTTAGCCCTGGATACACAGGCAGTGAGTGGCATGACGAGGATATGAAGGCTCTTTGATATAAGATCCAGAACCCTTTTGACCACATAATGCTTGCTGCCTATAGGAATAAAGGCAGATCTAAGTGGAAGAGTGGGAGGTGAAAGATTTTGCCACAAGTTCCTACAAGACTCTTTCTTCTAGCTACCTATGGGGGTCCAGCACAATTTGAAATATTCATCAGTTTCAGCTTGGTGTCCCTAGCTTCCTCCCATTACCACAGGTTAAATTCATTGTCACCCTGGTCCTTGCCCCAGAGGTTTCCTCTTTCTCAACCTTTTTATACTCAAGTTTGAAGGGAAAGGAAAGAGCAGTTTTCTGGGTGGGCATATTTGGACCCCAGTTTCCAGGATGGAGAAGCAATGGGACAACATGCAAATTGCTTCTCTTTAGGGCTCAAAGATGGGCGCTTCACAATAGGGTCCTCTCTGTGCTGGGGTGGGCATCGAGAAGTCCCAAATAAGGACAACAGAACTGAAATAAGGAAGATAACCCAGGTGAGGTGGATTATTTTGGGCCATCTTTCAACTCCCATTCCATACAACTTTCTGTCATAGGACAGCTCTGATGTTAGCATGTGAAGGGGCGAGCCCAGAGACAGTGGAAGTACTACTACAAGGAGGTGCCCGGCCTGGGCTCACCGATGCCTTGGGCCAGGATGCGGCACACTATGGAGCTGCAGCAGGAGATGCCCTGATCCTGCACCTCCTACAAGAAGCCGCACAAAACCAGGTTCTGACTGGTGGTATGTGCAGATGGAGGTGGGCAGAGCCCCACTCCGCCTCCTAGCCCCCTTTCCACCCTGACTTTCTTGGGATTTCCTACCTGCATTTCCCAACCCTGCTCCATCCTCAGGTAGTTTTGCAACTCTCTTCCCCTTCTGTCTCTCCCATCTGCTTTGAGGGCTTCTCTACCCCTGATCTGACCAACATCAAGGCACTTCTCCATAAATTGCTCTGACACCTCCCTGACCCAAGTCATTTTAGTTGTTTCACAAATTCTTGGCCTCCCTCAAACATCCCTAAGTTAACAGAATACAAATTGTGCTGGGACCCAGCCCTGATGATTCTTGGGCTACCTGGCCTTAACATTGGGCCCTGTCAAATCAAATCCCCATTGGATCTGTTGACAAGTCCCCTGGCCCTTCCCAGGATCTTCTCTACAGCTGGGGTTGTGGGGTGACTGGACACAGATAACCAGGGTCCCTAAGCAGGGGCATTAACCACTGCTCTTGTCTCCACCTACTACAGAAGAGGACTCGGCAGAAGTGTCTTCTCAGGTATCAGTCACCAAGTCTTTACTGAGGTCACATCCAGCCTTGGGTGACCAGCCCAGTGTGCTAGGTTGAGGGGGTAAGAGGAGCAGCCTGGACTTTGGAAACTTCCCAGTCGCAGGGAGACAGAGGAACAGATCTGGCCATGCCCTTTGGTAGCTAGCTTCCAGTCTGGTGGGAGACAAAACTGGAGGGGCAGGGTAATGGTTTAGACTCCAAGGTCTGGGCTGTTGGAGCTCAGAGATCAGTATGGGTGGAGAAGTCAGGGAAGGCACTTTAGGGGGACCTACACCACGACTTGAAAGTGGGTATTTGAAAACAATACTCTTTTCCTCCACTCTTTTCAGCCACTTGTCCCCTGAGTAGTAGAGACAGTAGGCCAACAGCTGATGAGATGGGAAGCCCTATCTAGTCCCTGTCCAGTAAAATTGTGACACTAGCCCCATTGCACTAAATTACTGAATCCCAGGGAGAAGTGACTTCTCCAAGATCACTGGCAAATTAGTGACAGCATCAAGCAAACAGGAAGGTAGTGGTGTGGTGCTGGAAGAACAATTCCCCTCTGTTCATCTGTTTTGATCCATAGACATCTCAGTCCAGTCGCGAAAGGGCAGGAGCCCCTAAGAAGAGGAAGGCCCCTCCTCCTCCTGCTAGCATCCCTGTCCCGGTAGGGAGCTGCCCTGGGGACAGGGTGGGTGGAAGGAGAGCTTGAATTTAAGGTCCAGGCTTGTGGGGGCACCCCACCTTGTGTATTTCTCTCTCTCAATCTGGAGGGGTGAGGGGCAAATCTGATGGTCCAGGCCCTAAAACCATGGACTGCCCCAGGATGACAGGGAGGCTTATGAAGAGATTGTGCGGCTACGACAGGAGCGAGGTCAGCTTCTCCAGAAGATCCGAGGCCTGGAACAGCGGAAAGAGAGGAAGAGGCAGGAGGCGAGAGCTGGGGAAAGGGGCGCTCCAGATCATCCTTGTGTGTGTTGGGGGACGGGTGGGGGAACGGCCCCAATCTGGAGGAAAGCAGAGAGATCCAGAACATGGGGGAAGGAGATATTACCTTGGAGTAAGAAGGAATGGAACCCGGGGGAGGGCTGGTAAGAGGGTTTTGAGGCCACATAGGCTCTGACTAACCCATTTCTCTTCCTCTCTCATAGCACCAGGAAGCCGAAGACAGCTCTCTGCAGAGCCTGGAGAGACAGGTTGGCCAGGGGGTAGACAGGATGCCGTCAGGTCAGGGCTGTGGGGCCCACAGGGGGATCCCCACTGAAAGCATTTCCTTCCAGGCTGCTTTTGCACTCTGCTCTCTGTGGCTGTAGAAAGCTGCCTCAAGGGAGGCAGGTCCTAAAAACGGCTCCCTCTACCCTAGGTACAAGAGTTGCAGCAGCTGTTGGCTGAGAAACAGGAGGAAAAGGAGAGTCTGGGTCGTGAGGTGGAGAGTCTGCAGAGCCGCCTGTCCCTTCTGGAGGTGGGAGGCAGGGAAAGAAAAAGGCATCCAGACACACCCAGGTGGAAACACAGACACATGCTTACAGATACACAAACACAAATACACACAGACACCTCGATACAAAGACCCCCACTTACAGGTACCCACGCTGACCCAAATATGCCTTTGAAAATCACAGAAGGGGGACAGCTAGGTGGCTCAGTGGCTAGTGCACCAGGCCGGGAGACAGGAGATCCTGGGTTCAAATGTGGCCTTCTAGCTGTGTGACCCTGGACAAGTCACTTAAACCCCAACCTTACCACTCTTCTGCCTTAGAATTGAAACTTCCTATCAACTCTAAGCCAGAAGGTAAGAATTTTTTTAAAAGAAAAGCTCTAAATCCTTGGAGGAGAATAGAGAGTAGCAGGAAAGAGGGGTGATGTTGAGAAGAGTGATCAGGTTCCTTGCCACTTAGAAAAAGTCAGAAACCCCTTTATTTATAATTGAACAGACCAAGCAGCCCCGACTGAGCAAGGTGGGAGAGTGGGGAGGGACATCCGGGATGACAATTGCAGGCCGAGGGGGGCCCTGACCCAGGCTCTGCTTCCTCCCAGAACGACAAGGAGAACACCAGCTATGATGTGGCCACACTGCAGGATGAAGAGGGGGAACTGTTGGACTACCCAGGTTTGGAGCCAGCCCAGGGGAAACAGTGGGTGGGGAAACTCTTTGGTTTTGTCCCGTTGAATCATTTCCCATAGAGCTAAGCTCTCATTCCCCAAACTTTCCAATTCTTGCCCCCCACCTAGCAAGAAACCAAACTGTGCAACAGTTCAGAGCTGAGAAGGATCTTAGACACATAGATTGGCAAAGCCAGGAGGGGATCTGGAAAGTCCAACTTCATTCTACGGGCCAGGAAACTAATCTAGAAAGGGGATGCGACTTGCCCAAGGTTGAAGTCAATGAAATAGCTGGGACTAGAACCTAGGCCTCCTGACTCTTTCCCTAGCTAGGACTGTCTCCTGTCCCCTACCAGGCTGGCCACCATCTTTTAATGGGGGCGCCTTACCTCCATTCCATACAAAGTATTGCCTGTATCTTGACCAAGGCCTCCAACTTTAAGTATGCACTGAGAGAGAATTTCAGGCTCTGATTGGAATCTAGGAGTCTGCCAATCTCCTCCTTTGCTTGAATAGTACAAGATAAAGGACCTACAGCCTAAACTCTGCCTTCCCAGAAGTTCAGATGTTAGTCTAAGGCCAAATCCCCTACTTCTCTTAGCCTATCTTAGTCCTTGAGGCCTGAAGAGTTGGCTTTATCTACATATGTATATCAAAAGAGAATTGAAGGGACAGCTGGGTAGCTCAGTGGCTTGAAAGCCAAGCCTAGAGATGGGAGGTCCTAGGTTCAAATGTGACCACAGACACTTCCCAGCTATGTGACCCTGGGCAAGTCACTTAACCCCCATTGCCCAGCCCTTACCACTCTTCTGCCTTGGAAAGAGGATTGAATTTGGAGTGAAAGGACCCAAGTTCAGCTCCCTCCTACCTGTATGATCCTAAGCTAGTTTCTCTCTGGCCTTTGACTTTTCTTATCTGTAAAATAAGGGAATTGGACTAGATGATCCTTCTTTATTTTTATTTTATTCTTTCTCCAGTTACATGTAAAGACAATTTTTAACATTTGTTGCTTTTCTAAAGTTTTGAGTCCAAAATTACCTCCCTTCTCACTGAGACAGTAAACAATTTAATGTCGATTTTTAAACGTGTAGTCTAGTTAGATTATTCTTCTAAAGTAGTGATTGACTTTATTGTGACATGAATCCTGCTGGCAGGCTGGTAAAATCTGTGGACCCCTTCTTGGGTTTAAAAAAATCCATTAAACTGGAGGAAATGCTAAATTTTAGCTAGAGGTTAAAGTGAACATAAAGACTTAATTTTTCCCCCCTTATCCAAGTTCAGAGACCTCCAGGAATCTTTCCATGGACCTCAAGTTTAGAATCTGTTATGAATCACATCTCTTTATTTTCCCTCAAAATCCTCACCCCACCCCCATACACATTAATTTCGCCCCTTGCCCTCTCTTACCTGATTATTGAAACAGATACCTAAATGGTCTCCCTGCCTCCAGTCTCTTCCTTTTCCAATCCATCTTTTATGTTCTGGTTACTTACCCTTAAACATGGGTCTGATCATGAATATGGGTCTGAACCTGATAACAAACCTTCAGTGCCACCTATTGCCTGTAGGAGACAGTATAAATGGCTCGGTCGGATCTTGTGCCACTTCTCTTCTTACATGTGCAAGCCTCACCCGGAAGCCTGCAATCTACTTCCTCCTCCTGTCTTTTGAAATCTTCCTTCAACTATGCTTATGTGTCTTCTCTAGAAGACCCAAATTCCCATCCCCCAGCTGAGTGACCTCCTACCCTCCCCCCATATATTATGCTAAAACATTCTTTGATTCTCATTCTACCTTGTGTTAGTTGGATCAATTTTTTTAATCCTACTAGACAGTAAACCCCTCAAAGGTAGGGATGACTTTCATCTCAGTATCCCTTAAATTCCTCACTTCCTGGGTTCCTAGGAAATAAGATTTTTAAAAATGTGCTTCCACAGGAGTCGATGGGCTGCCATCCAAGGGGCTGAGCCCTGCTGCTCAGGAATTGCTGGCTTCCCTACAGGACCAGGTGGCATCACTTACCAAACAAAACCAGGAATTGATGGAAAAGGTCCAGGTATGGCCCAATTTTATCCTGCCCTTTTAATTTTTTTAATCCTTACCTTCTGTCTTAGACTCAATACTGTGTATTAATTAGTTCCAAGGTAGAAGAGTGGTAAAGGCTAGGCAATGGGGGTTAAGTGACTTGCTCAGGGTCACACAGCTAGGAAGTGTCTGAGGCCACATTTAAACCCAGGAACTCTGGGTCTCTAGGGCTGGCTCTCAATCCACTGAGCCACCTAGTTTGTGAAGATTGGGTTTAGCTATTTCCTGTTTGTAACAATGAAGATACTTAGTTTAACAAAATCAGGAATGTCTATGGAACTCTAAATTACTCCACCCTACTTAGACCATACTTTAGGGGAAGATAAAGTTGTAATCTCCTGATTGAACAATGAAGGTACTTAGTTCTCACCTTATAGTGAAGCTAGAACTTTAAGCTAAGTCAATTTTTAGATCTTAATACAAAAAGGTGTTAAGTAACTATAAAGGTTAAATTAATCACAAAAAGGTCAAGTAACTCACAAAGATGAACTTAACAAAGAAGTGTTAAGTAACTCTAAAGATATAATTAAATCAAAGAAGATGAGAACTAAAAGTATGGGCATTCCTGGAGAAAAGCCTTTGATGTGATTGGTAGATATGAAAATTTAGAGGAGGAGACACAAGGGTGAAAGGTCTATATATTTGGAATTTTTGCTCTCTCCGGCACCTTATTGGCTGTCGAGAGTTAGCTGAGAGCAGTGTGCTGAGCCTTCTGGCATCTTAGTGTGGCTACAAGCTACTTGTCTGGTTCAGTGGTTGAGTTTCTGGCAGAGTTTCCTCCTTTACTTTTCCAACTTTATCCCCTTAGAAACCTCTAATCTTCTTCAGAGACCTAGAGGTGGGAATTTTAAATTCCCCCTGGCACAGGCCAGGCGGGAGGATCCTATATCCTCTTCCCTCCTTCTCCTTAAATTCCTTCCCTCTATATTAATTAAATTACCATAAATTTCCAGACTGACTTGGGTATTTTATTTGGGATTTTCCCTGGTGACAATTAAATCTAGATTTTAAGTCATGACCCTAAAATTATCTTGACAATTTGCCCCTGCCCTTTATATGTTTTAAAGTTTGAATCCATTCCTCACTACCTTCCAACCCCTTTGCACCACCACTCCATTTCTCTTCATGCCCCTCCCTTAAAGGAAGGGTGATATTATTCCCCTTTTAGAAATGAAGTCTTAAGGAAGACTCCTCCAAGGTCACCAGATGTGTCATAGAACATTAGAATGGAAAGTCTTTAGAGATAATCTAATCCAAACCTTTAATATGAGGTTGAGGTTGTGGGGCCACTAGTTGACCCAGTGTACACCAGGTTTCGTAGTTGAGAAGACCTGGGTTCAAATCTAGCCTTAGAAGCTCTTTAGCTATGTGACCCTGGGCAAGTCACTTGACTCCATTTGCCTAACTCTTGTCCTTAATAACCTAAGAAAAAAAGGAAAGATGGGGTGGGGGGTTGTATTTGTTTAAATCATGAGGAAAAATTGATTCTTATTTTACAAATAAAAAATCAGAATTTAGTGGATAAGAGGGGAACTTAAAATATGAACCCAGATCTTCCTATTCCCAAACCAGAGCTCTTTCCATTACCTCAGAGCTTTTTAGTCTCAGGTAGTGGTGAGTGCTAAAGAGAGCCATTCCCTCCCCGACCCCTTTGCTGTCCCACCTCTCTTCCTACTACTTTGGTCAAGTCCCTTTACATCCCAGAGCCTCAGTTTCTTCAACTATAAAATGGAAGAGGGAGGTTTGGCCTAGATGGGCCAGGGCATCTCTTTCCTCTTGTCTTAGGTCCTAGAGAACTTCGAGAAGGACCAGATGGACTTGGAGACGTCACCAGACTTCATCCCAGTCCTTCTCTATGATACTCTGAAGGCTGAGCTTGACCAGGTCCGGAGACAGCATGAAGAGGCCCTCAAGGCTCTGGAGCATCGCAGGGTTGAAGAAGAGACCCTGGGAGCACAGGAGGGTAAGGAGAAGGAGGATGAGATCAAAGAGAAGAAGGACAATGGAAAAGACAAAGATGAAATGGGAGTCAAAAACGACAGGGGAAAGGAGAGAGTGAAGGAAAAAGAAATATGTGAGACCGAAATGAACGGGAAAGAGGAGGAAAAGGACAAGATGGAAGTGAAGGAGAAAGCGACGACAGAAAGTGAAGCAGCAGGTGAGGATGGGGACCGAGGGACCCCAGAGGAAAAGCCGGAAGAGTCTGAGGCTGCTGGCCCTGCGGCAGAGGAAAAGGTCACGGCCAACCCAGCTGAAGCATCAGAGCAGCTGCAGGAAGAGCTGGAATCCCGAATCCGCGCCCTGGAGGAAACCCTGCGGCAACGGGAGAGGGAGGCAGCAGCCGAGCTGGAAGTGGCCAGGGGCAAGTGCAAGGCCGCCGAAGCGGAGGCTGGCCGGCTGCGAGAACGGGTGCGGGAGGCAGAAGGTTCTGCCAATGGCAGTGGGGGAAGTAGCGGTGGTGGTGGCGGTGGCGGCGGCGGCAGCGGTGGTGGCGACTCAGCGCAGCTCAGGGCGGCCCTGGAACAGGCCCGAGAAGACCTACGAGACCGCGATGAGCGGCTCCGGAAGCTAGAGGCCCGGGCGGAGGAGGCCGTGGCTCTGGAGGCCGAGAGGAATCAAATGCGAGCAGAGGCCGAGGCGGCACGAAAAGAGCAGCAGCGGCTGGAGGCAGAGGCCCGGGAGCTACGGGAGGCGCTGGAGCGAGGAGCTCGGGACCAGCGGGAGGCAGAGATGCAGCTGGAGGGCCTGCGCGAGGAGCTGGACTCCACGTGTGTGCCTCGACGGCAACATCTGGAGACCGTGGAGGAACTGGGCCGGGCGCGGGATGCGGCCGAGAGCCGGGCGCACGAATTGGAAAGCGTGTGCGAGGAGGCCCGGCGAGGCCTGGCCGAGCTGCGCGAGGCTTCCGAGGAGGCGGCCCGTGAGCTCCGCGCCCGGGCGCAGGAGCTGGAGCAGGAGCTCGTGGTAAAGGGCAAGGAGGCGGCACGGTTGCAGGCGGAGCTGGAGCGCGAGCGGGCGGGTAGCGTGGCGCGGTCAGAGCACGAGCGTGTGGCGGGGGCCCTGCGCGCCGAGGCAGAGCAGCTGGCTGCGCGTCTCGATGAGCTGGGGCGGAGGCACGAGAAGACGAGCGCCGAGGTGTTCCAGGTGCAGCGAGAGGCGCTCTTCATGAAGAGCGAGCGGCACGCGGCCGAAGCGCAGCTGGCCACCGCCGAGCAGCAGCTGCGCAGCCTCCGTGCCGAGGTAGAGCGCGCGCGCCAGGCTCAGGGCCGAGCGCAGGAGGTCATGGACAAGGCCAAGGAGAAGGACAGGAAGGTGTGGGGGTGGGGCTGGCAGAGGGGCGGGAGGAGGGCAGGGTGGGGGGACAGACTGGTAGTAGGGAAGGAGTTGGACTGGGGTATATTTGTTGGATGGATGGGGATGTGGTGGGGGATGGAATGGAGGGCCGTCGGGAAATGGGGGAAGGGGCTGGGTGGGATTGGATAATGGGCGGGGGGGGGGCGGGCATAATGGAGAACTAAAATTGTAGGCAGAAAGGTAGGGGGTGGAAACGATCCGTAGGAAATGGAGGGTGAGAGGAAGAAATGGGCAGGGGCGGACACGGGATAGAGCTGTGGAAAGAGGCGATGTATAAAAGGAAGCTGGCGTGCTAGGCAGCGGAGAAATGATGAGATGGGGACAAACCGGGCAGAAAGGTGGTGGGGACAAAGAGGAGGTCCGGTGGTGTTCAGTCTGGGCCATGGGATGGGAGGATGGTTGGTGGTCAGCAAACCAAAATCGGGGACAGTGGTGGTCACGCACAAGGGAGGCCAGAAAGACTAGCACTGGTTAGTAGGTGGTGAGGGGATTAGGGGCTGGATTGGCTCTTCCCATGAGCCAGGCCCCCTTGCCCCAGGACGTATGATTAGAAAGGTGTAAATACTGGAAAACACCTCCATTTCTCTGAAGGCCCTTCGAAGACCAACCCAGGAGAACTATGGCAGCCTCTGGGCTGAAAGACCCTGTAGAGCTTATCGCCATTGGCCATTAGTCAGGACTCCAAGGTTTCATTGGCACCTTGTAGATGGGTGACTGAGAGGGCATGACATTGAGGAGGCTTTATCTTTTAGAGGCAAATAGTAAAAAGCCTACCCCCGACTCTTGAGTGGAGAATATTGCACAACCTTTCTAAGATAACTTTAAAGCTACTTTCTTGATCCTGCCCCCATTTTATGGTGGAGGAAACTTGAGACTCAGAGATGAAATGACTTACCCCAGATCGTGCAGTGAGACAGTGACTAACTGGGATTAAGAGCTGGGAGATCTCTCTGATCGGCCCTGTTGGCCAAACCTTTGCTCTGCCTCCTTTCTTATCTAGATGTGGCCAGGGTGGGATGAGGGTTTGTTTCTTTAACCTAGGCTGGCAAAAATTGGTATTTTGCAGTTACGAGTGCCCCATCCCCTCCACAGATCACAGAACTGTCCAAAGAAGTCTTTAACCTCAAGGAGGCCCTCAAGGGCCAGCCTATTGCTCCCTCCCCAGAGGTGGCCACCCTCCAGGGCCAGGTGAAGACCCTACAACAGCAGCTGGAGGTAAATGGAGACTCCAGGTTTGAGACCTGCCTGACTTGGGCTCTCCGTGGAGGGGAGAGGGGCCCAATAGGACACCTTTCCTTATTCCTCCTTTGGGCCTCCCCCACAGGATGCACAGAGATGTCACAGCACAGTGGTGGCCTTGTATCGGAGCCACCTACTTTATGCCATCCAGGTCAGTTTCCCCTTCCCAACTTGGAACTCAGGAGGAGGTGGGGCTGGGTCCACTGGGCCTGAGCTGGTAACAAGAGGAAGTGGGTTAATGTCAGAGGTGTGGAGTTACGGGACCAGAAAGGTGGAGGACTCTGAGGGGAGAAACTGCCAGGCTGGACTGGCTTCACGGTCTGACTTGGGGAGAGACCATTTGGATTGCTTGGGGTATCGGGGTTGTAAGAGAAGCCTCAGAGGATCCCCAAAAGCCAGGTGGAACCTGTCAGCCCCGTAATCAGAGGACGCTGCTAAGGTGAGTTCATTCCCCAGAAGAAGCCCGTCATGTCAGCCAATATGTTTTGAAATGCCCTGCCTGGGTTGTGAGGGGAAATGGGCAAGAGAATGTGGAGGGCTCCGACAGCTCACCCTCACCATTCCTTTAAGTTGGGGTTTGTGCCCCCTGACTCACCACGTGTGTGTGAGGAGGGGGACACCCTCCCCCCATCCCAGTGCTAACATCTTCTCCACCCCAGGGTCAGATGGATGAAGATGTCCAGCGAATCCTGTATCAGATCTTACAGATGCAGCGGCTCCAGGCACAGGGCCGATGAAAGGTCTTGGGCCCTCCTAGCCTCACCCTTCTCGACCCGTGCACATTCTCCAGACTCTGGCACTGCCCAAGGTGCACCTTCTGGACCCTGGCATCACTTCAGGGTGAAGCTTTCCAAATACAGGCACACCCTTTGGACCCTGGCACTGCCCAAGTCACACCCATTGAGCCGGGCACCACCCTAGTACAACTTCCAACCCCAGACACAGGCTCTGAACTTCGGGGCTCCCCTTTTTCCTTTATAGCTCATCCCACAAATGCCCCCTTTCCCCAAGCTCTCTGAACACACAGATGGGGGAAGAGAGGGAGGTTAGGGATTGAGACAACAGCCTAGAACCTCCAGAGTTCTGAGATCCTGTGATGGTCTTCCAGCCCACACCCCATTCCCAGACACACCAATAAACTTATTTATATTCACAGAATGGAATGTGATGTGACTGGTCTCTGTCAAGGGATAGAGAAATGAGAGCTCCTCCCTGGCTCTGTGACTTTGGCTACATCCTGCTTCTAGGCTTCAGTTTCCTCATCTGAAAAATTCAAAATTTAGATATTATAAGCCATGGAGAAACAAGGTTCTCAACCATTACCAGAGTCTTGAAAATATGTCTTGGGGGCAGTTGAGTCGCTCAGTGGCTTGAGAGCCAGGCTTGGAGATTGGAGGGTCCTGGGTTTAAATCTGGTCTGTGTGACCCTGGGTAAGTCACTTCACCCCCACTGCCCAACTCCCAATCTTCTGCCTTGGCACACAATATTGATTCTAAGATAGAAGGTAAAGGTTTTAATTGTTTTTTTAAATTACATCTTGACACTTTGACAGACTTGTGATTCTATCAGTATCGGTATTCTCTCTGAGAGGGCAGAACCCCATTCATTCATGCCTCACCCTGTGCCACTCTGGTCCATGCTCTCCCATGAATCCTTCACCTCCAGATAAGGCATGAATAAGTATTGACAATGGAGAGGAGGGTGGAGAGAGCGTTGAATTTGAAGTCAGGAAGACCCGAGTTAAAATCCTACCCTGACATACCAGCTTCGTGATCCTGGGTGAATCATTGAAAAATGAGGATAATCAAAACACTTACTTCATAGAATTGTGGTGAAAATCAAATGAGATAACATGAAAAGAACTTTGCAAACCGCAAAGTGCTATATAAATATTTGTTGCTGTTCTAGATAGGCCCTCCTGAGTCGGAATTGTCAGAGAAAGATCAGGCCAAATAAGCCGAGTCTCAATTTTTACCATGATAGTGACAGGATTGTAAATTTTGGGGTCACAGCAATTCTCACAGGCCAACTACTGACTCCTGATGATAATGATATTATTAGTTGGTTGACAGATAACATTTTGCAGAGTAAAATGCATTTGGACAGAAAACTTGTAGAGCTCGTCCTTCAGGACAAATATCTGGAAGAGATAGTTCAAAAAACCAATAAATTGGGCTTGAAATTAAACAGAAAAGGGGGCTGAATCTCCTCCAGGAAGTAGCCAGGTGCTATGTAGAGGACAGAGAGGCCGCTCAGTGGACAGAATGCCAGGCTTGGAGTTGGGATGACCTAGGACCAAATTTGGCTGGTTGAGTCATTTAGCCCTATTTGCCCATCTGCCTTATGAGTTTTTACCGAGACAAAGTAAGAATATAAAAATACATAAAGGTCCCAAATATCTCCCCAAAACAAAGGCCCACCCGGCCCTTTAATCACTTTGCACCTGTGGTGGGGGTTGGCTGAGCCATGGAAAACAACTGCCCAGGGAGCGGAAAAGGAACATCACTCAGAGGGCAATGGAGAGGACCATGGTGAGTATGAGCAGGCAGCCATATGTAGTGAGGAATTTGGAGGAAGAAAAGGAGTAAATGATTGCATCCAAGAAATGCACAAAACTGAACTCACTCTGTTTTTCCCCAAACTCTCCCCTCTTCACAACTTCCCTATTACTATTAAGGGAACCACCACCTCCCATCGCCCTGGCCCACACCCTCCCTGCCATCCCTGCTTCTCACTCTTACCCTTCATTCAGCCTGTCAATTGTCCATCTCTCCTCTGACCCCGCCACCACTCTGGTGCTATTTCAGTAGCTTGCTCATTGGCTTCCCTGTCTCAAATCTCTCCCAGCTTCAGTCCACCAAGCTGCCAAAATTAGCTTCCTGATAAGTCTGAGCAAGTCGACTCTTCCTTCTCCCCACCATTCAATGAACTCTAATGGCTTCCTGACACCTCCAGGATCAAATATAGAAACTGTTTGGCATTCAGAGCCCTTCATCGCCAGGCCCCCTGCTACCATTCCAATCGTTTTAGACCTCATTCCCTCCCAGGAGCTCATTATCCAGTTAGATAGGCCTCTTTGCTGTTCCAATAATATGACCCTCCATCTCCAGGTTCCATGCATTTCACCAGTTGTCTCCCATGCCAGAATTTCTCACCCTGTTCATCTCTGCCACTTGGCTTTCTACAAGTCTTAGCCAAAACTCCACCATTCTTTTTTTCTTTTTTAAACCCTTACTTTCTGACTTAGAATCTATATTAAATATTTGTTCCAAGGTAGAACAGCAGTAAGGGGTAGGCAACTGTAATTCAATGACTTGCCCAGGGTCATACATATAGGTAGTGTCTAAAGCCAGATTCGAACCCAGGATCTCCCAACTCCAGACCTGGCTCTCTATTCACTGAGCCACCTAACTGCCCCTCAAATCTAACCTTTATAAGAAACCTTCCTCAGTCCTCCATAATGTTAGTGCCTCCCTTCTGGGATTACTTCCAAGTCATCCTGTATCTTATTTGTAATACAGGAGTTGTTGATATGTTGTCTCGACCATTAGTGGGTTCCTTGAAAGCAGGGATTGTTTTGACTTTATTTGTATTAGCAGGACAGTCCCTGACAGATGCTTGTTGACTGGCTGGTAGATAACAAGAAAAGATAAGTTAGTCACATGATGAGAGCAGGAGATGACAGGTAGACAGCCTGTGCTATAATGCTTTCGCTAGGATATCAGAGAAATGGAGAATGTCCTTTAGCATATTATCATACAAGACAGGCAGGCATGGATGCATTGTAATATATATCAGTGAAAGGAACATCCAAATTGAGGAGATCACAGATCCATTTGGGTATTAGCTGACATAGAACTTTAAGATTTACAAAATAGTTTTAGTACCTAAAAAGCTGGTGGTGCAGTAGATGGAGCAACAGTCTTGGAATCAGAAGACCTTGGTTCAAATCTAGCTTCAAATATTTACTAGCTTTGTGATCCTGGGCAAGCTTCTTCACCTCTGTGCCTAGTTTCCTCAACTGGAGAATAGGAATAATAACACTTCCCATGATTACTGTGAAGTTCAAATGGGATACTATTTGCATGGTATTTGCTTAGCACAGTGCCTAGCTATAAGTGCTATTAAAATATTTATTTCCTTCCCTTCTCGTTCTCTTTCCTATCAAAGGGTTGCCATGCCAGTGAAGGGAATATCTATTAATATTGATGAAAATATAGTATATTTAAATACTGAAGAAGAAATAAGGAAGTTAAGACATTTCTATTGAAGAGAATGTATTTATATATCTAGGAAACCTAAGGCAATAATTACTTAAGCAATTTATGAGATAAAAACTCAAAAGTCATCTGCATTCTTTGTTTTTTTGTCTTGCAAGTAGGTATGTTAAAGAGGATAGAGAGGAAGTCTTAGAGTCAGGAAGACCTAAGTTTGAATCCTGCCCCAATCATTTAATCTCTGTGTGACTCTGGGCAAGTCCCTTCACCTCTCTGTTTCCTCATCTGTAAAATGGTGTCATAATAGCATTAAAATCACATCATTATGAGGACCACTACAGAAACTAAGAGAAATTAGGAGAAACAGCATGTATAATATTAACAAATTGTGTTAAATATTTTGACCCTAACATGCCAGGACCCACAAAACCTTTGTAAAAGACAACTGTGAAAAAAAATTTTTTTTAATTAAAACCCTCACCTTCTGTCTTAGAATCAATACTATGTATTGGTTCCAAGGCAGAAGAGTGGCAAGGGCTAGGCAATGGGGGTCAAGTGACTTGCCCAGGGTCACACAGCTGGGAAGTATCTGAGACCAGATTTGAACCCAGGACCTCCTGCCTCCAGGCCTGGCTCTTAAACCACTGAACTACCCAGCTGCCCCCTGTGAAATTTTTTTGACAGAAATAAAAGAAGCACTGAATGGAGGGAAGGGATTTCTTTCCATGTGGATAGCTCTGGTCATGGTAGAAATACCAATGCATCTCAAACTGTCATAGTGCCAATGTAATAAAGATGGAAATACCAATGATCTATTTTGTAGCAGGTTCCATCCGTTCTGTGTTCTAAGGTCTGTATCCCACCCTGATAGTCTTCATTTTACAATGTCTGCCTGTTCCTCTGGGTTCCTTCTGCCATACCCACCTTGCCATGAGACTTCCTGACTCTACCCCCCCCCCCCCCGGGACCAGGCTAAGGGGTCCAGCTCCTCTGTCTCTGGGTATAATTGGCAATGTCCTTGAAAGCCCCAGGGGTTTTCTTGGCTCTTCTCAGCTGATGAAGTAAGGGACGTGGTGTGCTCATTGTGCATGATTTTCGTCTGACTATATCTGTATGTTTCTATATTTTAGTTTTGTTAAGTCAAAGAATGAGTTGTATGACTATACTTAGATGGAGGAGAAGACTGAGCTGGGAGTAAAGTCTCTTCCAATCCTAAGTTCCTATGATCCTCAGTAACTCTTCTGTACTCAACTTCCAGCCAGGACCCAAATGTTTCCCAGAGGAAGTAAAATGAGCCAGTGAGATGTTAACCCATGACCCTGCTCAGCTGCCCTTGGTCTCCCTGATTTGTATGCTAGAACCATCAAGCCCTCCAGCCCCTAACTCAGGGGGGGACAATTTGGGAAGAGGAAAAGATGACTTTGTGACTCTGAAAGCCTCTGGTTGAGTGACACAATGAAATATGGAAAGTTAACACTTCCTGGTTATGGTCCAATATTACCAGATTTTCTTACAGTAGCAAAGCCTTTATAACTAAAAGTTGTCTAAGTGACTTCTCAAAAGTCATACCTAATAAGTGCCAAAGCTTGAATTTTGAGATCTGGCTCCTTTCTTTCAATAGATTGTACTTTCCGGGACATCATATTTCTTCTCCATGTGACCCTAGGCAAATCCCTCACTCTCTGGATTTTGGTTTCGGTATCTATAAAATGAGAATGAGGGACTGTATGATTTATAAAGTCCATATTCATATTAAATTATTCATTCTCATTTCCTAAGGTTCCCTGGATTCTCATGAAGGGACCTGGAATCTACCCTTTTTAGAGTGTCCTGGTGGGACAAGAGATCAGAGGCTTCTGATCTGGACTACCTGAGCCCTCATCCACTTTGGACCCAAGGTCCAGTACCAAGAGCATCAGGAGTTAGACAGAAACAGTTTGACAGGCAAATGGTTCCTAATGTAATAAGCAAAAGATGAAATGACTAGGGAAACAAAATTTTGATTTTCTGAGCATATCAGTTTATTAAATAATGCATGCCAACTGATCAACAAATCCATCCCTTCCTCAGTTTAGGGCTAGACCCTGAATACATGATGGGAAGACACACTTTTATACACTAAAAACAATTGAGTTGCATACTGGGAGCTAAGGTGGTGGAATAAAAAAGGACACTCTTCTGATTCCTACACACACACAAAAGGAAAAGAAATCATTTCAAAACAAAGGAAAACAGGAGAAACATCCTTCTCTGGGGAAAAGAAGAAAAAAGTAGCCCGGTAAGAGTAGCATTTGCAAGAACTGGCAAAACTTGGAACAGCCTAACATGCTATGACTCTGTCAGAGGTAATGAAACTGCAGAATGGGAATGAGCCCAGCCCAAGTCACCTGACACAGGTATATAGGAGAGAGGACAGGAAACCTACAAACTCTTACATGGCAGCAGAATACCTAAGGCTGCAAGATCGTGGGACCTGCCCATGTGTCAGGGGAAGGGAAGCAGAAGAGTGGGGACCAGCCCAGCCCACAAAACAACAGGAACTGGTAACATAGATTGCTGAATCTAGCTGAAAAAAAAAATAGCTGCAAACCTCCCTAGAGCAAGAAAGCCAAGCCACCTCCTTGACAGACACACCATGGGAAACAGGCAGCCAGGTCTATCCCAAGTACCAGAGAAGAAAACTCTGAACCTCAGCAGATACATAAGGTGACAGCAAGAAAATAACTAGAACAATGGAAAAAAGACACAAAACAAAACCGTAATCATAGAAAGTTACTTTTGTGACAGGGAAGACCAAATTTCAAACTCAGAAAAGGACAACACCAAAAAGGAAAAAATGTAAAGCCTCAGAGGAACGTATGAAAGGATGTGAGGCCCCAAAAGAATCCTTGGAAAAATTTGAAAAGAAGTTAAAAAACAAAATATTAAGAGAATTGACAGAAAAACAACAGTTGGAGATGGGAGAATGAGTAGAATTCACTGAGGAAGTCAACTCCCTAAAAACAAGATCAAGGCAACAGGAAATGGAACCACAAAAAATACATTGAAGGAAGCAGATTCCTAAAGAATAGAATGGAAATGGAGGCAAAAAATAAACACTGAAGAAAACAACTCTTTAAAGAGGATTGGCCAAATGGAAAAGAAAATGCAAAATTCAAGGAAGAAGATAACTCCCTAAAAATTTGTGTTAGATATAAATGAATAACTACAGGTTCTTATTTTCAATAGAATTTGTTAATAATCATTTGAAATAAAAAATGTAAATAGATAGAAGTTTAAAGCCTATTTTCTAAACTAAGTCTGACCATGTGTTGATCCTCCTGCATGATTCTCCATCTACACTCTGTGCCATGTTCAGGGAAGTAGACAGAGTTGGGTCACACCCATACCCTTTTATTCACATTCATGGATGAAGCACTGGCACCCAAAATGGGATGAAACAGGTTGATAATCCAGGAGTGGGGAGGAGATGAAATTCCCTTTACACAATCCCCCCTGTGATTCTATTGGGAGACGAGCATGTTGAAATCTCTAAGATTTACATGTCTAGTCTCCCCAATGAATCATTTCACATAACCAGCTTATACCTCTAAAGATTCTTCTGACTAGAGGTGCATAACATATTGCATTTTACAAAAGGGAAATTACAACAATTTGGGGATAAGAGGGAAAGAAAAGAGAAAAAAAATTGATAGATGCACTGACAAAATGCCAATTAGGGGGCATTCCCCTTTGGCATAAGAGTTTACATTCAGAATAAGTAAGTTCAAACCCCTTCGGTTAAGTTCATTTTATCCCAAAGTTCATTCTGAATCTTTTGATGCAGTGTGTGACTTCTATAGGCATCCTTATGATGCTTTCTCCAAAAAGATTTGCTTTCTTGATTCAGGGTGTTGGTGAGTTTCTTTTCTGAAAATTTTTCCAAAAGATTTTAAACCTTGGATTTTAGCATAATTACACAATCCCGCCTGAGGAGGGTGTTGACCAACACCAGAATCACCCCAGGATACATGGCTGAGTTATGAGGTATATTAATCAATTGTCAAAAGAAAACCTATTACCAAAAAAATACCAAATAAGAGAACAAAAATTAAATTCTGGATAAAATAAAAATAAAAATCTTACACGTATAAAATTCTGAGTAAAAAAGAATAAACCTGTAACAGGTCCTTGAATCACCAGCTAGGTCCAATTAAAGTGATTTATGTCCCACAGGCCTGTAGGACAATTGCAGCAATATAGCACTTTACCCATTGGCAGCCAGGACTGCAGAACATTGCCAAACTATAAAGGAGAAGGGACTAGGTTCTGGGGTAAAAGAGAAGTATGATTCCATGATCTGATTTTACCTTCACTCTCAAGGATAGGGGAGCCAAAAATGAAATCCAAACTAAGGTACTTGTTGGAAATCTGGCACAAGGGAGTCCTGTGTCTGAAGTTGTCAAAGAGCTGCTTCCTCAAACCTCAAAACAAGTCCTCTGTCTTTGTACAGATTCTCATCAATCCCACAGGAATTGTTGGTCTCCTTCATCTTGTGCTTCTTGGCATTGTGCAGTGGCTTTTTTGTGATCCCTTCTTCTGAAATCAGATATAATTATTAGTAAAAATCCCATGATATTTAACAATCAGTGGCAGGTTTCTATAGCCTAAAGCTTTTAAGTATGCATTGGTATTACTGCTAGTAGATAATGAAAACTTATCCTTCAAAATAAAAAATATTAATACTGATTCCATGTACTTCAAGTACAAAAAAAAAATAAGAAAAAGAAAAAATCAAATATCCGACTGCAAATATAAAGAAAAATACACTTTACAAAGGGGAAATTACAACAATTTGGGGATAAGAGGGAAAGAAAAGAGAAAAAAATTGATTAATAGATGCATTGATGAAACACCTTTTAGGGGGCATCCACCTTTGGTATAAGAGTTTACATTCAGAATATATAAGTTCAACCCCCTTCTGTTCAGTTCATCATATCCCAAAGTTCATTCTGAATCTTTTAATACAGTGTGTGAATTCTGCAGGCATTCTATGGCACCTTCTCCAAAAAAAATCCACTTTCTTGATTTGGGGTATAGGCAAATTTCTTTTCCTAAAATTTCTTCAAAATATTTTAAACCTTGAATTTTAGAAGAATTACACATTAGAAATGGACAAATAGAACCTAATGAATCCCTAAGACATCAAGAAACAATAAGACAAAATTTAAAAAAAGTTAAAGATAAAAAAGAAGAAAATCTAAACTATTTTACTGGAAAAATAACTGATGTGGAAAATAGATCCAGAAAAGATAGTCTGAATCATTGGAATACTTGAAACTCATGATGCAAACTGACCCCAGACACCATATTACAAACAATCATCAGGAAAAACTACCCTGATATCCTTGAACAAGAGGGAAAAATAGATATTGAATCCACTGGTCACCTCCTGAAAGAGCCCCACCCCCAAAATACTCCAGGATTATTATAGTCAAATTCCAGAACTATCAGGTCAAGGAAATGTACTACAGGCATCCGGAAGGAAACAATTCAAATATCATGGAGGCACTATATTCTACATTAAAGGACCAGAAGGCATAGAATGTGATATTCCAAAAGGCAAAGGTTTTAGGACTACAACCAAGAATTATATGCCCAGAAAAACTAAGCATAATCTTTCAGAGGAAAAATATTCATGCTTAATGAAGTAGAGGAAGTTCAGACTTTCCTGATAAAAAAAAAAATAGACCTGAAAAAATCGATGAGCAAATTTGACACTCAAGAGAAGCATAAAAAGGAAAGTGAAAACTGAAGGGTTTTGACAAGGTTGAATTGAATACATTCATACCTGGGAAGGTGATAATAGAAGCAATTAAGACGCATATGATTCTTAGGGTACTAATGATACTAAGATACATAAGGTACTTAAAGTATGTGAGATATCTAAAGTACTTAAGATACTCACAAATAATAACACTATTAGAGTAATAAAAAAGGAGAATATATAGAAAGAAGGAAGCTAAATAAGATGGTCTGATATTGCAACCTCCCGGCCTGCGAGAGGTTGCAAGGAGAGAAGATAGAAACAGGATAGAAGTTTTCGATCCCGCGAAGGGCGTGAATGAGCCGACTTTAGAGATGTAAATAATCGAGTCAGTAATCAATTATTATTTTTCGGGAGCCACAGCCTGCTCTGACCACTGGTGGATTATTAATTCAGGCTATTCCCATCCAATGGTCTCAATTTAACACTGCACTGGTCAGAGGATAATGCTAGCTCAGTAGGAAAGGAGATCAGAAACTAAAGGTGGTAGATAATGCTAGATATTAACATTAGAAAAGAGAGAGAAACAGGGAGGCCTGGCTGAAAGGCCAGGCCTCAGGGAGAAAGATAGAGAGAAGAGAGAAAGGGGAGAAGTTGCTCCATTGCAAACCTGTCGGTGTCCTCCCAGTGGGCAGGCTGGCTGTGTCACTATTCTCTTTGATATACAAATGAGCTCAATACATATTGATCAGTTACATGATACCTCAATACATATGGATGAGTTACCTGGCGTATTGCCATTGGATAATTGCAACTTATGACAAGGTGAAGGTGGGGTTATTATCCTTGGGCAAATGAGACAAAGGAAAGCAAGGTTTCGCGCCTAAACTTCAGCCAGGCTGGGAATAGAGCTCTTTGCCATGCACAGGATGGTCATGTGCTCACTCACAATCCTTGTCTCTCCATAATACCTATGGGCTGGACTGCTACAGATATCCTAAAAACAACAAAAAACAAGAGATGGGAAAGAGAAATACATGGAAAGAAGAGATAGAAAGGAATAAACTATCTGTTATTAAGAGACACATAAGAAATAAATACAGTGGAGGAGAAGATGGGACGGGGGGGGGCAGTGGACTATATTTAAACTTGATTCTCAGGAGCAGAACCAGGAAAACATTGTACACAGAGACTGATACACTGTGGTACAATTGAATGTAATGGACTTCTCCATTAGTGGCAATGCAGTGACCCTGAACAACTTGGAGGAATCTATGAGAAAAACCACTATCCACATTCAGAGGAAACACTGTGGGAGTAGAAACACTGAAGAAAAACAACTGCTTGAATACATGGATAGAAGGGATATGGTTGGGGATGTACGCTCTAAATGAACATCCTAGTGTAAACATCAACAACATGGAAATAGGTTCTGATCAAGGACACAAGTAAGACCCAATGAAATTGCATGTTGGCTGTGGGAAGAGTGGGTGGATGGGAGGGAGGGAAATAATGTAATTATTGTAACCAAGGAATAATGTTCTAAATTGACTAAATAAACTAATTCAAATGGGAAAAAAAATAAACTTGATTCTCATCAGAATTAGCTCAAAGTGGACAATTCGGAGGGAAATATGAGAAAGAACATGATCCACATCCAGAGGAAGAACTGTGGGAAAATAAACACAGAAGAAAAACAACTGCTTGATCACATTGGTTGATTGGGCTATGACTGGGAAAGTAGACTATAAATGATCACCCTAGTGAAAATATTAATAATATTAATAATATGGAGATGGGCCTTGATCAATGACACATGTTAAACCCAGTGGAATTGTGAGTCAGATACAGGAAGGGGGTGGGGGAAAGGGAGGGAAAGAACATAAGTCTTGTAACCATGGACATATATTCTAAATCCTCTAATTAAATAAAAAAAAAAAGAATTAGCTCAAAGTGGGAATAACACCCACACCTAGTTATAGAAACCTACCTTATCCTATAGGGTAGTGGGAAGATAGGTAGAATAAGGGGAGGAGATGAACAAAAAAGAGGGTGAACTAAGGAAGGCCATCATTGGAAACAAAATATATGTGAACAGGGAAAAGCTAAAAGGAGAGAGAGAAGAAGAAATGGGGAAAACAAGATAGAGGAAAACATACAATTAGTATTCACAACTATGTGAATGGAATGAACTCACCCATAAAATAAAAAAGAATTGAAGAGTGGCTAAAAAAAAAACCCATAATCCTACAATATGGTTTCTGTAAGAAACAAATTTAAAGCAGGGAGACACACGGAGAGTCAAAGTAAGAGAATGGAGCGAAATCTATGCCTCAGCTAATGTTCAAAACAAAACAAAATAGGTAGCAAACATGATCTTAGATAAAGCAAAAGTAAAAATCAAAAGAGATAAGGAATGAAATTATATCATGATAAAAGGCACCATAGACAATGAAATAATATCTATATTAAGCATGTATACACCAAACGGCATAGCATCCAAATTCCTAAAGGAAAAGTTGCATGAATTACAAGAAAAAAATAGATAAAATATTACTACCGGGATACCTCAATCTTCCCCTCTCAGAAGTAGATAAATCTAACCAAAAATAAACAAGGAAAAAGTTGAGGAGATAAATAGGACTTTAGGAACATTTAATATGATAGATCTCTGGAGAAAACTGAATGGGAATAGAAATACACCTTTTTCTTAGCAGAATATGACTCCATAAAAACTGACCATGTAATAGGGCATAAAAACCTTATAACCAAATATAGAAAATTATATAGAAATTTTATAGAAATATTAAATGCATACTTTTCAGATCAAATGCAATAAAAATTAAACTCAAAAAGGCAACAGAAAGACTAAAAGTTAATTGGAAACTAAATAATATTATCCTAAGAATGAAGAGGTCAAAGAACAAATCATAGAAACAATGAACAAATTCATTAAAGAAAATGACAAAGAAAATGAAGGGACAACATATCAAAATTTATGGGATTCAGTCAAAGCAGTACTTAGGGGGAAATTCCTTTTTATAAATACTTACATCAGTAAAATAGAGAAAGAGCAAAAAAATGAATTGGGAATGCAACGAAAACAACTGGGAAAAGAATAAAAATTTTAAATCACCAACTAAACACCAAATTGGAAATCTACTGGAGACCATCATACCCTGACTGGCTGACAAGGTCATAGTCTGGGGAAATGGGGTCTGAAAAGCAGCCCCCAGAAATTGAGGCCCCCACTGATCCCCCCTGTGACTTCTCTCCCCAACTTTCCCCACTAATGGACTTGCTATGATTACTAATCTCTCCCCAATACAGGAGAAATAATATGAGAGCAAATACTTATAGGATCAACAAATATATACCCCACTTTAATCCCCCTAGATTAGTACCGCAAAAAGATTGCAATTACAGAATCAAAGCTCAAAGATTATTTTCACATAACCCCTCCTTTCTCAAGCACAAGACATGCTTCAAGGCCTTACAATAAACACTGGCCAAATGCTTGAGCACCATAATAAATCTTTCCCTACAGCTATCACACTCCAATGAATTTGTTGATGAACAGAAACCAGGCAGCATTGCTAGGCACTTCAAAGTAACAGAAGAAAAACAGAACTTGTAAATTGAGGAAAACTCCAAAACTGGTCTGCTTTAAGTCCTCACACCTAGATAAGATGTTTTGTTATTCATCTCCCAAGCAATTGTGATTGATAGTGAAAGCTGACCAAAAGCACAATGATCCTCTCAGCAGGTCAGGGGGTACTAACCTACAAATGGCATTATTCACATTATTCATATCTATCGCAGAGTGTTGTAGAAATGCAGTAAATGATCACAGAATTCTTTGTTGTAGTAACATCACAAGAGTGTTGTTTAGGTGATTTGATAATATCCAATCAAAATGTAGAATGTCACATATGTAGAAGATTGATTGTGTGTCAAAGAAGCATGTATCTGAAAACCTATATAATAAACGGACCATGGCATTATGGCAGAGCACTGAGTGTGATGACTGCATATGTGCGTTGAATACATGGTGTTTCTCATCTCCCTTTCCGACTGGGTTGTCATATCTGGGCAGAGACCTTGGATCCTCAAAGAGTCGATGGACAGACCTCACTAGAAATCCTGTAATGATGTTAAAATTGAAAGTAAGAAAACCATCGAGTTAATAAAGAAGACAAGGAGTTGGTTTTATGAAAAAATAAAATAGTTATACCATTGGTTAACTTGATTTTTTTAAAGGAAGAAGAAAATCAAATCACCAGAATCAAAAATGAAAAATTCAAAATCACAATCAATGAAGAAAAAATTAAAGCAATTATTGGAAGTTGTTTTGCCCAACTATATGTCAATAAATCTGACAATTTAAGTGAAATAGAAGAATACTTACAAAAATATTAACTACCCAGTTTAACAAAAGAGGAAATAGAATAGTTAAACCCCATCATAGAAAAAGAAAATGAGCCATCAAAGAACTCCATGAGAAAAAGGCCCCAGGGCCAGATGGTTTCACAGATGAATTCTACCAAACACTCAAAGAACAACTAACTACAATACTACATGAGGTATTTGAAAAATAGGGGAAGAGGGAATCCTTCCAAACTCTTTTTATGACAAAAATATGGTACTGATACCTAAACCAAGAAGAACTAAAACAGAAAAAGAAAACTATAGAACAATCTCCCTAATGAATATTGATGTACAAATTTTAAATAAAATACTAGCAAGGAGATTACAACATTTTATCATAAGAATCATGCACCATGATCAGATTAGTTTCATATCAGGAATGGTTCAATATTAGGGAAACCATCATGTTATAATTAAAATTAATCTTGGAGACATATGTTTGATTATAACAATTTATTAGTAAAAGCAAGAGAAAGAAAAAGATTACTAGCTCATCCTTTAATACCATAGTCTCCCCAACCTTCCTGCTCCTTCAGTCCAGGATTTAGCCCATTTTTCAAACAGTGGCATGGAAAAGATAAGATCAGAGACTGCTGGGCAGAGGGAGGGGAACTCTCTGATGCCAGGGCCCAAAAGGAGAATGAGCTCCTACTTAACCCTTTAGTCGATGAAATTACACCTGCTTGGCTTTCTGATTGGGCAGTTTGTTTCTCTCGCTTTATTTAATAAATATTATTTAATAAACATAACAATAATTTGTTATTGGCTAAGAAATAGTGGTGAATCAGTGGAATATATAAGGTAATCAACACATGGTAGTTAATGTCCATAGCAACTTAGTGTTCAATAAACCCAAAGATCCAAGCTTTGATGGAAAGAACTTACTAATTTAACAAAAGCTACTGAGAAAACTGGAAAGTATGACAGAGAAAGTATGGACCAACATCTTGCACCATACATCAAGATAAAGTCAAAATGGATAACTGATCTAGAAAATAAAGGGTGACACCATAAACAAATTAGGGGAACATGGAAAAGTTTGCCTATCAGACTTATTGATAAGGGAAGAATTTATGTCCAAACAAGACTTATGAAAAGTAAAATGGATAATTTTGATTACATTACCTTAAAAAGGTTTTGTACAAGCAAAATAAATATGACCAAGATTAGAGTGGAAACAACAAATTTGAGGGGGAAATTTTATAGCAAGTATCTCTGACAAAAGCCTCATTTCTCAAATGTATAAAGAGCTAAGTTAAATTTATAGGAATGCAAAACATTCCTTAATTGAAAAATGGCCAAAGGATACAAGCATTTAGTTCTCACAGGAAGAAATTAAAATGATCCATAATCATATGAAAAAATTTTCCAAATCACTATTGATTAGAGAAATGCAAATTAAAACCACTCTGAGATATCACCTCACACCTGTCAGATTGGCCAAAATGACCAAAAAAGAAAATGGTAAATGTTAAAGGGGATGTGGGAAAATTGAAACACTAATATTCTATTTTTTTATGTCAAATTATGTCAAATTTGACATGACTGAACTCATGAAACCATTCTGGAGAGCAGTATGGAACCAGGCTTAAAGGGCCACAAAACTATTCATAGCCTTTTGACCCAGCAACACCACTACTGGGTATGTATCCCAAAAAGACGAGAGATAAAGGAAAAAGAGCTACCTGTACCAAAATATTTTTAGCATTTTTTTTTGTAGTGGCAAAGAATTGGGACCTGGGGAGTTGCCCATCATTTAGTATAGTTATAATGGAATATTATTGTGCCATAAGAAAAGACAAACAGAATAAGTTCAGAAAAACCTGGGAAGACTTATATGAACTGATGTAAAGTGAAATGAGCAGAACCAAGAGAATGGCGTATACAGTAACAAATATACAATGATCAACTATGAAGGACTAAACCTTTATCAGCAAAGCGAGTCTAACCACAAGAGACTCATGATGAGAATTGTATCCATAGCCAAAGAAGGAACTGTTGGAGTCTGGGTGAAGATCAAAGCATACTATTTTCCAATGTATTTACTTCATGAGATATTTATTGTATTGTGATATGTGTCTTCTATCAATCCATGAGCAATATGGAAATATGTATTACACAAAAGTATGATATATTAGACTATTCACCACCTGAGAGGGTGGGAGTAAAGAGAGGACCAGGAGAGAGAAAAATCTGCATTCTAAAATGTCAGAAAACAATTGTCAAAATTTGTTTCTATCAACTGCTTGATCACATGGGTTGATGGGGATAAGATTGGGGATGTGGACTCTACGCGATCAACCTAGTGCAATTATCAATAATATGGAAATAGGTTTTGATCAGTGACACAAGTAAAATCCAATGGAATTGCACATCTGCTACGGGGGAGAGGGAGGAGGAAGGGAGGGGAAGAACATGAATCATGTAACTATGGAAAAATATTCTAAATTAATTAATTAATTAAAGATTTTCAATTAAAAAATTTGTTTCTATGTGTAACCAATAAAAATAAATACATTTTAAAAAAAGACTTAAAGGGGAAAAAAGAATTGAATAAGATCAATTAAGTAAAAGAAAACAGTACAAGATTAAATAATCTGATTTCTAAATGGATGAAGGATTAAGGACTTTCCAAGTGGGAAGGGGAATGAACAGGTACAATTCCCTGAAGTCAGGAAAAGAGGTATCCCACTCCTCCCTGAGTACCTGTAAGCAATCAAAGGAATCTGGTAACAATAACTGCTTGATAAGGATGGGACCAGTTTTCAGATAAGACAAAAAGGTTGCTTAAGATGTACAATTATGAGAAAACTCCTTATATCGATCTTAGAATATAACTGTTTCTGGTCAACAGAGCCTAGGTCTTTGGTTAAGGGTCTCTAATTAGCAGGTATAGGTGGTCCAGTTTCCCAACCATGGAAGGCTAGGTTCAAACAAAGCAATAAGGTTTTCTCCCAATTCCCAGAATTGAATTAACTTTTCTCACAAGACCCAAGTAGGACCAGGCCCAAAATTAAATAGAAAGGGAACTAAACTAGCTCAAGAATTGTCACAAGATGGAATCAGTGCGGTCCACTAGTCTCACAATTAACAGTTTGCTGTCTGAATCTCCACAGTTTTGTCACACTAATCCTGTCCCTCTTTTAGGGCTCTTAGTCCAGAAAAAGACCTCTGCTGCACATGCACAAGGGTCAGCCAGCTGAGCTATTTCTGTCATGCTTTAGAAAGCGAAACGTAAGGACAGGAAGAAGGATTAGCCAGAGGATTTTGGAGAAGTTGGAGTTTCTTAGGTGTAGACAGAAACAGTTTAAAGCAGCTGGTAAGTGGAAAGACAGACAGAATCTACCATACTGCTCTCTCTTGGTCTCTTATAGCATCTCTAAGCCTATGGGATTCCCTGCCACCTGGCCCATCCATGTCATAACTTGGAAACTGGTCCTGGCTCTGAGCTGGGCCTTCCATGGACACCAAAGAATCTGGACAAAAGTGGAAGGTACATGGGATAAGTGGGGGGATCTCAGAACTGGCTTTGTGGAAAGTGGCCTATAGAAGAAATTTAATAGGTAGGGAATGGAAGCAGCCAAGACAGGAGATAGGATAGAATCTGGGGAACCCATGTTCCAGCTTATCCTTACCACCCAATCTTTATACCTTAAAGCAAGGCTGAGCAAAAGTTTCCTTGAGCTGAAGTCAAGGAAACTAAGGCTGTACCTCTGTTGTATCCCTTTTCCTCACTTCATCTTCTTTTATATACAACAAGGAAGCCAGTGTGACTGAATTACAGAGTGCCTGGACAGGAATTAGGTGTGAGAGGACTGGAAAGGGGAAACAGAGGGACTAGTTTGTGAAGAACTAAAAATGCTTAACAAGATTAGATATTTGAAGTGGAAGTGACAGGGAGCCAATAGAATTTACTCAATTATGGTCAGACCTACACTTTAGGAAGGTCAATTAGACATCTGAATGGAGAATGGATTGGAGTGGGGAAAGATTTGAGGCAGGGAGACCAACCCAGCAGGCTATAGTAATCATCTAAGGGTGAAGAGATGGGAGTCCGTACCAGGGTGGAAGCGGCGCCAGAGGACAGAAGGGAGCATATACAAGAAATTTTATAAAGGTAGAAACAATGCGACTCAGCAACTGATTGGATATGGAGGATACAAGAGAGTGAGGAGCCAAAGATGACACCTAACTTGTGAGTCTGGGTGACTGGTTGGATTGTGGTTTCTCTGTAGAAATAGAGAGCTTCAGAAAAAATGTGGGGTTTTGAGAGAACGATAATGAGTTCAGTTTTGGACATGTGGGTTTAATGTCTATAAGATATCCAGTTTGAGATGTCTAGGAAGCAGTTGGAGATTTAAGACTAGAGATCAAGAGAGTTGTTAGTGTTGGACAAACAGATATGATAATCATCTGCACAGAGATGATAATTGAACCCATCAGGGTTAGTGAGATCATTAAGCAAAATAGTAGAAGGGAGAAGAAAAAAAAGAGGGCCCAGGGCAGAGCCATGGCAGGCAATCTGGTTAGAGGCTCCACTGGGATGTAGGTTCAGCAAATGAGATTGAGAAGGAAGAGTCAGACGGTAGGAAGATAACCAGAAGATAACTGTCATGAAAACCTAGAGAGAAGAGACTCTCTAGGAGAACAGGGCATTGACAGTATCAATGGCTCCAAAAAGAAAAAGTCTCAGTCCTAAAAGAATTTACATTCTATTTGGGCGATAATAATAAGAAATAGACGATATTTTATTTCTACAGACCTGTTCTATGAATTTGTTCTAAAATATTTTGATAACTATATTTCTTTTATAGTCCTATAATTTTGTTTTATGCTCTTAAAAACATCATACTAAGAAGGGATCTATAAGCTTCCCCAGATTCCAAAAGGAGTGCATGACATTATTAAGTTAAGAACTACCTCACTGGAGGGATACATTAGATAAGTAGATAAGTATACTTGATCATTCAAAGTGTGAGAGAACATTATTAAGTAGAAGATCAGGGAAGCAGGGGATGCCAGATGAACTGAGCCTTGAAAAATGGTAAGGATTCTAAGGGATGGACACATTCCCCAAGCAGGGAACAGCCTGTTCGAAGGTATGGAGGCCAGAGGCAGAATGTTGGGTTTGAACCACAGCAGAACCACTAGCTGGAAGGCAATGAGTGAAGGGGAGTAATATCGTGAACAACATCAAAGGCTCCCTTCCCCATCCTCCTCCTGTGTTTCTCTCATTTCGCAGAGTCCGCAAGCCTCCTCTCTGTGCAGTGCTGGGCTGTGAGGTATCCTGAGGCCATAGACTGTTCCTGGACCACACAGAGAGAGACAGACATGAATCCTGAGCTGGACCTGCAAGCCTCCTTTATTGCTACCTACAGGTCAGAGGTTACAGAATTCTAGAAATTTAGAACCTTAGGAACTAGATGGGACCTTGGAGAAGATATATTCCAATTTTCCCACAAAAATGTCCATTATAGGAAATCATATAACTTCTTACTGAACACTTCAAGTAAGAGAAAGCTCATCCTCCACATATTTCCTTGTGGGTTACCTCTGATAAGTAGGAAGTTTTTCCTTTTATTAAACTTAAATCTACCTTCCTGGTACTATTCCTCCTTTGTTCTTGGTTCTGTCTTCTAGAGCCAGGGAGAACAAGTCTACCTTCTCTGTCACATAACAGGCTTTCAGATACTCAAAAATAGCTCTTATGTTCCCTTTCATGCCAATCTGCCTGTTGTGAGAACCAGAGAAGACAATATTTATCAAGCACTTAGCACTTAGTAGGTGCTTTAGAAGTGCTGGCTGTTACTATAGTTGTTACCCAGTGTGACTTGCCCCAAGATCACAAGTTCTGGTGTACTTGAGGCTTAAATCTAGATCTCTCGATTCATGGTCTAGCATTCTTCCCACTATACTGCCCTACGTGTTCAAGTCCATCTCAAAGTCTAACACCTAGACTGGGGTACAGAGATGCATGCGGGGAATGACATAAGCTATATGCATCCTCCCATCCAGGGCAGGCTGGGCAATGCTTCTGAATCAGGGACCCAATAAGGGAGTTACTGAGATCAGAATTTTGTTTCTCCATGTCAGGTTAGGTATGATCACCCAAGGAGAGACTCATCCCTGCCTCCAGCCCTCCCCTGAAGCCAGGAGCTGTGTCATCCCCAACATCCAGATGTTCTCCATGATCCCCTACATACTCAACATCACAGTCATCACTCCCCAGGGAGCCAGAAGTAGCCTGGTTCCCTTCATTGCAGAGCATATAAGTGAGTCCAGCCTGGGAATTCCAAAAAATGTATTAGGAAGTCAAAACTCAGTATAGGAAAAGGGCACCTAATGGAATATCAAATATAAAGGGTCTAGTTCTGGGACAAAGGAGTTTGGGGGAATGTCCCTAAAGGGGGTGCTGGGTAGCCATTAGAAATAATGATGCCTGTTTTTTAGATCAAGTAATAGTATATATTTATGCACAATAAAAACATATTTGCAAGTTGAACTGGAAATTTAAACATAGGAAGTTTAACAGCTTTTGTTTATTGTATGAAATAGCCAAAAAACCTTTTTTTCCCCCAAATTGGTAAAGAATAAATAATATAATTTATAATATAGTACAAAAATAATCAGGAAGGACAGGCTTTGTACTTACACTGCTTTGTACATACATTGCAATGTGTAAACCAATGTGTCTATGCCTGGCAGTTAAACCTGACCCACCAGAAGCTATGAGTGTGAGCCCTTCCCCAGGCAAGCAACTCCAAGTGAAGTGGAAGCCCCCCCATTCCTGGCCCCTCCCCAAGTATTTTCCACTTAAGTACCTGATCCGATACCAGCGACAGGGAGCCACCAGATACCGGCAGGTAAGGTCTTAATTGGGACAAGAACAGGAGGGAATTTGAAACCCAGAATCTTAGAGGGATAGTTGGGATGGAAGGAGTGTTCACCTGGAGAGCAGACTTTAGGCTCTGAATACCATAGAAATCTAGAATGTTAAAACATATGCCATTATGAAAAGGGTCCTTTTAGAAACAATTTAGCTCATTCTCTTATCCTACTGATTTGCTTGATATGCAAAGATATGAAGAAATTTTATTCAAGATTACACAGCAGGGACAATGGAGAACAGAACTCAAACGTCCTGATTTCTAGTTCCAGGTTCTGCCCACCATGCCTTATAGCTTCCCTTTTTTAACACCTCGATTTTATTTTATTATCATGCAAAACACACTTCCATATTGGTTGACTCCTCGGTTTTATTTTATGTTTCTTTCATTATTCTTTATTTTTTTCCTTTTAAAAAACAAAACTTTTTCTATGAGGGAATGTCCCTCGATTGGGGAATGGGCTAAACAAATTGTGGTATATGATGGTGATGGAATACTTTTATGCTGTAAGGAATGATAAACTGCTTGATTTCTATGTGAACTGGAAAGATCTCCATGAACTGATGCTGAGTGAAATGAGCAGAATCAGGAGAACGTTATACGCAGAAAGTGAAACATTGTGGAAGGATCAAATGTAATCGACTTTTCTATGAATAGCAATGTAATAATATAGGACAATCCACGGGAACTTATAAGAAAGAATGCTAACCACATAGAGAGAAAGAATTGTGGGAGTAGAACTGCAGAAGAAAAACATGATTTATCACTTGTTTATACGGGTATAGGATTTGGGGCTTGGGTTTTTAAAGAGCACTGTATTATAAAAATGAATAATATGGCAACAGATTTCAAGTGATAATACATGTATAACCCAGTGAAATTGCTTGTCAGCTCTGGGAGTGGGGAGGAGAAAGGGAGGGAGACAATGTAAATCCTGTAACCTTGGAAAATCTATGTGTAAATTGATTACTAGAATAAAATAAAAGTGATTAATCATGTGTTTTTCTTCTGCATTTCAACTCTAACAATTCTTTCTCTAGTTGTGGATTGCATTCTTTCTCATAAGTCCCTCAGAATTGACATCTCAATTTTAATGAGACCTACCTACCCCTCCCCAATGCTCATGTAGAGATGAGGCCTCTCCCTGGGCACTGATCACCAATATTTTGCTTTCAGGTGGGACCAATTGAGGAAACATCCTTCATCCTGCAAGGCCTGCACCCCAAGACCCAATATCAAGTACAAGTTGCAGCCAGAGACTTTCTGGACTATGGGGAACTAAGTACTTGGAGCACTGTAGTGGCTACCACACCTGGTAGCAAGTAACCAGTTTTGGGGCATCCCCAAACCCTCAGCCTCTATCATGAGACAATGCCTGGAAATTTAAACCCAATAAACAGTCCCATTCCTACTGTAAAAATGGAGATTTGAACCTTGGACTTCAATTCCCAAAAGTCCTTGGTAGCTCCCAGCTGTAATCCCACTGAGATCCCCACCTGGGTGAGATCAAAATTCTTATTTAAACCGGCTGTAAAGCCTACTGAGGTCTCTTCCTGTACTCGGAGATTACAAGGATGTAGTAAGTGAAATTGAGTGGGCCTTTTGGCCCTCCTAGGCACATGCTTTCTTATTTTGTATTTTCTTTATTTCTTAACCTTTAATAAACCTCATAAAAATATAATACTTTTAGCAGAGAAACTAATTTTAACTGTTACAGTTTTGGCGAGCCACATCGGTAGTGACAAAATACCTTCAATCTTCTGATCTTTTCTCTACTGTAACTAAGTTCAGATTTTAATAGCTAGTGCCTAGTTGTTGTTTTTTTAAAGCCAAGTTTCTCCAAGCCTTTTTAGCAAGCCTCTTGACTCATCCCAGCTGCTGCCTGCCTGTTTCTGCGACCTGGTGACTGATGCTCCTACTCTTTCTCTCGCTCACCTGGCCCAGCTGATTCACGCACCTCTGGCTCATCTCCCCAGGCCCAGCCCCAGGACCCAGGCTGCTGATAGCAGACCCAATTTCTTCAGGATTAAACACCAATTGGCAAAAAACGGGAATGGATGTTTCCTTAGGCTACAATTAGCCTCCATGTGGACTGGAGGCAGGGGATCACAGGGAGGGAGAAAGAAAGAAAAGAAGGAAGAGGCTTTTCCAAACAGGAACTTACAAGCATGGCTACTTTAAGAGGATATCTTTTGACTATATTGATTCTTTTATTTATATCACCTTAGTGCCAGGGAAAAAAATTCAGCTCCCTGCAACTCTAGCCAAATTTGAGATTCCTCACTATGGGGAAGCAACTCAGTGGCTCAGTGGCTTGAGAGCCAGGCCTAGAGATGGGAGGTCCTTGGTTGAAATCTGGCCTCAGACACTTCCTGGCAGTATGGCCCTGGACAGGTCATTTAACCCCCATTGCCCAACCATTACCAATTTTCTGTCTTCTGACAACAATTATCTAAATGGATAAAAACTGAGGGAACTTTAAAGAGACTGGAGGTTATATTTTTAAGGAATTTAAGACTCTGTTTTATAAAAATCTCTGTATTCTATTGCATTTTGATGATTGTTTTGTTTAAGTTTTAACTTTGTGATTTTAAGTTCATATATTACTGCATTCAATATTATTCTGTTACACTGAATCATTTTAATGTATTGGGTTTTAACTACTGCTAAATTCTGTTGCTTTTCCTCTATAACTATACTGAACAAACATTATTGAGTAAGCCCATATAAAAAACAGCTTTTCTATTTTTGACTTTGTAAATTGTCACATAGAGGATAGATGGACTCCATCAGAAAAGTGCTACAACAACCTTCGGAAAATTTAAAGAGCTAATTATCTCAAACTGATTTTAAGTGTTCTTTAGACATGATTTTTAGAATTTTTCTTAACAATTTCTGGTCATTTTGCCTGCCCCTACCATGAGGTAAGGCCCATTCTAGTAGCTGAAGTGAAATACAATTATAACCCCCAACCTCCCACATTTATAAAAATGTGAATGGAAGCTGGGCAGTTAATCCCAGGGCATGTACCCCTAGAAGCCTCCCAAAGAAAAAAGGGAGCATCTCTCATTTATACTCTTCAGCTCATTTTACTTTCACCAGAATGGTATCTAGAATTCTTGATGTTCAAAACCCAAAGTAAGATTTACTTTGTTTAAAAATATGGTTACCAAGGTTGAAAGATTTGCTACATTTGTAAAAATTGTGACAAATATCCATCAGTTCATAGGCTTTTAAAAAATGCCATACAGGAACTCATGTGAAATGTGATAGTGGGCTTGTTTGTTATTGTATTTAATTGGGCTATTGAGAATTTTGGGGATATTGATAACTACATATTTGTACTACTGTTGTACTCACAGTAGATCATGGCCAGATATGAAGAAGAAATGGATCTCATTTTTGGTGAGAAAGTCTTGTATTCTATATTTTCTTAGCTGACACAGTGTGTCAATGATTATAAGCTACATTTTGAATTTTAAAAACTCTTTTATTATATTTTTCTTGCATGTGCAATATACTATTTCAGTTTTTTATTTTTTCTCTCCTTTTTATATTTGAAGCACATCACCAGCATTAAGATTTTCTTTATCTTTTTGATTTTGCAGTAATATAAGTTTAAAATATTATCTAATTATCTAATGCATGCCCCAAAAGCTTGAGACTATAAAAATGATGCCACTAATTGTTTAAAAAAATTATGGGACTTTGCTTAATGATTCTGTCTGATTCCAGGACAAGATATACAAAAGAGTAATTTCACAGGGCTAATGAAGCACAAAGCTAAACCTGATTAGTGCCACAAAGAGAACGCAGGATATATTAGTGTGAAGACTCAAGGTTGCGACCTTTAACATATGTTAAGACATGGGCCTTCCTTGTATCCACACTCACTCTGAAAATACTTACAGATGAGTATCCCCAAACTTGGCCCCTACTTGGTTCCTATAATCTGGTCCCTTTTCTGTCTTTCACAGTGTGGCAAACTTCCTGTAGTCTTGGCTACTGACTGGGTAAATGCATCATTGCTTAGATCATTTTAATTGGGCCCTGATTCAAGGACCTGTTAATAGATTTACTTTTCCTTTACTTGGAATTTTCACACATAAGACTTTGATAGTCTATATTTTCATCCAGAAATTTTCTTTTTTTATTTGGATTTTTCTGATGTCTTTTTAATTTCTCTTGTCAAATTGATTCATATACCTCATAACTCAGCCATGCATCCCTAAGTGATCCTGTGTTTTTCAATCACCCTATTCACAGGGAAATGTAAAAATAATATTATTTTAAATTGCAAAGTTTTAAGAAGAATTTTAGGGTAAGAAAGATGATACCTCTCTGAATCCAGGAACTGAACTGTTTGGAGAAGACACCATGAAGATGCCTCCAGCTGCATGAGAAGATTGAGAATGAACTTTGGGTGTGGTTGATTGAACATTTATTTGTATCTATACTTTCATGCCAAAGGGGACTGCCCCCTAACTGGCTTTTTGTCAATGTGTCTAGCAATTATTGGTTTTGTTCTTTTTTCCTCTTATCCTCAAATTGTTGTAATCTTTAAGTTGATTGTATTTTCATGATCCTTTTGGGGAAAAAACTTTTCACAAATGATCAAATGGACAAATGTAAAAATGGAGATTTGAACCCCGGACTTCAATTCCCAGAAGTCCTTGGTAGCTCCCAGAGTTCCCTGTAATCCCACTGAGATCCCCACCTGGGCGAGATCAAAATTCTTATTTAAACTGGCTGTAAAGCCTACTGAGGTCTCTTCCTGTACTTGGAGATTGTAAGGATGTAGTAAATGAAATTGAGTGGGCCTTTTGGCCCTCTTAGGCACGTGCTTTCTTATTTTGTATTTTCTTTATTTCTTAATCTTTAATAAACCTCATAAAAAATAATACTTTTAGCAGAGAAATTAATTTTAACTGGTACACTACCCACAGACCTTTGCCTGCTCCTGAGCCTCCCCAGAGACCTGTGTCATCACTGGATCTAAGTCACCCACCTGTGGCCCATCTTCCCTCCCAGTGCTCTATCAACAATTTTTGGATCAGACCAATCCCCAGAATTGCCAGTTCCTTTCTCGTTTTCAGATTCCTCAGGCTGTGCTTTTGCCTATTCCTGCCTTTTAGGAGCTGGACCTCCTTGAACTTTACAGGACACATCATCACCTAAAAGTTGAACCTCTAGCAAAAGCCTTGAATAGTCTAATCTCCTGTGTTCCTCTGTACAGCTTCATTCCTCAATGGTTAGCATATTTCCAACCTATAACCTCTTCTCATCAGAATCAGCGCTTCTGAACCCCATCCTTGTTGTTGTTATACCAAAAAACTTCCCTTACTCCCATCCTCCTCAACTCTATCTCACAAATGTCTGATTCCAGTTATATGCTCCTCTTCCACTGTGTTCTCTGAATTCTTGTTTTGTAGTTATTAAGTCTGCTGTCATTTTAAACCTTTTCATGTCTCATTTCCTCAATCTTCCAGCTTTCACTGAGACCTGATTCTTGATGACATAGCATCCGTGGCCCCATTTCCAATACTGGTTTCATTTCACAAAAACACTAATTCATTGGTTGCAGTATAGGGAGGGAGTAGTGTCGCAATATTCTTATTTCTTTTTGCCACTCTCTATACCATGATCTCTTCAAAACCTCTCCTCTTTTGGGATTCATTCAATCCAAATGTCACCCAAATAAGATTATAATTATCTCTTATCTACTAAACCCTCTTCCTTCCTCAATGAATTCAATGGCTAGTTCAAAGTCTTTCTAACCCTAACCCTAACACCTGTCCTTATACCAGAAAACTTTTATATGAATCCCTTGATACTTCAGTACTCTCTCAAATATTCTAACTTCCCAATTCCTCAGTCTACACACTGTCATCATGACCTATTCCTTAATGAACCTCAGCAACACACGGTAATGGTCACATGCACATTTTCATGTATTTCAACTCTGAAATTCTATACCTGGTCATAATCTTTTATCATCTTTCTTTCTCTCTGTCTTACAACCTTAACGCTGATCTCTATTCTCACTGTGATCTCCACTTTTCATACTCCTCAGGTCCCTACCTCCTCTTCCTAACTCCCAAGATATCACTCCTATACTGAGTACACTCTTGACTGACTACATTCCTTATCTTGACTCCTGGGTGAACCATTTCAACTGTACATTGTCCTTTTCTCTTCAAGCCTATGCCCTTCTGCCAATTCATTCTTCTGCCAATCATACATTGCTAAGCTCCAGCTTTATATTACTCTACCAATTGTTGCCTTTGTTTCTACTCAAGTGCTGAAGAAAAATGTCAAAATCATATTGACTGGGAGAGGCAACTAGGTGGCTCTGTAGTTTGACAGCCAGGCCTAGAGACAAGAGGTTCTGGGTTCAAATTTGATCTCAAACACTTCCTAGCTGTGTGACCCTGGGCAAGTTACCTAACCTCTATTGTCTAGCCCTTACTATTCTTCTGCCTTGGAACTAATACACGATATTATTTCCAAGACAAAGGTAAGTGTTGTGTTTTTTTTTTATCATATTAGTTTGTTTTAGATATCATATTAATTTGGGTTAGATAATCTTATTTGGGGCCTCATTGAAGTAAGCCAATCCTTTCCCTAATGGTATAGCTTCCCACTTACCACAGTAGCTATTCCAAATCTTTTAATTTCTTCTCAAGCTTCCTATGGTACCCTTCCCTTCTACTCTGCCAGCTTAGGAATTCATGCAAAAAACTGGGGTCATTTGCTGAAATATTCTTCCCTACTCTTCTTATATCACTCAAATGTCTTTCTTCACTAATTCTTTCACCTCTGTCTTACATAAAGAGGTGGCCCTTTCCCTTGCGAAGGCAAATCCTTCTACATGTACCCTTGATCCTATTCCATCTCATCTTCTCCAGCAAATTGCCCCTCAATTGTCCCCATTCTCTCATTAACCTTCAGTCTCTTCACTGTTATTCCTGTCTGGAACTCATCATTTTTCTTTGTTACCATTGTAAAGTCAATCAACTGTCCCTCTCATCCTCAGTCCCCCACGTTCCACTAGAAAGGTATTTAAGCTTCCCAACTTTAATGGCTCCTCAGAATTGTCCAATCTAGCACAGTTGGCTGTCCCAGGGGTCAGTGTCCAGAGAGACCAGAGTTTAATCCTCTGCATCGGCATGTGGTACACAGCTCTGTATAGAAACATACTATCACACTGAACCCCTTTTCGTTAATTAAAGAGTGATTTTTCTGACTATTTAATGGTTCTGTGTTTTTCTAAGTCAACATTCTAAACCTTCTGCAGACTGACTTTGAACTTCATCATTCAACTATCTATTTATTGATCCCTAACCTCTGTTCTGACCTCCAGCCTAGAATCTCCAACAGTGTATTGGACATCATCCAAGAGGATCTACTATAGACATCTTCAAATCAATATGTTCAAAAAAGGCTTCATAAGGTTTTTACCCAAACTCCCCCCCTTTCTTAATTTTTTGCATTACTATAGAGGGCATCACTATTCTTCCAGTCATCCAGGCTCACAAAATAGGTATTATCCTCAATTCATTACTCTCTCTCACTCCTCAAATCCAATCAGTTTCCAGGCCTTGCTGTTTTAATTTTCATAATATCTCTTGCAAATACTGCCTTTTCTCCTCCAACACTGGTCCAGGCTCTCATCACCTAACAGCTGGACTATTAGAATAGTTTGCTGGTTGGTCTCCCTGCTTCAAATTTTTTCCTCACTCCAGATCATCTTCCACTCTGTGGTCAAATTGATCTTTTTAAGGCACAGGTTTGACCATCTCATTATCTCCTTACTCAGTAAACTCTACTAATTCCAAAATAAAATATAAAATCTTTTGTTTGGCTTTTAGATTCTTCATCTTCTGGCCTCTTCCCACCTTAAATACAATATTCCACCCACCATGCTTTTTCACTGAATGTCTTTGTCTAACATTTGACCTCCTGGCTTTCACATGTTTGACTCACTTGAACTCTGGCCCCCTGACTTCTAGCCTCATATTCTTTCCTCAGTTTGTCCAGAGAGATCTTTGAGACCCTAACCAATTAGAAAATATAAATAAATAAATGAATGGCGGCATGCACATACACATGTGCACAAGGTAAGCAGCAGAGGGCTAGTGATGAGCACTGCAGAGGCCCTCGGCTTTCCTCTCTTCTTCCCTCCCTGATCCTAGGTTTTTTGGCTCTCTCCCGTGGGGGGAGGGGGGAAAGGAATCTTCCCTGTGTCCTCGGAACCTTCGCAGCAGCGAGTCCAGGGAGTCATCGGACCCCTTAAAGAGAGGAACCACTTGAAAAAAGAGTGAAGGAGAGGGAGGAAAATAGGAGAGCGCGCGTCACCGGAAGGGGTGGGCCATCACACCTCGACCAATGAGCGCGGTTAGCGCGGTCGGGGGCACTTCCGGGAAGTGGCCTGGGAGGATCGAGAGAGCTTGCTGTGCGGTGTGACCAGTGCCGGGAGCGGTTGGTGAATTGTTGACGCAGGGAAGGTTTGTGAAGTGACGCCAGGATGTCAGAAAGAAAAGTCTTAAATGTGAGTAGCGCGCTGGTAGCGAAAGCGAGATTCCAGGTCTTTTGACGTCTCTCCTCCGGGGGGCCGGGCTTAGCATGGCTCCTCCCTGAGGTGGGGCTCTCCATGTTCTTGCCTTTCTGACTGGGCGTAAGACCTTATCCACTCAGGGGCGGGGACTCCATAAGGCTCCTCCCTCCGTGACCCGATGCTGATTGGGACTTTGCTTGCTGCAGGGCTCTAGGTATCCCGCTGTGAATGGGGCGGGGCTGCTCTCCCTTCCTCTTTATTGAGAGGGGTGGGGCTCTCTACTTGCTTTCCCTCCCTAGTGGGCGGGGTTTGTTTTGTCCTATCCCCTCCCACCTTCATCCTTTGTGGGCGGGGCTCCCTCCATTCCTCATGTACCTACTCAGTAGACACTAACAGTGTTTGCCCTGGCTTTGGGGATATCAGTATACCTCCTGAGAAAGTGTGGACCAACTCCAGGGTTGACACAAACTTTGGGATGAATGGTACATTCTCCTTTGGGAGTTAAGAGACCCGAGGGCCCAGAAATCTTAAGTCAACTCAAGAAGTTCTTTCAATTTTAATTCAGGAAACATTTATCAAGGGCTTATTATATTCTTTGCTAAGCTCCAGGAATACAAAAAGACAAGCCCTGCCCTCAAGGAGCTAACGATCTAATGGAGGAGACCACATGCAATATGTGTGGGGGATAAAAATTGTATAAAAGATAAATAGAAAATAATTAGCGAGGGGAAAGCTTTGGAATTAAGATGAGTTGGGGAAGACTTCCTTTAGAAAGTGGGATTTTACTTGGGAAGTCAGGGAGGTTGGTAGTTGGAGTGGAGGAAGAAGAGCATTGTCGCTTTTTTTTTTTTAAATCCTTACCTTCTGTCTTGGAATCATTATGGTATGTTGGTTCCTAAACAGAAGAGTGGTAAGGGTGAGACAATAGATTAAGTGACTTGCACAGGGTGGCACAGCTAGGAAGTGTCAGATCAGATTTGAATCCAGGACCTCCTGGCTCTGGGCCTGGCTCTTAATCCACAGAGCCACTGCCCACTGTGGCGTCTTTCTTAACTGTGATCCTTGCTAAAGAATCTCCTCAAGGACATCTCTGCCTTTTTTCAAAGATTAAGTCCCAGGGTAGACTCAGATCTGTGGTAGCTACTAAGGCTTAGATGTTGGTTTCAGTGGGTCAACAAGTACCCAGGGTCACAGCTCAACAAGGAGATATTATCATATATCCTAATGGTAGTGTCCACTGGTAAGTGGACTTTCCAAGTGAAAGGTTTGGATTTCTTCTATTTTTCCTGGTCATACCCTCAGTGTCCTAGGGTGGGAGGAAACTTTCCATATTTCTCTCTACCCCCTGGGGTTACTGCCTTGTTTGGGGTCTAGGGAGGAGGTTGCCCTCTTCCTAAGAGCACTCCTTTGTTTTCTATGTGTCACTCCTCCCCAGGAAGTTCCTGGGATGGATATGGGTCATAGGTTTTTTAATGTTTCTCATCTAGATGCTAGCCATCCTTAGAATTCCTCTCTCTCCATTGATTGGACTCTCCAGTGTCTTTAATTACCATTCTCCTTATCTATAAAATGAGAGGTTGAACTAAATGACCTTTAAGGTTTCTTTCAGTTCTAAATCCTTTGGTCCCATAATCTCTTTACTTTTTCCCTTTTAAACTCTTCTCACCCCCTCTTTTACCCTTTCCTTTGCTGTGTTTTGTCCCCAAACTATCCTGTTTTCTTGTCCATGTTATATATCTCCTTCTTGACTGGTCTTTCTCTATGATTTTCCTCACCCTATAAATACTCCTTCTGTGAGACTTGCCTCTTATAATACTGTATGTGGACATATGTGTGTATGTGTGTACATGTACACACCTTCTCCATGGGACTCTTCTTTTTTCTTACTTTCTTCCTGTTGTATTCCATGGCTTGAGAATGAGAGTCAAAGCTAGCCTTCTTTGTGATCATTACCTTTTTTTTTATCTTCTCTACAGAAATACTATCCACCAGATTTTGATCCATCAAAAATCCCTAAACTCAAGCTACCCAAAGATAGGCAATATGTGGTGAGATTGATGGCCCCATTCAACATGAGGTAAGAATACAGTAGAACCCCCTCTCCCTGCCATATGTTAAAGTTAAATTACAAACTCCAGGTTCTTAGTTTCCATAGAGTTTATTAATAATCACTTAAAATAGATAAAGCAGATAGGTGGAAAATAAAACCTAATCTAATCTAGTTCTGACCATGTGTTTGTTCCACATGGCTGGCTGTCTCAGCCATGGCCCTCTACCACCACCATCCAAGGAATAGAGAGAGGGGGTTACATCCGCACTCCCCCACCTCTCTTTTGACTCAGATCCATAATCTTTAGTTCTGGGTCATGTTCCTGGGACAGATGAGATGAGGTGGGGTGGGGATTCCCTTTACAAACATGTACAGTAAAATGTCCCTACCTAGCCACCTCTGACTTTGAAGGCCAGAAAAGGTTAATAAGGGAAAATCACATTGATGTTGTATACTGGCTCCTAGAAATCCTTAAAAATAGAACTTCATTTTCTGAGATCTGTAAATTTGCTTTATAAAATATTTTGATAACTGTATTTCAGTAGCAATCCTTTTTCCTAGCATGGAATTGGGCCGCTTTGTGGGAGAGGAAGTAAGGAAGGCATTTTTACTTCCCATTGGGTAGAAGAACTTCATAACTAACGTGGAGTGTCATTCTTTGGCCTCCTCTTTGTTTCCTTCCAGATGTAAGACATGTGGTGAATATATTTATAAAGGCAAGAAATTTAATGCCCGAAAGGAGACAGTGCAGAATGAGCTATATCTGGGACTGCCAATTTTTCGTTTTTATATTAAGTGTACCCGTTGTCTAGCTGAGATCACCTTCAAAGTAAGATACTGAGTCTTTTAAAAATTCGTATGTGTATATTTATTAAATATCTTATTAGAAATTTAACATTGATCAATACCAACAACTAAACTTCTTTAATTACAATGTACAGTAAATTAGATAATTTCAATATATAAAGGAGCATAACACTTTTTTAAAGCATTCCTCAATGGTTCTGTCAGGATTTTTTTGTCATTCTCATTCATTTTTCTTCTTGTATGGAATTAGCCAATATATGCCTAATTCTTCTGGTTCCATTCTATTATTAGGTCTTTCTGAGAAAGAGATTAAAACTTTGTAAAAATGATACTTGTTTGTGAAAATATATCACCATGTGTTTGGAAGTTTGAAAAAAATACTAACTACTAAATCTGATAATGAATTGTGCTCCATATACTTTTCCCAAAGTATAAGCCATTGAGAAAAGCATTCAAAAAGAATAATGCATAACTTCCTCAAATCACTGGATTTTAAATTCTTCAAATTTTAAATTTCTTCAAATATAGTTCAGTAAACTTGCCGAAGACAAAAATAGTTGAACTGTGTAACAGTTAAAATTTAGGGGAGATGGGGAGACTGAGGCAGGTAGAAATTAGTTTCTTTCTGCAAGAAGTATTATATTTTTTAGAGGTTTATTAAAGGTTAAAGATTAAAGAATATACAAGTAAGAAACATGTGCCTAGGCCAGAGGCCTAGACAAAATAACCTCACATCATGCAAGAGATGCGCCTGCTCCAAAACGGAAGTCCCAAAGAGCCAAGAGCCCCTCAAAAGCCTTTGAATCAGCTTAAATACCTTCTCGATCTCGGCCCAGGTGAGATTACAAGGCATTCTGGGGAAGTGGAGCAAAGGCTCATGGGGATTGTAGTCCTGTATTCGAGTCTATTTTTTTACATATGAGAGAGAATAGAAGGTGGGAGTTGTTTGAATCAATCAGTCCTCTTCACCCTTAAAGTAACTAATAAAAATACTCTAATTTTGGTACTTTTGTTGAGGGAGAACACCTCTATTGAATCCAGCTGGTCAAAGGCATTGAACTAAGCATGAACAACCTAGTTATTCAAGTTTCAGAAAGAGTAGAATGGTTCTAGTCATTAAATGGAATGAAATGAGACTCTACAGGAAGTGCATTGGGATTGGCAAAAGAAGCTCATTTATATCTGTGGATTTTTATATAAGATCTAGGCAGTTCAGAACCTAGTTTTTAGTGCCTCATCGACCCCACTCAAATCCCAGAGAGAAAAACATTTTGAGGGATGGTGGGGTAAAAGAAGGAGGACCTGTTTCCTCTTTCTCCAACTGGAAGATGAGCATGTCAACTTCAAAAGAATGGAAGATTTAGACTTCCCACAAATGCTGTAAGATTCCAGCATCCTAGAATAGCTGGTGGCAGCGTCTACATCAAGAGCTGAGGATAAAATAGACACTGACGTGCATGGCTTGATCAAGTATCCCCCTTCCCCCCTCCCAATCCAGTGAGCTCAGTGGCTCCTTGTTACCTCAGGATCAAATAGAAACTTTTCTGTCTGGCATTTAAAACTCTTAATATCCTCATGCCTTCCTACCCTTTTCTCCCTTTGGTACCCATTGTAATGATGGCATATTCACTATACTTTTGATGTTATTATAGTGAATCTCCTAAAGGGAGATTCTAGAAAAGGAAACAATGTGTTCTAGAGATAGAAACTTAGATGAGCTGGCTCCTACTCTCCTTCACCACCCTGAGTGTGGTTGTCAAGGGGTGTGGCACAGGCAATTGGGGGTCCCCTGATAAGAGACTGTAATGGGGAGTTGAATGAAGGTCTCCCCTATCAGGTAGACCAGGGGTGACCCCAGATTTTCCAGGACAAAGTGGATCTGAAGACAAACCTCCTCGGTGTCCTTAACTCAGCAGGAGGAGGGGTCTTTGCTAGCTCCCTATTGTGACAGGTCAGGCCACAACAGATAGTCTTCCCTTTTTCTCCCAGCAGTAAATCTTAAGAAGATATCTGACTGCGTGTTAATGGTTTATCAGTAATGGTAATGGGGAGAGTTGGGGAGTTGGAATGAGGAAGTCAAGTTCCCTAATTTATTCCCATCTACTTGGTCTTTCCCTCAAGTAACTGTTCAGTCAACTCGAGTTTCATCAAACCTCCCCACTAATCTCTAAATCTTATTGATAATGCTATAGGGTTAAGGAAAGGTTAGAGCAGGTACAAGGGCAAGGGGGGAGAGTCTCTCCAACAGAGAGTCCTCAGCTCCTCAATATCAGAGGAGTTTAGACACTCTGTTGAAATGTTATTAATTTGTAGAAGTAACTTGATGGAAGTACTTTCTAGACAGATACAGATGAAATCATCTATGGCTCTTGGCAAAGATCCCTGGTAAGGAAATCCTCCCTGCCAGTTCAAGGTCTCAGCTCCAAAACCCCCCAGACTTCTTTACAGAGCTCTCTCAACTCCCCTTTTCTTTCCCAGCATGCTTTATTCCTTAATGGTCTCTGCTGTCACTCACTTTTCTTCAAAATTTCCCCTTTTCCTCTTGCAAACTGCTCTAACACCCCTAAAATCCAGTTACCAGTGACTTTTCATCTCCTATCTCCTTGCCTTTGCCCTGGCTATTCCCCAGACCTAGAATTCTTTGTCCCTCATGTCCCACTCTTAGTTTCTTTGGCTTTCTTCCAGACTCAGCTCAGATCCCACCTTCTACAGATAGCCTTTCTCAGCCCTTTTCCCCCTACCCCCCAACTACCAGTGTCTTCCCTTGTGAAACTATTTTCCATCTATTCTGCCTGCACCCTCTAGAGAATTATTTCCCTTTTGTCTTCCCCATTAAAATAGATGCTCTTAGGAGGCAGGATCTATTGTTGTCTGCCTTTGTATCCCTAGTACTTTTCATAGTGCTTGGTAAATAAGTGCTTAGTGTCCTGCATGTAGTAGGCCCTTAATAAAGGCTTATTGGCTGTCTGTCTGAATAAATGCTCATTGACTGACTTTCTAGATGTCTTTATTTTCTTCACTTGTTTTAAAAAAACCCTTACCTTCTTTCTTGGAATTAATATCAGTTCCAAGGCAGAAGAGCAATAAGGGCCAGGCAATTGGGGTTAAATGACTTGCCCTGGGTCACACAGCTAGGAAGTGTCTGAGGCCAGATTTGGACTCAAGCCAGGTATTTTCCTCATTCTTGTATGGTCCTTGAATTCTAGCATTCTATTATGCCACAGTTTATTTAACTTCAAGAAGTGTCAAGCTAAGCATCTCTTAAGGGATCACTCTTTACCAGGCATTATCCTTACCTCTGGGGATACAATTCCAAGAAAAAGACAGTTTTTGCCCTCAAGGAAGGGGAAAACAAACCACAAAAAAGAGGGCTTGTGGGCAGTGAAAGGGTATACATGGTGGCAATGTCTAGGGTCAAAGGGAAGCCAGGAGAAGAATGAAGGACAGTGTTTTCTTCCTCAGAATGGTGGTTCTCCTCCATTGTTCTATATTTAGGTTTCTTCTAGTTTTCAAAAATAACATCAAATGCTATAAAAATCTTTAAGCAGATATAGTTTCAAGATATATTCCCAAGATCCTGGATATTAACCAACCCCTTTAGAACCCCCACAAGCTATGTTTTTTAAACCTTTTCTATTTTAGTAATACCTCTAAGATGGAAGGTCAAGGGCTAGGCAATGAGGGTTAAGTGTCACGCAGGGTCACATGGCTAGTAAATATCTATGATCAGATTTGAATCCAAGTCCTCCTGACTTCAGACCTGGTGCTCTATTCACTGAGCTGCCTAGCTGCCACCACCCCCTTAGAGCTATTAAAACCAATCCCCTGGACTTCATGAAAATTCCCAAGCTATAAAGGCAAGACTAGCTCTAAGGAATAGGATAGAGAACAGATGAATATACTCCTTTGTCCTTTAGTTGTCTCAAGAAGGCCATGGCACTGACAAACAACTCTGCATGCCCTCCTCTGCTCTGTGGGTGGTTTAGAAATTCCTTAAGAAAGCTTTCTACTTGCCTTCTGACTGCCTAGCCTGTGCTCTTTCTCATTGAATGAGTTAAACAACAGATATTTATTGAGCACTCACTGTGTGCAGAACCACAAGGGAGATGCAAAGGGGCATGAGAGTTCCTGCCATCATAGAGTTTACTGTTATAGATAATAATTACTCATTCTCATGTTATTTCAGGGTTTATAAGGTGCTTTTTTTTACAAGAAGTCTATGAGCTAGTTATCATCCTCATTTTACAGATGAGACAACTGAAGCTTAAGGAAATTGTGACTTTCTTAGTTTCTTAGCAAGGAAATAGGAGAACCAGGCCTGAAGCCAAGCTGTTTGGCTCCATGTGCTGTGTTCTTTCTGCTGTCCCATAAAATGAGAAGTGAGGAAGATTTGCAATCAGATCTGGTCAGGCTTGTCCTGAGATAACTGCATCTTCTTCTCCAATTCATTCTGAAATATGACTATTCCTGGCCATCAACTTGTGGAGGATGAGGACCCAAAATGTTCCCCTAGGTGTTGCCCAGTTTGGCCAATTGGGTCTTTTTACAGCCTCTGTTCTTTTGTTTGACAGCTATTTAATTATTTCTAAGCCAGACCACTTTTGACCATGGCCTGTATTCATATAAAATCGATTTCTTTCCCTCCAGACTGACCCGGAGAATACAGATTATACTATGGAGCATGGAGCCACCCGGAACTTCCAGGCTGAAAAACTCCTGGAAGAGGAAGAGAAGAGGGTTCAAAAGGAAAGAGAAGATGAAGAATTAAATAATCCCATGAAGGTAATATAGGAGTAATAATAATAATACCACACATTTCTTTGTGCCTTAAGGATTATCAAGTACTTTCTTCCTACCAGCCTTGAGAGGTCAATAGTGTAGGTATTATTAGTCCAACTTCAAAAACATTTTGTTAATATTTTGTTTCTTCCCCAATTACATGCAAAAACAATTTTTAAATTATTATTTTTTAAAATTTTGAGTTTTACATTCTCTAACCCTCCTTCCTTCAGCACCTTCCACCCCTCTCCCTTCCCTGAGACAGTAATCAATCTGATAAAGATTTTACATGTGCAGTCCTGTCAAACATTTTTTCATATTAGTCATTTTGTGGAAGGGATCTCAGATGAAAAAAAAGAAGAAGAAGAAAGAAATGTAGTGTGTTTTAGTCTGTAATCAGACTCCATCAGTGCTTTCTTAGGAGGTGGGTGGCATTTTTCATTCTGAGTTCCTGAGATTATCTTGGATCACTGTATTGTATTGCTGAGAATGACCAAGTCATTTATTAATCCAATTTTCTAGATAGGAAGCTGGCCTTTGGGGAAAGGTGACTAACTCAAAGTCATCTGGCTAATAAGTGTCAATACCAAGACTTGAATCCAAGTCTTTATCTCCACATCCAGGCCTCTTTCTACTGTTCCTGTCCTGGCTCTCTGAGCCAGACTTTTCCCTGGGTCAGGGGAACCCCTGGTACATGGCAGCTGGCCTCTAGTGCTGAGAATTTTGTGCCAGAGCCAGAAGGCATGAGATAAGTCACCTGCAATTAAGGCCCTACATGATGGTGAATGTTCTAAAGTTAATTTCCACCTCTTACCATTCTAGGTATCCTAGGCTGCCTTCCAACTTTTATGGTATTTTAGGAAATAGCAAGAGGTTAAGGTTGAAGAGAGAATGATAATAATTATAGTAGCAACTGGCATTTGAAAATTTAAGTTATACAAAATGCTTCATATATATTTTCTCATTACATGTTATTTCATTAAACAGCCCTGTCAAATGGGCATAGTTGATATTTTGTGAACTTTACAGATGAAGAAACTGAAACTTAAAGATATTTAGTGACTTGAGCAAGGTGACATAACTTGTAAATGTAAAAGGAAAGATTCAAACCTAGGTCTCTCCTAACCCTAGGTCCAGTATCAAGATAGAGACATGATACCAAGGGCTCTGAATCCTGGGAAAAAGAGTTTACAGTCTAGCTGAGAAGACAAGACATAGCCACATAGAACATGACTGTACAGTAATGCATTTGATCCTCACTGCAACACCATGAGGCAGATGATGCAAGTATCCTCCCCACTCTACAGATGAGAAAATAGGCTCAGAAGTTTGGGAAATAGACCAAAACCCCTACTGCCCCTGAGGCTCATTACTGTCCGTTTGCCACCTCCACCTAGGTGCTAGAGAATCGAACCAAGGACTCCAAGCTAGAGATGGAGGTCCTGGAGAATTTGCAGGAGCTAAAGGAACTCAACCAGCGCCAGGCAAATGTGGACTTTGAAGCTATGTTACAGCAGTACCGGGTGTCAGAAGAAGAAAAACGCCAGCGAGAGCAGGAGGAAGACCAAAGGGAAATGGAGTAAGTTTAATGGGAAGAAAATGAGCATTTCTTCAGGTTGGGGTGATGTTTTGGGAAGAACATTGACAATCTGTGGGGTGTCAGAGGAAGGTGATGTGGATGGCCTTGGGAGGAAATGAACATCTTATCATTGGAGGTCTCCAGGTTAGAAGCTCAATGCCTTTTTTGAAGAATGTTGTAAGAAAAGTGCTTATTCGTATTTCTGTAATTTTTTTTTTAATTTTATTTTTTGGTTATGATACTCACTTTATTTCCCTCCCCTCCACCCACCCACGATGCGCAATTTCATTGGGTATTACTTGTGTCCTTGATCTTTCTGTAATATTTTAAGGTTTATAAAGTAGCATTTCTTATAAGACCAGGCTATAGGTAGTTTAAATGTTGTTGTACCCATTTTATAGATGAAATATGCCTTGCCCCTGGTCATACATCTAATAAGTTTAAGGAGACTTGCATCTAGTTCTCCTTTTTCCAGGTTCATTACTCTTAACTACCCCATTATTCCTGCTCAAGTTGTCTAGATGACTGCTAAGGTCCTTGCTTAACTCTAAGACTCCAATTTTCCATGAGATTGCCTAGGTTAGAGATGGACTTCTGACCACACAGAGAGTCTAGAATAGAAGTAACCCTGGGAGCTCTGTAGGACCTTCTGCCTTGCAAGTAGAAAGTTGTTAACAGCAGTAGAAGCAAAGCTGTGCCTCAGGTTGGGATGAATCTGGGATCAGGAAGACAAGGAAGAGGAACTGTCCTTCTATGAAGAAACTTCCAGAATGAGGGAGGTGGCCTGCCAACCAGCCAGCCATCAGGGAGGAGGTTGCCTACATATATTCAGGAAGCCAGAAGTGCTTGTGAAGAGTTCAACCTTCATTCTGTTACCATCACCCCATCTACCTTGGGCAGGGGTTATCTCCTCTAATTTTCTTTTTGCCACAGAGTAGCTAAAAAGTTGCTTTTTGTTGTCTTTAGTATTTGTATTCATCATAAGCCTTAGTTCCTTCTGAGTTTTAGCATTCCTGACATTTTGATAGGACCATACCAACTTTTTATATTCAGATTCATTTACTCACCCTTTCTTTCATTTTCTAGATATTAAAAAAAACTGAATTTTTGATGTAGACTTATCAACCTCTTTAGACAGTTTCCCTTTTTCTTCCTTATTAGGATAATCTGTGTTCATTCCTAAGAGCTTCCTATTCCTCTTGAGTGGATTTTGCCTGTAGAATCCTTATGCCACAGGAAATCTACCTCTTCTTTATCTAAATTCTTTGAAATTGTACTGTCTCAATAGTCTGTTGTGACCCTAGACCTTAGTTTCCTCATTTCCATGAAGATGACACTCCTTGCCTTAAGAGTGTTGAGAGAAACCGTTAAGATATCAAATGGGTGTTTACTCCTTTACCCTCTTTTCCTCTCCCCACACCCCTTAGAATTCCATCAAGTTCATAAAAATGAAAATAGCTTCAATGGGGCAGATAGATGGCTCAGAGGTGGGAGGACCTGGGTTCAAATTTGGCCTTAGACACTTCTTAGTGTTTGGGCAAGTATGTGTGGGCAAGTCACTTCATCCCCATTGCCCAGCCCTTATACTCTTCTGCCTTGAAACCAGTACACATTATTGATTCTAATATGGAAGGTAAGGGTTTTAAAGGAAAGAAAGAAAATAAAATAGCTTGGAAGTCCAACTCAGATTCCAACCCTGAATGCAGACTCCATTGCAGACCACCTACCCTACTATACCCTTTCTTCAGTAGGGTTGCTACCACTTCTACTTCTTAGGTTAGAAAGAGCAAAGGAGAGTAAATGGTGCTAGGAAATCACACCTCAGGATGTCTTCTTGATGCACCATGGTGTCATAGTGACATGCTGGTTGGGGAGCAACTCTGGAGCCACTCCCTTCAGGAGAGATTGAAGGGCAGACACTTTGGGGGTCATTGAGGGGAGAAAAGGGGCACAGTCCATAGGCAGCAACTAGCTGATGACTTGTAGGGCATGATCCACTCTGCCCGTAAAGTACAGATGTATAAGCCCCCCAGAAAAGAAACCATGTAGCCCTCATCACAGGCAGTTGTCTATCCCACAGGGCCATGATGGAACAGTCTAGGAAACGGCGACTGATTGAAGATTCTGACTCCGATGAAGAGCCCATCCCTGCACCTTCCCAGCTGCTCATTCGGGCCAACCCCACAGCCATCTTAGAGGAGGTAAGTCCAGTACCATCTCTGTTCCCCACTGGATAATTAATGTGACTGGGCTGGAGATTGGGAAAGGAGGAGTGACACTATTACAGCTTGGCCACATAAACTTGAGTCCTAGAGATGGGACTGATAAAGAAGTTAAGTCATGGGTTTGGCCACCAGTCAGATGATCAGAAGATCATAGTGTATTGATCGATCAGCAAGCATTTATTAAGCACTCACTGTGTTCCAGGCACCATGTTGACTATTGGGCATACAAAGCAAGGACTGGAAAGGGAGGAACAGCCCAAGATGTGAAGAAGTAGAAATACCAAACTGGAGTTTATGTTTAATCCTATTACTCAGAACACTCATTGAGCAGGACTGGGGTGGGGAAAATGACTCCCCTTTCCCTCCCCCTTTCCCACTAATACTCCCCAGATGAGTATTTGGTGTTTGGAAGGACCCATCCATCGAAATTGTTTTAAAGTCCCTCCTAGACCTGGTATCTTCTGGTTTTAAATAATGACAGTACTAGCTGCCAGCAGAGATGCCTGCTGTTCTTTCTATCTCTTCTTCCTAGGCCAGGACTCCTACTTTTACCATTTCCATCCTGGGGGTTTAAGGAACATCATGCTCCTTGGGTGTCCAGCCTTGGGAAGGTTTCTCAGGAAGTGATTTGGGGGAATTTGCCCCCTTTTGCCCCTCTGGCTGTTGAGTCATTGTGAACTGAACTAGAAAGGGCTGACAGTCCCATAACATCTAGACTCCCCATTGGCAGGAAGTGTTGCTCAGAAAGAATAGCCTCTTGTTATGAGCGGCCTGGCAAAGGCTGGGGATAATCATTGTGACCAACATTTATGTAGCACTTTCAAGTTTGCAAAGGCCCCTGCATATTTTCTCATCTGGGAATGGGTAGAAATTACAGCAGTCCAGAAAGGATTGAGCACAAATTAATTCCAAATGAAAGGGTTCCTAGTTATTCTGAAGAATGACTTTTGAGAACAGATTATCTCATTGGCCTACTCTCCCTCCTCAGGGCCCGCCGCTAAAAAGGCAGAAGTTGGAGAGCTGGGAGCGGAGTGTGGGTGCATTCGCCAGCAAGTCAAAGCTGGCAGGCCTGGTTGTGGCAAAGAAGCCAGTTGCCCCGAAACCCAGCAGCAACAATGGGCATGTAGGCTCTCCCTCCCCAAATACAGGTAATGGGCCCCAGGCTCACAAGAAGCCCTTAGCCACTTGTGAGAAGGAAGTTATTGGGATTTAGAGCTAGAGAGCCTCAGTTTCTTCATCTGTACAATGAGAAATGTTCTCTAAATCAGGGGTTCTTAATCTTTTTTGTGTCCTGGATCCCTTTGGAATATTTCCAGTAAAGCCTACATCCCCTCTCTTCTCCCAATAATGTTTTTAAATAATTGAAGGAAATGCAAAATTTTAAGAGGCAACAAAATGGCTCATTGGATAGAACACCAGACTGGTCAGGAAGACTTGGATTTAAATATGGCCTCTGACACTTACTAACTCTGTGACCCGGGCAAATCATTTAACTTTTGTTTGCCCTGGAGGCAACTAGATGGTGCTTTGGATAGAGAGCTGGGCCTGAAGTCAGGAGGACCTGGATTTATATCTGGTCTCAGACACTTACTAGCTGTGTGATCCTGGGCAAGTCATTCAACCTTTGTTTGCCTGAAACAAGTGGAGAAGAAAATGGCAAACCACTACAGTATCTTTGCCAAGAAAACCCAAATGGGGTCATGAAAAGTTGGGTGTGACTGAAGTAACAGCAAAGGTTTGATTTCATGTAGAGGTTAGGGAAAATAAAGGTAACCTTTTAGTTGGTGGACCCCTGTTCAGTTCATGAACTGTGAAAAATCTGTGAGCCTCAGGTTAGCCTCCTAGGTCTAGACAGCCTCTAAGGCCCTGTTCTCTGAATTTTGTATATGATTCTCAAATTGTTGGTCTGTCTCCTGGTTACTGAAGAAACAAGAAAGAAGCATCTTTCAGACTGCCACTAGGGGGCAAAGGGTGCCTGTGCAGGTGCAGAGAATAGCTTTGTTTCTGAGCCTTGATTCCCTTCCTCCCCAAGATGCCTGTGATATGGATTGCTGATAGAAGCTAATTCAGAAGGTCTAGAGGCAGGCGAGGGTGCTGGGAGGAAGGGGCTATTTCCTTTTTTTCCCAATGCCCTGCTCTGCTGAACCATGACTTTGCTGGGGGGGGGGGGGGGGGGGGAAGGGCTCAAAACAAGCTGACCCCAACCTGTCTTTGTAGACATACCGAAGAGTTTGAAGGAGGCCGATGAACCACTCAGGCTGCCCAGTTCCTCCTCCCTGAGCCAGCTGGGGGCGTACTCAGACAGTGAAGATAGCAGCAACAGTGGCTGAAGCATTGGCCTCTCCCCTTGGAGGGAGGCCCCAGACCTTCAAGGCCCCTCCCCAGTGGGGCCTGATGGTGGAGCCAGGCTGGAGTGGATTTATTTCTTTGTGCAGCCAGAAGAGGAGGACTGGGGCAGAAGCAACACTGACTGAGGCTCTATCTAGTGAGCTGGGTGTCCTCTCCCCACTCGTTAGCTGCCCAGGAATTGAGTGCCCCTCTCTAGGCCCATAGGCCTCTGTAGGATTCAGTGCTGGGGGGCACTCTTCCATCTGAATCTTCCCTCTTTAGAAAGTGGCAGCTGAAGATCTGCCATCCATCCCTAGCGAGTGCCCCCCCCCCCCATAATAGCAGGGATGGGCCTGCTTCCTTTGCTCGTCGGGCCCAGGTGGCCAGAGGAGAATCAGTGGGGAGACAAGGCGTTACCTCTTGCATCCCTGAAACTTTAGGGCCTTTTCCTCCCTGACAGTGCCAGAGTTCCATTATTTCTGTGGCTAGTATGGCATTCATCACATACCACACAGAATGGTACTTCATCGGTGCTCAGTGCCAACTTAGCATGTGTGGTAGATTGCCCTCCCCTTTGCCCCACACCAAGATTACCTGGGATGGCACTTGAACCTTTGGGAATTGGATCTAAGATATACAATGCCCTCTCACAACAGGCATCTTCTTTCCCCCTGTACATCCTGCCCCAGACTGAAACACCAGATGGGCAGATTCCAAGGCCAGCAATGCTGCTACTGTTCAAATCAGGCCAACCCAGAGGTTCCCCCTCTCTTCCTCTCCCCTCTAGTCCCACCACCCCACCTGATTTGTATCTGTCATTCTAAACCAAATAAAGGAAAACGAATGGACCCAGGATTAGGCTGATCTTGAGCCTTAGATCTCTTGCTATTCTCTGAGGTGGGAAGCAGTGTTGGTGGCTGCTGGACTATTGTTTGGGGTTGTTTTACAGGGGATTACTGTTCTGGTGGGCATTAAAGCAGATACATGGAGGTTGCTGTCATCTCTGAACTTGTGTGACTCCTCCCTATTCCTTCCTCTGGCCTAGCAACAAGGAGACCTGGATTTCAGTGCCATTTCTGCTAATGGGCTATTGACCTTGAGTAAATCACTTGCCTGTTTCATTAACCAGAAAAAGAGTGTTTTATTGGATCATCTCCAAGGTCTCTCTTAGCTTTTAAAGAAAGGTTCTGATAATGGGAAGAAGGGAAGTTTGTGCCCAGTGAGTTTACCAGGAGCCCTGAAAGCTGCCCTCAGGCCCCTGCAGTGGGGGGTTGTGGGAAAGTTGCCTCCTAACTCCATTAACTCAGCTGGTAGCTCTTCCCCCCTACTCTTAGCCAACCACCCTGTGGGGCAAATGATCTGGCAAATGGAGATTGTTCTCCCCTCTTCTCAGTGGGGTCCTTATTCTTTCACAGCTGGGCTCAGCAGAGTCATCTGGCCTCATCCATCAGAGGGCTACAGTCAATGTCCTCCACGTGTACCTCGCGTGCAAAGTTCCCGTTGCGTGCAAAGGCTGCTAACAGCTGGGACGTTGGCAGCCTAGATGGAAGGGTCTTATTTGGCACAACAAGGGAATGGGGTGGGGCCCGCCTAGGCTCAGCCCTTCCTTAGTTGGGTCTCCCACCCCTATCCTGACACACTTACCTCACCCTGCCTTGGGCCAGGCTCCCTGCATCAGTGGGGCACTGTACAAGAGAAAGGTGGGAGACAGGCCCTTACTACTAGCTATTTGGCCTCAGATAAATCTATTTAGCTTTCTTGGCATCAGTGTACTCATTTATAAGACAAGATATAATACTTAAAAGATAATATTTGTCCTACTTTTCCCACAGAACTGTTATGAAAAATGTTCTGCAGATTTCAAAGGGTCAGAAATAGGAGCCAGATCTTTGAAAATACAGTTCTTGCTTTATGTGAATTTGCATTAGGCCCACTCAACCATACATAAAGAATTCTGAAAGGAATTGCCATTCCACAAAAACACTGATGTTAACTTTACTGCACAGTACGGGTGTTCTCTCACCTTGTTCTTGTCCCTCAGCTGGGTGCTCAGCAGCACCCCCCCCCCCCCAAACCAAACCCACTCGAAAACCTTCCAATGAAAACAGAAGAATGGACATGTGGAAAGACCACCACCACTGGATCCTGAGCTTGGTTGGAGAGTGGCCTATCACCCATACAAGCGTAAGAACCACAGGTCTCTCAGGCCCTCCCCTGTCTGGGTCCTGGCCCTCCTCCCCTTGTGTTCTTCCTCTTGGTTCCGTTCCAGCCAAGCCCTCAAGTAGCTGGCTCTAGCTCCCACATGTTCCTCCTGCCCTTGCTTCCCTGACCCTGGCGTCCGGTGTCTGTTCTTAAATCGTGGTGGTGGGGAACCTTCCCTTCCCCATGTCCCTGGGCAAATTTTGAAGGGCATAAGAATTGCTTTATGTAGGATCTATAGCATGGTCCACTTACATTGTAACAGTTAAAGTTAGGGGGCCAAGCTGTGGCAGGTAGAAATTAGTTTCTCTCTGCAAGGAATATTACATTTTTAGAGTTTTATTAAAGGTTGAGAATTTGAGAATATACAAGAGAAGCATGTGCTAGGTGGGCCGAGGGGGCCATTTTAACCTCACCTACATCATGAAAGAGCCCTCTGCTTGCAAGCTGAAACAGGAAAAGACTCCAGTAGCCTTTACAGCCAGGTTAAATACCCCATCTTGATCTCAGCCCAGGTGAGGTTACAAGGCATTCTGAGAGCCAGAGCAAGGACTTATGGGGTTTGGAGTTCAGAGTTCAAGTCTCCATTTTTACATGTAGAGCAGGAGCCCTCTGATGGTTTCTTAAGGTTTTTTACAGACATCACTGTCCCCAGTTTACAAGGAAGGAATCTGATTCTAGAAGTTAAAGTATATGCCGAAGGCCACACTGTCAACAAGTACAGTGTCTCTTGCCTTTAAGTACATCTAAGTGGTTTTAAAATGTTTGTTAGAGGGGATGGCTGGGTGGCTCAAAGGATTTTTTGAGAGCCAGGCCCAGAGATAGGAGGCCCTGGGTTCAAATCTGGGACTTTCTATCCTAGGCAAATCATCCAACTGCCACTGCCTAGCCTTTGCTACTCTTCTGCCATGGAACCAACACACAGTATTGATTCCAAGACAAGGTAAAAGTTTCTTTAAAAATCTTTTTAAATGTTTGTTGGATCGAATTAAGTCAATATTATTAGCAATGATAACGTCTGCATAATTGGACCATAAAGGGGATTTGTCAGGGTATCTAGAGACATTGACTTCCCATCCTCCAACCCCTTTGCACATGCTTTTGCTTCACAAAAAGTAGCACTCTGACCCTGCACCCCATTCTTACCCACTACCCAGAGCCCAGCCTGCTTTGGCAAAGGACTATTGCCAAGTCTAGGAGTGTGACTTTGTGCCTCCTTATCTCATCCTATCTTCCTTCTGAGGAGGCAGAAGGCTTGAATTCTGGTTTCTATTGTTAACTTGCTTTAAGACAAGTCACCTCTATGAGCTTCATCTTCCCATTTGCAAATGTAACACTTGTTAATCATTTCTATATATAATGCACTGGAGATGAACAGCTACCTGCTCTTGAGGTGCCAGCTAATTGAGGGGGATGGGGATGATCACGGGGGGATTGGAGCCCACCTATAAGGGGCCTTTTGGACCTGACATTTTCTGTTTGAAGGGTCCTCCTGCCTCTGATCGTTGTAAAGACCTTCCCAGCCTTGCCATTCTGTGTTGTAACGAGCTTCCCAGCCCTCACATTCTGTATTCTAAGGTCTCTCCCAGCTTTGACATTCTCTGTTCTAAGAGCCCCCCCAGCTCTGACCTTCTCTGTTCTAAGCTCCCTCCCAGCTCTGACATTCTCTGTTCTAAGGTCTCTCCCAGCTCTGATATTCTCTGTTCTAAGAGTCCCCCCAGCTCTGACATTCTCTGTTCTAAGCTCCCTCCCAGCTCTGACATTCTCTGTTCTAAGAACTCTCCCAGCTCTGACATTCTCTGTTCTAAGGTCTCTCCCAGCTCTGACATTCTCTGTTCTAAGCTCCCTCCCAGCTCTGACATTCTCTGTTCTAAGGTCTCTCCCAGCTTTGACATTCTCTGTTCTAAGGTCTCTCCCAGCTTTGACATTCTCTGTTCTAAGGTCTCTCCCAGCTCTGACATTCTCTGTTCTAAGAGTCCCCCCAGCTCTGACATTCTCTGTTCTAAGGTCTCTCCCAGCTCTGACATTCTCTGTTCTAAGAGTCCCCCCAGCTCTGACATTCTCTGTTCTAAGGTCTCTCCCAGCTCTGACATTCTCTGTTCTAAGGTCTCTCCCAGCTCTGACATTCTCTGTTCTAAGGTCTCTCCCAGCTCTGACATTCTCTGTTCTAAGAGTCCCCCCAGCTCTGACATTCTCTGTTCTAAGGTCTCTCCCAGCTCTGACATTCTCTGTTCTAAGAGTCCCCCCAGCTCTGACATTCTCTGTTCTAAGGTCTCTCCCAGCTCTGACATTCTCTGTTCTAAGAGTCCCCCCAGCTCTGACATTCTCTGTTCTAAGCTCCCTCCCAGCTCTGACATTCTCTGTTCTAAGGTCTCTCCCAGCTTTGACATTCTCTGTTCTAAGAGCCCCCCCCCAGCTCTGACATTCTCTGTTCTAAGCTCCCTCCCAGCTCTGACATTCTCTGTTCTAAGGTCTCTCCCAGCTCTGACATTCTCTGTTCTAAGAGTCCCCCCAGCTTTGACATTCTCTGTTCTAAGGACTCTCCCAGCTCTGACATTCTCTGTTCTAAGGTCTCTCCCAGCTCTGACATTCTCTGTTCTAAGCTCCCTCCCAGCTCTGACATTCTTTGTTCTAAGGACTCTCCCAGCTCTGACATTCTCAGTTCTAAGGTCTCTCCCAGCTCTGACATTCTCTGTTCTAAGCTCCCTCCCAGCTCTGACATTCTCTGTTCTAAGAACTCTCCCAGCTCTGATATTCTCTGTTCTAAGGGTCCCCCCAGCTCTGACATTCTCTGTTCTAAGCTCCCTCCCACCTCTGACATCCTCTGTTCTAAGGTCTTTCCCAGCTCTGACATTCTCTGTTCTAAGGTCTCTCCCAGCTCTGACATTCTCTGTTCTAAGCTCCCTCCCAGCTCTGACATTCTCTGTTCTAAGGTCTCTCCCAGCTTTGACATTCTCTGTTCTAAGGTCTCTCCCAGCTTTGACATTCTCTGTTCTAAGGTCTCTCCCAGCTCTGACATTCTCTGTTCTAAGAGTCCCCCCAGCTCTGACATTCTCTGTTCTAAGGTCTCTCCCAGCTCTGACATTCTCTGTTCTAAGAGTCCCCCCAGCTCTGACATTCTCTGTTCTAAGCTCCCTCCCAGCTCTGACATTCTCTGTTCTAAGGTCTCTCCCAGCTTTGACATTCTCTGTTCTAAGAGCCCCCCCCAGCTCTGACATTCTCTGTTCTAAGCTCCCTCCCAGCTCTGACATTCTCTGTTCTAAGGTCTCTCCCAGCTCTAACATTCTCTGTTCTAAGAGTCCCCCCAGCTCTGACATTCTCTGCTCTAAGAACCCTCCCAGCTCTGATATTCTCTGTTCTAAGGGTCCCCCTAGCTCTGACATTCTCTGCTAAGGTCTCTCCCAGCTCTGATATTCTCTGTTCTAAGGGTCCTCCCAGCTCTGACATTCTCTGTTCTAAGAACTCTCCCAGCTCTGACACTCTCTGTTCTAAGCTCCCTCCCAGCTCTGACATTCTGTTCTAAGGGTCCCCCTAGCTCTGACGTTCCCTGTTCTAAGGTCTCTCCCAGCTCTGACATTCTCTGTTCTAAGCTCCCTCCCAACCCTGACATTCTGTGCTCTAAGGGTCCTCCCAGCCCTGACATTCTGTCCTCCTCCAACTTTGCTATTCTGTGCTTTATGGGTTCTTCTAGTTCCAAAAGTCTCTGTCCTAAGGGCCCTCAGACATTTTATGAACTTCGTCATTTCCCGATGTCAGTCTCGATGTTCAAATCTATAACGTGGAAGAACAACACATGTTCTACCTGCCTTCTAGGATTACTCTGAAGAAAGCCTTTCATAAACTTTAAACCATTTATCAGAAGGTAAAATCATCTTTATTATTTTCTAAGCTTCCTTCCAACTCTCAGATTCAGCAAAGGTGGCTTGATGCGGCCCTCCTTTCAGCCAAGAGGTCAGACTTCTCTCCCCCTCCCAGGCCCATTCCTCTCATTTCTCACAGCCACCTCACGATGACATCAGCACAGTCTCCCCTCTGGTCCTTTGTTCCAAGGCTTGTTTACAAGGTGGTTGTGTACATGTGTATTTTGCCGGTGTTTTAGGGATGAATGACAAGGGTCCCCTATTTTTAGGCACCTCTCTGAAGTTACTTTCAAGCCCAGCGGCAACAAGGAAGTTGGTCTGGGGAGCCATCTGGAGGGGATGACTTTGTGAGGGTACCAAAAACAAACCTGCCCAAGAAGGGGGTGGGGGAGAGGGGAGGTGAATGTTCTGGCTCCCATCTGGCCACAGTTCTTCCCCTTGGGCCAACTCTGGTTCCAGTAAGGAAGGGGTGGAGAAGTCTTGGCATCTGGGAGAGATTTTAGACAGCTGTGCCTCCCACGGCTCAGTCAGAAAGAGGACATGGTCATTTCCAGCTGTAAAATTGAGATTTGAACTCTGGACTTCAATCCCCACAAGTCCTTGCTCCACTTCCCCAAAATGTAATCTCACGGAATTCTGAAGTGGGCAAGTTCGAGAAGGTACTTAAGCTGATTGCAAAGGCTCTTTCTCTCTCTTTTTGGACTTCCGTTTTGGAGCAGATGTGGCTCTTTCCATAATGTAGGTGAGGTCTTGTCTAGGCCTCTGCCCTAGGCACATTTTCCTTATCCTGTATTTTCTTTAATCCTTAATCCTTAATAAACCTCTAAAAAATATAATACTCCTTGCAGAGAGAAACTAATTTCTACCTGCCTCAGTTTCTCTAAATTTTAATCTTTACAGTTGGTGACCTAATGGGAAAAAAAACTCTCAATCTTCTGATTTAATCTTTATAGCTAGTGCCTAGAATTTTTTTAAGCCACATGTGTCCAAGGTGCCTTTTAGAAAACTATCTTGATCAGCTCCTGCCTGCGGCCCTCTCCTGCTCCTGCTTCTGCAGCCTCTCACTTGGTGCCTGAGCTCCTGGCCCTGCTTGTCTTTTTTTTACCCTCACAAAGCTATTGATCAGCTCCTGCCTGCCTGCTGTCGCCATCCTCTTCGGAAAGCCGCTTCTCCCAGCCCCACCCGGCTGCCCGATCCGCTCGGCCCTGCTTGTCTGAGCTCTGGCTCTGGCCCCGGCCCATCGGACTTTCTCTCGATCACCTGGCCCACCTTATTCAACCAAGATTGTAATCACCTGGTGACCTGCCTTCCCAACAAACCCAAATCCTTGGTGGGTAACAAAAGGGGAGGGGGTGTATTGGCTCCACGTGGGTGGCCTGGGCTCCACGTGGACTGGGGCAGGAGGAGGTATCAGAGCAGGGGAGAGAGAAAAAGGGATAAGAGAAGAAACAGATTTTTTCAAACAGAAACTTAATAGCAATGGGCTGTTTAAAAGGATACCTTTTGACTGTTCTGGTAATTTCATTGACTTCACCTGCCTGTCAGGGAGAAGATTCAGCCCAAAGATTCAACTTTGGGGAGGCAAAAGGGTGGCTCAGCGAACTGATAGCCAGGCCTACAGATGTGCGGTCCTAGGTTAAAATCTGGCCTCAGATACTTCCCAGCTGTGTGGCCCCAAGCAGATCGATCAGACCTCATTGCTTAGCCCTTATCACTCTGCCTTCGGACAATAGACATTTAAATGAATAAGAACCCAAGGAACTTTGAAGAGACTAAAGGCTATATTCTAAGGCATTTCAGACTCCAATGGTTTATAAAAAATAATCTCTGTATTGCATTTTGATATTTGCTTGGTTTAAGATTTAATTTTGTGATGTTAAATTCATATATTACTGGACTGAATATTATTCTTTTACACTGAAGGTTGATTGAATTTATTTTGAATGTACTGAGTTTTAAAATTCTGTTGCTTTTCCCCTATAACTATTGAACAAATATTATTGTAATTAAGCCCATAAGAAAAAAAAAACAGCCTTTCTATTTTGACTTTGTAAATTATCACATGGATGGACTTCAGGACTGGTTATAATTGTAGAACAACCTTTGGAAAATTAATGTGCTAAATATCTCAAATGATTTTAAGGGTTTTTTAAATATGATTTTTGGAATTTTTTTTTAACAATCTCTGGTTATTTTTGCCTGCCCCTACCACAAGGTAAGGCCCATTCTAGTAGCTGAAGTGAAATACATTTTATAAACCCCAACCTTCCCACATGTGAATGGAAGTTGGGCAGTTAATCTCAGGGCATTTGTATCCCTAAAAGCCTCCAAGAAAAAGGAGCATTTCTCATTTATACTCTTCAGCTCACTACTTTACTTGCACCAGAATGATATATAGATTTCTTGATTATGTTCTTAACCCAAGATGAGTTTTACTTTGTTTAAAAAATATGTTTATTATCAAGGTTGAAAGATTTTCTATGATTGTAAAAACTTGTGACAAATATCCATCAATTCATAGATTTTTTAAAGTGCCATACAGCAACTTATGTGAAATATGAAAGTGTGTTTGTTTGCTATTGTAATTAATTGGGCTATTGAGAATTTTGGGGATATTGATATCTACATATTTGTACTACTGTATTTTTAAAAATGAAAAATTGTTACCTTGTTCAATTCATTTGCCTCATAATCACAGTGATCATGGCCAGATATTAAGAGGAAATGGATCTAATTTTTGGTGAGAAAGCCTTGTATTTTATATTTTCTTAGCTGACACAGAATGTCAATGATTATAAGCTATATTTAAAAAATTTTTAAGCTCTTTTATTATTATATTTTTCTTGCATGTGCAATATACTATTTCAGGTTTTTTTTATTTTTTCTCTCCTTTTTATATTTCAAGCACATGTCACCAGCATTAAGATTTTCTTTAACTTTTTGACTTCTCAGTACTACAAGTTTGAAATACATTTGCTAATGCATGCCCTAAAAAGCTAGAGACTATAAAAACAATGCCACTAATTATTTTAAAAAATTATGGGACTTTGCTTAATGATTCTGTCTGGTTCCAGGACAAGATATACACACAAGAGCCATTGCACAGAGCCAAAGAAAAGCCAATCCAGGATGGATTGATGCACTTCTAGGCCAATACAAAGGTCTTGAACCTAGTGTGAAGACTCGAGGTTACTGTGTTTATCATTGCTAGACATAGGCTTTCCTTGTGTCCACACTCACTCTGAAGATACTCACAGAGGAGTATCCCCAAAACTTGGCTCCTACTTGGCTTCTATAATCTGGTCCCTTTCTTTTCTGCCTTTCATAGTGTGATACCTTTCTATAGTCCTGGCTATTGACTGGGTAAATGCATCATTGCTTAGATCATTTTAATTGGGCCCAGATTCAAGGACCTGTTATTTCTTTTACTTGGAATTTTTACACATAAGACTTTGATAGTCTATATTTTCATCCAGAAATTTTTTCTTTTCTTTTGGATTTTTCCGATGCTTTTGTTAATTTCTCTTACCAATTGATTCATATACCTCAGCCATGCATCTCTAAGTGATCCCAGTTTGTTAATCACCCTCTTAACGGGGGGGGGGGGGGGGGGGGGAGGAGGGGGATGTAAAAAATGTTATTATTTTAAATTGCAAAGTTTAAATTCCTTTTGGGAAGAATTTTAGATAAAGAAGATGCTACCTCTCTGAATCCAGAACTGAACTGTTGGAGAAGCCACCATGAAGAAGCTTCCAGACCACAAGCTGCACAAAAATGAACTTTGGGTGTAATTGATTGAACGTTTATTTGTATGTATACTTTAATGCCAAAGGGGACTGCCCCCTAACTGGCTTTCTGTCAATGTATCCAGTAATTATTGGTTTTATTCTTTTTTTTCTTATCCTCAAATTATTGTAATCTTTAAATTGATTATGTTTTTATGATCCTTTGGAGAAGGACTTCTTCCCAGAGGATCAAACGGGGGAATGTAAAATTGAGATTTGAACTCTGGACTTCAATCCCCACAAGTCCTTGCTCCACTTCCCCAAAATGTAATCTCACGGAATTCTGAAGTGGGCAAGTTCGAGAAGGTACTTAAGCTGATTGCAAAGGCTCTTTCTCTTTTTGGACTTCCGTTTTGGAGCAGATGTGGCTCTTACCATAATGTAGGTGAGGTCTTGTCTAGGCCTCTGCCCTAGGCACATTTTCCTTATCCTGTATTTTCTTTAATCCTTAATCCTTAATAAACCTCTAAAAAATATAATACTCCTTACAGAGAGAAACTAATTTCTACCTGCCTCAGTCTCCCCTAAATTTTTAACTGTTACACAGCTACTTTCTGTCTGATGGGCCTAGATGCCTTCAGTGGCTTCCTCCAATTTCCTGATGGCCCCAAGCCTGAGGTTTGCAGACACCATCCCCTACCTCCATCCAAATTTCGTCCCCTGACTGTTTCAGGCTGCACCTTTTATCTTTTCTCTAACTTCCTACAGTGTTTACCCCTTGTCTAGTCCTTTGCATAGAGTCCTTTGCTAGATATAATGATAGGGGGATAGATAGCTCAGTGGATAGAGCACCAGGCCTGGTGATGGAAGATCCTGGGTTCAAATGTGGCCTCTTGACACTTCCCAGCTGTATATGAGCCTGAGCAAGTCACTTAACCCTGACAGCTTAGCCCCTGCTCCTTTTCTGACTTAGGATCAATACTAAATCAGAGAGCAAGGGTTTTAATTTAAATATATGTATATAAAATGGGAATTAAATATGTTACTTGTTATTAATGCTTATTGATTAATAACTTATTAATAAACATTATATATATATATACATATGAAGGGAAAATTTGTGAGCAGGGAATCAAGAGTCCTTTGTTAAAATGCAAAATGTGAGCTTCTTAATGGCAAAGCCCACTGTCTTTTGCTTTTCTTTGTAATCCTAGCTCTTAAACATAGTGCCTGACCCAGAGTAAATACTTAAATGCTTGATAACTGACTAATCTTTGTTAGAGGCAGGTGGGTGGCAAAAAGTGAAGGGAGAAGTGGCCTGGGGTCAGAGGTTATAGAAGTGGTAAAATTGGAATAATCTGGAGGCTGGGGTAGTTAGGGGTGAAGACCATGAACCTTGTTCATGACATCAGAGAAGAAGAATGGTCTTGGGGCCCATATATGACAAGAACAAGAATCTGAACAAGATAGAGTGTCCTCTAAAAGAAAAGCGATGGCAGGAGAGAAGTAGCTCAGTGATGGAGAGCCAGGTCTAGAAATGGGAGGTCCTGGATTCAAAATACTTAATACACACACACACACACACACACCCTTGCATAACCCTTACCACTCCTCTGCCTTGAAGATGAAAAGTGAAGGTTTTTAAAAAAATAAGGAAAGATGATGGTTGCTGAGCTACAATGGCAGAGGGAAGGTCTAAAAGTGCAAGTGGAGATAGAGGAACATATCATTCCTGGTCCTGGGAGGGGAGGAAAAGCAGAAGAAAAGAAGTAGGCTGCCTTGGATAGGTTGTCAAGAGATAGAGCATCCTCAGGACAATGCTGGCTTTTAATGATCAGAAGATGGAAGGAATAGGAAGCAGAGAAATCTAGGATTAAGGGGAAAGAGGTAATGAGAGAAGCCAATGGAAAGATGAGTATGTGAGGGAGAAGTAGCAGGGAAAAGGAATTCTAAATGGAAAGTGGGATGAGCAGAAGAGAGTCCTAGAAGAGAGAATCCAAGTAGGAATGGATCATATCTTTGGGGGAGAAGAGTATTCTGAGTGCTTTTCCCCCTTCTGGCCTGTGCCACTGGTGCTCCATCACCACCTGAAACTTCCTTTTCCCCAAATCCTATAGCAGCAGTGCCTGAGAAAGGATCATAAAGTTTCAGGTATGGAGACAGGAAGGAGGAAGTAGAAGTAGAGCACCCTGCAGATGCCAGCACCTGGACAAGTCCTCAGATGCCTTGCCCTAGTTACAGCTCTGGGAAGGTAGATTATCTACCTTAAATCTACTTCCTGATCCAGTAAAAATAAAGCCAGGGGGATTGTGGAATGGTAGAATGAGCTCTAACCTCTGAGAATGCCCAGGAGGATGAATCTTAAATCAGCAACCGAAACAGTGTTCTGGTGAGGGGAAAACAAATCATTCTTCTCAGGCCACTAGAGTTGGATGCCCTGGGTCTGGACAAGATTATGGGGCCAAGCTAAGTCCCAGGAGTCAGCTAGATGAAAGTTTATACTAAACCCTGCTCTTGTCCAAATCTATGTCTAGTGCCGTGGGGGAAATGAGGGAAGACATACAGACCTGGGGCACTCGAGTGTCACCCAGCAAGGCAGCACTGCATGGGGACCAGCTGCTCTCCTGAAGCCTCTTTAGTGCCAAGACCTTTTATCAGCAACTTGAGCTGGCCTTTGATAAATCAGCTGGTTCAGGGTCAAGCTATTCCCTCATGAGCAGCAGCTCAGAGAATGGCTCTGAACTCAAACCTTACTTCTCTTCGGCCCTGCTAGCCAAATCCCTCTCTCATTCACTGAACTTCCAGCCTCCTTTCCAGGGGAAAGAGAATGGCCAGACGTTGTTGAGAGACAGATTTTTGTCTCAATGTAAGGGAACTTCTGGAAATTGGGATGAGCTGCCTCAGGAGATAATGAATTCCCATTCAGATGGAAATTGGATTACTCCTTGTTGGGAATGTTCTAGTTCTGGAAGAGATTGTCCTGAGGGGCCTGTGAGGTCCCATCTAGCTCAGAGGTTTGGGGATTCTTTGAAAAAGGCCCAGGATCCCTCCTGCATCTCTCTAAAAGCAGAAATCAGGCTTGTTTGAAGATCCTGAGACTTCTGGTTGCCATTCCTTGCACACAAAAATGTAATTAGCCAGCCCCTATCTAATATTTATACTTCAGACACCTGAGGGGAAGACAGATTTGATCTGATTTGTCAACAAGCATTCCCAGTGCCACCAAACAGCCTCTTAGCAGCTCTGAGTGGAAAACAGAACCAGATCCTGCCTTTTCTTCAAACTAAATGAACCCTTTCTTCTCTGACTCAGACTATCTATACAATTGAGGGGATCGAATTTGGTTCTTTATTAAAGAATATATATTTATTAAAGAATATGTATATATAGCTTATAAGTAAAATGCTTTGCAAGCAAAATGTTATCTAAATGCTCGCTATTTTTTTTTTCTCAACACAAATTTGTCTGTTTCTTTTTTTCCCTGAATTTTCAGCTCAGGAGTCAAGACCCCCTAGTTTTGAGTACTGGTTCAGCCATTGATTTGCTGTGAGACCTTGGCTAGGTCCTTTCCCCTCAAGGAGCTTTAGGAACCCCATCTATAAAACAAGGGGGCTGGACTAGATGACCTCAAAGGCCCGCCCATTTTGTCTCTGAATCTGTGATCTAAGGCCTTTTCCAGTTCTTCACTCCTCAGCTTTCTTGGAAGGCTTTGAAGGAGATGGGCTGTCGGGGAGGACGTAGGACTCTAAACCTAAGTCCCTGGGGTAGAAGGGATTACACAATGAATACAGAGCTGGGAGGCCAAGGTTTGTCCAGCTCTGCTACTGATAGATTGGGCTAAATCACCAACAAGTCACTTTTCCCCTCTCTGGGCTTCAGTTTTTTTCATCTGTAAATAAAATAAGAGGGTTGGATTTGATGACATCCAAGGTCCTTTCCCACACTGGCATTCTATTTCCCATAGACCCTTCTCTGATTCTTAGCATGAGTGACCCCCCCCCAGCTTCCCTGGACCTCAAGTTCCTCCTCTGTCAAATAGCTTACTTCCCAGGATGGCTGAGAGGTTCAAGAGGGATAATGTATGTAAAATACTTTGCAAACCTTATTGCGTTTATGTGACTTTAGCTCTTAAGTTGTAGGTTCCTTCAAGCTGAAGAAGAAGCTGGCAGGGTTGAAGGAGGGTAGAGAGATGGACCAAAGACAAGGAGCTGGAGATTGGGGAGTCTGAGGGAGTGGCTTCATGGGGGTGCCATTCCCCCGGGGCATCAAGAGTGCGCCTTCTTCCAGACTGGGAACAGAGCCAGCCAGAGAGAAATCCCCAAGAAAGCAGCTGGTAGACAGAGTAGGTTGGGCAGTTGAGTCTAGCTCTACCTGGCAAGGGGTGGACATCAGTAAAACTGGATAGCTGGGACAAGCAAGGGATCAGGGCTTAGAACAGCAGGGTCCAGAGACTTACCGTTACAGAATAATGGAAAGTTTGTCTTGGATACACAGGAGTAGGCTGAGTCGAGTCACAGCCCTTCCCAGACCCTGAGAGAAGGGGTTCAGGGCTTTGGATGGCAGCCTCCTCCTCTGTCCCCAGTCCTATGTACCAGGCTCCCATTCCAGGGCCGGTTGGCAGCCCTGTGGAGTGGGGACTTTGACAATGTGACCTGGGAGGGGGGGTTCTTATTAGGAGCTAACTGGCTTGTTTTGGTGTCCCATATTAAGGTCAGTTCCCTCTGGACGGAGAGGTCCAAGGGGCCCCCAGACTTTGTGACATCATTTTACCATGAGATGCTTTCCACCTAGGAAACTGAGTCTGGGGGAGGGTGGTTCCTTGGAAATAAAACTAAGGTGAAGCTGAAGATGGGACCCTTTGGGGGTAAGAGGGGGAAGAAGGAAGGAAACAGGAATCTAGGACCTGCCATACTGCTGAGGTGGTGGTGGGGGAGGGATCTAGGACTCTGGACAACTGATTGGCTGATAACCTGCTGGCAGCCACACCAGGCACTCGACCACCTATTTGGTGTATCCGAGCCAGAAGCTGGAGCTAATGGGGGAGGGAGGAAAGGAGGAAACCATGAAGAGCTGACCAGGGGATCTCTGATGTCTTAAATCTTTCTTGCTATGCTCTTGGCTTCTTTTCCTTGTAGCCTCAGCAGAACCAGACTGGACACATGGAGTCTCCAGTGGATCTCCAGTTCTCTGGGTTGGGGGGGGGGGGCGGGAATAGCCGGCAGGGGAGGGGGAGGGGAGGGAGAGGAGAGGGGGTGTCAGGGCCTCCGGAGAGCAGCAGATGGGTCAGGCTGGGCCACGTGTCTGCGAAGTGATAGCATCTTCTGCCCTGGCCCTTCCCTCAGCAGCTGCTCTTAAACCTCTCTCTTGACAATAACATGGCCCCAGGAGAAAAGAGGAGGGAATGAGAGTCAATGTCCTCCCCGCCCCCTCCCCCACAGCTGTCACCCGCCCGGCCAGCCATTCCAGTCTCTCATCTTTGATTTTCCGCAACCTTCGCATCTGCCCAGGGAGCCTGGCCTCTGCTTGCCCCGTGCCCCCTCCCCTCCTCCTCCTTCTCTTTCGGCCCTCCCCCTCCCTCTGAACTGGAGGCGCTCCTTAGGCCCCCCGGGCAGCTGAAGGGCTAGGTCACCTCCGAGGTGGAGCCAGGGAGACCAGAGGACAAGAGGGGGGGATGGGGAGGGGGAGAGAAAGAAAGGGAACCGCTAGAGAGGAGGGGGAGGAGGCAAAGGAGAAAGAGGCAGAGGAAGGGTTCTCCCTAGGGTCGAGGAGGAGGGGAGGAGGAAGGGTTAGGGGATGGGCATGGAGAGCAGCAAGGCGAAGAAGTAAAGGGTTTGGGGGCTGGAGAATAAGGCCAGAGACTGGGGAAGGGGAGGAGTGGGGGGGCTAGGGGAAGAAGATGAGGATGGAGAGCCGGGGAAGAAGGAGGGGAAAGGGGAAGGGAGGGATAGAGGAAAGGGAGAGGAGGACAGCGCCAGGAGGAGGAGGGAGAGTCAGGAGTAGACGGGCGGGAGCTTTGACGCGTTGCTCCATCCCTCCGCCCCCGCCTCCACCTCTGAGTTAAAAGCTCGGCTGGGCTCCTCGCCGCCGCCCCCTCTGCGGGACCAGCTACGCGACGGGTTCTGGCTGGAAGCAGCTCCTCCCGTCCCCGGTGCCCGCCGCACGCCGCTGGGAACCCGCCATCGGTGACCAGCGGGACTCTCATTCCTGCGGCGGCGGCGTTCGGTGGTCCGGCTGGGGAGCTCCCGCCTTCAGCGGCACTGCCTGGGTGACTATAACCGAGGAGAGCGAAGGAGCGGAGCCGGCGACAATGCCGAGCGTCCGGGACAAGCTCCCCGCAGCCCAAGTTTGTGCTCCCGCTGCCACCACCGCCGCCACTGCCCACCTCCTCCTCCTCCTCGAAGTCCCGAGACCCTCAGGAGCTGGCTTCCACTGGGTTTCGGGAAGAGGACATTAGCTTCCCTCCCCAGTCGCTGTCCAGTCCCTCGGGACCTGGGACTCCCAGAGAAGATCTGAGCCTTAAACGCCGAGGCGGATGATCTGGGTCCATACCCTCACACCTGGAGGTGGTGGGCTGTGACCAAGGAAATTCCTCGGCTTTTGCCCCAGAGACATCTGGGGAAGATTAATTAGGGGTCTTAGAGCCCGTTGGGGTCCCTGCCGGGATGGGGCTCTGCCCTCTCTGAATCTGGCGCTGGTCACCTGACCTTCCACCTTCGCAGAAGCCTGGAAGCTTTGTCCAGAGGACCCCCCACCGGTCCAGGCTGGAATGGGATCAGTGGCTGTCTTCCCTTTTCTAAACCCTGAACCTGCCTTCCCTTCCCCGACTTCTGAATCGATTCCTCAGTTTCCCCACCTGGTTCAAGGAGAGTGTTGATGAGCCCCCAGAGAGTGAGGGCAACGGTTGAACCCAAGAATATTCCTAAGTAATCCATCCTGGTCCTCTTTATCTGCCTGATTCTCCCTTCTGATTCTAGGCTCCCTGCCCGGGAGTGATTAGAGCCAGGATACATGGCCAAGTGGCTGAGGGATTACCTGAGCTTTGGTGGACGGAGGCCGCCCCCACAACCCCCCAAACCCGATTATACAGAGAGTGATATCTTCCGGGCTTATCGGGTCCAGAAGAGTCTGGACTTTGAGGACCCTTATGAGGATGGAGATGGGCAGGAGGAGCCAGAGTCGACCTGCCCCAGTTGCCCGAACAAGCCTTCCTGCCCTGGGGACCCCTCATACAGTTCCCCCAAACATCGGCTCATCAAGGTGGAGTCAGGCGACCTGAATCGAAGTAAGATGTTGCTGGGGGCTCCTGGGGAAGACAAGGTAAGTACCCCGGGTTTGAGGGCAATGGAAGGGGGGTGGGGGCGATTTAGTCGAGAGGCAGGAGTTTGAAGGTGGTGGAATGGCCACAGCCTAGACCAGTGGGCTGTGTGACCTCTGCAAAGTCACTGTCTCTGTGTTCTGCCCAAGGTCACTGGGGTGTTAGGCTGAAAAACAGACCAGAAAATATGAGTAACAATAACTCACATTCCTGTAGCCAAAGCCCCTTCCAAGAAACAGTCCTTTGGGTTAGGTGGCATAAATAATATTAAACCCATTTTACAGGAGAACCAACAGGAAATGTGTCTATTATTCTACAACTTTTAAGAGCATGAAGTGAAATTTGAACCCAGTTCTCCTATAACCCCAGGATTAAAAAAAATAATAATAAATTAAAAAACCTGAATCATTCCACTTGGAATGGAAAAAGAACCTAAAGCCCAGGAAGTCAGGTAGCTGCTACCTGATGGCACCTCTAGGATCTGGGAAAGGCTACCTAGGAATAGTGAGTGTAAAGGAGGAAGCCAAAGGAGGACCAGTGCCAGATCTGTCGGGCAGGAAAAGGTGGCTGTGGCCAGCAGAGCCTGAGTGGGGATGAAAGGGGGAATGGGGGCTGAACAGAACGTAAGGTGTAAAGGATGAGTATTAAATAGAGAAGATGGCCAGGGCTGGATGCACAGAATGAGAGAGGCTGGGACTGCTGGGTAGAAGGAAAAGACGGTAGAATCCATCTGATCGAAGAGGACAAATGAGCTTTGAAAGAGAACCCCAGAACTAGAAGGGCAATAGATTGCAGAATGTCACAGTTTGGACCCCAGAATCCCGAATATTTGAGCTGGAAAGCACTTAGAACAGAGAATGTCAGAGCTGGGAGGGCTATAAAACACAATGACAGGATTGGGAAAGCACTTTAAAACAAAGAATGTCCAAGTTGAAGGGGACCTTAAACGGAGCCCATCATGCTAGAAGGACCAACAGGAAACATTAGTGATGAAAGGGGCATTAGAGGGCATCAAGGCAGAAGGACGGAGAGTGGAGAGGGGGAGTATTTTGGGGAGGTGCCATAGTATCACCCTGAATCCCTTGCCCCTCCCTAGACAGCAGATGACAGTGAGTATTCAGACCCCTTTGATGCTCAGCCTGATGCCCAGTTGGGTGCCCCAGAACAGCTATCTCCTGACAACAGCTACATGGAGCCATATGATGCCCAGTGTGTGGTAACAGGTGAGTGTCCTTGCTGTACAGGGGGTGGGTGTTGCCTACTTCTGACTGACCCTGGAAATAAAGGCACAGGTCCAGGGCCCCTTCCCAGGCACTCCATTTGTCTTTGAATCCATGTCCTTACTGCCATTCCCCTTCTGTACCCACACCTGGGCCAGGAAAAGGAGTGGAGCGCCTAGCACTCAGCCCTGGCTCAGACACTTGGCCTTCTGTTCTCCCTACCTGTTCTCCTTTCACAATCTTGCCCACTCCTTTCCTTATTCCTCTGTGTGAGGAACTCTTGAATCTCCATGTTCAAATCAGCCTGTTCTGCCTCCTGAGCTCCAGTTCCCTATTTCCCAGAACCCCAGAGTCTCAGTGAGAAGGCAGCTCAGAGGTTATGGAATCTAACACATACCTGAACAAAGAAACCTCTTTTTACCCTACCTGGAATGCCTTCGCTAGAAGGCCTCCACTGCCTCCTGGGGCTGCCTATTCTGCTTTGGAATAAATCTAAACCGAGAAAGCTTTTCCTCCAGTCGAGGCTGATTCAATTTTGGGGAAACATCTATCACTGCTCCTAATTCTGTCTTCTGGGACAAGTAGAACAAATCCAATACCTGAAGCTATTTATCCATCTCCATCCCCCACCCTCCATCCCCAGTGATGGATTCTCCATCCTTCTAGTGATCATTATACAAGGCAACTACGTGGCAAAGTGAATTAAACATCCGACTTTGAGTCAGAAAGGTGTGAGTTTAAATCCTGACTGCGCTTCTAGCTATGAGACCTAGGCAAGTCACTTATCCCCTCCTCTCAATTTCCTCCCCTGTTAAATGGGAATAAGAATAGTCCTACCTCATGGGGCAACAGTTAGGATCAACTGACCTAACATATGTAAAACAATTTGCAAATCCAGTTGTTGTTCAGTCATTTTTTTTTCCAGTTTTTTCCAACTCTTGGTGACCTCATTTAGGGTTTTCTTGGCAGAGATATTCGAGTTGTTTGCCATTTCCTTCTCCTGCTCATTTTACAGATGAGGAAACTAAGGGAAACAGGACTTGCCCAGGGTCACACAGCTAGTAAGCTATTTGGGATTTTCTTAGGAAAGATACTAGAGTAGTTTACCATTTCTTTCTCTAGCTCATTTTGCAGATGAGGAAACTGAGTCTAACAAGGTGAAGTGACTTGTCCAGGGTCCCATAGCTAGTAAGAGTCTGAAGCTCAATTTGAACTCAGGAAGAAGAGTCCTCCTGATGCCAGTCCTGGTACTCTATCCACTGCACTAACTAGCTGCCCAGAAGCACTATATAAAAATGTACATTACTATCCTTACGAAATCCTTCAACATCCTTCCTCCCAAATTGTTTCAGATGATCAATGCTCTTCCTTAGATATGGTACAAAAAAACTAAATGGAGTAATCAAAGGAGGGCAAACACAATGGGCTTACTACTTCCCTAGTTTGTGATATTACGCCTCTCTTAAAGTAGCCTAAGATTGTATCCTGGGTTTTTTGGATAGCCATGTCAGTGATACATTCTGAGCTCTTGTGGTCCTCTGATGCTCTCAGATCTTTTTCAGATGAACTACTGCTTAATCTGCCTCCTCTATCTTGTATCATGAAATTGATTATTTGTAAGTGTAAGATTTAATATTTATCTTTATTAAATCTTACCTTATTTAAATAGAACCCAACATTGGAGCTTTTGGGATCCTGTTTGAATCTGTCATCCATGTTAGCTATCTTTTCTCGATGTAATGCTATCTTCAAATATGATAAAAGCATGATATCTTTATGTGTTAAACAGTACAGGACCAAGCCCAGATCTCTGGGATGCTCTCCTTTCTAACTTCTTTTTCTACTCTTCTCTTGTTCTGGCTGGCTGTCTATTTGACCAGTTCTCAAATCCATGTATGTAACTATCCTGTTGTCATAGCACAGTACCCAGAACAAGCAAACAGTTAATAAATTCATGTGGACTTGACTTGTCTATCCCACATTTTCCATTTTATCCACAAAACATAGCGAAAGAAACTTTGTTAAAAAGTTTTTTGAATAAAATTGTTGGGTACTTTGCCAAAATCTAGGTAATCTCTATCAGTGGCATTCCATTCATCGGCCAGTTTAAAAACATCAAAAAAGGAACTATTAGTCTGGAGAAACTATTTTTTAAATTGTTGTTGTTATAAAGATATTTTTTTATTTTACCAATTACATGTAATAAATTTCCACATAAGTTTCCCAAAGTTATATGATACAGATTGTCTCCCTTCCTCCCTTCCTTCTCCCCTCCCAGAGCTGGCAAGCAATTTGATCTGGGTTATACATTAATTATCATGCAAAATACATCTCCATATTGTTCATTTTCATAAGAGAATAATCATATAAAACCAAAACCCAAATTAAAGTGAAAAATTGTATGCTTTGATCTGTATTCCAACTCCAAAGGAGAACCTGTTCTTTTTGAAGCCATTCTTTGTGATCATTGCTTCTACTTCTAAATGTCCTCAACCATCCCTTTAATTAATATACATTCAATAATTTTAAGAATTGAAGTCAAACTCACTAACCTATGGTTTGTAGACTGTTCTTATCCTTTTTTTGGGAAATCAGCACAGTATTTGCCTTTCTTCCAAATCTGCTATGTCTCTTCTATTCTTCACAAGCTTTTGAAGATTTCATTCAGTTCTTTCATTAAATCAGAATATAGTTCATCTGGGTCTCATGCCGAGACTTCTTCATTGATGGCTAGTTGTGCTCTCTCTCTCTCTCTCTCTCTCTCTCTCTCTCTCTCTCTCTCTCTCTCTCTCTCTCTCTCGCTTGCTCTCTCTCTCTCTCGCTCTCTCTCTCTCTCCCCTTTTAATTATTCAAAGATTTTTTTTCCCAATTATATGTAGTAACAATTTTCAACCTACTTGTTTTCCAAAATTATAAGATTGTCTTCCCCTCTCCCTTCCTTCCCCACTCTCAGAGATGGTAAGAAATTTGATCTGAATTATACATGTACAATTATTATGCAAAACATACTCACATATTGATCATTGTTATAAGAAAATATTCATATGAAACCAAAACCAAAATAAAACTGTAAATAAACTAATGTGAAAGATAGTATACTTTGAGCTGCATTCTGACTCCCACAGTTCTTTCTCTGGATGTGGATAGCGTTCTTTGTCACAAGTCCTTCAGAATTGTCCTGGATCATTGTGTTGATTAGTAGCAAAATCTATCACACTTGATGTATCACTATCACTGTGTACAATGTTCTCCTGGTTCTGCTTATTTCATTCTACATCAGTTCATATAGATCTTTCTATAGATAGATAGATAGATAAATAATTAGATAGATGGATGGATGGATAGATAGATAGAGTTATGTTGTTCTTTGCTTTTCCTACCAGCTTTCTCTCATTCTGAACTCAGCCTCCTGGCACTATTCTTATAAGACCAGGCCACATTTTTGCATTTGGCAAGTATTAACAGTACTTGTTTACTTTCATCTTTTCTGCATCTTTTAAAAAATCTAAGTTGCCCACTGAGTTCCCTATGCATTCCCATTGGTCTCTTTAGACAATTCTCCCCTTTCTTCCTCATTGGAATTGTTTCTTATTTTATGTCTTCAGAACTACATTCTTGGGCACTTTTCCACCCCTCTTGGACTCACTTCTCTGGTAGAATTTAGTCCCTGGGATTCTATGTCTCCTTTTTCTAAAAAAAATGTCTTGCTGAATGTCCTACCAGTAATTAATTTTTTAAAAATCTTTATTTATTAAAAAATTTTTTCCATGTTTACATGATTCATTTTCTTTCCCTCCCCTTTTCCTTCCCCCCTCCCAGAGCCAAAAAGCAATTCCACTGGGTTGTACAAATGTTAGCACTTGCTATCTATTTCCATGTTATTCATTTTTGCTATAGAGCAATCTTTTAAAGCCAAACCTCAAATCATATACCCATATATACAAGTGATAAGTGATAAGTTGTATGTTTTTTCTTCTGCATTTCTACTCCCACAGTTCTTTTTCTCAATGTGGATAATGTTCTTTCTCATAAGTCCTTCAAGAGTGTCCTGGAAGGGGCAGCTGGGGGGCTCAATGGATTGAGAACCAAATCTAGAGATGGGAGGTCCTGGGTTCAAATCTAGCCTCAGACACTTCCTAGCTGGGTGCCCTGGTCAAGTCATTTAACCCCCACTGCGTAGCCCTTACCACTCTTCTGCCTTGGAGCCAATGTACAATAGACTCCAAGATGGAAGGTTCGAGTTTAAAAAAATAAAGAGTGTCCTGGATTATTGCATTGCTACTACCTACTAGTAATTCATACTCAACTTTGTCCAAAACAGAACTCATCATTATTCTCCCCATGCTCCCCTTCCCTCAAGAAAAGCCTTTGTCTCCTACCAACCTTCCTATTTCTATTGAGGACATTATTGGACACCCATTATTTCAAAATCAAAATTTCAGTCATCCCTTAGCTTCTATACTCAGTTGATAGATAGATAGATATTCTATCTCTGCATCTTTCAAATTCTATCCCCTTTCGCTGCTTACAAAGCCATCACCCTCATCCAGACCCATATTACCTCTCACCTGGACTAATGCAATTGCCTCCCATTTGGTCTCTCCCTGCCTCATCAATCCCTTCTCCAACACATTCAATATAGAGCTGCCAAAGTGATACTCACAAAACAAAGGCCATGTCATCTTTCCCACTTGAAAACTTTCCATGGCTCCCTCCTGTCTCTAGAATAAAGCACAGATTAATTCCTTAGCCTGGCATTTAAATATTACTTTTACCATCTGGACTCAGTTTCCCTTTCCAGCCCTTTCACTCTCCTCTCATTGTATATTCCAGGCAAGCTGTGCTACTCTCCATTACCTGATTCTTGTCCTATCTTCACCCTCTTCTAGGATTTCACTCCAGGAGATAGGGACATACTCCCTCTCTTGAATGTGGAAATCTTTCTCATTCTTCAAAGCTCACCTTCAATTCCACCACAATCATAAAGCTTTATTCCTCTCCTAAGTTAAAAGTATTCCCGCCTTTCCCCAATATGCCACATGTTCCTCTCCCTACCTGTTTTCCTCTAAATATCTAGAGCCTTTGCTTCTGGTATTTTCATTTTGACCCAGTTGCTCTGGATTTTGGTTATGACATTCTTAGGAACTTTCATTTTGGGCATTTCTTGCAGGAAGTAATTGGTAAATTCTTCCTAGTTTCATTTTGGGAGGCAGAGAGCCAGTTAAATACTCATTGTGATCTCACCCAGGTAGAGACTTAGGTGAGATTATAGGGAATTCTGGGAAATACCAAGGACTTCTGGGGATTGAAGTTTAGGGTTCAAATCTCCATTTTATACTATTAGTAGACTGTAAAATCCTTGAGGGCAGAGACTCTTCTTTTTCATTTTTGTGTCCTCAGGTTCATGAAGTATAAAGGGGCAGAGGTAGGGACTGGACCGACCTGTGATTTCATGGGAGACTCCAAGGCAGAGAAATTCCCTTTATCAATTCACCTTTCCTGCAGGTCTTAGACAACTGCTTAAAGCACTGAGAAGTTAGATGATGTACTCAGGGTCCTTTATATGTTAGAGGGGAGATTTGAACTCAAGTCTTCTAGACATCACAGCTAGATCTCTATCTACTGGGCCGCACTGCCCATCAAGTCTCTAGTAGGTGCTTGATAAATGTCTGTTGGATTAAACCAAATGTAATTGCCTACCAGACTTGCAGCTTTATGATACACCCTATGAGGAACAGGAAGTGGGGGGCAGCCCCGAGGCCGAGGAGAGACCCCGGCAGAGCCGCCTACCCCGGGATGATGAGCGGCCTGCCGAAGAGTATGACCAACCCTGGGAATGGAAGAAGGACCACATCTCCAGGGCGTTTGCAGGTATTGGCCCCGGCTCCCCTCATCCCTCACCTTGCTAGGTCTCACTTTTGAATTCTTCTCCTGGTCTTCCTTCCTCCCACTCCCAACACATATACTCTGCCAGCTCCATCCCTTGCCTACTGCTAGAGATGTGTGTGAACCCTTTCCTCCCCTCCGTTAATTCCCATGTAGGCTGACTCTGCCCCATTCTCTTTTATTTTCCTTTTTATAACCCTTTCTTTCTGTCTTAATATCAAATTTAAGACAGAAGAGCACCAAGGGTTGGGCAATGGGGGTTAAGTGACTTGGCCAGGGTCACACAGCTAGGAGATGTTTGAGGCCAGATTTGAACCCAGACTCCATCCACTATGCCAAGTTGCCCCTCTGCCCCATTCCTCGTTCTGATATCTGTCCGGTTTGAATCTGTGATGGGTCACTCCTTATACTAGTTTTACGTTTAATATATGGAAACGCGATTCTTCGTAATCCCCGAGAACCTCCCTGAATCCCCACTTCCACAGTCCCGCAGGCTCCCCTCTCTCTATTGGCCAACCCTGTTTGTTGCATTCCAGCTGGTGATGTAAAAGCATTCTTTGGCTTGTCTCTGCCCCATCCAGTGCAGTTTGAGACTCCTGAGTGGGAGCGAGCCCCAGGCCTGGCTAAGGAGTTCCGGAGGCCCCCAGCTAAGACCTCAGGCTGGGTGGGGAAGGGGCCCGACCCAGAGGAGCATATCCCCCAGCCAGCTGAGCGTGTGGACCCAGCCCTGCCCCTGGAGAAGCAGCCGTGAGTGACAAGACCTAGACGGGGCAAAGTGGGGACGGGGTGCAAATGGAGCCTCCTTCAGGAAAGGAAAGCCTTCCTGATTTCCTCCCCTAGGCAGACTTTGCTTCGGTGGTCCCCCTCCCCAGGAACAGGTCCTCTTACTCTAAGGGCACCTAGAGATCACGTCCAGCCCCTTCTGGCATAAGTAGGGTAAGAGACCTGCCCACGCACGAGAGAGCTGGAGGAGGACCTCTAATCTGGTGCCTCCAGTCTCTGGGCACAAATGTGGGTGAGGAGTGGTGCAGCCTGGTCCATCCTTGAGGGTGAGCCTGGGCCATCCCTGAGGGTGAGCCTGGTCCATCCTTGAGGGTACAGCCTTGGCCATCTCCCAGGGTGTAGCCTTGGCCATCTCTGAGGGTGAGCCTGGTCTATCCCTGAGGGTGCAGCCTTGGCCATCTCCCAGGGTGCAGCCTGGTCCATCCCTGAGGGTGCAGCCTGGTCCATCCCTGAGGGTGCAGCCTTGGCCATCTCTGAGGGTGAGCCTGGTCCATCCCTGAGGGTGCAGCCTTGGCCATCTCCCAGGGTGCAGCCTTGGCCATCTCCCAGGGTATAGCCTTGGCCATCTCTGAGGGTGCAGCCTTGGCCATCTCTGAGGGTGAGCCTGGTCCATCCTTGAGGGTACAGCCTTGGCCATTTCCCAGGGTGCAGCCTTGGCCATCTCCCAGGGTGTAGCCTTGGCCATCTCTGAGGGTGAGCCTGGTCCATCCCTGAGGGTGCAGCCTTGGCCATCTCCCAGGGTGCAGCCTTGGCCATGTCCCAGGGTGTAGCCTTGGCCATCTCTGAGGGTGAGCCTGGTCCATCCCTGAGGGTGCAGCCTTGGCCATCTCCCAGGGTGCAGCCTGGTCCATCCCTGAGGGTGTAGCCTTGGCCATCTCTGAGGGTGTAGCCTTGGCCATCTCCCAGGGTGTAGCCTTGGCCATCTCTGAGGGTGAGCCTGGTCTATCCCTGAGGGTGCAGCCTTGGCCATCTCCCAGGGTGCAGCCTGGTCCATCCCTGAGGGTGCAGCCTGGTCCATCCCTGAGGGTGCAGCCTTGGCCATCTCTGAGGGTGAGCCTGGTCCATCCCTGAGGGTGCAGCCTTGGCCATCTCCCAGGGTGCAGCCTTGGCCATCTCCCAGGGTATAGCCTTGGCCATCTCTGAGGGTGCAGCCTTGGCCATCTCTGAGGGTGAGCCTGGTCCATCCTTGAGGGTACAGCCTTGGCCATTTCCCAGGGTGCAGCCTTGGCCATCTCCCAGGGTGTAGCCTTGGCCATCTCTGAGGGTGAGCCTGGTCCATCCCTGAGGGTGCAGCCTTGGCCATCTCCCAGGGTGCAGCCTTGGCCATGTCCCAGGGTGTAGCCTTGGCCATCTCTGAGGGTGAGCCTGGTCCATCCCTGAGGGTGCAGCCTTGGCCATCTCCCAGGGTGCAGCCTGGTCCATCCCTGAGGGTGTAGCCTTGGCCATCTCTGAGGGTGTAGCCTTGGCCATCTCTGAGGGTGAGCCTGGTCCATCCCTGAGGGTGCAGCCTTGGCCATCTCCCAGGGTGCAGCCTGGTCCATCCCTGAGGGTGCAGCCTTGGCCATCTCTGAGGGTGAGCCTGGCCCATCCCTAAGGGTGCAGCCTTGGCCATCTCCCAGGGTGCAGCTTTGGCCATCTCCCAGGGTATAGCCTTGGCCATCTCCCAGGGTGCAGCCTTGGCCATCTCTGAGGGTGCAGCCTGGTCCATCCCTGAGGGTGCAGCCTTGGCCATCTCTGAGGTTGAGCCTGGTTCATCCCTGAGGGTACAGCCTTGGCCATGTCCCAGGGTGCAGCCTTGGCCATCTCTGAGGGTGAGCCTGGTCCATCCCTGAGGGTGCAGCCTTGGCCATCTCCCAGGGTGCAGCCTTGGCCATCTCCCTTCATTCAGTGTTTTTTTCCCCACCCCCCCCCCATCAGATGGTTCCATGGCTCCCTGAGCCGGGCTGAGGCGGAGAACCTCCTGGCCCTCTGCAGAGAAGGCAGCTACCTGGTCAGGCAGAGTGAGACCAGTCATCCAGACTTCTCTCTGTCCCTCAGGTGAGCCCCGATCACTAGGATGCTGGCCCTGTCTGAGAGCAACCTCGAGGGCCAGAGAGTGAGAGGTGGGAGAGGTGGGAGAGGTCACAATTCCCTCCTGAGAACTGGTGGGGAGGCTTTGGATGGAAACGAAGCCAATGGGCTTGCATGAACCACCGTGGCCAAAGCGTTTGTCGCCCAGGAGCCCCAGACTGATAAGGCATCACTCTGGTGCTTGGCTCGGACACACGGTCTGTCACTGGGTTCCTATTTTGAGCCTTTGCAGCTGTTGGATGCTTCAGAAACCCATTGGGGGGAGAGAGAGAGAAATGACGATATTGACTCTCCTTTTCTAGAACAGCATCTTCTGCCTAATTTCTTTCCCTCAGGAATGAGGATAGCAGAAGGTGCTTTGAGATCCAGGCCAGAGTGGCTATCTGGGCCTTTTCTTTTGTATGTTGTTGCTGAAGGAGAGAGAGACCCCCTTGAACCAGGAGTCATGAGGCCTGGATTTTGCCCTTGATTCACTGGATGATGGCATGCAGATGCTACCCAAGTCCCTTCCCCTCTCTGGGCCTTTCCAAAGCTTGGACTTTGTTCTTGTTCTTGGTTCTGGGACCTTGTCCTGACTCTAGGCCCTCCTCTTCGTTCCCAGGAGCAGCCAGGGCTACATGCACATGAAATTCACTCGGACAAAGGAGAACAAGTTTGTGCTGGGTCAGCACAGTGGGGTCTTCTCCAGTGTGCCCGAGGTCGTCCATCACTACAGCATCCGCCCGCTGCCTGTGCAAGGCACTGAACACCTGGCCCTGCTCCACCCCATCACTGCGCAGGTCCCTTGACTGCCTTGGCATAGTGCCTGGGGCACATGGGACCTAGGGGTCCCTCCTCTGCTCTGGTGCTCAGGGGTCCCTCCTGGGCTGCTGCTGGGCTCTGGCTATGGTACTCCCATGTCAGGCAGAATCTCAGAGGGGAAGAAGAGACCTCGGACCATCGGGGCCAACCTGCCCTCCCCAAGATCTCTGACCAGTGGCTAGCCATTCCTTGAAAAGCCTCTAGTGATGGAAACTGAAAAGCTCCTGAGGTGGCCCATTTGACTTCTGGATGGCTTCTGTCGTTAGGAAATATCCTTATATCAAATGGAAATCTGACTCTTGGGAGCTTCTCTCCATCACTCCTGGCTCTGATCTTGGAGACCCACAGAGAACTAGTCTCACCTTATCTCCAAGGCCAGCCCTGGCATGGAGGCACGTCCGGCATCTCTATGTACATTCCATCAGTCCCCCGTGTCAGATCTCAAGGTCCGCCTCTGTCCTGGTTGTCCTCCTCAGGACTAGCTCCAGTTTGTCCGTCCTTCCTATAACGGGGTCCCCAAGCCCGAGGCCAATACTACTGATGAGATCTGCCCAGGACACACACCTCCCTAGCTCTGGACTTAGTACTGCTCAATCCAGCCAATGGTCAAGTCAGATCTCCTGGCTACAAGGCTGCACCATCCTGCTGACTCATATTGGGCTCCCCCGAGATTCAGGTTTAGGTGATGCCCTATTTCAGTTCCTGGGCCAGCCCCCTGGGGAAAAAAAGGACCCTTGGCTAAAACAAAGGGACTCTAGCTCAGCCCGATTATTGCTCCCAGAAACGATGCCCCCATCTAAAACACGGACCTGGGCTCTGTCCTTGGACATGGAAGAGTCCATTCTAGACTGGCCACGACCTACCTGGAGAAGTTACAAAGAGTGAGTGGAAACTCAGGCATATGCCCCCTCCCCAATCATTCCCAGGCCAGAGGAAGCAAATGGTGCAGTTGGATGGCCTTGGCTCCCCAGCTCCCCTATGCCTGAGTTTTTCCAAATTTCACTCCCAATAAATCAGTTATATCTGACTCCTGCATACTGCCTTGGGGGAGGAGTGGAGAACAAGAACTTCTGTTGGGTAGGAGGAGGCTTGTCCCTCTCTACCGACTACGTGGGACCCCTTTCAATCACGGCTGTCCTGGTTGCTAGGATAGGCGAGGGGTAAGAGGGTAGCACAGATCTGTCTGGCCAAGTTGGGATAAGTATGGCTCAGCCCCTGCTGCCTTAATCTCCCAACCATTATGGGGGAGGTATCCCACTTTTCACTACTGTTTGGGGGATGGAAGACCCACGTGTCTGCTGCAAGGACGTTGCTGACTGGGAGGGCAGAGACCTGGGTTACAGTTTCAGCTCTGCCCTTGTCTTGCTGTGTGACTGGGCGAGTCTCTGCCCTGCCTTCTTCTTGCCCCAATATCCTCATTTGTAAAATAGAAATACTAAAGAGATCATTTTATTTTAGAAATAGGGAGTATCGAATATTAAGCAAAGGGAAGTCCATGGAGATCTTTCAGTCCAGTTCTCTCATTTTACAGATAGAGAAACTGAGATCAAGGAAAGAGAAGGAATTTTTCCAATGTCATACAGGAGCTAGAGATCAAAAAACCAAGACTAGAACTTGGGGTCCATAGGTTGGGGGTGGGGAGAAGGGAAGTCATCAAGACTGTGGGTGGAAAGACCTAGAGTTGGTGGAGGGTCCCTGGAACCTATTCACCTTCCTCAGGCCATTGGTCTGCTCCTCCTTAGTGCCCTTCAGGTTTCCTAGGCTCTGCCAACCTTCATGTATGACTGTGTCTCTGCACAGCATCAGCGAGGACATCTGTCTCCATGGAAACAGGAAGGGGAGGATTGCTCTCAGCTGGTGACACTTCAAGGTGATAGGCAGAGGCTAGAGGCAGAAGGAGCCCCATCCCATGGGAGTCTTCAGACCAAATTGTAGGCAGAAATGGGGTAGGTAGAAGTGGGTTATTCTGGCCACCTGCCCTTGCCCCCCAACCCTTCTCTCTTCCTCCATCTGTGCTCCAAGGGAAGGGGTTATGAGGCTAACAGTGCATGTGTGTGTGTGTTCGTGCTGCATACATGGGATGGGAGCTCTGGGCTGCAGGCCAAGTCTAGAAAAAATCCTTAGTATTCTGATCCTGGGATGCAGGCTGGGGATACCAGGCAGGCCTCAATCCTAGAGCTTCTCTTGATGGGGCTACATGAAGCCCAATGTGTGTGCATGTGGGGAGTGGGGAATGGAGTGGGCAGGTCAGTGCTTAAGTCTCTTGAGGATTGGGTCTCTGATCTCCCAATGTCAGGAAGATCCTCAGGTCACTTATTCCTGCATCTCCCCAACCCACTCAGCTATTCCTAGGGATGGATTACTCCTTGAGGAATGTGAGAAGTGACCCACCAGACACTTCAGTCTTTCCTCCATCCCAATCTCAAGGTCTCATTTCCCCAGATCCCATACTTCCTCCAATACAACCAAGATCTCAGACTTCCTTTTTTAAAAATCCTGCCTCCTTTCTTCAGTCTCTCTACCTCTTATTCCACTGTACCCCTTGAATTTACCCTCAGCCTCAAGTCTCACTCAATCTCAGCCATCCAGAATTTAGCTTCCTCCAAATCATAGATTTTTTTTCAGATTAATCTCATGAATACCAGCCCACAGATCTCAGTCTCACATCAGCATTACTTTTACCCCTCAATTTTAGTTTCTCCAGACAGCTCCCAAGATCTAAGGCACCCTTTCACATATTTCCTAATATCCCCAAATTCCAGCTCCTAGTCTCCTCCACCCAAGTTGCCCAGATCCTAGTTTCCTCAGATCTAAGTCCACTTAATTCCAACCCCTCCATTTTCAGTTTCAAGCTCCACCTCTTCACTTTTCCTTCTCAGGTGCCCTGGTGCCTTACAATCTACACACCTCCCTGGCCTCATCAAATAGGGTACCTGAGTTTCTTAATGCTAAGCTCTACGGAGGTGAAGAAAGGGGGCAACAAGATCTAGTAATATCCTAGATAGTACCTTAAGACAGTGTTGGCAAACCTTTTAGAGACCAAGTACCCAAACTGCAATGCTCACACATGTGAGTCACTCCCTTACCCAGGCAGGAGAGGGAGGAAGTGCTCCCATTGGGCTGCTGGACAGAGGGACCAGAGAATGTTCTCAAGTGAGGTGGAGAATGTACAAGAGTAGCTCCCTCTGGCAGATGTGCCATAGGTTCGCCAACATGGGCCCCTAGGAGAGGGGTTCTAAGAAGGGAGTTCTAAAGGCTCCAAGTCATTTTGTTTATTTGTTTGTTTCAATTTCATTTCATTTTTCACTCAACAAGCATTTATTTTCTCCACTCTCCCACTCCCAATTTAAAAGAAAAAGAAAAACAAACCCCTTGAAACAATTGTGTGTAGTCAAGCAAAACAGATATTCAAGTTGTTCATCTCCAAAAAATGCAGTTCTGGGTCATCTTTAGGCATTGGATCCTTTACTACTTGACTGAAGAGCCAATCCCCCAGATCCTGGAAAACCTTAGCCCTTACTTTCTTGCTTTCAGGACAGGAGTGCATGTGCATGTGTGCATGTGTGTGTGTGCACACACACACACATGCAACTGGGTTGGGCAGGAAAATCCTAGCTTAAGTGAGGGGTTGGGGGGAAATAAGCTGTTTTTATTGGCCTAGAAGTAGCAGGATGCATCCTGGGGTGGACTGGGAGGATTACAGGGGCCTGGGCCAAACGGGGTGAGGGCTTGGGGAAACTAGTGGAGTAGATGCTCTCCCCTCTCTCCCTCTCCACTGGGCATGCCAAAGTCTTGTTCTTTCCTGGCTTGGCCTCCTTACTCTTCTGGTGGTAATAGAGAACGTTGCCATAAAAGTGATGCACTGGAGAGAAAAATGGGAGAATGTCTTTGGGAAAGAGAATTAGGGGGCATCATTCAATCCAGAGAGGGAGTTGTTGATCAGGTTTGCATGTCTTCATGTCTTCCCTCTTTTCTCCACCAGGGGCTAAAGAACACAGTTTCCTAGTGTTCTTGCACTCTCATACTGAGAGGCAGCTATGGGGCCAGGCCAGGACTCTAGAACGGGGGAGTCCAAGGAGGGGGAGACCATGTGCCCTAGGGGTTGTCCTGGTACCAGGGGACTACATACCAGACTCTCTACTCCTCCTAAGGAATCGGCAGATCTTTATTCCCAGCACAGCCCCAGATCCCACCATGACACATGCCACCAGTAACCACAAGAGGAGACCTAGAGAAGAGATGGGAGGAAATGATGGGAGATTCCACAGAAAGGCACTGGAGACATCATTTGTGAAGGGGGGGGGGGTCAACAGAGGAACAGAGGGAAGAGCCATGGGTTGGGAAATAAGAGACCTGGATTTAAACCCTCCACCCTTGCCTCTCACTCACTTAGGCAAATGATCCTTCTTCCTCCCCAGGTTCAGTTTCCTCATCTGTAAAAATGATCTGGGGTCCCTCTTCTCCTAGCTCTAATATCCCATGTTCTAAGTCCCTTCCCACTCCTGACACTCTATGCTCCAAGGGTCCTTCCAGCTCTCACAGTTTCTGTTCTATGGTCTCCTCTGGGAATGTATAATGATGATGCCAGCCAAGCTAATTAATATAGCTTATATGAGAGGGAGAAGGGACAGTCTGGAGAAAGGGAGACATTGAGGTGGGGATTACCCCTTACCTAGATAGCCATTGATCCAGTCCGACTTGGAGAAATCTCCTGACCCTGAGGGAAAATTCAATGGTGTTGGTTTTGTAGGTTTTGAGAAACATGAAGATGCCACTAAGGCAGTTGAAGAGATGAACAGAAAAGACATCAATGGGAAAATGGAATTTGTATTCTGGGCACAGAAAAAAGTTGAATGGCAAACTGAATTAAAGCAGAAATTTCAGCAGCTAAAACAGGAAAGAATTGGCCACTCAGGGTCTTTATTACTGAGTTTCCCATGATGCCTTTGACCTCCCTTCTCTGGAGGGATTCTGAGTTTTTTAGCAGTTTTGTTTCTCCTCTTCCCCATGCCTCAGTGGTCACTGAGGCCCCTGAGATTTCAGAGTCCCATAACCCTTTGGGGAGGGGGTGGCATGCATAATTTCCTAAAATGGTGATGGTGTTACTGGGTCCTCCACTACATTCTCCATTCCCATACCCATACCTAGTAAGAAATATGCCCCCATAGATCCAAGTTGGGAAGTGATTTCAGCCTGGAGGGAGTCCTGGTATGTCCAGCCATCCAAAGTGTGTGTGGAGAGCTCAGGATTGAATCTCCAAACCCTACAATTTTTCCAGGAATGCTTCTCCAGGGAATGGGGGAAGGCACCCCTGACATACATTTCCCTTCCCCCCAGTGTAGCTGGGAGGGGGTACAGCAGCTGTCAATGTTGGGTCCTTGCCCAGGGGCCAAGCCAGAGCCAACACTGCCTCCTATGTCTCTGCTAATTGGTAATTGGCCCCTCCTAGCAGAATGGAAACTGGTAATTGGTAATTGGTAATTGGCCCCTCCTGGCAGAATAAAAACAGGGTAGGATGTGGGTGGCACAGGTTGGCACTATTCCAGCAGATCCAGCTTCAGAGAGCTGGGTTATCTGTAGGCGGGTGTCATGGGCTGGCACATGGAAAATCTGGGGACATCACAGGGTGTCCTTTATGGCCAGGCCAGAGGCTGTGAGAGCCATTAATGGGAGATGGGGGTGGCACGTGGGAGGAGATGACTGGGAAATCAGCCAAAATCAGCCAGAAGTCTAAGGATGAGAAAGGAGAAGGCAGATACCATTTTTCCTTAGTAGAAAGAATCTTGGATGCTCTAGTTCTTAGGCTTGGCCTTGGCACTAATCTCATGGGACCTTAAACAAGTCACTTCCTATCTCTGGACCTCTGTTTCCTCATCTCCCAAATAAGAGTGTTGTACTCAGCTTCTTTAAGGTCCCTTCCTGTTCATTCACTACATCGACGAACATTGATTAAACTTCTGGGCTAGATCCCAATGCTAGAGACATCGAGAGAGGTAGAACATATACCCTACTCCTAGGAAGCTTCCAATCTAAGCATGGAGAAAGTTGGCTCTGGATAGCTAAGCTACAAGAGAGATGGAGATAAGTGCAAAGTCAGACATGGTAGGTGGGAAAGGCTCCTGAGTCTCCCAAGGACCCATACTCCCTTCAGGAAAATGAAGGTTTTGAATTCCAGACTAAGGACGAAAGATACAAATGTCAATCAAAAGAATTTCTCCTCTCAAGGGCTTGCTTACATTCTATGGGGCAGATGGGGAGAGGACACAATGTGCATCCAGATTAGGGAATAAAAGGTCATCTGAAGAGGGAGAAAGTGCGAAGAATTGGAGGAATCCAAGAAAGCCTTTTCAGAAGTGACAGCGAAATGGAATCTTGAGGAAGAGAAGGATTCTGAGATACAAGGAGGGGGAAGAGCATTCTAGGCATCTTCAGGGGAATAACCTATTCAAGGACACAGAGCCATGGAGAGGACACTGAATGTCAGCCAGATCTGGACAGGAGCTACGAGTCCAATTTGGCTAGAACATGGCATCCATGCAGGGGAGGAATATGAAAGAAATCCGGGAAGATAGGGTGGAATTAGACTGTGGAGGGCTTGGATTTTATTCGAGGCAATAATGAGCAATAATATATGTATAACCCAGTGGGAGTGCTTATCAGCTCTCAGAAGGGGGAGGGAGAGAACATGAATCATGTAACCATGGAAAAATATTCTAAATCAATCAATATATCTTTAAAAAGAGGCAATAAATTGTCAATAATATGGAAATAGGTCTTGATCAATGATACATGTAAAACCCAGTGGAATTGCGAGTTGGCTATGGAGGGAGGGGAAGTAAGAGGGGAGGGAAAGAACATGAATTGTGTAACCATGGAAAAATATTCTAAATTAATTAATTAAATAAATAATTTCAATTAAAACATAAAAAGAGGCAATAGGGAACAACTGAAAAATTTTGAGTGGGGAGAGGCCAGTTATACCTAAAACCACAGGCTATTTTAGCCCATTAGGTTTATTTCCTAAGGTGATCAGGAATAAAGGAAAGGAACCTACATGTCCTTTTTTTTTTTTAACCTCTTACCTTCCATCTTAGAATACTGTGTATTGGCTCCAAGGCAGAAGAAGAGTAGTAAGGGCTAGGCAATGGGGGTTAAGTGACTTGCCCAGCATCATAGGGCTAGGAAGGGTCTGAGGCCAAATTTGGACCCAGGACCTCTTCCCTAGGCTTGGCTGTCAATCCACTATCTGCCCCTGAACTGACATCTGAGATGGGTAAAAAAAAAATAAATAAAAACATGGAAAGAATTACATGAAGTTATGAAGAGTAAAACTAGCAAAACCAAGAGAATATTATATACAGCAAGAGAAATATTCTTTGAAGAATAACTTGTGTATGTCCACTTTTTGAGAAAGAACTGATAAATAGAAATAGGTAAGACATAGTTTTATATTTACATATATATCTTTTTATCAATAATGCCTTCTCTAATGGGAGGATGAGAGGGAGGAAGTTAACTGAATATTTTAATGTAACAAACAAATAAATTTTAATAAAAAAAAAAAAGAGGAAAGAGACTAGAAGCCAAGGGGTCAATTGGGAAATTATTAAGATAGTTTAGGTGAGAGTTGGTGTGGCCTGTGAGTGAAGAGATAAAAGATGCAGTGAAGCTAGAACCTGGGGTGTGCTGGTAAATGTTTAACAATTGGCTTTCCCCCTCCCCCAAAAGAGTACACGTGGCACCCTTTCAAATTTAGTCAGCACTTCTAATATTTTCTCCATCATTTTTTATTTTATAAACCCTTATCTTCTGTCTTAGTATCAATTCTAAGACAGATGAGCAGAAAGGGGTAGGCAATTGGAGGGGGAGATTAAATGACTTGCCCAGAGTCACATAGCTAGGAAGTGGCTAAAGTCAGATTTAAACCCAAGCTCTCCTGCAATCTCCTGTGCCACCTAGCTGCCCCTCTCCATCACTTTTTAGAATCCAGACGATCGTTAAAAAAAATAAATCAAGCACTGATCTATTTGCCAATATCTGAAGCAGAAGTGCTCACACTAAAAAAAAAACAGCTCTCTGGAGCCAGACCAAGCTGCCTCCAGCACATCTGTGGATTGAATTAATAAGATTTGGCAGCAGAGATGGTTGATGGCATGTGTAGGGCAGCTCAAAGTTGAGGTCTGGCAAGGTGGAAGAGGGAGCGGCGAGGTGGTTCAGACAATAGAATGACAATCAGACATCAGGAAAACCTGAGTTCAAATCCAAATAAGACACTAGCTGTTTGACCTTGGGCAAGTCACTTTATCCTGTTAGCCTCAGTTTCCTCATCTGTAAAATCAGCTGGAGAAGGAAATGGCAAATCACTTCAGTATCTTTGCTAGGAAAATCCCAAATGGGGTCATGAAGAGTTGGACACAACTGAAATGTCTGAACAACAACAACAAGGATAAGTGGGGATAGAAAAAGATGGCGTGGAACTCAATCAAGGACAGAGAGCAGTTACTTTGGCTAATGACAGAGATGAGACTATGAAGGGAGGAAAGGAAGGTCAGAGCAAAGATGGATAGGGAGATAATGGTAAGATGAAGACTAGTTCTGAAGAAAGGAGGGATGGAAGGAAAGGCAGGAGAGGAATTTCAGAGTCTAGCATCATGGAGGAACAGTTGAATGACAAGGACATCTAAGCCATGATTACCACTGGATTGCCAAGAAGACCCTGTATTCTTCTTCTCCCCTTCCCTCCTGCTTCCTCCCCCATACCTGAGACTTGGAGACATGTAGTCTTATTCGTTTCCTCAAGTAGTGGGATTTCCTTCTTCATGTGGCACTCATAGCACCCACTATCATTAGGAGTCACACGATCCAGACTCAGGATGACAATATTTTCCGGGATCCAGAACAACAGGTCTCTAGACCCACATAGAACCCTGCTGGATTCTCGCTTGATGGGTGCAGACTGGCACAATACCCCTTCATCCTTCTTCCACTCTACTCGGACTTGCTCCCACTTGGCCCAGATGACTTTGCAGGTCATGTTCACCTTGCCACCCTCAGATACCCTCAGGGTTTGATACTCCTGCTGCACTGTATAATTAGTCCCTCTTGCAAGCACTGGATTGGAGAAAGAAAAAAGGTCAGTACTGATGGTGGGGAGACAGGCATCAGCAGGTCAAGAGGTCAAGATTCAGACCTTCCCTGACCACAGAATCTGAGTGACTCAAGGGACTTCAGGAACCTTGTGGGCTAACTCAGACTTAAACCCAAGCAAGAATCCCTTCTGTGGCATCCCTAACAAAGCTCTCCTGGATGCAAATAGCATCTCATTGTAACACCGAGGTGGCACAATGTTTTAGAATGCTTTACTTGGAGTTAGGAAGACCTGAGTTCAAATTCTGCCTCAGACACTCAGCTGGGCAAGTCATTTAACCTCTTTCCAGCCTCATTTTCCTCATCTGTAAATGGGTGGGGGTGGGTGGGGAATTGGCCTTAATGGCTTCTAAGGTTCCTTCTAGCTCTTAATCCATGAACCTATGATTACCTTATAAATATAACTGACATTTCTATAGGCATTCAGTCTGATAAAGGAGTGTTATATATTTTCTATATCTTTTAATATGTTTATATATTTATATTTATATTTTTATATATTTTATATAATTTTATATTATTTATATATTACATAATATGTAAATATGTATATTACCTCATTTATTTCTATGAGGTAAAGACCATAGAGCTTATTATTCCCATATTACAGATGAAATGGTTGATGGTTGGAGAGGTTAAGGGATTTTTCCGTGGTCATACAACTAATGCGAGAGCCCAGATCTCACCTAACTCCTAGTCCATCAGTCTTATCACTATACCATTCTGCCTTCATTATAGCAACACCTATGGCAGCCAGGTGGGACGGTGGACAGAGCGCCAGCCCTGAAGTCAGGAAGATCTGAGTTCTCCGATACCTACAGGCTGTGTGACCCTGGACAAATTGTTTAAGCTCCATCTGCTTCAGGTTTCCTCAACTATAAACTATATATAGCTATCTATTATATATGGATCATATATATATATATATATATAAATATGTAGCTCAGGGTTGTTGTGAGGATCAAATGAGTTAATATTTCTTTTGTAATTTCATAAACTTTTGAGCATGATATAAAAGCCAATTATTATGATTACTGTCTTTTTTTTAAAATATATTTTATTTGATCATTTCCAAGCATTATTCGTTAAAGACATAGATAATTTTCTTTTCCTCCCCCCCCCCCACCCCCCATAGCCAACGTGTAAGTCCACTGGGCATTAGATGTTTTCTTGATTTGAACCCATTGCTTTGTTGATAGTATTTGCATTAGAGTGTTCATTTAGAGTCTATCCTCTGTCATGTCCCCTCAACCTCTGTATTCAGGCAGTTGCTTTTTCTCGGCGTTTCCACTCCCATAGTTTATCCTTTCCTTATGAATGGTGTTTTTTTCTCCTGGATCCCTGCAAGTTGTTCAGGGACATTACACCGCCACTAATGGAGACGTCCATTACGTTCGATTATACCACAGTGTATTAGTCTCTGTGTACAATGTTCTCCTGGTTCTGCTCCTCTCGCTCTGCATTATGATTACTGTCTTACAGCTTTGGAAAATTTGATGGTTCAAGTTTCTTTATACTAAACTCCAATCTGCCCCTCTGAGTTCCAACTCTTGCTCCTAGTTCTCCCATTTGGGGCCAAGTAAAATCAGTCTAATCCCTCCATGAGAAGACAGTCCTTAAGATAATTGGAGTCATTTCTGGGTCTTCTACTCTCTAGGCGTTTACCGTCCATCTTCTTTGAACAGATCTTCCTTTGGACTTGGCTTCAGATGCCTTTCCCATTCCAATATCCAATATTCTAGCATCCAACGGATGCTCTCCATTGTGTCAATGTCCTTCCTAAAATATCTTTCCCAGGACTGAACTTGGTGGCCCAGATGTGATTTTCCTAGGGCAGGCAGAGGATAGTAGGACCACCCCCTTCTTTTTTCTGTCTACAATGCCTCTCTCAAAGGAGCCTAGGACTGCCATTAACTTCTTGAAATTGTCATTACAAGATGTCGGAATTGTAAGGTGCCTCCATGACCAGCTAGTCTAACCCATACCTCTGAAACGTAATAACATTTGAAGTTTTGCAAAGCTTTTCACATATGTTAACTCATTTGATTTTCACAACAGCCCTGGAGGTCGGTGCTAATTTTCTCCATCTGTATATTACAGATAAGGAAATCGGTGCCATGACTTGCCCAAAATTATACTGCTAGAAGAGAGTGTTTGAGGCAAGTATTGAACTCAGGTCCTCCTGACTCCCAGTCCTATGCTCTACCTGTACTTACTATCTAGCTGCCTAACATTACTGATGATGAATCATCCAAACTTTTCCTAGAGATTTCTTAAAAAAAAACAAACAAAAAACCCTGACCTTGGAATCAATACTACGTATTTGTTTCAAGGTAGAAGAGTGGTAAGGGCTAGGCAATGGGTGTTAAATGACTTGCCCAGGGTCAGTCAGCTAGGAAGTATCTGAGGCCTGATTTGAACCCAGGACCTCTGTCTCTAGGACTGGCTCTCCATACACTGAGGCACCCAGCTCCCCTCTTCCTAGAGATTTCTGATGAGGGAGAGCCTACCTTTTCCCAAGGTAAACCATTCTGCTGGTAGACAGCTCTTAATTTTAGAAGTTTTTTTCTTACATGGAGCCTGTACTTGCCTCTCTGTACCTTCCACTCACTATTTTCATATCTATCCTCTGGGGAGAAGTTGTGTACACCCAATGCCTACAAAACCCCACTGTCTCCTCAGCCCTTTGTAGTCTGTCTTCCACACTTCAAAACTGTCTTCAAAGGCCTCTGTTGATTCATATTGAGTCTATAGCTCACTAACCCACCAAGCCCCTGAACACCTCTTCATACGTATTGTTGCAAAGCCTCATGCCCCAGATCCTGTGCTGATTTCTAACATTTTTATAACAATTTTCCATGTAGATGTTCTGAAGTTTTAGCTGGGTTATACATGTGTTATCACGCAAAACCTACCTCTGTATTGGTCATTGTTATAAGAGAAAACTCAAATAAAACCCAAACCTCAAAAGAAAAAACGTAAATAAACTGAAGTGAAAACAGATCCTGTACTTAGGAGGTCAATTTTTGAGCCCAGGTGACCCCTTTCTCCTTTGAGCTCCTGCAGCCCTTACAGCACACGCAGGCATTCAATCATTCACTAGGAGTATACCTTCCTTATCAACAACTTAACTCCTACCTCTACTGGGTGCTTTATTGGAAAACAGAATTAATTGTTTTGTTTTATTTCGAACAACTTTTATCTTCCAACCAATCAATATTGGTTCTAAGGCAGAAGAATAGTAAGGATTAGGCAGTGGGGGTTAATTAAGTAGCTTGCCCAGGGTCACACAGCTAAGAAGCCTCTAAAGTAAGATCTGAACCCAGGATCCTCGGTCTCTAGGGCTAATTCTCAATCCACTGAGCCACTATACTGACTCCATAGTTTGCTGTTTAATTCTTGTTTCATCAACCAGCCTGGAGACTCCTTGAAGGCAAGATCTAGGTCTCTTTCTTTTGTCTCCCCCATAGCTCCGAGGATAAAGATTATTCTCCTCATTTTCTAGATTGAGAAACTGAGTCCTATGATGGAAAATCCTTGGCCAAACTTACATAGTGACTGAGAGGCAGAGCTGGGACTAGAACTCATATCTCCTGACTTCTGGTCACGGGCATTAATAGCACTTTCTTTGATCCCTAAAGGCTCTCCCAGCATTTTATATTCTAAGGTCTTTCTCCATTTGATGTGCTACGCTCTAAGGTCCTTCTAAGATTTGACACGTATGTTCAAAATTCTTTCTGCTCTGACACTATAAAGTCCCTTCCTTTCTTTTCTATTTTTGACATTCTGTTTCTATGTTCTAAGAGTCCTTCCTTCCAGCATTACTGTTCTATGTTCCATGGTTCAGTAGCTTCTTCATCCCTAGTAAGAGTCTGAAATACTCATTGTCCCAATAAATTTAAAGAGTGGAATATTAGCTAAGAACTTGGTACACTCCTCAGAGATAAATGTTAGCAGAAGAGCAAGAGAAACTAAAGTTCCTTTAAGAGCCTTTGAGACCCCTATGGTCCGAGAGGACAAGAGCCTCAACTATCATAGGACACTAGAGGGTCATGGTCTCATTTGATGATGCAGGGTACAAGGCTGGGGCCTTGCACTTGGGTACTCACCCCCAGACAGCATCAGGAGGAAAAGGTCTATAAGGGGATATTCCATCACTTCTTCCCACTCCGGCTCCTTCCTATCTTCAGGCAGCTCCACTCTGCCTTTCTGTCTGTAGAGCCTAATGGTTTTCTAAGGGTAGCTCCATTCCTCCCCCTAACCCCCACCTCCTACACCCCTCCTTCAACCCCAATCAGGCTTTAGCTATGGCCAATCTGACACATGCTATTTCCTGCCACAATATCTGCCTCCCTCTCCTCCCCTTTCCCTCAATGCTTGAGAAACTGGGTAGGGAGAGACTCCAGGATTCTAAGCCCTGATTTTGGGGACCCTCTTTAAGTCCTAAGTTTGAAGTATCTCCAGTTCACTTGAGAAACATTTCTCAAGACTGTTAGTGGGGGTAAGGGAAGTTAAGCGGCTCAGTGGATTGAAAGACAGAAGGTCCTGGGCTCAAATTTGGCCTCAGACACATCCTAGCTGGGTGACCCTGGGCAAGTCACTTAACCCCCATTGACTAGCCCTTACCTCTCTTCTGCCTTGGAACCAATACGCAGGATTGATTTCAAGACAGAAGGTAAGGATTAAAAAATAAACATAAAAGTAAACAGCATTTCTTTAGTGCATTTCCCGTTTTGACATTTGATCCTATGTGGCCACATTGCTTCAGACATATTTGCACCTCTCCATCATGCCTTCTTTCCCCAGGAAACTCACCATTGGGAAATCAAATTAAACTGCAAAATGGATTCTGCTTGTACTCATTGGTACCCTCTGGCCCTGATTGGATCTTCTGACTGAAAGGTAGGGCCATGGACTCCAGGAGCCTCTATTTCAAAGAGGAGACTTGGCACAATCTTTCTCCTAACAGTTACACTGCTTTAGGATTCTAGAACTTTCCATCATATCCTTGGGTGAGTCCTTTGCTCTTTCCCCCCACCTTCTCCTTTTCAGTTTCCTTTTGTATGTTGTCTTGCCCCATTAGATGATAGGAGTAGTTAGGTGACACAGTGGATGGAGCCAGGAAGACCTGAATTCAAAGCCAGCTTTAGACAAGTCACTCAACCATGTTCAGCCTCCTCATCTGTAAAATGAGCTACAGAAGAATATGGTAGCTTTGCAAAAAACAAACAAACAAAAAACCCAAATGGGGTCAGAAGGAGTAGAATACAACTGAACAACAGCAAAAATTAGATTATAAATTCCTTGAGGGCAGGAATTGTCTTTGTTTTTATTTGTATTTTTATCCCCAGTGCTTAGCATAGTGCCTGGCACATAGTAGGTGCTTAGTAAATGTTTATTGATTGACTGATCCTCACTATAACCCTGAGAGATATTTATTATTGTATAATCATCTACATCTTACAAACTCAGATTTAAAGAGGTTCAAGTGGTTTGCTCATAATCAGATAGGTAGTAAGGGTCAGTCAGTCAGTCAGATTGAGCAGCAGCTACGTGGCTCAATGGATAGAGTTCTGAGTTTCCAGTCAGAAAGATAAGAGTTCAGTTCCAGCTTCAGGCACTTACTAAGCAAGTCACTTTAACCTGTGTCTGTCTCAGTCCACTGGAGAAGGAAATGGTCAACCACTTTAGTATCTTTGCCAAGAAAACCCCCATGGATAGTATTAGCATGCTCTGGTTTGTGGGTTTGTGAAGAGTCAAACACAACTGAATAACAACAAAGAAGTTACAGGTAGTGTATTAAGTCTGGGAGATATAAAGAAAATCCGTCCCCCCCACCAATTCCTACTCTCAAGAACTCATAGTAAAATGCATTAGCTAACATTAAAATGGGGGTTTTATACTCAAAGAAGATGATCACAAAGCCTTACATGAACTGATGCAAAGTGAAGTGAGCAGAACCAGGAGACCTGGGACACAGTAACAGCAATAATGTATGATCATCAACTGCAAATGACTTAACTATTATCAGCAAGGCAAGGTCTCAAGACAAGTCCAAGGCATTCATGACAAAAAAAGGCTACCCACTGCCATAGAAGGAACTGAATGCAGATCAAAGCATACATTCTTCATTTATTTCCTCCGTGAATCTTTCTCTAGGATAAGTGATGTGTCTTCTTTTACAACATGATTAATGGTTATGGAAATATACATTGTATGATAACACATTTTGTAAAACCTATATCATATTACCTGCCATCTTGGAGAGGTAAGGAAGGGTGTTAAAAATTGTATCAAGTAAAAAAAAATTATTGTAAGTTTTAAATTTAAAACTGTACTAAGACTTTTGGGAAACTATATAAATCTTTTAAGGTTTTCAACCCCCTTTACATGTTGTTTCTCATTTACTCCTCACAATAATCCTGTGAATTTGGACAGAAGGGAAATTGGGATCCAGGTCTCCACGCTTCCAGATCAGAGTTCAAGGGGTCTTTTCCCTGTAGTATAAAGGTAGTGATCAAGATCCAACAGCACGAGTTTAACAACAGAACATGAGACCCTGTGACCGGCAGTGGTGGGAAGATTTGGGGGCAGAGGCTACCATATTAAGTTATAGCTTCACAAGCTCAGATGAGCCACAACCACAGATTGACCTCGTTTTACCAGCAGCTGCTGCAGTGGGGTCTGTCTCCTGAGAAGCTTCAAAGAACTGGCAGCCCTACCCCAACCCAGGACTTTAGAAGGTCTTAGAACTCAGCTGGGAAGGGCCCTGCCTTAAAAAACAGCTTTCATTTTCCAGATGAGGCACCTGAAAGCTGAAGAGGGAAAGCAGCTTGCCCACCCTTTCCAAGCCCGATTGAAATTTAAAGCCAAGTCTGTAGCTTCCAGAGCCAGTCTTGACTCCATTCTGCCCCAGACTACTCCTGTACCTTTGGCCATAAAGTACCCTTTGCTTCAAACCAGTCCCATTTCTGCTCTTCTGGCAAATCAGAATCTCAGTCCTGGAAGGAACCTCAGAGATCATCTAAGCCTGGAATTCTTTTATTTTTACTTTTTCATTTATTTTCACTCATTCATTCATTCATTCATTTAGATCATCTTTTCCTCCCAACTGACATTCATTTTCAGACATTTTGCAAATTCTCTCCCTCCCCATGGCTGCAAGCAATATTATAGAAGTTATACATGTGCTATCTTGCAATACATATCTGCATATTCATCATGTTGTGAAAGAAGACACCACATGAAGGAAGATAGCGGTTTTTACCATCAGTCTCTTAGGACTGTTTTTGATCCTTGCATTGTTGATAATAATTAAGTCATCCCCATTAGTTAGATCACCTAACCTTGGAATTTTGTTTTGGTTTTTTAGACCCTTACATTCAGTCTTAGTAACAAGTCTCAGACAGAAGTGTAAGGGCCAGGCAAACAAGGTTAAATGACTTGCCCAGGGTCACAAAGCCAGGAAGTGTCTAAGGTCAAATTTGAACCCAGGTCCTCCCAACTCCAGGCCTGGCATTCTATTTACTGAGCCACTAAACTGCCCTTGACTCTGGAGCTTTTTGCTTTTTTGTGTGTTCTATACTCCTTTGGCAGTCTAGGGAAACCTGTGGATCCTCTCTCAGAAACATATTTTTAAATGTAAAAGATAAAATATATAGCATTATCAAGGAAATAAATTATCTTGACATAATTTAAAAAAAAAGAACAAGTTTATAGACCCCAGGTTAAGAATCCCCTCATAGTGAAAGAACACTACCCACATTCAGAGGAAAAACTGTGGGAGTAGAAATACCCAAGATAAACAACTGCTTGATTACATGGGTGGAGGGGGACATGATTGGGGATATAGACCATAAGGAGCATCCTAGTGCAAACAACACGGAAATGTGTTCTGATCAAGGACACATGTAATACTCAGTGAAATTTAGCATCTGCTAAGGGAAGGGTGGAGGAGGGGAGGGAGGGATATAATGTGATTCTTGTAAACAAGGAATAATGTTCTAAATTGACTAAATAAAATTAAAATAAAATAAAAGAATCCCCTCATATTACAGATAGGAAGATGAAATCCAGAGAGTAGAAATCATCTGCCAAGATTACAGGGCAGTAGGGCTGCTAGGTGACTCAGTGGTTTGAGAACCAGGCCCAGAGACAGGAGGTCTTGGATTCAAATTTGACCTCAGATACTTTCTACCTGTGTATCCCTGGGCAAGTCACTTAACCTCAGTTGCCTAGCCCTTACCACTCTTCTGTCTTAGAGAAAATACGAGTGTAAGTTTAACAAAATTGGAATGGAGAGTATAGGTAGGAACATCAGATTTGTTCTATGTATTAATTAGTTTTGCTACTTTTTTCTTATCTTTAAAATTCTTTCATTTTTAAAAAATTCTTTTAAAATTGTGCTATAAGGGATAGCTCTACATGGGGGGAGGGCCAAGATAAAGGGAGAAATCTAGGCAATATAAAAACAAAATAAAAATCACTTAAAATGTTTTTTTTTTTAATTAGGTGAGTCCTTAAACATGTAAGGTCAGAAGTAAAAACTCCCTTAGATAACCAATCCAAGTCCTTCATTTTACAAATTGGGAAACTGAGATAGGAGTGAGTGGTTTTTCTTTTGGGAACGTTGTGAGAGCCAATGGTAGTAGATTTGGAAAGGTGAGGGGAAATACCCTTTGGTCCTTTAATCAGTCAATCAATGAAATCAACCAGCAAATATTTATTAAGATCTTTCTGCTTCTATCAGATACAGTGTTAGGTGTTAGAAATACAAAAAGAAAGAAAAAAAAAGAAACAGTTCCTATCCTTACATTGTATCAGAAGAAACAACATGAATACAAACGGAAATATAGAGAAATTAAGTGCCAGGCAGGCGGTGGTGTTTGCGGTTGGGGAGGCATTAGCTGAGTTTTGAAGGAAGCAGAGATTCTAACAGGCTGTGGTAAGGACTAGACACAAAGGCAAAGAAATGAGGTGGGGGTGGGGGGTAATGGCAAGTCTGAAGAGCAGGATGGGCATCCCCCTTCTCGATAAGGGAAAAAGCCCATCGCTAGGACTCTGGGGATCTGGGTTTGAGTTCTGGCTCTGGAAATAACCCGAGGTGTCCCTTAAAGGAAGATAAGGATTCTAAAGTGTGGATCTGAGTAGGATGTGGAGCCCAAGTATGGGGAAGAGCTTTGCAGAGAAAGAAGGAAGGGATGCCCAGTTCAGAGAAGATCTAATAATCCAGGTCAGGGTGACTGGAACGTAAAATGAGAACAGGGGAATAAGATGAAATCAATCCGGAAAGGTGGGTTGGAATCAAACTGTGTCCAATATTCCAAGTTCCTTCCCAACCCAAGGCCCCTTTTTGTTCTGACATTTTCCATCCTTCGTTCCAAATTCCCTTAACCTTCCATGAACTTGAGACCCCTCCCCGAGCCTGGACTACATTACCCAAGATGCCTCAGCTTACGCGCCTGCGCTATAGAGGTGGTGATGGAGCGGCGAGGCTGGGGGTGGGAGAGGACCGAAGTCCCAGGCTGGGCGATGGGTTCTGGGCACCTTTGTGCCTAGGGGCGGGCGGCGGTGGCTGCAGTGGCTGCGGCTGCGGCTGCGCAGGGCGCACGGGGGCTCCTACGGGCATCCTGGGCCGGCCGCCATGGGGGATCAGAAGGTGGGGGCCAGGGCCAAGGGTAGGGGGTGGGGGTGGAGATGGGAGACGGGGCGGGGCGCGCCTTGCACCAGGTGCTGCGGCAGCGTACTCTGCCCCATCCCTGGCTCAGGCGGGCCTGGAGCCCGGCGTGGGTTATGGGACTGCGGGGCCGACAATAGTCGGCAAGGGTCCATGGGGGCTAGCGGAGAGGGACCCCGTTCTAGGAATGGGCCCCAGGGTCCCCCGCAACCTGGCCTGGAGCAGAGTTGGGGCAGCCCCAGTCCCACCCACCATGCTGAGGACCTGCATTGCTGTTGCAGCCTGGAAGCTGGACTGGGAGGGAATGGAGCTCTCAGCCTGGGGATTAGTCCCTTGTCCAGGTTGTCAGCCCCAGGCTAGTCCCTTTCTCCCTTTTCCTTGCTTAGCCTCTACTATATCCTTCCTCCCTCCCTCCCTGCTATACCTTCCACCACTCATCCACCCCACCTCCCACCTCCCAGGTTATTGCCTTTCCAAGCGATTGCTTCCTCTGACTGTTCTCTTCACATGGGCTCTCACCCCATCATGCTCTACCTCCTCTCTCCTTCCCAACTTAGTCCAGTTCCCACAAATTCTTGTGTTTTCCTTGAGCCCCTGGATACTGGGACATCCCAGAGGGAACTTAGAGGATATGGGACTGTCTGGGCTGAGAAGGATGAGATAGACTTCAGGTAAGGATGGGATTTTGTATCTTTGGGGTTGGCTCAGGAGGCACTGAAGAAGATCATCACAACTCTGGCAGTGAAGAATGAAGAGATACAGAACTTCATCTATGCCCTGAAACAGATGCTGCTCAATGTGGAGGTAGGAAGAGATGGGGGAAGAGCCAGGGGAAATGTGTCTGTCTGCCACCTGGGAACAGCTGAGAGTCTGTCTTCTAAAGTCTTTCCCAGATCCCACTTTTTAGGTTTGAAGGTACCTCCTAGCCCTGACATTCTGTGCCTAGGGACCCTCTCAGCTCTGACACCCTGTGTTCTAAGGACACTCCCACTTCTGACACTCTCTGTTCTAGAGGCCCTTCCAGTTCTGAAGTTCCATGTCCTAAGGATCCCCCCAGCTCTGACATACTGTGCTCTAAAGACTGTCCTAGTTCTGGCATTCTGTGTCCTAAGGACTTTTGAAACTCTGACCCTCTGTGTCCTAAGGTTCCTCCTAACTCCTAAGGACCCTCCCAGTTCTGACACCCTGTGTCCTATGGGCTCTCCCAGCTCTGACATTCTGAGTTCTAAGAGCCCTCCTAGCTCTGATATTCTTTATATGATCTATGTTCTAAGTCCTTTCTGCTCTGATATTTGCTGATCTAGGATTCTAAACCATTCCCTTGTTAGACCAATTCCAACAAGGTCCAGGAAGACCTGGAGGCAGAGTTCCAGTCATTGTTCTCACTGCTGGATGAGCTGAAGGAAGGCATGTTGATGAAGATCAAACAGGACCGGGCTAGCCGAATCTATGAACTCCAGGTGGGTCTACTCCTTTGGAAAGCAGACATCCCAACTCTAGAGAAGAGAGTGCAAAGTTAGATGAGGCACTGAGTGACTTTAATGGAATCCCTAATTCAGCCATACTCTTTTCCTTCAAATTGAATTTTGAAAATTTCTTTCCCTTTAGAAACTTCTTTTTCCATCCCTGTGGCACATATGTGACCTTAAACAAGTCACTTTTCCTTTCTGAATCTGTTTCTTCATCTCTAAAATGAGGGAGTTGGATTAGTAGCTCTAGAAGGTCTCTTCCAACTCTAAATTTATGCTGTAGGATTCCCCTTAAGTCCAAGCTTCAGCCCATCACTGGCTCGGACCATTGTACCAGTATACCAGTGCTAATAACTAACATTTCTGTATCATTTGAATGTTAATGTTTTATAATTAGGTCCAGATTGATACAAATGAGGAATCCCCTATATTCAAATTCACATGGTTCAAGGTTATAATCATGTAAAATATGATCATTGATTCTAGGCCAATGGAAATATGCCATGCAGATTTAAATAATGCATCCACTTCCAGGGATCCACTAATTTGGATCTAGCTGCACATAAATTCTTATTTGATCCTTATAACAATCATGTAAAATAAGTGAGTCCAGGGAGTATCATCTTATTTCACAGATGAGAAAACTGAGACCCTGAAAAGGAAGGAATTCACCCATGTTCGGTCACAGAGCTAGCAAAAGGCAGAGATGGGATAGCAGACCAGATCTTTCTTGATTTTGTCTCACCCTTGTTCTAATCTATTCTCTCTCTCCCTGTCTCTGTCTCTCCCTCCCTCCCTCCCTCTCCCTATCTTTGTCTCTCCCTCTCCCTCCCTTCCCCCCTCTCTTTCTCCCTCTCCCTCCCTATCTCTCTCCCTCCCTCCCTCCCTCCCTCCCTATCTCTCTCCCTCCCTCGGTCTCCTCCCTCTCTTTTTCTCCCTCCCTCTTACTCCCTTTCCCTCTTTCTCTCCCTCCCCCTCTCTCTTTCCCTTCCTCCCCTTTCTCTCTCTCCTTATCTCTCTCTCTTCCTCTCCTCCTTCCCTCCCTCCTTCTCTCTCTTCCTCTGTCTCTGTCTCCCTCCCTTCCTCTCTCTCTCCCCCTCCCTCCCTGTCTCCTTCTCCCTCTCTCTGTCTCTATCTATCTCTGTCTCTCCCTTCTCCCCCTCTCCCTCTCCCTCTCCCTGCCTTCCTTTATGTCTCTTTTTCTCTGTCTCTGTCTCTGTCTCCCTATCCAAATTTTACCCATCCTTCAAACCTGAGCTCCAACTGTCCAGCTTCCATTGGAACTTTCCCAAATCCCTGAACATTCCAGGTCAGGCTACTAGATTAGTCTGCCTAATGACCAGCTCTGGTGACATTCTTCCCCTGCTCAGGAAGCTCTTCCGGCTCCTCCTGCCTACTGCTGACAATAGGAGTCCAAAGTCAGCAGCCTGACATTTGCAAGTCCTTTATACCCTTCCCCCATCTCCCTTTCTTTTAGCTTTCTCTCTCCTTTGCTCCCCATGTGCCCTTTCAGCTCCACTCCAGGCTGATTGTTTTCTTTCCTCTGGACAGCCAACATGACTCTACTGGAAAGAATGCTGGGTTTGGAGTTGGCCAGGTCTGGGTTTGAATCTCCACTTACTTCCTGAGTGACCTTAAGAAACTTACTTCTTCCCTGGGGCAACTAGGTTGCTTGTCAGGCCCAGAGATGGGAGGTCCTGGTTTCAAATCTGGTCTCAGACACCTCTAGCTATGTGACCCTAAGCAAGACATTTAACCCTGTTTGCCTCAGTTTCCCCATCTGTAAAACAAACTGGAGAAGGAAATGGCAAACTACTCTAGTATATCTACCAAGAAAACCACAAATGGTGCCACAAAGAATCTGACACTACTAGAAAATAGCTGAACAACAACAATTAAGGGATGGAAGGATAACATGAAGGCTCTTGGGATGTTTAGCCCAAAGCAGGCAAGATTTAGGATAGCTTTCCTTAGGTATTGGGGAGGGGACCTTCCACCTGGAAAAGAGAGATTTTTTTTTTTTTTTTTGCGATTTGGCCCTAGTGGTGGGATGCAGAACAAAGCTATATGGGACAATTTGCAGAGAGGCAGATTTAAGTTTTATATAAAGAAATTTCCTAACAATAAGAGTCCCAAATACAAGGTGCCATCTTGAGAAAAAGCCCCTTTCATGGTGGTCTTCAAGCAGAAAGTGGAGAGCCATTTCAGACACCTTGCTTTTCAGGTATAGATTAGATGCATTAACCTCAGAAGTTCCTTACACTTTAGATTTTGTGATTCTGTGGTTCCTGGCTCTGCTACTTACTGGGTGAGATGGGCAAATTAGCCGCTACAGACCTCTGGTTCTTTATCTGCAAAATGTAGAAGATGACTCTCTTTCTTTTCCTTTCTCTTCTTTCCTTTCTTTCCCTTTCTCTCTCTTCCTCCCTCCTTCCCTTCCCTCTTCCTTCATTTTTTCTTCCTTCCTTTTCCCCTTCCTTCCTTCTTTCCTTCCTCCTTTCCTCCCTCCCTTCATCTTTTCCTATCTCCCTCCCTTCTTTTACCTCCTTCTTTCCTTTCTTCCTCCCTCTCTCCCTTTCCTCCCTCTTTCTCTCCCTTCCTTCCTTCCGTATTGGTAACATCTGTAAAACAGAAAGGCAAAGGCCAGACAAATGGGATTAAATGACTTGCCCAGGGTCACTCAGCTAGGAAGTGCCTTAAGGCCAGATTTGAACCCAGGTCCTCCTGACTCCAGGCCTGGAGCTCTATCTGCTGTGCCACTTACCTGCCCCATTCACTTTATTTCTAAAGACCTTCAATGAATAAACATTAAATACCTACTTTGTACCAGGGACTGTGCTACATGCTAGGGATAAAAAGATACAAGTGGAATAATCCTTGCCTTTGGGGAGTTTACATCTAGTCAGAGGAGATATAATATTCTTTGGCATGTAAAAACTGGATCTGAGACTGGGGAGCAAGGCACTGATGGCTGGGGGACTCAGGAAGGACCTTTGGGCACTTGAGCAAAACCTCAAAGGAAAGCTTCCTTTGCTCCCTCTTCTGGCTGTCAGGTCCCTTTAGGTGGTTCCTCGTCCATCTCAGGTACACTTCAGGGTTTGCTTGACTCACGTTGCCTCTTCTGCACCTTCTCTTCCCCTCAGAACCAGCTGGCCGCCTGCACCAAGGCTCTGGAGAGCTCTGAGGAACTTCTGGAAACAGCCAACCAGACACTGCAGGGAGCAGACAACCAGGATTTTCCCCAGGTCTGGGACCAGCGCTTGCAGTTGGGTGGGGAGAGCCTTGGTGGGCAGGGCTGCCCTGGGAGAGGGCCAGAGACTAGGCTTTACGTGGGGTAATAATACTGATGAAAATAACAACAGCAACTGACACCCCCCCCCCTCAATCATTACTTTCTGTCTTAGTAACGACAGAAGGGCAAATGGGGTTAAGTGACACAGCTAGGAAGTGTCTGAGGCAGATTTGTACGTGGGATTCCCTGACTCCAGACGTGGTGCTCTATCCACTATACCACCTAGCTGCCCCAAATGTAATGTTGGTCATTCTTCAGGCACTTCAATTGTATCTGACTCTTTGTGACCCATCTTGGGGTTTTCTTGGCAAAGATACTGGAGTGGTTTTTCCATTTTCCTTCTCTAGCTCATTTTACAGATGGTAAACTGAGGCCAACAGGGTTAAGTGACTCACCCAGGCTCATATAGCTAGTAAGGGTTTGAACTCAGATCTTCCTTATTCCAGATCAACAGCAACTGCCATAACTACTCTTCTGCCTTGGAACCAATATATAGTATTGATTCTAAGATAGAAGGTAAGGGTTAAAAAAAAAAAAGAATTAATTCTAAGACAGAAGAGTGGTAAGAGGTAGGCAATGGGAATTAAGTGACTTCCCCAGGGTCACAGAGCTAGAAAGTATATGAGGCAAGATTTGAACCCAAGTCCTCCCAAATCTAATTCTGGCTCTCAATGTACCAAGTCACTTAGCTGCCCCAATTAACAATAGCAAAATGTCATAAATTCCTATGATGATTTAATGTACTACTCATTAAATTATTGCATACATTAGGTCTTTAAAATAACTAGGATGAGAATTTTTATACAAAAAAGTTACAAATTAAAACTTACATTGTATAATTGTGTGGGGTTTTTTAAGCTCTTACTTTCTGTCTTAGAATTGATACTTCGTATTGGTTCCAAGGCAGAAGATCTGTAAGAGCTAGGCAATTGAGATTAAGTGACTTGCCCAAGATCACCCAGCTAGGCAGTGTCTGAGGTCACATTTGAACCCAGGACCTCCCATCTCTAGGCCACTGAGCCACCCAGATGCCCCCCTAGTTGGGTTTGATGTTCCCTCTGGCAATGCAGATTGCCATCCCTCCATGCCTCTTTATCCTGTGCCATTATTGTCCATGGCCTCCCATGAGCTCAGGAGAAGGGGTCTCTCAGATGGTGCTGGAAGCCTTCCCTGACTTCTCTTAAGAATGCTGGTGGAGTCCATTGCCCTCAGCTATCATCAGGGGGCTGGTCCATATCTCTTGCTCATGCGTTTCCCTGACAGTCTTATTTGTTCCAATTTTTCTTCTAATTGCTGCCACCTGCTCTCCCTCACAACACACCTCTCCACTGCCTTTGGGGCGTTCCTGCCTCTTTAGAGACCATAAGGTAGCATCATCCGTCACAACTGTGCGACAGGGTCCCGAGAGAGGCCAAGCAGAGGCTGGGAACCTCTGGGAGGGGGAGGGATTTCTTCTAGACAGGAGGAGGCATCTGGGAAAAGATGTCACCTGAGCCCAGCCTTGAAGGAGCTGCTAAAGACCTCCAGGGCTATACTGTCTAGTGGGATTGATAAGACATAGGACAGATGATCCATATAAAAGTTTAAGGGTCTTATTTGTGTGTTATTGAGGCAAGGGTTTAAAATACTGTGTCTTTTTAGGATAGAGCAAAGAGTGCTTAATTTGAAGCCAAAAGTCTTGGGTCTAAATCTTGCCTCTGCTGCTTAATAAGTGGGTGACTTGGGGCAAGATGTGTAATTTCTCTGGGTCTCAGTTTCCTTATTTATAAATTGGACCAGATCATCTCTGACTTTGCTTTCAGCTCTAAAGCCTGTGAATTTTGTCCTCTTCCCAGTTCTCTCTCCTTCTCCCTTCCTGACTTTCTAGTGAAAGGAATCCCAGGCAGGGAAACAGGAAGCCCACGTTTGAGGCATCGGTAGCTCTCCCGCTAATTTAGTGTGTGATGATGGGTAAATTCCATCTCCTTTGTGGGCCTCCATTTCCCCTATCAAATTAGGGGTTACAGTAGATGATCTCTAAAGCCGCATCCTTCTCAGAAAGGGTGACTCTGGCCCTCTCCTTCCTTTTTCCAGGCTGCCAAGCAGATAAAGGACAGGTAAGATTTTCCCTTCTCTCAGTGGGCCCTGCCTTAGTACCCCTGTAATTTGCCCCATGTACACCCAATCTACCCCAAGGAAGCCTCCTTACCGCCAAGCTCCAGAGCTGTATCAGGCTAGAGGAGAGCCGAGAGTTCAGGGGAACCCAAAGGATTTAGGTTCTGGAAAGGACCTTAGCCATCACCTATGGAGAAAACAGAATCCCTGTGACAGTAATTGACTTGCTCAAAATCACAGCGAAAGTCAGCGAATAGGCTCGGGTTCTAGTTCAGTCCTCTGACTAAAATTCAAGGTTCCCAACTCCAAGGAAGGGTGGGCTTCCCCCCGAGGGAGGGAATGAGAGAATATTCCGATCCCCCTCCCCATGGTTCCTGGTGGGTCCTGGGATGGCAGAGCCTCCAGATGATCCCAGACTGTCTTCCCCGCAGTGTGACCATGGCCCCGGCGTTCCGGCTGTCCCTGAAAGCGAAGGTCAGTGACAACATGAGCCACCTCATGGTGGACTTCGCCCAGGAGAGACGCCTCTTGCAGGCCCTGAAGTTCCTGCCAGGTGAGGTCTGGCATGGGAGCCTGGCCTTGAGCCTGGGGTCTGTGGGAGGCCCAGGAAGGCCATGCACTCGGCAGGCAGCTCTGTGACACCCTCTGTTCTCTCCAGTGCCCAGCGCCCCAGAGATTGACCTCGCAGAGTCCCTGGTGGCAGATAACTGTGTGACCCTGGTGTGGCGGATGCCGGATGAGGATGGCAAGATTGACCACTACGTGCTCGAATACCGGCGCACCAACTTTGAGGGCCCACCTCGGCTCAAGGAAGACCATCCCTGGATGGTGATCGAGGGCATCAGGCAGATGGAATACACGCTGTCTGGTGAGCAGAGACCTAGGGCGAGCGCCTTCCCCATTAGGGCAGAACAAAATCCCCTTCTCCATTCCCTCTGTCCTCTGGGATCTAATTAGGCCACTGTGTTGGAGGTCAATAGGGAACTGGGCTTTTAGTCTCAGCTCTATCATTGTGTGTATTCTCTGAGCCTCAGTTTTCCCATTTGTAAAATAAGAACATTGAACTAACAGATCCCTAAAGTCTCTTTTGGTTCTGACATTCTAGGAATCTAGAACTGCTCATACTAAGTATTATTACTTTCTGGAAATACTATTTAGTAGTAGTAGTAGTATTTTAATTATTAAATTAAATAGTTTATTAAAATATCTATATATTATTTGTATGTTATATATTTGTATATTTATATATAATATTTGCATATTATATATAATAAATGAATAAAATTAAATAATATTCAATATTATTTAGTATGTGATAGTAATAGTAATAATATTTAGTACAATTATTAACAGAAGTAATAGCAATAATTATACATTTATATGGCACTTTAAAGTTTATAAAATACTTGACAAATATATCATTTTAACCTCACTATTACTTTAGGAGCATGTGCTATTGTTGTCCCCATTTTACAGATGAGGAAACTGAGGCAAACACAGGGCAAGTAATTTGCCCAGAATTACACTAGAGCAGTGATGGCAAACCTTTAAGAGGGGTGGATGATGTCCTCAGGAGCCCATGGAGAGGAGGAGGGGAACAGCCCAGCCTTGCATCCCTCTGGCTTTCTGGTAATGAACTCTGGCCAACTGTGCTGGGACGATGGCCCAGGTGCCCACAAAGAGGGCTCTGAGTGCCCCCTCTGGCATGTGTGCCATAGGTTTGCCACCACGGCACTAGAGCATTGGACTTGGAATCAGGAAGACTCCGCTTCATAAATTCAAATCCTGCCTCAGGCACTTAGTAGCTGTGAGATGGTCGACAAAGTTTCTTAACCCAATTTGTCTCAATTCATCTGTAAAATGAGCCGGAGAAGGAAATGGAAAACCATTCCAGTATCTTTGCCAAGAAAACCCAAAAATGAGATAAAAAACAATCAGACATGACTGAAACAACTCAGCAAAAACAATATGCAGACTCAACGTGTCTGAGGTAGGATTTGAATTCAGATCTTTATTCTGTTTCCGTGCTTTATTTACCATGCCACCTAGCTGTAGTGTTAGTACTTGGCCATGCTAAAGTTGTATGACATAATCATATGTCCTATGTGTTAAGCACTGGGCATACAAGGAAAAAATACAGCCCCTGCCCTCAAGGAGCTTACAATCTAATTGGGGAAATGACATGTAAGCAAATCTTTACAAAGCAAGCTGTATGCAGGATAAATAGGAAATCATTAAGAGGGGTGGGAGAGCAGTAGAAGGTGGGATTTTAGTTGGAACTTAAAGGAATCCCAGAAGGTCAATGGTTGGAGTAGAGGAGGGAGATTTCTGGGAAAATGTCCAGAGCCAAGAAATGGAGTTTTGTTTGTGGAATAGCCAGGGGACTGGTGTTACTGGATTGAAGAGTATGAGATGGGAGCTAAGGTGTAAGAAGACTGGAAGGGTAGGAGTGGGGTAGATTGTGAAGGATTTTGAATGCTGAATGGAGCATTTTGTATTTGATTCTGGAGACAATAGGAAGCCACTTAAGTTTATTGAGCAGGGGAGTTGTCATGATTGGATCTGACCTTTAGAGAAATCACTTTCATGGCTCAATGGAGGATGGATTGGAATGAGGAGAGCGTTGAGCCGGGCAGAGCCAGCATCTGTAGTAATCCAAAGTGGGAGGTGATGAGGATCCTAACCGGAAGGGTGACAGTGTCAGAGAAGAGAGGGGAGCATATCTAAGAGATGTTATAAAGGGTAAATCAACAGGCCATGGATATTGGGGGGAAGAAGTATGAGATCGAGTGAGGAATGGCCCCAAGAGGGGGGAAGGTAATAGAGAAAGTAAGATGGGAGGGTTTAAGGGGAAAAGATATCAGTTCTGTAGCTTAAGATGTCTACTGGACAATCAATTTCAGAGGTCTGACAGGCAGAGAGAAAGGGGCAGGACTGGTGCATTTGAGAATCCTTAATAGAGGGATGGAATACTAATTAAATTCATGGAAGCTGTTAAGATCACCAAGCAAAGTACCATAGAAGGAGAATAGAAGAAAACCAAACATGGAACCCTTGAGGGACATCTATGGTTAGAGGGCATGATCTGGAGGAAGATCCAGCAAAGGATACAGAGAAGGAGCAGTCAGATAAGTAGGAGGAAAACCAGGAGACAGTCATGTCCCAAAAAGCTAGAGAGAAAAGAATCTCAAGGTGTATCTGGCTTTAAGACACTTAGCTGTTTGACCCTGAGCAAATCACTTTACCCCAGTCGCCTAGCCCTTACCTCTTCTGTCCTGGAACCAAAAATTAACCATATATAGATTTAAAGACAGAAGGTAAGGGTTTATTAAAATTATATGTAATAAAATATAAATCTATCAACCATATAAATTAAATATAAAATTTTGAAATATAATAAACTTATTAAAAATGAAAATTTAAATTAAAAAAAAATTTAAAGGGGTATTATCAAAGAAAAAAGAAAAGAAGTGACCATGGGGAAGATAGGTAGCCCAGGACTGGAATCTGTAGGACCTGGGTTCAAATCTGACCTCTGACACTTTCTAGCTGTGTGACGCTGGGCAAGCCACTTCACCCTGAATATGTGGCCCCGGCCACTCTTCTGTCTTAGAATTGATATTGACAGAAAATAAAGATTTAAAAAGAAAAGAAGTGATAGCTTGGGGATGACAGAGAAGGCAATCTGCTAGGGGGAAAGGGATGGCATGGGACCTCCTAGATAAGTAGAGGGGTTGGCTTTGGTAAGGATTGGATGCCAGGCTGGCCTTGGAGCTGAGGTCAGGTCCCAACTCCAACACACTCACTTTGTGAGGTTGGACAATTTATCTAACTTCTCAGGACTCTTGGCAACCCTCTCTGTGTATAAAGCATCAAGAAGACATTGTCCTGCGTGGTGTAGAGGGAACTTCCTCACAGGGAGGTTTCCTTGGTCATTGATCCAGCCTCTGTTTCCTAGTCTTTTGTAATATAATGTCCCTTCCATTCATACTTAGTGTTAATTTTTTTTGTTTTTAATTTTAATAAATTTCCTCATGAATTTTCCCAAGTTATATAATCCAGATTCAATGTTAGTTGTTTTCATGTGACTTCATGCTTAGGGAAGTTGTGGTGCTACCCTTCCAGTATTAAACCTAGTAGCACCTATTAAGAGTTATTTTAGGGTGGCTGAGCATCAGTAGTACTTGGTAGTATTGTGTGTGTGTGTTTTTTAACCTCATGTTCCGTCTTAGTATCAATTCTAAGACAGAAAAGTGGCAAGGGTTCAGCAATGGGGGTTAAGTGACTTGACCAGGGTCACACAACCAGAAAGTATCTGAGATCACATTTGAACTTAAGTCTTCATGACTATAGACCTGGAGCTTTATCCACTGTGCTAACCAGCTCCCCAGTAGTGTTGTTAATAGTTTTTGGTGTTATTTAGGCTTAATGGTATTCACTGTTAATAAGATCATAAAATTTAGAGTTGGAAGGGAATTTAGAGATTATCTAATTCTGTTGTTCCTACTTAGGGATTGGTTCACTGTGATGATCCAAAGGCTTCACAATAAAAATTCTTTAATGGGGGGGGGCGGGGCGGCTAGGTGGTTCAGTGGACAGAGAGCCAGGCCTAAAAGATGGGAGGTCCTGGGTTCAAATTTGGCCTCAGACACTTCCTAGCTGTGTGACCCTGGGCAACTCATGTAATCTCAGTTGCCTATCTTTTATCGCTCTTCTGCCTTCACTTAGTATCAATTCTAAGACAGAGGGTAAGGATTCCTTTTGTATTTGAAGGGTTAAGGTCTTTCAGTATGTATAGGGAGAAAGAGTGAAGACCTCCCATCTTAAAGCGGGGTTCTGGGGAGACAACTAAAGTTTAAGGTTAGCTCAGAGAGAGGAGAGGGGGTTTGAAGATTTTTCCCCTTCTGCCTTCCCTCCTTAGCTAAGACTGCTCTCCCAGATTCTTCTGTCCCTCTTGTCCCCCCTCCACTACTTGAGACCAAAGGGTCTTCCCTTAATATGTTCACTCACACTTGATTCACAGCTTGGGGAAAAGATAACTATTTTAATGTCAACTCAGCCAGAATAATACAAAGGAATAACTAGTAGGGAAAGAATGGAAAAAGGAAGGTGGGAAAAGGGAGTCCCTGTCTCTACCTAAAACCCTTTTCCCTCCCTCTTCAAGTGTGGAGGGAACTCAGGCCTTGGCAGCCTGAGCCCCCTAAGATAAAGTCAGGTTGACTCACCCTGGGTTTGGCCCCTTGGCCACAGTTCAGACTCAGGGCAACAGAAGCTGAAGTAAAGTTGGACAGAGATTTAAAAATGTCTTTCTCAGGTTTCCTCTTCAATAGTCTTTTCAATTGGGAAATGTTGGGGGGAAAGATTTCCAGTCACCAGCAGGAAAGGTGGGTAACCCTCAGGAGAAAGTCTTTTTCTACCTTCTCTCTTCAGCTTCTCAAGACTGAGAGCCCAACTCCTCTACCAGCCAGAGTCTTCTCCTCCTTAAGATTCCAATCCCTTGGGGCCTCTCCCCCAGAGAAGTGAGCAGTTTCACACATTCTTCAGCCTGGCACTTTTTCTTTAGTGCCAGCCTCTGTCACAAATCCTCCATTTCCTGTTGTTTGGCTGGTGCCACCCTGGCCCATGCCAGTTACTTAACCTTCTATGTCTATTCTAATCTATCTGTGTTACTTATTGTTCCCATCTAACCTCCCCCCTCCCAAAATAATAAATCTTATCCTAATCTGTCTATTTACTAATCTAAATTCCTATCTTATGCTAAGACTGAGTTGTGGGAAGAGGGTTAGGATTATGTGCCAACAAAGTTTTACAATATAACAATTTCTTAATACAAAGGTTATTCCTATTGCAATCCTATTGCAATTGCAATATAAAATTTAACTCTTAAATAAAATTGAACTATCCTATGCCTTATGTAATGCTAATTCCAATATAACAATTCATAACAATTATATGTATATATATAAATTGACTTGAATCTAAATGAAATCTGATTTATTCTGTCCCTATGTTATCTCTCTAGTTATAACATTCCTTTTTCCACCCTAAACTACTCTGTCCCTGTCTGTTAATGGTTAGTATTTTAACTCTCTCCTTTATATCTATATTAGTGGATTAGATCGTTATTATGCTATCTATGTACATGTCTGGGTATTCTACACATTTACATATGTTACATGTTATTCATATACATACATATATATATGTGTGTATATATATATATATATATATATATATATATATCCTCTGGTACTAGAGATCTATTTACAGATATACAATTTATGGGCTGTCCTTATTTACAGCACAGCCCCTAATGTCAGTGTGAAATTTGTTCATGTTCTAGATATGTCATGGTGGATGCATACTTATTCCTCTTCAGGAAAGCCTCTTCTCATGTTGCCTGAAGATCTCTTCTTCATTTTTCCTGTGTAGATTCCAATGTGTATGTGGATGCAATTCCCTATATGTGAACTTAATGTGATCAGCGACTAATCTTATGAGACCCATTTTCCTGAAGTTCATTCCCCATAATGTCTTTCATTCAAAGTTCTTTCCATTTGTCAGTGTGTCTTCTATCCTTTGGTGTTGCTTGAAGTAGTCACCGGTCCAAGGGTACCTTCTCCTTTAAAAGGTACATACTTGCCTGTCGTCTCACCTTGAAAGACGATCTCAGGTATCTGGAACTAACGTGTGCATGGGGGCAGCTGGGTAGCTCAGTGGATTGAGAACTAGGCCTAGAGACGGGAGGTTCAAATCTGGCCTCAGACACTTTCCAGCTGTGTGACCCTGGGCAAGTCACGTATCCCCCATTGCCTAGCCCTTACCACTCTTCTGCCTTGGACCCTATACACAGTATTGACTCCAAGACAGAAGGAAAGGCTTAAAAAAAAAAGATTATTAACATGTGCATGCATGTAAGAGTGAATATGTTGATGCATGTGAGTGAAACTTTATATAGGATGTTTGTGCCATCTTCATGTGTGCAAGTGAATTTTTTTTTAAATGAATGTAGGTATCTTTCTTAATGCGATAGTAAGGCAATTATAATATTCCTTTGTGGTTGATTGTAGAAGTTAATGATATTTTAGTCTAGGCTGGAGATGGAAATTTGTATATATGTTTACTAATTCTAAGGGTTTCTAAATCCACCCAAATAAACTCCCAGGTTCTGCAAGGAACTGCTTCTCCTGTGTTTCACAGGCTACACTAATCCTCCCTGATCTAACTAACCCAAATTTATACTATCTGTATTGGGCATTATTCTATTTTGGTTTCACACAATAATTTTTGTTTGGGTAAGATGCTCCAATAGCATCTTGGATATTTCTCACCTACATTTACTGGAGTTCGTGGACTTGTCTCAGTTTTTTTTTCAGCCAGGGCTTGTCATTTTGGGCTCAGGGGTTTCCCTGATTTGATTAAGTTGGTTTGGTTTTTTTTGGTTTGTTTTGTTTTGTTTTTGTGGATCATGTGTCAGATCTTATGCCTAGTATCAGTCTGGGTTCTTATAAGGTTTCGTGTTGTTTGCTACCCTGTAGAACGCAAACCAGCCCTGGTACCAAGTCTTCTCAATAGATGGTATTGGTTGTGTTATGAGATGCTCAAGGGTAGAGAAAGTAGATGTGATAATATCATTTCATTGTCTATCTCTTTTTGTTTGTTCTCTATTATATCACATCCAGTTCAGTGTCACTGTCCCCAAGTCATATTTCTTACAAAATTCTTTATAACTACTGACTCCTGTAATATACAGTATTTCCTCTACTGATAAAGAGTTTTCTATGTTTTCAATTACTTCCTCAGAATCAGAAAAAATCTGTCACACTTTAAAAAATTCTTTAATGACAATTAAAGCAGTAAATGATTGTCCTATTATGTGTACAAATAATAACTAGGTCTTGCTGGATTACTTCTTTTAATTCTTACAGGATGTCCCACATAAAATATTTAGAATTATTTTGCAGTCTTATAATTTTATATTTTTTAGAGTTTTCATATTTATAGGTAGAATAAAATTTTACATTTTACAATCACAGAGGCAGCTAGGTGGCTTCATGGATAGAGCACCAGGCCTGGAGACAGGAGGTCCTGAGTTCAACTTAGACCTCAGATACTTCCTCGCTGTGTAACCTTGGGCAGGTCACTTTATCACAATCTCCTAGCTCTTACCCACTTTTCTGCCTTGGAATTGATACTCCAGGACAGAAAATAGTGGTTTGTTTTGTCTTATTATATTATGTAAAATTTAATTTGGAAATTTTAAAGATAAAAGTTACCTTTCTAGCACTTGATAAATAAAATAATTTTAGGAGTAGTATATTAAATTACCATGGGAATTCACAACACTTGGTTATTATTGTTGAAAGGGGTCAATGGAACAAAAATCTTTGGGCACTGCTAATCTAGTCCACCACCCTCATTTTGCATATGAAAAATCTGAGGCAGAGAAAAGTTGAATGATTTGCCCAAAGCCTTACAGTTAATAATCCATACAGGACTTAGGGGAAAAATAAAAAGAGAAAGAATAAAGAGAAGGAGAAAGGAAGGAAGGAAAGAAGGATGGAAAGAAGGAGGGAAAGAAAAGAGCAATGAGAGAAGGAAAAAGAGAAGAAAAGAAGGAAGAACAGAGAAGGAAAGAAAAAGGGAAAAAAGAGAAAAATAGGAAGGAGGGAAAGAAGGAAGGGAGGGAGGAAAGAAGGAATGAAGAAAGAAAGAAGGAGCAAGGGAAAAGAGAAAAGGAAGAAAGGAGAGGAAGAAGGAGAAAAGGAAAGAAGGGATGAAAGGAGAAAATAGGAAGGAGGGAAAGAAAGAAGGGAGGAAGGAAGGAGTGAGAGAAAAGAGAGAAAGTAAGTAAAAGAGAGGAGGAAGAAAAGTAAGAAAGGAAGGAGGGAGAAAAGGAAATAAAGAGGGAAGAAAAGAAAAGGAGGAAGGAGAGAGGGCAAAGAAAAAAGAGGAGGAAGGAGAGAGAAGAGAAAAAGGAGAGAAGGAAGGAAAGAAGGAAAAAAGAAGGAAGAAAAGGAAGACAACTCAGTGTTGTTAGCACTTTTTGGTGTTATCCATTGTGAAAATAATTTTGCTTTTGCTTGTCAGTAGTGGGACTCACTGGTTCTATTCTGGTTGTAACTTTGCCCACTATTAGCATGTTATTTAGAGAATGAATGCATTTCTCAGGGTGCTGCAGTTGTGTGATTCCCTCAAAAAGTCTAATGATTATTAGGAGGTATCTGTGGCTTCCTTTCAGGTCTGAAGTTTGACATGAAATACATGAACTTTCGAGTAAAGGCATGCAACAAGGCAGTGGCTGGAGAGTTCTCAGAACCCGTCACACTGGAAACCACAGGTAACTCCCTTCCTGTTCTCTCTCCCCTCCTTTGATGCCTCCTTTGAGCCTTCCTTAAGAACTCTAGACTCTAGCCTAGCCTCCAAGTCCTTCAGCTCCATCTTCCTTGGAAGTATTGAGCCAGGGAAGGTCAGTCCCTGCCTGCCTCTAGAAATAGACAGGTTCCACAATGAGGGGGCAGTGACCATGGCCAACGAGCATCCCAGGAAAGGGTCTAATTGCACTGCCTCCCACAGTGGCTTAAGCCCATTCCTTCCAGCATAATAGTATAATAGAATATTATATATATATATATATATATATATATAACAAATTGTATATTATGCACATTATATATCATATACACAATAGACATATTATATAAATAACGATAACAGCATAATAACTTACACTTCTATAATTTTGCTTTGGTGCAAATATTACTAGCCCATTGAACAGATGAGCCAATAGGCTGAGAACATCTGGCCTTCCTCACCCTCACCCTCCTCTCCTCCTTAGTCCCCTAAGATCGTGAGCGCTGGACACCATTGCTGACCTACAGGGGACAGGCAGTGCCTCTAGCTCTGGACTCTAGGGAGGGGGTTGAAACTGCCCCAGAATAACACAGTTCTGCCTCTGGCAGCTTTCATGTTCCGACTGGATGCCACGACATGCCACCAGAATTTGCGGGTGGAAGAATTATCGGTGGAGTGGGATGCCATGGGAGGGAAAGTTCAGGACATCAAGGCTCGAGAGAAAGACAACAAAGGTCGGACTGCCTCTCCGGTCAACTCCCCGGCCAGGTAAGTCTCTTCACTCCCCAGATTCCCCTGGTCTGACAGGGAACCAGACCTGCCTTTGGGAAGCCTCTAGACTGGAGGGGCCGGGGCAGAATGGAAGACCAATGCCTGGAAAACTTGCAACAAAACTCGTTCTTGCATGGAGGTACCACTGGGCTTTTGAAGACTACACCAGTGAATTGTTAAGCTCCAACGTGGTCTGTTTTCAGCTCCAATGGATTGACCACTGTGGGTGACTTCTTTGGCCCAAACAGTCCAGCAAAATATGCACTGACCCTTGGTCCTCTACTGCCCCCTGGTGCTCCTGCAGAGACAGTGGCAGAAATAGGTAGGAGAGGGTGCCAAGAATCTTCTTTAAACCTTGAACTTTCTGAACTATTAACTGTTGATATTCTGAATCTGAGATCCCTGTTCAATGTCCATGAGGGGACAAACCACTGAGGAAATGATGTCAGATTGGCGTGCCCACTAGACAAATGAACCATCGACTTGTTGATCATAATAATAATCCAGTCCTAACATTTACAGAGTTCTTACTGTGGGCCAGGGAAGGCTAGCACCTCTAGGCTGCTCATCCTCCATTGGTGTCCACTTGCCATCCAGCTCTCACCCACGGCTCCTAGAGGCTGTAGCATGCGCAGTGGCCACACTCTCTTTCCAGGCAGATGAACTAAACCAGGTGGAGGGTAACCGACAAGCCTCCAGCTCATCAGTGAGTTAGGGGGTGTCTCTATGCCAGTATGTGAAGACTTCCCCTGGTGGAAGGGGTAGAGGAGAACAATTTGTTCCATTGGCCATGAAGGCAGCCAAAGAAGATCCTTAGAACTTGGACAAGACATGGAAGCCACCATGGAAGGTCATCCATCACCATTCATCTTGATCCTTGACTTGCCGTTGGACCTTGATGACTCTGGAAGAGAGAATGAAACTGATGGCTTTGTGCAGTTCTGCCTCCCTTAAATCCAATTCATGCACAAGTCAAAACCTCAGCCTGTGATGTCCCTGATCCGCTTTGAAAACAAAGGACAAAAGAGGACAGCAATTATGTGTCAGACCCTGTGCTGAGCACTTTGCAATTATTATCTTATCTGATCCTTACAACAACCCTGGAAAGCAGGGGCTATTATATTATGATCTCCATTTTACAGATAAGGAAACTGAGGCAGAGAGGTTAAGCGATTTGCCCAGAGTCACACAACTAGTAAGTATCTGAGGCCAAATTTGAACTCAAGTCTTCCTGGCTCTGCCTGGTGCTCTATCCACTGTGCCTCCTAGCTAGCAACCGAATTTAGAAGAATGGCTAAACCTGAGATATGGCACGTGTTTAAGACCATCTGAATCTGATCTGGTTAAATAAGCTACTCACATCCCAAGTTGGGGAGTGGATGCTAGTGTTGTGTTGCCCATTTAGGTCATATATGTCCACATAGGTTGTCATTTTGCGGGGAAGTATGAATGGATGTCAGTGGGATTTTTCATACCCTTCTCACAGGAAGACTGCTTACTGTATGAGGGTGAAGAAGAGAAGAGACCATAAAGCTGACTTCTCTCTTCTTTTATTCCCCCTTCTCTCTGTTCTCTTCTAAGAGGGACCATTCTACTAGAATTTTATCGGTCCTGCTAAATATTGCTGGGCTAGGAGAACAATTTTTAGGTCAAAATCACTATTTTTTAAAGTTCAAAGATATTTTATCTTCTCAGTTACATGTAATAAATATTCTTCAACGTATGTTTTCTGAAATGATAAGCTCCAAACCGCCTTCCTCCCTCCCTTCCTTCCCCCGACTCCGAGAGGGTAAGCAGTGTGTTCTGGGCCATACGTGTATTATTGTGCCAAACACACTTCCACCTCGGTTCTTATTGTAAGAGCACACTCATACAAAACCCAAAGCCCCAAATAAAATCGTAAATACAACGACAGGCGTGAACGAAAGTCTGCTTTGAGCCATATCCGTCCAACTCCAACAGCTCTTTCTCTGGAGGTGGATGGCATGGCCCATCATAAGTCCTACAGAATAGTCCCTGATCATTGCAGTTAAAATCACTTCTTCTAGAGGGAGGATGCTCCAGGCTCATACGGAAAAACTTGGCACCCCCAAATGCTAATTACCCCCCCCAAAAGACCACCACAAATAATGAATAAATATCAGCTAAGCCCATTTATCTAAGCAGATAGCACATGGAAATTGGATTCTTGCACATTAGTATGTATCAGAAAATACACAAAAGTAAAAGAGCTTTTCAGCTGAGTGAGACAAGATCTTGCTCAACCAAGAATTAAGGCCCAGTTTCACCCAAGGGGAAATTCCCAAAGGCTCTACAGAGCCAGATGGAAATCAGAGACATGTGGAAGAGTTGGCTTTCCCCTCCATATCTGCCTTCCAAATTCTGCCTCTTCCATGTTGCTAATTGTGCTCCAGAAGAACCTGGAGTGCCAAATGTTCTCCCATAAAGAAGAAATGAAGATTATCTCTCCTTTCCAAAATGCAATCACCTTCTCCCTTCATATAGGCTAACAACATCCAGTAACCATTTTTTTCCACCATAAATAGGAAAAATAGAATTAGGGGCAGCTGGGTGGCTCAGTGAATGGAGAGCCAGGCTTAGAGATGGGAGGTCCTAGGTTCAAATCTGGCCTCAGACACTTCCCAGTTGTGTGACCCTGGGAAAGTCACTTGACCCCCATGGCCCAGCCCTTACCACTCTTCTGCCTTGGAGCCAATACACAGTATAGATTCCAAGATGGAAGGTAAGGGTTGAAAAATAACTGAATGATATTCTATAGCATCCTCCATCCCTATAGTCACAAAATTAACTGGAAGATGCTACAAGACCTTGCTATATTTATTGACTGTTTTAAAAAGCATTTGATTTAGTAGTATAAAAGCCACTGTTCATTCAATTCACCAAGAATTTAAGTGCCTGCTATTGTGCCAGGCACTGTGCTGGTGGTATAAAGAAAAGCATGAGAAATAGTTCCTGGCTATACAGAAGTTACCCTCCAACAAAAATCATACAAGATTCCTTAAAAATCATAACGGAGATGATCAATCCATTGATTATTACCATCCAGCAAAGGCCAGCCATCTGTCTGCTCAGCAAGAATGAAAGATGCCCCCACGGACGGACGGACGGACGATTCCCTGGAGGTAGGGAGGTCCTCCAGGCGCTTCTGTTCAAATCCCAGAACCTGTCGAGCTCCAATAGGAGATACACAGTCATTCCAGGGAGATTGTGTATCAAAGGGGGTATTTGTAAAGTACTTGGCGCAGCACCTGGCACACAGCTGGCATGGGAAAAAAATCCTCCTTCCCGTCCCCTACAAGAGTCTAATTTAATTATCCATCCCGGAAAAGCCGAGTATGTGAAGAATGTCTGTTGTTCAATCTAGGATATACTTTCAAGCGGATTCCCCATAGCGTTGGTCCTTTCATCTCTCGGACAGACAATGCTAGAGGACAAGGAACTGGTCCCGGAATGGAAGAGGAATGGGAACCGTATCTTAGTGAGATAGTGCACATAATGAAATTATACGTAATAAAAATGATATTATTGAAATTATAATCATATTACATGCAATATATGCATGGAAGGACCTCAAGCTTCTTCCTGAAACAAAGGCCTATCTATTTCTTTTCTTTTTTTTAAATCCTTACCACCTTCCATCTTAGAATCAATACTGTATATTGGTTCCAAGGCAGAAAAATGGTAAGGGCTAGGCAATGGAGGTTAAGTGACTTGTCCAGGGTCACCCAGCTGGGAAGTGTCTGAGGTCAGATTTGAACCCAGGACCTCCCGTCTCTAGGCCTGACTCTCTATCCACTGAGCCACCCAGCTGCCCCTCCCCCCATTGATTTCTTAACCCCAGTGCTCTGCCATTGATGCTGCTTGTTTCCAGTTCATGGGCTAAAAGAGTCTGAAGAATGAAAGCTGCTGTTCCCACAAAGGCCATATGGTGGTCATAAATAGGCTGGAGAGTGCCAATGAACACACAGTATAAACGATGTCGTCAGAGGACTTTGGGATCCAAAGAGGAGCCGGGTGCCTGGACGGGCCCCGGCATGCTACGTGGTCATGGATGGGGGGGGCGTGGCTTGTGTGCAATCTGGACCGCGTGGCCGGAGGGGCCGCCCCGCTGACCGGTCACCGATGCACCGAAATGCGGGGGATTTGCAGTGAGTTGTGTGTGGGAGGGTAACGTCTTTTTAAAATACATTTTTATGGATGTCTTTTGCATTTTACATCATCGTTTCCCCCAGGATCCCCTCCTAGAGAGCCATCCCATAGGGATGATAGTATAGGAAGAAAAAAAGAGGGAAACAATCCGCAGGACTGATCAGTGCATTTGTAAAAGGCCAAAATCATGTGTGTTGGGCAATGCCTATGGACCTCCCACTTCCATCTCTCTTTGAGTCATGCCTGATCTTTATTTTTTATTTTTTTATTATTATTTTGTAAACCCTGATCTTCTATCTTAGAATCAGTACTGTGTATTGGTTCCAAAGCTGAAGAGCAGTAAGGGCTAGGCAATGGGGGTTAAGTGACTTGCCCAGGGTCACACAGCTAGGAAGTATCTGAGGTCAGATTTGAACCCAGAACCTCCCATCTCTGGGCCTGGCTCTCCATCCCCTGAGCCACCCAGCTGCCCCCGTCCCTAATGTTTATAAAGAGGATTCCCTCAGACCCTTCCTAGCTGGGTGACCCTGGGTGAGTCACTTAAGCCCTGTAGCCTAGCCTTGGAACACAAGATGGGAGGTAAGAGGCTAAAGAGGAGCAAAGATGCTGGGAGCGGAGCTGGGTGGAGGGATGGGTCCAGGGAGGCTTCCTGGGTGGGGGTTTGGGGAGGAAGAGCTGCCAGCTCACGCGAGCCCCCCTCTGGCTCACAGATGCGCCCAGTCTCCCAAGAGGATGCCTTCGGGGCGGGGAGGCCGGGACCGCTTCACAGCCGAGTCCTACACCGTGCTAGGTAAGCTGGGTGATGGGGGCCCGAGGGATGGGGGCATGGTGTGCCGGGGGGCGGGGTCTGGGCACGACACCCGGGCCTCCCCCCAAGCTCTGGGGCCTTCGGGTGTGGGTGGTGAGGCCTGCAGAGGGGGGCTCGCGGGAGGAGGGGAGGCCCCAGGCTCATCGCGTCGCCCTCCCTCCTAGGGGACACCCTCATCGACGGTGGCGAGCACTACTGGGAGGTGCGCTACGACCGGGACAGCAAGGCCTTCGCCGTGGGCGTCGCCTACCGCAGCCTGGGCCGCTTCGACCAGCTGGGCAAGACGCCGGCCTCCTGGTGCTTGCACCTGAACAACTGGCTGCAGGTCAGCTTCACGGCCAAGCATAACAACAAGGCCAGGATCCTGGATGTGCCTCTGCCGGACTGCATCGGGGTCCACTGCGACTTCGACAAAGGTGGGGGACCCCGGCCAAAGGAGGAGCCCCGCCGGGCCTCGGCCCTTCTTCCTCAGCCCCTCCCCCGTCCTGCCCCTCCCGGTCCGTCTGACCCGTGTGTCTGGATGTCTGTCTGTGTCTGCAGGGGTCCTGTCCTTCTACAATGCCCGAACCAAGCAGCTGCTTCACACTTTCAAGGCCAAATTCAACCAGCCGTTGCTGCCGGCTTTCATGGTGAGGGGAATGGGGTTCCGGGCCTCGGGGTGACTCTCTGAACCCCGATCCCCTTTGGACTGGATCCATTTCTCATCCTGAGCCCCACTGCTTCCTCCTCCTGGTCCCTGCCCCCCTTCGCTCCCCGGGATCCGCCAGATATCCCGCTCAGGTTCCTCGGAGTCCCTCTCCCTCTCTGAGGCCGCCTTGGCTCCCCTCTGCCGTCCTCCCTGTGGGGCTCACTCTCTCTCTATGACCCCTCAGGTGTGGTGTGGAAACTTCCAGGTGTCCTCCGGCCTTCAGGTGCCCAGCTCGGTGAGGTGCCTCCAGAAGCGGAACAGCGCCACCAGCAGCTCCAATGCCAGCCTTACCTAGCCTGCCCTTTCCTGCCCCAGCTGCTGCAGGGGCCCACCTCGGGCCTCGGGCTGTCCCTTGGGCCATGACCTGGGGAGCCTGGACTTGACCCCGTGGCCCAGTCCCCTGTGAAGGCGATGGGAGCCCAGGGCAGCCTTGGAGCCCTCCCAAGGGCAGCTCCCTCCTTGCAGTTACCTCTTCTCACAACAAATGCTGCTTTGGGCCTTAACACAGACCAGGAGTCCAGAACTAGGGCTGGATTCATTCTATTCCCCCTCCCCATCCCCAATTAAAAGGAAATCCACCTGGCTGGGCCCCATTCTTGATCTTTCAGCTCAGGGTTCTCCCGCTGCCCTGAGGCAGGAAAGGAGACACTCTGCTCCTGACCCATTGCGTGGGACCTTGGCCCGGTGCCTCTCCCTCTCTGGGCCTCAGCTTCCCGGGGCGGGGTTTGGACCAGAGGATCCTCGAGCTCCCTCTGGCTCTGGCCTTCTAGGCTCTTCCTCTCTTCTCAGCCCCTGCTGCCCTAACAGGCTAGGCTGGGTGTTTGTTCTAAGGACCCTTCCAGCTTTGATATGCTTTAGCCTGTTTTTTTCTTTTTTCCTTTTTTTTTAAACCCTCACCTTCCATCTTAGAATCAGTACCCCCAGACACCCAGGTACGTCTACACCCCCGTACAGGAGGCCACTCTCATAACCAAGTATTCAGGTCCATCGTGTTCCTTTAGCTTTAATATCCAGGTTGGGGGGCCGAGATGTCCCTAGAGGAATGGGAGCTCCAGATGGGAGCCCTGGGGAAGGGCTAAAGCTAGAGGGAGTAAAAAGAGGAAGGGGGGTGGTGAGCAGCCCCCAGGGGTTAGGACTGGAAGGTCTCCTCCTCCTTGGCTCCAGCCTCACTTCTCCAGGATGGCCCTCCTCTGCTGCAGCTTCCTTTCCAGCTCCTCCGTCATTTCTGTCCAGGCGGAATAAAGAGGGCACCGTTGGCATCGCTCCCTCCCTCTGGTTCCTCCTCCCGGCCCCAGCCCCAGCATGTCCCGCACCTGTGGAGATGGGCATGCCGGAAGGAACCCTGGGCTGGGAAGCGCTGGAGCCACCTTTCTTGGGGCCGGCCAGGCCCTTGGACTCTGGGAAGGACAGAGAGGGTGGGGGAAGAGGCCCTTCAGGGACTGGCCAGCGAGAGGGGAAGGAAGGCTCAGGCAGCACGGCCCTACCTGTCTTGGCTTTGTGGGGCACAGCAGGCACTTTGGGCAGCGGCTTCCCTTGTCTCTTGGGTTTGGGGCCAGCCAGCAGGCGAGGGGGCAGCGCTGGAGAGGAGGAGAACACGAGGGCCCATCATTATTTACAGCCAGAGAGGACTTTGGACACTACTTAGTCATACAGATGAAGAAACCGGGGCCTGGAGAGGAAGGTCACCGTGGCAATGAGCTGCTGGGATTCAAACTCTTATCCCGTGACTACACGCAGGGCTCTTCCAAGGGTACCATAGGGTGAGCTCTAGAATAATGGCAGACGATGACGAGCTAGGCCTCAAGAGCCTTTGAGCTTTCACCATGGCAGCCACACGACCCGATTAGCCTCATTTTATAGAGGAGAAATCCAAGGCGACTTGCCCAAGGTCACCCAGCCCAACGGCAAAAGTAGGATTCCAACCCAGGGCTCCTGGTCTTCCAGCATGGCTTTGACAGGTCCAAGGCGGGCCAGGAGGTGGAGGCCAGGGACAGAGGGAGAGGTGAGAGCCCGGCTTCCCCGCCTTTCCTTGCTGTGACCAGCCCCCCATCCCACCCCCAAGGTGGCTGTTCCTTCTCACCAGGAGCCTTCAGGCGACAGAATGGGGCCACTTCTTTGGGAGGTGACACGGATGGCCAGGACCGTGGTGTGGAGGGAGAGGTCTGTGTTAGCTGAGGCCTCCCCAGGCTTGTCCCCTTTTCCTACCCCTCCTGCCCCAAGGGCCCCTCACCATTTTCATTCTCATATTGATTTGTGGGCTCATCGCTGATGGGGGTTATGTAGTTCTCATCCTGATCAGGCACAGGTGGCACAGACGTGGGCAACCGAGGGGACCTGCCTGGGCCGGGCAGCTGCTGGGTCTGCTTGGCCTCTCCTGGAGAGAGAGAGAGAGAAGGACCCGGGGGATGAGACGTACCTAAGTTGAAGGAAGGGGGATGCGTTTTTCTCGGCTCATGCAGAAAAATCTCAGAATGGTCCAGCCAGAAGGGCTCATCTAGAAGTCATCTAGTGCAACTCCCTCACTTTACGGAAAGCTGAGACCCACTAGGAGAATGACTAGTGTCAGGGCCAGCACTTGAATCTCTGAGTCCGACAATTGTTTTTCTACCCCACACTCCCATGAGTCTATATGTGTGTGCCTGTGTGTGTCCGTGTGTATATATCTTTGCATATCTAATCACGGTTCACTCTAATAGTGCAGTACTACTTCCCAATAATCCTGTAAAAGAGGCAGGCTGAAAACCATTATCCACATTCCACAGAAGAGCAGAGAGGCTTAGGGAAGGGAAGTGAGTTATCCAGAGTCACAGCTCCTAAGGCGGATTTGAGACTGAAACCCAGGTGTTCTGATTCCCTTTCTGTTGTATGGTGTTGCCTACCAACACACATTCATGTGTCTATGTGTACAGGCACACATGCATGTTCACATTTATATGGATGTTATATGGATGTCATTTAGAGAGAAGTTCACATTTTCAGAGCGCTTCAAGGTTTACAGAACACTTTTATCAAAAAGCAGTGGTATTTATCAAAAAAGTGAGTGGTATTAATATTTTTCTGAGGAGGAAACAATTTACCTCTAGTCACCTAATCAGTAAGTATCATAGGTGAGATTGGGACTCAAGCATATGGGGCTCCTAACAGTCTTTTTAGGACAAAGTGCTAGGCCTGGAATCAAGAAAGTGTGAGTTCAAATCCAGCCTCAGACACGTACAAGCTGTGTAACCCTGGGTAAGTCACTTAACCCTTCAAACCCTGCTTGCTTCAGTTTCCTCATCTGTAAAATGAGTTGGAAAAGGAAATGGCAAACCACTCTAGTATCTTTGCAAGAAAATCCCAAATGGAGTCACAAAGAATTCAAAGAGACTTAACTACAAAAAACCGCCTTTTTTCAGATCTTTTCCCAAGCCCCAGAAATGGTGACATGTCCCTCTTCTGAGCCCCCTCCTCTGAAAATGTGTCTGTAACTCTTAGTTGTCTTCTCATATCGTGCATTCCACTGTAATGAAATATGTCTCCATCTTATTCCCCAATCCCTTCCCCTGCTCCTGGAGGACAGAGCCTGGGGCTTATTGTCTTTGTGATTATAGCCTACCCCAAAGCCCAGCACCCACTAAGTGTCAACAAATGTATTTAAATGAAAGAATGAATGCTTGTATCCATGCATGTGTGTCAGGATCTATGTGTTTTGTTGCAGAATCATAAAATGTTAGAGCAAGAAGAGCGCAGAGATCATCTTGTGCAACCTGTTCCTCTTAGAGTAGAGAAAACTGTACCCCAAAGAGGGTCCAAGGTCACACAGGAAGGAAGTGGCACCGAGCCTGCTGAGCTCTCAGTTCCCTGTTGTTTCTACTACAGCTCCCTACTTCCCACTGTCAGAGGGTGAAAGGGAGGGGGGAGCTATCACCTGGCCCCAGGGAGGCTGGAGGCTTGGGGACTGTCCATGTGCTCTCTCCATTCTCCTGGTTGGCCTCCACAAACCCTAGAATAGAGAGAGGGGCCAGGAGGGCCAGGAGGAAGAGCAGGAAGCCTGGTCAGAGGGTAGGCAAAGCCAAAGGATGGGGGCAACCCTGGGGGCAGAGGGATGGACATCTAGCTATCCTTTTAACAACTGAGAGCTTTGGGGTCCATAGGTAGGCCTGGACCGAGGGCTATGGGCCCTAACCCTCCTGCTCCTCCAGACCCCCAGACCCACCTAAGACCTTCTCATAGTCCTCATCTGGGTGGAAGGGGACCAAGGCCCCCTTGGTGTTGGAGATAAAGTAGTTCACTACATCATGGAGAGAGGAGCAGGAGACCTGGGAGAAGACGGGGAGTCAAGGGCAGCATTCCCCGCCTCCTCCCGTGGGATTACCCTGAACCCTGAAGATAAAGAGAAACACTTAGGGAATGACTGGGGGTCGGGGTTGGGGAAAAGGACGGGAGATCTCGCCCCCAGCAGGCTAAGTCGCTGTCTGGCCCCACCCCCTTTCTCTCAAGACCCGCCCACTAGGTCCACCCTCTGGAGAGGTATTTCCTCTGAAGCCCCGCCCCTGGGCGTGGCTCCCCACTTACCGGCTCCTCCACGTCAATGATGTAACTCCGCCCCTCGCGCTTCACCTTGTAGTGCCTCACCTGCTCTACCCTGCAAGAGCAGCATCAGTGAACCTGTCCGGCTCAGCCCCCTCCATTCCTCCAACCCTTATACTGGTTAAGACCGGGACCGCGGTGACTGGAGGGTTCTGGCCCTGCCCCCGTCCTCCAGCTCTGCCTCCTGCTCCCATTGGCGGCTTAAAGGCTAGTGGGATGGCCGGCCTAGGCCCCGCCCCCGGGCCGCCTCCCCACCCCTCCTTACCCATTCAGCATCTGGCGGGTGGTGACAGAGAAGCTGCCAGAGCCGTCGCTGCCCGGCCTCAGTAACATATTCCCGCAGTCTGGGTATTTCTCCAGGAGCAGCTGCGCCTCCACCCGGCTCACATCCAGGAAGCAGCTTTTTGGGGTGGTGGGGAAGGGAACAGTCAGTCACCTCCCCGCCCCACCCCTCTGAAGCCCCGCCCTTCTGGGAGACCTTAGCCAGTAATCCACTAATAATTTAATAGCAATATAGCTAACATTTACATAGTATTTACATGTAAATACATTTTAAATACATTTTTAAAATAAACATTTAACATGTAAGTACATGTAACAAAAGCTTTGAGATTTGCTATTTTACAGATAATAAAACTGAGGCAGTTAAACACTTGCCCAGAGTCACCCAGCTGATAAGTGTCTGAGGCTGGATACAAACTCATGGACCTAGCTCCAGACCTCAGTTTCTCATCCATAAAATGAGGACCTCTGAGCTCCAGGGCAGCTGCTATTAACCCCACTCTCAGCCCAATAAGCTTCACCCCCTTTTCAGCTCTGAGCCCCACCCCCCAGCTCTTACCAGCTCCACAATTCAGCAGTTATCCCCGCTCTCACCCTGGTCTGAGCTTAGCCCCAGCCTAGCTGTGCACCTCTCTCCTATGCCAAACTCCTGTTTTTCTACACGGAGAAAGGTTCCCTCCACACCTCACAGCCTTGCTGGTTCATAAATGATGTACAACCCCATCATTTCACAGGTAGGAAAACTGTACCTCAAAAGTGAGGGTTTTGGGGCTATTGAGGTGACTCAGTGGATAGAGAGCCAGGCCTAGAGATGAGAGGTCTTGAGTTCAAATGTAGCCTAAGACACTTTCTACCCTGGCAAGTCACTTAATCCCCATTGCCTAGCCCTTACTGTTCTTCTGCCTTGGAAGGAGAGGGGTTTTATTTTTAAAAAGAAAAAAAAGGGGAAGGGTTTCCCCAGGTCTTATAGTCAGGGGCAGAGCAGAGACAAAATTCCAGATCTCTCAACTTCCAGGCCTCTGTTGGCCCTCCCTCCTGCTAACCACATCCCCTTCCTTGTGGGTTCAGCTCCTGGACAGGAAGGGTCCAGGACCCATGTTTAAGTCCCTCCTTCACAAAGTATTAAAGCTTTCACATACTTGACCCTGGCTGCCACCTCCTTTTTGGCCCCCAACACCTTCCAACCTTGACCCTGGCTGCCCCCTGAGCAAGGAGGCTGAGCCCTGCCAGAAGGAGACTCACGAGGGCTTCTCCTGGGCCCTTCGATCCTTTTCCTTGGTCAGGACATCAGTCATCGTGTATTTGGGCCCTGGCAGCAGGTTGGATGGGACCTTGAGCTGCAATTCAATTCAAAGCAGGCTTACTGAGTCATTCTCCTACTCCCCTTCCTCTAACTGTGCCACACCACAGGAATTCAAGAAGGGGGAGTTGCAAAAGGTAAGATGAGGGAGTTCGTTGTCTAGAAGAAACACAAGATGAGCCAACTGACCCCCAGGAAGCTCCCAGAGAAAGAGAGAAAGAGGAGTCCTGTTCCTGGAAGAGTCCAGCTGGGAGGTGGTCAAAAGAGCAGAGGCTGGAGTCAGAGAGGGGAGGGCCTTCCATGACAGACACAGAAGGGTAGATTTTGTCCTGGGGACAGAGCAGAGTAGCATGGGCCCTACATGGGAGGTGTCTTCTTGTGGAAGAGAGAGCAAGCAGCTGGGATTGGGCCCTTCCAATCCTAGAAGGGAGGGAAAGGGGACAGATGGAAAGAGGGAGGGAGTCTCACCTCCACCACTGTCATAATGAAAGCCTTCCACATCTCCCGGGACTCCAGGCTGTCCACCTGCAAACAGGGATCAGGAGAGGGTTAGTGGCCAGGGGCTGTGTCCCCTTCCCAACTCTAGCCCCAAGAAAGCCTTTACCTTGAATCTGATCTCCTGCCCTGCAAGTGACAGGCAGAACTGAGTGCCTGGGTCCGTGGTGCTGCCCCTTGGGGCATCATCTGTCAGTGCCAAAAAGTTGCTCAGGTCCACCTTATCCACATACTGTAGGGAATACCAGGGTCTTAGTCCTCCCTTTCCATGGGAGAAGGGGCTAGATTTCTAGAAGCCCACTCTGCTCCCACAGCCACACAGCACTTACTTTCTGAAGTGCTTTGTACCCCTAAATTGAATCATACAATTATAGAGACAGAGGTTCACCAGCATTTTACAAAATAGGGAACTGAGGCCCAGGGAAAGCTAGTAAAGTGTTAGAGCCAGGACTAGAACCCAGGAATTCTGAACCAAACCTAGAGTTCTTTCCACTAAGCCATAGAATTAAAGAAAGGACCTGGCCAGCCCAGCTGTGGATATTGGGGGCAGGAGAGGGTTGTAGGTATGTAGAAGGAACCAGAGTGTGTGTTTCAGAGATGTTTGGGGTATTTTGTCACTTTTTTACCTGGGGGTCCCGGTTGCTGTTGTAGAAATAGATAGTGAGGCCTTGGAGACCAGCCCAGAACTTCTTATAATCCTGGAGATCAAAGAGGGAGAGAGAGAGAGAGGGAAATGTGGTAGAAAAATGAGATGACTCTAGAGGAACTGCTCTCCTTTCAGTCTTATTGGCTTTAGGCTGCCTCACTGGCCCATTCTAGCTCTTGGTACTTCAAGCCACTCATAGAGAAGGGCTACTCAAATCTTTATATATAGAAAACCCTTCCCTTCTGTCTTAGACTTGATACTAAGGCAGGGCAAGGCAAAGGGGGTTCAGTGACTTGCCCACAGTTACACTGCTAGGAAGTGTCTGAGGCCACATTTGAACCCAGGGCCTCCTGTCTCCAGATCTTGCTATTAACTGAGCCACCTAGCTGCCCCTCTTTAAGTTAAAGTCATATGATTGCCAGCAAATGCTAATGTCATGGGTGCTTTGATTTTCCATGGTAGCCAGACTCTGAAGTCATGGCTCCACCAGATTATATAGAGATCATGTTAAAGGCATGGCTTTACTCAACCACCAAGTGGTCATTACAGAATCACCAGATGACATGTTAAAGATCACAGATTTAGGGACAGGCAGGTGACTCAGTGGGTTGAGAGCCAGGTCTAGAGACAGAAGATCACAGGTTCAAATCTGACCTCAGACACTTTCTATCTGTGTGACCCTGGGCAAGTCACTTGACCCCCATTGCCTAGCCCTTACCACTCTTCTGCCTTGGAAGCAGTACACTGTATTGATTCTAAGATTCAAGGTAAGGGTTTAAAAAAACAAACAAACCACAGATTGACCAAGTCTCTGAAGCTCCAAAGCCTGACTTTCTCCATAACCCTAAGGTTCTGAATGGGTCGGTCAGGTCCAAAAGGGTCCTTAGAACAGAAAATGTTCTAGAAGGCTCTCTGGAGATCATCTAGTTCAAGCACAGAGAAAAGGGTCACACAAGAAACTCAGGGACAGAACTGGGAATTAGAACCCAAGGCTCCTAACTCCGTTACCAAGTTCCTAATCTCTCTTTAAGCTCTTTTATCCATATTGGCTATATGATAGTGCTAGATGAATCTCAGGACTTTGGCCCTGGGTCAGAGTGCACACACACACACACACACACACACACACACACACACACTCTCTCTCTCTCTCTCTCTCTCTCTCTCTCTCTCTCTCTGTATGTGTCCATGGTATTCTTTCATCTTCTCTTCACTACAAAGAGTAGCTAATGCTCAGGAAAATGAGGATTCCTGAATCTACATCTCATCTCTGGTCCCAACAACTTCCCTTTTCCATCTGAAGGAGAAAGATGGGGAGAGGCAGAGACAGAGACAGAGGCAGAGACAGAGACAGAGGCAGAGACAGAGACAGAGGCAGAGACAGAGGCAGAGACAGAGGCAGGGACAGAGACAGACAGGCAAGAGAGACAGACAGACAAGCAGAGAAAAAGACAGGGAATGAGAGAGAGAGAGGGGGGGGGAAGAGAGAGAAAGAGAGAGACAGAGACAGAGACAGAGACAGAGGCAGAGACAGAGACAGAGGCAGAGACAGAGACAGAGGCAGAGACAGAGGCAGAGGCAGAGGCAGAGACAGAGACAGAGGCAGAGGCAGAGACAGAGGCAGGGACAGAGACAGACAGGCAAGAGAGACAGACAGACAAGCAGAGAAAAAGACAGGGAATGAGAGAGAGAGAGAGGGGGGGGGGGAAGAGAGAGAAAGAGAGAGACAGAGACAGAGACAGAGACAGAGGCAGAGACAGAGACAGAGACAGAGGCAGAGACAGAGACAGAGGCAGAGACAGAGACAGAGGCAGAGACAGAGGCAGAGGCAGAGGCAGAGACAGAGACAGAGGCAGAGGCAGAGACAGACAGGCAAGAGAGACAGACAGACAAGCAGAGAAAAAGACAGGGAATGAGAGAGAGAGAGAGAGAGAGAGAGAGAGAGAGAGAGAGAGAGAGAGAGAGAGAGAGAGAGAGAGAGAGAGAGAGACTCTAGGACAACGCTTCCCTGACACCACAGTCCATTGCTCCAGTCTGAATGTTCTAGGAGGATCTCTAGAGATCGTCTAGTTCAGTTCCCTTGTTTGACAGAGAAAGACTCACAGAGAAGGGTCACAGAGAGTCGGGGACAGATTGGGGACCAGAACCTAAAGCTCCCAACTCCATTGCAGTGTTCCCAAACTCTCCCTCGACTCCCACCCCCTCAGCCTTACCCTGTCTTTTGGTCCCTTCTTCTCCAGAAAACCCTCGTGGTAGTGGGAAGGGAAGGTAGGCTTGGATTTCGGGACCCTGGGCAGCCCTGGGGCGGTGGCCATGGCTGAGGGAAGGAGGGGGCCAGGGATCCCTGAGCCCAGGGAGCCGGGCAGCTCACAGACAACAGGAGCAGGAAGCAGAGGAACAGGTTCGAAAGGGAATTTCCTCTCTCTCTACCCCTGGTGACCCTGGGCCCTCCCTTCCTCCCTCCCTTCCCAGAAATGACTGGGTGTGGAAACACAGGTACCAGGGATCAGTGGAAAATCTGTTTCTCCAACAGCATAGACTTGGAATGTAAATGCTAAATGCTAAAAGGAACCAGAACAGAAAACGTGACGTGATTGCTGGCCTGTCTTCCTTGATGCTCTCTTCTTTCTGGCTTTTCATAACACTGTTCTCTCTTGGCTCCCCCTTCCTACTGTTCAGCTCCCACCTTTTTAGTCCTCTTTGTAGGCTCTTCATTGAGGTCACACCTGCTTACTGTGGGCATCACCCAAGGTTCTGTCTTGGGCCCTCTTTTCCCTCTAAACTATTTCATTTGGTGATCTCATCAGATCCCATGGAAACAATGATCATCTCTATGCAGATGATCCTTGGGACTCTCCTCACCTCCAGTATCCCATCTCCAACTGCCTATTGGAAGTCTTAATGTTCTATAGAAATCTCAAACTCAATCATGTCCAAACTGAGCTCACTATCTTTCCTCTTCCTAATTTAAAAAAATCTTTTCTTTCTGTCTTAGTAGCAACTCTAAGACAGTAGGGCAAGGGCTTGGCAGTTGGAGTTAAGTGACTTGCCCAGGGTCATACACCTAGGAAGTATCTGAGGTCACATTTGAAGATAGGTCCACCTGACTAAAGGCCTTATGCTCTATCTGTTGAGACACCAAGTTTGCCCTTCTAACTTCCTAATTACTGTCCAGGGTACTGATATCCTCCTAGTCATCCAGGCTTTGCAACCCTGTTGTCCTCTTCAACTCCTCACTCTTTCTCCTCCCCATCCACATCCAATCTCTTACAAGTTGTGTGCATTCTGTTTTGTTTGTTTTTTAACTCTTAACCTTCCATGTTAGAATCAACACTAAATATTAGTTCCAAGGAGAAGAGGGGTAACAGCTAGGCAATGGGGGTTAAGTGACTTGCCCAAGGTCACACAACTAGGAAGTGTCTAAGGTCAGATTTGAACCCAGAACCTCCCATCTCTAGACCTTGCTCCCTATCCACTGATCCACCTATCTGCCCCCAAAGTCTGCCTATTTCTTCCAAGATAAGTTTTTAAATCCTCTGTTTAGCCTTGAAAGCCCTCCATAACCTGATCCCCTCCTACCTTTCCAGTCTTACACTTTACTTCACTACATGTACTCCATGATCTAGTGACATTGGCCTCTTTGTTGTTCCTTGAATAAAATATTTTATCTACCAACTTAGGGTATTTTCTCTTGAAATTTCTCCTTCCTCATTTCTGCCTCCTGGATTCTCTAGCCTCTTTTAAATCTCAATTAAATAATGAGATATGTATAACCCAGTGGAATTGTTTGTCAGCTCTCAGAGTGGGGAAAGGAAGAGGTGTGGGAAAGATCATGAATCATATAACCATGGAAAAATATTCTAAATAAATAAATCAACAAAATCTCAATTAAAATCCTACCTTTTACAAGAGTCCTTATTAAGGGGGCAGCTGGGTGGCTCAGTGGATTGAGAGCTAGACCTAGAGATGGGAGGTCCTAGGTTCAAATCTGACCTCAGGCACTTCCCAGATGTGTGACCCTGGGCAAATCATTTAACCCCCATTGCCTAGCCCTTACTGTTCTGTCTTAGAACCAATACATAATATTGATTCTAAGATGGAAGGTAAGGGTTTTAAAAGAAACCAAAATGAGTCCTTTTTTAGTCCCTTTAATTCTAGTGTCTTCCATCTGTTGTTTATCTCCAATTTATCCTGGGAGGAAGAGAGGAAGAGAAGAAGGAAGGGAAGGCTTGTTTAAACATAAACATGTTGTCTCCCTGATTAGACTGTGAGCTCCTTGAGGGCAGGAACTATTTTGCCTTTCTTCATATCCCCATGTCTTAGCATAGTGCTAAATATGTAAGTAAATAGAAGGCTTAATAAACACTCGTCAACTTTACCAGAAGAGACATCAGCAGGCGTCCATTCTCCACTACAGTATTAAAGTGAAATAATTTGACAGCTTCTGCTGGAAGCCCTTATGGGTTAGGGAACTCCCTGTGTCATAAGACAGTCCATTTCACTTTGGGATTGCTCTCACGTTGTTAGGAAAATTTCCCTAACGATTAATCAAAATCTTTCTGCCACATAGCAGGTTGTAAACCTGACAGAGTTCTATAAATGTGAGTTGTTTTTTATTGCCTCTCTTGGTTTCAGTTCTGTCCTCTGGAGCCAAACAGTGTATGACCAATCTCTTCCCCATAATGTTGTTGTTCAATTGTGTCTGACTTTTTGTTATGCTGTTTGAGGATCTTTTGGTAAAGATACTGGAGGGGTTTGCTGCTTCCATTTTCCAAGTGAGGAACTGAGGCAAACTGGGTTAAGTGATTTGTCCTGTGTCCCATAGTTATATGTGTCTGAGGTCAGATTTGAACTCAGGAAGACTCATCTTCTTGACTCCAGGCCCAGTGCTCTATCCATTGTGCCACCTAGCTGTCCTACAATAGTCTTTCTCATTCTTGAATACATCTATTATGTCCCTTTTGTCTTTTTTTCCCAGCTTTAAAATCTCTAATTCCTTCAACTGGTTATGCCTAGACTCCCACCATTCTTCTCTGAATAAACCATAGTTTCTTTAGTAACCCATCTCTTCTTATAATGTGGCACCTTAAAATGAAGGCAATGCTCCACATGTGGCCAAACCAAATCAGGGTGGCGGGATTATTACTTCCTCTGATCAGGATTCTATCATCTGAAAATTTAATGCATCTTCATTTGAGGCTAGGCTACATAAAGTTCTCCTGGTGGAAATCAATCTGGAATCCTATAATCCCAATTCTTATTTTATGGGAACCCTGGCTCTAAAAGGTAAGCTTTACCTTCGTAGGTCCAAACCTCCAAGCTTTACCTGTGGTGTCCTCATAGTGCTCCTGGGAGTCCTCTCCAGAACCCTTTTATGTAAGCTCCTTGAGGATAGGGATTATCTTGTTTACTTATACAAGTGTCCCCAGCACAGTACGGTAGATAGTAAATATTCTTTCTCTCTCTCATCTTTGGAAGATCCTGTGCTCTGCCCTGTGGTTTCAAAGATAACTTATAATATAGGTGCTGTTCTCAAGCAGTTTACATTCTAATGGGATTCAAGATATATATATGAAAATAGCTATAGGGGGCAGCTAGGTAACTCAGTGAATTGAAAGCTAGGCTGAAATGAGAAGTCCTGGGTTCAAATTTGGCCTCAGGCACTTCCTAGCTGTCTGGCTGTGAGCAAGTCACTTAACCCCCATTGCCTAGCCCTTATTGCTCTTCTGCCTTGAAACCAATCCACAGTATTGCTTTTAAATGAAAGGTAAGTGTTGTTATTTTTAAAAGTTATTATACAAGAGAGAATGAGAAGATAAGTGCTTAAAAACTAGATCAAAAGAACTATCTTCTGCAGAAATCTCCAGGATCACTTCCTTTTAGAAATTATTATGGTACTCTGACCAGGACAGTAATCTAAATTTCATTTTTTTAAAAGTTGTAATTACAACTTGAACTCAAAAGAACTTTTAAGAAGATCCCATTAGGAGAAATTTGAGGAGCGCAGGTGCTGCAGTCCCTGGGCGCTCTAGGTGAGAATTATAATTTATAGGGTTCTTCAGGCTCATGGAACTAGTACCTTGTTCACAAAACCCATGCCTTCTGACGACTTAGCACGATGTCTCTCTTGGTGGTGGGAGCAGCAATGGATCTCGGCAGGATGTAGGAAAGGGCACGTTGCATGCCCTTGGCAGGGATTAATAGATCTCCACGCCTATATGCAGCAGGATGAATTAACAGAAGCGCTCTGGCCAGGCCCCTGGGAAAGTGGTGTGGGAAATGAAGAACTTGAACTTAGAGACCTGAGCAGTTTGAGAGGTAAAAGTCCAGGTGGTTCCCCCAACCTGGAGAGGCCTAAGGGCACTAACCTCACTGGGCATGCAGGGAGGTCCAAGCAAACAGAGGTGTCAAACCTCCAGCAAATGGATACTGCTCGCGTCCTGATTGGCGGAGGTCAGGGATTGCCTAAGCTGTTACAGCAGCTGTTGTTTGGCTGCTTGTGGTCTAGGGCTGCTGCTGATTGGTCGGGAGGAGAGAAGCTTTCTAATCACCGATCTAGCCATACCTGAGGGCTTTCTGCCATGATTGGCAGGTGGCCGGGCTTCAAGACCAATCAGAACGGGGGAAGTTCGGGGCTCCGGGTAGACAGGCTCTGGAGAGAGACTTGTCTCAGCCGCACAGCTCTAGCTACAGGGTGAGAGAACCTGCCCCGGCAGAGGTGCGGGGAGAGCGAGTGTGTGTTTGGGAGAGTAGGAGGGGCCTGCATCCAAGCTCCGTTTTTCCCTCTCAGGCCCCTACAGTCGCTGGTCTGCGGCTGTATCATAGTTTACCCATCTTCCCAGCAGGATCCACTCGCCCAGGCGCGGGGGTGGCGGGGGGAAGGGGGCGGCGGGCGTCCCGCACCCTCCCCGCCTCCTCGCTCTGGCTGGGCGCGGGGTCCGGGGCGGGGACACACGGAACGGCGTCACGTGCCGGGAAGGAAGCAGCCGGAGCCGGCGCGGAGCCGGAGCCGGGCGAGCGGAGGCGGAGCGGAGGGGCCGGGCCGGACCAGGCCGGGCCATGGCAGGTACTCAGGGGGAGGGAGGCCGGGTCGGAGAGGGATGTGCGGACCCGGGGGCGGGAGTGAGGGCGGGCCGACTCAAGGACGCCCCCGCCCCCCGCGCCCCACCCACCCATCCCAAGCCCAGCCCCTGCCGGTCCCCCAGGGTCCTGGCCCAGCCTCCCGTGCCCGGTCCTCTCCAGTTCGTCCGGGCCTCGCCTGGATCCCTTCGATCCCTATCTCCGTCCTGGGCTCGAATCCTGAGCCCCTCCTAACAGGCCTGGCCCGGCTCTTAACCTCCAGAGCATCCTGGCTCCCCATCCCCACCCTCCAGTGCTACCTTAGATCCCCCCTCCCCTGACTTCCCTCAGCATCCCTGGCACCCCATTCCCACACCCACTGCTGCCTCGACCCTTCTCCCCCGACCCTCCCCCCTCATTCCCACCTCTCACTACTGCCCCTGCGCCCGGGCCTAGCTTGGCTCTTGAGGGCCTGTCCCCTCTATCCCCACGGTGAAGGCCCCGTCAAGGCCTGGCCTCTTGCTCCAGCAGTTCTAGGCCCCGCCCTTTCCTCGACCCTGGGCCCATCCCTACCCTTGCTCGAGCACCCCAGCTCTTAGCCAATGTGCCCTGCCCCACATGCCCGGCCCTCTCGTGGGCCACTGCCTATGCCCACTTTGCTCCCTCCTGCCTTCCTGTGTGCTCAGCCCTAGATCCCCAGTCTCCTGCTGGGACAGGCCTTGCAGGAGAGGAGGTGCTGGAAGAGGAAGAGGAGGAGCAGGAGCCAGAGCCAGGCCCGGAGAACCCTGAAGACTCTGAGAAGATAGCTCCAGGCTGTGGCCCTGGCGGTGGGGCCAGTGGGACAGGAGGGGGCGGTCGAGGCTGCGTGTTGACTCGTCGAGGAATCACCCTTCGGGTGCTGCTCAAAGATGCCCTCATTGAGCCTGGGCCTGGGGTCCTCTCCATCTACTACCTGGTGAGACCCCAGGGGCAGGAGCTGGAGATTGAGAGAACTGGAGCCTCTGGGTCCACTCTCATCACTTCCCTTTCTGGGCTTCAGTTTCCCTCTCCATAAAATGAGTGTAGGTAGGATGGGCAGTCAGTTAGATAGTCTAGTTCTAAGAACTCTCCCACCTCCCACTGATTCTAAGGTTCCCCCCACTCAATTTTCCTCTTGTTTGGCCTACCACTCCTTAGAAATGTGACCCTGGTGAGGCATGCGCCCCAGCCTGAGCCCCAGTTTTCCCATCTGTGGATTCATAATTCTAGAGTTGGGTGTGAAGGCAGATCCTGGCTTTGCTCAGGAAAGCACTGCTCTTATTCCAGGCCTGACTCTTTCTCTGCTCCTCTCCCCAAACTCTTCCACTCCAGGGGAAGAAGTTCATTGGAGACTTGCTGCCAGATGGGAAGATCACCTGGCAAGAGACTGGCCAGGTGTTCAACTCACCCAGTGCCTGGGCCACCTATTGCAAGAAGCTGGTGAACCCAGCCAAGAAATCAGGCTGTGGTTGGGCCTCTGTCAAGTACAAGGGTCAGAAGTTGGATCAGTACAAGGCTACTTGGTTAAAACGACACCAGCCCAATGCTCCCTCTGCTGCAGAGGAGGTGAGGGTGAAATGGGGAAGGGGAAGAGGGGAGGTAAAACTGGCCTATTTGTTCCCTGATCCACTTCCATTTCTACTAATAGCATCTTATATTTCTATAATAGATTACACAGATTTTACAGATTACAAAACTCTTTCATTAGCACAACTCCCTGGGGTTAGAATGAAAGGATTATTACCCCCATTTTATAAAGAAGTAATCTGAAGTTCAGAGATAAGTGAGGACTCAAAACTTGGTACCACTTGATCACCACCTTAACACTTCCATTCCAATCAGTCAAGACTTTCCTGGGCTTTCTCCAACTCTGTCCCCTAAGTTCCCTCAACATCGTTTTTCCTTGTGTTAGGCATTATAGGAAGACCCTGGAGAAAGGAATCTAGGCTCTGTTCTTTGGCAGTTCCCTGTATGGCTGAGGAGAGGACACAGCCATGGATTAGGGAATAACAAAGATCTAAATAGTGGGGTGTTGACTGAATATGTCGGAGATGGAAGAGATCTTTGGGGTCTGGAGGTGGCAAGTTAGACCTCTTAGAGATGGGCCTGAAGGATGGAGATGAGGAGGTCTGGGTAAAGGCACAGTGATGAGGATGAATTTAATATTTTATAAGGAGTAAAGGAAAGACCAGACCAATTAGGACTAAGAGAACCCAAGGATAAGGGAGGAAGAAGAAACTGAAGAAGGAGGCCGGGGCAAGATAATTTAAGCTGTCAAATACTATTTGAAGAATGATGAAGCCAGAGGAGATGTATGAGTGGGTCAGGAACGTGACCGGAATTGGCCTTGAGAGGAGTTATTCATTGGAACTGAGTTCCAATGTCAGCCCTGATGCTAACTTTTATCACTGTGGGGAAGTCACTTAACTTTTATGAACCTGGCTTTCCGCATCTAGAAAATGTTACACTATTCTCATCCACAAAATAACGACCTCATAGGATTGTTGTGAGGAGAGCACTATGTAAACCTTGAAGGCCCTAGAAACATGGTGGATTAGTATTATTGGGAAGATCATTCTGGAGACCTAGGCAGGCAGGACTGGGGGATCAGAGCCTGGTGGGCAGGGCTAGGGCCCCAGAGAGAGAGAGGAGAAGTAGCCCTGGTTCTCTTGGTTCAGTCCCCTTGGAGTCATTCCTTGTGGTAGCCAGTAGGGGGCACAACGACATAGAATTTGGGGTTAGAAGGGACTACGAATCTTGTCCTCAAAGGAAGGGGTCCTTAATATTTGGGGGTCTTGGACCCCCTTGCAGTCTAGTGTAACAGGCAGATCCCTTCTCAGAATAATATTTCTAAGTGCATAAAATAAAACAGGACTACGAAGGAATCTACATTGAATAATAGCAAAATATTTGTTTAAAAACAAGATCTCACAAATATGGAAATATGTATTGCATGATGGCCCACATATAACCTATATGAGGTGACCTGCTATCTCGGGGAGGGAGGCATTGGGGAGAGAAGGAAAAAGGAGAGTTTGGATTGCAGAAAACAAATGTGAAAAATGGTTTCTACATGTAATTGGAGGGGAAATACCAAAACTGGTCCACAGACCCCAAGATAAAACCCCTGATCTAGGCCAAATGTCTTGTTTTGAACATGGGGAAACTGAGGCCCATAAAGACTAAGGACTTTTCCTAAGGCCATATAGGTAGTAAGGAGCAGAGCTAGGATTCAGACTCCTATTTTTTTACTCCAAATCCATTGTTCTTTCCAAATCATTTCCAGAGCTGGATCTGGAGTGCCTAAGTTTGTCTCTATCTACATAGAGCTTGGTCAGTGAGGGTGATGAGGAAGAACTGTTAGAGGAGGAAGAGGAGGAGGCAGCAGTGACTCGGGAAGGGAAGATGCTGACCCCCGCCTCAACATCAGCCCCGGTCCTCTTTGAAGAGAAGGGCAGGAAGCAGCTGGGAAAGGCCTTAACAGAGTCTCTCAACCCAGGTATGTTTAGATCCCTCTGAGCAGTGGTGGATCCCTGAGCCCGGAATTAGGAATTCTACATGGGAGTCTTGGTTTTGCCCCTGACTCACTTAGGCAAGTCTTACCCCATCTTTGTGCCTCAGTTTCTCCATATGTAATAATACCCCTCTTCTTCCTTCCCAGTGTGGGGTTGTTAGAGCCAAAGGAAAGACTGACAAAGGAAAGCCTTTGGGTGGGGTAGAAGCATTCTTCTTCTGTAAAACTGAGGCCTTCATCCCCACTCACCCAGTGAAATAATTTTTAGAAACTGTCTTTATGTGGTATATAAAATTTGCATTGATTGTTTGGCTACAGCTCATGATCTGATTTTTTTTCCCCTCCCCAACCCTTTGCCTAATTTTTTCAAGTACTCCCTGTCCTTGGCCCAGTCCATTTCCCAGTGAGCTGGGTTTAGAGATAGGGGCATCCAAGGGTTGATTCTTCTCTCCTTACCACCATATTTTACTTCACAGAGGCTGGACCCCCTGGGAAGCGACCAGAGAACAAGGGCCGGGTGCCAGTCCGATACTGCACCCTGGGCAGCCGGGACTTGGCCAGGTTAGCCCTGCTACCTTGCTCTAGTCCTGGCAGGGAAACCATTGGCCCTGAGCTCTCAGCACAGGCACCTCTTGTGGTTCCTGGACAGAGGCTGAGAGGCTTAGAGCTGGGGAGGGGGTGGCAGCTTTTCCCCTCGGGGCTGGTTTCTTTGCCTTTACCCCAATGGAGGGAAGAACCCATGCCTGAAGTTGTGGGGGCTCCTGGGCCTGCAGGAATCCACATACGCTGGTAGAAGTGACATCTTTCACAGCCATCAACAAGTTCCAGCCTTTCAACGTGTCCGTGTCTAGCAACGTGCTGCTCTTACTGGTGTGTGGCCCCCACGTCCTGTCCCCTGTACTCCCAGGCATCCCTACCTCTCTCCTTCTTCTGTATTCCTGAGCCTCTCCTTTATTCTCTGTCCCCCTGAGCCTTTCCCTCTGCCCCCTGGAGTCATGTCATCTTTTTTTAGCCCCCTTGCCTTCTGACTTCCTCTATCTCCTTGGACTTCCTCCCCTCCCTCCTCTGTCCCTCTGATCTCCCTTTCTTCCTATGTTCCCCGAGAATAGACAGATGCCAGCTGATGTGGGTGCAAAGCCCTGAAGGGGAGGGAGGGAGTAGCCAGGATGTGTCCCACAAACTGGAAGCTGGAGCTCAGGCCTTATTAGCTAGATCAGGCCTTTTGGAATTCCATGACCTGTAAGGGGGGCAGTTGTGAGAAGTATTATTCTTCCCCTCTCCCCAGAGCAATTATGGCTTCTGGGAAAGCCCTAAAGGGTCAGAGAAATCCCCAAAGACAGACTCCTGGCATTCATTCAGAGGAGGAGGGACCTGGGTCTCCCAGGGACATGAGTTACAGAGGGTGGCCGTGCCCAGAGATTTGCCAGAGCCCTTGGTTTGCAGGGGGTGAGAGGGAGGAGGAGCAGTGTGATCATTAGCTCCCTGGTGTTTCTAATGAGCTGGTCTTGGTGGTGGTGGTAGAGAAGGTCTTAGGCCACCCCTCTGATCTCCCTGTCCCCATCCTCTGGTCTTAGGATTTTCACAGCCACTTGACGAGGAGCGAGGTTGTGGGCTATCTTGGAGGTCGCTGGGACACCAACAGCCAGTGTGGGTATCTGTTAAACCAGGGGAAGGGGTGGGGAGGATCGGAGAACAGCAGCAGCTCTCGGCATCCACTCTGATGCCCCTTCTTCTCCCGCCTGGGCAGTGCTGACAGTGCTGAGAGCCTTCCCCTGCAGGAGCCGTCTGGGAGATGCCGACACAGCAGCTGCCATAGAGGAGGAGGTGAGGCCTGACTGGGGAGAGGAGAGCGTGGCCGATCTGGCTTCTGCTCCTTTGACCTCTGATGGTGAAATCTGTCATTGGGCAGAAGAGGGGATGATGGGAGCATGTGTGTCATTTGTGTGTGCATGTCTCATGTGTTGACGGCAGTAACAACTCATTTATATAAACCTTTAAGGCAAGCAAAGCATTTTTCTCACAATAGTCCTATGAGGAAGGCATTACGAATATTATTTTTATTGGAGACAACCAAGACTCGGGAGAAGATGTGAGTTGCCCCAGGTCACACAGTAAGTGGCAGGTCCTGAATTCAAATCTGGGTCTCTCCTGACTCCAACACTCTTCTTTCCATGAGGCTGTTTCCTAAAGCACATCTCTGGGATCATTATTTTGGAGTCAAAAATACAAAAGCCCTCAGAGGTTAGGGACTTGCCTATAAGGCCTCAGCTTACGTGATTTACACCCAGGTTTCCTTAAGTACAGTCCTGTGTGTGTGTCTATCTGTCTGCAAATGTGTGTGTCCATGCCACCACATATGTTTCTGGGCAGGGGGGAAATGTGTACGTGTGTATATCTGGGCTCTGACTCCCTCTTCTGAGGTTGAGTGGATGCCTTGGAGAGAGCCCACCATCCCCACAGTGACATCCCTTCCCTGTCCTCTCCTCAGATCTGCCAGAGTCTGTTCCTTCGAGGCCTGTCCCTGGTGGGCTGGTACCACAGTCACCCCTACAGCCCAGCCCTGCCTTCCCTGCAGGACATCGATGCCCAAATGGACTATCAACTCAAGCTGCAGGGCAGCGGCAACAGCTTCCAGCCCTGCCTTGCCCTGGTGTGCGGTGAGCTCAGCTTGAGGCTGGGGCCCAGGAGGCCCAGGCTCCCAGGGGAGGAGAGAGGAAGAGGTTATGTGGGTTCTCGGGCTTAAAGGGAGGCTAACAGACTAGGGCACCACCAGGCCTCCATGTATGGGGAATCAGCCACCCAGGAGCCGAGCAGGAAGTGATTGCCAAGCCCACTCTTTTTCTAACTGTGGCACTTTCCCTTATTTTCTCAGCCCCTTATTACTCGGGAAACCAGGGGCCTGAGTCCAAGATTTCTCCATTTTGGGTGATGCCTCCACCAGAGGTAGGTAATGGTTGCCAGCCCAGAAACGGTGGGGGAAGCTGGGGAATGAATTTGCATTAGGGGTGGGCAAAATGGGAAGAATTACCAAGGGCTTTCTGAATCCAAAGCATATTCAACGAAGTAGAAATAATTGCAAAATGTCCTTCACAGTCACCTCTCAGAGAAGGATGACAGAAGTATTTTTACCTCCACTTTACAGATAAGGACACTGAGGCTCAGATAGGTCAGATGATGGGCCCAGAGACACGGGTGTTGGAACCAGGATTTGAACCCAGTTCTCTTGACTTCCAGACATACTTGATCCCATGATCCCTGAACGTGGGAGGCTGGAGACCTGGGCTGGACCCTTAGCTCTGATCATGGGCACCTCATCCCCCTCCTCTGCCCCTCCCATGATCGGTAGAATCCGGGTTGTAAATACTACTGGTCTGTCTCGGCTCTCGAGGTCGTTGTGATGAAGACACTTTGGAAACTTCCTATCACTAGAGCCGTGCGAGCTATTTCTAAGACTATACAGTGTTCATGCTAAAAGGGACCAAGAGCTTGCCCGGGCCAACGCCCTTATTGTCCAGAGGAGGAACCTGAGGCTGGAAGACAGTTGTCACACCTCTCCAAAGCCCCGCAGGTTGTCAGGATTCAAACCCACAACCTCTGTCGCCCCATTGGTGGTAACACCTCCCTCCTGGGCCTATGGCACCTGCCTAGACTGGCCACCCTCTCTGGCTCTCCCTTTGGGAGCCAGAGTTCTACAGTCACACAGTGTTAGGATTGAGAGGGGCATTGAGATCCTCTGGTTTGATCTTGTTTTCCAGAAGAGTAAACCAGAAAGATAGGCAGCTTCCCCAGTGAGCATAGCCAGTGAGGGTTCACAGCACATCTGGATTCAAATCCTGTCCTCGCTTCTTCCCCGCTGTAGAACTTCAGACAAGTGATTTTCCCTCAACAGACTTCAGTTTGCTTGTTTAGACGGAATGATCTTTAAAGCCCGACAAGCCCATGATTCAGCCAGTCTAATAAAATACTTATTGAGAGCCAACTGTGTGCCAGGCAGTGTGCTGAGCACTGGGGACACAAAAACAAAACAAAACCAAAAAATGGGCTGTTCCTACCCCCCGGGAGCCCACGGTCTAATGGGAGAGACAACATGGATTTATAAATAGGTGACAGGGCTGAGCTCGAAACCCAGAACCCGTTGCTTTCTGCTGGAGTCTTCATCCGCCTTCTCCCTGGCTGCTGCTTCAGAACGGGTCTGGGGGGCGAGGAAGGAGGTGGGAAGGAGGCTCTGACGCAGGCTCCCCCTTCTCCAGCAAAGGCCCAACGACTACGGGATCCCCATGGAGGTAGAGATGACTTACGTCCAGGACGGCTTCCTGACCAATGACATCCTCCATGAGATGGTGAGTCCCCGGGCTCTGTGTGTGTGTCTGTCTGTCTCTCTCCCTGGAACAAGCTCACGAGGCCCACCATCCCACCCTGACGTCGGGGCTGCTCCGGCTCCGGCTCCTGCCTCCCTCTGGCCACTCTCCCTCTGCCCCTGCAGATGCTGCTGGTGGACTTTTACAAAGGAGCACCAGATGTGGTCAAATTCCAAGACCTGTGGAACCAAGAGCAGACCTACCTGGACAAGCTGAAGGTGAGAATGAATCCGAGCGCACGGCGGCGATGGACGGGCACCCAGGCCCCTGGGGAGCCCCCAGCAGGGGCTGACCTGATTTGGAGGCCAAAGGCCTGGTGGTGGGCAAGCAAGAAATCAAAAAATTCTTGAGTTAAGGGTTCTCTAGTCTTTTTTTCCCTGAGGAAAATGCCTGTTTACATATGAACTTGTGACCCAGGTAAGTCTGAATGATTTAAACAGTCCTCCTCCCTGGGAAGTAAACTCCTAAGCTGTCATTTGTGCTCTGTACCAGAACAGGCCCTGGATTGGCTAAGTTAACGTTTCCACTAATCTGGGCACTGAGACGCCTAGCTGGGCCTGGAGTCAGGAATGCCCAAAATCACATCCTGCCTCCGATACTAGCTGTGACCCTGGGCAAGTCCCTTCACCTCCCTGGACCTCAATTTCCTCCTCCATAAAATTGGGGTGCTAGGAGCCCCTCCCTCAGGCCAAGGGGTAAAGTGTTTGTCCTGCAAACACTGTTAGCCCCCCTGGGAGGGGCCGCTGAGATGGCTTCTCCAGAGTAGAGGAGCCTGGCCAGGCGGCGTTCTCTGTTCTCTCAGCTCTGGGGAAAAACATACTTAGCTGTGCCGGGAACTGTGCTGTTAGATCAGCTTCCTGATTGTGTAGAGTGGGGCGGACGCAGTGTGACCGTGGGCAAATGACAGCTTTTCCAAGTCTGTATTTTATGAGTTGACAAAAGAAAGATTTGTTGATTCTGAAGATCCCTTCTAACTCAGACTTGGGAATGTTTCTTTAAAAAGTTTGAGGGAAGGGGCAGCCAGGTGGCTCAGTGGACAGAGCATCAGGCCTGGAGTTCAAATCTGGCCTCAGGCATGTCCTAGCTGTGTGACCCTGGGCAAGTCACTTGACCCCCATTGCCTAAACTTTAAAATTCTTCTGCCTTGGATTGATACATATTGATTCTAAGACAGAAGGTAAGGGTTTGAAAAAAAAAAAGAAAGTTTGAGGGAGGCAAGAATGGGCCGGAAAACCTTTTTAGGAGTCTTTCAGGCCCTGAGTCCTTAACTGAGGGGCCATGATTTCAGGTCTCGTTGGCCAGCAGGACACCAAAGGACCAAGGTCTGTGCCACGTCTTGGAGCAAGTCTACTGCCTCCTGAAGAACAGCAGCTGAGGCCGGACAGCTTCTGGATCCTGGTGTGCTGCAGAGGTGCCAAGGAAGAGCCGGTGCCCCACAGCCCGAGCAGCCACCTTGGGCAAGTTCGGGGCCATCCCTGGGCCAGGTTAACATGAGGCCAGAGCTGGTGGTTAGTGGAGGTGCATCGCTGCTTGGTCCTCCTGACCGCTGCCCTCAGGGTGGGGAGATGCCGCTGAGGGTCTGGCTCTAAGGATGGGTGGGTGGGGGGATGCCAGGCCTGGAGGACTCAGACCAGGCTGCTCTGGGTTTCTCCAGTTCTCTTTGCTGTGTTGCATGTCAAGTGTCTCTGTTCCCCCTGCCCTCTTGGCTTTGGGCTGTAGGATGTAGCTGGTGTGGGGGCACAGTAGTTGCTGTGCCAGTCATTCACGTGTAACTTATTTGTGCAATGGTAACGTTCAGACAATAAAGTGGAAAAAATGACATTCTGGGCTAATATTTCTGACTGTCGGAGAGGAGCCAGGCCCAGGGCCGAGGGGCCCCCTTCTGCTTCCTCTGGCTCCATCACAGCAGAGCCCAGAGTATGGAGGAACCAACGAGGACCTAGAAGGGCTTTTTGCCCGCAGCGGCCAAAGCTGCCGGGCCTCCCTGAGCCATACACACGACCCACGCAGGCTTGCCAAGATATCCACCTCGGCAGTACCAGAACCACAAAGTCTGGGCACTAGGACGGGGCTGAGGCTTCCAGGTGAGCCCCAATGGCAACTGAGCAGTGGAAAGAATCCCGTTGTTACCTCTGCATAATCCTTCAAGGCCTACAAATGCTTTTACATGCATTTTATCCCCGCACAATGCTGAGAAACATGCTCTTCTGTCCCCATTTTTCAGATGAGCAATCGGAGGCTGAGAGGCCAAGTGACTTGCTGAGCATTCCACAGCTAGTAACTGCATGAAGCCCTCTGTCCTAGCTCTAAGCCCAGCCCTCTGGCTGCTCCATCCGCAGCCCAACACCAGCCCGTTATCAGGAAAGTGCTTTGTGAACCTTAAATCACCATAAACATGGGAATGACTTCTCATTTCAGGACCTCAGTGTTTGTGACTCTAAAATGGGCCTACCTATTTGCTTCAAAGGTGGTGATGGTGCAAAGTTAAAATGAAAGAAAGGGGGCAGCCAGGTAGCACATGAATAGAGAGCCAGACCCGGAGTCAGTCAGGAGGTCCTGGGTTCAAATTTGGCCTCAGGTGCTTCCTAGCTATGTAACCCTGGGCAAGACATTTAACTCCATTTGCCTTTCTTGTTCTATTACTAAAACAGAAAGTAAGGGTTAGAAAGAAAAAAGAGGAGAGATTTCAGGAAATCGAGGGCTCTGGAAAGTGCAAGGCTACATAGACAAAATGAAGGCATCGGCTTAAAGCAAGCTGGAACATGCTCAATGGTGGCCATTAAAAATGGAGGCCATTTCCGGAGAGTTCCCTCTTTCCTCTTGATCTCTCACTCTCCCATTGTCTCCTCCTCCTCCATCCCCATCTCCCATAGGGATGTAGCCCTTCTTGCCAAGGCCCAACTACCTGCACAGACAACCCCATTCATTGCATCCGTCTCTTCCAGGAGCTTATTCCCCGCTCACTTATCCTCTTTCTCCCATCTCAGTCTACAAATATTCCCATGTCTCTCTCCACCTCAAAAAAGCTTGCTGGATCCATCCATCTCCTACTACATCCGCTAGCTACTCTCCCATCTCTTTTCTGTCTTCTGTGGCTAAACTCCTTAAGAAAGCCATGTATAATAGGTGTTTCCACCTTTAAAAATTTATTTAATAACAATTATTCCCAGATATCTTAGCCTCTCCACCCCTTCCCCTTACCTGACAAAAAGATTATGGATGTAGAGCTTGAGTCTTTCACGTTTCTATTTTTCTGTTTATTTTCTGGAGGTGAACATTCACAAGTTATTCTTTAAATAGTAAATCTGTAGCTGTATATATAATGTTCTTGTTTCTTCTCGTTTTACTCATTATTTCATGTAGATCTTGTTCTAATTTTTAAAAATTAACCTGCTTATTTTTCTTACAGCATAGTAGAATTCCATGACAATCATAATATCACAGTTTGTCCATCCATTCCCCTTTGATGGACATCCCCTCACTTTCCCGTTCTTTGTCACCACAAAGAGCTGCCGTAAATATTTTGGAACATGAAGCCCCCCCCCCTTCCCTGATTTCCTTGGGAAACCGACCCAGCAACAATATTGCTTATTATATTATATTGTATTATAAATATTTATACTCACTGGGCATAATTCCAAATTGCTCTCCAAAATGGCTAGGTGAGTTTGCAGGTCCACCAACAGTGTATTAGTGTCACCATTTTTTCACATCCCCTCCAACATTTGTCATTTTGCCTTTTTTTTTTGTCATTTTAGCCAATCTGATAGGTGTGAGGTTATCTCAGAATTGTTTTGATTTTAATTTCTCTGATCAGTAGTGATATTGAGCATCTTTGCATACCTACATATGGCTTTGATTTCAATTGAAAATTGTTCGGATCTTTTGCCCATTTACCAGTTAGGGAATGGCTCTTATTCTTAGAAATTTGACAACATTCTCTATATACTTTATTTTTATTTTTTTTTAAACCCTTACCTTCTGTCTTGGGATCAATACTGAGTATTGGTTCCAAGGCAGAAGAGTGGTAAGGGCTAGGCAATGGGGGTTAAGTGACTTGCCCAGGGTCACACAGCTGGGAAGTGTCTGAGGCCAGATTTGAACCTAGGACCTCCTATCTCTAGGCCTGGCTTCTATATACTTTAGATGAGACCTCTATCTGAGAAAATGCCTATAACATTTTTCCTAATCTTCTGCTTTCCTTCTCATCCTGGCTACATTAGTGTTATTTGTACAGACACTTAACATATTATCCATTTTACATCTCACAATGCTCTCCATCTCATTTACTCAGATTCCTCTCGTATGCATAAATTCAATGTGTAGCACATTCCCTGTTCTTCTAATTTGCTTATGATATGTTTTACATCTAGGTCATGCATCCATTTTGATCTTATCCCAGTGAATGGTGTAAAGTATCCATTAGTCTCTGTCAAACGCCTTTCCAGTTGTCCCAGCAATTTTATTATCTCCAAAACTTGCATCTATATTTTTGTCAAATTCAAGATTATGACAATTTATGACTTTGTTGTACATCCCTCCTGTTCCATTGATCTACCATCCTCTTTCTTAGCCCATACCAGATAGTTTTGCTAATTACTTTGTAATAGTTTAAAATCTAGTACTCCTAAACATCCTCCCTTTACATTTTTTCCTTTCACTCTTACTCTGATCTTTACTCCCTATAATCTGGCTTCTGGCATCATTCCCTCTAAATTGCTCTCTGAAATGACCAAATATGTCTTTGACAAGTCCGATGGCCTTTTCTCAGTCCTCATCCTTCACCTCTCTGCAGTCTTGAACACTATCTGCCACTTCCTCCTTGACGCTCTCTGGACAGCTTCTTTGTAGGGTCTTTATCCAGGTCATGCCCACTGACTATGGGTGCCCCAAAGGGCTCTCTTCTCTTCTCCCTCCATTATTTGGCGATTTCATCAGTCCCCATGGATTGTTCCTCTGCTTTAATGATTCTCAAACTTCTCTGACCCTAACCTCTCTGCTGATCTCCAGGCTTTTATCTCCAAATACCCACTAGGCATCTTGAACTAGAAGTCCAGCCAACCCTCCCCACTACTAAACTTCCCTGTCAAGGGTATCCTTGGTGCATCCTCCCAGTTCCCCAAGCTCAAAAGCTAGGTGTCGTCCTCGACCCCTCCCTGTCTCTCACCCTCACGTCCAGTCTTTTGCCAAGGCCTGCCCATTTCATCTTTGCCCTTTCTCTCCTCCCACCCTAGTCGAGGTGTTCCTCGGATGCTACATAATTCCAAGAGCCTGCTGGTGAGTGTGCCAACCTTGACTTGCCCCACTCCCATCTAACCTCCATTCAGCTGTCAAAATGATCTTCCTCAAGAGCAGATTTGACTTGGTCACCTCCATCCTCTGGTGTCCACCCCCCCTTTCCAGTTTTCTCATGCCTTGCACCCTGCCATGGCCTCTTTGCTCCAGTGACGCTGGCTTCCCAGCTTTTTGCTCCAAAGCATGCTTACTGGTTGTCCTCTGTGCCTGAAAAGCTTTTCATCTCCACCTCCAGGCTTCCCTTAAGTCTCAGCTAAAATCCCACCTGCTCCAAGAAGCCTTCCCCAGCCCCTCTTAGGTCTGGGCCTTTCCTCTGTCACCATTTCTGGTTCATCTTGTTCCCAGCTTGCTTGTACACTGCTGTTTGCATGCTGCCTCCCCCATTGGCCTGTGGGCTCTGTGAGGGCAGGGCCCATCTTTTGCCTCTTCTTGTATCCCCAGCTCATGCCCGGCACATAGTAGGCGCTTAATGCTCACTGACAATTGGTGTTGTACAGTGTGATGTAGCAGGAGCTCCAAACTGCCGCTGGGTGACCTTGGGCAGACACCGAACCTTTCTGGGCCTCAGTTCACGTGCAGAGCGAAGCCATCCCTTCTAAAGCCTAGGACCACCTCACGAGCTAACCCTCCTTTTGCTCCAGTCCCACAGAGAGTGCGGGCCCCATAGCTTGCTCAGGGAAAAATTGTGAAATATTTCTTACCAGAGAAAATGAAAGGTGGCGAGGCTTAGAAAGAGAAAACATTTAATACTTTTTAAAATCAAGATTACAATTCAATTTGCCCTAGACAGAGAGACTGTAACAAAAGTTATATTGATCATCTGAAGACACCCATTCCCCTACCTCCCCCCAACTGAACTCGATGGTGGCTCCTGGTGGGCCTAAGGGAATGATGATGATGTGGCTAATCCTCTACCTCCATCCTCTCCCTTCCATATTCAAGTCTAGAACTGAGTGGACAGAAGCCAAAAGGCTGTGGAGGGCTGTGTGGCACCGCTGGACTCCAGGCTGGGACTTCAGGGATTCTAGCATGGCGGGGCATGTCCTGGGAAGCTATGTGATATTGCTGCTCCTGGGGCAGGCGCTGGAGCCTTCGGGACCGAGGGACCTGCCCCAAATTGGCACAGGATCACTGAGATGAGCGCAGGAAGAGACGCACGAGATGGGCAGGAAGCTGGGTCCCAGCTCTGAAACAGCTCAGCACCGGGTGGGGGAGAGGTGGTGAGAGACAGATGATAAAGGGAAGGGAGGAGTGCCACAGGAAGTCTAGGACGTTTCCCAGGGATGGTTCAGTTCATCAAACATTTTGTGCTTAACCTTTCAAAGGAGGAGGTTTGCTTGCTGGGGGCTTGGCAACCCAGACAGGCAGGAGCCTTTGGCGGCTCCTGTGGTCCCATGTTTGTTTTGTTTTGTTTTGTGGGGAAGGCAGACCCTGGCAGTGCCAACGTAACAACAGCAGCTGCCCTGTGAGTAATAAACATATATCAACATGCTCAGTTAAAAGGAAAGTTAAAAGGATACAATGCTTTCTGTATCTGTCACACTGCTGGGTAAGATGAGCTAGGGGAGGGAGGCAGCGGTGCAAAGGAGACAATACCTCTGGGTTTAGAACTAGAGTATGAGGTCGAGGAGACAACACGGGGCAGCGGAGCTGCTGGAGGAGGGGATGGGGCTGGCCTGCATAGGGCAGCGCTCTTCTTTGGGGGGGGCCGAGGCTGTGGCTTTTTCTTAGGGCTTAGCCCCCACAGGCCCTGTCATTCCCCACCTCCTCTTCCCCTCTCATAGCTGGCCTCTGGGAGTCAGGGAGTCCGCTGGGCCCTGGCTGATCTTCGGGCTCTCGAGGAGGTGGTATCTATGCAAAGCTTTTTGGTCAGAGAAGCCATAAGGGGACAATGCTTGAGAATCTGGGACCCATTGCCTGCAATGGGCTGTGGCAGAGCCTGGGGCTCCTGGAATCAGAAGGAAGCAAATTTGAGGAGAATTTAAGCTAGGACACGGTGGCACAAATTGCCTCTTCCTCCCACCTCAAAACCACCACGGCATAGAGAAGTCTCCAAAGCCTAGCCCATGTTGCTACACTTAACATTAGCTCCTGGCAAGAAGAAAAGTGGAGAGGAGGAGAAAAGGGAAGGGAGATGCGGAAGAGGGAGAAAGAAAGGGAAGGGGAGGGATACGAGAGAAAATCAAATTTCTTATTTCAGCCAGTTAGAAGGCAGCTGAACCTGAGGCATGAGGGCCATGACCCGAACAGGTCCCGGCGGATGCCTACAGGAGTCGCTCCCAACCCCAGCTCAAGTCGTAACATCCAGTCTCCGAGAGGGAGGCTGCAAGCAAGGCACGCTAGGGACAGCCCCACAGGATGAGGGGTTGGCTTTCCTGGCCTTTAGTCCTCAGTCCTCTGGGGCCAACTTTGGCCAGAGCCAGTAAAGAGAGCAATCAGACCGGCGGGGGAAGAACAGAGCGGATGGAGCGGTTTCCACGGTATCCCTCCGTTCCCTAAAGAGCCCCTCACAGCACTTCTCAGTGGCTTCCTGGCTGTGGCCCTGGGTCAGCTAGTTGGCATTCAGGTCTTCCCAGTGTGGCTCAGAGAAGGGAGCAGAATCCTCTGAGTCAACTCGAGGACCTCAAGGAGTGGGAACAAGAGACAGCGAGGGCTGGGGTGGGGAGGGAGGGTCAGATTCTATGGCTGTGGACCAGGGAACCAAGTCGCCCTCAAAAAAGGAAAAGAGGGACGGCCTCGGGAAGTTCCCAGGTGGGTGCCAGAGCAGGGGAGGCAACGGCTGCTCAGGCAAAGAAGCATTTAGAGAGGAAGCTTAGTGTTTCGGAGAGCACCTTAGTGTTAACCCTTTGCTCGTGAGCCTCACAGCCGAGTCCTGCCTGGGAGGGGCAGCGTGGCTGGTCAGTGAGTCCTGTCCACCCAGGCCCCTCAGAAGCAGCAAGGGGAGGGGAATGGAGAAGGGACAAGGTGTGGAGATGGAAGATGGGGCAAAAGGTGGGAGGAGGAAGGGCAAAAAGAAGCTCGGGTGGTCACTAGTGTCTTGCGTAAACCTGGGAGATTTAAACAAACCGTGTTTCCCCACTTCCATCATCATCACCACCACAAGACCCTCCGCTGACTGGCTCATCCTTCTTTGCCTGCGCTCAGCTAGTAACAACTAGGTAGCATCCACTGCTTCGTCTTCCCAGGGCAGGCTGAGCCTGACCTCGGGCCAGGACTAAGGGCTTGGCTGCCTGAACCTTTGCCAAAGGGACTGGGAGGGTGGGGGGAGGAGGCGGTGAGCTCCTGGAGGCCTCGGGAAGGACCTCGTCAAATCCTTGGGAAGGATGACGTTTAGGGGACACCCAGTCCAGAGAATGTGACGCCATTCTGGTGTGGGCAGGATTAATACTATGCCTCCTGTCTTCCGGGGGAGACGGGTGTCAGCAGGAACAAAATGGAATGCCGGTCAGGCCTGGCCTTCCTCTCGAGGGGGAGGAGCAGGAGAGGACAAGGGAGGGAGGGAGGGAGGCAGGGAGGGAGCTGTGGAGAGCAGCCATTTCACTGAGGTAGTGGGACCAGCACCTCCACATAGTTGAGAGGGAAGAAGCCAGACTGGCCGTTGATCATGCCTTCGTACCAGTTTTCATCGATCTGGTTGGTCAGTGTGATGATGTCGCCCTCCCGGAAGCCCAGTTCCCCATCGTTCTCCGGCTCAAAGTCATAGAGGGCCTTGCAGCTGGGCTGGTCCAGAGGCGCTGTGGAAGGAAGACACAGGCAGAGGTGAGGGCCGGACCGACACATAGGATAACCAGCAGTCCCCAACCCAGCTGGGTCACCGCCTTATTTCACAATAACTATGACATTCCTAGCTATATGATCCCGGAGATTACAGTCTATGCGAGCAGGTACAGTGGATGGAGGAGCCGGGTTCAGAACTGACCTCAGATGCCTCCTAGCTGTGGGACTCTGTAAGCCCTTTTACCCAGCCCTTGCTGTTACCAAGACAGAAAAGGTTAAAAAAAAAAGTCTACGACTGTCATTCTGTCTACCTGAGAACCTATAATCCTGCTAGTCTACGAACTCCAAACTTCTCTGGCTTTCAAGACCCTGCAGACTGTCTTTCACCACCCACTCGTTCCCCACCCCTGCCCCCACCCGTAACCATTTCTTTGGAGTGAAGCTCCCGGTACTGACAAGGATGAAAGCCTCTCCAGCTCTGGGAGACAAGTCACTGTGAATTACAGTGGCTGAAAATTTTTAATTTGGTGCCAAGTTTCTGGTGATGAGTCTCTCTGCCCTTGGCCAAGCTGGTCTTCACAAAGCAGACAGTCATCAGACCTTTACTTCAACCCTCCCAGCTTGGAAGTTTGTGCTTTTGAATACCTGCCATACCATAATGAAGTACTGGAAGAAGACTTTAGTGGACGCCCATTAAATCTATTTCTTTATCGTTCAGTCGTGCATTTCAGTCATGTTCTGATTTAGCAAAGATACTGGAGTGCTTTTCTCATTTCTTTCTCCAGCTCATTTTACAGATGAGGAAACTGAGGCAGAGTGAAGAAACTTGCCCAGGATCACACATTCAGTGTCTAAGACCAGACTGAGTCTTTCTGACTAGGCCTGGCTGTCTGTCTACTTTACCCACTAGCTGCCCTTTGAAATCTACTTCCCTACCTTATTTCTCACTCCTCAGAATGCACACTCCTCTAGGCAGGCAGTTATAGTGTGTTCCCAACATTCTATTCAGTCTTGAATATCCTCTCCCTCACTCCTTCTGTGTGCATAGCTAAATCCTCTTCATCCTTCCACGGCCAGCTCCAGTTCCAATTCCCGAGCAGGAATCCTGTCCTGATCATCCCAGTCCACACCAGTCTCAGATGATCAGTATTATAACGCTTGGCATTTAATTGGTCCCTAGTTGCTTATGAGAGTCAGTCCTGTCGCCTTGGTAACAGACCACATCTTATTCTCTGGAAGTAGCCATGTAAAGGAGGTCCTTACAGAATACTGGCTGAGTGATTTCACCCCCAGTGTGCTGCGGCACCTACCCAGAGAACCAAGTCTTGAAGTGAGTGACAACAGGGTAGTCATTCCCTTGCTATAAAGAGCCCTTCCTACCCGGGGCTTCCATGGCTATACTGTACAATGACAGCAAGTTTAACTTCAGGTCCTCTAGGGAAAGGGGCTGGTTTTTCCTTTTCTATGGCAACATGGCCAGGAAAAGCCTGTTCTTTGGAAACAGATGCAGTGAGCCTTGGAACAGGATATTTAGAGGCCTTTGTGCTTTTTTCTCTTTGCTATAGGCCTGTTGGAGAGCCAGACAGGAAGATAGCAAACAGAGCATAATCCATTTTGGACTAGCTTATGGGCGTTCATCTTGTTCTTTTAGGTTCAGTTCCCAATCCCTTTAAGAAAGTCTCTCCTACACTAGCCTAATTAGGCCCAAGGCCTAATTATCTCTGGCCCTTAGTTTTTTATATGCAAAATATGCAAAATATGCAAAAAAGTAGAGAAAATATGACTCAAAAACCAACTCAGCAGGGGAGTGGAGAAGCGTTTTCTTTCAGGAAAGTGTCAACCTCACTTAAAGCAATTTGGAAACAGGAATGTGATAATGTCTGGAACAGCAGATCTCCTCCCCACTGCTTAGGGAAGTGGTGTGTGTATGTGATGCATCCAAGCCAATAGCTTTCTATTTGTTCAAATTTTATATTTACTTACATGTGTTTGTACCATTTCTCCAACAGAATGTAAGAACCTTGAGGGCAGAGATCCAAGTACCAAGCACTTATGGTAGGGCCTTATTCAATGCTTGGTCAATCCTGTTGTACATCAGCTAGCTAACTGTTCATTTACAACAAAACAACAGACATTTCTATGGTATTTGAAAAGTTTACAAATTGCATTTTCCTACACAATTATTTCATTTGACTCACAACAGTCCATTAAGGTAGGTCTATAGGTATTATCAACCCACTTATGGTTGACCAAGTTGAGGTGCACACTAATGAAACGAGCTGCCCCCAGTAATAGTGGCACTGGTTAGTGGTTTCTCAGTTCCCCCAGCTCCAAGTTTGCCCTCTATAGCCCATTGCTTGTTATAAGGGATGAAGGACTCCCTGAAACATCTTTTTGTCTGGTTTTAGTTTTGCATGTGAAAGAAGACACTGTGAAGAATTACCAGTGGGGCTACTGGAGCCAGTCCCAGGGATCAGACTCAAATGGCACCCTTGTTCCACTCTAATCTACCCTAAGATGGTGGTGATAGGCATATACTCCATATGTTGGATCTCAAAGCCACTGATGCCTTAGGAAATGATGCACCTTCCCAGACTGGTCAGGGTAGGGCTTAAAAAAATTGTCTAGGGGGCAGCTGGGTAGCTCAGTGGATTGAGAGCCAGGCCTAGAGACGGGAGGTCCTAGGTTCAAATCTGATCTCAGCCACTTCCCAGCTGTGTGACCCTGGGCAAGTCACTTGACCCCCATTGCCTAGCCCTTACCACTCTTCTGCCTTGGAGCCAATACACAGTATTGACTCCAAGACGGAAGGTAAGGGTTTAAAAAAAAAATTGTCTATACAAGAGGAAATTATTTACTCCCCCCATTAAGAGTCTTGACTTAGGGATGCTAGAATTTTCCAGGTGTTACTCCTGGTGCTCCCAATTATAGAGGCCCTAACGGCTCTTGACCCTCAGGAGAGAGCAGGACCCCCCAGCAGCTTCAGGTCACATATCCCCTGCTCTTCTACCCCAAATGGCAATTCTGACCCCAGATCCTGTACTGCATTTTGCTGGCACAGAGTCTGGACTCCATAGGGCATTTAATATAGATGCATGCTGAAATGAAGGACATGGAATCTCCCACTGTTTCCAATGCCTAGAATGTATTCCCACCCTATCTGCTAAAATCCTACTCAAATGCTCCAGCCACCCCTCCACCCCTGTCTCCCCTATCTCCCCTAAGGATGTTCTGCGCTTTGGTAAAACATAGATCATGGACAAGATGGTGTACCAAAGTCTCTCTACTTATCCCCCCCCTCCAGAGTGTGAGCTACATGAGGGCAAGAATCAAGTTTTAACTGCATTCTATGTCCCCAGAGGTTGACACATTACACATTAAGCACGCTGTCTGGTGAGTGATTGAAGGAACTGTTTTTTTTTATGGTTCATCATTTTTTAAGGTGTAACTTCCTTCATTTTTGTTCCTGGCCTGATCCTAACAGTGAAGAAACAGCATTATGTTTTTAGGTCAACTGGGGCATCTGGTTCATGAGATTAAAGAACCCCAAAGTCATTAACTGCTATGGAAAGAGAATCCTCTTAAGTACAATGAATTAATTTTTCACCCAGAAGAGAAAGGACATTAGTGAGCAAAATGCAAGCAGAGGCAAGAGGAGAGCAGGAAGAAGAGAGGAAGTGGGAAAAGAAATAATCCAAATAGCCAGAAGTGGCAGAATGCATGCAGCCAAGGGGACACTCACGCATACTCCTGATGGGGGTCCGGATGGGCTTGTCAGAGGATCGGAAAGAGGAAGAAGCTGCTTCCAAATCAAACAAAAAGATAAGCTTACAATCAGGCTACATGTGGCCATGATTCCAGAGGCCTCTGGGAATAGGGATGAGGGAGATTGTCATGTTTTCCTCCCACAGGGTCAGGTAGGGGAGATAGGAATAAGGACAGTGGTAGGGATTTGAAGTTGCACCCATGGACCTCTGGGGGAAGGATGGCTCTTTCTTAGAGTCTGAAAGATAATCCCACCCTCAGGAAAGTTCTTGCCAGAACAGGACACAGGCCCATGGTTCTCCTCATTGCCCCAAGCTGCCCCACCTTGGAACCTCCCCTACCCTCTCTGCTGTCTGGATTCATAATTACCTGTGATCTTGGGGGCTGGGGCACAAGGGAAACCTCCATTGGACTGGTCAGGCTCTCCAAAGTCATAGGAATCTCTAGGCTTTGGTTTGTATTCCCGCTTGGGACGCGAAGAGGCTTCCCGCATCCTATGTACAGGAAAAATAATCTGGGTCAGACTAAGCAATGCACATAAGTAATGTGCCAAGAATTCTATGTGCTAAGAGCTCAAAACACAGGTGCTGGGCTCTCTGGAGTTGCATCCTCATCACTACTAACAGTCTAACAGGCAAAATCAGCAGAAACTGCCCTTCTCTTTCCCTGCTCCTCCTTCTACAATGTTAGGACTGTTCCAGACTGGTTTTTTCCAAAGGTTACTAACCCTTGGACATGGTGACTTTGAGATTCCTAATTTTTACAAGTTAGAAAATCCCTTATCTACTGTTTCAAAACTATTAAAATCATTTAACCTTTGAAATTGGAGAAGCTGTAATTCAGAGTGAGCTACTCTTCCTAGGTTACTCTGAATATTCTTGTACAGATCTGTACATCCTAAGTTATCTGACATTCTCCTGGCAGTTCAATATTTCAGTGAATTCATTTTCATGGTATCTGTAGTTTTTTTTTAAATGAAATTTACATATATTGGTCAATTTGGTGATGAACCTTCGTTGTGACAAAGGTCTAGCCCAAAATGTGTTGCTAGCTCTGCATTCGAAGCCTTTCCAGCTTCAACTTTGATAACATTGAGAGCCCACAGTCCCTTTCACCTCATAAGACAACAGAAGAAGGGGCTTTAGTAAAGGACAATTCTGTCAGAGGCAGGACTCTATTCAAAGTCCCTGGTTTCTTCTGATTAACCCCATCCTAAGTGATAACCTCAGAGCAGACTGTCAAAGTATTCTTTGATAAATTAATATTCTCATAGCAGGTTCTCAAAAGACTGAATGAAGAGAAGAGATACAAGTGGATAATAAAAGACATTTCCATTTGGCTTTAAAGTTTACAAATCACTTTATATCTGTATCTCATTTTTAAAAACCTTTACTTTCTGTTTTAATAACAACTCTTAAGAAAGAAGGGCAAGGACTAGGCAAATGAAATTAAGTGACTTGCCCAGGGTCACACAGCTAGGCCAGATATGAACCCAGTTCCTCCCAACTCCCAACTCTATCTACTATGCCACCTTGCTGCCCCTAGCTGTATCTCATTTGATCCTCACAACAATCCTATTAAGTACTCTAAGTTTCACCCTCAATTTATGAAAGAGGGACCAGAGGCTCACAGAGATGAAATGATTTGCTTACAAATCCTATGTCAAAATTAAATTTCCAAAGACAGGATTTGAAACCAGGGGTCTAGTGACTCTGAATCCAGTATTCTTTCGCACATAGTATCTGTCTCCCATCCTCAGAAAGGGAGATCCACTACATTTGGAGTCACAGGGCCTTGTTTTGAACCTTAGCTTTGCGAGTAATTTCCTACATGACCTTGGGGAAAGCTCTTCCCCTCTCTGGGCCTTGGTTTCCTCAAGTGTGAAATGAGGGTTTTGCACAAAAAGATATCTAAGGCCCCTCCAGATCCTGTGAACAGGATAGGTAGTCCAACTTGGGTACTCCTGGTATTCCTCTCTAGCAAGAACTACCTCCACCCTATGAAAACCTTGGTGACACTCTCATTCTTTTAGCACTTCATCACCAACAGGGTCCTTACTGGCCATGCCTCCATGGATTCAGTGTTTTGGAGAAGTCTTCAGGGTTTCTAGGCACAAATCTTAAGGTGAAAATGAGAACAGCACTTCCTAGCTGGTACATATAGTTTTGTCTGGGATTAAAAAGAGAAGGACTGGCCCTGAGTCAGCACTGTAGAGGAAACTTCCTTCTTCTTGGATATATACCAAGCATAGCCAGAAAAAGTTATTCAGATCAAATCTTGTTAAAGTGCTATAGATTCACAAGCCCTGGCTGGTGTCTTGCTTATTAGAGTTCCTGCTAGGAGAAGCTATAACAAAGGCCCATTACATGTAAGAAAGAATTTGGATAACTCGGTATAACGGGTATTAGTCCAAACTCTTACTAGCTAAAACATTACATTCTACTAAGAAGATACACATTTGAACAGACAAATTAAAACTCTGTAATTTGAGAACTAACCACTGGGGGGGGGGGGTAGGAAAGTCTTCCTGTAGGAGCTAGAATTTGAGTTGAACTTTGAAAGAAGCTAGAGATTCTAAGAGGCAAGGATAAGGAGAGACATGATAAGATGTAGACAACCTGTGCGAAGGCCTGAAGGGGAAAAAATGTAATGCTGGGTTTGGGAAATTAATCTTCTTTTCCACATTTTTTATCCCTTAGAGAGAAATTCTCCACATTCAGTCTTTGGATATCTTCTCTTATTTCTATATTCTTTTCCTTGAAAATCTCAATAGATTCTAGAGCTTAGCCTCAAAGAGACTTCTGAGGACTACTTATCCACCTTTTTCCTTTTATGAGATAAAGAAATTGAGGCTCAGGAAAGCTAAGTCAACAATCTCAAAAGTGATTTGCAAAGATGTGAAATCTCTGATTGCTTGTCATCTGAGGGACAGGGGAGTGGTGAGAGGGAGAGTGGGAAAGGGAGAGAATTTGGAATGAAAAACTTCTTTAAAATGTTAAAAAATTGTTTTTATGTGTAATTGGGGAAAAATAAAATAATATATATTTTTAAATGACTTGCAAAAATTTATACTAGGTTTATTTAACCCATCTCCCAATTCCTATAGAATATCTCTATCTGAATGTCCTATAAGGTACCTCAAACTCAACACAGTCAAAACTTCCCTTTCCCTTCTGTTTCTTCTTCTGACCTTGCTATTTCTGCCAAAGGTACTACTGTCCACCTGCTGTTAGTAATTAACGTTAGTACAATCTGACCTGCCTCTTCTTTCTCACCTCTCATGTAGTAACAATAGCAAGAATTTATAGTTTTCAGTTTTGCAAAGTGACAACAAATATTCTCATTTTTTAGCCTCACAACCACCTTGTGGGGTAGATATTATTATTCTTCCCTATTTTATAGTTGATGAAAATGAGGCACACAAAGGTTAAGTGATGTTCCCAAGGTCACATAGCTAACAAGGGGCTAGATTTGAACTCAGGACTCCCTGACTCCAAGCCCAGTACTCTAACCACTGGGTTCCAACTGTTTCACTTTTGTCAGTTTCAGCTGTTTTTCATCAATAATCAAGGCCTGTTGTGAATCCAACATTCCTCATCCGTCCCCTTGTCTCTATTTCTATTGTTACCAACTGAATACGGGGCTTCTCCTGTCTACATAGACTCCTTTTACCTCTCCTCTGCCCCTGGCAATCACTGAACCAGGCACATCTTGCACACAGAACTGCTCATAACCTTTTGATGACAACCAGATCACCAGACAAGTAAAACTCAAGCTCCTGAGCATTAAGAACAAAGGCTCTCTACTCTACTTGCCTCGCTGCTTCTCCCATGACTCCCTTCTCTATGTTCCATCCAAACTGGGCTCCCTTCTATGCCTCCTCTGCACAGGCCAGACTTGGGCAGCTCTGTGCCTCAGGCTAGACCAGGGATAAAGAACCTTTTAGAGACCAAGTGCCCAAACCACAACCCTCATGCCATGTGAACTCCCTACCTTACCCCAGACAGGGGAAGGAGGAAGAGCTCCCATTGGGTTACTGGGCAAAAGGGCAGATCATGTGAGAAATTTCCTCACACACATGGAGATGGGGAGGCGCACTGTGTGGCCCCACAAACTCTGGCAAACTGTGCTGGGGAACTCTGGAGAAGACTCGGAGTATCTCCTGACAGGAGTGCCACTGGTTCGCCACAATGTGCCTAAACCATCTCCTACACCTTCTCTGCTGCTTCTTACAAGTGCTCATGGATTTACATTCCAGTCATTTGTGTGTCTTCTAGCCCTATTAGACTGGGAGCTCCATGAGGGTGGCAACCAGTCTCAGCTCACCCTTACACCCAGTGCCCAGTGTGCACACAGACATTAGTGGCACAGAAGTAATTATTTTCTTGAGGGACAGAATGGTATTGTAGAAGGGTCATTTGACTTGAGGCAGGAAATCTGGCATTCTGTACTGACTGCCTCTTACTAGGAATAAGACCTCAGATAAGTCACTTGCCCTTTCTTGGTCTCCCTTTTTCCATCTGTAAAATGAGGGGGTTGGAGATTACCATTAAGGTCCCTCAGACTAGATATTTTTCAGAAAATCCTATGCCACCACCATTCAATAGAACAGGACTCATAACTTTCTGTTCTCCCTTTACTATGTACTTAATCATATTCTCATCTGTTTTGTGGTACAGTGAGAAGAAACACACTGTCTCTAAAGTCAGAGGATCAAGATTCAAATCCTGCCCCTGCCAAGTGCTGCCTGTATGATTGTGGGCAAATGATTTCACCTGGATGAGCTTCAGTCCCCTTGGCTATAAATGGGAGTGGGAAATGAGGGAGTAGGATTAGTGGTCTCTTCCAGCTCTAAATCTAGGATCCTAAGATCCACATATTGGAATCCTTTGTTTTCTTCAAAGCTCAACTCAGTGGTGCCCTCCCTGTGAAGCCTTTCTTGGTCCTCCTAATTTGCTGAATTGAACTAAATGTGGCAAAACAAAATGATTTTATATATCTTGATGTGCTATTATTTATCATTCAAAGAAACCCCCTAGCCAGGCCTCTGGAGCTGAAAGAATAAGGTGCATTTTTACTTTCATAACAGCAGAGGTCACCCTTGCTGTGGCTCCAGCTGAAAACAATAAATGCCTTTCCCAGCTCCCTTCATAGCTGGGCTGATCATATGGACAAAGCAGAGCTTCTTAAAGTAGTCAGTGAAAAATGTTGTTTTGGTGTGGGCTCTAGGCTTCCTAGGGAATTCTGGAGATCAGGCTCTTCCTAGGCTGAGGAGAAGACCAGGATTGTCCTATCAAAAGAGAAAAAACCTAACTGTGCCTGAGAGGATGCAAAGAACCTAACCCAATCCAGGGCCCTCCCCCCAAATGCCCATTCAGAATGAGCAAGCTTGAGGAAAATACAGAGAATGCCAACATAAGGGAAGAATGGGCAAGAGTCAATATTCTTCCCTAGGACGGCTTACCTGCGCTTGAGCTTGTCTGCCAGCTCATCCAGGATCTGTACTGCCTGCCGGTGGTAATCCAGCTGTGCATCCACCAGAGCTGAGAGCTGGCTCACCTGCTCAATCTGCAAGAAACATAGTGGCTTGGGGTTGGCACCTCTCCTCTGGAGGCTGCCCAAGTCAGGCTGATGGCCAGAAGCCAAAGAAGCAACTGCTCAACTTTTCCCTCAACAGCCAAGAGCCTCCTCTTATGAAATTCTGTTGTTATAGACTAAAGTGTCTTCCTGCCTCTCCACCTAGCTAAACCCTATTTAGGCAATCTAATAGATAAGAAAGAACCCTGACTCAGTCAGAAGACCTAAGTTCGAACTCAAGCTCCAACATCTACTTAGCTGTATTGTTGTTTGGTTGTTTTCAGTCATGTCTGATTCTTCATGACCCTATTTGGGGTTTTCTTGGCAAAGATACTAGAATAGTTTGCCATTTCCAACTCTAGCTCATTTATAGATGTGGAAAACTGAGGCAAATAGTTAAATGATTTACCCAGGGTCACACAGCTAGTAAGAATATGAGGCAGGATCTAGATTCTTCCTGACACCAGGATCTGCATGTTACCCACTCTGCCACCTAGCTGCCCATTTATCTGTGTAACCCTGAGCAAATTGCCTTCTGAGCCTCAGGTTCCTCAATGTAAAATGGGGATATAAATTTAGAAATAAACAAATAAAGTAGAGGTAGAGATTCTTGAATTACTTCACAAGGTGGTTGGGCATTAAATGCTACAGAAAAGGGAGATCATTACTATCATCCTTAGAAGTTGAGCTGTGGCTTCCACTCCCTCACTACTCCTGCTCACACTGAACTAAAGCTCAGAGAAATTAGAGTAAAATCCTGGGGGGAGGACCTATCATGGGGAGTAAGTAAAACAGGGGCATTCTGGATAAAACTACAGGCATCATGTTAGGGCTACAGCTCCTAATTCAGTTTTGAGGGCCTTTTGCCAGATAAGTCCAAGATGATGAGGGAGCTAAAAAAAGGATTAACAGCTAGGTGCGACCTTAGAGAACTTAGTTCAACTCCATCATGTTACAGAAGGGGAAACTGAGGCTAAGAAAAGTTCAGTGACTTGCCTAAGGTCACAAAGGTACAGTGAATATTCAGATCTCAGCCTTAAAATCCAGTTGTTGTTTTTTAAACCCTTAACTTCTGTCTTAGATTGGTTCTAAGGCAGAAGAGTGGTAAGGGCTACACAATGGGGGTCAAGTGACTTGTCCAGGGTCACACAGCTAGGAAGTATCTGAGGCCAAATTTGAACCTAGGACCTCCCATCTCTAGGCCTGACTCTCAATCCACTGAGCCACCCAGCTGCCCCCAAAATCCAGTTGTTTCTAAAATATTTTAGAATATTTTTTCTATGATACCAGGCTGCCTCTTCATTTTTGGAATAGAATGTACAAATGTCTATGCAATTTATCCACCTGATCCTCATAATAGTAAAGCAACTAAACAGGCACCTGAGAAGAAAGCACTTACATCAGTCTCCAAAAGGTTGTGCATACTGGTCTCTGCCACTTCCTTAGACTCTTCAAATTTCTCCATTGCTTGACGAAGCTCCTCATCTGGTATCTTTCCCTGACGCTTCTTCTTATAGTCAAAATCCAAACGCCTGCCCTCCAGCTTCTTCAGATGATGCTGAAGGATGGGGAAGGGAGAAAAGAAGAGGCACCATGAAACATGAGGTCTGGGACAACAGACCACTTAGACCATTTGAGAATTCTTTTAAACAATGGCTCCAACAGTTTTATATGGAAGAAGAAAGGCTGCAGGGTCCTAGGCGCCTATTATATTAAATCTTTTCAAAAACCCTAAAATGCTTAAAGAGGGTGAGTTATTATTCTAATACTGTTTCAACTGTGTAAGCCTGAAGATTCACTGGAGGAGTAGCAGAGGAAGGGGGAAAAGATGCCTGGGACATTAAAGTCATTAAACATCCCCCGCCAAGTATATAAGAGATTTTCTCTGATAGCCAGCAAGAACAAACCATGCTGGGTTGTGAAATTGTAAGGTAGACACAAAGTTCTATTATGGATCCCTCTAAATGGTCACTAGTTGGGTCTGCTTTGTTCCTCCTACCCACTGCCATACCCCACCTCAAGGACTTTGTGTATGCCTCTCTGAACTATACCCAACAGATGGGGTAGTTCTTGAGGCCTGGAATGTTGGATCAGAGGAGCAATAATTAAGGCAGGTACCTGGATCTCCTTTAGGTCTTTATCACAGAGATTCTGGAGGGGGTCAACGAAATTCTGTTTGACTTCTATGTCCAGAGAATCTTTCACTTCTGCCAATCGCTTCATTGATTCACCAGCATCCAAAAGCGCGTCACCTTCAGAGAAGGAGAGCTGTTAGGAGGGCTGGGTGGTGGAAGTCTTCCACAAGGCCTTTGCCTGAGGCAGTTGCCAAAATCACCCTCTTAAAGCACATCTGACCATGTCAATTCCCCTGCTCAATAACTCAGTGAGCTCCCTATTGTACCTAGAATAAACTACAATCTCCTTAGTTCAGTATCTAATGCCTATCAGCAGCTGGCTTTTGCACACGTTTCTAGGCTTATTTCAAACTATTCTCTTTTATGCACTCTATGTTTCAGTCTTTCCGGATTTTTTCAACAAGTAAGAAATTTTTCTCACTTGAAACTTCAGGTGATATATTGATTATTGATTTAGAACTGGAAAGGACCTTGGTGATCATCTAAGGCCAAATTCCCTCATTTTACAGGGGAGGAACTGAGGCTGAGGGATGGGACACCGGGTAGTCTGTGACTGTACTGAGAATTGAACCTTCATCCTCAACTCCAACTCCAGTGTTTTTCTCATAACTCTCCCCAGATTATACTTTGTACTTCTCTCTTAATGCCAGGAATGCATTCTCTACTTATCTCCAATTCTTAAGACTCCAGGCAGAGGGGTGGGGGATGTGAAAAAATGTCATTAGGTAAGGTGGAGAGGGGGGAGGGGAGCAGCTCTGCCCAAACCCCTCTGACTTTCTAGTAACGTATTGGGAGTAGGGGGGCCCCAAGGTCATGTGCCCAGAGAGTACTCTGTACCCGTGCCATGGGTTCGCCACCACTGCCCTAGGTAATATGCTCACTCTCTCTTCAAATAATCATATATATTCTTTATCTGTTTAAATTATATCTCCTCCCAGTAGAATACAAGCACCTTGAGGACAGAGACTCTTTTTTGTTTGGCCTGTGCTGCATACCTAGTGCCTAGCACACTGACTTGAGCACAGAGTAGGTACTTTTAAAAATGCTTGTTTGGATTGGACTGAAATTTTTAAAGGTTTCTAGTTGAGAACAAGGAAGACAGGAGGTTGATGTTGGCCCCATACCACTATGTGAAATATGGAGCTGTAGCTGCCAAAGGATTTGTAGGTTGGAGAACAGGGGGGATTACCTTGTATAATCATTGGCTACATTATATTCACAGCAAATGAGGAAGTATTCTGTAATGAAGAATTTTACTATAGTAGACAGACTCTAAGTAAACAATGAGTTTTCTAGAGGCAAGTCACAAATGAGTTTAGGTTTTTAGGGCAGATAGGTGTCACAGTGGATAGAGCTCTAGGTCTAGAGTCAGGAGGACCTGGGTTCAAATCTATCTCTGATACTTCCTAGCTGTGAGACCCTAGGAAAGTCACTTAACCCCATTTGCCTAGCCCTCACAGCTCTTCTGTCTTAGATTTGTTAAAAAGACAGAAAATAAGGTTTAAAAAAAAAGAATTTAAATTTTCCAGAAAGTAAACTAGCTTTAGAAATCAGTACCTCTGAAGGTCACTGACCTAGATAGGGTCTGCCTCATTATGGATTATACCAATGGGTATGTGGAGAGGGAACGGAGGGATAGAATCTAAGAAAGCTTGATTTCCTACCTAAAGGAAGTTAATGCTGAGAAGGCATTATAATCTCCTCTGGTTCACATGGTGAAATAACTTAGCAGCTAAAATAGGCATGTTTAGGGCAGATGGAGACACTATTTAAAGAAGTTCAATATTGCTGTTACCACAAAGACTTCATAGCCCATCCTACCATCAGTCCCTCTGCCCTTCAATCCTAGACATACATTTTCTTCCAAAACCAAGGACAGAAATTTCTTGGAAATCTCTAAGTAGAAGCTCTCTCTTAACCATATTCAGTTCCAACCCTTTAGATATTATTCTTGGGAAGATAAAACTCTCTTCCCCACAATCATTGCTATATAGGGCTCACAGTGCAGATGGTACTAAGTGTAGAAAGAAGCCTTGTGAGTTCCACTTCCTCCAGCTCCACCTTCACAAATTGGCTGTCTGCTCCAACTAAAGGAAGGATTTTTGCTGGTGGCACCTGCCCTTGGTCAACTTTCCAGGGTTCAAGGCAGGAAGAATAGTGAATAAGTGTCTAGAATTCTGTGTTCTAGTGCTGTCTGTACTTAGCCAGTCAATTCAATTCTCTGTGCCTGGGTTTTCCCAACAAATGAATAATATAGAGCAAAAGCAGGAAAAACAAAATGGATGTGGAGACTGAACACAGAACTCTTCTACTTTCTATGTGACCTTGAGCAAAGAATTTTCCTTTTCTAGACTTCTGTTTCCCCATTCTTAAAATGAGGAGGTTGGTGTGTTTTATGGTACAAGAGAGTTCATGTACTGGCTCTGCCATCAACTACCTGAGTGCCCTTGGTTAAGTTACTGAGGCCTCTCTGGGCTTCTATCACTGTTAATGGATGAAATCAGCTCTAAGTTTCCTTCTAATTTTATAATACAATGATTCTAAGACTAGACATTGGCTAACATCCCTCACAGGTCTTTAAATCTATAATTCTTTGAGATGATATTTGAACGTTAGAATACATTATGATCATCTGTAGTATAATTATTTCAGCAGATCACAGTTTCCTAGTGAGACCACTGTGAGGGAGAGTCAGTCATCGTAGGCAATGTTTAATTGATTTTAACACAGCTGTTCAGCTTCCCGTGATCTCTGGCTCTCCCCCAACCCAATGCTCTCAAAACACATACCTTCTTTTCCTACAAGACTCATCTCTTCTTTGACCTGTGCACTCCCCAGTTTGTTCCCACCTTGGTGCCTTCTTATCTATACTGTTTCCAGAGTCTAGATGAACTCTTCTCCAACTCTACCTTATCTAAAGCCCATCTAGGCTTCAAAACACAATCAAGTCCTTCTATCTTGCATGAAGCACTCTGACTACTTATTCATTTTTCCCTGCTCTGATCTCCAATACCATCTGTCAGTAATACCATCCAATTTAATACATAATTGTTCTCTACTAGTTTTGTCTATGTTAATCTCATTTTCCCAATTAAGACTATAACCTTGAGGGCAGGGAGCTTTTCTTCTATTACCTTTGAAGCCCTCTTAATATCTAGCACAATTTGGAGCATACAGTTCTGGTATAGGAATCAGGAGACCTAGCTTCTGCTATCTCTGGTTTTGCCATTTAACTTGCTGTGACTTTGGTCATCATTTTTTTTCTCTAGGTCTCCATTCTCTTAACTGCAAAAAAGAGGAGTTTGGCCTAACCTTCAAGCTCTAACATCCTAGGATTCTAAAATTCTAATAGCATTCAATAAATATGTGACTGATAAACTCCTGGATGATTATGCTGTCCTTTCGGAAAATTTTCTTATTTGTACTTCTCTTATGCCACTTGTTTTTATATTACAGCTTCTAAATATAACCCTCTCCTATTCCCTAGTCAGCAAACTTATTCCTTGTAAAAAAAGATTAAAAAATAAAGAGAAAAAAAGTAATTTAACAAAACTAAACAACTTATCAATCCTGTTCCACTTGTACAATGAAGAGAGGAATGTCATGATAACCTTTTAACAGCTGGTACCCACAGGTACTCTACTCACCAAAGTTGGACTCATCTCCTAGCTCCTTTCCATACCGAATCATGCACTCGCCCAAGAGCCCTTCTGACTGTGGATAGCCAGGATTCTTCACTTGCCCTCTAATCTTCGACACAGTATTCAGCATTGTCAGTTTGGCTCGGGAGGCTGCAAAGGGAAAATCCAGTATGTGGACACTTGAGTTGGCCTCTCCAGGGGTGAGGGCAGAGCTGCCAACATCTCCCTACTTCCTTGCCTACCACTTATTTTAATGGACTCTCACAATCAGGGAGATCTACTGTTTGTCTTGCTTGCAAATTGCACTGGCTATAAAAAGAACTAAGCAGTACTCAATCTGACCTGGCTAGTCAAGCCCAAATGGGCTTTTCTCTTGTCCATTTCCAGACAACAGAACAAGCAATTCAAAATTGAGAACTACCAGTAGACAAGAAACATATTTGGGCTCCAAGAATGAGTTAGCAACCTATTCTGGCAGCTATATTGTACTATGTCTCAGAATACTTAAATTCCTCCTGGGAATTTTCAGAATGAAAATTCAACAGAAAGGCAGTGATATATGTCTTTCTTTTCATTGCTGGAAGACTAAGAGAGTATTTGGGAACAACCATCAGACTGGGGAAGACCTAAATGGGGAACAGGCCAAAGTATGATCTTAGAATTTAAACTGAATGTTTTAAACAACTTCCCACTTACAAATTTTCATCTATTTCTAGTAGAGGCTGGAAAATCCCCTATCTTAGCACTGTTCAGCAAATATTGGATCTGGAAACTAGAGGAGTCTGTGCCAGATTCTTTCATGAATAATTAGAGTCTTATACCTGGGTTAGGCTGAAGGTATTCAATAGTTCTGGCCAACACCTCTGCCACAGCCTTGCTGGTAACATCCACTTTCTATAAAGAGAGTAAATACATGAGTGCTTATAACCTACTTCCATCACAAATCATTAGGGAGGCAACAACCTCTCAGCACAGTTCTTCCCATTGCTTCCTTTACCTTTTCCATTTCTTTGAAGTCATCATCAAGCTTGGTCCCTTCAGCTCCTCCAACTTTCTCACTGACCAGCTGGAGGAAAGGAATGAAAATGAATGGAGTTAGTGGTTAGAACCAATTGAAAAAAATATGATGCAAAAAGTAGTGTGTCTTCCATAATACAACCTTACAGGGGCTAAGTGACTCAAGATAAGATATATAAAACAGATCCAAGCGGTACTTGTAGAAACAGTACAGATAATGAGAGATGGTAAGGTAAACCCAAAGACAATGAGATCTTGGAAGGTGATTACTTTTTCCTGATACTGAAACGGCACATAATGAAGTTTGGCTTTGTGTGTGAGCACATGATGGGGATGAAGGACAATGGGATCCTGTTGCACCTGTTAAAGTAGGGCACTGCCACATAAACCAAGGAAAGAATGTCACCCAAAGCAAAGACGAAAACCAACGGTGACCTGGAAGGTCAGACTCACGTATGGGCCTTAACTCTATTGTGGACAACATTAAAGATCTTGTAAGACAGGGGTAGAGTTAAATAGTCCAAAACTAAAGAACATTTTCAGCCACTAAGAATACTGGAAGTTTTACACATTTCTAAATCAAGGAACATTCTCAAAATTACTTCAGTGATATCTGGGTATATCTACACTCACATATACAATAAAACTATTGGGAGGGATATAATGAAGACCAAAAGAAAAAAGACTTCAGGGAAAAATTTTTTTTACATAAAAACTTAACTGAAAAGATCATTATCATTTCTATCCTTAAAGGGAAACAAGAAACATTGGTTCTAGGTACAACTCTAATATAGTTTCCTACTAAGCAGCTATCCAATCTTAGCCCCCATTTTCCCATCTGTAAAATGAAGGAGTTGGACTAGATAACTTTTAAGAGCATTTCAACTACAAAATCCACGTGATTCTACATATATAGTTTCTGTAGGTCAGTTCTAAAAACTGCTCTGTAGGTATTTTAAAGTGGAATAAGTGAGGTAATAAGTTCTGCAACTGCCAATTTTTTTAACATCAAAGAATTTAAGAATCTGGAAGGGACCTCATAAGACATCTAGTCCCAAGCTGACTAAGAATCTCCTTTATAACAACTTTGCTGCTTGTTCAAAAAAAATGTGACTAGGAAAGCTTAATCCTTTTCAGCTCTACCAGTAGTCTCATGCAGCCTATTATATTTAGAAGGGCTCTAAGCAAGCTTCATTTTATTCTGTGACCACTCTGACAGATAGCTAACACACATCCCTCCTTCTACCTGCATTTTCTATTTTGTAAACCCTAATCAAATCAATACTTCCATTGCTACTGTTCAATGTGTACCTATATGCCCCCATTCACTATCTCCATCCCCCCACATCCACATCCACATCCCCCCTTCCCTCATCCCTTAGAACAAAAGTTCTTTGAGGGGAGGGGTCTGTCTTCATGTTTATATTTATCTCCAGGACATAGTCTAGTGGTTGGCACATAGTAAGAGCTTAACAAATACTTTTTCATTCATTCAATCAATTTGTTCAATTCAAGGAACACAAACATGAAAAACAAGTCTGCCCCCTGGAACTTTGGCTTATCTTGCCCAGACCTAAGGCCTTCACAGCATTCCCCACTTCCTGCCTAGCCATCTTCAATCCTCCAGAATACATCTCCATCCCCCCAATCTTTTGTGTTATCATCTCCCCATTAGAATTAGGTTCTCTAATAGCAGGAAAGGTCTGTCTTGCCTGAATTTCTATCTCCAGGAATTAGTACAATGCTTGACTCATAGCAACCTACTCAAAAGAGGCTTAGAGTTTACAGGAAATGAGGGTTGAGAAATACAAAAATGTAAACAAATTTTATTTTATTATTTTTTTAAACCCTCACTCCCTATCTTAGAATCAATACTGTGTATTGGTTCTAAGGCAAAAGAGTGGTAAGGGTTAGGCAATGGAAGTTAAATGCCTTGCCCAGGGTCACACAGCTGGGATGTGTCTAAAGTCAGACTTGAGCCCTGGACCTCTCCTCTCTGGACCTGTTTCCCAATCCACTGATCAACTAGATGCCCCCCCCCCACCAATTTAAAAAAGAATATTAATAAGGATAAAATAAAACCAGGAAAAGTATTATGAAGAAAGGGAAGGAGAAATTATTTTCACGGATAGAAAAAGTAGAGAATAAAGGAACAACAAGCAAGAACAAGAACAACCTTTACTAAGTGCTTTATGTGCAAATGAACCCCAAACTAACTCAAAGACACAGATATTTCAGGCATTGTTATTCCTATTTTACAGGAAAGGAAATGATAGTTCTGGAAAGTTAACCAATTTATTCATAGTTATACAGTTAGGTATAACTCACAGGCCTGGTTGAGCTCTCAGGTATGACCCACATTACAGGAGGGCCCTCAGCCATGCTTATTTCACTCCAGGCTAGATTGCTTTTCCATCTCCAAAACACTGGCATTGTCCCCTTTCTACGTGTCACTCCATCAAGGAAATTCCTTGAGGGTAGAAACTGCCTTGTTTGTGTTTATCTAAAACCCAACAGTGCTCAGCACAGTGCCTGGAACACAGAAAGCACTTAATAAATGCTTCATCTGACCAGCTCCACTAGCTCTGTGTCCAGTACTCTCACTACTACTTCATGAAGGAGGTGACAACTGCACTGCCTTTGAAGAAAAAAACGAAATTAAAAATAGTTAGTATTTTATTGGGAGTTAGGTGGCACAGTGAACAGAGCACTAGGTTTGGAGTCAGTAAGATCTAAGTTAAAATCCAGCTTCAGATACTTGATAGCTGTATGATTTAACTTCTTTGACTCAGTTACCTCACTGTAAAATGAGCAGGAGGAGGAAATGGTAAATCACTCCAGTGTCTTTGACAAGAAAATCCCAAAAGGGGTCACTGAAGAGTCAGTCATAACTGAAAATTACTAAACAACAAAAAGCATTTTATTAATTTAAGGATAATGAAGCCCTTTACAAATATTTCATTTTATTCTCACAATAACCCTATAAAGGCATGCTAGTATTATCCCCATTTTACAGATAAAGAAACTGAGGCAGAGATTAAGTAACTTGCCCAAGATCACACAGCTAGTACATATCTGAGGCTACATCTGAACTCAGAACTCTATCCACTTCTATCAACTAGTTGCCTCAAAGGAAGGAAGAAACTTCAATAGATGGAAACTGAGGATTAGAGAATAGGAACAAAAGTAGGGGTATTGGGAGGCACAGAAAAAGTTTGACTGGAATGCATACTATATAAAAGGAAGTAGTATGAGAAGTATAAGCTGAAGCCAGATTGCAGAGAGCCTTGAATGTCAGGTTTAGGACCTTAAACTATTTGAAAGTCAGTGAAAAACCACATGGGAGGCAGATTATCCAAGTGGAGAATAGCCTGAAGAGGAGACAATATAGGCTAGAGACCAGCTAAAGGTTACAAAATCTAGTCAAGAAAAGATTGCTAAGAAACAATAGAACTTTTCATCCAATTATAGACTTGTAGGGTGGGAGTCAAAGAAGAGTCAAAGATGACTCTTAGATAATAAAATCAAATACACAGATAAGTCAGTGACATAGAACAAATTGGGTATTAGGGTTTTAGATTTGTTGAATCTAATTGAATTCTTACTACTTGGTTAGTATTTGTTGACTGATTCCTGGAAGCTAAACTTTTACTCAGCTACAATCAGGTGACTAACAACTGAAAAATAACAACCCTCACTGCCATGCCTAACCTACTCTACGCCCTATTCAAAATCAAACACTTAATTTCCAATTAAATACAAATGTATATGAAGTATGGAAAAAGTGACTTCCAATTCAAAGTAGAAATTCAGAGAAGGAATGGATTTATGGATTAAACAAAAATTTCATTATCTACTCTTGTGATATCTGAAAGGGACTTTTGAAAGACCAGATGGTCCCAAGTTTAGGGCATGTAGAGTCAGGGTGACACAGATTATTATTTGGGAACACCTGCACTGAATGTGTGCAGAGATCATTTACAGTCTGCAAAGTACATAGTCTATCTACTTTTGGGATGTTAGGGTGAGATGTTCTTGAGTAGATAAAGGAAGGGATCCCTCTTTACCTATCAATTAATTATGTTTCTAGGTCTAGTAGTGAGTAGAGTCAACAGATCTTCTGCCTATGCATTATGCTTCTAATGGCTGGCTATTCAACCTTTCCCAGAGTTGTAAGCAAACTTTTATAAATCTCATTGCCCTACAGAAACATGAATTACTATATTCTTGGTTCTGTGCTAGGAAACATGGAGGTTTCAGAGGAAAAGAAGAGACAATTCTGGCTTCCCCCACTGTTTAAAAAACTAGCTAAAGATGTAATAACAGCTAACATTTAAATAATGTTTTAAGATCTGCAAATACACTTAAGGCATGTTGTTCCTTAATGAACATTTGCTAGCTGTCACTTTAAGCACCCATAATCCAATGAAATGCATAGTTACACTAGATTAATATTCTTCCCAGGCCCAAATGAACCTCAAAGTAGAAAGGCAGAAAGAAAAGGGAAGTGATCCTTTTAAAAATTGCTGGTGCCTTTTTGTCTCTATTATAAATCAAATGAACTTGAGAGAAGGATTCTCTTTGTAGAGACTAGAGGTAGGCAGGAATTTCCCTTTGATTTAATTTTGAATTTTAATTTTTTTAATCGAACTTCTTTGGGCTACAGTGGAAACAGGAATTCCGGAATGTGAACTGATTTGAGAGTCATTTAGCACCTGAAAGGCATCCTTTGACACCTAGGAGGAAGGCTGAACTAACCAGTGCCCCAAAGTCCTCCTCTAAGATCCAGGCCCCATTTAAACAGATGAAGAATGGCTGTGGGTGAAACAAGAAATGCCAAAAAGGAAGGAGTCACCTCCTTCCCTCCAGGCTCCACCTGAATGGCAGGTCTGTTGTTAAAGGACCATTTCTTTATATTTTTCTCTACTATATCTGCTGAATTAGATATAATAGAATGTTAATTTTTTTATTTGGAAAATTTTATTTACTTAATTAATTTAGAATATTTTTCCATGGTTACAAGATTCATGTTCTTTTCCTCCCCTCCCCTCCCCATAGCTGATGTACAATTCCCCTGGGTTTTACATGTGTCACTGATCAAGACCTAGTTCCATATTATTGATATTTGCACTGGGGTGATCATTTAGAGTCTACATCCCCAATCATATCCCCATCAACCCATGTGATCAAATTATATGTTTTTCTTCTGCGTTTCTTCTCCCACAGTTCTTTCTCTGGATGTGGATAGCATCTTTCTCATAAGTCCCTCAGAATTGTCCTGGATCATTGCATTGCTGCTAGCAGAGAAGTCCATTACATTCGATGGTACCACAGTGTATCAGTCTCTGTGTACAATGGTCTCCTGGTTCTGCTCCTTTCACTCTGCATCAGTTCCTGGAGGTCATTCCAATTCACATGAAATTCCTCCAGTTCATTATTCCTTTGAGCACAATAGTATTCCATCACCCACAGATATCACAATTTGTCCAATCATTCCCCAATTGAAGAGCATCCCCTCATTTTCCAATTTTTTGCCACCACAAAGGGCACAGTTATGAATATTTTTGTACAAGTATTTTTAATTATTATCTCTTTGGGGTACAAAACTAGCAGTGGTATGGCTGGATCAAAGGAAAGACAGTCTTTTAGCACCCTTTGGGCATAGTTCCAAATTGCCATCCAGAATAGTTGGATCATGAATTAGATATAATAGAAAAAAATCCTGAATTTGGAGTCTGAAGTTGGCCATCTGGATGCCAGCTTCGCCTTTCACTAACCATATGAGCTTGGGTCAATCACTTACTACCTCTGGGCTTCAGTGTAAAATGAGGGTTTTCCTAAATAAGGTCAAGGGCCCCTCTAATGCTCAACCACAAAATTTTAGCCTGTTAACATATTTTCTAAGTGCTATCAGGCTTATCCAAACCGTAGACACAGATGAAGGCTCCCATTATTAACAGAGTGAGATGGAATTTTCTTTGCTGAATGAAAATGAATGAAATTCTTTTTTTAAACCTTTCTTTACCTTCTGACCTAGTAACAACTCTAATAAAGAAGGGCAAGAACTAGGCAAACAGGGTTAAGTGACTTGCCCAGGGGCACAAAGCAAGAAAGCATCCATCTAGCTTTCCCCTATTGAATGAATCTTTTTTTATTTGTTTTCTGCTGAATGAATCTTAAACTGTCATCACCACCTGATTCAATCCATACATCAAATCATAGTTAATAATAGTATCCTGGATCAAGATTCAGCCAGGATAAAGGTCTAGTAACACAAAGGTAAATCAGATGAGTAACTACAGACCTCTTATCCTACAGCCCCATGACAAATATCCTGCTAGGAAACATTCTTTCATGCCCCCAAATTTAACTAAGTCAGATACACAGCTGTAGGTCTTGTGTGGAGCCCAGCTCCACATGAGTCATCAGTAGGCAGAATAATGGCAGCCTTTGTGGAATGAACTGAAATGTAAATACATCTGATAAAGCCTCAGCCACCCACCTCTCCCCATCCTAGGAATAAATACTGAAGCAGATTCTCAAATGGTAAATCCTTCAGGGATACAGTCATATATTTTAAAGCCCTAAAATATGGAGACCAGTTCTACTGGAAAGGCTCCAAGAAATAACCTTATTTCAATAATCTAGTCTTACAGATAAGGGAAATGAGGCCCAGGGATTCCCAATCTGCCCTATAATTTGTTTTTTAATTCCATTAATAGAATTTATTGGGGCAGTTGGGTGGCTCAGTGGATTGAGAGCCAGACCTAGAGAAGGTAGGTCCTGGGTTCAAATGTGGTCTCAGATAGTTCCAACTGTGTGACCCTGGACAAGTCATCTAACTACCCCCTTTCCCCCCAGTTCTTACTGTTCTTTGGCCTTGGAACCAATACACGGTATTGATTTCAAGATGGAAAGTAACAGTTAAAAAAAAAAAAGAATTTATTTCCAGTTTATTTATCTCAGTCACTCCCTCCCCTCCCTATACCACAGAAGGCATCATCCCACAAACAGATATATGTATTTTATGTTTCCATTTTTCAGTTCATTCTCTGGAGATGAACATTTTCAATTTATTCTACAAATATTAAATCTGCAGCTGTATATAATGTTCTCTTGGTTCTACTCAGTTCGCTCTTAATTATCTCATGTAGTTCTTTCCAAGTTTTAAAAAAATTAATCTGTTCGTCTTTTCTTATGGCACAGTAGAATTCTATCACAATCATATACTGCAATTTGTTTAATCATTTCCCAATTGTTGGGCATTCCCTCAATTTCCAGTTCTTTGCCATCACAAATCGAACTGCTATAAATAATGAAAACATAAGTTCTTTTTCTTTTTCCCTGATCTCCTTGAGTATATACAATTTTTAAAATTTTATGGTTATAATTCCAAATTGCTCTCCAAAATGGTTGAATCAGTTCACAGTTCTACCACTTCTTCCAACATTTATCATTTTTGTCATTTTAGCCAATATGATAGGTGTGAGATGATACTCCAGAATTGTTTTGATTTGCATCACTTTAATCTGTCTGGATTAACGAGTTATAGCATTTTTTCACTTACCTATATTTGGTTATGATTTCTTCACCTGAAAATTGTACTCATATCTTTTGGCCATCCATCAACTGGAGGACAATTTTTATTTCTATAAATTTGACAAGGTTCTCTCTATAGCTTAAATATGAGTCCTTTATCTGAGAAACTATCTATGTAAAGTTTTTCCCAATTCTCTGCTTTCCTTCTAGGCAACATTTATTAGCACAAAACCTTTTCAATTTAGTGTACTCAAAATTATCCATTTTACATCTCACAATGCTCTCCATCTCTTGTTTACTCAAATTCTTCTCCTATACATAAATCTGATAGGTAATATATTTCCTGCCTTTTTAATTTGTTTATGATATCTCCTTGTATGTCTCTAAATTATGTATCCATTTTGATCTTCTCTTAGTGAATGGTATAAAGTATTGGTCTATACCTAGTTTCTTCCAAGCTTTTTCCAATTGTCCCAGCAATTTTTATTAAAGTTATTCCTACTCCTGACAGCCTGAATCTATACTTTTGTCAAATACAAAGTTACTGTAATCTTTGACTATTGTTTTTGTATGTCTGTTCTGTCCGTTGATCTACTTTTCTATTTCTTAGCCAGTATGAGATAGTTTTGATAATTATTGCTTTATAATAGTTTAAAATCTGATGCTGCTATGCCTACTTAAATAACTTTAAAAAAATTCTTTTGATATTCTTGATCTTTCCAAATGTATTTTATTACTTTTTCTGATAAATGGGATAATTTTTTTGTTAATTTGATAGGGACACATTGAATAAGTAGATTAGGTTAGGTAGGATTATAATTTTAATTATAGTGGCTCTGCCTACCAAGAATAATATTTCTCCAATTATTTAAATCTGCCTTTATTTGTGTAAAAAGCGTTTTATAATTATATTCATGTAGTTCTAGGTTGGTTTTGGCAGGTATACTACCTTAAACTATCTGTGACTATTTTCAATGAAGTATCTATTTCTATCACTTCTTGTATCACTTTATTAGTAATATATAAAAAGCTAATGATTTATGTGGGTTTATTTTATATCCTGCTACTTTACTAAAATTATTGATAGTTTCTACATACACCATTCCATTGTCTTCAAAAAGATAGTTTTATTACCTTTTTGCCCATTCTGATTCCTTCAATTTCTTTTCTTATTGCTATTGCTAGCATTTCTAATGTTATGTTAAACAGTATTGGTCTTAATAGGCATCCTTCTTGCACTCCTGATCTAAGGTTCTAGCTTATTCTGATTACAAATAATATTTGTTGATGGTTTTAGGTAGATGCTTATTATTTTAAGAAAAACTCCATTCATACCTATGCTTCCCAGTTTTTTAAATGAGTTATATTTTGTCAAAGGTCTTTTCTGTACCTATTGATATAATCATATGATTTTTATTGTTACATCTGTTATTAATAAAAATCAACTAGGCTGATGGCTTTTCTTATATTAAACTATCCCTACATTCCTGGCATAAATATTGTTTGGTCACAATGTATAATCTTTGTGATGTTCTGTGGTCTCCGGCTATTATTTTATTTAGGATTTTTGTATCCATATTCATTAATGAAAATTGTCTACAATTTTCTTTATGTTTTTGCTCCTGGTTTAGGTATTGGCATCATGTTTGTTTCATAAAAGGTGTTTGGTAAAATTCCTTCTTTACTATTATTTTTTTTAATTATTTAATATTAGTTGGTCTTTAAATGTTTGGTAGAATTCACTTGTGAATACATCTGATCCTAATGCTTTTTTTTAGGAAGTTCATTTATGACCTGTTCAATTCCCCCTCCCCCCCCCCCAAATGCATTTATTTAAATATCTTATTTCCTCCTCTGATAGTCTAGGCACTTTATATATATATTTTTAGGTAATCTTCCATTTCACTTACATTATTAAATGTTTATAAAATAATCCCTATTGTGTTAATTTCATCTTCATTGGTGATATATTCACATTTTCATCTTTAATGCTAGTAATTTGGTTTTCTTCTCTCTTTTTAAAAATTATATTAACCAATGGTTTATCTATTTTGTTGACAATTCCTAGATTTATTTATTAATTCAATGACTTTTTTTTTTTAACCCTTACCTTTTGTCTTAGAATAGATACTGTGCATTAGTTCCAAGGCAGAAGAGTGGTAAGGGCTAGGCAATGGGGGTTAAGTGACTTGCCCAGGGTCACACAGCTAGGAAGTATCTGAAGTCAAATTTGAACCCAGGACCTCCCATCTCTGGGTCTGACTCCCAATCCACTGAGCCACTCAGCTGGCCCCTCAATGACTTTCTTACATTCAGTTTTATTGATCTTGCCTTTAAATTTCAGGATTTCTAATTTGTTTACTTGGGGATTTTTAATTTGTTCTTCTTTCTAGTTTAGTTGCATTCCCAATTCACTGATATGTTCTTTATTTTATTAATATAAGCATTAGAGATATAAATTTTCCTCTAATTGCTGCTTTTGCTGTATACCAAAGGTTTTGGTATGCTGTCTTATTATCATCATTCTCTTTAATGAAATTATCTGTTTCTCTCTCTTTTTTTTTTAAACCTTCCCTTCTGTCTTAGAATCAATACTACATATTGGTTCCAAAGCAGAAGAACATAAGGACTAGGACAATAGGGGTAAAGTGACTTGCCCAGGGCCATACATTTAGGAAGTGTCTGAGGACAGATTAATAAACCCAGGGCTTCCTATCTCAAGGTCTATCTCTCAAACCACTGGGTTACCTACCTGCCCCCAACCCATTCATTCTTTTAAGATTATGTTTCCAATTAAGTCTCCAATTAATTTTTGTTTTGTGTTTCTATGGTACCTTACTACATAACATTTTATTGCATTATGGTCTGAAAAAGATGCCATTGAATATTTCTGCTTTTCTACATTTAACTATAGTGTTTTTGTGCCCTAATATATGGTCAGTTTTTGTAAAGGTACCATGTACCACCGAGAACAACATTTATTCCTCTCTATTACCATTCATTTTTCTCCAGTTATCTGTCATATTTAACTTATCTAAGATTCTCTTCATCTCCTTGACTTCTTTCTTAGTTATCTTTGGTTAGATTTATTTAGTTCTGAAGCCCCACTATTGTTTTGCTATCTATTTCTACCTATAATTTGTTCTTTGGTTGAAAAGGTCATTTTATGGTACTTTTATTGCCTATGGGATAAGACACAAGCCTTTAGTTTAGCACTAAAGGCCTCCCATAATCTGGTTTCAGTACTATTTTATAATATTCCTCTTCTTACACTCTCCATTATTGTCAAATGGGACTATTTGCTAATGCCCAAATATGGCGTGCAATTTCCTGCCTCCATGTATTCTTGAAAATCATCTTCCTCTATACCTTAGACTTCTTTTTCTTTCAAGGATCAGTTTAGATGCTACTACATATGTATATCCTTCCCTGAGCCTGAATCTAAGTCTGAGGACAATATCTGGGGATACTACAATGCTACTGTAGAAAGCTTCTATATCATTTCCTTCTAGAACTTATTCTCAAAATTTCCTAAAGCACTTTTATCTGAATATGAACTTTAGCTCTAGTTTCTTTCTTTCTTTCGTTTTTAACCCTTACCATCTGTTTTAGAATCAATTGGTTCTAAAGGCAGAAGAGCAGTAAGGGTTAGGTAATGTGGGTTAAGTGACTTTCCAGGGGCACATAGCACATAGCAAGGAAGTATCTCAGGCCAGATTTGAACCCAGTATCTCTTGTCTCTAGGCCTGGCTCTCAATCCACTGAGCCACCTAGTTGCCCCCTCTAGCCCTAGTTTCTTTGCTGAACTATAATCATGCATCATTTCAAAATGGATTTCCCATAGGCATACAAACCTCAACATATCTGAAACAGAACTCATCTTTCTTTCTAAAACTACTTGACTTAGCTTCACTATTTCTGTTCCAGGCACCATCATCCTTCCAAATCACCCAACTTTGCAACCTCAAAGCTATAGCCTTGAATCTCTACTCTTCCTCATCCCACATAACAAAATGATGATTATGTCCACTACAAATCTGTCATTTAACTCCTCTGAGTCATCTCAACACAGCAATTCTTTTATTACTTCCCATCTGATTTAATATATATTTCACCACAGAGGATGTTCTAAACATTTTCTTCTTTTCTCAAGTCTCTCAAATCTACCCTTTGGGGGGGGTTACCTCATACTTTATTGAGAAAATTGAGGCTATTCATGACCCTTTCATCTCAATTTAAAACTCAGTGACATCATTCTCTATCAACTCTTCCTTTATTCCAGTTAATCATGGTGCCACTTCTCCTTGCCAAGGCCAACCCCATTACAAGTGCCTTTGATCCCCACCCCTTATGGCTTTCTCTCTCATTATCTTAGCTCCCAAATTTTCAAACTTTTCTACTTCCTTCTTGGATGCCTACAAACACATTCAAAGTCTCCTCCATCATTAAAAAATCCTCACCTGGGGGCAGCTGGGTGGCTCAGTGGATTGAGAGCCAGGCCCAGAGATGGGAGGTCCTGGGTTCAAATCTGACCTCATGAACTTCCCAGCTGTGTGACCCTGGGCAAGTCACTTGACCTCCACTGCCTAGCCCTTACCACTCTTCTGCCTTAGATCCAAGGTTCTAAGACAGAAGGTAACAGTTTTAAAAAAAAAATTCCTCACCTCTATAAATATTATATTATTTTCTTCATTTTCTCAAAATCTTTGAAAAAGGCTCTCTAAACATGCTACCTCTATTTTCTCTCCCCATTAATTATATATACATATATATAAATATATAAATATAAAATAATTAATTTTCAAAACCTTTGCAATCTGGCTTCTGACTATCATTCAACTGAAGCTGTTCTCTTCAAAATCACCAATCAGTTTGTCAAATCTAATGGACTTTTCAAAATCTTCATCCTTCTTGCCCTCTTCAAAACAATATTTGTTTTACACTGCTGATTACCCTTTTCTCCCAGATCCTCTCTCTTCTCTGGGATTTCATCCTACTGTTTTATCTTGATTCTCTTGATTAACCATTACTCAGCCTCCTTTGCTGGGTTATTATATACCTCACACTTCTAACTATGGATGTACACATAGTTTTGATCCTTGACAGTCTTCCCTTTTCTCTCTCTCTCTTCCTTCACCTAGTAACCGCATCAACTCCCATGGTTGCAATAATTATCTCTATCTATATGACTTCTAGATCTCTATATGCAGTTCTATTATCTCACTTGAGCTCTACGTTCCACAGAAGTAACTGCTTATATAGGACATTTCAAATTGTTTCCCTCTACCTCCACTTCCATAAATTACCTTTTGAGTGCTAGGTAGTTAGAATGTGTGAGAGAATATGTTATTCCAAATGGAATCATGACAAATCAGACACAATTGAAAAAATGAATAATACAATTAATATCTTGAACATGATAGGTGCTTACATATTTGTTGAATTGGATTTTGATTTTTGTCCCCAGGATGAAAGGTCCCATAACTATCCAAGAATAGAAGGTCTAATCTAATTTAATAAAAGCCTGCATTAAATAGTATATTAAATACCTATGTGCAATGCACTGAATTGAATATTCTCCAACTGAGAATTGGGGTTTGAGAAGGAATGGTGGCCAAGGTAACTTATAATAACCCTAAGGTTTAAAAAATTATAAAATACCCCATCTAGAAAGAACTTCAAGCAACAGTATAGTACCATCCATAGCTGAGTAAAGAATAGAAATCTCCTTCTATAAGTTTCCTCTCAGTCATTCAATAAACCACTGGCTTAAGTCTAATATGCCAGGCAAGGATTTGAACAATATTTGAATATAAATGTTTAAATAGAAATTCTTATTCCAGGAAACCCTGAATCCAAAAAAGGGCTCCTGGACTGCAGAAAATAATCTTCCCTAATTATTGAGTCTTACATAATTTCATAGTTTTAAGTTCTATTCAGACTGTCTTCAGAGAGAAGATTAAGAGGAAGAAGTTTATATCTTTCAAAAATATCATTCCTTTTTCTTAAGGAGGAGGTTCAAAATAAAAAGAAGCTCTTGTTGCAGGTCTGAGATGATGTAAGAGAAAGGAATGGGTGACGAGGAAAAAAAAAGTGGCTCAGCATTGTTCCCAGAGAAACACTAATTCTACTCATATGATACTACAAGTTCAAGGCAGATACCTTGATACCTCATAGCTGGCTGTTCTAGATGAAGTACAAGAATGCAATTGAGGTGAGGCACCAATGTACAAATGGTAGCTTAACTTGTGGTATGAAGTTTATGAGCTGACTTATCATTAGTCTAACTTCTGCCAGAAGAAGCAATAATCTCTGAAGTTCCCTGCCAAAATAAGCCCAGGAACTATATAAACATAATTACAAAACACTTTTCATATAAATAAAGTTAGATCTAAACAACTGGAAAAATGTTATTTGCTCATGGGAAGGCCAAAATATAATTAAAAAAAAAAGACAATTCTAGCTAAATTAATTTACTTATTCAGTACCAAATCAAACTACCAAGAAATTATTTTATAGAATTAGAAAAAAAAATAATGGATATTCATCTGAAAGCACAAAAGGTTAAGAATTTCAAGGGAATTAATAAAAAAAATAAAGTAAAGGAAAATGACCTACCTGTACCAGATCTCAAATTGTATTATAAAGCAGTGATCATGTACTGACTAAGAAATGAGAATTGTCTAAGAAAAGAGTGGCAGATCAGTGGAACAGATCAGGTACACAATATAGAGTAGTAAATGACCATAGTAATCTAGTGTTTAAAAAACCCTTTTGGGACAAAAATTCACTATGTGCCAAAAACTGCTAGGAGAAGAAGTATGGCAGAAACTAGATATAGACCAATATCTCATACCAAGACAAGGCCAAAATGGGAATGTGATTTAGACATAAAGGGTGATATGATAAGCAATTTAGGGGAACATGAAATAGTTTAATTGTCAGATCTATGGAGAAGGAAGAATTTATGACCAAACAAGAGATAGAGAGCATTAAAAAGCATAAAATGGGCAATTTTGATTATATAATATTTTTTGCACAATGCCAATGCAACCAGGATTAGAAGGGAAGCAGAAAACTGGGAAAAATTTTTTATAGCAAAAGTCTGACAAATGCCTCATTTCTCAAATAAATATATAGTAAACTAAGTCAAATTTATAAGAATACAAGTTGTTCCCCAATTGCTAAATGGTTAAAGGATATGAACATTTTTCAGATGAAGAAATCAAAGTATCTACAGTCATATGAAAAAATGTTCCAAATCATTACTGATTAGAGAAATGAAAATTAGAACCCTTGAGGTACCACCTCACACCTGTGACATTGGCTAATATGACAGAAAAGGAAAATGATAAATGTTGGAGGGAATGAGGGAAAATTAGGAAAAGAATGTACTGCTAGTGGAATAGTGAACTGATCCATACAACAATTATGGAAAGCAATTTGTAACTATGCCCAAAGGGCTATAAAACTTTTGTATACCCTTTGATCTAGCAACACCACTACTAGATCTGTATCTCAAAGAGATTTTTTGAAGAAGCAGAGAAGGGAAAACCTATTTGTTCAAAAATATTTATAGCAATTCTTTTTTGTGGTAGCAAAAAAAAAATTGGACATCAAGGGGATTTCTATTAATTGGGAAGTATCTGAACAAATTGTGGTATATGATTCTAATGGAATACTATTATGCTATTAGAAATGACAGGGGGGGCAGCTGGTGGCTCAGTGGATTGAGAGTCAGACCTAGAGACGAGAGGTCCTGGGTTCAAATTTGACCTCAGACACGTTTCAGCTATGTGACCCTGGGCAAGTCACTTGACCCCCATTGCCTAGCCCTTACCACCAATACACAGTATTGACTCCAAGATGGAAGGTACGGGTTAAAAAAAAAAGTAAGAACAGGTAGAATAACCTGTAAAAACTTATATGAATTGATGAAAAAGAAAGTGAGCAGAACCAGGAGAGCATTGTACACAGTAACAGTAATATTATACAGTAATCAATTATGAATGACTTGGCTGTTCTCAACATTACAATGATCTAGGACAATTCCAAAGGACTCATGTTAAATTGTTATCCATTTCCAAAGAAAGAAACTAATAAGAGTCTGAATGCATATCAAAGCATACTATTTTTAATTTTATTTTCTTTATGGGTTTTCTTTTTAATTGAGTCTTCTTCCACAGCATGGCCAATATGGAAATATGCTTTGCATGATTATACACATGTGTAACCCAGATCAAATTGTTAATTGTCTCAAGGAGGGGAAAGAGAAGAGAGAGGAGAGAATTGATAACTCGAAATTTTCAAAAGTGAATGTTAAGGGAGCTAGGGGGCTCAGTGGATTGAGAGCCAGGCCCAGAGATGGAAGATTCTGGGTTCAAATATTACCTCAGACACTTCCCAGCTGTGTGACCCTGGGCAAGCCATTTGACCCTCATTGTCTAGCCCTTACCACTCTTCTGCCTTAGAACCAATACACAGTATTGATTCTAAGATAGAAGGTAAGGGGTTAAAAAAAAGTGATTGTAAAAAATTGTTCTTACATGTAACTGGGGGAAAATAAAACACACATGTGCACACACATGCATGTGCAATAATCCCTGCTCTGCAAGGATGGTGAGGATAGAGCAAATCAGAGGATTGAGGGGAGACAGAAGCAGCTCAATTTGACAGTTCCCTTGATAAATGCCTACTATAAAAAGAGGCCTACTAAGATGGCAAGACAAATGAGAGTCTAGTATGATGAGAAATAAATGAAGCATCCTTGTCAATGGGAAATACAGATGAAAGGAGCAAAAGTAAGAAGTACTACAGAACTATAATTAACTATATAAATTGGGAGTCAGTAACTGATTGAATAAAAAAATAAATTTTTTCTTCAAAAATCCACTCCTCTTCTGAATTTTTCTTTCTTTGTCAAGTATGCAGCTATCTTTCCAATCATGAACCACATTAATCTATATTCTTCATCATACCTTGATGGGTCTGAATTAGGATGATAATGTAAATTATAAGGAGGGGATACAAGAATGGTAGGCAGAGTTTATAGAACCACTTTAGAGGAAAGAACTTACAGAAAACACTTAGAATCCATTGAAGGCATGATTTGAACTTGTCAGAAGCCAATGCCCTTAACTTGGCTGAGCTCTATTATATTTCCTGTCTCTTTAAAAGATTCACGGAAGAACTGAAAACTGAAAGAGTGCCCATCAATTGAAGAATGGCTGAATAAGTTATAGTATATGAGCCCAATGGAATACTATTGTGCTGTAAGAAATGATGATGGGGATGATTTCGGAGAAACCTGGGAAGACTTGAATGAACTAAAACAGAGTAAAATGAGAAGAACCAGGAGATATTATACAATAATGACAATACAGTAAAGACAAATAACTCTGACAGACTTGGGAACTCCAATTAACACAATAAGCAACCACAGTTCCAAAGGTCTCATGATGCAATATCCTATCCATATGCTAATAGAGAAGAGGTGAATTCAGAGTGCAGATCTAGATATATTTTCATGGCCAGTGAGGGAATTCGATTACTTTCTCAATGGAGGAATTGGCAGGGGAGGTGGGTGAATGTAGAGGGAGATGAAAGGTAAAGAAGTCATAACTTCATGAAAATAAAATAAAAGTTAAATTTTTTTTAAAAGGCATGCAAACTTTGTTCTTAGTTCAAGGTTTTTACTAATGTTCAAATTGTGATTCTATGATATTCGGATCTAAGAGTCTAGTGACCTTGGTTTGTACTTTTGTTGGAAGGACTAGTTTTCATATAACATCACTTGATCCACGTCACACCAATATCCACAACAGTTAACTAGTCATAAATCCTGGTAACAGTCATCTTAGGTTTCCCTTTCATTCTAGACTTGATCATCAATCTCATTCTGCCTACAACAAAAAAAAGGAATTAGTTTTTCCAAATGTGAAATTCCAAAGGTTTTCAAAGACCTATGATCCCAGCATCACAGATTCAAAAGTGAAAGGGACTTCAGAGGTCATTTCATCTAAGCCAAGCCCTCCATTTTATAGATGGGGAACTGAGGCCCAGAGAAGTGAAGTGACTCATATGAGGTCCCACAGCTAACGAGTATCAGAAGCATTAGTGGAACTCTTCCCTAAACCCATTACTCTTTTGAGGTCACCCAGATAGTAGCATGATAAGACTTCTGATTTCTAATCTAGGACTCTTTTTTAAAAAAAATTACAATATTCTAGGGCTTGTTATTCTCTCTTTTACAAAATTAATTAAATTATAACTTAATTCCCCATCTCTATCACAAAATTGACAAAAACATTTCCACATATTAAGAAAAGAAAAAGGACTATATATGAAACTGTTTCTATATACATATATATACATATATGTATATGTAACTTAGTTGTTATTTTTTAAGGGATAATGACTAGACCTGCAACTTCATTGTGTAATGAGCAAATTCCATTTACCAGTGCAAATTCATACCTTTTCTTCAACTTTAACTCAATTTCAACTTTCTTAACAGCGTTACAGAGTTAAAGAAGTGTCAAACTCTTAGGGATTATAAAACTCCTCCAGAGTGCAGAGGAAGTAAATTAAGTTACAATTGGTCAATGTTTAACAGTATAGATAAAAATTCAACATAGATAATGTTAACTGGTGTTTCTCTTTGACACCCAGGGTCACACAATATGTGGCAGAAGTTAGGACTTGACCAGATCTTCTTGGCTTTCAGACAAGTTCTCTATTCACTATGCCATACTCCTTTAACAATATTTAACATTATTCCTAAGTTCAGGAAGACAGAACCAATACTGCCTTGCTTGTTTGTCCCCCTTCTAAACTTCTTTCTGTTCTCTTTTTAATTTTAATGTTTTATTGAAAGCCTTTTTTCTTCACTTCATTTTTCACAATTTTAACTTTCCCCCCCTTAAAAGCTCTCCTTTGTAAAACAGAGTCAAACAAAAGTGGCCCTATCTGAGTATTTTGTTTAATCTTCAAGCCTTTCAAATTTCTACCAAGAGAAAATAAGACTATTTCATCATTAATCTTCTGCAGTCATGACACCGATTGATATCTTAAGTAGAAGGATATATAATTCAATCATCTCAACAAGAAACCTAATCAATACAACAGAGAAAATAGGCCAATATACAGGCTAAAGATCTGAATAATCAATTTGCTTTGATGGATTAAGATATTTGTAAGAAGAGAAAAAATGAGACTTGGTAGGGAATTAAAGTTGAAGAGAGTTTTGTACTGCATGGTAACCAGAAGCAGCACTGAGAATTTAAGAAGTATATTTCTCCAAAAAGCTTTGCTAAACAAATGATTGCTGAACTTTTAAACCATGGTGAAGGAATGAAATCAACTTCCTTAATCTTAAAAGATTAAGTAACTTAACCTGCTGAATGAGACACTGTCAATCAATGGGCCTGAGACTTTTCATATGGTTTGCTTCAATAAATATTTGCATTGTTGGCTGAATGAAAAGTTGTTACACATTTTAAAATCATAGATCACATATTTAAAGCTAATCAGAATCTTTAAGGCCCCAACTTGTCCATCTCTTTCATTTTATAGAAGAGAAAACTAAGGCACAGGAGAGTTAAGTGAACTTAAGCCTGTGAGGCAGGATTCTAGAGCCAGGTTCTCTAACACCAGAGCAAGTGTTCTTTTGATTGTGAATCACAGTAAGGTAAATTTTGTGGCATATCCTCCTTAATTAGCTTTCTGTGTACACACATATATTATTCCCCTCCAATGACCATGACAACGATGAAGATAATAATAGCCAGCATTTATATATAACTTTAAGGTTTGCAAAGTACTTTACATATCTTGACTTACTTGATTCTCCAAAACAACTTTGTGAGGTAGGTTCTAGTTCCCATTTCAGACAAGAGCTAGGCAATAAATGACTTGCTCAGGGTCACATAGCTAGTAGATATCTGAGGCCAGAGTTGAACCCAGGTCTTCCTGACTCCAAGCCTGGCACTCTACCAACTGTGCTACCTACCTGCCCCAGTGAATAAGTATCTAAATCAGAATTTTTGACTCCAAGTCCAGCACTCCAGCCACTGTACACCCAATTCCTTCAGGGTTGGGATTGTCCTATAATACTTTGTATTCTGTGTCTAGTAGAGTAAATGCACAGTTACCACTTGTATGATTGTGGGACAAGTATTACTGATTTAAAAAAAAAAAACTTACTTCCATCTTAGAATCAATACATAATATTGATTCTAAGGCATAAGAACAGTAAGGACTAGGCAACAGGGGTTAAGAGACTTGGCCAAGTTGGGGGGTGAGGGGGGGGTGCGGAGGACAACTAGGTGGCTCAGTGGATTGAGAGTCAAATTTAAGAGACCAGGGGGTCCTAGGTTCAAACCTGGCCTCAGATACTTCCCAGATATGTGACCTTGGGCAAGTTACTTAACTCCCATTGCCTAGCATTTACTGTTCTTCTGCCTTGAAACCAGTTCTCAGTATTGACTCTAAGATGGAAGGTAAGGGTTTAAAAAAAGAGAGAGAGAGGCTTGCCTGAAATCACACAGGAAGTGCCCAAGGTCAAATTTGACCCCAGGACCTCTTTGTCCCTAGGCCTGGCTCTCAATCCATTAAACCACTTAGGTGCCCCAATAGTACTGATTTTTTAACAATTTTTCATATTGCTTAATAAATGTTGGAGGGAATGTGGCAAAATCAGAACAGCATTGCTGGTAGAGTTGTGAATTGATCCAACCAATCTGGAAGGCAGGATGGAACTATGCCCCAAGGGCTTTAAAAGACTGCCAGCCCTTTGATCCAGCCATACCACTGCTAGGCCTATACCCCAAAGAAACAAAAAGGAAAAAGACTTGTACAAAAATATTTTTAGCTGAGCTTTTTGTGGTGGCAAAAAATTGGAAAATGAGGGGATGCCTTCAATTGGGGAATGGCTGAACAAACTGTGGTTTCTGTTGGTGATGGAATATTATTGTGCTCAAAGGAATAATGAACTGGAGGGATTCCATGTAAACTGGAACAACCTCCAGGAATCGATGCAGAGTGAAAGGAGCAGAACCAGGAGAACAATGTACACAGAGATTGAAATGCTGTGGCTCAATTGAACATAATGGACTTCTCTACTAGCAGCAATGGAATGACCTAGGACAATCCAGAGGAATTTATGAGAAAGAAGACTATCTACATCTAGGGAAAGAAGTATGGGAGTAGAAACACAGAAGAAAAACGTTTCCTTGATCACATGGTTTGATGGGGACATGATTGGGGATGTAGATTCTAAATGATCACTCTAGTGCAAATATTAATAATATGGAAATAGGTCTTGATCAATGACACATGTAAAACCCAGTTAAATTTCTCGTTGGCTACAGAAGGTCTGGAAAGAATACAAATCATGTAACCATGGAAAAATAACCCTAATTAAATAATTAAGTAAAAATTAAAAATAAATTAATAAAAGAATGCATACCCTTTGATCCAGCCCTACCACTGCTGGGTTTGTACCTCAAAGAGATAAGGAAAAATATTTATATGTATTGTTGCAAATCTAGACCTTTTTTCCCGAAACCTGTTTATTAATCAAATTTGATCACTTATTTTATTAAGATTGGTTTTCAATTTTATAGATATGTCACTAAGTTTCTTTGTTTTGTTTTTTTAAACCCTTACCTTCTGTCCTAGTAACAACTCTAATATAGATCTACAATTCCAACTACAGAGAAACCCAAAGTGTGATCATATAAGTCTTTGAGCACCTGCAATGTCAACCTTTTGTGTTGCCTTCAGGCTACTGTTGAGATTTATGGCTCCAAACACAAATGCATTTCAGGCTTTAGGGCTCTTAGCACATTTAGGCTGAAGAAAAAAATTCCTAGGTTGGCATAAAGAAGAAGTCATTTGGTGTCTGGAAGATGCTGAGCTGAATAAATGTCATTTGATATCACAGCTGTCACTTCTCTCCCTTGGCTACTCTTCAAATGTGCAACAAAAAACTCTTCACCCTATTCCTTCCAAATAATCACTTGTCCAAATGAATCCAAATGCTTCCAGACTGACACAGCAGGAGAAATGGAACCAAGGAGGGAATGGAATTACTTTAGAGAAAAACCAGAAATGATAAATGGAAAAGACTACTTAGTAAGCAGACTGGGGAACTAGAGGATTTATAGCACTGAAGAAATAAGGGAAGCATAGGCTTTGTCTTAAAGACACGAATACAATTTCCTATGAATACACAATTCATAACAGTATTAACTCATGGAGGTCAGAAATCCCATCCTTATGAACAATGAAAAAAAAGCACCTCATTATGTTACAAGTTGGCTAAAAAGAGAATGCTCAAATCAAGTAGAAGATTTGCTTCTCTTTACCCTCTCATAAACTAACACCTCTAACAACGCCAAGCATAACTCCCTCCAGCCCCCTTCCTACAGACATCTACCATCTGAAGGAGAAACATAGCAAAGAGTGCAATGGACTTAAAATTAGAACACCTGGTTCAAGTCCCAGCTCATTCACTGCTCTGTGTGACCATAGCTAAGTGATTGATTGCTTCATTGGGTATTGCAGTTTCTTCACCTGTTGAATAAAACGTCAATACTCTATGATTCTCTTGCTCTTAAACTCTGATGGATCCTCTACAGTTGCTTAATTTGAAGTTTTGAAACTGAAGAACAAACACATTCACTCAAACCAATGTGATCTCTGCCCAGATTATCCTTTCCCTTCTCCCAGAGCAGAGATGAACCAAAACACTGGAGTCTATGATTCAGCAGGAATAGGAGAAGGAACCTCTTCAGCTAGACAGGAAGGAGGGGGTGGGGGGGGGGGCTTAAAGAGAATGAATGAGTGTGCCTAGATAAACAAAAAAAGGTCAGTTCCTGAAGGTTATAGGTGACTCATATTTTTTCCTTCTTGCTGCCAACTGTGAACGTGACTAGGGGTAAGGGGTAGGGCTATTGTAACTAGAAGTCACTTCTATGGAAGGGGAAGTGCTTTTCTCAGCTACACAGTCAGCATTCCTCAAGGAGAGTGATGACTAGTAACTCATGTAATACACAAAGCTTGAGTGATGGCAGTGGAAGGGGAAAAGGCAGGTCAAGAGTTGAAGCTTTCCTGGTGTGCAGCTCAACAATATGATTTTTAAGGTATGCTATGCCTATGTTGGCTGACAATAGGAATCAGTTCTTAACCTATGAGAACCAGTTGTTTATTCATTTATTCAACAAATATTTAAGATCCCTGTCATTACAGGGTTACAGTTGAGCAGGAAAGATAATACACACACACACACACACACACATACACATATATATAATACACAGTATTGATTCCAAGGCAGAAAGTAAGGTTTAAAAAAAATTTTTTTTAGAAAGTGGGATCTGTAAACTTGTTTTAAAAAAAATATTTTGAAAGCTGTACTTCAATATAATTGGTTTCCTTTCTAATCCTCTGCATTTTATTTTATATGTTTTAAAACATTCTTCTGAAAAGGGGTCCATTGGCCTCATCAGACTGCCAAAGGGGCCTAAGACATAATAAAAGTTAATAACACCTGTTCTAGATAAACTAAAGAATGTATAAAAAGCCAAAGAAAGCTAGAAAACCAAAGGCATGGTTAGAAAAGTTCATATTGGCTAAGCCATGCATGTGAAACTAAGAATTAGAAGAAAGCTGGAAAAAATTAGATTTGTTCAAACACACAGAACTATGTGAATTATTTTGGACTTTGCAATTATTACTTACGTTTATTACTACTAATTACACTATTGACTTGCCAAGGTTACTACTACTACTACTACTAATGATTATTACTGTTCACAGTGTTACAGAATGGCTGCTCCTCACATTACCACACTCCGAACTAGTCAGGGCTTAAACCTGTAACTCACTCCCCTCTCCTTACCTCCACTTTGCAAAATCCTTTACTTACCACAAAAGACTCAAATCAAACTCAATCTAATCATCCTAACTGCTAGTGCTATCCCCCTCCTTGAGCTACTTTGTATTTCTTCTGCATAGATTTATATGTTATACATGTTGTCTTTCCCAACAGAATGCAATTGCCACGAGAGCAATGAGTATTTTGTTTTTGTCTACAGCCTCACACAATTCCTGGCTCACAGTAGAAGTTTAATAAATACTTATTGATTGATGAGGATAATAAATAATTAAAAGAAACAATCTCCTCAAAGTCCAAACAACTATCCATGTGATGAGTGGGGGTAAAAATGGAGAATTGATAAAAGATAAGAATGGCAGACAGGGCTAAAATAAAAACATTTCATTTGCCTTGAATTTGCTACAGTAGCTATGAAGGCCTGGAATAAATCCTGAAATGCTGACCAAATGGGTTCTGGTAATATCACCATGACTGAATTAATGCCCTGGCCAGTGGGATATAACTACTCCTACAAACCTAATAATTAGCTAGGAAAAATTAGAGCTGTTTGATGCCCTACTTGGATTATTTTTATAATTAACTAAACATGGAAGATAGTGAAGTGTTTTAGTACCACAAGAAGGCAAGACATATGGAGCTAATCAGAAATACCTCACTTGGCTGGACAAGCTCTTTGCAAATATTGCTGACCACTGAAGTAAGCAAACCAAAGATAAACCTGAAAAGGACTGAAGACATGAATACTTTTATCTTCTGCCAGTATATCATAATTAAATTGAAGACCATCTTACCAGGCACAAGCCAGAGCTTCATACTGGTTTTTTGTCAATAATAGATTTAATTCCACATTACATATCAACATACTTCAGATAAATGCAGGGCAAATTAAAGAAATAACTTCATTCCTAAACCCTAGATTATATTAAAGAGAGGCAGAAATTCAGGAGTTATTTAAATTTGAAGAGGGAAAGCTGAAGTCCCTGAAAGCATTGAAAAACTACAATTGTGTCTTCAGAAGTGCTGCCTAATAATGAAACGAATGGCAAAAATAATGCCAGTGTCTCAAATTATTCTGAACAAGAGATACTTAGAATAGGATTCTGAAAATCTTTTAATCTTGGTGGGGCCACCTAAAAGACTAATTCTACCAAAACAGTAATTCAAAAAAATTAATATATCGATCAACTATTTATTTACTATTTGAAAGGCACAGTGATGCAAAAAGAGGGAAAAGAAAGTCTCTGACTTCAAGGAGTTTACAATTTAATGGGGAAGAAAAAATATGCCAACAAATACAAAGTTAGTGATACACAGGATAAGGGAAGACACTGGAATAAAGAGGGTTGGGTAAGGCTTCCTATAGAAAGTGGGATTTTCGCCAGACATTAAAGGAAGCCAGGGAGGTCACTAGTCAGAGTGAGGAGGCATGGTCAACAGTCAGAGAAAATGCTAGATGGAGTTGTTCATGTGTATCACCTCACAATACCTGACAGATGGTAAAACATTTCAGGACTTGCATATATCATCTTTACCATGGTAAGGACTACAGGAGAGGTGAAAGATCAATGAAATATCAGTTCTACAATAACATTTGTATTGAAAACATTAATATGTTCCAACAAAATTGATATATTAGAGAATGATTTGAACTTAATGCAAAGTTCTGCTTTCAGTTCCATTAGTCACCTAAAAGAGTCCTCTCCAAAGTTACCCAAGATTTCTTAATTGTCTTTTTCTTACTTCAGATCCTCCTTGACTTCTCTGCAGCATCAGACATTATCACCTCCCTCTGGGGAGTCTCTTCTTTCAAAGTTTTCATGGCACTGCTCTCTCGATTCACTCTTCAGTTTTCTTTGCAGGATTTTCATCCATGTCATGGCCACTAATCATAAGTATTTTCTATGGTTCTATATTGGGTCCCCTTCTCTTTTTGCTTTACACTATATACCTTTTGGTGATTTCATCAGTCACCATGGGTTCAATTATCATCATCTAATTGCCAGATCTATAAAAGCTAACTCTAAGTCTCCCAGTTGAATTATTTCACATATCTTCTCTGAAGAAGTTCCCCCAAACTCAACATATCCAAGAGAGAATTGTTTTCCCCCTAAAACCGTCCACTTATTGAACATCCCTATTACTGTGGAGGGCACCACCATCCTTTCAGTGAACCATGCCCTCAACCCTGCAGTCATTCTTAACTCTTCATTCTCATTCACCCCACATAGCCATTCCATTGCTAAATCTTGTTCTTTTTCTTTTACATCTCCTGTATGTATGTATATACACACACAACCCTTTTCTCCATTTATACATTCACCACCCTAGTTCAGGCCCCCATCATCTCTTGCCTCAACTACTGAAATAGCCTTCTGAGTCTCTCCCACTTCAACCTATTATCCATTCAGTTTCTAAGATTTTTTTTTCCTGAGTTTTGATTATGTTCTCTCTCTCTGTCCTTCCCTTCTCTCTCCCTTCAAATGTTTCACAATTGAAGTTCTTCATAACATTGCCATCTCCTAACTTTCTAGCCTTCTTATACCTTATTCCTTTTTATCAATTCTAGCCTCACTGGCCAACTTCAATTTCTTCAAATATGATATTTCATTTCCTATTTCCATGGTGGAAAAGCCAGTTTGCTCTGACTGTCCATTATGCCTGGAAAATTCTTACCCCTCAAAACTACCTCTTAGCTTCCTTGATTTCCTTCAAGACTTAGCTCAAATCCCAAACCTTACCTTTTATAGATCTTTTCCAGTTCCCTCAGCTGCTAATGCTTTTCATCCACACTCTATTTCTCTCATAATTACCTAGCTATTAAGTCTTCCTCCGTGAGAATGTAGACTCCATGAGAAAGGGGGCTGTTATTGGCCTTCCTTTTTATCCTGTGTTACCACCATGCCTAGCATATAGTAAGCCCTTAATAAATGATTAGTGACTTATGTAGGAAAAAATAAGAATAGTTACTGTAGCTGACCAGCAGTTACAAAATATTCTTACGTGAGCTTAGCACCTGAAAGGGAAGCTGAGGACTGAGGGAATATTGGTGGAAGGGTTTAAAGCTTAAGATGGGGAAGACACAAAGAGGGAAAAGAGACACAGAGACTCAGGATTCATCAGCACAGCATCCAAGTCTGTCTATTGCTCCTCTGATGGTAAGAGAGAGTGAACTACAGGTGAAAACATTTTTATTGAAGTTTCAGGGGAATGGGAGATAGTTAATCAAACATGTGACATGGTAGAGAATTTAGCATCAGTTTGGTAAACAACAATAAGATAAAAGAGATGGAGGCTAGGACAATGTAGTAGCCAGCACCCAGTCCAGAGGTTCATTTGACTTTTGGACTGCAAGTGTGGGGAGGGGTTAGAATACTACAAGATTTGAGCCCCAATTCAATGTAAGAATCCAGAAATCAATTATGTGGAATATTTGAAATATATCCATAAGTCTGATACATGAGCACATTGCTCTTAAGAGTCAGCTATTGAATGCATCTTTAATAATTTCATGATCTGTATATACCTGGAACCCTACAGTGACCTCCTCCTCAATTATAGACCATGTATGCAGACTTGTTGATATACTTTAGACAAAGCAGTTACAGATTTTATAATATGATTCACAACTCAAAAACATATAAACACAAAATAATATACTGGCTAGGAAGCAAAAAGGATGCATTAAAAAATTCCAACAGTATGAAGAACAACTTATTACTGAAGTTGTGGTGATTACTGAACAAGTGATGTAAAAATGTTTTAACATTTACATTACACCATCTTAATTCATTACTACTGCAAAGCTTTTGACACTGTTCCACACTCATGGCTTAGTCCAAATAAAAAGTAATTATTTTACCCATTTGTGCTGCCAAGTATTCTTCCAAACATAATATATAAAAAACAAATAAATAAATAAAATTAGGATGGTAATTTTCCCCAGTACCTTTTCTATCTGAATTTATCATATATAAAATGAGAACAAACAACAACAACATCAACACTATTAATGAACTGTCATTTCCAATGTACTTTAAAATTGACAAAGACGGTAAGTTATGGAAGGGAGACTAATACTTGGGTTTCCTACTTCCTATTCTAACATTTTTTCCACTACATACCATACAGCCTGTCTAATGGAATTTTATAATCTTCAACATATTGTTGAAAAGGTACCTCTTAGCAGGAAGGCCCTTCTCAGAGACCCTCAAATTAATCCTGCTTATAAACACAACCTTACTCATTTTTGAGTAGGCTCTATTCTTCACTTTTAAACTGAGGGTCACTAATTAGCATATTACCACTAAAATTAACAATAATACTAATAAATTTCTGTAGCAGTTTTGGGCTTATAATATGCTCCTCTCAAAACAGTTCTGTGAGGGAAGTAGTACAAATTTCTCCATTTTATAGATGAGGAAATTGAAGCTCAAAGAGACTTGCTAAGGGACATGCATTCAGTGTCAGAGTTTGACTTGAAAACAGCTCCCTGGCATTAAAACCAGTGTTCTATTGAGGCACGAATTATTAAATGAATGAAAAAGTATTAAAGTGCCTACTATATGCCAGACCCTGGGAATACAAATGCTAAAATGAAATGATCCTTGTCCTCAAAGCCCTTATATTCTAACAGATAGAGACAATACATATAGGGAAGGGAGCAGTGGCAAGAAAAGGAAGTTTTGGACCAGAGCAGTGACAGCAGACCTTTTAGAGACTGCAAGCCCTGCCTACCCAGAGACTAAGTGCCACCTTCCCCCCTGCCTTACCCCAGTCAGCAGAGGGAGCAAGTGCTCCAACTGGGCTGCTGGGCAGAGGGGAGGGTAATGTGAGAAATGCCCAAGCATTCTGCTCCCCTCCAGCTCTGTTGCATGTGAGCCATCCACCTTACCCCAGACAGAAGAGGGAGGAAGCACTCCCTTTGGGCTGCTGGGCAGAGGGCCAGGTGAAGTGAAAAAACAGGTGCATGGAGATGGAGAGGAGAGCAACTTGGAGAGGGGGAGGAAAGCAGCTTGGAGAGGGGGAGTAGAGCAGCTTGGTTGAGTCCCTATGCTTTCTAGTAACAAACTCTGGTGGGTATGCCCACAGAGAGGACTCTGTATGCCCTTTTTGACATGTATGCTACAGGTTCACCACCATGGGACTGGAGGTTCAAAGGAATGGTAAGTATAACTAAAAAGCTGTTGACTGCCACAGACTTTCCAGAAGTAAGCAATTTGATTACTGATGGGGGTTGAAGTAGGTACAACAGAGGCAAGATATTCAGGGGCAGATATAATAGAAGTATGGTCTTTAGTAGAGTGGGATGAGTGAGTTTAAATTCATTTATTCACCAATCAGGACCATCTTAGTCCTACAACAAGGTTTCAAAGCTGAGTAAATCAATACTTCCAAGGTTGGGGATTTTCCTAGAAACTTGGTCCAAGGAATGCTATCTCAGGTATGAGAAAAGGAGACAGTGATAGGGTATATGGCAATATGTCCCAAGTGGATCTAATGCTGCTTTGTCAGCATGCTCACAGGATTAACTAACTATTTAATGATTATAAAGCACTCTAGAAACAAAGAGTTTAAAAGTTAAGGTAAATGTAGATCAACTTAACTTACATTTCCTATTATACTCTAATAGGAAATTGACCTGAAAAATGTGCACCCCAGAATAGATGCCAATGGAAACAAATTTGGGCACTACAAAACTATCAGTCAGAACTTTATCATAGTACCATAAAATAAATTACATCTGAGCTCTCACATGAATATCTTTTATAATATATTTTATTTACTTCATTAAATATTTCATAATTGCATGTAAAATTTTTAATATTATTTTTTTTAATTCTGAGTTCCAAATTCTCTCTCTTCCTCCTGCCCCTTCCTTATCCCTGGAAAAGGCAAGCAATGTATCAATTATACATGTGAAGTCATGCAAAACATTTCCACGTTAACCATGTTGCAAAAGAGAACACAGAAAAAAAAGAAAAACACAAGAAATAAAGTAAAAAAAATGCTTCAATCTTCACTTGTTTATAAGTTCTCTTTCACATGAGTAACTTAAATAACAGTTGGGCAATTAAGAGAATAGTTGTTCAAATAGATTAAAATCCTTGGCACATCTTTCCATTTCTTTAAAGCCCAGAAAAGAATCACATGCCTAACAGACAACCATCTGTACAAGTGCTACATCAAGATTGGGAAAGGAACTGGAGGGAAAAGAGAAAATCAAAGGAAGGATTCAGAGGAAATGGAACTTATAGAATTCTAATGTGCTCAAATGGTACTGAGCAGTTTTGAAATAAATCAGAAAATGGAGAAAAAGGGGAGGGAGTACAACTATTGAACACAGTCATGGCATTGAATAACTCCTTTCCACCAATCCAATTTCTACCTAGTTTCTAGGGTTGGCTTAATAATCATCTCTTCCATGAAGTCATGGACCACTCTAGTCCAAAGTGATTTCATTCTCAGTTACTTTCTAGACTCTTTATTATAAGATCCTATATTTGGAGCTTGAAGGCATCTGAGAGATCATCTCCTCCAACTCCTTCATTTAAAGATTAAGCAGTTGATCCTGAAAAGGCAAAGTGATTTGCTCAAGGTCGCAGGGAAGACTTCACAAAGTCAAGATTCAAACCTACTTCTCATTGCACCATCCAGTTCCTCTCCCCAACCCCAACCCCTACCCCTACTCTCATCATGGAACTTTAATAAAATGTAGAAATAGAAGAGACCTTAGAAAATAACTTGTTATTTTAGAATAACTCATTTTACAGAATGGAAAACTAAAACCAGAGGTAAAGTGACTTACCAAAGACTTAGATTTGAACTAAACCCCCTCACTAGCTTTATGACTATGATTTGGTCACAACCTCTGTGAAACTCAATTTTCTCATCTGTAAAATGGTAATAATAAGATCTGTAGGCTATATTTCATAGGGTGGATATGTGGCTCCAATTATATAATAAAAAAAGAAAAGTGGCAATTTACAAACCTTAATGTGAGCTATTTTTTTATTTGAAGATGTTTTATTTTCCAAATTACATGTAATAACAATTTTCAACATAAGTTTTCTGCAATTATAAGATCCAAATTCTCTCCCTTCCTTCCCTCTCAGAGATGGTAAGCAATTTGATCAGGATTACACATTTTTATCATACAAAGCATACTTCCATATTGGTCACTGTTGTAAGAGAATACCTAAATAAATCCAAAACCTCAAAATAAAAACATATACAAGCTAATGTGAAAAATAATACACTTTGATCTGCATCTGACTCTAGTTCTTTCTCTGGAGGTGGATAGCATTCTTTGCTATGTCTTTCAGACTTGTCCTGGATCATTGTATTGTTGAGAGTAGCTAAGTCTTTCACAGTTAATCATCATACAATATTGCTGTTACTATATATAATGTTCTCCTGGTTCTGCTTATTTCACTCTGCATCAGTACATGTAGATCTTTCTAGCTTTTTCTGAAATCATCCTGCTCATCATTTCTTATAATACAATACAATAGTATTCTATCACCAACATACACCACAATTTGTTCAGTCATTTCCCACTTGATGGATATCCTTTCAATTTCCAATTCTTTGCCACCACAAAAAGAGCTACTATAAATATTTTTGTACAATCCTTATATTATGATCTCTTTTGGTATAAAGACCCAATAGTGGTATTACAGGATCAAAGAGTATTGTACAGAGTTTTATAGCCCTTTGGACACAGTTCAAAATTGTCTTCCAGAATGGTTGTATCAGTTCTATGTGAATTATTATTATAGGATCACAGAACTTCAGAGTTGGAAAGGACTTCCTTGGTCATCTACCTTAATCCATTTCTCAAAGAGTTACTTCTATAACACCACCATAGCAGGTGATCATTTAAGTCAGTTCTTGAAGGTGCCCAGTAATATGAAAACCACTAGTTCTCAAGGCAGTCCATTTAATTTGTTGAAAGTTCTAATTGTTAGAAAGGTTTTCTCAAATTGATTTCTTGGTGAATCTCATTCATTGCTCTAAGTTCCGCCCTCTGGAACCAAACAGAACAAGTATAATTTATTATACTTGGAGAAGGAGTGGAGCAAGATGTAAGAAGATTGTAAAAGTAGGAAAAAGTCAGGTTATGAAAGGCTTTAAAAGTAGAAGATTTTTGGCTGAGCAAATTGTGGTATATGTTGGTGATGGAATACTATTGTGCTAAAAGGAATAATAAAGTGGAGGAGTTCCATGGAGACTGGAACAACCTCCAGGAAGTGATGCAGAGCGAGAGGAGCAGAACCAGGAGAACATTGTACACAGAGACTAATACACTGTGGTATAATCGAACGTAATGGACATCTCCATTAATGGTGGTGTAATGTCCCTGAACAATTTGCAGGGATCCAGGAGAAAAAAACACTATTCATAAGCAAAGGACAAACTATGGGAGTGGAAACACGGAGGAAAAGCAACTGCCTGAATACAGCGGTTGAGGGGACATGACAGAGGAGAGACTCTAAATGAACACTCTAATGCAAATATTATCAACAAAGCAATGGGTTCAAATCAAGAAAACATCTAATGCCCAGTGGATTTATGCGTCGGCTATGGGGGGTGGGGGGGGAGGAAAAGAAAATGATCTATGTCTTTAACGAATAATGCTTGGAAATGATCAAATAAAATATATTAATAAAAAAAAAGAAAAGAAAGTTAAAAGTTTATGAGAAAAAAATTAAAAAAAAGTAGAAGATTTTATGTTTGGGGGGAATTACTAAACTAACAGTGGTACATGAATATAATTCTACTGCATAATAAAAAAGTTATTAAAACAAAGAATCTAGAGAGAAATGAGAAGATTTATATGGATTTATGCAAAATAAGGTAAGCAGAACCAGGAAATCAATACCTAGAGAAGTGTAAATGGAAACACAATAAAATCCCTAAACATTGTGTAATTATAAGGCTCAAGTTTGACCATAAAGGAGACATTTTAAAAAAATACTTTCTTCCCTTGTGAGAGAGAATAATCTTGAAAATACTATCATATTCAATTGATACGGTTAGTTTTGCTGAACTTTTTTTTCTTTCATACCTGGCACAAGTCACTGGGTGGGAAAGGGAGGAAGACATATTTGAAAATTAAAGTGATACAAAAACAAAATATAGCAATAAAGTTTTTAGTGAAACAGGAAGAAAGCACTATATAAGTCCATCTGGCGCATATTGGCTTGTGACCCTAGTCAAGTCACTTAAGTTCTTGGTATTTGAGGCAACTAAGACTTTAAGTTGCAGAGATTATTTTTTGTCTGCTCTGTATATGTATCATATATACCTAATTATTTACATGCTGCTCCTCACAGTACACTCTTTGAAAACAGGAGATGTTTTTTGTCTTTCTTAAGATCCACAGTGACTGGCACAAAGTAAGTACCTAAATCGCAGGCCTAGTCCCTCTGCCTAACATATAATTTCCCCACCATAATCTAGTTCATTTGCTTCTTATTCAACTGTGGGTCCAATTCATTATCTACCCACAAAATATGTCCAAAATACATGTACTGATGGATCAGCTCTATGGATTACCCAAATAACTGCACATAACTGAACAACAGGTATTCATCTACTTGGCTCTTCCTGTATGAATAGTTGTCAAATTCTTGCATGATTATGAATTTTATTTAACATTTTATATAATGTTCCAGGGTTTGGTACAATAAGCAATATCAAACAGAAACAGAAATATATGGAGGATGGGACATTCTATAGGAAATCCTTCTTCCATTTGAATTTTGTTTTGAACATCCTTCATAATGGTAGCTGGCCATGTCTATGATAGAAGATTGTCCAATGCTATTATTTATTTTGATTTACCTTTCAAAAAATTATATATGATTCTGACATATGATTTGGAGACACCTTAAATTTTTTAATTCCACAAATTAAAATACTTTTTTATAGTTAACAAATAATAAACTATTGGCATTATTAAAGGAAGTAGGATTATTGGGATTTGAACATGTTTTACAAGTTCAAATCAAGTACTATCTTTACTATACTGTGCCATGCTACCACCCCCTTAAAGAATTGTAATAGCAATTAGAACCAGAAAGGTCGTCAGTAATCAGATCATCCAAGTCCTTCACTACATAGTGTAATAGTATAGTGGTTTAGGGATGGGATTAGATGTTAAAATGTAGGGCCAATATCAGAAGAATAACTTTGGGAAGGCTATCTGTAGGCTGACAGGCCCAGTCCAGACAAAGACAGTCTAGAGTATAACAAGAAGAGATGATGGATTTATTAGTCAAGGGAAGGTGAAAAGGGGATTTGGATAAATCTAAACTAAGGACCACTACCTAAAACCCTTCCAGATCTTAAATGTCCTGTAACCAGGAGTCTTCTTGGATTCAAGCTACACTGAACTACCTAGCTGTCTAAAGATCCAGACCCTAATATAAATAGACCTTCACTAATCAAAACTAACCCCCCCTCCTTTGAGTGATATTAGAGGTAGTGGATTTGGCAGTCAAGCAGGATAGGGCTCAAGAAGAGGTCCTGGATCCAAAAGGATCCCAGACCAAATCTCACAGACAGATGGCCCAAACAGTTCAGGATCACACCAGGAAGCTCTGTAGGTATCAATCCAGCCAGCAGAGAAGCAGGTAAGATGGAGAAGCCCAGATAGAAAACAGTCAGCAAGGGAAGGCAGCCAGTCCCCTCCAAGTAAACCAGAGAGATAGTTCCAAGCCCAAGGCCAACTGCCTCTTAGCAATAGCTTAACTTCTTGAAGAATTCCAGAACTCCTTACTCTGCTGTCCCATTCCTCTGCCCTCTGCAAAGACACACTTTCCTCCTTAATTTAACTTTTCCTTATAACAACAGAGAAAGTTATTCATTTTCATATTCATTCATTCATATTCATAAGTTATGTGCTTAACTATATACTACCACAACATATCTCTGGAAATGTCTTTCATTTAGCTTTTATGTGTTTATGTCTTATGTCCCCTAGCTTGGTTCTAAGTGCCTTTAGTTCAGAGAACATGTATACTACTTTTTAATCACCAAAATACAAATATTACCAAATGAAGTTCTGCATTCAAACACTTGGGATGATAATAGATAACAGCAATAAGACTTTTGTATATCATGGGGGTTGTTAACATGGAAATCTAAAAGTCCCCAGTTTATTTAGTTGGTTGGTAGAAACCCCAGGTTTTTACCTTGTCACAGGAGAGTTTTCCCCCTGAGGGAAGCTCCTACTTCACCAGACAATAAATACCCACTTCAGCTTTGGCGCAGTAGGTAGCACATCAGTCTTGCAAGTTGATGGTCCCGAGTTCGATCCTCTCGGAAGGTATGATATACTGGGAAAGGCTTCTAGAGACAAAAGAGCTATGGATGGGGTCTACCTCCCACCTAAATTGGATGTTTATTGTCTGGTGAAGTAGGACCTTCCCTCAGGGGGAAAACTCTCCTGTGACAAGGTCAAAACCTGGGGTTTCTACCTCCCAACTAAATAAACTGGGGACTTCTAGATTTCCACGTTGACAGGGTCTATATAAAGGACCAAATAAAATTACATAGATGACATATTATAAAGAAAAGAACACTAGTCCCAGTCTACCATTTACCTACTTCAAGGCTGTTGTGAGGAATGAATGAAATAATATCTGTAAAGTATATAAACATTAAACCAACATATAAACCTAGCTGTTATAGTTGTTACTACCACTACTTCTACAGTCATGACTATAACTCCTTCTGTGGGACCTTGGACAAATCAATTCATTTTTCTGGGTCTAATTCCTTTTCTTTGAGATGAGACTGTTACATTCCATTTTTAAGATCCCTTTCTGCTGCATGATTCCAGGATTCATGATATGACCCAGACCTGTAGGAAAAGGAATAATCCTTTTTATACTTTTTAGGCAGCTCAAGTGTTCAGGGAAGCTCAGACTGATAAAATATAAGGTAGGCTGCATTGGCTTAATCAGTAGAATTTGTAAGAAAGCAGCAAAAGATTGAAGAAGTCTGGGCATTCCAACTGGAAACAAATACTACATTCTACCAATGGAAACAATTTTACTGTTTTTCCATTTGGAAGTTGAGAAAAAAATTTTTCCTGCTCTACCACAGAAGTGATGCCACAAAGATCTGAAAAATTCATGACAAGTTTTTTCTCAATGGCTCTGGAAAATCATGAATAAAGTTTTATTAAAAGTTAATTGGTGGAAAATGAGGTGATGCCCTTCGATTGGGGAATGGCTGAACAAATTGTAGTATATGCTGGTGATGGAATACTATTGTGCTCAAAGGAAAAATAAAGTGGAGGAATTCCATGGGGACGGGAACAACCTCCAAGAAGTGATGCAGAGTAAGAGGAACAGAGCCAGGAGAACATTGTACACAGAGACTGATACACTGTGGTACAATCAAAGGTAATGGACTTCTCCATTGGTGGTAATGCATCAATCCTAAACAACTCAGAGGGTTACAGGAGAAAGAACACTATCCACATCCAGAGGAAAAACTGTGGGAGTAAAAACACTAAAGAAAAACTACTGCTTAATGACATGGGTCGAAGAGGATATGAATGGGGAAATAGACTTCAAATGAACACCCTATCGCAAATACCAACAACATGAAAAGAGGTTCTGATCAAGAACATATGCGATACCCAGTCAAACTGCGTGTCGGCTATGGGAGGGGTGGGGGAAGGAGAGGGAGGAAAAGAAAATGATTTTTGTAACCAAGGAACAATGTTTGAAATTAAAAATAAAAAGTTAATTGGGAGGGTGCAGCTGGGTAGCTCAGTGGATTGAGAGTAGGCCTAGAGACAAGAGGTCCTAGATTCAAATCTGGCCTCAAACACTTCCTATTTGTGTGACTCTGGGCAAGATACTTGACCCCCCCTTGCCTACCCCTTACCACTCTTCTGCCTTGGAGCCAATACACAGGAGAAGATAATGGTAAGAAAGAAAGAAAGAAAGAAAGAAAGAAAGAAAGAAAGAAAGAAAGAAAGAAAGAAAGAAAGAAAGAAAGAAAGAAAGAAAGAAAGAAAGAAAGAAAATTAATATGAGGGACTCATATTAAATGTGGTGGCTCAATGGATTGAGCCAGACATAGAGATGGGAAGTCCTGGGTTCAAATTTGAACTCAGATACTTCCTAGCTATGTGACTCTGAGCAAGTCATTTGCTCTTGCCCTCATGTCTTAAGAATTGTTACTAAGCTGAGGTATCACTTCACACCTAGCAGATTGGCTAACATGACAGCTATGGAAAGTAATGAATGCTGGAGGGGATGCGGCAAAGTAGGGACATTAATTCATTGCTGGTGGAGTTGTGAACTGATCCAACCATTCTGGAGGGCAATTTGGAACTATCCCAAAGGGCAATAAAAGACTGTCTGCCCTTTGATCCAGCCATAGCACTTCTGGGTTTAAAGAGATAATAAGGAAAAAGACTTGTACAAGAATATTCATAGCTGCACTCTTTGTGGTAGCCAAAAATTGGAAAATGAGGGGATGCCCATCAATTGGGGAATGACTGAACAAATTGTGGTATATGTTGGTGATGGAATACTATTGTGCTAAAAGGAATAATAAAGTGGAGGAGTTCCATGGAGACTGGAACAACCTCCAAGAAGTGATGCAGAGCGAGAGGAGCAGAACCAGGAAAGCATTGTACACAGAGACTGATACACTGTGGTATAATCGAACGTAATGGACTCCTCCACTAGGGACAATGCAATGTCTCTGAACAATCTGCAGGGATCTAAAAAACACTATCCACAAGCAGAGGATAAACTATGGGAGTAAAAACACCGAAGAAAAGCAACTGCTTGACTACAGGGGCTGAGAGGAAATGACTGAGGAGAGACTCTAAATGAACACTCTAGTGCAAATACCAACAACATGGAAATGGGTTTGAACCAAGAACACATGTGAAACCCAGTGGAATTGTGCGCCGGCTATGGGAGAAGTGGTGGGAGGGGGGCGGGGGGAGGAAAAGATAATGATCATTGTTTCCAATGAATAATGTTGGTAAATAACCAAATAAAATAATGTTTAAAAAGTAAAAAAAAAAATAAAGTGCTTTGAAAACTTAAAAAAAAAAGAATTGTTACTAAGACAGAAAGTAACTAAGTTAAAAAAAACCATGTTAGTGATGATTGAGGCTATAAATTACAAATCATATCAGATTCTAAATTTGTTGTGTTTGGAGAGAAGAGGAGGTGGTCTATATCAGCTGGCAAACTGGTAAGATGAATTTCAAAAGAAAAATCCCAACCCATAAACAAATGAGTTAATAAATCCCCAGAGTCTGATTAAAAGGGAAATACCATTTCAACTTGGTATAACTAACCACAGGCACTAACAGTTGTAGGTTAAGCTGTAATTGCTTTGGATATGGTAGACATGATTTCCTTAGCAAGGTACCTACTCTACTGATGATGACTGGAACCCCTGTAGGCCATCTTTCAAGAATTTTTCCCCCCTTTTCATAGATTTCTCCACCAAAGATTCAATTATAAACACCAGCACCCTTTCTCTGGTTCTTTCAGTATCTTAAGGGTGTTGACATACCACATTGGCTGTCCATCTGTTCTCTTTCTTGCTCCTATAAGTGGCCTACTTTTCTAGTCATGTGTCTTCAACAATGTCTTTACACCTATTTTGCTACAAGTTACCACTGATTATGTATATGCTGTTAATGGTCACCATGTGTCTTTTCATTTCCTTTGGAATTGATTTGTTATCTTAATTCTTCTAAGACCATGGCATCTCATGGTTTACAACCATACAGAATCACCAGGAGATTCAAAGCAGTGAGCATTTTGGAGTCACTGCATGGCACAATTTCCCAGTACAAGTCAGCCCAAAGTCCCCTGCTGCCTACTCAGTTCTGGGCCTCATTTACCACATATCCACATTGTCTATCCAAGATACACATAATGCATTCTTCTAGCTACATGTCATAAATAAGACAGTATGTCATTTTCATCCTTTCTGTTTTCCCAATGTGGATAGTTACCCTTTTCTCATACTGCTGTAAATTTCACCAAGGAGGCTTTGTAGTATTGTCCAGGACTATCTGCAATTACAGATCATCAAACCATCAACAGAGCATCTTTCAGAGGTCACAAGGGGATGCCTTCTCAAATCTCAGCAAATACCTCCAATAAAACATTATTTCTCAATTTAACAACTCACAATTAAGCATTGTGCCTGGCACATAGCAAAAAGGGGGAAAACTAGGGGCTAGTTTGGAAATGTCTTCCCCTCAAATTTTGCCACTCCTTATTTATCACATGATGCCTATGAAAATATACTTTGTTAACAAAGATATGCTGACTCATTACCAACAGCTGAAAAATATGGTCCATGGTAATTAAACCAGATTCCTCTGATGTGGTTAATAAAAATGCAACTGAGCAGGTAATAACTGGGGAGGAGGAACAGACTGGAATGGGAACAAAGGTAACACATGTCATCAGCTTCTACACTCCTAACAACTACTCTAAGTGGTGGTGTTAATCAGTGCTGGGGAACACCACCACATGGACTTGGAACTCCTCATCACACATATAGGATGCCAGTGACTCCTACACAGTAGTGCAACACATGGCCCAGCCTTCTAAACTTTCCAAATAGTTGATTTTTTTCATGTTGTTAAATGTTCAGGAATAGTCATCCAAGATAATAGCTCTTACTATGTACAGAGCAAGGTGTTGGACACTAGAGGAGCTACAAAGGTCAGAAAAAACATGGTCCTTGTCTTGGCAGACCTTTTGGTAGGAAAGTCAACAGATAATAATCCATATTACATGATAGTACATTATAGAAAGGTACAGAATAAAGTGGCTACATTAGGTCCAAGAGGGAATCATTATTGATTTAGAGGATCAAAAATGGCTTCTTTGAAGAAATAGCATCTGAATTGGGTTTATACATAGAAAGAGGAAAAGGAAGTTCAAAAGGGGACAAAAACAAGCTGCAGTGTAGGTATTATCATGTTAAATTTAACCCAAAAAACCCCAAGCTACCCATTAGACATTCATGATTTCACATATAATTCTTTTTCTCTTTTTTTATGTGTGTAAACATTCACGTATTTGTTGAAATTATGTAAATTGATAATTAAAAAAGAATAATTAATTTTGGGTAGGAATACAACAGATAAATAAGGAATAGAGGGTAATCTAGACATAAGGAATACTGAGCTCAAAAACATAGATGCAGAAAATTCTGGTACCCACAAAACTGTTTATTTTGGATGAAGCTCAAGAGCATGGAGAAAAGGAGTTTTTCTTCTTATTTTTCACTTGTTGACTTGCTCAGGTCAGAGTCACACTGCTAGAAAGCATCTGAAACCAGGCTTGAATTCACAAAGAAGAGCTTTCCTGACATCAGGCCAAGCCCTCAGATCCACTGCACTACACAGGAGAGGAGTAATATGAGACAAATCTGGAAAACTAGATTGTAGAGGGCCTTGAATGACAATTTAATTAACTCAGGCCAACAAAGTCTTTTTAGTAGTGTCTTAACCGGCTCTTTCCATAAGGAAGATTGTAGTATAATTGTTACAATATAAAATAATAGTCTCTAAACTTTTTTTGACTATACCCCTTTATCAATAATAAGCTTTTAGCACCCCAACATATATATATTTGTGAATTATATATAAGTGCAAATTTATTAATTTATCTTATGATCAGATAACATGCATTAATATAGAAATTAAGTCATTAGATAAATATTAAATATTTAGTTTTCACTCAAAATATTATAATGCTATTTTTTAGATGAGTATTGTGACCATGCTTTGGTCTTATGGGCAGCCAGGTGACAGCAGTGATATAGTACCAGGCCCAGAGTCAGGAGGACCTAAGTTCAAATCCAGTTTCAAACACTTACTAGCTGAGTAATCCTTGGCAAAGTGCTTGACCCTGTTTACCCAGTTTTCTCATCTGTGAAATGAGCTGGAGAAGGAAATGCAAACCACGGTAGTATTTTTGCACCCACACAAAAAGAAATGAGCAGGATACAACTGAAATGATTAAATGACAACAAAAATTGGAAATTATCTTAGAAGGAAGTCCCTAAGGTCCTAAGAAAAGGGAAGAAAAAGAAGGCCTCTTGCAGAAAATGGGACTAGCTGGGATTTAAAGGAAATCAAAATAAACAGAAATATGGAAAGAAAGATTTCTAAGCCTAGGAGACAACTGGGAGAGAAAAGGTCTTATAAGGGAACAGTAAAGAAGCCAGTGTCACTGGATCACAAAGGTATAACAGATACAAAATAATTTAGGGGAGAAGGTAGGTGGGAGATGGAGATAAAGAAAACCCTTATATAAATTTGGAATTAAGCTGTACCTTGAAGGAAACTAGGTAGAGATAAAGAGAGAATGTATTCCAATCATGGGGTATAGCTAGTACAAAGATAGAAAAATGGAAAATGGAATGTATGTATGAGGAATCGTAAGGAGGCCATGTAGATAAACCAAGGAGTCTATGAATGGGAGTCATTCAGAATAAGGAGACAGCTAGATGGCTCAGGGGATAGATAAGAGAGCCAGGCCTAGAGACAAGAGGTCCTTAGTTCAAATCTGGCCTCAGACACTTCCCAGCAGTGTGACCTTGGGCAAGTCACTTCATCCCCACTGCCTAGCTCTTATTGCTCTTCTGTCTTGGAACCAATTCATAGTATTCATTCTAAGACAGAAAGTTTTAAAAAAAAAAAAGGCAAGGCCAGAAAAACAGGATGACTGGCAGAACTAGAACAAATCTTTGCTTTTTAATAAAATTACTTTTGAGTGTCAAATCCCAATACCTTCATCATGTTTGTTGCCTCTTTTGGGAGTAGAAATTGCACCTCCCCATCCACTTTGGTCTATTCTTGGCTTATTCTTCCTCTTTCCCCCCCCCTTTTTTTTTTTTGGAAGGGAGAGTAAAGGGTCATTTTGTAATTTATGATCCAGTATTGCCACTTCCCAGTGCCAATACTTGCCCTGTACTCTACCATTATATATGGGGGCTTCTCAATTATACTGGTACTGACCACACAGCAAGAAAGTATCCTGGCTCTTGTGCTTTAGATGAGGAAATGACAGGGGGCTGGCAAGAAACCAATGACCATTTTGCCAATTTGTGAATCTATTGACACCTGTCTGGTTAGGAGTCTGAACAGAGGAAAGCAATAGGGACAGGATATCCGCTTGTTACACTGAAGAACTCTTCATTTCCTCCCCTGCTTTCCTATTTGTATCACTTAACCACAGTTCACTTCTGCTCATTACTCTTGCCTATTTTGCATCTGATGGAACCAATCCAAGACTTCTCAGATCCAGAACCTATTACAGGCTTTTTTTTTTTTAAAGGGCATCAACATCAGATGAGTGCATTTCCCTTTCCAGAACTGATTTACAAGCAAATATACTGCCCACGATACATTCCATATGTAGTAGAAAAGGCACTAGGCATGGAGGTCAAAGCCATGGCTTTGAGTCTTGGCTCTGTCACTGTTGAAGTCTAGAAAAACCTGTTTTTTCATAAGCCTAATCTTTCTTTGACCAACAAACTGTCTATTCCCTCACTATGTCCCCTCCCTCCTTCCTGGCACTCCCTTACTCCTGCCCTGCCTTCTTTCTAGAACCCCCTATTATCTAGAATGTCTATGTTTGGAAATTTCCAGGCTAGAAACTTCTAATTTCCTAGATGATTAATGCCTTTCTGCTTGTAATCTCAGAGGTTGGACACTAGTCAAACCTAAGTAAATGGATCTCCTCTTACTTCTTATAAACAATCTGAATAGCTCTGATCTAGAAGTGACCATGATCCCTAAGCTAGTTACTCTGACCCAGGAATTGCCTAGATTACTCTGAGGCATGGATTCAGGAATCCTAGACCACCATGGACTTCTACTTTGTAGGATGGTCTGAAAACTGTTGTGTCCACCACGCTTAACATTTCTGGTTGCCCCATTTCCCTCCCACTTCTCAGTCCTATTTTGAAAGTACTGGCCCATATATATATATGTGTGTGTGTATACCCTTCCCTTGTGCTGCCCACTCCCTGGAGTGTCTCCAATTATATGACACATGACCTTCCCTTTAGCACATCAAATAAAAGGGCCTATTACTTGTAGCACTGAATATCCTGTCTAATTATTTTGCAAAGATTTTTTTTATTAAAAAAAAAAACAACTGCAATTGTCACCAGGGCAAGTTACTTCACCCTTATGAGTCTCAGTTTTTTTTTCCATCTATAAAAGGATAATAATATTTGGGCTATTTCTATTGCATAATGATTTGTAGGACTTCAATTAAATAGTACATGTGAAAAGGCTTACTATATATGGACTTCTGGCCAAGATGCTTGCCTGAAAAGAAGCAACCCAGCAACTCCCATTCCCCAACTCCAGCAAAAACAAAACAAAACAAAGTAGCACTAGATAGAATACTGATGTTTAAAAATCCAAAGAGCAACTACATCAAGTGACTTCTTCCACTTCAGAACTGCATAAAGTCAGCATAAAGTCCACTGGTAAAAGGAGAGGCATCCATGCCAGCAAAGTTAGCATCAGAGTAAACAAACAAGTCAAGAGCCTTCCAGTCCAATCAAAATAGAGTGGCCAGTGTGAGGCTATGTATCCCAGGGCAGCAAGAATGAAAGGCTCCCTTGAGAAAGTCCCAAGAAACTAAATTGGAGACTTTGGAAGCTACTGACAATGGCTTCATGGAGGTATGCTTTAACTCCCAATAATGCTTAGACCTAGACACCCCAGACCCATGGGTTAGGTCCCTAGCACTCTGTCCTGAAAAACCAGAAAGTCCTGAAGAATCAGTGCTCTGAACCTCAAAGATCTAGAGACACCTAACCCTGGGAGATGGGGGAAGGCAAAGGAATACCAGTCAAGACCAAGCAGGGCCAACCATCTCACCTAAAAGTGCAACAGGAGGCAGAAGTTGGCCCAGGCACAAAGCCTCAGGTCAGGAACTAAGGCTTGGGGAGATAAAGAATATAAGATGATCCAGGCTATTACAAAGAATTATAATAGATCCAAAGATACCCCAAAATCTAACCGAGACAAGGAGTGTAATTCCAGGACAACTACAAAGAAAAAACTCAAAGGAAAAAATGAGTTTTTTACAGGGATATGAATACTTAGAAATAAGGATAAGAACTAGCATTTTGTGGCACTTTCAAGTTTACAAAGCAAATTGTGTATATTATCTCATTTGATCCTCATGACAAGTCTGAAATTTAGATGCTATTGTTATCCCCCATTTTCCATTTTATAGAGGAGAAAATTAAGGTTGAGAGAGGTTGACTCATTGACTCTAAATCCTGTGCTCTAACATTGAAGCAAGAGATAAATGCTCTGGAGAAAAATATTGAAATAGTTTTCAGTAATACCATGAAATATCAAGAAATATTAGAATAAAATTAAAAGAACAAAAAAATAAAATATGAGATGGTTGATCTAAAAAATTGGAAAACAGGTCAAGAAAAAATATTTTAAGAGTTATTGGCTTCTCTGAAAAACCCTGATTTTAATAAAAGTGTGGACTTTATATTTTAAGAAACACATGAAAAACTTCCTAGATCCATTAGAAGCAGAAGACAAAGTAAAAATAGAAAACAATCCACTGATGACTTCCTGAAAAGAAACTATAAAAAGAAAGTAGGAAAAGTCCTAAATTATCATAGCATAAATCTAGAACTTCTTCATCAAAGAAAAACACTGTTAAGAAGCTGGAAACAAAGCACAAAAAGTACCAAGGGATCAGTCAGGGCTATATAAGACCCAGAAGGGAGATCCTGGAATACAGGTGGGGTGGGTGGGAAATAATTTTTAAAAATATTTTTAATGGAATAGAGGGCTTTCAAGCATTCTTGATGAAAAGACCATAAATGAAGTCTGAAATACAGACTCAAGGGTCTATAGAAACCTAAAAGGTGAAGACATTATTTAAAAAATTAGAAGGAGCTATAAGATGACTAAATGTTAATTCTAATTGAGGGAAAAGAAACAAATGTTCCTTCAAAACCTTAAAGTTTTCAAAGGGTTTTCAGGGAGTTAAGAAAAACAGAACTGGGAGCAGCTGGGTCGCTCAGTGGATTGAGAGCCAGGCCTAAAAAATGGAGGTCCTAGGTTCAAATTTGACTTCAGACACTTCCTAGCTGTGCGCCCCTGGGCAAGTCACTTAACCCCCATTGCCTAGCCCTTACCTCTCTTCAGTCTTAGAGCCAATACACAGTATTGATTCTAAGGTGAAAAGTAAGAGAAGGAAGGAAGGGAGGGAAGAGGGAGGGAAGGAAAGAAAGAACTCCTGGGAATGGATTGATTCTCCTCTGTGGGTTCTAAGAGCAAGGGGAAAAGGAATACATTGGTGTAGAAAGAAGGAAGGAAGTGGAATTTAGTTATAAAAATATACAAGCATGAAGGAAGAGGTATAGGGGATGGGTAAACCTCATTCTTATTTGAACCAGATAAAGGGTTGAAAACAAACAGAGAGAGAGAGAGAGAGAGAGAGAGAGAGAGAGATAGAGAGAGAGAGAGAGAGAGAGAGAGAGAGAGAGAGAATATGCTATGATAATACCAAAGAAGGAATAGTTATAAGCAAAACAATCTTCCTGATCCTGAATGGGGGTGGAGTGGAATAAAAAGAAAAGATCTGGTACTAAAAGGGAATAGCTGAACAAATTATACAATATGAAATAATGAATTATTCTTGTGCTGTAAGAAATGACGAAAGAAAGCATTAACAAAGAATACTGGGAAGTGCAAACAAATGCAGAGTTGGGGAGAACTAAGAGGATGATTTCTACAATGACAACACTGTAAAGAAAAGCAGCTCTCAGTCACTGATCAAAACAATGGCCAACCTTATCTCCCTAGGACAAACTTCACCTATCTCCTGACAGAAAGCTGATGAACTCAGTGTATGATAGGATATATGCTTTTTTTGGACATGGCCAATTTCCTTGCTTATGTTTATTTGTTAAAATGGTTCTCTCTTTAATTGGAGGTGGGGGTGATAGCAATGATTTTGACAAAAAGAAAATTTAAAAATTAAAGTAGCATGTTGAATGTATTATATGCTTTTAAAAATTCAGGCTGGTTGTAATAGATTCATTTTCACATATAATCCTCTTTTTTGTTCTATTTTGTATGTGGAATTGCTCTTTTTTGTTTGTTAAATTCAATTTAAATTTTAAAAAAGAAAAAATTTTTAAGAAAAAAAGAAACTGCTTATTAAACTATAAAGTGCTACATCAAAGCCATCTACTATTATTTATATCAGTTCTGGGTGGTACTCTATGGACCACCTCTGTCTAATTAGCTTTCTCCTCCTTCCCAAAAAGAATTTTGCCCAGGGCTAAAGATCTCCTGATCCTATATCCATCTTCTCCAAACTTTGCTCAATCCATGTAGATATTTACAATACTGAATGGACGGTAAGCTAGGTGGCTCAGTGGATAGAGAAGTAGGTCTCAAGAAGATGGGAGGTCCAGAGTTAAATGTGACAGATACTCCTTAGCTGTGCGACCCTGGACAAGTCACTTAACTCCAATTGCCCAGCCCTTATCACTCTTCTGCCTTAGAACAGATACTTTGTGTCCATTCTAAGAAAGAAGGTATGGGTTTTAAAAAAAAATACCCAATAGAACTGAGATCTCATATGTGCTTTTCAAGTAGCTGCCCTACCTCAGTATCTTCAACTGTAAAATTAGAGAATTAGACTAGATGATCTCTAAGATCCACTCTAGTTCTATGATTCTATTTCCTATCACAATCTTCACAATAACTGCTTAAAACTTCTTCAAGTCCCCAAACTCTCTTATACTAATGCAGACAGAACTTTCCTTCCAATTTATATCTTAGAGAATTACCTAAGTCATTAGGAGATGAAGTCATATGCCCAGGTTCACACAATCATTATGAGGCAGAGGTCAGAATCCAACTCTTCCTGGCTTCCGGGCCTGATCTTCATCTATTACCAGCATTGGCAAAGGTTTTCATGTTCTCATGCCCAAACTACAACTTTAAGCTGCTTGTGAGGTCCCCACCCCCCACCCCCCATTATCTAAGACATCGGAGGGAGGAAGTGCTTCCTTTGGATGGCTGGACAGCTCTTCATGCTTACCAATACTTTGCCAATGCTGCATTACACCAATCTCTATATCCAATTAACTTCTAAGCCCTATCAGTTCCGCCTACACAGTATTTCTCCTATATTCCTCTTTTCTACTTTCATGTTACTGCAATAAAAATATCAATTTTAAACAAATTCCTAATTGGTCTCTTTGTCTACATTTCCCCCCTTCTTAAATCTATCCTTTCCAACTTTGCCAAAATCATCTTACTGCATAAATTTGACTGGGTCATTCTTCTACCCTAAATCAATCAATGGTTATCCATCATCAAATAAAACACAAACACCCTTAGTCTGTTATTCAAGACTCTCAACAATCTAACTGGGCTTAACCTCAGTTTCCTCACCTATAAAATGAGAATATCTGTATAGTATCTACCTCCCAGAGTTGTTGTGAGGCTCAAATCAGGTTAATGGCGCAAGGCAGATACTTCTCAGATCCATCCATCCCAGCCCTATTCTCTCTCCTGAGCTTCCTTCGTTTCTGCATCACCAACTAACTGCCTAATAGATGCTTCCTCCTAGATATCATCAAAACAAAACTTGGTATCTTTTCTTCCAAACCCACTCCATTAAAGGCATTAGAATCCTTCTAATTGCTCTGCAATCTTGGGGTCATGTTCAGTTCCTTACCCTTATTCACCTCATATCTCCAACAAGTTATCATCATCTTAATTCTATTTCCATATCTCTTGCATTCACCCTCATCTCTCAAATCAAGCAGATGGTGTCCTAGCTCAAGCCCTCATTAACTCTTGCCTAAATTATTTCAATAGTCCTCTAATTTGGTTTTCCTTGCCTCAAGTCTCTCACCTCTCCAATCCACCCCTGCCAAAGTGATATTTTGAAAGCATAAATCTAACCATGTCACTCCCCGTTTCAATAAACTTTAATGGCTGCCTATTAATTCTAGAACCAATTACAAACTGCTCTTTGTCCTTTAAAGTCATTCATAACATGGCTCCAACTCACCATTCTCCACCCTTACATATGACACATCCCTTCATGCACTCTTCCATCAAGCCAAACTGGCCCTCTTACATTTCCTCAATTAATCACAAGCATTAAGTTTATGCACTGTATTAATAAACACCTTCATACATAACATTCCATCTCTCATCTTATCTTTGCATGTATGCATTTCCACCTCATCTCAACTGCTCAGAAAGCCTAAATTTCTTTCAAGTTCGGCTAAATTCTAATTTCTAGAAGAGGCATTTCAAGCTCCCTCCCATCCCAGAAATAAGCTTGGATTTACTTTTCTATATATCTATAAGTTGTTTATCATAGAAAGATGCAAGTTCCTTCAGGGCAGGAACTGTTTGATTTATCTTATCCCCAATGCCTTAGTACAATGCTTAGCATTTAATAAATGCTTAATAAAATGCCTGTCCATTGATTCCAAACTACTTTTCTAGCATTACTTTAATGGTATTCCCCTTCAAATACTCCAGCCAAATCATACTCTCTGATTTCCTGAACTCCTTCCTTTGTGCACATTGTTTTCCCATGCCACCCTTCTCAACTATTTTTACCTATTAGGTAAGGGAGAGTAAGCATTTCTATAGCACCTACTGTACCAGGTACTGGACAAACATTATCTCATTTAACCCTCACAATAACCCTAGAAGTAGTTGTTATTATTATCCTTATTTTCTAATTGAGGAAACGGGCAGTTATGGGACTTGCTAAGTCACACAACTAGTAAAGTGTCTGAGGCTGAATCTGAACACAGGTCTTCCTGATTACAGGTTCAGTATTCTCTCCACTGTGCCATCAGTTAATTATTAAGCCTCTTATTCCCTCCTCTACTGGCTCAGCACCAGGGCTACACAAACCACATCACATTTTCCGAACCTTCTTCTTTCACTCCTACAGCAAAGTGACCTCTCTTCCTTGCAATTATCTGAACATTGTTTTTAGTCTTTGCTATGTTTAATTATTTTCTAACATTTTGCAATTAAAAATATCTTATTTCTAGAAAATGATCTCTTGTCTAATTTTTCACAGATCTTTGCCTGTGTACTTGTCTTTCTCTCCTATGAGATTTTTAAAAAACCCTTAACTTCTGTCTTAGAATCAATACTAGATATTTGTTTCAAGGCAGAAGAGTGGTAAGGGCTAAACAATTAGGGTTCTCCTTCATGAAATTTTAAGCTACTTTAGAGTATAACTTGTTACTATGGCTATTTTTGTAATAACAGTACTTAGCACACAGTAGGCATTTAGCAGATGATTACTGATTGTCCTGCCAGATTATAATCTCTTTGAGATGAGGTTTATATTCTTTATAATCTTCAGTGTAGAAGATTCTTAATGTCTACTGAATTAAAATGTATTAAATCTTTCCCCCCAAAACCATAATTTTGAATTCTGTATGTTATATTTACTTAAAATGAGTTTTCCTACAAAGAAACAAGAAAAAATAAAGATATGAATACTACATACTCACAACTGTCATTAAATAGCTTGTATGTCTAGGAAACATACAATAGCCAAAAACTGGACAAAAAAGAACCTCCCTCCCCTTTAGGCAGAAACCATTTTTAATCCTCAGTCCCTTACTGATGTATTTTCTAGGTATATCACATATGCTGTCAAACATATTTTGACATGAATATGACTATGTTTAGGAGGTCTGCAATGTAAAAGGCAACCAACATAGCCATGAAAAATGTGCTTTTGTGGGAGAAGATACTAGAAGATATCTATGCTTCTTCTTCTTTTTTTTTTTAATTTAAACCCTTACTTTAAGACAGAAGAAAAGCAATGACCAGGCAATCAGGATTAATGGGCTTGCCCAGGGTCACACAGCTAGGAAGTATCTGAGGTCATACTTGAACCAAGGTCCTTCTGACTCCAGGCCTAGCACTCTATCCATTGTACTGCCTAACTGCCCTGAGCAATCATCATTTTACTGAAGCCTAACATATGACACTTACACGTGTTTCTTTCTACACCTTTGCTCACACTGATCTGCTTGACTGGGATTTATTAAATTGTCTACTCATTCAACAACTATTCACTAATTCACCTGGCAAGGCACTGTGCTACATGTCCTAGAATAGATTCATCATCAGAGGTTTCAGGAAAACTGGTTCAAGTCACTGGTTCTGCCACTACCTGGCTATGTGACTTTGGACAAATTAATCCCATTGCTTTGGGCTTCCTCATCTTTGAAAGGAGTGCATTGGATTCAAATGATCCTATAAGCCTAAGCCTCTTCCTTAAGGGATGGGATGACACATGATTCTTGTCTACATATCTATGTTATCTCAGTTGAGTTGCATTACAACTCTGTGAAGTGGACATTACAAGTATTATAATCCCCAATTTAAAAGTGAAGAAAATGATGCCCACCTCCTAATAAAGATATTTTCTTTTTTCTTTTCTTTTCTCTTTTTGAACACTTACTTTCTGTCTTAGAAACAACTCTAAAACAGAAGGGCAAGGGTTAGGCAAATGGGGTTTAGTGACTTGCCCAGAGTCATACTGCTAGGAAGTATCTGAGGCCAGATTTGAACCCAGGATTCTCTTGAATCTAGGCCTGGCTCACTATCCATTGTGACACTAAGCTTCCCCCAAAGGTATTTTCTTGACGATTCACATCCACAGTGATCTCCTTCCTATGAACTCAGCCAACAAGCATCTTCATCTCTGATGTGGCACTTAATCACTCAGCTTTATGACCTGTGACTTCACTGGTGTAGGATGCTTCTGGTGAGCAACTTCTTTTTACTACTGTAGACTGGCACCTTTTCTGCAACTTAGCCTTTGAATATTATTGCCTGGTCCCATATCACATGATCAGTCCATATCAGATGTGAAACTTGGGCCTAATTCTTCCCTACTCTCTCTCTGTCATACCATACTGTATCTAGAATAAATAATATTAGTTGGAGTCATTGATACTTATATCAAGCTGAATTTTTCATGTCTTATGCTATTAGTTATTTTTTCACAAGCATATGTCAAATATACTTTTCCACATATCCTATTGTGGCTGTTAGAAGATCTGTTTCATCATGTGTATTTTATCTGCATCAAGTATATCACATGAAGGTAGTAACATCTCACCCTCCATTGCAACAACTATTAGGGAATACTTCTCATGTCCTTCATAGTCTTTACATAGCACTTCATGATTTACAAAGAACTTTACATATGTTACCTCATTTAAGCTTCCAAACAACACTGTAAGAAAGGTGCTATTATTATTCCCTTTTTATAGATGAGGAAACTGAGGCTGAAAGCAGATAAATGGCATGCTCAGAGACACAGAGCAAGTAAGCAGCAGAGGTTGAATTCAAACTCGTCTTCCCTGATTCCAAGTTCAGTGCTCTCCCTATATGACCTTACCTCACAAAGCCTACAAGGCTTCTGCACACAGTAGGCATTCAGTGAATAGTCCTTTATATTAGAATGACAGGGCTCAAGTCACTCTAGATAAATCAGGGAAAGTAAGAAAGACTAAGGGAGATCTAGAGCAGAGGGGTGTATCACTCTCTGAAGAGATACACAAGCCAGCTAGCTCCCAGTGGACCTCAACTGGGTGTGATAGGGTTCATTTCTAATAAAGTGATAAAAGAGAAATGGTAACTGGAACAGCAAGTATTTGGGCCTCTGAAGCTATACTGGTAAACTGCCTATGTGAGGGTAGCATACAGCAGCTAAGAGCAGTACTAAATCACATGGAAGCAAGTAGCCCTTTGTCTAAGATTATACTTTTACTTGCAAGTAAGGAAGCATTGTGCTGTTCAATAGAATGTATTTGAATAGCTTTCTAGATTGGGTCAAGAAAAGTATAAAACGTTCCAAAAAGATAATTTGGGCCCTTACTTGGGACTACAAGAGCTCTGAAATAAGTATCCCTCCTAGTACCAAGCACATTGTTGTGCCTCGTAGAACAAGTTTGGTGGAATAATCTTAGAACGAACTACTTATTAAATTTGGTCTCCCTTTTGAGAGCTGGAGGCCTATTTTCCTTGTGTACAACTAAAATAACCAAAGGATATTTAATAATGGCTTTCAGTCCAACATATGACCAACTGCTACAAAATTATCTCTGACAAACTTAACAGAGCAAAGGTAGGAATCTTTCAGAACAGTTTCAAATAAATAAGGCAAGAAGCAAATGAGATCTCCTTAGGTAAAACTGAAGGTTAGCTGATCTGAAGTCAGTCACCGGCACTTATTCAATATTCATTAGGTCTAAACCACTCTCCAATATGGTGTTACAAATGAAGGCCCATGGATTCCTTTAACTTAAAAAAAATCTACATTTTCCATTTAGTAGGTACTTAATACATTTTTATTGAATGCTGAACCTCTATATTAGAAATGAGATTCTGAATTCTGAATCAGCTAATGAATTGCTTTGTGATCCTTGAGGAGTCACTAAACCTCTCCAGGTTTATGTCACCAGATAAATAAAAGCAGGATAACATCATTTTCCCTATTTTCAAAATAACAAGGATTTCAAGAAATTAGAACAATGCATAAAATGATTCAAACTTGTTAGAGAAAAGGTGATAAAATAATTTTTAATATTATTACAGAGAGGTATGGGAACTATGGAAAGGGCCCTCCAAGTCAAATTCCAGTTCTGGATTATTATCTATGTGTCCCTGGGCCAATTACTTAACCTTTGCCAGCATTTTAACACAGGGTTTTGGCATACAGTAGATGCTCAATAAATACTAGTTGACTGAATCTCTGGGCCTCAATTTCCTCATTTGTAAAATGAAGGGGTACCTGGAAGGTTTCTTCTAACCTTAAATCAGTGATCCCATGACCCAACAAGAAAGGGATCTCCTCTTATGAAAAACAAAAAAACAAACAAGGATATTTTTCTTTAGAGAGAATTGCTACTGGGAGAGAGCTTGAACCAAATGTTCTGAGATTCCTTTTAATATAGATTCTGATTTTCTCATAATACAGCTGCCCAAAAGCCTCTTATTTTTAATGCTCTATTTTCTTTTTATTGAGGATTTTTTCCTGGTGTAAGAACTAATCTTTCTTTAACTCCCTGTAGTTTCTGTCTTCAACTAAAGAAAGCTGCTAATCTCTACTATAAAAGAGAAGAGGGAAGGTCATAGCTTCTTTAGGAAATAGCAGTCTTAGTTTCTCTAGCAGTCAAATGAGGGAGGGGAATGAATGAGATGATTCACAAATTTCATTCCATCTCTAGAAATTTCATGAGCAAATAAATAGTCAGAGGTGGGATAAGAATTGGTATTTAGTAAGATTTGAGTGATATATGTATAACCCAGTGAAACTGCTAGTCAACTCTAGGAGGGGGGAGGGAAGGGGAAGGGAGACAAAAAGAATCATGTAACCATGGGAAAAAAATTAAAAAAAAAAAGAATTGGTATTTAAAGGTACTAGAATTGGTACTGGAGAGAAGGGATAGTGGGGAGTATTAGAGAATTAGTAGTAGTTGAAATCAGGGTTGGAAAGCTACATAGCCAACAGTGAACACATGGAATCCTGGATTAACTTCTTTTACGGTTTTCCTAAAGTAGGAATTTAGCTGTACAAAAAGGGGTTTGATAATGACTATGTTCAAGGCCTTTCTTCAGAGCTAAGTATTAATTCTCATCAAAGGAAATTTGATCTGACTGATGGAGAGAACACTTGACTAGTAATGACTCTTGCTTAGGAAAATGGGAATAATATTAGAAATTTCCTAAAGATTCTAGGAAAATATGTTTAAGTCTTTTGAAGGGTAAAATAAAAATGAAGAGAAGTATACAATTTAAAGAGAATATCCAACTGGTCTTTACATTTCATCATGTATGGGTATACTTTGCTTTATGCGAATTCATTCTAGGACAATCAATCAACAAATATTTATTGTGTAACAAAAAATATGAATTTGCAAGGCAGATAAATTAAAAGGAGGTTCTTCACTTTCCAAAAATATTTATAAATAGTATTTCTTTAAATTTCCAGCAAACACCTACTCCTTAACTAAAGATATTAGTCTTGTTTTTAAACCCTTTTGTCTTAGTATCATTTTTAAGACAGAAGAGTAACAAGGGCTAAGTAATTGGAGTTAAGGGTAATTGTGCCCAGGATCACAAAGCTAGCTAGTGTTTGAACCCAGGTTCTCCTGACCCCAGACCTGGTTCTCTATCTACCATGCTATCTAACTGCCCCAAAATCATAGTCTGGAAGTCAGAAAACTGGGATTCAAGCCCTAGTCCTGACATATAGTAACTATTTGACACTGGGTTGGTCATTTCAATTGAGTCCTCAGTTTCCTCATTTGTAAAATGGAAATAATCTTCATGCTACCCCTACATCCTCAGGCTACTGTGAAGAAAATACTTTGTAAATGTTAAAAGGTTAAGGATAGAGTCAGTACCTGTGATTGCATTCATTAAGCCTCAGGTGAGGAGGTTCTATACTAAGCAAGTATGGTGCTTAAGACCCTGAGAGGTTCCATGGCTTGCCTAGGGTCACTCAGCCATTAGGTATCAGAGATAGGTCTTGACCCAGGTCTTTCTGCCTCCAAAGAGTTCTCTATTTGCTCTCACTATTATTATTATCATCAGTCATCATCACCACAAGTTCTACCTGCCTTTTCTTCAGCTCCTTGAGAACATCAAGCTTCATACCAGAAATGGCCCCACTCTCACTTAGTTTCCTTCAGCAAATCAATGGGTATACACTGACACTGGGCTGACTTGAAGACTGAAAGTGACTAGACACAGAGCAACAAGGCAAGGCACTAATTCATGTCAGCTGTATTCACTAAAGTGAAGAAAAACAGTGTTTGAATCTCAAGGGAAATGAAAACTCCAAAAATCTAAAACTTCAGCAAGGCCATGGACAAAAATCTCAGGCCAGAAGTGAGTAGGAAAAGTTGCAGTAAAAGGGTCAAGTTAGAATCAGGGAGGGGGAGAAATCCTATCCTTTCCCTCTCAGCTATCTTCTTTTCTGAACCACAATAGCTGGCCTGGAAGGACCAGAGCTCATCTGTCTCAGAAACAATCAGCACTTTGATGAGTTGCTGCTGTCAAGTTAATAGATAGATGCACACACTAGGTCACTGGCATGAGGTTGAGCCCTTTGGGGAGGAGGGGTGGCAGGGAAGAGATGATGCAGGACTTCTTTGGCTCTCAAGGAACAAAAATATTATGCTGCTCTCATGGAATCAGTTGTTAAAGGCAGTTCACTATTATCCAGCTTGTGGGTTAACAAGGGAAAAACATTGTATTCGCCCAACCCTGGGATGGAGAGCATCCACAACTATGTGTAAGGCAGAGCCAGGCCTGGCCAGCAGCCTGTTCCTGTATTCTGCAGGAGGGGAAAGGATAAAGTATAATTCCAGCTGTGAGAGGGGTATGAAAAACTAGAAACCCTAGGTTCAAGTCTCTGCTCTGAAATTTACTTTCCGAGTGAAAGACTGTGGGCAAGTCACCTTTCTTTGGGAGTCAGTTTCCTCTTTTGTAAAATGAAGTATTTGAACTATAAAAGCTCTCTGGTTGTGTCTATGAAATGATACTATAGATTATCCAAGGCCTTAGGGTGTTTGTTTGTTTTTTTTTACTAGCTAGCATTTCTATAGTGTTTTAAGATTTGCAAAACCCTTGGCAGATCTCATTTTATCCTCATAATAGTAAGAGGGGTACTGTTATAGAATTATAACTAGAGAATTAGTCTAACTGCCTTTTGCACATTTCATCACTACTTCCACTTGAAGTTTAAAGGAAAAATAAAGATGAAGAAACACTTCTCAAATCTGCCACATTTCAAAAGGTTGGTAATGTCTGCTGCTGGAATAAATAAAAATTACTGGTCAAAATGAGATTTATACAGATGTATATTCTCCAAGATAGTCCCAGAAGAGTCAGAGTCAAATCTAACACAGTTTACTAAAACACATAGTAACACAATTACTAAATCTACCTTTATCTAAAGGACTTCTCCTCAGTGGGTCTATATGACAGTAAACAGGATATTAAGACTAGGATGATTTTGTGGAGCAGAAAGAGGGGAAAAAAAGGCAAAAAAGAGCTCCATGAAAGAAGAAAATGTAAGCTCCTTTAGAGCAGAAACTGTTTTGTCTCTGTACCACCAGAGCCTGGCTGGTACTTCCTGCTCTACAATATGTTTCAGTTAAAGTCTGTCCTAAATCAAGAACCCTTCTTAAGGTTCCAAGTAATGACTAAGGGTCATACATTTTCTGTAAGCAGCTCCTAATAACATGAAAGGAATATTAGAAGCTAAAAGAAAACATTCTTACACTCATATCAAAAAATTATTTTTTAAACCAGTAGGACCTATTCCAGATCCAGATCTTAAAGGTCTTGTGAACTGTGTGTGTGTTGCCTTAAGAATATCTTGACACAAGCTCCCCATCTTGAAGACTAGGTCTTTGGCTATATTCCTTTTGGAGAGCCAACAATATATGCAGCCAAATGAACTGGTCACTTCAGTCTTCAACTACTAAATAGAAAGATACAGTATTCATTCATTTTTATCATGCAGGCAAAAGCTTAGTGCTTACTTGGTGCTAGGCCTACACAAAAAAAGTAGAATATACAGCACCAGCTTTCCAAGAATTTATAATCAATCTAGTTGGGAAAAGGACTACAGAAATAACTGCAAAAAGCAAATGCAACAGGAATGTACATACAGTGAGTGTTATAGGCTAGAGCAGAGCAATACAACAGGTAGCCCAATACTCTTTAGTGCTATGAGGTCCCAGATAAAATGTAATTGGGAAATATTTAACAAGATAAATAAAAATGCAATAAATCACAAATAACATTACATTTTAGAACTATTTCAATATGTGGCTTACAAAGTTCTCTATGGTTTAGTGGCCCACCTTTCTATTTTCAATTTGACACCACTGGACTAGAGAAGTTCCCAGGAGGAGGAAGCTGTTTCTGGCCAAAGTATCTAAAGAAGGATTCTCTAGGGAGGAGGCCAGGTTAGTGCTGAGCCTTGAAGGAAAGGTTGGTAGAAAGGGGAGGTCAAGGAGAGTAGTCCACGCATATCAATTCAACCGATATTTTTTATCAAATGCCTAACTACCACAAAGGATTTTGCAAGGCATAAAAAATAATCTCTGCCCTCCAGGAATATAAATTCTACTAGAGGAAAAAGAGTATGAGAAAAGCATAAAGGCAAGAATAAACTTGTCTGTTTGAGGGATAGTGTAAAGATCAAGTTGGTAGCCAAGAAGGTGAAGAGATAAGGATGAAAAAGTAAGTATGTAGGTTTGAAGGCCAAGGTGGGCAGTCTAGAGTTTACTTGTATCTTTTTGGCTTTCCTTTCTATTCAAAGAATCACCATTCTTCAAGGTCATTCCTGTCTGTCTTCTCAGCTTAATACTGCCTCTTATAGTAATGGCAATGATTCTCAAAGGAGTCCTACTAGCATAGTTTCTCTCAATGTGCTGTGAAACTTTGGATGCAATATCATTATAGATAAAAGGATAAAAATATTGTATAAGATAAATTTTACGTCCCCAGAATACATGGCACAATGAATATAGTATCCACAAATTAAATAAAACTCACCTTTTACATATATGTGCTATCCTCAAAACAACAGATCTTGTACCAGAAAACAAAACAAAATAAAACAAAACAACCTCCACAAAAAAATTGCATGAGCACAGGTCTCCTGTCTTTCCTCTAATGCTGCCAACTTAAAAGTTTCATATGCTCAAGGCCTTAAAGAATATTGTTCCATCAGCAAAAAAAAAAGTTTGAAATTATTGGAATTAGAAAGATTCAACCAGACACTTAAGCATGTCCTTGTTAATAGTGCTTGATGTGATTTCATATCACAAGCTGTTTTCTCCATATCTTGTGAAGACAACAATTTAAAAACTGATGAAGCAAAACAGATCCCTGCCTCTGGTTTCCCTATTCCCCCACATCTGCCCCTTCAAACACAAATAAATATAGAGGAAAAATTCCTTGAGTTCTGAAACCTATGGAAGGAAATCTCAAGGAGTTATAATTACCCACACACATGAGGAAAATAGATTCCCAATAGTACAGCCAATACACAAAATTCCCTAGATCATGCTCCTGCCCCAAGGGTCTAAGTCACCGCTCACTACCATGCTGTACAAAGCTACCCCAGGAATAGGTCTAGCTCAGATATTTTACATAGACCATTTTAAATTCATACACTGGAACATGTTGATCAGTTGTTTTAGCTTCATTCTCTGTGACCCCTATAGGCCATGGCTCACCAAGTCTATATCTAAGTTCATGTTGTTGCTTTCACAACACCTTCTGGCCATCTCATCCTTTGCCATCCTCTTCTCCTTTTGCCTTCAAGTTTTCCCAACATCAAGGTCTTTCCCAATGAGTCTTGCCTTCTCATATGGCCAAAGAATTTAAGCTTTATTGTCAATATCTGTTCTTCCAATGAATTAATTTCTTTAAGTATTAATTGATTTGATCTTCTTGCAGCCTAAGGGACTCTCAAAAGTATCCTCCAGCACCACAATTCAAAAGCTTTAATTCTATGGCACTCAACTTAACTCTCAGAACCACATACTACTATTGGAAAAACCAATTTTGACCTTTTCGGATAAGGTGATGTCTCTGCTTTTTAGATGCTGTCCCAATTTGTATAATGGCTAGTTGTGCCCACATCTGGGTATCTAAATATCAATGAGTCTCCTTACATAGAAAATATGCTAAACTATCTCCAATTATCCTATACAAAGGGGCAGTGTCCTTCTCCTTGTGTTCTCATACAGCAACAATTCTCAAGAATGAAGTCCAGTGATCCCTGAAGGACCCTGAGATCCTTCACTGGGTCCACAAGACCAAAACTATTTTCTAAATAATAATAGGTTTTAATTTCTAATATGCTAAGTATTGATATAATCCACATAAACAAAGCTCTTTGAGAGATCTGCAATAATTTTGAAGTGTAAAGAGATCCTAAGACCAAAACGTTTGACAGCTGCAGTTATAATGACTCCAATGCATAGACTCTCAAAGAAGGTTTTTTTTTTTAAATGCTTACTAAGTGCCAAGCACTGTGCTAAACATTAAGAATACATACAAATAGAAATCTAGATCCTGCCTCAAAGAGCTTTCATTCTAACAGGAGATAACACATAAAAGGAGACCTAAGTGGGGTGGGCAGTATGAAAGTAAAGGGGGAACACAGCCTGGAAATAAATGACATATGGCTGCCATGGGAATCATTAAATGGAGGTTCTGGGAAGAGCCATCAAATATGTGAATTCCAGGGCTAAAGTAAAGCTTCAGGATAAGTCCTGAGGCATGGGAGAGGAAGTCCAGAATGTGGTATTTTTGGTTCCAATTTCTGTCTTTTCCACCATTCATTCCTTCAGAGGAAGGATTTGACTACTACCTCTTGGAGTACATCATTCACTTTTTCTTTCCCTTTCTCTATAATAATACTACCTAACACAAAGGGCACCATCATCCTTCTAGTGACCCAAGTTCACAAACAAGTTATCCTTTACTCTTCCCTCTATCTCATCTCCTATATTCAATCTTTCTTTCTACCCTTCCTTCCTTCCTCTTACCTTCTGCTTTGGAATCCATACTAAGTATTGGTTCCAAGGCAGTAGAGCTATAAGGGCTAGGCAATTTGGTCTAAATGACTTGATGAGGGTCACACAGCCAGAAAGTATTCAAAGGCCAAATTTAAACCCAGGACCAACTTCCCTTCTCCAGGCTTGGCTCTATCCACTGAGCCACCTAGCTGTCCCTATTCAATCACTGTCCAAGTATTTTTCATTCTATTTCCTTATATCCACTGCAATAATCTCTATTCTACTTCAAAAGCCCTCACCTCCATCTTATCTGGACTACTGCAATAATTCCCTAAATGGTCTCACTGCTTCCAGACTTATCTCCCTCCAATCCATCCAGCTGCCAAACTAATACTGCTAAAACCACAGATATGACCATATCTATCATGAGCATTTAAGTATCTACATGTCAGGAATTGTATTAAATGCTAGTGATACAAGGACAAAATTGAAACAGTCTCTGGCCTCAGGGAGCTTACCTTCTATGGAGTGAAAGATATTTTCATATATACATAGCTACAAAATAAAAACAAGGTGGGAGGGTGCTAGTAGCTGGGAAGATCAGATAAGATTTACTATAGAAGGTGGCACTTGATCTGAGTTTTGATGGAAACAAGGAATTCTAAGGTTCAGAGGTAAAGAGAATGAACACTCCAAGAATGGGGAGAAGTCATATGAGGAACAATAAAACTGGTCTAGCTGGATCACTAAATACAGAAAGGGGAGTAACATATAATAAGGCAAGAAGTTGAAGTCAGGTTTTGAAGGACTTTGAGAGTCAAGCAGAGAGGTTTATATTTGATCCTAGAGCCAATATAGCCAACCCTATTTCCTCTAAGATGAAACAGAAAATTCCTAGCCTGGCTTTTAAGGACATTCCACAATATGCTCCCCCTATGTAGGGTTCCAGGTATATACAGATCATGAAAGTATTAAAGATGCATTCAGGGGGCAACTGGGTAGCTCAGTGGATTGAGAACCAGGCCTAGAGACGGGAGGTCCTAGGTTCAAATCTGGCCTCAGACACTTCCCAGCTGTGTGACCCTGGGCAAGTCACTTGACCCCCATTGCCTAGCCCTTATCTTCTGCCTTGGAGCCAATACACAGTATTGACTTCAAGACGGAAGGTAAGGGTTTTTATTAAAAAAAAAAAAAAGATGCATTCAATAGCTGACTCTTTATGAGCAATGTGCTCATGTACCAGACTTATGGATATATTTCAAATATCTCACATAATTGATTTCTGGATCCTTGAGTTGAATTGGGACTCAAATCTTGTGGTATTCTGACCCCTCCCCACACCTGCAGTCCAAAGGTCAAATGAAGCTCTGGGCTGAGTGCTGGCTACTACATTGTCTTAACTTCCATCTCTTTCATCTTGTTGTTTACCAAGCTGATGTTAAATTCTCTACCACGTCACATGTTTGATGAACTATCTCCCATTCCCCATTCCTTTGAATTTCAATAAAAAGTGTATTCACCTGTAATTCACTCCCTCATACCATCAGAGGAGCAACTGACAGGCTAAATGCTATGCTGATGAATCCCATGTCTCTATGTCTCTATACTTTCTCTGTGTCTTCCTCATCTTAATCTTTAAACTCTGCAACCTAAATTCCCTCAGTCCTCAACTTCCCTTTTGGGTGGTCAACCCACGTTAAGAATATTTTGTAAATGCTGGTCAGCTATACTCACCTATCCTTGCAGCTCTATTACATTTCATTCCCTTTCAAAAACTCTACATTTTAGTCAAACTGACCTGCCAGCTGTTCCCTGTACATGATATGAGCCCACTTCCCATCTCTTTGTCTCGATGCATAACCTCTTCCTCACCTCAGCCTCTTAAAATCCTAAGCAAGTATAGTAGACTTTATCAAGGAATTTGGATAAGGGAAAAGTGACACAGAATATAGTTTGAGGGGAGGGTGGGTTAGCAAAAGTGTTTTAAGGATAGGGGAGACTTGGGTATATTTAAAGGAGTATGAAAACAAACAAAAGATAAGTTGAAAATGAGAAGGGGGTCAGGAGGAGAATACGGAGACAACCCATTGGAGAAGACAGAAAGACAGGGAATTAAAGGCATATGAGGAGAGGCTGGTCTTGGCAGGAAGGGACTTCTTCAGAAAGAAACTGAAGAAAAGGAAGAAAAAGTAGGAGATGATATAAAAGGATTCTGAGATGAGAATGGGAAAAGATGGGGTTCATGTCTTAAAGCCTCAGTTTCCTCAGTAATGATCAAGGTCCTCAGCTATAAGTAAGTGAAAGAAAGGAGGTGTGGAAGGCCTGAGAAGGTAAAAGGTTTGGAAAAATTTTTGAAGGAAGAGCCAATTAAAGGCAAACAGGAGTGCCTTGCTGCAGTGAATTGAGGTTGGATAATGTGAATTTGTAATGAACCCAGCTAGCAGGGTGTGAGACTTTCTCTGGCTGTATTTCTGGCTGTATTCAATGGCTAGTGACTAAGATTACAGGAGGTAGATAGTGAGGAGTAATCCAGAGCTGAGATGGGTGAGTGGCAACAGGACAAGGGAATTCAAGAGCAGAAGTCAGAAGAAAGTTGAAATGGCCTATTTCTGAGTTGAGATTTGAGACAGAAAAAAGTGAATTCAGAGGAAAGGCCTGAGAAAGTACTGCAAAATACAGAAATTGAACCCCTTGATGACAGCAGAGAATAGACTCAGGAAGGGTGAAACTTTTAAGGGTAAGGGGAATGATAGGAATTTATTATCAGACAGAGTAATGTCAGAGTTTGAAATTAAGAGAAATAGAACACTTGCGGGTAATAATGAGGTTTAATGTGTGACCATTCAGCCCTATGTTGGTTGAGGAGAATGAATGAATTAGGTAATAATATTTTAAAAGGGCTGAGGAGGTTAGGAGATTTGAGGAAGCATATTGTGGATATTAAAGTCTCCTAGCATAAGGTCAAGATTTGGGGAGGAGATGGTGAGCTGGTGCTGAACTACTTGAAAGAGAGAATAACTTGGGGAATCTGAATACTACCACCACCATAATTTGAATTAGGTAGACAATTTTGATTAAGTGAACTTCAAAAGAGTGCTAAATAAAGGAGGTAAAGGGTCAATATAGAAAAGACAGGGAGAAGGAAAGGATATTCCAATTTTTTATCCAAGATGATTTGTGGGGTGGAATGGAAGACATAGGGATATGAAAGAAGATACAACCTGTGCTAGAGAGGCTGGCAAGATCTTGAACCCTGGTCTTCTTAGTTGTGAGGTCTATATCCATTACCTTTCTATCTTTGAAACTCCCACAATATTAATATTCTATATGCTTCATTTGGCCTTGTATTGCTATTCCCTGAATCTCCCTAAAAAGACAGTGAGCTCCTTGGCAGCAGAAATTGTGTCTTATTTTTCTTTTGTATTACCTCAAACACTTAGTATGGTGTAATGCAAATTGTCAATGTTAAATAAATACTTGAAAGAAATATGATGTTTCCTCCCAGAGCTTGAAGTGTGATTGTGTTGAATAAGATTATTTCCAAGAAATTTTCCCCATATTTTTCTGCTAGAGTTGTAGAAGCTTTCTCATGGCTTCAATCTTTTAGTCTTTGCAACAGGAAAGGAAGATCAAGAACTCCCCCAAGAAGTCGAAGTTCTTCAAACGCTGATCCCTACTCAACAGGAAATGAGCAAAAATGTAACCAAATTGCAATGCTCAGGAAAAGTTTTGCCAAATCCACGAATGTGAAAGGCCCAGGAGATAGAAAGGAACCAGCTGCAGAAAGAGTTTGACACATTCCCCCACCCAAATACAGAGCCAGCTTAGCAAAAAATAATAAAAAAAAGTACAGCCCCAAGTATTTCACTAAAGCACATTAAATAATCTTTCGAGTATGTGGGTGTTTGGGGTGGAGGAGGGTGTGGGCCTCAATGGGCCTGCTGGACTACTGACCTCAAACATAAAGACCTGAAGCTCTTGATTATTAACAGTAAAATACCATTAAAACAAAGAAACGATTACACTCATCTTGAAAATAAGAAACAAAGGAGACAGTTTCACTACCACCTTCCAACTCCACCCCCCCCCCACTCCCCTACAATGCCAAAATGTGCAATTTGTTTCTGAAACCATATCATGCAAGCTGGCCAAATGCCTTAAATTAAAACGAAGTTTCTCCAGATTAGATCAGTTTCAAAATGTTGGCAGAAGTCAGAGTAAGAGAAGGGCCAGGATGAGACTTAGGGCACATTGTATCCTTATGTCTCTATTATAACCATATAAACCCTAAACAGTCAAATTGAAGAGATGAAAATTTAAGGTTGAATTTGTGTAGTTGGGTTTTTTTAACCCTTACCTTCTGTCTTAGTATCAACTCTAAATCAGAACAGCAAGGACTAGGCAATTGGGATTAAGTGACTTGCCTAGATCATGCAGCTAGGAAGTATCTGAGTCAAATATGAACCCAAGACCTCCCAGCTTCAGGCCTTGTGCTGCTCTATCCACTGTGCTACTTTGCTGTCCCTGAATTTATGTAGTTTTTCTTTGGGGAGAAGAAAACATAACTTGAAGTTTGATTAATGTTAAAATACAAAGAAGGGGTAATACTACTGTTAGAAAGGCAAAATGGCTAAAATTCATGAAGTTTTAACAAAGGTATACATATCCCTCAATCTCTCAAATTGAAAAATGGGCTGCTATGGAACAGCACTCAACTTAAAGAAAGCTATGAGGTGGCATAATAAAAGTTCTTTGGTATCTTTAGGCTTTTAAAAAAACAACAACTGAGATAAGAACAGTGATTAGATACAACAGTTCTACCTAAAGTCTTTATTAAATACATAAGTTCTGAGTCAGAAATGAACTTTCAGCTTTTACTTTATTTACATAGTCACATTTAAAGTCAATGGCATTTGAGAGCTAAGAGGATCATGACACAAAAATCCTTAAATTCTAACAATAAATTGCAAAGCACTTCATATTTACCAAATGTCATTAACCATTTATGTCAGTTACTGCTAACAGTCTTGTGAAGGAGGTTAAATTAACCTTATTTAACACCAATAAGTCAAAGAGGCAAGAGTGACTGAGTGATTCAATTAAACTCAGTTTATTTTGTGCAGGGACTCTCTTGCATTCCTTTGGGAACTATGCAATGTTAAATAGGTGCCTAAAATACAAACCTATTGGCTACTTAAGGCATATAGCAACTAATGGCAGAATACTTATTGAAACTAATAGTTCCTAATTATTCAGTAGTTACTCAGTTCCCAAATGAATATTTGAACCTAAAGTTATTGCTAGGACAAATACTTAAAAGTATGTCAGCAAACTTGGTAGTTTATCAGAATTCAAGTATCATAATTTCTTGTGTAGCACACATATACAGCATAAACTCTGAATTAATCCCATTCTACATAGTTATCTGTTGCAAAATCCTTTCCAACTTCCAGTGTCAGCTACATTAACAGAAGAGGGAATTTCCTGGGGTTATCCTGCAGCTGCAGGGCTATACCAAATGATATGACACCATGTGATGACAAGTTCTCCAATCCCTTATAGGCAGATTCACTCTCTCTAGACTTAACGTAAAGTCTATGAACTTACTTTAGAAATATTTTGATAACTGGATTTCAACAGAATTGGTTTCCTCTGTAATTTATGTTGTTTTTTGTTTGTTATGTATGTTATTTTATGCATATAAAAATATTATTCCAAGGAAGGCTTTACCAGATAGACAAATGAATCCATGACACAAAAGTTAAGAACTGCTTTAGGCCTTATTCCTGATCTTTTGCATCAGTTGGTGTTTCTAAAGCACGGGCCCTCAAACTCCACTGGTGCCTAGGCAAATGTGATAAATATTTTGATGCCTAAAGTATGCCTTATGATGGTCACACAATTTCTTATTTCTAAAATCTAGTACTTCATTAGGAAATCAAAACATTATCCACAAAACTGAGTTTAACAAACAAACACTCACTCAAGGTAAGGCCACAGCATAGTCCAGGTTGGTATTTTAGAAGACCTATCCCATGCCATTTCTGACATCCAATAGGTTAGGTATAAAATATCCTTCAGTACCTTGTACCTTTTTCATTCTCTTCAGTCCTCCCCTAAGGATTCTGTCCCTGCTGCCTGTGACCCAATACAGGGCCTAAAGAACAAAACAGAAGTTTCAAAGCCAAAAATCATGGCAAAAAATGACTTCTTGCCTAGCCTACACAAATCTTCTGCTTTGAACATTCTCTCCCTCTTTTCAAGCAATAAAGGTTGACATAGCATTCCAAATCATTGCCAACTGGAGCCCCAGGTATTAATTCAAATCACTGTCATGGTAAAAAAAAAAAAAAGCAACCCAAATATTAGCAAGCCACTTATTATTCTTTAGGCCTGGGAATAACTAGACTGAATAACACATACCTATACTGAATAACAAAATTATATTTTAGTATCTCACCAATGGAAGACTGTCCCCTTTCCTCCAACTACACAAATAAAGGCTTTCTTTCAATTCTAGAGGTGCTACAACTACAAGAGATGGGGAGCAGCAAGGATAGATAGGTGTTAGACAAGCAGAATAGAGGGGAACAAAATGGATGAAGATCAGACAGATGGCTAGTTATTTTATTCCTTTCCTTTATGTACTCTCTTTTTCATCTCAGAGCAGCTCTAAATATGTTTCATTCCTTTAGTCAGTAATGGCATTCCAGAAGAAAGATAGTTTATATTACAGAAAGTTAAAACTTCTTATAAACTCTCCTGTAGGGACAAACATACAAAGCATAAATAGATTTTTAACATAACCTGAAAGGTTTAAATAGATAAATTAGTGTGAGATTTGCTTGAGGTGGTTAGCAGCATAATAAATGACAGCTTTTAACTAAAACCAAAGCCTTAGTTCTCCAAGTTTTTGGTGACTTTAAAAAAAAAAATATATATATATATATATATTTTTAGAAACCCTTACTTTCTGTCTTGAAATCAATACTAGGTATTGATTCCAAGGCAGAAGAGTGGTAAGGCCTAGGCAATGGGGATCAAGTGACTTGCCCAGGGTCACACAGCTGAGAAGTGTCTAAGGCCAGATTTGAACCTAGGACCTCCCATCCCTAGGCCTGGTTCTCAATCCACTAAGCTACCCAGCTGCCCCCAGCTTTTTTTTTTTAGTAAACAATTTTAAACTTTTCTAAATTCACCAAGCATTTTTCTTTGGGGGGTTTTTTAAACCCTTATCTTCTGCCTTAGAATCAATACTAAGAATTGGTTCCAAGTCAGAAGGATGGTAAGTGCCAGGCAGCTGGAGTCAATTGACTTGCCCTAGGACAAATAGCTTAAAGTGTCTGAGGCCAAATTTGAACCCAGGACCTCTCATCTCTAGGCCTGGCTCTCTAGCCACCAAGCCATATCTCTTTTTTCCAGTTTAGAAATGCTGAAATAAATCTCCAAATTCAAAATTATGCTTCAAAAGTACAAAGGAAGAAGTCTCTTCTGGCAAACAGCTGATGTCTGGTAGTGCAGAGGAAGATAAGAAAGGTGTTAATGGTTAGAATGGAAAAAAACACAAAAACAAGACATAAAGGAAATATAGTAACAGACTCCAAAAATAATACAAGTGACAGGTGGGCAACATTTGAACATTACATCATATTAGGTCTATGGATACTGGACTCTAAACAATATAGCTAGACTCCTAAATTTCTCTCAAGGCTGGAATTGTGAATGTAGGCTCTTTTAAAATATGTCTGCTACTAATCTGAGACCCCCCAAAAAATGTACTCTTGGAAGAGGCACCTTGAGTAGATTCATCAACTCTAAGCTATTTATTATGCCCCTTCTTCCAAAGTCTTATGTTGGCCATTACTTCTCTAAAGGTATGAAGTATTCCTATACCTAAAGTTGGCATTTCAGGATACTCCTGCCATGTAAGCATAAGTCTGTCTAGCTAACCTTTCTTGAACAGATACCTTTTGGTCACTGTGCCCCTACAAGACTCCCTCCATTATCTCAAAGCAAGGTGCAAAGCCTATAAATCAATATCCCAATACCTCTGAATTAATTTCTCTTTCCCCCACAAGTTTTCCCCTTCCTTCTAAGGGACATGACAATGTGCCAATATACCTGAACAATCTGTAGCCCCTATTTCTCTTTCCTCCATAGGCATTAATCCTCCTGGAGCAGGGGGCAATGCCTATGTGCCAAATGGCAGTCACTGACCCATTTTTCTCCAACAAACACTCTATTCATCTTCCCAAGGGAAGAGTATAGTGCTAAACTCTCTAGACAATCTTTAGGCCAACATCACTTCTCCTCAGGAGTTTTATCCATCCCCCCCAATGGCTTCCTTGGACAAGCTCTGACCCAATTTCATTTCATTCCAGAGGTTTTAACCTGTGTTTCCAAAGATAGGCCAGTGCTGGCCTCCGAAGTCAACTTCTGGACTAATGTCACTTTCCCCCAGGAACTTTACCCATCCTCTAAAAGCAGAGGCCAATGCTGGTCCCCCTGAGCAACCCACTGGACCAAGGTCACTTTTAACACAGGCTCTACCCATCCTGATCTATGAACCCAGAATAAGACTGGTCTTTCTGGACAACTTCTGGACCAGTGCCACTTCCCCCAGCAGAGTCTATTCATCTTCCTAGATCGGGGAACATTAGAGGCCTCCCCCACAACATCTAGAGATGTCACTTCCACCACCACCCTCCCTCTAGGGGCTCCATTCATCTTCCAAGGGCAGGGACCCAGGCTGGCCTGTCTGTGCAACCTCTGGACTGATGTCCCTCCTACCTCTGGGGGCTCCATCCATTCTCCCGGGTGGAGGCCAGGGAGGGCCTCTCAGCACAACCTCCGGAGCCATGTCACTCCCATCCCCGGGGGGCTGTAATAGAACCTACCAGCAGGGTGAGGGCTGGGGGCTGCCCTCTCCCTCAACCTCTGGACTGACGTCCCTCCCACCTCCCATCCTCGATAGTGGGGTTGGCCTTCTTCACAACCTCTGGAACCATGTCACTATCCCTCCCACTTCAGGGGCTCCATCCTTCTTCCCAAAGCCTCGGGTCCCTCTCCGCACCCCAGCTCCCCGCTTCTGGGGCTGGGAACCCGGACAGCGGTCCATCAAGAGCTGGCGAGCGTCTCCTCCTCGGTCTGTCGGCCGTCCCTCCGCCCCCCGCGCCGCTCACCTGGCTCGCCTTGTAGAACTGCTTCTTGAGTCCGGCCACCGACATGCTGCTTCCCGCCGCCAGACCTCCCGGCTGGACTCAGCTAGCAACAAACCGACAGGCAGACAGGCAGACAGCTGCCGACGCTGACACCACCGCCTGCCGGCCGGGCCCGCCCGCCGCTGCCCCAGCCTCAACCGCCTCTGCCTCCGATCGGCACCGCCTCAGCGCCCGCCCGCTTGCTCGCTGACTCGCGCTCGTTCTCAGGATATTACATGGCAACCGCACACTTCCGGTCTCGACACCGACTCGCGCCCCCGACTCCTTCTCCCTTCCCCCTCCTCTCTTCCTCTTCCTCTTCCCTCTCCTTAGTTCTGGGGGAGTTCCCTCTCCCACGCCGGGGGAGGAATTTTGAACCTCGAAGGGCCAACAGAGTACTGAATTTCGAAGTCTTCGCGCTCCCCCTGCTGGCTGGGGCAGGCGTAGTCAGCACTGAACCCAGAGGGGGAGGGAATGGGACGAGGAATGGGAGGGACCGCTAGAGGGAGAATAGAAAGGAGAAAAAAAAAGTCAGACACCCGACACCACCATAGACAATAGCGAAGGTGGCCTAGAGTGGAACCTAGATCTGACAGCGTCACCTGCAGGCGAAGCGTCACACGACACCCCCTTCCCTTCCCTTTCCACTACATCCCACATTCCCAAGTCCATTAGTGACGGTTATAAGAGCCGTTGTTGTTCTCTAGTGTCCGATTCATCATGACTCTATTTGAGTTTTCTCGGCAAAAACACAGATGAGTAAATTGAGGCAAACGGCTAAGTGACTTGCCCAGGGTCTGAGCTCAAATTTGAACTCAGATTAGTCTTCCTGACACTTTACTACACCACCAAGATGCCCGGCAGTTTATAAACCGAAGAGTTAAATTTTTTTAGGGAACTAGAATCGGGTCAGACATCATAATGATCAGGAGATCTCAGGTCAGGAATGGGGCGAGGGTGAGGGGATGAAAAGGGCTGCGAAACAGAAGGTGGAGAGGTGCAGGTATACCAAGGCATTCCTGTGACCATTTTAACAAGACCAGAGGGAAGAACCTCTGACAACTCGCAGAGACATTATTATTATTTAGTTTCTACTACCATCAGTTCCAGAAAGGATCACATGGCAATAACAGATTCAAACAAACATATGTGTGTGTTTTATATGTTATATGTTTTGTTCATATGACATTATACTCATTATATTGAACTTGTAGATTTTGCAAAACCTATTACACCACATTATTACTTTGAGAGGAGCGTTGCCTCAGAGTCAAGAAGCCCGGAATTTAAACCCCACGTCTGTCACAGCCTAGATAACCTGGGAAAATTACTTATACTCTCAAGTGCCCCAGCCGCTAAGATTATAAGCCATTATTAACAATGTAGAACAACAGTTTTTGATCTACATTGGAGAGATTTTCCTCACTGGGAGTTCCCCCACGAATGTCGAAAAATATATTATTGTTTGTTCTTTTTTTAGAAAAATTATTATTGTAACATCAGCTCTAATAGTCATTCTACAGAAACTGGCTGCTTTTCCTGCACCTTTAAGAGGGACTAGAATCTTGGAGAAAGATAACTGTCATATGGAATAAATTAACTGACATGGTTTAGGGAGATACTATGTGTGAGGCAAAGAAAGAACTAGGAAGGCATTTTTTTCTGAGAAATTCACTAGATTAACTATCATTGAGAAAGAGCCTGAAGAGACAAGAAGGAAATTGAATTTAACTTTTGTTTTGCAGAGAATACATCCTAAGAAGAGATTTTATGTGTCATCCTGAATGATAGATAGTTCCAGTGACTATTGAGAGAAATCAGCAATTGCAAGCCATTGACTTCCTGTGTGCTGAAATATTTAAACCTGTCTTTGCATTGGGTATTACAATGTTAACAAACTGTATAGTCAGTAACATCAATGTTTGTCTAAGCCCATGAGGCACAGGTCTGCTATTAAGGGAAATGAGTGAAAGGAGAGAAATGAAAGTTTATGGGAAAAGGAGTTTCTTTGGTTTATTTTTAAACTAGTATGGAAGCTCAGAGCTAATTGATATTGATGAGGAAAATTGTGCAATTTTAATAATTTATAAGGAAATATTAGAATATATCCCTTGATTAATGTAGAATGTTGTTAGAAAATTAATATGGAAAGGAGATAGTATTAATCAGAGATGAATGAAGACTTATATGGTTGTCAAGTGCTTTGGTGCATTATGCAACCCACCCGACCCCATCAAGGATACATAGGAGGTCATACCAAAACTCTATTACTTTTTTTTTGCATTTCTTTGAATGCCCAGCACTTATCACAATCCATCACACATAGTAGATACTTAATGTTTGTCAAATGACAGACATAATGATTATTATTGATTTCATTCTCATATTTTTGATAGAGTTCAAATCAAAATGGCCCTAGAACAAATAATTCTCCTTTTATTCTTTTATATTTAATATTGTGCAAACTATTATAGATGGATAATATAAGATTTTCTGCTTAAATAATATAGGAATTTAAGCTCACCTTCTGTGGCTTATTGAAACCATTGACAATATGTTAAGTCCTTTAAAAAATTAGGGAAAAAATAAACATTTTATTAAGTGCCTACTACATACTATAATTCTCAGACAAATATTGGCAAGAATTTGATGAGGAACATGGTTTTCCCCCTTGGAGAGAATGTGGATTCCCCCATTAGGGTGTCCAATATCCCATAATTAATAACTCATTCCACATCTTTAATTGGTCTATTTTTAGCCCCGGTTTCAATTTTAGAACATTTCACAATCTTATCTCTGAATTTACCAAGGTGAATTGGACCAAAGTTAATCAGATTTTTCCCTCTGAAGAGCCAATATCCTATTGGTATGGTCCCAGGTAGCTCTCACCCCTTTTGGTCTTTTTTTAAAACCCCCTAGTCTTCTATCACTTATTTCTCTTTTTGGAGACTGATTACCTCACTTTGTCCTGCTGTTTTGTTATATCCCAACAACAAAAAAGACTATATATGTTCACCCATGTGTTAAATCTCCCCATGTTTTGCTTATTCAAACCAACAGTTTCTCCTCCTTACAACATGAATCTCCCACAACTTTTAATATATATATATTTTTAACCCTTACCTTCTGTCTTGGCTCCAAGGCAGAAGAGTGGTAAGGGCTAGGCAATGGGGGTCAAGGGACTTGCCCAGGGTCACACAGCTAGGAAGTGTCCAAGGCCAGATTTGAACACACAGGAAGTGTCTGAGGCCAAATTTGAACCTAGGACCTCCTGTCTCTAGGCCTGGTTCTCAATCCACTGAGCTACCCAGCTGCCCCCAGGATTTCTTGTTCAGGATGTAGTTTGACAAACTGTATTGATCCATCTATTTCTGCAACCATTGTATTTATTATTAAACAACCACCATTTATTAAGTTCCCTGTGAACTTGACAACTGATTGGTATGTTGATACAGGTGTTTATGTCTTACAACTAATTTCTAATAATCTAAGTCATCCTAAACATTTTATTGCAGTCTTAATTTTGGGCATAACAGCTCTTATTTCAGTAATCGCATCCTTGGCTGCATCTACTACTGCTCTTGTTCAAATAGTCCACACTGCACAACATGTAGACAATCTTTCTAAGAATGTTTCACTTGCTCTCTTAACCCAGAAACATATAGATAAGGGGTTAGAGGCATGTTTAAATGTCTTAGAAGAAGCCATCATTTATATTGGCAATCAGTTATAAAATATAAAAGTGAGATTGAAATCAAAATGCCATGCTGAGTACAAATGGATTTGTGTTTCTCCCCTTCCTTATAATCAATCAGATATTCCTTGGGAGAATATACAACAACACATCTTTGGAATTTGGAACCACTCAGAAATTTCTTTTGACCTGAAAACACTGCATAAACAAATTACAGATATTAGCCATTCCAGTACTTCCCTTTATTTGGCTTCATCTATTGCAAACTCGTTTTATGGCAATGTTTCTTCCTTTGTAACCCATAACAGTCTCATTCACACCCTTATTGCCTGTGGATTTGCCCTTGTCTTATTTTTCCTTATTCTTGTTTGCTTTCCAATTATCATCTGACACCTACGACCCACCATACATTAAGTCCAAATCGAGATGAAGTCGTTTACTTTAAAAAATGAAAAGGAAGGAAATTCCAGAGGCCATCATACCCCAAATGATTGACAAGGTCATGGTCTGAGGAAGGAAGGTCATCAAAGCAGACTCCAGAACGAGGGACCCTTGCTGATCCCCTTCTGTGACTTTTCTCCCCAAATTTTCCCCACTAGTGGACTTGTTATAATTATTATTCTCTCCCCAATACAGGAGAAATAACATGATAGCAAATACTTATAGGATCAATAAATATATACCCTATTTTAAGCCCCTTAGGTTATTACCCCAAAAAGATTGCAATTACAGAATAAAAGCCCAAAGATTACTGCCCATGACCCCTCCTTTCTCAAGCACAAAATAAGCTCCAAGACCCTACAATAAATACTATAATGAATCTTGTCCTAAAGTTACCACACTCAAATGAACTTGTTGGAACAGAAGCCAAGCATAGGCACTTCACTAGGCACTTCAAAGTAACACAAGAAAAATAGAACTTGTAAATTGAGGAAAACCCCAAAATTGGTCTGCCTAAAGTCCTCACACCTAGATATGAATATGTTTTGTTGTTCATCTCCCAAGCAATTATGATGGATACTGAAAGCTGACCAAAACCACAATGATCCTTTCAGCAGGCCAAGGGGTACTAACCTACAAAAGGCTTTATTCACATTAATCCTATCTATCAGAGTGTTGTAGAAAGCTAGTAAATGATCACAGAAATTCTTCATTGTAGTAACATCACAAGAGTGTTGTTTAGGTGATTTGATAATAATCAAACCATAGAATGTCACATACATAGAGAATTGATTATGTGTGTGTACCAAAAAACCTATATAATAAATGTACCATGGTATGACGGCAGAGCACTGTGTGTGATGCCTGCATACATGGGCTGAATGCATGGTGTGTCTCATCTCATTTATCCGACCATGTGACCACGAAAAATATGGTTTTCAAGACTGTGAATTGCCAAAACTGTAAAGATAATTTTAGTGTCTTGAATTAAATCAAAAATAAGTGGTCGCCATGGGAAAAATTCCCCCAAAATATGAAAATACCCAAGTCAGCTGGGTTTTTATGGAGATTTTTAAGTAATACAAATGAAGGAACTAAGGGAAGGGAGAGAGACAGAGTAAGAGGAAATAGTAGGAAAGGGCCTAGGCCAAATGGCCTAGGCCTGAGCCTTAAGACACTAGTCAGTCTTTAATCACTCACCACAAGGTCATTGCAAGCATCCTCGACTGCGAACTCCTGAACTGAGTTCAGACAGCTCCTTTTAAAGAGAAATTTATGTCACCTCCCCTAAATTTTCACATCTACCAATCACAGTAGACATTTTCCACAGGACTGTCTATTCTTAATTCACATCTTCTTTAGTTATCACCTTCCCTGAGTAGACTAAAACTTCACACCTCTTGCTAAGCTTGCTTGTTTTTTTCGTGATTAATTTAACCTTTATAGGTACTTAGTACCCTTTTGTATTAGATCTAAAAATAGACCTAGCTTAAGGGTTTTTGCTTCACTTTGAGTTGGGGACTTTTCATTGTTCAGTAAGAGTTTACAACTTTATTTTCCCCTAAGGTATGCCTAAGTATGGGTGGAGTAATGTTAAAATTCCCAATATATTCCTGATCAAGTACCTCCATTTGTTACAATAAGCAAATAGTCTTAACCAAATGTTCTAAGGTAGAATCTGAGCAGTTTTAAGATTCACAACCATGACATCACACTTGGGCAGACAACCCTGAGTCCTCAGAGAGGCCGCTGGATGGACCTCTGTAAAGTATTATGTTAAACATTTTACAAATATTATCTTATGTAATCCTCACAATCCTGGGAGGTAGATACTATAATTATTCTCATTTTACTACTGAAGAAATTACTCAAAATCTTATAGATAATAAGCATCTACAATTGGATTTGAACTCGGTTCTTTCTGACTCCAGGAGTAGACAGGACAAAGGGAATGATATGCACCTCATCCTATTCACACAAGTGTTTTGTTTTTTTTTTTAAACTCTTGCCTTCTGTCTTAGAATCAATTCTGCATATTGATTTCAAAGCAGAAGGGCTATAAGGAATAAATGATGGGGGAAGAGTGTCAAGTGACTTACCCAGGGTCACACAGCTAGGAAATATCTGAGGCCAGATTTTAACCCAGGACGTTCTGTCTCTTGGCCTGACTCTCACATGGTTTTAATTTCAACTGCATCTATTCTGAAAGCTTTTCATTTCACATAGTTTGAATATTATGAGTATTTTGTTTGGTAAATCTGTTAATCTCAATATTTTATGGATCAATGTTATGTCTAGGAAATTGTGAGCAATAATTTTCTCAGGGATAATGCTATGGTTCCAATAGTTTAGTCATTGAATTCTAAGGTATATTTTGAGGCAATATGACAAAATAGATACAGCACTGGACTTGGAGTCAGGAAAATCTGAATTTAAGTACTATCTCAGATACTTATTAGGTGAATGAACCTGGTGTGTCTCAAATCTATAAAACAAGCATAATAATAGCTCTTAAAAATAATAGCATAGTGTTGTTTTGAACATCAAATTCAATAATATATAAAGCACCTTACAAACTTTAAAGCCACTGATATGTTGGTAAATTTTTAACAACCAAATAAGGGGAAAAAATACCTTTACAACACAATTTTAATTTGTATTATTATTAACATTTCTTCCATCTCTTTCTTAAAGCTAGACAAACTACAAAATAATCATGTCAAACCATGAGTTGTAGTTTTTCAAGGTTTTCAAAGTATAAACGCTTCCCAGAAATTTAAGTCAACTCTCCTAAGCAAGCTGGTTCCATCTCGTCTTTGCTGAAAGTACTATATAAATATTAGTTATTGTTGCTATTTGTCATAAATTAGTTTATGAAAGATAGAAAGCTTATGTTCATGATTCTAGACATCAAGTTGTGTTTGGTAGGTGCTAAATTTTTTCCACCTGCAGTAATGTGTCATACAGTTTCTAACAGTTTTTTTTTTCATAATCTGCATTGATCAGTAAGTCTAGGCTCTTAAATGATAGCCCTTCTGAAATTTCCATTGGCAATAACTTAGTTCTGAATTGTGTGAAGATTAAATTTAACACTCTCCTGATTATAACAAGGAAAATACTTAACTCTCCCCTGATTGTGAAGATTAAATTGTAACCCCTGTAACACAGTACTTAATAATTAAGTATGGAGATCTACCCATTTTTTAGATTTAATCATCAAAGGTGCAAACACCCCATTTCACACATTGAGTGGGGAAGTTCTGTGACCCATGTGTGTGATAGTGGATGACGAATCAGAATTGACTGACTGCCTTTTGGGCAGTCCTAAAACAAAGCATCAACTGTGATTGGTAGATGTAAAATTAGGGGAAGAAACAGGAAGTGATGCAAAAGAAGTATTTTGAAAAGGAGCTGTTACTTCCTGTGAGATTCAGTTCTAGTTCTTCATTTTTTGGAAATGGAGCCTGGAGGAATGCTTCATTCTTTGACCTGCTGTTAGACTGACACATGGTGAATGAAAAGCTGATTCTTAACTGCCGAATTTTTCTGAAAAAACTGTCCTCTGGAGAAACCTACTTTTGAAAGACACTTCCCGGGTCCTCAGCTTTGCCAAGGCTGGCTGAAACTAATTCTTCCTGCCTGGAGGGGCTGGGAATAAATTACTTAGTGCTCAGGCTAGATATCTTACCTTATTATCTCTCTGATTTCTTGCTTCACTCTTTCTACATTTTGTAAATAAATTGTAAATAAAATCTCTTTGGAATTAAATTCCTGCTAACCACACTCTTAATCAAGTCCAACCCTTTAAAAATTAACCCCTTTTCCCCCTTACAATTGCTATCACAAACTACTCCGTTTCTATTAAAAAAAATATCTCTCAAGTAGTTGTTCAATGAGTCTTTATTCATATTTTGTTGGCTGAGTTTATATGTAAGTCATCCATGGAGACCATATTGATTCTGCTCTTGTATCTTAGCCATTTCACAGGATCTATCTGGAGGAAAACTAGTTTTGGTTATATTCAACAAATCCAGTGATCTTTACCTATTGTTATCCTTCACTATTGCTCAGTTAGGGAATATTCACTTATTAGAAAAAAAATATTTCTCTACATTTTTAAACTGTTTATCATACTCTACAAACATCAGTCCTCTTCTTTTCAATGATGTGTTAATTTTTTCATAATTGCCATAGGGTGACAGACCCTATGTATCCTTAATATTGTACCTATTATTGTTAAAATATTCTCTAAATTTGTTGTTATCCATTTTATAGGTTCCAAAGTGTTAAGACTCATATTATATAGGTGTAGGTTGCCTTCATAAAAGATAAGCTAAGCAACTTCAGTTTATATTCACTATTTTATGCCTTTGTATAACTATATTCTTTGCATGTAATCCTATTAAGTAATCAGTATTTAGTGATATTGTGAGGAATAATCCCAATTATTGTTTGTATAATTATGTATGAGAATCTGTAATCAATAATCATATCGTGAGTAAAAGAATAAACAAAATACCTTGAAGGACCTTGCAAAAACATCCTTGCCAAGGAGAAGTTTTGGACATGCCTCCAGTCATCCTGGAATGTGTCCAGACAGGATATCTTGGTTGGTTTTGAAGCTATAGAGTGACCTTGGTCATCTGTATTTTCACCATATTTGGATAAGATGATTACTTCATAGAAAAGAGATAAGAAAAAGACCCTACCTGTTTGAAGGAGACCTTCTAAAAGATGAAACTTTGGTTGCTCCTTCTGAGAAGAAATATTCGAAGACCACCACCCTTTTAAGGGGAGTCTGTGTAATCTGACTATATAATGATTGACAAATGAATTACGAGTCTTTAGACTGCACTGGACAGGTCTTGGACCCTGATGCTATAATAAATGTCTAGTTTGGCTAAGAAAATTGCTTCCCAGTGTTTATCTTCTACACCTTCAAAGTGTTCTTCTCATGAAGTAGTGATATCAGAATTCTAGTGTTTTGTTCCACATCCATAGCCACAATTTTCTCTTTCAAAACTTTATGCTTGATATATCTTGCCTGGAAGAGACTGGTATATTTCTTTCACTCTTTCCATCCTTTGGCTCTGTAAAGCAGCTAGATGGAGGGGCATCTAGGTAGCACAGTGGATAGTGTGCCAGGCCTGGACATAAGAAGACCTGAATACAAATCTGGCCTCAGACACTTCCTAGACGTGTGACCCTGGGTAAGTCACCTAACCCAAATCATCTAGCCCTTATGATCTTTTGCTTTAGAAATGACACTTACTATGGATTTTAAGACAGAAGGTAAGGGTTTCAAAAATATATATATAGCTGACCGATGTTTGGCATAAAGTTCATGCCCAAAGACACTAGTTTCTGATCCACTGGAGTCCTGAAAGTCACTCCTGACCAGTAGTTATGAACATGTGGCCTGTAGACTCTTGAGAGTACTTGAGACTCAGGGGAGTCTTATATAATACATAATATATTATTTCCATGTCATATATGGCAAATAGTGCTAAATATGACTCATATAAACAAAAGGCCTTTGAAAGGGTGCTCAATTACTTTTATTTTTTGAGAATTCTTAACCTTTTTAGAATTGATGTGAATATTGGCTCCAAGGCAGAAGAACAATAAGAACCAGGTTATTGGGGTTAAGTGACTTGCCCAGGGTCATACAGCTAGGAAGTGTTTGAGGCCACATTTGAACCCAAGATCTCTCTTCTCCAGGCCTGGTGCTCTATCCACTGAGCAACTTAGCTGCCCAATTCAATTATTTTTAAGAAAGCAAAGGGATCCTGAGACCAAAACATTTGAAATTTCTTGCTCCAGATATTTGTTCATGGTGCTTCTCAGGGTGTTGATGCTGGTATGACTACAAAGTTGGCTCGAATTCCTGGAATCCAAGATTCCTATGCTTTTGAATTTCTCAGGGTCAAATCTCCACTCTTTGTGCATATAGGACAGAAAAGAAAAAGAAAAAACACCTGAAAAGGCAAGGAAGCTCCATTTCTTGAAAGTCATTTGGTCTTAGGGAGAGAATTGGTCAATCCATCAACCAGCATCTATTAAGTGCCTATTATTTGACAGGCACTATGTTGATTGAGATTCAAAGTAAAAAACAGTCTACATTCTCAAGGAAATTACTGTCTAATGGAGGAGATAACATACAAACAGCTATATACAAATAAGATATAAATAGGATAAACTGGAAGTAGCTTCATAAGGAAGGCACTAAGATTTAGGAGTATACTGGAAAAGGCTTCTTGTAGAAGGTGAGATGAGCCGAGGACATAGGAGAGTTCTGGAATATTCTACATTAATTCATTAAATAAAGGAAAATTTGTTAAAAGAAAAAACGAGTTCTGGCATAGGGGAAAGACAGTAAAAATTTTTGATTCTGGGAGATGGTGTCATGTGCAAGGAATAGTCTTATGGCTCTTCAATTTAAAGTACTGATTTTTTTTAACCCTGATCTGTTTTAGAATCAATACTAGGTATAGGTTCCAAGGCAGAAGAGTGATAAGGGTCAGGCAATTAGGATTAAGTGACTTACCCAGGGTCACACAGCTAGAAAGTGTCTGAGCTCAAATTTGAACCCAGATCCTCTCAATGCCAGGCCTGGTGCTCTATCCACTGTGCTATCTTGGTGCCCCTAAAGTATTAATTCTTATCAGAAGCTGAGCAAAGGAGGCACTTCATTTCCCCAAATGTGAGGACAACAAAGAGATGGCTAGAGCAAACTGAGACCCTTTTGAAGATGTGCAAGCAATGGAAAAGGGCTATTTCCAACCATGTTGGGAGGCTAGTCAGAACCAGTTAGAGAATATTATCCTTAGTACTTCCCTCACATAATCACCATTCTTCTGGAAGCAGCACCTTAGGGTCCTTCATGATAGCTAATTACACTCACTTTAATGGATTGTTTTGCATGTAACCAGGGTCTGGTGGGGGGAGGGTTAAGCTCACTCAGAGAAACTGAAATAAATTTTGGGCTTCATCTTCCTACCCCGAAAGACCTAGGTGGTGGTGTAAGGATTATTCTCTCTATCCACCCACTATAAGGGAATGTTTATGTGTTTATTCTTTTTTTTAATTGCTTTTACTTTTTTCAGATTATGCCCAAACAATTTTAAATAGTTTGTTTTATTATAATTTCTTGTCATAATTAATCACTTTAATACCCATTTTCTGACATTTTGCAATCCATGCTCTTTTCCTCCCTCTCCCCCTACCTCCTCAAGATGACAGCTAATATGATATAGGTTTTCAAATGTTGTCATACAATACATATTTCCATGTTCTTATATGTTCGTTCTTGTTAAATCTTTGAAGTAAATATCTGCAAAAAGCAATCAGTGTCAAATGCCTAAAAGTCATATAACTGCTTCCTTCCAGTGAGTTGGGGTCCCTAATGTCAATTTAGAATCAAAAAGATTATCTTGCTTCTTGTACCTTGGGACATCAGTGTATTGGCTCCAAAAGGCAGCCTATAGTATAACCCAGCGGAATTGCTTGTCAACTCCAGGATTTGGGAGGGAGACAACAAGAATCATGTAACGGGGGGGGGGGGGGGGGGGTAAAAATCAAATCAAATCAATTTTTACAGATGGAGCACAAATGTCGGCCTATAATCATGAACTCCCAGATTCACATGGCATGTGCTACTGACCTTTCAATTCACCAGGTCAGAGACTCCACTCCCTTCACCAAGAAGACAAAAGAATGAACAAAGAGGACAAGGATTCTTGTTTCTCGGAGGTCAGACAGTCCTCCAGGCCTTTTCCTTTAAAGCATCATCTCTCATCAGACTCTACCACATTGCAAAAATACAACTAAAGTCAAACAAAGAACGGCAAAAAAAAGGAGTTGCTAAAAGCTGAATAGTCTTTTTGAATCACCCCAAGACCAATCAGAGAACCTCTTCTGCACCAAATGGACTGGAACCAGTTACAAAATGTCTATACATATTTAATTCCCTTCAAAGCACTTACTTCCTGGCACATTTCTACATAGAAAGGCACTATTTTGGGTGGCCCTGGCATGTGCCAGACCCCTATAACATGATGATTGCCCTACATTGGTTCAAATGTTGTTTGTCTTATGGCTAAGCATAATGTTGACAAAATGTAGTATGAGGCTCTTGCCTGTCTGATAAGATCTATTTTTAATTGTGTTATCAGACTGAGCTGATGAATACTGAAAGTATTCATAGCTTCAGTCCAGTTCATATGCATTCATATTTTACATCCATTAGAAGTTAGTGTCATCCCATCCAGGTGGAAGCATTTCTGGTAAGTAGGGTAAGGGAGAGGGCAAGAATATGGATTGCAAAATGTCAGGAAATTATTATTATTTTTAAAAACTCAACTTCTGTCTTAAAATCAATATCATGCATTAGTTCCAAGGCAGAAGAGCAGTAAGGGATAGGCAATGAAATAAGTGACTTGCCTAGGATCACACAGCTAGGAAGTATCTGAGGTCCTGAGTTCAAATGTGGCCTCAGACACTTCCTGGGCAAGTCACTTAACCCCGATTGCCTAGCCCTTACTACTCTTCTGCCTTGGAACCAATAACAATATTGATTCTAAAATGGAAGGTAAAGGTTAAAAAAAGTCGACATATAATCTGGGGGAAAAAAATTGAAAAGAACAAACTTTAAAACATTCCCCTGTAGCGGGTAGATGAAGAGTATAATGCTTACATCATCACCTAGGTCTTTGGGGGTGGGGAGATTAAGCCTAAAATTTACTTGTTTCTCTGAGCAAGCTCCTTCTTCTCCCACCAAACACTGGTTACATACACGATAATCTATTAGAGCGAATATACTTAGTTGATTTGCTTTGATATATTTTGCTTTCTTGAGGAACCAGACTATGAAAGCACTTCATTCTCTCTCTCTATGCTCTTCCATGCCATGCTGGTGATCATAATTGTTCTGAGTGGGTCTAGCCTATGCTAGTCTGGATCACTGCCTTCCCATGGTGGAGCAGCTTACAGGGCTCACTGAAACTGAGTTAGTCCATGCAGGGTTACTCAAGGTGGACAGATCATATTGCAGAGCACTGACAAGGGGATGACTGGAGAAGGAAATGGCAAACCACTCCTATAACTTTGCCAAAAACAAAAACCAAAAAAAAACCACCTATGGAAAGTATTACATGGTGCACAGGGTCAGGAAGAGTCAGACATGACTGAACAACAGCAGAACTATGCTCCCTCCTGGGTTGGCAGTGCAGAGGCCACACACTGCTGTGCAGACTCCTCCAAGTGATATTACTAGAGCCAGTGTTGAAGGATTCCTTCCCAGCCTTCCCAGTTATTGTGATCATTTCAGGGCAAATGAAGCCCCAGCAGTTCATCATATTCCATTCCTTTCCTTTGCATTCTTCACCTATTCCCCTTGCCTCCATGGCACAGATAATGGATGGGGCTTTGAGGGAGTTATTCCTGCTATCTCAGTTTCATTTTTTATGGGGTTAAGATAGAAATAGTCTTGGGATAAATTGCAATCCTGATGTTATTTATTTATTTTTTATATTTAATGTTTTATGGATTATTGAACAGGTGGCTAAAATAATTGCCTTTTTTTAGGTGAAGAAAATGATCCTCTGCAGGGTTTTTGAAAGCATCCTCAGTACAACTCTGAGAGCAAACAGCACAATAAGGATAACATGTACTTTCCCTGTAGCATCCCAAGCATATTCACATCTATGAAATATAGATGACTGTATTACTACTGTGTCTCCAAGCATGAGGCTTTACCGATAAGCTTTGTGAAGGTAACCTTGACCTGATCACGAGACCTATTGCCCAACACAAGTCCATTAACATGTTCGGAGACTTGCCCGGGAAAGTGCGGTTGCGTCCTACACGCCCAAAAGGTGTTCCCTCTACCTTGCCACCCAATCTTAATTGTCTATACTTTGTGATGTGGTTACTACGTCCTTGGGAGTACCGCCCAAGCAGGACATGAATAAATTCAGAGGCAATCCCATGAACTTCCTCTTGGCCTTTCTCCCTTCCATGGAGCTCCACTGGGCTCCTCTATGACTATGTCTCTCTCTTCTTGACCTTCTCCTTCCCCGAGGCTGGAACCATCTCGGCCTGCATTCTCTATCTTAATCTCCTCAACCACCTTGTATTCCATTATCCTCATTTTCCGCCTTAAGGAAAATCATAGGGGTTGCCTGCCCTATCCAATCACTGATTTGTCCCTGTCTTTCATTTCCACCCTGGTTCTCGGTTCCTACCTCTCCTCGGGTCCCATCACAAAGGTGAGCCCCTTCCCTTGTGGGACCCTGCTGGTCAGGGAAGTCCATTAAGGAAAACCCCACATTTCCCCCTCCCCTGATCTCTTCTGCTAGGTTTCTATATTTATGAAAAAAAAAATTGTTCCATGTAGCTTGGAGATCATGGGTATTTGACTGTGATGACATCTATTAAAAAAAAAATACAACATTGCGAGGCAGCTAAGTGCCCCAGTGGATTGGCCCAAGCCCAGAGATGGAAGATCCTGGGTTCAGAATTGACCTTAGATACTTCCTAGATATGATCCTAGGCAAGCTTCTTAATTCCCATTGCCTAGCCTTTATTACCCTCCTGCCTTGGAACTAATATGTAGTATTCATTCTAAGATGGAAGATAAAAAGTTAAAAAAAATATTGTTTTTAAGTTTTTAAAGATCAATGTCAGCTGGGCTATTGTGGACAATAGTTGTTTTTTAAAATTTTATGTATTTAATTAATTAAGAATATTTTCCCATGGTTACATGATTCATGTTCTTTCCCTCCCCTCTTCCTCCCTCCTCCCATAGCCAACAAGCAACTCCACTGGGTTTTACATGTGTCCTTGATCAAGACCCATTTCCATATTACTAATATTTGCACCAGGGTGATCATTTAGAGTCTACATCCCCAATCATGGCCCCATTGACCAATGTGATCAAGGAGTTGTTTTTCTTCTGTGTTTCTATTCTCACAGTTCTTCCTCTGGATGTGGAGAGCGTTCTTTCTCATCAATGTGGACAATAGTTTGCTCTGTAATAATGGTACAATTTTTGTCTAGTTTGTCATTTGATTTCTGCAGAGTACTTTGAGTCTCTTTTTAATAAAGAGATTTTTCACCTAGTGGTCTCTGAAAGATAGTGAGCTTCTGATATGTCATCGACATTGGTCACCAAGTTCAAGTGTCTGGAGTCTAGCACTCAACATAGTATTTGGCTCATAGTAAGCACCTAACAAATGATCATTTATTTATTTCAAAACAAAGACAAAATGATACATTAAAAAGATATAAATATAGGAAAGACCTCACAAATATACACATCAGTAGAGGAGATGGTGAGAATGAATAAGGACCATATGTAAAGGGCTCACCTATAGGGATATAAGTATGGACAGATGGTTCATATGTCATATCAGTCTCTTGACTCCCATCCCAGAGCCCTTCTCTCTACCTACCAGCCTCTCCCTGCTCCATACCTTAGTGGAACAAAGGAAACATGAACCAGAACAATGCCTGTTTTATCTCTGTGTCTCCCTCAGGGCCAGGTCTTGCCTTTGTGCACCAGTACCATTGACAAAAAGGAATAAACAACCAGTATTCAGATCTCTTCATAACCTGTTCCACCTCCCTCTTTTCTAGTCTTCTTTCACCTTCTATGTTCTCCCCCCACTCACACCCTGGCTTTGTGATCCAATGACACTGGCCTCTTTTCTGTTTCTCCAGCTATTCCATTTCCCAACGGTGGCCATTTTGTCTGACTCTCTTCTCATTCCTCCCCTATGTTCTCCCTCCTCATCTCTGTCACTGGGCTTCCCTGGCTTCCTCCGAGTCCCAACTAAAATCCTACCTTCTTCAGAAAGCTTTTCCCAATCCCATTTAATTCTAGCACCTTCCCTCTGTTGATAATTCCAGTTTCTTCTGTATATATCTTGTATATAGTTGTTTGAATGTTGCTTCTGGAGAGCAGGAACTTTTTTTAAACCCTTACCTTCCATCTTAGAATTAATAATGTGTATTGGTTCCAAGGCAGAAAAATGGTAAGGGCTAGGCAATGGGGGTTATATGACTTGGCCAGGGTCACACAGCTAGGAAATGTCTGAGAACAGATTTCAACCCAGGTCCTTCTGCCTCTCTGCCTGACTCTCATTCCACTAAGCCATCTAGCTGCTCCTTTAGAGACTATCTTTTACTTTGTATCCCTGGGATTTAGCACTCTATCTAGCACAATGTAGACACTTCAGAAATACGAACTTGTTGAATTTAACAGACTGAAAGCCCTCAGATGCAAGTCTTTCAACCTATTTCCCATTTTCATCCTAAGGACAATAATTGAAATAATAGAATTATAATTTTTTTTTAAGATCTGGATGTTACCTCATCTGTAAAGTACAGCTGGGCAAGAGGATCTCCCAGGGCCCTTCTGGATCTAATATTTTATGACCTCTTTATTTGGCTATTGATTATTTCTTCTTGGTTTCTTTGTCTTCTACTCTCCAATTCTACTTGTCCTGTTGTTCAGTGTTTATCTCAGCACACTAAAAAGCTAGAACTTTACTTCTCTCTAGCATTCTCACACAATTCCATGCTGCTGTCCCTCCTCAGATCCCAAATAAGACTTCTTTAAAAAAATGTTTTATTGATGCCTTTTATTTTTATATTATATTATTTTAAAATGATTTATCTTGTGGTTGTTTCTGGAAATGTCCACCTTTCCATACTCCCCAGATTGAATGTTCCTTTGTATCCAAGAAAAATAATTAAGTAAAAACAACCAAGAGAAAGCCCAGTCTGATAATGTATACAGCGTTCTACCCTAGTAGTCCCTGCCTTGCTGCTGAGTCAAGATAAATGTGTTTCATTATCTGCTTTCCAGGATCATGCATGAATTATTGGTTTTTCATTTATCCAGATTCTAAGGCTTCTTTTTCAATCTGGAGGAGGAAATATGGTATAAGAGTTCTTTTGGCAAGGTATAGACCAGCTGCCTTGTAAAGGGGCCCCAAGTTGCTAAAGATTTCTGGGAGTTTTATTTTTATTTCCCTCCAGGCAGGAAAAGAGAGGAAGCTATCATGGGACCAGAAGTGGAGGGTGGAGTTTTTTTCCTCTAGAGCGGCAAGTTTTGAAACTCTCTGGAGAGGGACATAAAGGAAAGGAGCTGGAGAGAGCAGAATCAGAACCACCACCGCCAGCAGCAGCAGCAGCAGATGGAGGATGCTTTCCAGTAGAATGATTCTAAAGCCTTGTAATGGCTGGAGTCTTTCCTTTTCCCTGGTTCACTGCTTGGCTTAAGAGAATCCTGCAGGGAATGATTGAATTATGGCTACTCACAGAAACTGCAGAAACAATGGTGAACACTTTCTCTTTCTCCCTTCTGTTTTTTTGACCAATGCGCAGCTTGGTTTGCTACAGGTTCATTGCTATTTTAAGTTTTGCTTATTGGGTCATTTGCATTTTTAAAAATAGTAAATAGTGTATTAGATAAAGTTAATTTAAATTATATCCTTACTTTTTATTTTGCTAAAGAGTGATGGGAATGACCAGTGGATAATTGATTATGCCAAATTCAACTGGCTGAGAGACCACCCTTCTGGCTTGGAAATCAAAAGATCACTGGAGGAGGTGGGGAGATGTCGGTGGGTTTTGGAGCATTTTGTGAGTTTTTCTAACAATTAATATTTTTAGTCCTTTAGCTTTTCAGAGAAAGAAAACCACATGGAAGTGGGATCTTTGCCCTAGGCCACAGATTCTTAATCATGGATGAATTTCAGGAGGTTGGTGAAATTGCAAGAGAAAATAAATGACAATTTTTCAGTATGTTTGGTTTCCTTTGTAAATCTATGAATTTTATGCATTTAAAATATTAATCTAGACTCTTGCAAAAATGAATAATATGGAAATAAGTATCAAATGATAACACGTGTATAACCCAGTGGAATTGTTTGTCAACACCAGGAGGGGGTAGGAAAGAGGGGAGGGAGACAACAAGAATCATGTAACCATGGAAAAATATTTTAAATAAAATTTAAAATAATAACAATAATAACATATTATTAAACATATTAATCTGGAGCAGCTAGTTGGCATAGTGGATACAGTGCCAGGCCCATGGTCAGGAAGACCTAGGTTCAAATTTGGCCACAGACATTTCCTAACTGTGTGACCCTAGATATGTCACTTAATCCTGACTGCCTAGCCCTTGCTGCTCTTCTGTCTTAGAACTGATACTAACACAAAAGGTAAGGATGTATGTGTGTATGTTCATATGTATATATAAATCTGAAGAGTCCATTGAACTAACTCTAAGCAGGCTGGTAGCTGGATTTTGCTCCACTTTTCAGGGAAAAGGAAAAGGAGAGGGAGGGAGAAAGAGAGAGAGGGAGGGGAGGGGGGAACTTGAAGAGGAATTCCAACCAGAATTTAACCTAGTATATGTGGACAGGGGTGGTCAATTCTTCTTCCTAAGGGAAGGAGATGAACAAATGTCTCATTTAAACTTTTCTGCAGTAACTTTGCTGAACAACATTGTGATAGACAAAACACCATTTCTATGGCTAAGGCCACCCAAAGCCTCAACAATGCTGATAACCAGTGCTGAATACTGACATTATTCCTCCTTTTTAAAGGATTTAATTAAATGCCATGCCTTCTCTAATTGGAGAGAACTAGAAAAGACCCCTCTGGTAGCCACTTCAAAGTCAGTGTCCAAAGCTGATTTTATTTTCTTCCTTCTCCAAACTGGATTCTCTTCTTGATTATATTATTGTTATACTTCCCAGGCATAAAACTTTGTCATCATCTTTGAACCTGCCTTCTTGATCACCCCTCCCAGAGTCAAATCTCTCAACAAGGCTTGTTTTTTCCTTTCCTCTGTGGACTTGCCCTCCTCTTTTTTTTTTTTAACCTTTACCTTCTGTCTGTATAGTTGAGAATGGGATACACTTTATCTTCTTCAGGGTTTGGTTGCTGTTAGTTGATTGCCAGCTAAGTTAAGGCTGAGACCTTGTAACAGTTTGGCCAGCCTAAGAAAAACTGATTGATACAAAGTTGGAGGCAGCTGCTACAAACAAAAAACTCTATTTAATAAAGTTTAACAGTTTTGAGGAAAAGTGAAGATAGATAAAACACAGTTTTAAAGACAGTATCCCTAAAGCTAAAAGGGGTCTACCTTGTCCCACTCCCACTAGTCCTCAAGGACTTGCTTTATGCACAGGGTTCCCCCTGGCCTACTCTGATATCCTTAAACTATTCTAAAACCCAAATTCTATTCTAAATAAACCTATTTCTAATAATTAATATCCTCATACATAAATCTTAAATTACTACCTCCAAGTAAAATTCAGTTCAGTTCTTCAACTGTCAGCCTAGTCAAGTTCTCAGCCTAGTCAGGCTAGGTCAAATTTCTGGGCCTTGACAGACCTCAGAAAACTGCCTCTAACCTCCAGTCACCCAGAGATACAAAAGAGATCTTTCTTCTTCTTCTGTAGGTCTTCTTTGCTCAGCAACTCTCCAACTTGCACTTTTTCTCCTATCTAAACTGTAACTCTGGTTTTCTAAGTTTCCCAAGAAAAGCTCCAGAGAACAGGAAGGACCAGTCTCACAGTGCTCAGGTATAAACTCCAAGAGCCCATTGTCAGTTGGTGACTCCACTCTTTAAGTCTCTCAGAATTCCAAGCCTGAACTTTGACTCAAGATTCCAAGCTAGGGTTCAGGCTTTCAGACAGTCCTTATCAACCCAAACCCTAAATTATTCTAAATTCCTAATTATATGTCTTATAATTAATAGTATTGACCCTAAGGCCAAAGAGTAGTAAGGCCTGGACAATTGAGGTTAATTATATGATAAATCACGTTTTTCTTCTGAGTTTCTACTCCCACAGTTCTTTCTCTAGAGGTGGATTGCATTCTTTCTCATAAGTCCTTAAGGATTGTCCTGGATCATTGTATTGCTATTAGTAGAAAACTCTATTACATTCAATTGTCCCACAATGTTTCAGGTACTGTGTATAATGTTCTCCTAGTTCTGCTTATTTCACTCTGCATCAGTTTATGTAGGATCTTCCAGTTCTTACAGAAATCAAGTGATTCACTATTGCTTATGGTGCTATATAAATTTTGGCAAATATTATATTAACCTTAGGAGTGGAGGCACTAAGATCATGGAGGGCTGAGAAAGGCTTCTTGTAGAAAATGGGTCTTTACTGTGTGACCTTAGGCAAGTTACTTGACCCCCATTGCCTATCCCTTACCACTCTTCTGCCTTGGAGCCAATACACAGTATTGACTCCAAGATGGAAGTTAAGGGTTTAAAAAAAAAAGAAAATGGGTCTTTAGCTGAGACTTGAAGAAATATCAGATTAATTCTGCATCATCTTTTAGTTGACACCACTTATAATCCTATAACTGTCTATGTCATGATTTTTTGTCTTTGAACCGAATTCAGAAATTCAGCTGGCCTGTAATGAGTAAAGTTTAGAAATCTAGTTCTCCTGCTAATCACTATTCTATTGTTGCTTCAAGGAAATCTAATATTCTTGAGGGATACAGATGGACACCAGGCTTTAGTACCTAGACTAGTATCTCTACACCACTAAGCTATACTTCAAGGATGTCTGGTTTATTATCCAAAGAAGTCTGGTCCATTAACTCTGACCTTGTAGATATACTCAAACAATAAACATTTCTTAGTCATGGAAAGTAAGAAGTGTAAAATTTAAAATTAATCTCAAGTAATTAAAATATATTTTAGGAGACTTATTAAAGATCATTAGAAAATAAAGGAATAAAAGGGATACAAGTAAAAATCATGTGCCTATTGCTGATAGGCCAGTTCAAAACCGCCACACTTACCACCACCATGCTTGCCACCTCCAAGTCAAAGAGCCTAGGACCCTCCACATCATTGCCTAATATTCCCTGTCTATAGGAAGTATGTAATGACAGGAAGTCAGTGGGCTCCTGGGAAATGTAGTTCTTTTTTAGGGTAACAAATTTTCAAGTAAATAGGAAGGGGTTGTTGCTAGCTCCTCATTTCTAATTTCCAACCAATTATTTTGCCCCCCATGCTTCATCTCTGTAACCAATTATTTTGGTTTTGCCAATTCAGAAGAGAGAGCTCTTTTAACCAATCAAAAATTGTTCCCTACCTATGAAGTCCTGTTCTTTTTCTCTGTATTCCCCAAGCTATAAGAGATATCTGTCTCCCACATTCAGGGTCTTAGCTTTGTTGAGGAAGCTGAGATCCTATTTACTGGTAAATTCACACTTTATTAATAAATTGATCATGCTCAGAACTTTGTACCTTGGTTTACTATATTTTGACTATAACACAGTTTAACATTATTTTGACTATAACAGTTTATTTTGACTGTAACATTTAGAGTGTACCTTATTTTTCACTGTAATCAGGAGTTGGAGATAAGGAGAAAGAGAATTCCAGGTATGGAGGACAGCCAATGAAAATGTCCAGAATTAGAAAACAAAGTATTGTGTGCAGAGAGGCCAGTGTTACTAGATCACAGAGTACATAGGAGTAAGGTATAAAACTAGAAAGGTTGGAAAGTGGTTATAAAGTTTTTAAAAATCCAGTAGAGGATTTTATATTTGATCTTGGAGGTAATTTGGAACCACTGGAGTTGATTGAATGAAGAGTGACATAGTCATATTTATGTTTTAGGAAAATAAATTTGATAAGTGAGTCAAGAATGGACTAGAGTGTAGTGAAAAACCTGAATCAGGGAGACCAACTCATCAGGTTCTTGTAATATCCCAGGCAAGGAAGTGTTTGAGGCCCTGAACCAAGATAGTGGCAGTATCAGAGGAGAAAAGGGGACAGAGTATACAAGAAATATTATGAACACAGAAATTACAGGACTATGCAACTGAATGGATATAGGGTAGATGAGAGATAATGAAGAATCAAAGTTGACACCTAGGTCACCAGCCTGACTGACTGGGGGGATGGTAGTATCTTTGGTACTAACAGGGAAATTAGGAAGAATGTTTTTTTTTGGGGGGGGGGTAAGACAATGAGTTCAGTTTTGTTCATATTGAGTGTAAGATGTCATTTAGATATCCAGTTTAAGCTGTCCAATAATTGGCAGTTGGAGGTGTAAGACTAGAGGTCAAGAAAGAGGTTAGGGTTAGACAAATAGATGTGAGAATCATCTGCATATAGATGATAGTTGAATCCATGGAAACTGATGAGATGATCAAGTGAAATAGCATGGAAGGGAAGGGAAGAGAAGGGGGCAGACAAAACTTTGAGGGAGGAGAACCTGTGTTTAGTAGGCTTGATTTGGATGCAGATCCAGCAAAGGAGGAGATTGAAATGAAGTGATTGGACAGGTAGGAGGAAAACCGTAAGATGCCATACATAAGATGGGTAAGCCTAAAGAGAAACCTGAAAACCATAAGATGGGTAAACCTAAAGAGAAGAAATAGAAGAGAAGAATAGAGTGACTGCTGATCTCAAAGCCTTCATAGATATAAAGAAAGATGAGGACTGAGAAGGGGCTACTAAATTTGTCAATTAGATCATTGGTAACTTTGGAGAAAGCAGTTTCAGTTGAATGATGAGATCAGAAGCTAGATCGTAGACAGTTAAAAAGAGAATGAGATGAAAGGAAGTGGAAGCACCTATTGTAAACAGCCTTCTCAAAGTGTTTAGCCACAAAAGGGAGGAGAGATATAGAATGAAAGTTATCAGGGATGGATGAACCAAGTGTGAAATTTTTTTGAAGTTGGAGTAGACATGGGCATATTTTTAGACGTCAGTAAAGCAAGTAACAGACAAGGACAGATTGAAGATTAGAGAGTAGGGATAATGAGTAGCTAGGCAGTCTGCTGGAGAAGCTAGGATTGCTTATGCAAATAGAGGGGCACATTCTCTAAATGACACCAGGACAATCTGCCAGTTTACTTTACTGGCCCATTATGCCCCTGCCCTAGAGTCCTAGGGAAAATGTCTTTAATAAAACATAAGTATGGCTAATATCTAGGGTCTTCTTTAAGGAAGAGTTCTTCTAGGAAGGTAGTAAGGCACTAATTTTGACTACTGGACTATCCAGAGGATCATAAAGCTAGAAGTGGCTTTAGGGTCCATCCAATTTAACAGAGAAGGATAACAGAATCAGGAGAAAAATTATTTTATTAGGTCCATACAACTAGAAAGCATTAGATCAAAGACACAAATGCCAATCATGTCATAGATTTAGAACTGGGAGGGATTTTGGAAGTTATCTATAGCCCAAACTCTGTAGCCTTTGTAAACTCTGAGGATTCTCATCTCAACTCATCTTCACACTGATGACTCAGGTGGCAAGAGTGAGGTTATATTTCTTAGTGAGGATTCTAGTGTATACCAGAGATGCTTTTTTTCCTAATGTTTTTGGCTTGAAACCCATTCTGGTATGTTGTCCCCCAAAATCAACAGCAATGATTGATTAGTGCCTCAGTTTAATTTAACAAATTAACATTGAATAGATTTTACTAAGGTAATATTTACAGAGAAGATAGAGCAAGGACAGAAGTACAAACATTTACTCCAACCTTGGGAGCACACTTTGCCCTCTAACACTTTGGTCCCTGGGGAGAATGGGTTCAAACTTAAAGCAGTTAGTGGCGGTAGTCTCTGTCTTCAAAGAGGACCAAAATATGATGTGCCACTGTGACTAATTAGACCAATACAAGTCAAGATGACTGGTGATGGCTTAGGGTGAAGTGGATGCCCACGAAATCTTTGATATTTGCCAAAATTCTAAACATTCCATAATACTTGCTTTAGTTGCCTTCATGGTGGTTGGCACAAAATGTTCACATTTGCTCATTCTGCTAGGGGGATGTCTTCACATATTCAGGATAGACATTCCCCTCAATCACTGACAGGTTTGAGACCTGTCAGTTATCTTCAACCTGGTTTAGCCTGTCAGCTAAGATGGTTTTATTGAAGTGTGACTGATATTAATGCTATAGCTTTTTGGAAGTTGGAAGTTTTGGAGAATTGAATGAAAAGTGGATACCAAAGGAGGAAAGCAGCCCTCAAAAAAGGGCTCTGTAGCCCTCCCCCCAGAGGTACTAGTCTTCCCTGAACACTCTATACTCCAAAGCTGTTATTACATACCATTTGTCCTCCAAGTTCACTTCCAAATGCAGCCCTTCTGAAGGGTTGGATAAGCCTGCATCTCTGCAACTGTTGGATTGCATCACGCAGGTCAGTCAGTCATGTCAAGTGTTCAACTGTACTGAACCTCCTGAAAGTTTTTTACTTCCTGCTCCTTTTTTTTTTTTGGTGCTTCTTTTGACTTTTAGCTCCTGGAGTTAAGGCACTCACTATTCTAACCTTTTGAAGCTCTTATGGTTGTAAGCATCTCCAGTATTCCTTCATTTAGGAACAGAAAGAACAGATATAACAGAGACAGAAGCAACTGGATGATGTGCTAATGGGACACATGATAGTGGTCCCAGTGAGGTCACCAAGGTCTTACACTAGTCCTTGCCTCTTGCAAAAAGAAATTCTTAATCCCTTTCTCTAATTTAACTGGGGACCTGGAGATCCTTTTACCATAGAGATGTGTAGGGATTAACCAGCCCACAGTGAAAGGAAGTAGAAACCTGAGAGACAGGAAGTGAGGTAAGGAGGGGATATAAAAGGGGCCAGCATCAATTGGATGGGGGAGTTAGTTGTTGCCAGTGTGTTGCATTGGTGGTTGGAGTTTAGTTGCTGGAATATAAAGGCAAGCCTGAGCTTACTGAGAGGGCTTTAGCCTTTAGAGGGCTTTTTGGCTTTTGGTTTGGGCTGTTGGGGTTTTTTTCTTTCTTGAACTTTTTGGGAGGTGGTTGATCTTCATTGACAGACCTACTTGGGGTTGGATTAAACACTGATTGGGTTGGTTTTGATTGGGTGGATTGGGTTGGAACTTTGTGGGGTGGTTGTTATTAGTGGTAGTTATAGGCAGTTTTAGATAGTAATTATAGGCAGTTATAGATAGTTATAGGATAGCTAGTTGGGTATTAGGAAATTTATTTCTCTACCTCTTTCCTATATTTCCCTCCTTTACTATATTCTTTTATTATCTCTATTTTTTTTTTTTTGGTTACTGATTTTTTTTTCACTTTAAACATTATTTTATTTGGTCATTTCCAAACATTATTCATTGGAAACAAAGATCATTTCCTTTTCTCCCCCCCCCCCCTTCCCACCACCTCTCCCATAGCTGACGCACAATTCCATTGGGTATCACATGTGTTCTTGGTTCGAACCCATTTCCATGTTGTTGGTATTTGCATTAGAGTGTTCATTTAGAGTCTCTCCTCAGTCATATCCCCTTCCCCGCTGTATTCAAGCAGTTGCTTTTCCTCGGTGTTTTTACTCCAATAGTTTATCCTCTGCTTGTGGATAGTGTTTTTAGATCCCTGCAGATTGTTCAGGGACATTGCATTGACACTAATGGAGAAGTCCATTACCTTCGATTGTACCACAGTGTATCAGTCTCTGTGTATAATGTTTTCCTGGTTCTGCTCCTTTTGCTCTGCATCACTTCTTGGAGATTGTTCCAGTCTCCATGGAATTCCTCTACTTTATTATTTCTTTTAGCTCAATAGTATTCCATCACCAACATATACCACAATTTGTTCAACCATTCCCCAATTGAAGGGCATCCCTTCATTTTCCAATTTTTGGCCTATTATCTCTAGTTTAATAAAACTAAATTGTTAAAAGCTGCTAGAAGTTTTCTTTTCTCTGACTTAAAGAGATAATATTAATTTACAACTCTACTATATTCTCATTAAAACTAAAATTGTTAAAAGTTTCTCTCTTATTTTGTCAACCTCCTAATTTAACCCTTACACTCTTCATGGGACTCTGTTAGGCAGGAAAGTAGAAGAGACCAACTCACTTTGGCCTGTTATTGAGTTTTGAACATAATCCCATTTTGACTTCACATTCATCAACAATCTTGTTCTTCCTCATGTGTTAGTAGATCAGAAATAGTTACAAAATATTTTTTTATGCTCCAAATTAGGAAACCTCTTCCTTTACATGTCATTATGCTTTTGTGGAAGCATGTTCCTCAAGCTCTTCACGTGTGCTGGCAGCAAAGGCAGAACACACTGAAGATGCTTTGGGGATGGAACTCCATCAGCCAAGTCCTGTTCCACCTACATTTTATAGGCAAGGAACCTAAGGTAGAGGAAAAAACTTGCCTAAGGCCATACAGCAAGTAAATGAAAATTTCTGATAATACAACCCTTTCCACTAAATTATATTTTCTGAGTGTGCTACTTTTGGGAAGATAGTGTGGTCTGGTGTTTGTGGAGCACACCACTAACCCTTTAACTGATAAGATGTCAGTAGTGGTTATGGCCTTTACGATAAAGCAGGAACTCAACAACTCAGTTAATATTTATTCAGCACCCAGTCATGTAGGACTTTAAATGAGGGAAGGGAGACACAAAAACAGACCAGATCCTGACCTCAAGGAGCTAATTTTCTACTTTGGCCATACAACAAGTGCAAAGATAAGGCAATATAAAGAGAGGGTGTGGAGGGGAAGTGAGATAAAGAAGGAATTTAAGTAGAAAATGGAATCAGAATGGAGCCTTGAAGAATAAGAAGGGTTGTAAGAGGCAGAGGTTAGGAGGGAGGGTGTTCCAAGCATGTGGGGCAGTCTATGCATAAGTCTCAAAGTGGGAAGTGAAAGATCCAGTTCAAGGATCGTTTACTCTTCCTGGAATGTAGAACATATGAAGAGAAGTAATGTGAAACAAGTCTAGGCAAGTAGGTTGGAGACAGAATATGGAAAGTTTTATATGCCAGGCTGATGAAGAGATAATGTACAAATACATACAAAAACAAGCTATATACCAGAAAAATAGGAATATAAACCAGGTGAATAGGAAACCTCACCAGATTGTTGATCAAATGAGATAATATTTGTAAAGCCCTTAATACAGTTCCTGGTGCTTAGTAAATGGCTATTTCCTACCTTAAGAGGAATGGCTGCATTGATAGGTAATAAGTTCTCCATCCCTAGAGATCTTTGAGCCAAAGCTGGATAGTGACCCAAGAGAGGCAATAAATCCAGTAATTCAAATTCCTGCAGAGTGATGGGTTGGAGTAGAAGTCCTTTCAGGTTCTTTTCAACTTTGAAATTCCATGATAGCTCATGTTCTTTTGAATCCTGGCCAGGGACCTCAACTTCCATAGGTCTGATTTGATTCATTAGGATAGATGAGTGTGCACAAAGATACTTGTGCATGAAAGAGATTTAAGTGGAAAAGTCGATGCACAGAGACAGTCCCACTCTCTTGGCATTGGAAGCCTGGGTCCAGTGGCACGAAAAATTGTTACGTCTGGAGACTTCCTCAGCTGCATTGGATGGCCGTGTTGTCTTTTGTGCTCCAACACACCCTAAGCACTCCACAGTGTTTTGCTGCGTCGCCATCTCAGCCGTTGAACCTTCTTATTGGTTTCTTCCGCCTGTTCCGCTGAAGTAGTCTTCACATGCTGGGTGAGCAAGGCCCTGGTTTACCAGGGGTCGATGACCCGATGGCTACCCTCACAAGGTTTAGCTGGCCTGTCGAAGCTGTTGCCCAGGGTGTGGCTGCTGCCACAAGCTAGCAGCTACTGGGAGCCACAAGTGAGAGCTGGGTGTCAGGTGGGGGTCAGAGGCTGGAGAGCTGCCCTAGGAGGGCACGACAAGCCCTCCATACCAGAGATACTACCCCTCTCTGAGCACCCCATACACCCTACTAAGTGCTAAGCACTGTGCCTGAGGAATCCTTGTAAAGTCATGCAGGACTCTGTTTCCCAATTTGGGGATTTCCTTGGCAGAGATAGGGCAGCGGTTTGCCATTTCCTTCTCCAGCTCATTGTACAGATGTGGAAATTGAAGCAAAGTGTTGTGACTTCACAGCTTGAATTCTTGAGGCCAAATTTGAACTGTCTTCCTGACTCTAGGAACTGAGTCTAGCCACTTCTCCATGTGGCTGCTCCTGTACTAGGGAGATTCAAAGACAAAAATAAGCCAGCCCCTACCTATGTAAGGGCGCTTTCTGTGGAGTGGATGAGTTTAGGGGTGGATGGGAGTGGGCATATACAAAGACATAGTTAAGTACACATTATGTAGATTCAGTAATTTTAAGGCTGAGGGATGAGTGACACGAGCTAAAGTGAGACTCTGTGGGAGACAACTTATGCAAAGGCATGGAGATAGGAAGTGGTATATCATAGCACTGACTGTCAATTTAACTGGAACAATAGAATGCATTGGCCGGAATAATGTGAAAATGATCCGGGGGAAAATAGGTTGGAGTTGGATGGTGAGGGGTTTTAAATTCCAAACAACGGAGATTTAATTTATCTGAGGGAGCAGTGGGGAGAGGACTTGGAGTTGTCAAATTAGTTGTGGAGTCATTTTCAGTCATATCCTACTCTTTCTGATCCCCTTTGGGCTTTTCTTGGCAAAGATGTTGTAGTGGTTTGCCATTTCCTTCTCCAGATCATTTTACATTTGAGGAAACGGAGATAAACAGGGTGAAATTACTTGCCCAGTCACACTTCTTTAGTATGTGTCTGAGGCTGGATTTGAATTCAGTTCTTTCTGACTCCAGGCCCCAAATTCTATCCACCGTGCCACCTATTTGTCCAAGGAGTCGGGTAGACTTGCATACAAATTCAACCTGACACTAGTTGGATGTCTGAGCTTGGTAAAGTCGTATAACATACATCTGCCTCAATTGCCTCATCAATAAAATGAGGATAATAGTAGCACCTATTTCGCAGAGTTGCTGTGAAGGCAAAATGAGATATTTTGCAAATCATAAAGCACTGTATAAATACTAGTTATTATAAATGATAGGGAGTCCCCGGAAGAACTGCGCCGTAGAAAGATCAGCAGGGCAAAGGAATGTAAGGCCCAGCGTCTTAACTCTTGACTGTCTTCTACAAGGCTCTTACTATAGAAACAGAACCACCGCCACACATCGCGCTAGTGGCATCATGACGTTAAAGAAGATCCAGTTTCATTCGAGGAACGCCCGCCCCTTTTCCAGGCCATCCAATCACGAAGCCTAATTCTCAGTTGACGTTTCCTTCACCCAATCACTGTACACATCCTCCGGGCCCCGAGCCAGCTGTCGGATGATTTATCAAGCGGTGGAAGAAAGAAAGAGCCCTCCGCCCTCCCTTCAGGAATGTCAATAGGCTGGAGGAAGAACTCGATCTCGCGAGGTTGCCTCTTCCACGTCCCGCCTCCCTGTTCCCTCCCCGAGGGCCCCTGAGTGGGTCACGTGCAGTCTCTCGCCCTATCAGTGGGTCGCATGGCAGGGTCGCCGAGGTTCCCGCCAAATACGAGAAGCGGCGGCTGGAGCAGCGGCGCCGGTGGACGGGCGGGAGGGAGGGCGAGCAGTAGCCGCCGCGCGGGCCCCGCTTCACCGCCGCTGTGTCGCCGCCGCCACCACCTGAGGGGAGCCTGCGTCCGCGTCAGTGCTACCACTGCCGGGGCGATGCTGGAGGAACCCGAGAGCCCGGCGCTCGGCCTGAGGGGGGTGGTGACAGGTACGGAGGCGGCGGCTGAGGCGCCGCGCGGGCCGTGGGGGAGCGGCGAGCGGGTCGCCGGGCGAGAGCTCTGCCCGGGGCCTTGGGGGAAGGGGGGAGGGGCCAGAGGGAACTGGGGTCTGAAGCTCTCTGGCGAGCACCCCTGGAGGGAGAGTAGGGGTCTTTAGGGACTTCTTGGGCCAATACCCTTCAGGTTTACAAGTGGGGAAACTGAGTTTCAGAGAGTAGAAGCGGGAAAGGCAGGATGGCGATGATGGGAATTGACACTTAGAGCCTTAAAGTTTACATACATTATTTATTCTCCCTTGAGCCTCAGAACCACATTTTTGGCTGTTGTTACCTTCATTTTACAGATGAGACCACTGAGGCTTAGAGAGGCAGAGTGACCTGTCCAGGGCCTCCCAGCTTGTGAGAGTCCGAACTGGGATTCCAGCCCAGGTCTATTGACTCCAGGTTCAACATCTGAGCCACACCACTCGTAGGTCAGACCTGGAAGACCATTTAATCCGAGTCTCACTTTACAAAGGCATAAACCGAGGTTCATCAAGGAAGATTCTTGGAAGGAACTTGAGAAATAAACTTGTCCAATATCTTCATTCTAGGGGGGAAGAAATTGGACCAATTAGGTGAAGTTACTCATAGGATGAAGACAGGATATAAAGCAGAGATTTAGAGATCATTTAGTCCAGCAGTTATGAAAGTATGTTCTGGGAATTCTTAGAAGGATCTGGATCCCCAGTACTCTTTTCAGGGGGTCTGGGAGGTGAAAAACTATTTTCACAATAATTATATTTTAGTTTCTGAAATCATAAATATTAATAGCAATAGCCCATAACAGCTCTATGGGTGATCATCAATGATTTTTAAGAGTGTAAAGTGGTCCTGAGACCATAAATTTTTTAAAAATCTTAATCTTTTGTCTTAGAATCCATATTGTGTTTTGGTTTTGGCAGAGCAGTGGTAAGGCTAGACTGTGGGGTTTAAGTGACCTGCCCAGGGTCACACAGTTGAGAAGTATCTGAGGTCATATTTGAACTCTAGGACCTCCTGTCTCTTAAGCTTTGCTCTCAATCCCACTGAGCCACCTATTTGCCCCCTGAGATAAAAAATATTGAGAACTGAAAATCTAGTTCAATAGTGTTATTTTCCTGAGGCGACAGATTCAATAATATTGTATATCTGTTTCCCTCCTGGATCATAAACTCCTTAAGGAAAAGGTCTTCTCTTGTCCAGGGCTTATTTGCATGCATTGTATTGGGAGGAAGGTGGAAAGAAGCTGATTTCACCAACTGGCCATTCCATTATAAATTATAGTCTTGGAGAGTGGCTTGGGGCACTCAAAGGTTCAGTGACTTGCCCAGGGTCACATAGCTGGTTTATGTTAGAAGCATCTCTTGAACCCACTTACCTGATTGCAAGACTGGCCCAGTATTCACCACCTTTCTCATGAAGTAATAAATAGCTGGCAGCCAGAACTCCTTGGTTCATTTATCTACTGGCTCCTGAGACAGCCAACCATTATACAGCAATTCAGGTAAATTTATTTCATTTGGGTCTCACAGCAACTCTGTGGAATAGATATCCCCATTTTATAGATGAGGGAATAGGCTTAGAAAAGTTAAACGGAGCCTCATTTGAACCTAGTAGTTTGCCATTACATCTTTGATATTCAGTATAATTGTTGACATTCTCCAAAAGCCAACTGGTACAGTTCTTCTTTGTCTGTGATGAGTGTTGTGAAGGAAGACATGTTGAATGGTGAGGTGCCTGAAAATTTCATATCTAGAGAAAAGCAGAAAAATTCTATTGATGGTGTTAGTATCATGCCAGATTGGGCCTCATTCATAATGCATTGATACTTTCTTCATTCCCTTCAGATACTATGAAAGAGGAGGTACCTTCTGGGTACCCTTTTATCATTTAGCCTTAGAAAAGGGGGGTTTTGTTTTGATTCCATGGACAGCCAGCTGGCCCTTCCTGAATATTGTAAAAGGCTCCATCTAATTTTTTGTTTTGTTTTGCTTTAGCAAGAGTGCGTGTATTTTTCTACTTTTGTGTTCAGAATGTAATGTCAGTTGTCCATTGACATCCTGTTGTTCTGAAACTCTTAGGAAACCACATAACTATATGCCTTTAAACAATAAAGAATAGATTTTAAAGATTTTATCAGAGGAGGCTGACAGTCCAGTTTGGAATAATTTATTTAGAGTTAACTTTGAGAATGAACATTTTTCTAGAGGTTTTTCATATTTAGTTCAGTTTGCCTTTTTAGCAAGAAACTTAGTATATCACAGTTATCCGTTACTCTCATGGCATTCTGTGAAATGATGCTTCTATTTTTCAGATGTGAGTTTTTGAGACTGAGGCTCAAGGAATTTTTTTGTCCTCAGAAAAATTAAAGATTATATAACATTTTCCCCCAGTTTGTCTGTATCACATTGACATACTACATTATCAAAATATTATAGAAGTCATCTTAAATATTCACATTTCCTTGTCTAATTCCTACCTGTTCTTCTAGGTGGCATTCAAGTTCCAACCCTTCCTTGTAGTTTTTTTGAATTTATTCCATAACAATCTTACTTTTTCCTTTTTTTGAAGCACATTTTTTTGTACCACTAATAAGGTAATTATGTTTTGCCTTGAGGTCAGGAATTTAGTTTTATACTTTGTATCACTTGCAGTTTCACCATACCTTATATACATGAGATGCTTGGTAAATATTTGCTGATGAACTAAATGTTTATTAACTTATTTTTGGTGCCTTTATTTACAGCCATGGAGTGCAAAGACAGACCAGCTTTTCCAACCAAGAAATTAGTACAAGGTAAAGTATTGGGATGGGATGAGAAATCAAGTTTGAATCTTTTCCTGTTTAATTATACACTGGATATTGCATCTTTCTGTGCAGAAGGAGACAGAAATACTCCTGATGAAAAAAGCATAGTAGTCTTTTACCATGTCCTGTGGGATACATATTATTACACTTTATTCCTCTCCATGGACTCCGTTAATCAGCTACCCTGGCTAGCTTCTTGTTCCTTGTTCATGATATTTTGGCATTCTCACTCTTGCATGGAATACTTTTCTATCACCTCTGTCTTTTAGACTTTCTATTCCCCTTAGTTGCTATAACCTCCTCACCTAAGATTACCTCCCATCTGCTCTGTATATTTGAATGTTGTCTCCCTCATTAGAATGTGAACTTCTTGAGGGTAGGAATAGTATACTTGCCTTTCATACTAAGTACTTATTAAATGCCTATTGCCTTAAGTATAAAACTTTATTTTTTGAGGAGTCTGAATTGTCAAGGCTAAATTGTTTTGAGTATACCACATTTATTGAGAGACTGCATCTATAGTGCATTAGAAAATGATTTTGTAAAGATGGTTAAAAAAACATCACTTTAAGATGAAAATTATTCCAAAAACATTTCCTGAAAATGTGAGATAAAATAAAAAAAAATAGCTCAAGTTTATAGTACTTGAAATTTACTGGGCATTTTCTTCATGACCTATGAGGTAGATTATACTAGTTTTATCCTTATTTTCACAAATGAGAAAACAGAATTGAGATTAAGTGATTTGCCCACAGTCAGAGCTAGTAAGATTCAAGGCTTGGGTTTCTGATTATACCTTCTGAGTCCAGTACAGCCTCCTTTATATCTCACTCCTAGTTTCCATAGCAGCCAGATTATGTTCAAGGTCTGGCTGATCTCTAAAGAGTAAAATTTTTGTGGTAAATGAATGTGGAATTTGAAGATTATACTCTTACACATCTTAAACAATCTGGAAAGTCTCAAACTTTTTTTGGAACTCTCCAATAATCTAGTTAAAGGGTTGTCAGCATTCTTCTTGACAAGTTTGATGGTGAACTAGTATGAAAAAAGTTATTGCTGTTTCCCCTTCATTTTTTCTTTCCCTTTCTTAAGCTTGATAAGGTCAGTAGTTTTAAAGGCTATGATACACACACACACACACACACACACACACATATATTTTAAACTCTTGCCTTCTGTCTTAGAATCTATACTAAGTAGAGTGGTAAAGGTTGGGCAATTGGGGTTAAGTGACTTGCCCAGAGTCACACAGTTAGGAAATGTCTGAGGTCAGAGTTGAACCCAGGACTTCCCATCTCCAGTCTATCCACTGATAACCCTAGCTGTTCCAAGGCTCTAACATATTTAGTGATATTAAAGTAAAATGCACACAGCTTGGCATTTTAAACCATTCACCATTTGACACCAATCCATCTTTTCAGACTTTCTTTTATAGTCCTTCATATACTCTTATGTTCTCTCAAATTGGTTTATTTGCTGTGGCCTAGAATGCTAACTACCCTCACTTCTGCCTCCCCGAATCTTTAACTTCAAGATTCAATTTAGGTGCCATCTTCTATAGGAAGGAAAGTCTTTGTTTATCCCTCTAGTTGTACTTTTCCTCTTTAGATTGCCTTGCATTCATTTCTCAGTTATATGCCCCCAACAGAACATAAGTATTTAACACAGTGCCTGTTCTAGTAGATATTTTGAGAAATATTTGTTGAGTTGAGTCTTGCCTTTTTTGACTCTTCATATCTTTAACATGAACTCACAATCCATAGAACTTTGAAGGTTTACAAAGTGTTTTCCTTATAACAACTCTGAGAGGTGAGTAGAAAAGGCATGAAACTGAGGCTGAGAGGGATGAAGTAATTTTCCAAAGCTCATTTTACTAGGAATTAAATAAAAGTGTAATACTGATCTCCTGAATCCAGATCTGTGTTCTTATACAAAGCAAGATTGGCATATAGATAAGAATGTTAAACTTGTAATCAGAGCTAAATTTAAATTATGCTTTAGAAATTGATTAGCTGTGGGATCCTGGGTACATCACTTAACCTCTTTCAGCCTCAGTTTCCTCCTCTGTAAAAGAGAATAATAATACCTGTTTCAAGAGTGTGATGTGGATCAAGTGAAATAATATATGTAAATACTTTGAAATCTTTAAAAGGCTGCATAAGTATTAGCTATTGTTATTACTAAATGGTAGGGTTTATTTTTCTTCCATTTCAGCTCGATTGCCTTTCAAGAGACTGATTCCTATACCAAAGGAGAAAACTGATAACCACTCAGATAACAAGAAATCAGGCTCTCAGAGTGCTTCTATTGAAAGTAAAGTCTCTGATTTAGAAACCTCTTTGGAAAACTTGGAGACTGACTGTCAATTGAACTCTGGAATGGAGTTCACTTCAAAACTTGTGAATGGGAAGGGTCCATTAGATAACTTTTTAACAAGAAAGGTAAAAAACCAAATTGGCCAACCTCTGGTCATAATTGATTTGACAGAAGACTCTAATGACAGACTGGGCAGTCCTATGGAGCACAGTAAATTAAATTCTGAAGCATTTTCATCCAGAGAAACCATAAATGGGATCAGAGAAAAAGATAAAGGTCTGATGGGGCCATCAAATTCCATTCAGAATCACAAGATGGATGGATCAGAGGAGACCAGTTCAGAAGATTCCTCTGCAACTCATCAAAATGATGGCTCAGGAATCTTGAAGGATGAAGGCTCAAAGAAAGGCTCCTTAAAATCCTTCCCTGAGTTGATACATCTTCAGAAAATGGACTCAGAAAATAAACAGGACAGTTGGAGTGAAGTCAAGGGTATCCTCTGTAGAGGGAAGGTGCCTGTAGTGGTCTTGCAGGATATCCTGGCTGTCAAATCACTTCCAGTGTCATCTTTGAATGAGAGCATTACCTCTGAGAGCGGGGTCCAAGTGTTATGCCCTGAGGATGACTCTGTACTTAGCCATTCCTCATTGAGCTCTCCCTCTTCCACTAGCTCACCTGAAGGACCATCTGTATCTGAGAAAAAGAGAGTCAATATTAGTCCTTTAACTTCTACCACACCTGTACATAAGGTAAGTTTCTTTTAGTATAAAAAAAAGCCTTTGAAAAAACCACCTTGCATTATAGTGTGCTAATCACTGGCATTTAGGAGACTTTCTGCCATAAGTGCCTAATTTGCGTGTAGTTATTGTCAATTCAGTAGTGGTTAATTACAGTGAACAGGTACCAAAGAAATCTAATTTTAGATACTGGTTTCGATCTGTTTCTTCAGCAGGGCAATTAAATAAAAACAATTCACTTCCTGTCCCTTTCCTTCACATGATCTTGCTCATGTGAGATTTGCTGACAGCAATTGAAATGACTAGAAGCTGTCAGTGTGAAGAAAGACTGCAAAACTTAAGAGTGCCTTGTCAGCTTTATGAATTCTATAGCATCATCTTTAGTTATTTCAACTACTTTTTTTTGCATCATTTACAGTTTTATTTTGTTAATTTTTTGTTTTATATTTATTTTTTATTGTCTATTGGTCACTATTGCAAAAGCAAAATCATAAATAACGAAAACCCCAAAATGAAAACAAAATATACTGATGTGAAAGATGACTCCAATAGTTCTTTCTCTGGAGATGGATAGTACTCCCTGTCATAAATCTTTCAGGATTGTCCCAGCTCATTGTATTGCCAAGAATAGCCATGTTTTCCCAGATAATCATTGTTCAGTATTGCTGTTACTGTGTACAATGTTCTCCCAGTTCTGCTTATTTCGCTTTTCAGCAGTTCTTGCAGATCTCCTCAACTTTTTCTGAAATCTTCTTGCTTTTCATTTCTTATAGCACAATAGTATTCCATCACCAACATATACCACAATTTGTTCAGCCATTTCCCAATTAATGGACATCCCCTCAACTTCCAATTCTTTGCCACCACTAAAAGAGCTGCTAGAAATATTTTTGTATAAGTAGGTCCTTTCCCTTTTCAACTTTTTAATGTAATGATTTGTACCTCAAATTGGCTATCCATATCATGATAATTGAAATAAAAAGGTTTCTGTTGCTGAAACCTAGTTATCTTCAGTAATTCTGTTTTCTTACTCCCCCTCCACTCCCAAATTATTACATTCTGTTGCCTTTTGTGCAACCTGTGTAGTTGTGGTTTCTATAATCCCTTTCCTAGGGGTATGGGAGTAAGGAAGGAATATCTTTTTTCTTGCTTTACAAACAAAAAAAGGTTTACTTTAAATTTAACCTTAACCTGTAGCAAAATCAATTAAGCTTATTTTATAAATATTTACATTTAAATAACACCATGGATCTCAACACAAAATATCTATGCCTTTGTCATTTCCTTATTTGGAATGTATTGTAGCTTTTTGGTCTGCTTATACCTTTTTAAATTTTATGTTGTAATCTGTATTCTTTTTGATGCAGTTTGAAGTAGTTTGAAGATCTATGTTTGAATCTTAGCCCTGCCACCTACCTTTATTATGCCTTTGGGTATTTCAATTCCTTTCTCCCAGCCTTAGCTTCTTATAAAATGAGAGATTTTGACTCATTGACCTCAGAGGTTCCTTCTCCCTCTAAAATCCACTCCTTTGATTCTTGAGGTTGTTGTTTTTTTTATTTTTATTTAATTAGTCAATTTAGAACATTTTTCCTTGGTTACAAGAATCATATTCTTTCCCTCCCCTCTCCCCCCCCTTTCCGTAGCCAACACACAATTCCACTGGGTTTTACATGTGTCCTTGATCAAAACCTATTTCCATATTGTTGATATTTGCACTAGGATGATCGTTTAGAGTCTATATCCCCAATCATATCCCCCATCACCCATGTGATCAAGCAGTTGTTTTTCTTCTGTGTTTCTACTCCCACCGTTTTTCCTCTGAATGTGGATAGTGTTCTTTCTCGTAAGTCCCTCAGAATTGATCTGGATCACTGCATTGCCACTAATGGAAAAGTCCATTACATTTGATTGTGCCACAGTGTATTAGTCTCTGTGTACAATGTTTTCCTGGTTCCGCTCCTCTCAACTCTGCATCAGTTCCTGGAGGTCATTCCAGTTCACATGGAATTCCTCCAGTTCATTATTCCTTTTAGCACAATAGTATTCCATCACCAGCATATACCACAATTTGTTCAGCCATTCCCCAATTGAAGGACATCTCCTCATTTTCCAATTTTTTGCCACCATGAAGAGTGTAGCTATGAATATTCTTATACAGGTCTTTTTCCTTATTAACTCTTTGGGGTACAAGTCCAGCAGTGCTATGGCTGGCTTATCCTTTATTTAATTTTAAATTTAATTCTAAATTTCATCTAGTTCTTGAGATTTCTTTATATTTCTCATAGTTTTGGTTATAGTTTTATGTTAATGTACCACTTAGTAAGCATACCCTAATTATAGAACATTTACATATCCCTTTTTTGTAGTTATAGATAATATTGCTTGTAAATATAACTTTTTTTCTTTTAGATAATGATTTCAGGGCACTTCTAAAATTCCTTTTGACTAAAATAATCTGATATTTTTCACATATCCCTTGATTTCTATCCCAAAGGATAGAATGTTTGCAATTATACTGCCTTGTTTTTTTCCTATTGTTATGTCATTTTAAGTTATTTTTGGAAACTTGATAAATGTGAAATAACTCTTCAAAGTTGTTTCTGAATCATTGAAGGTTAGAGCTAGATGAGATCTTAATGATCAATTAGTTCAATTTAACTTGGATTTCTTTTCATAATAATCAGATATAGAGTATCTTTTTCCTTCATTTTTTTCAAATGAATATTTCAATTTGTACTTCCAAGAATGACTTTCCTAAAATATTAATCAGAAATGATAGGATGTTTCCTTTTAGGCAAACTGAGGATGCTTTATATTTATGGCAAATGAATTTAAAGATTTTAATGTAATTTTAGAAAGTTAATGCTATAATTTAAGTGTAAACATTTACCCATACAGCTTATACTTTTCAAGGGAGAAGGAGCCACCAGAGATCAATTTATTGAAGAAGAAGGGATAAAAGAACATTTTAAAACTCCTGCCACAGATGTAATTCATAAATATCCAGTGTTTTAAATTAAGTCTGCTGCCTGCCATCTTGTTTTGTAAAGCACACTGCTTCCATTTGTAGACTTATCAATTGCTTGAATTTTTTTCTGGCTACTATGCAGAATTAATTTATTACATAGTACATTGAAGCCAGTCAGAATTGAGAAAAAGAAATACCTTCATCCAAATATTTTACTTTTGATTCCCACTTCCTCTCTTTATCTAAGATTCTTTTTGACACTGGGAATTTTTAAAATGCCATGGTTGGTGCAGAGTAATGAAATGAAGATTTGATTTTGTCAAATGCACAAATAACTACATAAACATTCCCTATTTTATGAATGGATCATTATGAATTTAGAAACTAATATGCTATGTTTTACATGGTTTAAGTGCTAAAGATGTAATTTCTCTTTCATTGTGCACATTTTGAAACTTATTTCATTTTTGAACTGGGAGTTTTTTTGTGATGCTCTCGGAGAAAATTCTACTAGTAATAAGCAATAGCATTTTGATGCTTCAATAGTCTCAGTGTTTTCCACCATTGCAGATTGCTGTTAATTCATATCTTTTCATCTTGTGCTATATCTGACCATGACTTTAGTGAATTTTCCATAAATCTGTCCAATTTCTAGAGGTCTTTCTTTGGTCTTAATATATTTTGTGGATTGGATTATCCATATGCTATTTTGTTGCTATTTGTTTAAAACAGTCCTCCCAAAATAATGAGCCTCTTCCAACTTCTTTGGAGCCTGCTACAGAATACTGCCCTAGCTACTAAAAAAGAAAACTTTGTTAAACACCCAAATTCTCACCTGAAAAATGTAAATAAAAAATAGTGAGAAAACCTTATTAATGTTCCAGGCTTTGTCTTCCACTTGACAAATATTCATGCCCTACATGCCTGGGTGTCTTGATTATATCTAACTTTGCAACAAATTTAGATATGTTGTGATTCCTACCATGCTGCCCCCCCTCCCCCTCTTGCTTTTCCCTCTTCTCTTCAACTTGCCCATTTCCTTAAAAAAAAAATAACAATAATTAGGTTTTATTTTTTCCCCCTAGTTTGGATCTTTGGGAACAATAGTGAAAAATACAGTTCCATTAAAGTGGTTTAAATTAGGGAGAACTTTTGTTTTGGCCTCTTGACCTTAAAACAGACAAACAAATAAATAAATAAAATGTGATTTGGTCTAATAGATGAAGCCTCATTCTCCTTTGTGTTGGTTTGTCATGAAGACTCAATTTGTAGTATTGTATCCCTAGTATTGGAGTAATCATAAATAAATTATTTCCCTAATCCTGGCTCATTTTTATAAGATGTATTCCATTGTTCTCATTTTAGACCCTAGGCTCCTATAATTTCTTTTCTTTTTCCTTCTTCCCCTCCCTTAAGCCCCCTACAGCTTTTTTTTCCCTTGTTATTCTTCAGTGATTACCCCAATTTTAGCAAACTACCTTCTGACATTAAATACTCTGGAACTAACTAATTGAATTGAATTCTTTCCTCTAACACTTATATTTTCCCCTCCTTTTCAGGCCATCTGAAACAGACCCTTTTCTCTTAATTATTTTTGTTGTGGAAACTACTTTACATTTCCCAGTTTAACTCTTTAATTTTACCCCATTTATCCAATCAGTTATCAAATCTTGCTTTTCTGCCTCCACATTTTTCTGTCCTTGCTCTTTTCTCCAGCGATACAACTACCACCCTAATTCATTCAGATCCTCTTCACCTCTACTTGGACCATTGCAGTGACCTAAATGGTCTTCTTGCTTCCATTCACTCCTGTCCCAAAGCCACCCATTACCAAATTAATGCTCCACAAACACAGATTTGACAGTATTACTCCCATCCTGAAAAAGCTTTAGGGACTGCCTATTATTTTAGGAATAAACTACAAACTCCTCTATTTGGCATTTGAAGCTTTTCACAATCTGCTTCTGGTCTATCCAGACTAATCCACACATTTACTCCCCCTCATTCACTCTTTGTTCCAGCAAAACTAGCTTGCTTATCAACTCTTTACATGACACTCCATCTGCTGTCACCTCCATGCTTTTGCACAGGCTGCCCTCTCATGCTGGGAATACTCCTTGACTCTACTTCCTTAACTTCCTAGCTTCCTTCAAACATAGCTTAGGTGCCATATCTTCCAAAAGGCCTTTTCTTATTCCTCTTCAGTTGTTAATGCCTCAAGATATTCCCACCCTCACCTCCCCAATATTTTTATATACTTGCCTGTTTACATCTTGTTTCTCACTAATAGAATGTTAGCCTCTTGAAGGCAGAGGCCTTTTCTGATGGGTTAGTTTGTTTTGGTCTTTGTGTCCTTAGTACCTAGGTTTGAGGCATGGCACATATAACTAGGCAGTACTCTTATTGAATTGAATTGAATTTTACTCCTAGGAGCAGTATCTTGAATTAGCAATTGGTAAGGTTGTCATAGTTACCTTTCCAGAAGTAGGACTGTGCTTCTCATATGATTGTCATGCTAGATATGTTTAGGAGCTGGTTGTCTTACCCCCATCAGTTCACTTTTTCCTTTTCCCCTGATCTGATGTTCTATTTCCTAATTTTTTGGCTGAAACCTATTGAAAGCTATAGTATATTTTACCCATATACCTTAGGGCACCCACTTATCCTGGGGCACCACACATGGCTGTTATAATGGCCCAGCCCCTTTACTGTCAGGGTCCTACCTTAGTCTTGTGTCCCCCTTATAATCAACCAATTGTACCCCCCCCCCCCCCCCAGTTGGAAATCACACCTGCCACAGAGGAGCTCCTCCAATATCTGAAGGCAGAGGGAAGATGGAACTACTCTTATCCTAATTTGGCCCTTTTATATATATATATATATATGGTTCTCCCTTATGCCCAAATCTCTGGCACCATTCTCCACCCAAGAATAACTAGTTCTCATTGTCTGGCATTGTCCCTTTTTCAGTTCTGAGTTATTTCAGGTCCTGATTATGTCCTGAATAAATTTGCTTGTTTTATCTTCTGCTTACTTACATAGTTCTTGAGGCTACTTACTTAGAGCCACTTCCTAATCATTTCATGGGAATTCCCCTTGACATGTTCTACCTCTGGCCCTGTATCAGGATGCCATAAACTTATAAACCCTAAACAGGGGGTCTAAAACTCCCAGCAGCCCCTCCCTAGCAAGATTTATCTTTGGGAACATAGAAAGGAGGGGGCTGGGAGCATTCTGTCCTAGGGAGAGAGCCTCTACAATTCCCTAACCTGCACTGGGTAGATTGTTTGCCCTTTCCAGTTATTTGGTTCCTCTCACCCTGACCTTATAAATAGAGCCTGTAGGGGCAGCACAAAGGCATACTGTTTAAAATGTACTGTTCTGTTGGGATATTGTTTCATATAAATATATTTTAAAATTAAATTGATCTCTTGAGGAATGAGTCATTCCATATAGCTGAGGGATTACTCATTTAATGTTAAAGCTATCTCTTTTGACAGTTTTGGATATTAAAATTTTCCAAAATGTATTACATACTTCTGCCTTAAATTATCCTAAACATGATCTAATATTTTTTTGATGACTTAAGGTAGTCACTTTGAACACTGATTATTTTTGTTGTTTAGTCATTTCAGTGGGACTCCATTAGGGGTTTTCTTGAAAGAGATATTGGAATGGTTTGCCATTTCCTTTTCCAGCTCATTTTACAGATGAGGAACTGAAACTTAAATGACTAGGATTAAATGATTTGCCTATGGTCACATAGCTAGTAAGTGTTTGAGGCTGAATTTTTATGCAGGTCTTACTGACTTTAAGCCTGGCACTCTATCCATTGTACCACCTTGTTGTCCATTAATAATTATATTGTTCTGTAATACAGTAGAGCCATGATATTAGAGCCTGTTGATATTAAAGCAAGGGAATTCATTCTTCTCCGATACAGCTGACCCCAGTCTGCCTTTGCAGGTTTTCATGCTTTGTTCTTAGTGTAGTCTCTTCCACCCTCATTTGTTCTATTCTGCTCTGGGCCTTGGAATTAGCTACCTAAATTTGTTAGAATTATATGTAAAATAAAAACAAATCAGCTTTTTTAGAATTCTACATAAAATAAAAAATAGATTGGCTCTCTTAGGAGTGAAATATATCAACTTAACTATGAGTCTCTATAGCATTTCTATGGATCTCTATGGCCTTGCTTTTATACAACAAATCATTGAATTTTATAGCAGTTTTGCAAAGCCCTATGTGTTAACATATCTGGTTTGATCTCACTAACCTTTTGGGATAAGCTCTACAGGCATTATTAGCTTTTGTAATTTGGCTTCTGTGACAAGGAAATCACTTTAAAAGACTGATATATATTAATTTAAGGTCACCAAGGAATTCAGCTATGTAATTCCTAAATGAAAACTCAAGTCAGCAGTCAACCTTTTATGGAGTTTAATCACAAACAGGAGGAAGAAAGGAATTAGAGATAGAGAGAGAGAGGGAGAGAGAAAGGGAAGAGAAGGGAATAGGGCTTAAATACCCCTTCTGTTTAGGCTGGGCCAAAAGGCCCAAGCCCTTAGATAGCTGGGGCAAAGAAAAGAGATCAGCCCCTATTACTCACGTGACCAAAATGGAGAAACAGTCTCAGAGGTCCCCACCTTCAGCTTCCTTCAGAGCAAGCTTCTCAGAGCACACTCCAACCACTCAGACAAACTCCTCAACCACCACCCTGAGTCTTCAGACCCCTCTATCTTTAAGGAAACCATCCAAGTACCCTCCCCTCAGTTCTCACATCTACCAATCACTGTCCATCAATTTCCCTGTGCCAATGGAGGCTCTAGCTTAACCCAGGACCTCCCAGAGGTCTCTGGCTTTGCACATGTCTGTTGAAGGTCATATTTTCAAATAATTAAATCTTTGATCCTTTGCTACAGCCCTTCCTAAATCTTGTTAACCTGAGTAGGGTAGAGATTGGAATAATTAAATTTTGATCTATGCTGCAGCCCTTCCTCAATCCTGTTAGGACTGAGTAGGGTGGAGATTGATTCCAAGTATCTCCATTGTATCAATTCTAAAATCAATCATGACTCAAAGAAATTCCTGTTCTATGCTTAAGCATAGGTCAAAGTCCTTTCCATTGTTCAGCAAAAGGTTTCTGTCCTAAAGTAATCTTAAGAAGGGAGGAGGAGGAACCTCCCATGCCAATGGGGTTCACATTCCAATAGACTATCAGTAAGAAATTTTCCAAGTATGAAATTTCCCAAAGGCGAAATTTCCAACATTTATAAGTCTAAGGAATTTTAAGGTTTACACTTCTGACTTCATCAGCAACTGAAACTGATTTCTCCAAAGTTACTAAGTGACCACTTAATTGACAAATCTGATTGTGTTTTCTCAGTCCACATTCTTCTGGATCTCTTTGTAGTATTTGAAAACTGTTGAATACCATCTCCTTAATATTTCTGGGCGAATGACTTGCAGATCTATTTTCCAAGTTTCCCAAGCTGTAGTTCTGTATTACCAACTGCCTATGGACATTTCTATCAGTCTTCTTCTCCAACTCAACATGTCCAGAACAGAATTCATCTTTGCCCCCCAAAGCCACCCTTCTGCTAAACTTCCCATAACATTCATAACTTTGTTACTTGTGCTTGACTCCTCACTTTCCCTCACCTCATAACCAATTTGTCACATTTTTGCCTTTTCTTTCTAATATTTCTTAAAACTGATAACTCCTTACTCTTCACATAGCTCCCACTTTAGTTAAAGCCATTAGCGCCTCTCACCCTAAACTGTTGAAGTGGTTTTCTAATTGAACTCTCCTTTCTCAAGGCTTCTCCAATCTGTCATCCACACAGCTGTCAAAGTGTTTTTCTTTTAAGTCCAGCTCTGACAATGACAACAGCCCTTCCTCAGTAAATTTCTGTGGGGCTTAATAGCCCTAATTCTGTGTACTGTTAAAAGTTAAAACTATTTCATTATGATTACTTTCTTATTTTATATATTTAAAAATATTGTTCTGAGAAAGATGTATCAGTTTCACTGGGATTACCAAAGAGGTCCATGATTTAAAAAAGAAAAAGTGCTTAAAGAACCTATCTGAGACGATCATCCTCAGCATTTCCCATACTGATGGTAATGCCCTTGTTATTCTGGTTAAAATAGATTAAAAAAAAAGACTATGTCATCTTATTAAAAAGTATCTTTTATTTTTTTTAAACTCTTACCTTCCATCTTAGAATCAAATTTGTGTATAGGTCCCAAGGCAGAAGAGAAGTAAGGACTGGGCAATGGGGGTTAAGTGACTTGCCCAGAGTCATACAGCTAGGAAATGTCTCTGAGGCAAGATTTAAAACTCAGGACCTCCTGTCTCTGGGCCTGGCTCTCAAATCTACTGAACCCACCTAGCTGCCCCACAAAAACTGTCTTGCTAAATTTTTCAGCATCATGAACTTCATTGGGTTTGTGTTGTGCATCCATCTTCCTCATCTCTCTCCTGCCAGAGTGGTCTTTGTACCTGGGACCTTGCACTCTCATGGGTGAACCTTCAACTTATCTTGCTTGGAACCAGGACTCCATTTCCAGACTATATTGCTACTTGCATTAAATCTCCTTCCCATTTAATGTGTGGTCTTCCCCATTTGAATGTAAACTTGAGTAGAAAGTTTTACTCATATGTGTTTGTATTTTCAATGCTTAGCACAGTGCCTGGCTAAGTAAACACTTTTCATTCATTCATCAGTATATGAGTATGCATATAGATTGTAACTCAAACTTGATTTCTCCTCCTGTTGTGACTCTTTACTTGCATATTGCCAAAATTCTTTGTAGAAAGATCCATCCAAAGTGTTAGAGGCCACCTTCTCTCTTTTAACATAATGTATATATGTTTTGTCCAAAAGTCAGATGTTGAAATACTTCCCTCCTCTATAGTGAGGCACAAGACTGCATGTACTGCATTGATTTTGTTTTTTCTTTGTTAGAAGGTATTCTAATTTAGTGAGGAGATTATATCAAAGAAATGACTAATATAAAAAAGCAAAATAACAAGACATTAGTACAATTTATTTTTTTTTAAATATGTGGATACCAATGCAGCATCTAGGCTGTCCATCTTTTATCTTTGTCTTTTTTTTTTTAACCTCTTTATCTGTAGCATTTAGCACAATGCCTGGCACATGTTAAGGGCTTAATCAGTGCTGGATGATTGATCTCTAGTTCTTGATAGCCAGTTTACTTCCTTTTCTAGTCATACATATCCAGTGTGATAATCTTTTGGACAATTCATTATTGGTAATATGCTGCAAACTACTTACATGAAGTATACTTTTATCCATTATCTTTTAGGACACTTGCAATTTTCAGGTTTGGGCTTAATAAATTACAAGTTGATGGTAGACAATATTCCTTTGAAATAAACTATACTAAATTCATTAATAAATGAACAGTAATGATCTGAAATTATTGGAAGCCAACATGGATCTTTTTTGTTTCAGGGGCACTGGGATTTGTGCCCAGAAAGAAGGAACATAAAGAAGTTTTCCGGCAAAACAACATCTTTAGTTCCAGAGATGATAATAATAATTTTTTATAGTTCTTTAAACTTAATAAAATGTTTTCCACAAGAACACTGAGGTAGGTGATACAAATAATATTACTGCCATTTTAGGGATAAGGAAACATTCTCAAAGAAAGTGTGACATACATATGGTCAGTTGGCTACCACACTTCAACTGGGATTCAAACCTAAGTCTCTGGATACTACTAAGTCAGCTATTCTTTCTGTTAAACCATGCTTCTCTTAGAAATAGAAAGCTTTCTATAGCCATTTCTCAAAGTTATATAGTGTTTAGATCATCCCTGGTCATACTCAATTTCCCAATGTAATTCAGTCATCTTAAAACAGATTCTAAGCATAGTTAATAAGTGTTAAGTTTTTTGATGCCTTTTCATTAGTCATTCCCTTCTCCTCCCTGCAAAACCTATGCCCCACCCATACAAATCATCTATAGCAGTAATGGTGAACCTTTTAGAGATGGGGGACCAGGGTGCCCCTCCAACTCCCTAGACTGAGTGTTGTGCCCATCCCGCCCTTACCCTGTGCCATGCCCCCGCCCCTTTACCCCTCACAGGGGAGGGAGAAAGCATTCTCATTAGGCTGTTGGGCAGAGTAGTGGGTGAAGTGAGGAATGTCTTCAGTGAGTGTAGAGAGGGGGAGGGGAGTGGCCCAAGTACTCTGCTCCCCTCTAGCTCTGCCCTCTATGAGCTGTCCACCTTACCCACTGTATGCTCCCATTGGGCTGTTGGGCAGAGGGGTGAGGGATGTGAAAAGATGTCCTCAGGTGCAGTGGAGAGGGGGAGGGGAGCGGAGCAGCTCTGCTTGAGTCCCTCTGCTTTTATAGTGTGACAAGGGAATCACTTTAAAAGACTGATATATATTAATTTAAGGTCGCCAAGGAATTCAGCTATGTAATTCCTAAATGAAAACTCAAGTCAGCAGTAAATCTTTTATGGAGTTTAATTACAATTAAGTAAGTAAGAAAGAATTAGAGATAGAGAGAGAGAAAAAGGGAGAGAAGGGAATAGGGCTTAAATACCCCTTCTGTTTAGGCTGGGCCAAAAGGCCCAAGCCCTTAGATAGCTGGGGCAAAGAAAAAAGATCAGTCCCTATTACTCACGTGACCAAAATGGAGAAACAGTCTCAGAGGCCCCCACTTTCAGCTTCCTTCAGAGCAAGCTTCTCAGAGCCCACACGAACCACACCAACCAACTTCTCCACCTCCTCCGAGACCTCAGACCCCCCTGATCTTTAAGGAAAACCCTCCAAGTTGCCTCCCCTCAGTTCTCACATCTACCAATCACTGTCCATCAATTTCCCTGTGCCAATGGAGGCTCTAGCTTAACCCAGGACCGCCCAGAGGCTTTGCACATGTCTGTTGAAGGTCATATTTTCAAATAATTAAATCTTTGCTCCTTTGCTACAGCCCTTTCTAAATCCTGTTAACCTGAGTAGGGTAGAGATTGGAATAATTAAATTTTGATCTAGGCTGCAGCCCTTACTCAATCCTGTTAGGACTGAATAGGGTGGAGATTGATTCCAAGTATCTCCATTGTATCAATTCTAAAATCAATCATGACTCAAAGAAATTCCTGTTCTATGCTTAAGCATAGGTCAAAGTCCTTTCCATTGTTCAGCAAAAGGTTTCTGTCCTAAAGTACTCTTAAGAAGGGAAGAGAAGGAACCTCCCATGCCAATGGGGTTCACATTCCAATAGTCAAGACCCACTATCAATAGGAAATTTTTCAAGTATGAAATTTCCCAATGGTGAAATTTCCAACATTTATAAGAATAAGAAATTTTGAGGTTTACAATAGTAACAAACTTGGGGGGGGGGTGCTGCCCACAGAGAGTGCTCTGCATGCAATATTTGGCACTCATGCCATAGATTTGCCATCACTGACCTATAGGATAGAAGAAAAAATTAAGTAAAACCAATACATATTGTTATTTGGGAGTTAAGTCAGTTGTAGATTGAAGATATAATAGCCTGTTACTAGGCTATAAATAGATTTAGTTGTTGGGAGTTGATGAGAGTTTGGTGGACCAGTAATCGAAAAGACTTTGACTAGAGATAAATCTTCTATAAAAACCTATTTATTATATTTGCTTCTATAGGAACAGTGATAGGAAAAGGAAGTTGGAGATACTGAAATAGGAAGTTTAGGAATTATAATTCCCTAACTCTAAAAATCTTAACCAAACCAACCCCAAAAATCTGTCCTGCAAGACACTTTCTTCTCCTTTGACCAAAGCCAAGGCTGACTTATTTATACTTACTGTCTATTTAATCCCCAAATTCTAACTGTCTATCTTACACAAACATAAACTTATAAACAGAGAGGAGTAAGTCAGATTTCTTTTCCTGCTGCTCAGATGAAAAAGCAGCTTGTTAGAATTATCACAAAAATTTACCCACTCAAGACAGCTTGCTCTTTCCTGCCACTTACTGGGGCCAGCACCCAATACTCTCCTCTTGTCTGCCAAGATGGGTTTTCAAGAGATAAATTCACCAGAAATTCTCCTAATTCACAGAGCAGGCTCTTCTATTCAGGACAGCCCAAAGAGTCCGTTGGTCCAACTGTCTTTCTCAAAGTTCCTTGAGAAAATTCTCTTCCCATGAGTCCTCTTTGAGATTCCATTCTGGTTTAAAGAAATCCAATTCACTCTACTCTCTTATCCTTCTATCAATAAATTTTGTTAATTAACCCTATTTCCTAATTAATTCTTAATTAAAGAAAATTCTACTACAACAGAGACAGTATATGACTATGTATATAATATTAGGTATTGATATTCTTCTACCTCTGCTGAAAGGTGAGAACTTTGTTTCATCAATTGTTCTCTGGGACCAAGATTGATCATTGCTTTTAATCTGAGATCATGAGATCAGCTTCCTTTTAGTGTGATTTTCCTTTACTTTGTTCTAGCTATCTTGTATTTTGTTCTCCTGGTTCTTTTTTCTTCTCAAGTCTTCCTATGTTCTCTTTTCCATATTATCAATTCTTGTGAATCTACCCTTCTTCTAAACTAATCTACGTCATTGAGGCTACCACTATTCCTCCAGTGGTTCAAAATCTGTGTTCAAAAGCTCGATGTCTTCCAATTAATTGAAAAATTTTGTGATTTTTGCCTCTGTGGCATATTTCACATATTTCTCACATCATTCTTATATCTTCCTCTGTATAACCATTGGCCTATTTCAGGACCTCATTATCCTTTGCCTAGACTATTGCTGTAGTCTTCTGGTTGATTTTCCTGGCACAAATCTCTTCTCACTCCATTCTGCCTTTCACACAGTAGAGTGATTTTCCTAAAGTACAGGTCTGACCATGTCACTCTTCTACTTAGTAAATTCCAGTAATTTCTTCTTTACCTTTAGAATAAAATATAAACTCTAGTTGGCATTTAAGATCTTTATACAATTTGGCTTCAACCTATATTTCTAGTTTTATTACACATTATTGCCTTTCCAACATAGTGTGGTCTGGCCAAAATTCCCTTCGTACTCTTATAATTATGTCTTTGCATTGACTATCTCCCATACCTGGAATATATTCCCTTCTCATCTTTACCTCTAATTTCTTTCAAGGTTCAGCTCAGATGCCACCTTCTACTTGAAATCTTTTGTGTTTCTCCCAGCTACTAGTATCTTTCCCTTAAAATTATCTTGCTTCTATTTTATATATACCTATATATGTTATATTAGCTCTTCTGGCTATATTGTAAATTGCTCAGTGGCAGGAGAGTTATTTGACTTTTGTCTTTGTAGCTCCATCACCTAACTTCCTAGTTAGTGTTTTAATAAACACTTGCTAATTGAATCTGATACCTAAAATCTTAGAATTGTTTTAATTTGCATTTCATTTATTAATGATCTGAAAATTTTTTCATATGGTTATGGTACTTCAAGATTTAACAGCACTTCTGAAAACATTAAGAGTAAATTAGGATAATTTAAAATCAGGTCATGTCAGAGTCAATTTTAGGGCTCTTTACAATTTCACCCTTTGTCCTTTCTGCTGGTTTCACAATGTTAAAAGAATTGAGGGGACTTTAAGCTCAAGAGTTTAATAAAATTTGATATATTATTTCCATGTAGTAAAAACACTAGTTCCTAAGGTCACATGAGCTAACTTAAGAGCATGTATGCTTCATTTAAAAAAAATTTTTTTTTAAACCCTTACCTTCCGTCTTGGAGTCAATACTCTTTTGGCTCCAAGGCAGAAGAGTAGTAAGGGCTAGGCAATGGGGGTCAAGTGACTTGCCCAGGGTCACACAGCTGAGGAGTGTCTAAGGTCAGATTTGAACCCAGGACCTCCTGTCTCTAGGCCTGGTTCTCAATCCACTGAGCTACCCAGCTGTCCCCATGCTTCATTTTTTTATTTATTCTAATATCACAGAATATGAAAAGGCATTTGGTATGTATTTCATCTGATGGTCAAATGGACAGAAGCTCACATTTTAAAAACACCTAAATTTAAAAAATGCTTTCTTTACAATAAACCTGTGAGGCAGATGGCACAAGTATTTGATATCCATATTTTACAAAGGTAGCCTCCCCTGCAGTTTTATAGCTTATCTCACATGCTATTGGAGACTAGGATACTTTGGTTTCTGTATTTTATTCAGTGTAAATGGTATAGCTCCATAAAAATCTTATTCTCTTTATATTGCCATACATGTGATGTTTTATCTTGATAAGTCTCTCACCATTCTTTTCATTTGTGATGTTGTAAACATTTTGTAAATTATTCTGCTTATAGTTACTTCATTCGATACAAAGTTCTGCCAGGTTTCTCTGAATTTGTCCTTTTTGTCATTTTATACAATCTAGTAACAATATTGCATTTCATTAACATACCTTAATTTGTTCAGCCATTTCTGAATTGATGGATGCCTACTTTGTTTCCAATTCTTTGCTACAACAAAAAGTGCTGCTATAAATATTTTTGTGCAAAGCAATCCTTTTCATCTGTCTTTGATTTCTTTGGATATATGCCCATTAATAGTGGCATTGGGTCAAAGGATATATACTTAGTGACTTTTTGAGTATAGTTCCAAATTGCTTTCCAGAATAGTTAGATCAGTTCTCAGCCTCATGAGCCACTGGTTATTAGTGGCTCTTCTATAGATATTCTTGAACTATTGTCATCTTTTTTATACCTTTGCCAGTCTTGCTCTTGATATGAGGTGGAATCTCAATTGTTTTAATTCACATTTCTCTTATTAGAGATTTGGAGAATTTTTTCACATAGCTGTTCACTTTTTCTTTTTGAGGAGTACCTATTTATATTTGACCATTTATCTATTAGAGAATGCTTCTTGTTCTCCTTCCCTGTCCAAATTTGTTTTTGGTGTAATATTTTTATATGTTGTATATATCCATTCAGGATTTCTTGGTGGTATTTGATGTGAGATGGTTGGTTTAAATCCTAGTTCTCTAGACTGCTTTCTTATTTTCTAACAGTTTTTGTAGAATAGTGATTTCTTATTCTAGTATTTGAAATACTTGGGTTTATCAAATGCAGTGTTACTATTTCAGTTACCTCTAGGTCTTGTATACCTAATCTGTTCCATGGATCAATCACCTCTTCTGATGGTGTACCAGTACCAATAGTTTTGATGATAACTGTATTCTAGTATAGTTTGTAATCTTACTACTAGGTTCTTCTTTTTCCCATTTTATTTACCATGAAATTCTTGACTTTTTGTTCCACCAGATGACTTGATTTTTTTTTTCTGGTTCTGTAAAGTAACTTTTTTATAATTTGGCATAGCTTTAAATTACAAATTAGGTAATGTTGTAATTTTTATTGTATTGACATGACCCGATGCTTTAGTAGTTATTACCTTGACAATTATTTGCCTAACTTTATTTTTGTATTGGATTCATAGAATTGCTGTGGTAGATAGCCTCTTGTACATTTAATACATGCTATAAAGGAATTTCTTTTTCTCTCTCTTCCTAATGAATGTTGTTGGTTTATTTTATACTCTTTTTGTTTTGCTGGTTATTGTTTAATTTTATGGTTGAATTTCTGGGATTCTCTTAAAAAACATATACAACCCTCATGTAGTCTGTATAAAGTCAGCAAGCACTTCATATGTGCAACACGTTTCTGAGTGCTAGGGAATACAAGAAAAGGCCACACACAAAAAACCCCCAACCCTCAGACCCTACTTTCTAGGAACATACATTTTAATGTGGGAGATATGTAAATAACTAGTAAAATGTATGTATTTATGAGTGGATGAAGGTAATTTCAGAGCAGAATATATTAGTAGTGTATAGGTAGATAAGGCTAATGTGATTGGATCCTAGAGTACATGGAGAAGAGTAAAGTGAAGGAAAACTGGAAAGTCAGAAAGGGGCCCAGTGATACAAAACTTTAAAAGTCAGAGGAGTTTCATATTTAATCCTGGAGGTCAGAGAGGAGGAGGTGACATGGAGCAGTCAATTGTTTGGATAGATTGGATCTGAGGGAGACATGAGGCAAGGAGATCAACCAGAAGGCTTATGGAATAGTCTAAGCAAGAAGGGATGAAAGTTTGAATGAGGATGGTGTTTATATGAATGAAAAGAGAGATGTGAAGGCAGAAATGGCAAAAATTTTCAACAAATTGGATATGTGGAACAAATGAGAATGAAGAATTAAAGATGACAGTGAGCTTTCAAGTGATTCATTGAAAGGACAGCAATACCTTAGACAGTAATAAGGAAGATTCGAAGAGGGGAAGGTTTTAGAATGGGGGCAGGGGAAGATAATGAGTTCTGTTTTGGATGCATAAGTATGAAGTGCCAACTAAATACTCATTTTGAGATGTCCAAGAGACAGTTAGTAAAACATGGAGCTGAACCTCAGGAAAGAGTTTGGGGCTAGAAAAATAGATATGTGAATCATCAGGCTAAAGATGATAATTGAATCTATTAGAATCAATAAAATCATCAAATGAATTAGTATTAAAAAAAAAAAGAGGAAAGATGGGCTGCTTGGTGGTATAGTACATATAGAGTGTTAAGTTTGGAATCAAGACCTGAATTCATATCCATCCTCAGCTACTTATTAGTTGTGTGGCCTTGGACAAGTCACATAATCTTGTTTGCCTCAATAATTAAAAAAGAGAGGCCTCAGTATAAAGCCTTGAACTCTGTCAGTGGGTGTGACCTTGAGGAAGATCCAGTGAAGGATCCTGAGATGTTAGATAGACAAACTAGGAGAAATCTGTTAAAAACTTGAGAGGAGAAATACTTTAGGAGGAGATGGGGGGGCGGGGGGGCAACAATGTCAAAGGTTGCAGACTTTAAGGATAAGGCCTGAGAAAAAGCCATGAGATTTGGCAATTAAAAGATAAATCATTGGCAATTTTGGAGTGAATGGTTTCAATGTAAACTGAGATTAGAAGCCAAATTATAGAGATTTTAGAATTGAAAGAGGTGAAAGGATATAGAAGCATAAGTTATAGGTGACTTTTCTCAAGAAATTTAAATAATGAAGAAAATGAAAGATATAAAAGGAAAGCTAGAATGAATGGTTGGATCAAGTGAAAATTGTTTTAGTTTTTTTGATGGAAACAGAGAAAAAATTAAAATTAAAGACAACTCTCCAATAAATAAATGGTCAAAGGATATTAACATTGGTTTTCAGAGGTAGAAATCCAAGCTAAATGTATAGCGTCCACATTTTTAGAGGAAAGCTAAATAGTTATAGATGGAAGTAGATAGCAAAATGGTAATGGGGGGACTTCAATTTTTCCCTCTCAGAACTAGATAAATCTAACCAAAAATAAATAAGAACGAAATCAAGGAGATGAGTAGAGTCTTAGGTAAATTGAATATGATAGATATTTGGCAAGAATTGAACAGAAATAGTAATGGTACCTTTACAAAAATTGACCATATATTAGAGCACAAAAACATAGTTAAATATAGAAAAGCAGAAATATTAAATGCATCCTTTTTAGACCATAATGCAATAAATTGTATATACTAAGGGATCATGGAAATAAAGGAAGAATTAATTTGAGACAAAAGAACTTAATCTTAAAAAATGAGTGGAGGGGCAGCTAGTTGGCTCAGTGCATAGAGAAAAGGCCTAAAGAAGGGAGATCCTGGGTTCAAATCTGGCTTCAGACCCTTTTAACTATGTGACCCTAGGCTAGTCACTTAACCCCAATTGTCTAGTCCTGACTACTCTTATCCCTTGGAACTAGTATTTAGTATTAATTCTAAGGCAGAAAGTAGATGTTTATTTAAAAAAAAAAAGGAAAAAGAAGAGAATGAGTGAGTTAAAGAGCAAACCATAGAAACAATAATTTCATTAAAAAGAATGATAATAATAAGACAACATACCAAAACCTGTGGGATACTGAAAAAGCAGTAATTAGAGGAAAAGTTATATCTCTAAATGCTTATATTAATAAAATATAAATAGATCAATGAAATAGGGATACAATAAGAATTAGAAAAAGAACAAATTAAAAGTCCCCAACTAAATGCCAAATTAGAAATTTTAAAAATTAAAGGCAAGATCAATACAATTGAATGTAAGAAAACTATTGAATTAAATAAATCTAGGACTTAATTTTATTTTTAAAAAATCAACAAAATAGAAAAACTGTTGGTTAATGTGATTTTAAAAAGAGAGAAAATCAAATCACTAGCATTAAAGATGAAAAGGGTAAATATACCAACAATGAAGATGGAATTAGAGCAATTATTAGAAGTTATTTTGCTCAACTATATGCCAACAAATTGACACATATAAGTTAAATGGAAAAAATACTTTGTAGGTTGCCTAGACTATCAGAGGAGGAAATAGAATAACTAAATAAACCTATTTTAGAAAAAAATTTGACAGGCCTTAATGAACTTCCTTTAAAAAAAATGGATTAGGGGACAGCTGGGTAGCTTAGTGGATTGAGAGTCAGGCTAGAGACGGGAGGTCCTGGATTCAAATTTGGTCTCAGATACTTCCCAGCTGTGTGACCCTGGGCAAGTCACTTAAACCCCATTGCCTAGCCCTTACCTCTCCTCTGCCTTGGAACTCTCAGTATAGATTCCAAAATGGAAGGTAAGGATTTAATAAATAAAGAAGGATTTTTACCATACTCATTATAGATTCCAAGACAGAAGGTAAGGATTTAATAAATAAAGAAGGATTTTTATCATACTTCTTTCGTGAAACAAATATGGTATTGATAACTAAACCAAGAAAAGCAAAAACAGAAAAAGAAAATTATAGGCCAATTTAATTAATAAATATAGATGCAAAAATCTTAAATAAAATACTAGCTAGGAAACTACAACAGTTACAAAGATTATATATTGTGACCAAATAGAATTTATAATAGGAATGTAGGGATGCTTTAATATAAACAAAACTATCAACATAATTGTTTTAATAGTAAAAATAATAAAATCTTATTATGAATAAGTGCAGAAAAGTATTTGATAAATATTACACCTTCCTATTAAAAACACTGGAAAGTATAGGAATCAATGAAGTTTTTCTTAAAATAATAAAAAAGCATTTACCAGAAACCATTCCAATAAGATCAAGAGTAAAACAAGGATGCCATTATCAATAGTATTATTTAACATAATATAAGAAATGCTAGCATTAGCAATAAGAGAAGAGAAATGGAAGGCATCAGAATGGGCAAAGAAGTAATAAAACTTTTTTGCAGATCATTTGATGGTATGTGTGGAAAATCCTAGATTTTCAGCTAAGAAGTTAGTTATAACTAAAGTAGTAGGAAATAAAATAAACCCACACAAATCATCAGCATTTTTACATATTATTAACAAAAATCTACAAGAGATTCTCCATTTTAAATAACCACAGATAGAATAAAATACCTGGGATTATACCTGCTAGAGCAAACCCAGGAACTACACAAAGATAACTAAAAAGCACTTTTTTATAGAAATAAAGTCAATTTTAAATAATTGAAGAAATATTAATTGTTCATGGATGGGCAGAGCCAATATAATTAAAATGACAAGCTACCTAAATGAAGTTACAAAAAAAATTATCTTGTTGAGCTAGAAAAAAAAAATCCAATTCATTTGGAAGAACAAAAAATCAATAATAATAAGAGAATTAATGAAAAAAGTAAAGGAAAAGGGGTTAGGAGTACCAGATTTAAAAGTGTATTATAAAGCAGTATTTATCAAAACTATCTGTTATTGTGGAAAGACATATAAATGTTTGAAAAATGAAGTGATGGTGGAGTTGTGAATTTATCCAACCATTCTGGAGGGCAATTTGGAACTATGCCCAAAGGGTGCTAAAAGACTGTCTATCCTTTGGTCCAGCCATACATAGCACTGCTGGGTTTGTACCCCAAAGAGATAAGGAAAAAGACTTATACAAGAATATTCATAGCTGCTCTCTTTGTGGTAGCAAAAAATTGGAAAATGAGGGGATGCCCTTCAATTGGGGAATGGCTGAACAAATTGTGGTATCTGTGGGTGATGGAATACTATTGTGCTCAAAGGAATAATAAACTGGAGGAATTCCATGGGCCTGGAATGACCTCCAGGAATTGATGCAGAATGAAAGGAGCAGAACCAGCAGAACATGTACACAGAGACTGATACACTGTGGTACAATCGAATGTAATGGACTTCTCCCTTAGTGGCAATGAAGTGATCCCGAGTAACTTGGAGGAATCTATGAGAAAGAACACTATCCACATTCAGAGGAAAAACTGTGGGAGTAGAAACACCGATGAAAAACAACTGCTTGATTACATGGGTCGAGGGGGAAATGAACATCCTAATGCAAACACCAACAACATGGAAATAGATTTTGATCAAGGACACATGTAATACTCAGTGAAATTGTGCGTTGACTATGGGAAGGGTGGGGGCAGGGGAGGGAGGGAAAGAATATGATTCTTGTAACCAAGGAATAATGTTCTAAACTGACTAAATAAATTAATAGAAAAGAAAAAAGAAAAATGAAGTGAGTAGAACCAGGAGAACAATATATAGTCATAGAAATATTTTACTATGATCATTTGTGAAGGATTAAATTATTATCAGCAAAACGAGGTCTCAAGAAAACCCTAAGGGACTTATGATAAAAAAAAATGTTATTCAAAGCAAAAGAACTGTTGGAATCTGATTGCAGATTAAAGCATGCTATCTCTTACTTTATTACCTTCATAAATTTTTTATTAGAAGTGTGATATGTGTCTTCTGTTAAGGTATGGGGAATATGGAAATACATACTGCATGAAAGCCCTATTATAACCTAAAATAGAACATGTACTGCCTTATGGGGGGAAGGGAATCTAAATCACAAAATGTCAGAAAACAGTTATAAAAATTGTTCCTACATATAATTGGGGGGGGGGAATATCTGGTACTGACTAAGAAATAGAAAGGTAGATGAGTGGAACAGGACAGATATACAACATACTGCAGTAAAAGATTATAGAAATCTTGTATTTGACAAAAGTTTATATCCATTGAGATTGAGATGAGAAGTCACTATTTGGTTAAAAAAAATGCTGGAACAACTGGAAAGTAGTTTTGCAGAAATGAGATATAGACCAATATCTTACACCATAAGATCAAAATGGATTTAAAAAAAAGGTTACCTTCCATCTGCTTATACTTTTTTTCTGATGGATTTTTGTTTTTATTTTTACTTTGAAGATATTTTCCCCGATTACATGTAATAATAATTTTCAACATATGTTTCCAAATTATAAGATTCAAATTGTCCCCCTCCCTTTCTTCCCTTCTCCTGGAGATGGTAAGCAATTTGATAAGGATTACACATGTATTATCATGTAAAATATACTTCCTTATTAGTCATTGTTGTAAGAGAATATTCATATAAAACCAAAACCCCAAGTAAAAACACAAACTAAGTGAAAAATAGTATGCTTTGATCTGCATTCCAGCTCCAGCAATTCTTTCTCTGTAGGTGGATAGCATTCTTTGTCATAAGTCCTTTAGAATTGTCCTAGAATCATTGTCTTGCTGAGATTAGTGTAAAGATTATAATTGATATCCAATAGACTAAGTATTATATTTAAAAATTTTTTATTAATAATAACTAAAATAAAAGAACTACCTAAACCCAGCCCACTCATGAAAGAAGAGAGCGAGAGGGCGGGGCTACAGAACTATAAACAATTACAAACAGTGCACAAAGGGAAAAGCATTCTGGTTAATGTAGCTTTACGGGTTTGAAATTTTCTAACTATACATTAGCTAAGTCTTTCACAGTTGAGCATTTTACAGTATTGCTGTCACTGTGTACAACGTTCTGGTTCTGCTTCAGTTCATGTAAATCCTTCCAACTTTTTCTGAAATCTTGGCACATTAGTATTCTGTCCCCATCATACACCACAATTTGGTCAGCCATTGCCCAATCGATGGATATCCCTTCAATTTCTAATTTCTTCCCACCACAAAAAGAGCTGCTATAAATATTTAGGTACAATTAGGTCCTTCCCCTCTCTTCCTCCTCCCTTTTTAAAAAAAAATCTCTTTGGGATATAGACCTAGTAGTGGTATTACAGGATGAAAGGGTACTCACAGTTTTAGAGCCTTTTGGGGCACAATTCCAAATTGCTCTCCAGAATGATTGGATAAACTCCACCAATGATGCATTAGTGTCTGTAACATGTCACTTTTTAAAATTATCATATTGGCAAATCTGATAAATATGAGCTATGGTTATTGATAGCTTTTATTTCTTCATCTAAAAATGCTTGTTCATGCCCTCTGACCATTTGTCAATTGTGAAATGACTTGTATTATAAATTTGACTCAGTTCTCTATATTTGAGAAATTAGAATTTTATCAGAAAATTTTGTTGTAAAAATATTTTCCAGTTTGTTTCTCTTCTAATCTTGGTTGTGTTGTTTTTGTTGTTGTTTGTATAAACCTTTTAAATTTAATTTAATCAAAATTATTCATTTTGCATCTTGTAATGTTCTCCATCTCATTTGACCATAAATTCTTTCCTTCCCCAGGTCTCCCAATTTACTTATTAACATATCCTTTTAAGTCTAAATCATATACCCATTTTAACTTTATCTTGGTACAGAGTATGAGATATGGTCTATACTTAGTTCCTACCATACTGTTTTCTAGTTTTCCTAGCAGTTTTTGTCAAATAGTGAGTTCTTATCCCAAAACCTGGTCTCTTTGGGTTTATCAAAGACTATATTACTATGGTCATTTACCCCTATATATTGGTTATCTAATCTGTTCCATTGTTCTACGATTCTGTTTCTTAGCCAGTACTAGATTCTTTTAATGATTACTATTTTATAATACAATTTGAGCTCTAGTTCTGTTAGGCTACCTTCCTTCACATTTTTTTCATTAATTCCCTTGATATTCTTAACCTTTTGTTCTTCCAGATGAATTTTGTTACTATTTTTTCTAATTCTATAAAATAACTTTTTGGTATTTGATTGGAATGACACTGAATAAGTAAATCTAATTTAGGTAAAAGTGTTTTTATTATATTAGCTTAGCCTTCCCATGAGCAATTAATATTTTTCCATTTCTTTAGATCTAAATTTATTTGTGTGAAGTGTTTGTAATTATGTTCATATAATTCCTGTGTTTGTCTTGGCAAGTATTCATATTGTCTAGAGTTTAAGTGGAATTTCTCTATCTGTTGCTAATGGACTTTGTTGGTAATATATAGGAATGCTGATAATTTATGTGGCTTTTTTGGGGAGGGGGTATCCTACAATTTTGCTAAAGTTAACTATTTCAATTAGTTTTTGAGTTGAGTCTCTAGGAATACCATCATATTATCTACAAAGAATCATAGTTTAGTTTCCTCATTGCCAATTTAATTCCTTCAATTTCTTTTATTGCTAAAGCTAGCATTTCTAGTACAATATTAAATAATAGTAGTATTAACGGGCTGCTTTTCACCCATGATCTTATTGTGAATGATTCTAACTTCCCTTCTGCAGATGATACTTGATGATGATTTTAGATAGATAATATTTATCATTTTAAGGAAAGGCCCATTTATTCCTATGTTTTCTAATGTTTTAAATAGAAATGGGTATTGTATTTAGTCAGAGACTTTTTCTGCATCTATTGAGATAACCATGTGATTTGTTAGCTTTGTAATGGCACAATTGTGCTGATAGTCTTCCTAATATTAAATCAACCCAACATTCCTGGTATAAATCCCACCTGGTGATAGTGAATGATTCTTGTGATATATTGCTCTAGTCTCCTTGCTAGTATTATATTTAAAATTTCTACATCTATACTCATTAAGGAAATTGGCCTAAATTTTTTTTTCTCTGTTTATGCTCTTCTTTGCTTAGTTATCAACACCATATTTGTGTCATGAAAAGAATTTGGTAGGATTCCTTTTCATGTTTTCTCAAATAGTTTTTTAATATTGGGTTTAATTGTTCTTTAGTATTTGGTAGAATTCACTTGTGAATCCTTCTGGCCCTAGGAATTTTTCCTTGGAGAGTTCCTTGATGGGTTGTTCAATTTCTTTTTCTGAGGTGGGATTATTTTAAATATTCTATTTCCTCTGTGATTCATGTGGGCAATTTGTATTTTTGTAAATATTCATCCTTTTTTATTATCTATAATTGGGGGGAAATTACTTCTTTTATTTACTCTTTATTGGTGGTGAATTTACCCTTTTCATTTTTGATACTAGAAATTTGATTTTCTTTTTTCTATTTTAATCAAATTAACCAATGCTCTATTTTATTTTTCCTAAAACTATGTCCTATTCTTATTTATTAGTTTAATGGTTCTCTTTCAATTTAATCAATTTCTCCTTTGATTTTTAGGATTTCCAATTTAGTTTTAGGTCTGAATTTGGGAAGAGTTGGGTTCAGATCTGTCCTAGCTGTGACTGTGGAATATCATTTAATTCCCATTTGCTTAGCCTTTGCACTTCTGTCCTAGAGTGTTATTTAGATAGAAAGTCAGAGGTTTTTTTATTAATATGTTTTCTCTAATGACTGTTTGACGACATTTCAAAATAATTTGGTATGCGATTTATTGGTACTTTCTGGGGCAAAATTCTATTATTCTTTGACCATTTATTTAGGATGATTTATTTTCTAAGTTTCAATTATTTCTTCAAAGGCTTTTTATTGATGATACCTCCCTCCTGTGCGCAGGTAGGTGACTCTGAAAGTGAAATAGTGTATATACTTTTGGACTCAGTGGATGTGTTGATTAGTGTTGCTGAACTGTTTTTTCATTCTTTTTATATTTTATTATTTATTTTATTCCTTGTTAAGGGGGTAGTCCCCTGGATAAGGAAGAATGAAGGGGGGTATATTTGTAAAATCTTCAAATAAATATTTTTGTGTACATGGGAGTATAATCCTATTGTTTTAAAGACATTGTCTCCTTTATTTTAGGTACCTCGGAAACTCATCAAAAATTCAGCAGAGAAAGGAAAGATGAGATTACAAAGAGTAAGACATTTTCACTGAAATAGAAAGTTAACCTGCTGTGCTTTTTGAATTAAATAGTAAGCAAAGCTCCTGCACTTCCATTGGCCCAGTTTTTACCTGTTTATTTTCTAGTTTTCTAACTTGTTTGTACATCTTGACATTTATACATTTTTGTATATTTGTTTATACATATAAATACAAACATATAAATGTTTGTACATTTATAATAAATACCTGGGCTTTTGTGACTTGTGAGTTGTCATTTTTGCTTTGCTAAGTCTTGCATTTTTTCCAAGTTTTTGTTTTCAAACAAGCATGTAGCTTCATTTACCCTAAAAGGAGATGGGCTTTTTTTTTCCCACAGAGCATGTCATTGTATTGTTGTGCCTGCTAACTAGTAAAAATAAAAGTAGGTATGTAAGTTCCTTTAAAAGATCCTTTACTAATGATTATCTTAGTAAAACTTCATTATAAAGAGCCCTACTTCAATTATTCTACAGATTTACATCCTGTTTCCTTACTATGTGGTGCTGGATTGTTCTAAATTCTCACTTGCATGGAGAGTATTGGCTAAGGCAGATATTAACTTATGATCCCTGACACCACTATTACAATAGGATCCTGTTGCATTTGCTGCTGCTTCTGAAAAATGGCCTTGTGTTGTCAATTTCATGTATTTTCTGTGCCTGGCTGAATTGATTTTGATTTTCTTGAATCAAGCTTCAGTAGATCTTTTGAGATTTTAGAACTTGGCACAAATAAAAAAAATGAAACACAAGACCCCAGAAGACAATGCTTTAAAGCTAGAAGGGATCTTAGAAATCATCTGGGCCAATCTCTTTTCTTTTACTTATAGCAAAACTGAGACCTAGAGATGTATTTTGCCTAAGGTCACACAGGTAATAGCAGAGCCAAAGTTTGAAGTCCTCAGGTTCTTTAACTACAAAATCTAGTCCTCTTTTACCTCTAATATACTTTGTTTCCTTAGTTAACTTCAAAAAAAACTTCTTTTTTCACCAATCTGCTGCTAAATCTAGATTAGTTAATGTTTGTCAAGTGCCCTTATATGAGTTCGAGACAGAAAGCCTGGATGTTTGGAACATCTATCTATAACTTCACAGACATACACCAGTGGAGAGGTGTCACCATTTTGCAAATGTTAGTGAACCTGAATGGATAGCAGTGTAGCAAGATAACAGTTTGAAATATAATATTTGGAACCAGAAGTATGTGGTCAAATACCCAATTCAATAATATATCAAGCCCCTAAAATGTAACATTTTAACAGTTTTGAAACCCTTTGTTTTGTTGGACTAGTTCTGTGAAAATTATTCACAGTGCCTTGCCCCAAAATAATTTGTAGTCTCTTCATTCAGGATGCCCAATAGCTCACTGGATCAAGTCTTATAACAGATCTGTGAATGACAGCTCTTGTTCTAATAGAGTTCCTGATTTTAGTGATATGATAATAGGGGAAAGCATATAGATACTATCAAGTCACCCAAGTACTGGTACAGACTGGTTGCTTGACCCAGAAGCTAGATACAGCATGACTTTTGGATTATACATACACATCATAAACAGGAGACTGTTCTTGAGTTATAGTGTTTGGAATTTCTAGTGAGGGGGTGGGGTTTAGATAGAAGGTGTGATATGTAGGAGATCATATGGCTACTTCTTTCAGAAGGTTATTTATGCTTCCATCTGATTCAGCATTCTCACAAAGGGCTACTTGTAGACTGTTGGGTGGTTTAGAGGATTGAGAGCCAAGATGGGAGGGCCCAGATTCAAATCTGGTCTCAGATACTTTCTAAGTGTGTGACCCTGGGCAAGTCACTTAATCCTTTTTGCCTCACCCTTACCACTCTTCTACCTTGACAGAAGATAAGGGTTTTAACCCTTCCTTGGCACTGCCCTCTTCCCCCCCCCCCCCCAAACCTTTCAAAAGGGGTGGATGGGACTGCTTGATTCTAATTGTGTGCTGGTTTCCTCTTTAGAGATTCTTAATCTGAGATCCATGAAGTTGTTTTTTTAAAACTATTTTGATAAGTATTCAGTATAATTGGTGTTTCCTTTCTAATCTTTTCTGTTGATTTATGCATTTAAGAACATTACGAAAAGGTGTTTAGAGTCTTCCCCAGTCTAGAGACTGCTAAATTGTAGAGAATCTGTGACACAAGTTAAGAATTCCATTTAGAACAATTTCTAGCTATTGATTAAAGGCAGTGGTGTAGTAAAAATATAGTGGATTTAGAGTTAGAAGACTGGGGCTTGAATTCCAGCCATGTTAGTCTCAGACAAGTCTGTTTTATTTGTTCAGGACCTTTATTTCCTCATATGTAAAGTGGACAAAATAATCTCTTTGATTTGATCCTGTCAGCTTATGGACCTGCACAGCTTTAGTTTCTAACTCATTGTGCTTCTGACAATCAAAGTTAAGTAATTAAGACAAAGAGTTATCTCTCCTGTTTTATAGATGATTAAATTGCAAATAATATGTCCACAATGTCAGACTAGTGATAGAACAAATCGTGGTTTTCTGAGTCCAAATCCAGTATACTTTCTACTAATATAAACATTTTATCTTTTTCCTTAATTTAGCTGTTAACATTTTTCACAATCTAGAATAGTTTTTAAGATGGTAGTTAAAGGTGGTGTTGGTAGTTAAAGTTCCTTTTATGTATTTTATAACTTATTTCTGATGTTTTAAAACATTTTTCAAACTCTCCGTAGGGTCCTGTCTTCCCTGTACTCTAAAGAAAGTACAGTAAAAACTGTTCTCTAGCCTGGAAAATACCCAGGAGGAGACAGATTTTTTAAAAAAAATAAACAATATTGATAATAATAACTCCTAACTTTTTGCCCTTTAGTGCTTTTGGAGGATAATCCTGTAAGTTTTGTAGTTCAAAGATTTTTATGTACATTTTATAGATGAGGAAGCTGAGGCACATTAAAGGGAAGTTACTTGCCTATGAATATACCTTTAGTTTTTTAAACCCAAGCCAAGGAGGTAGAGAACTTCCCAGTACTTCATTAGTAGGATAGCCTGAGCAGGAAATGTGCAGATGGCCTAATTTTTAAAATGAGCCCCATTTTGCTAAATGTATCTTAATTAAGAGAGTGAATAGCAGAATATTTTAGATGTGCTTTCAAAATAGAAGGAAAACTGGGGATGAGGTGGGGATATCAATGTATCTGTGTGTGTTGGGATATCAATGGAACAGGAGCCTTTTTCTTAGACACTCATTAACCTTGGTCCTTTAGGTTTTCACTTCAGGTCTTCTTGTCTAATGTCTGATGCTTACCTGTTGAATTGTCATTTGGCTGCAGGATAAGGAACGTTTGGACAAGCAGCTAAAGTTACAGGCAGAAAAGGAAGAAAAGGAGAAGTTGAAGGAAGAAGCCAAACGAGCCAAGGAGGAAGCCAAAAAGAAGAAAGAGGAAGAGAAAGAATTGAAGGAAAAGGAAAGGCGAGAAAAAAGGGAAAAAGATGAAAAAGAAAAGGCAGAAAAGCTGAGGCTCAAAGAAGAAAAACGGAAGGAGAGACAGGAAGCACTCGAGTAGGTGGTGGCCTTCCCTCTGATCCTTGGAGTTGGGAATAGCTGGGATAGGAGCCAATTTCCATTTTCTCTGTATTTTAATTCTCTGATAGCACACTATTTGGATATATCCATTACACTAGGATTAAGAAGGCAAAACTAGATGGGTTTTGCTTACAGGCTTTCCCTTTATTTCTTTTGGGTTATGTGTGGGATAAAAATAAAAGGCCTGAAAATTTCCCACTTTCAACAAACTGGAATTGGAAAGTAGCAGGCTTGAAAAAGAAGCAGTTTTTATTTTTTTCATGAAAGACAGAAAAATGCCCTAATTAGCAAAATGCAAAAACCTGGGTATAAGAACAAACTTTTTATAGTATTCCTGATGTGAAATTTCCCCTTCCTCTTCATTCAGCCCCTTTATCTGGGGGTGCTGTGTCCAGTCCTCCAAGGAACCAAACCTGGGCCAACACACAGCACTTTTACCAGTAGGGAGATGATTACCCCACCCTGTAAACAACAAAATTTTATCCTTTTCTTTTTGTCTGTATGTTTAAACTATCCCAGTCTTCTAATTTATCCCCTAAAGGGCTTTTTCTGGGAATTTTGTATAAATTCTTTTTATCCTTCTTGCTGCTTTTTTCTTTCAACTTGCACTTACTTACCCCATTGTCAACCTATTCATCTGCCTTAGAATCAAGATATCTAAAACTCCATAAAATCCCTGATGGCAGAAAATCCCCTGGTTTTCTTACTTTCTTTTGGATTTGTCAATCCAAAATATTCTGAAAATTGGCAAACCTAGCTTGCTTACTCTCACATTCAACAGTACAATCCATATCTTTCCTGAGATGTCTTACAACTCAGAAACAACCTAGTTGTGTCTCCCTATAACTTCCCATAAATCTAGCCAGTTTTTTTTTTTTCAACCATACAAACCCTCAACAGACTTCATCTGTGACATATCCCACACATCCACATCCAAGGAAACCTTTTAGTTAGGATCAAACCTGATGAGGGGGCCCTGTATGCATACTTACATACTCTCTTTGCTGCCTCTTTCTGTGTTCCAAAATCTTCATTGCTCTTTTCATTCCTGTTCTATCCTTTCTCTGGGCATGAAAGCTGGCAGAGGTTCACAGACCTCCTTCCTTTGGGAGGCAGCCAAAAGCACTGGCTGATGCATCTCGCCTTTCGAAAGAGAAAACCAAGAGCCTTTTGCTGTTCCAGGATCCCGGACGAGCCCCCAAACTATGTGGGATAAAAATAAAATGCCTGAAATTTTCCAATTTTTAAGAAACTGGCTTGGAAAACTAAGTAGTTTTTATTCTTTCATGAAAGATGGCAAAATGCCCTTATGGCAAAATGCAAAAGCCTGCATGTAAGAACAGACTTTTTATAGTATTCCTGATGTGAAATTTCCCCTCCCTCTAAATCTAGCCCCCTTGTCTAGGAGTGCTGTGATATACAATCTTGAGTAGGTGAGCTAAGTTTCAGTATACAAAAGAAAGAATTACATACCCTAACGAGAGTTTCATCTCCCTCCCCCACCCCCAATACTCTCACAGGATAAAAAATAACTAAGCTGCTCATGGTATTCATTGTCCATAAGTCAGAAGCCACCTATATTTTTCCCAGCCAAATATTCTTTTGTGATTTAACATATTATTGTCAACCAAATATTTCATCTGGGAAAGTCACATGCATTATTTTCACACAGGTTATAAATTTAATTTCAGTATGTGAAAGGACTGAAAAAGAAATCTCATGCTCCATCAAATTCTGTTTCCCTCCATCATACTAAGGGTTCTTGTCTTTGACCATTCTGACCACCTTGCTGAAGGAGTGCTTTTTATAGGAGTTCAGTGTTGCCTCAGCAAATCATGTTCTTATTTTTTTTTATTTAATCACTTTTTTCATATAGAGCTAAACTTGAAGAGAAAAGAAAGAAGGAAGAGGAGAAACGGTTAAAAGAGGAAGAGAAGGTAAATAATTATTAAGTTGCTACGTGTAGATAATAAGTAATGACTATGCTTAAGTACCTAATATATGCTGTGTTAGAATCTTATAAAACTGTTCTTGGTGGTGCCATTATCTTTTATTGATGGCCTCTTATTTAATGGCAATTTGAACATTATTGAACAAAGTCAGAGGGGCATCCCCTGGGAATGTGCATATTTAATAATGCTGGTTCTTAGTTCTTATCCTCAAGGCAAAGCAACAATGATTCATTAAATTTTTTTTTTTAACTCTTACCTTCTGTCTTGGAATCAATACTGTGTGTTAGTTCCAAGGCAGAAGAGCGGTAAGGGCTAGGCAATGGGGGTCAAGTGACTTAGCCAGTCACTAGGGTCACAGCTAGAAAGTGTCCAAGGCCAGATTTGAACCTAGGACCTCCCGTCTCTAGGCCTGGCTCTCAATCCACTGAGCCACCCAGCTGCACCCTTATTAAATTCTTACTGTGTACTAGTTACTGTGTTAAGCATTGGGCATGTAAAGAAAGGCAAAGACCATTTATGCCCTCAAAAAGCTCATGCATGTTCTGATAGAAGGCAACATGTAAACATCTGTGTGTGTATGTGTATGTATATATATATGATATATACAGGGCAAATTGGAATTATCTCAGAGGGAAGGCACTAGTATTCAAGGGGACCAGGAAAGGCCTCTTAGAGAAATTTGGGATCTGAGCTGAGACTTGAAAACTGGGGTAGCCAAGAGGCAGAGATGAAGAAGAAAAACATTCCAAGCATAGGGGACAGCCAGGAGGCCAGTGTTTCTGCTGTATCATAGAAGACATAGAAGGGAGGTAAGTGTGAAAAGACTGCAAAGGTAGGAAGGGGCCAGGTTATGATGGATTTTAAAAATCAAATAGAATATTATATTTGATTCTAGAGGTAATAGGGAGCCATTGGGGTTTAATGTGTAGGAACTGATATAGTCAGACTTAAGCATTGAGTGAGATTACTTTGGCAGCTAACTTGAGAGGATGATCTGGAGTAGGGAGATATTTGAAGCTGTCCTTGCTAACAGAAGAATTCATGCTTTCTGGATGTTTAGATAGTTCAGCCGCCAAAATCAGGATTCATGTGAGTAACTGATGCTTTAAAATTAAAATATTGCTTTGGTGTAAAGTTTCTTAGTACCTACTGCTATACCTGGAAAGCTTTGTTGGAGCACTTTGGACATTTAAATCAGAGTGAAATTCCATATTTAATTTCTCAAATTATTTACAAACTCAAATACTTCTTATATCTTGGAATTCCAGTGATGAATAGTGGCACAGTTCTTACCCATCAGGAACTTTAAAATCTAATTAAAGGGTGGAGGATATGACATCTGCACAAAAGCAGTTAAAGGTAGAATATAGTTGGAGCATAGGAAAGGTCCAGCCAGAGTTCTGGAAAAATTTTGAAGAGAAAGAAAACATTTTTACTGGGTGGGTGGGTGGGTGAATCATTCTGGAGATGGGGACAGGTTTGGTAAAGGAAGTAAAGACTTCCAACTTGTGAATGAGATGAAGAATTTTAACATACAGAAATTAGCTTGGTAGTGGAATTTTTCCCTTCTGCAGACAATTCTCCACTTAGCTGCCAAAGTGATCTTCTCAGAGCACAGATCTATGTCACACCTCCCTCCTCTCACTCTCTGTCCCCCATCCCTACACACACTTATTAAACTCAATTGGTTTCTCTTTGCCTCCAGAATGAAGCATTAAATTCTGTTTGGCATTCAAAGCTCTTCATAACCTCTCTCCCCTACCTCCTTCATTCCCCAAATATTCTTACTCATCCCCATGTACTTTGCTATCCAGTGACACTGGCCTCCTTGCTTTTCCTCACTCATAACATTCTATCCTCAGATTTGGGCCAATTCTCTGACTGAACCCTTCTTGTCTAAAATTCCCTCACTCCTCCATCTCCACCTCCTGACTTCCCAGGTATTTTCTTAATCAATAGATGCTAATAGCATAATTATCTTGTTAGAGTCTGTGACATTTTATTGGTGTTAGAAAAAATTGGTCCCCACAATTGAGAATTACTTCTGTAGACAGCAGAGAACCACTAAACTTTTTTTGAGCAGGGGAATATGGTCAGACCTTTCCATTAGGCAAATTATTTTGGCACCTGTGTGAATGGTGGAATAGATATGGGAAGACTTACTACCTTGTCTTCTTTCATCTTTTATTCATTATAGCGCATTAAAGCAGAGAAGGCAGAAATCACCAGGTTCTTTCAGAAACCAAAGACCCCACAAGCTCCCAAGGTAAGAAACTTGTCTTTCAGTTTCAGCTTTTTCTTGTTTGATTGGTTGGGATTTTGTTTTGTTTTGTTTTGTTTTTAATGAATGATATCTTCTGAAACAATCAGGTTTTATTTTATAATTATGTGTGATCTCTGGCTACAGAAATTTTACTTTTCCAAATTCAGGAGATATAATTTGTTATTCATTTATCATCTCAAAGAAGCAAAGATGACATAGTTGTCACTCAATAAATTTAGAGACTTAAGTGGTTGTAATAGATATTTTATAGGCATGAGAAAAATAATTCTTCCTTTTAAGGGTTTATAGCTGGGGGGGTGGGGCAAAACTGACAGCTGAAAGAAAAATAAAACAGTATAAGGCAGTATCATTAAGCCATGTAGATTTTTTTTTTTAAACCCTTACCTTCTGTCTTGGAGTCAATACTGTGTATTGGCTTCAAGGCAGAAGAGTGGTAAGGGTTAGGCAATGGGGGTCAAATGACTTGCCCAGGGTCACAAAGCTGGGAAGTGTCTGAGGCCAGATTTGAACCTAGGACCTCCTGTCTTTAGGCCTGACACTCAATCCACTGAGCTACCCAGCTCCCCCCAAGCCATGTAGATTTTTAAGTGTTATTGGAGTTAAAAGCAGAGGAAGGTCATTCATACCTTTATTTTAATTACTACTAAAATTTGTAGTCAGACTGATGCTGAAAGAATATTACTGAAAAATGTACATATTAGTAACTGATATTTAGGTTTATGCAAAAAATTAATTCGGGTACACATTTGTTAGGCTTTAGCATTCATTCCAAATATCTTGAGCTAGAATCTTAAAAAATATATTTTTTAACCATATGTGATATGGTATGATATATTGTAGGTAGCTATTTCAATATAAGATTTATTCTTAATTTCAGACCCTTGCTGGCTCTTGTGGGAAGTTTGCCCCCTTTGAAATTAAAGAGAACATGGTCCTTGCCCCTCTCTGTCGGGTGGTTTTTGATCAAGACCTCTCTGATCAGCTTGACCAACTTCTTAAGGACCAAAATTCGGAATTAAATTTTCTCAAAGATCTTAAGTGCCGAGAACCTCACAAATCTGGACCCACCTTGCCTTATACTCGAGGTCCTAACACTATCAACAGGTTAGTATCTGGGGAAATAGTTTGTTTTCGTTTCTTATTTATGAATCTGTTCTAATGTGGTGCTGAGCTGGGAGTCAGGGGCCTCGGTTTTAATCATATCTCTGCTACTGACAAGTTGTATGGTGTTGGGACAAGTCTTCTCTTCTTAACTTCATTGTCTGTGTCTATAAATGTGTGAGCCTGCCTAAACACAGCTTAATGGAATAGAATTAGTGCTGGACATAGTTTTAATTTTCTCATCCTCATTTTCCTCATCCGTAAATTGAGGTGAATATTATTTTGTTATCCAAGGATAAATTGCTTAATCTTTAGAGTTTATCCAAAATGGTTGTCTAGAGGAGCAAGACATCATAGTGGGCATATATTGTATTTGGATTCAGGGAGTCCTAAGCTCAATCTCATTTCAGACACCCAAAAGCTGTGGAATCTTGGGCAAGTTAATTCTCTGAGTTTTTGTTTCCTCATCTTTAAAATGAGAGTAATAATGGCATCTCCCTCACAGTGTTCTGGTGGCAAGCCACTTAATGTTTCTGATCCTCAGTTTCCTCACCTGGAACCTCAAGGGTTGGACTTACTGGCTGCTAAGGCTCCTTCCAGTTCTGATAATTTGTAATTCTATAAAATTCTATAAAAACTACTCTATATATTTACTGCAGAAAGGGCAGTGTTCTATTGAGACTGCCTATCAAATGGCATTCCATCCTCTAGGAAACAGTGATCATTATGAAGTTTATTTTTACTTGCTAGTTCACCAGTCTAATCTTGTTTGAAAAATCTCTAGAGAAGAGATTTTTTCTTTATTAATTTGCTTTCATGTAACTCAGCTTATTGTAAATAATTAAGCTATTTCTTTGCAGTGACCTTTTTTCCCTTCTTCTGGTTTTCCCTTTACCATTTACATGTATATTTGTGTTACGTAGGGAATTGTGGCATACTGAAGTTTTGTCTGTAGAACAGGAATTGGTATTTTCTAATTGGGGCAAATATTTATAGATTATAGTTTATTTACTTGAAAGGAGGTTTTTGCCCCTTAAGGGATGGCCAAGGCCTCTCCATAGCACCAGTTTTTTGTATGATGAATTTCTCAATTCAGTCTTTTACTTAGCAGTGATGTAGTAATCGTGGAGAGTGGCAAAGTCAGTGATGTTCCTGAAAGGAAGAAATTTGGCAGGATGAAGCTCCTACAGTTCTCCGAGAACCATCGGCCTGCATACTGGGGTACCTGGAACAAGAAAACTCCAGCCATCCGTCCACGAAACCCCTGGTCCAAGGACAGTGTAAGCAATTTTAAAAATTGCTTGGTGTTTAGATTATATTTTGTTGGGTGATGAAGAGGCTTTATAGCTTGCCCCCTTATTTGGTCTTGTTATGGTCTTATTTTCTTTGTTTTTAAAAAATGTTTTAGTTTCTCCCACTTTTCTATTCTCATCCATCTCTACAACAGAAAAATGTTTATTTATCACTTATAGTACAGAGAATGATATTTTCATCCTGAGAGTAGTTTTTGCAATTTAGATAAGATATTCTTTATAGCCTTAACTCTGATCCTATGATCCCTGTTTTCAAAGAGCCTTAGGTCTATATGGGGATGGTATGGATTAATGTAAGAATTAAAATTAGGACTCTGGTCCTTGGAATTTTATAAAGTTTGTTAGAATCACTTGGATTGGTAAAGGATTTGAAATAGGTAGAAAAAAGTCTAATCTAACTACCATGTGGATAGTCTCAGCCTGACCATAGCAGCCATTCCCCTAAGCCAATCTCTAGAGACAGAGAGACATATATATATATATATATATTTTTGGCACTTCTCCCTTATACTTATTTTATTCTTATATTTATATGCACTTCTTCCTTCTAATCTTTTTAACCTCTCCTTCCACATCTGGTTCAAATTCAGTCATGTAGCCTAGGTTACGTAACTTAAGTGACATAGCTCCAGGAAAGCCAGGACGCAGGCAAGACAACATCCCATGTGTGATCCTAGGAGAGGATTCCCTTCATATAATCCCCCTTTGATTCTTTGGGAAACCAGCATGTTAAAATCTCTTCATTTGGGGCTTCTGGGAAATTAACATGTTAGTCTCCCCAGTGAGTTGTTGCACACATGTAGCCTATTCATCTAAAGATTCTCTAACTAGAGGTGTATAAAATATTGCACCTTGCATAGAGGGAATTGCAACAATTTGGGGAATAAGGGAGAAAGAGAAGAAAAAGAAGGGAAAAAATGATAGATGCATTGACAAAAAGCCAATTGGGGGCACTCCCTTTTGGCATAAGAGTTTACATTCAGAATAAATGATAGGTTCAACCCCCTTCAGTTCATTATATCCCAAAGTTCACTTTAGATCTCTTGATGTAGTGTGTGATTTCTATAGGCATCCTTATGGCATCTTCTCCAGAAGATCCAATTTTCTTGATTCAAGGTGTTGACAATTTCCCCCCCTAAAATTGCTTTAAAAGATCTTAAAACAGGGGGCAGCTGGGTGGCTCAGTGGATTGAGAGCCAGGCCCAGAGACAGGAGATCCTGGGTTAAAATCTGGCTTCTCTTCCTAGCTGTGTGACCCTGGGCAAGTCACTTAACCTGAGTTTAATCCTGCCATAGGCACTTGCTAGCTGCATTATGCGAGTAAGTCACTTACCCTCTCTTGGCTTTAGTTTCCTCATTTGTAAAGTAGGAACCATAGTGTCACCAATTCATAGAGTTATTGAGGCTTAAATGAGATTATATACATAAATCATTTTGCATACCTCAGTGCTATGCAAATATTAGCTTTTAATATGTACTTATTATCATATTCCTATCACACCTCATAATCCTACCCTCTTCATTTATACTTCAAGCATTGACCTATGCAGGTGTTCTCTGTCAAAGATGGCAGCCTCAGTAGAGTCCTCTTCCCTCTTTAAAATCTTGTCCCCAGCACCATAAGCCTCCAAACTTACTAATTCCTCATATTTATGTGCTTAAGACTTCTCAAAGGCAATTTCATATCCATTTTCTGAACCCCTATGAGGTATGGAGCCTGGATATTATCCCCATTTTACAGATAAGGAACCTCCACTGAAGCCCAACAGTGATGTCTCCATGACATGGAGCTGAATCTGGGCTCTCCATAGGGTCACAGGTCTATGTCCAGAAGGAACCTTAGAGGTCATCCAGTCTGACCGCCACCATTTTCACATGAGGAAACTAAGCCCCCAAGAAGCTGTTATTTTCCTGGGATCGTTTAGTCAGAACTGGGACCAAGTCCATATCCTCTGACTCCAAGTTCATTGTTCTTTCAGCTGTGACAGGTTACCTCCTCAAAGGTTATGGAAGTAGACCGCACATTTCTATAGGTTATAATAACACAGTGGCAACCAATTGATCATTAGTATGCAGCTCCTACATTCTTGAAAAACCTTCAAGTACAGGCCATGTTTGACTCTTGTCCAGGCCTCTTCCTGGCTAAGCCAAGCACTAGAAAGTGGACAACTAGATTGTGATTTTTTTTTTCTTATCCACCGCATTGCTTTAATCTATCCACCAAGGAATGGAATGTCTGTAATCTGCAGGAAGATGGGCCCCACTTATCATGGATGTTTAAAAGCACTGAAGTAGAAATAAAGAAACTGAGGCTGAGGACAACAACTTGCCCAAATCAGTAGTAAGGACAAACTAGAACCCAGGTCTAGGAACCTTTCTCCAGAAGATTGAATTGATTATCCTAACCCTCAAATTTTCATTCTCTGTGATCTGTTGTCACTCATCAATAATATACATTTCTATAGTGTTTGTTGTTGTTGTTGTTGTTGTTTACAAAGTACTTTCCCCACCTAAAATTAGAAATTGCTTTTGTTGTATTATCTGAGAAACAGCTTGTAGGAGGTACTTCCCCCATGATCATATGTAGCAGGCACAGAGCTAGGATTTAAACCTACATCTCTTGATATGTGTAACATTTAAAATAGTTGATGTCATAAACTGTTATATTTAAAATAGTTAGAGACATGTTTCCAGTAGGGAATTTGTTCCAATGGAGGATTCCTCAATGTGGAAATTTTTAACATTCACAAGTCTAAGAAATTTCAAGATTTACAATCCCCCCTGATGATCATTGGGAGACTAGTCTCCCAATTGATCATTTAACATAATCAATTTGTAATCCTAAATGCATTTCTAACTATAGATATACACGATATTCAAATCTCTAAGAGGAATTAGAATAGTGAGGAAGGAAATAGAAAAGAAAAGAAAGCAAAACCAATGTTTTGCTAGGCGCATTGACAGAAAGCCAAATTAGGGGCAGTCCCTTTTGGCAAAAATGTGTACATTTATAATAAATGTTCAATCAAAGTTCAGTTCAATCAATCATATCCAAAGTTCGTTCTTGATTTTCTTGATGAAGTGTAGGTTTTCCGGCATCTTTCTGCAATAGTTCATTCTCTGGATATAAAAGTTTCAAGCTTCTTTCTTGAAGATCTTTTCTCGAACAAAATCAAAATCTTGAATTTTTATAAAAGTACAATCTTAAACAAAAATTCAAAATTCTTGGATTTTTATAAAAATACAATCTCAAACAAAAAAATTAAAAAATTCTTAGATTTTAAATTAAAATACAATCCCCCCTGAAGTAGGTATTAAAAAACATCAAGTTTAGCTCAGAATGCAATGTTCAGTTATGGGGGTATATGAGTCAATTATCAAAAGAAGGGAAAAAACAATCAAAAACATAAGGAAAAAAAATTCAAAATACGTCCTTGTATAGGTCCAATTTAAAGTAATTTCTATCCCACAAGTATGTAGGACCGAATGCAGTAATATTTCACTTAGTCATTTGTAGCCAAGACTACAGGAAGTTGCCATAATATAAGAAGAGAAGAATTAGAATTCTATTTTGATAGGGAAGCATCATTCCCTTGTCTGAGTTTTTTGTCATTCTCAGGGATATAGGGAGCCAGCATGATAGTCAAACTTTGTACTTGTATGAGTACTTCACAAAGAGTGTAGATAAAAGGAAGTCCTACGACTTGACGTATGTCAAGTGTGGCAACCTCGAGTCTCACATTAGTATTTCCTGTGTGCTCTTTTTTTGGCACTATTCAGGTTAAGTCTGTGCTCCTTGTTTTTATCCTATTTTCTGGAATCAGATTCAAACATTAATCACAGTCCTATAATATTTTATCAATAAATGGCAGGTTCCCATAGTTTAAAGCTTTTGCATTGACATTATAGCAAGAATATATATATTAACTTGTATTAAGTACTTAAGTAAGAAGTACTTTAGTACAAGAAATGAGAAAAAATCAAATATTCTAATGAAAAAATAAAAGAAAAGCAATAATAAAAATAAGGAAAAAATCAGCAATTCAATGTGTTCTCAAAAAACAGCATCCATTTGTCTATGGATTATTATCTTCAATTCATATGATAGGATACAGTCAATCAGTCTCAGCAGAAGATGCTTTCTTCACATGTGAGCAGTGAATCCAAGAATCCTTTTCTCCAATCTTTATAGATGTTGGAGTAGTTAACAATATTTGGAATGGTCCTTCCCACGAAGGCTGAGTTGCTCCAGTTTGCTTGAAATTCTTAATATAAACTTTATCTCCTGGATTCAGGTCATGCAGAGAAAAGTCTAATGGTCCAGCTTGTACTGCAGCTCCGGATTCATGAAGTTCACGTAGTTTGTGCTGTAACTCCTGTATATAGAAAGCAATGTAATATCTCCCCCTAATACCGAAGTATAAGCCAGGGAGAAAGGCTTAGCCTGTATAGGTGGATGTCCAAAAAGCATCTCAAATGGTGAGATGTGTAGGTCTCCTTTAAGCCTGCTTGTAAGATATAATAGGGCCAGAGGGAGAATTTCAGGCCATTTTAAATGGGTCTCAGTGCATAATTTGCCAATCATAGTTTTAAGTTCTTTATTCATCCTTTCAACTTGGCCTGAGCTCTGGGGATGATATGGAACATGGAATTTGGGGGTTATTCCCAAGCAAGAATATATATCTGATTTAGGACAGAATCAGTAAAATGACTTCCCCTATTGGAATCAATACGTGCAGGCAGGCCAAAGCGAGGAATAATTTCCTTTAAAAGTATCTTTGCAACAAAATCCTCCGTGGCTCGGGTCGCAGGAAATGCTTCCGGCCATCTGGTTAGTTGATCTACAATTACTAGACAAAATTTATAACATCCAGCCTTTGGCATTGTTATGAAATCTATCTGCAGATGTTCAAAAGGTGTGTAAGCCAGAGGACGTCCACCAAAGGCTTTTCCACGAAATGTAAGTTATATGCCTGGCAGGTAGAGCAGGCTGAACATACTTTAGAGGCTATAGTAGTTATACCAGGGGCTATCCATACTCTCTTGACAGAGTCCACGATGCCCTCGGTGCCAAAATGGCCATTTTTATGAATAGATTGGCAAATTTGGTTATAGAAACTTCTAGGGAGCCGGGGTTTTCCTTCAGATGACACCCATACTCCATTAATCTGTTTTGCTTTAAATTTTTGTTTCCATTTTTCCACTTCCTTTTCATTATAGGAAAGTGGTAGATTTAAATCATTAGTGGTTGTTAATGTTAAAATTAATTCAGGTCCTTCTATGGCTGCTAGCTTTGCAGCGGCATCTGCTTAATCATTTCCTCTAGAGACAGGGTCAGTGCCACCTGTATGGGCAGAACAATGAACTACAGCTAGGGCTTCAGGCAGCTTCAGGAGAGCAGAAAGAACTTCATTAATAATTTCTGCATTAGTTATAGATTTTCCAGCTGAGGTTAAAAATCCTCTCTGGAGCCATAACATTCCGACTGAGTGACAAATGCCAAAAGCATATCTAGAATCCGTATAAATTGTTGCCTTTTTATCCTTGGCAATTATACAAGCTTGCTTCAGAGCTATGAATTCTGCTCCTTGAGCGCTAATGTTAGAAGGTAGTGAAGCTGACCATTCAGTGGCAAATTCTGAGACTAAGGCAGCTCCAGTGTAACGTATGCCATCCCTCATAAAAGAGGAACCATCAGTAAATAAAATCAGATCTGCATTGTCTAAGGGAGTGTCCAAGAGATTATCTCGAGGTTTTTCTGCCATGGACACTAATGTTTCACAACTATGTAATGGTTCTCCTGAATTTGGTAAATCTGGAAGCAAGGTGGCAGGGTTAAGAGTAGTACAAAGTTTTAAAGTAATGTTTTCACTATTTAATAAGGTTATTTCATATCTTGTAATTCTCTGATCCGAGAATGCCTGTGTTCTATGTTTTATCAATAATGCTTCTACCTCATGTGGGCACATTATTGTTAATGGACATCCCAATACTAAATCAACAGTTTTTGTTACTAGTAAGGCTGTAGCAGCTACTCCTCTAAGACATGGTGGTGCTCCTGCTGCTACTGGGTCCAGTTGAGCAGAATAATAAGCAATTGGGCGCTGAGAAGGTCCCAAAGTCTGAGTTAACACACCAGAAGCTACTCCTCTTCTCTCATGCACATACAAAGTAAATGGCTTGTTGTAATCTGGGGTGCCTAGAGCAGGGGCAGACATGATAGCCTTTTTTAGATCTGATAGAGCTGACAAGTGTTCAGGCTCTAATTTGAGGGGTTCAGGAACTGAATTCTTTGTTAATGCTTTAAGGGGTTTAGTAATTTCCCCATAGCAAGGAATCCATTGTCTGCAAAACCCTGTTGCTCCTAAAATTGCTCTCAACTGTTTCTTAGTAGTAGGAGCGCTTAAATTTTGAATATTCTCAATTCGTTTTGGAGAAATATAACGGGCATCCGCAGTCAGGATGAATCCCAAATATTCTACTTTAGGGAGACACCACTGAACTTTATCCTTCGAGATTTTATGCCCTCTTTTGTGCAATTCCAAAAGAAGGTGTTTGCTATCTTCTTGACATGTTTCTGCATCTGTTGAAGCCAAGAGTAGATCATCTACATATTTGATTAATTTGCTATTTTTAAATGTTATATTGTCTGTGTCTTGGCTCAAAATTTGCTCAAATAAACTCAGACTTCCACATAACCCTGTGGCAGCCGACTCCATGTATATTGCGAGCCCTTCCAGGTAAAAGCAAAAATATGCCTGGAGTTCTCATGTATAGGTATGGAAAAGAAAGCTGAACACAAGTCTACTACTGTAAAGTATGTAGCTGTGCTAGGAATAGAGGAAATAATAGTATTTGTGTTAGAAATTATGGAGTATCTCTTTATAACGTGATTATTCACTGCCCTCAGATCCTGTACGAATCTATAGAGGTACTTGCCATCAGGCCCTCTTTTTGGTTTTTTAACTGGCAGGATGGGCGTGTTGTATTCAGATTTGCAAGGGATTATTATTCCCTGTTCTATTAATGAGTTAATAACTGGTGTAATACCCTCAATTGCCTCCTTTGAGAGGGGATACTGAGGGATGGAAGGAGGTGGGCTAGATTTAGTTTTTATCTGCACAGGAACAGCAGATTTAAGTAAGCCTACATCGGAAGAAGATGTGGCCCAAAGAGACTCCGGTATATCCTTAGGTATTTCAAAAGTGGAAGGCTCTTATGCCTCCTGGTTTTTGGAGAGAAGTACAGGGGGTAAATTTAAAGATTCCTCTGGTACTTCCAATGATAAAGAACCATCTGGTGAACAAGTTATTGTGGCTCTGAGTTTGCATAGAAGGTCTCTCCCCAGCAAATTTAAAAGAGAGTCAGGCATTAAAAGAAAGGAATGTTGTACCTCTAGGGGTCCTACAGACACCATTCTAGGGGCAAGTTTTTCAACTCTTTGGGGTATTCCTGATACCCCCACTACACTTTGTGAATCAACGGAATAACAATTTAAATCTGGTACATTCTTCAATACAGACCTGGTAGCTCCAGTGTCTAATAGACAATCATAATAAATGTTACCCACCTGTAAGGTAACATGGGGTTCATTAGTATGGGGAGGGCAGTGGATAGGGACAACGGGTAGTAGGACATCAGGGTCCAGAAAATCAAAGATTGTATCCTCTGATTCCTGTGCCCCAGTCCTCCCCCCCCCCAGACACCATCATTGTGTTTGGGATATTCCTTGGGCACCCCCCTGAAGGGCACCTCGACTATTTTTTGGACGAGCTGCATTTCTCATATTTTGTTGTTGGTCATTATCATTATAATTTTCTTCATTTGGAGCATTGTCATTATTTTCCCAATTCCTATTTCTATAATTTTGGTTTCTAAAGTTCTTATTTCTATATTCATTATAGTTATTTCCATAGTCATTATTATAATTTCTAGAGTTTCTAAAATTCTGGTTTCTATGACCATTATCATCATTTCTATAGTTATTATTTCTAAAGCTATTATTAAACTGCGTATTCCTTCCAATCATCTTAAGAAAAGTTCTACATTCCATCATTTTGTGGCCCTTCTCACAGAAGTGGCAAGTTACTGATGTATTTGTGAATTCCCGCAAAGGGGCTATATAGTCTCTCCCTTATTTTTCAATTTTCTCCTTAACATTTCAATTTCTTTCTTTAAATCTTCCACTGATGTATCGTCTTCCTCAGGTCTTTTTACACGACCTTTATAAACATAGGTTGCTACTCTCCTTAGTTCATCGAGGTCCATAGAGTCCCAATTAGGACAGCTAGTTCTGAAGTAATCTTTTACCACTGAACAACAATTCTTAACAAATTGCCTACGTATTTGTCTAATGTCTCTTTCTCTGGACAAATCAAGGTCCATATATGTATTCCCTATGTCAATAAGTCTGTCCATAAATTGGGAGGGTGTTTCATCAATATGTTGTCGGGTTTTTTCAAATTTTGACCATTTTTCAGGTCTATCAGAGAAAGCTCTCATGGCTGTCAATAATGCTTCTCTGGCCTGGTTTTGTTTTGTGTAATCTAGTTCAACATTGGGGTTCCAATGTGGATCTTCAGTTGGCCAATAATGTCCTCTTCTACCTCGTTTTTCATTAGCCAGAGAGACGATATTATTTTTCTCTCTCTTTGTCAATAATGCTTCTAATATATTCTCAACATCCAACCAAGTGGGGTCAAAAGTTCTGAATATGTTCTCTAATTTTTTTATAATTAATATTGGTTCATCCTCAAATGATGGCATATCTTCCTTCAATTTTTTTAAATCCTCAGGGGTAAAAGTGTATGATGTCTTACAGATACCAAGTTTCCATTCTTATTAAAAGTGAGTACTTCCCTTAAAGGAAATAAGCTATCTAAGTTATTTGGTACTCCTGTTTCTAGGCTTCTTGCTCCATTTTCAATTGGGTAAGTCTGAGAAATAGAAGAGTTGGGCACATTCAAAGGAAGGGTTTGTTGTTGTCCCATGGTGCCAGAAAATTCAGAGGTAGGGTGTGAATTTAGGTTGGAATGTGAACTTAAAGTGGATTGTGTAGGATGAGGAGGAGCAGCCAAGGAAGAATTGTGAAAGGATACAGAGGTGTTTGGTTTGGAGGAATCAGTAAGGTCTAAAGTAGAGGAAACTGTAACATTTAAAATAGTTAGAGACATAAACTGTAGTGAGTTAAAATTATGGAAGATATAAATTGTGATAGATATAAGAGAGGGTGAGTAAATTTGACCACAGAAAATGTTTCACTACGGTGTCTTGGTTTTTTAAATCAAATATAAGGTGGTCGCCAGGGAATATATTCCCAAATTATGAATATGCCCAAGTCAACTGGGTTTTATAGAGAATTTAATTAATAATACAATTGAGAATTAAAGAAAAGGAGAAGGAGAGAGAAAAGGTATTAATGAGAAAAGAATAGGTTGGCCCAGGGCAGGCCTGGCCAACCCAGGCCTAAGCCTTAAGAGAGAAACCAGTCAGTTATCACTCACCACAAGATTTGTCTTAAGCAAGGATGTCTGGGGAACAGAGTCTCCCCAGAGGGAGTTCCAGCCAGAGTCAGCCTCCCAAGGGACTTCTTCTCAAGAGATCTTCAAAGGGCCTCCTCCAAAAGGATCTATCTCTAAGGACCCAAGGATCCTATCTCCAAGCCTCCAAGGATTCCTTGCTCAAGAGATTCCTTTACTTATATAGGAGGTTTTTTCCTATGTCACCTCCCCTAAGTTCTTCCATCTACCAATCACCGTAGATGTTTTCTAAAAGACAGCCCATCTGAATTCCTGCTAAGTTGACTAACCTCCTCGGTAAGTCTGAACCAGAGAAAATGCTGCTATGTCGACTAATCCCCTCAGTAAGTCTGAACCAGAGAAAACACAGCTGAGTCGACTAATCTCATTAAGAGAAAACTTGCCCGACCCTTTTAGGTACCTAGCATCCCATTGTATCAATTCTAAAAAACAGGCATGGCTCAAAGAACTCCTTGCCTTATTATAAGCATGGGTCCAAGTACTTTCATTGTTTAGCAAGGAGTTTTCTCCCCTAAAGCAGTCTTAAGTACAGGTGGAGTAGAGGTCCTCCCATTTCTGATCCTGGCAAGTTCTCACATCAAAATGGGGAATGTTTCCAGTAGGGAATTTGTTCCAATGGCGGATTCCTCAATGTGGAAATTTTTAACATTCACAAGTCTAAGAAATTTCAAGATTTACATATGTCTGACTTTTCACTATATCCTGAGTCAGCATAAGAAATTAAATGGGAATTTTTTGGGGAGTTTTGCAGAAGCCACAAATAACACAAGAAGGCCAGCAGACAGTGCAGAAAAGGTTGAGAAACTCAGAAATGCATAAAATATGTGTATAGTACTATATAATAACATATTTTATCTTTTCATACCACAAATATATACAATTCCCTTTTTAAGATTAAAATAAATAAAAAATTAGTTTGCAGAGATGGTACCATAGACTAATGGCCAGTACCATTAGGGAAATTTCAAAAGTTATTTTTTAAAATTTATTTTGTTATACATGTAGTATGCTCAGTATTATGCTCAGTATTATTCTCCTCAAATTTGTTTCATTTACATTTCTATATTTGTTTCTTTTTCATGCACATTTTTATTTTAACATTGACCTACATATAGGCTATGATCAAATAAATACTTAAATTTTACAGGAAGGTACCCCATAAAAGAAAAAAATAATTCTGACTTCTTCACTAGTACTAAGGGAGGACAAAAAAATTTAACTCAGATTTTCCCGATTGAGGGGTATCAATATGGAAGGAATTTCTGTATTGTGGTATAAGATTGAAGCATGACACTTGCTTAGTGGGAGGGGAGGGGTCCTAGACAAGGAGCTCCCACCTGGAAGAATGCAATGGGACTTAGTCACCCTATCAGACTAGGACCTGGTTCCTAAGAGGAGGGAAGGGAAGCCAGGATTTGGTACCCACCTGCATGATGGAGTGCTGTCCAACCACTGCTGTCCACAGTGTCTACCACACAGGATACCTAAGAGAGGAAGGGGATGAAAAGATGAAAAGAATGGAAGACTAAAACAAGAAGGGCCTTTAGGTCCATAGCTATCCACTCTCCCCTCCTCTTTCTCTCCCTCTTTTTCTCTGTCTCTTTCTAGTCCAGAGTTTCTCGTTTGACAGGAATGGAAGCTTAGAGATGGGAAGGAACTTACCTAGAGCCATCTAATAAGCCACAGACACACCAGTGCTTACTACAGTGCCTGGTATATGGTAACCACTGAGCCCAGGCCTTTCTGTCTCCAAGTTCATCATTGTATCCACAATAGCATGTTGCCTTGATACCAATGGGTTCATAAATCCCCATTTTATAGATGGGGAAACTGAAACATTTTAGCATTCTGCCCCCGGTCCATGATAGGATGAGGGTTAAAGACTCTTAATGTCAGACCCTGTCCCTCCCTAATTCCATAGTCCCAGCATGAGGGAAGAGTGTTTACCTGAGCCATCAGTGCTCATGACATTGGCACCATGGGCCAGCATCACCTCCAGGCAGGCCGATGCCCCTCGCATAGCAGCCAAATGAAACCTTAAATGGGATACAACACCACAGACACAACACAATGAAATAATCCACCCTGTGTTGGTCACCAAAGTCATCTTCCTAAAGCAGAGATCTAACAGCATCCCTTTTCTGCTCAAGAAGATTTCATGGTTTCCCATTTCACAGGATCAAAGATTTAGAGCTGGAAGAAAGCTTTGAGGTCATCTAGTCAAACTCCAAGAGAGTTTAAATGACTTGCTCAACAGTCAATGGCAGGGGGCAGTTAGTGGTTCAGTAGATTGAGATCCACGCTTAGATATGGGAAGTCCTGGGTTCAAATCTGGCCTCAGATACTTCCCAGCTGTGTGAACCTGGGCAAGTCACTTAACCCCCATTGCCTAGCCCTTACCACTCTTTTGCCTTGGAACCAATACACAGTATTGATTATAAGGTGGAAGGTAAGGATTTAAAAAAATAAAATAATAAAAGATCTTAAACTTTGGATTTTAGGATAATTATACAATCCCCCTTTAGGAGGGTGTTGACCAACACTAGAGTCGCCCTGGGATACATGGCTGAGCTATGAGGTATATGAATCAATTCTCAAAAGAAAATGAAAAATCAAATAGAAGAGAAAAAAATTTAAATTCTTGAAAAATACTTATATCAAAATCTTATGTATATAAATTGTGAGTAAAAATAAAACCATAACAGTTCCTTGAATCACCATCAAGGCCCAATTAAAGTGGCTTATGTCCTACAAGCATGCAGGACAATTGTAGTAACGTTGCACTTACCCATCAGCAGCCAGGACTATAGAAAATTGCCATGCTATAAAAGAAAAAGGGGATAAAAATATGAGGTAAAAGGGAAATATGATTCCCTGGTCTGATTTTGTCTTCAATCTCAGGGAGAGGGCAGCCAAAATGAAAGCCAACATACTTATAGAAACCTGGCGTGGGGAAGTCCAACATCTGTATTTGTCAAACAGCCACTTACTTCCTTGAACCTCAAAGCAAGTCCTCTGTCTTGGTACAGATCCTCATCAGTCCCAGAGGGTTTGTTGATCTCCTTGACCTTGTGCTTCTTAGCACTTCTTAGCTCCTTAGTAATCCCTTCTTTTGAAATCAGACACAAATTTAGTTAAAGTTCCATAATACTTAACAGTCAATGGCAGGTTTCCATAGTCTAAAGCTTTGGGGTATTAGGACTAATAGGAATTGTAAATGTGTCCTTCAAAATAAACATTAATACTGATTCCATGTACTCAAGTTCTTATTGTTATTTCTCCAGTCTCTTCTGTCTCTATTTTCTTGGTTCCTCATTCTACAATCTTAGCTACCTGACCTTCCTTCCCACAAAAAGAGCATGTGATTGGTTGCCTCTTAGACTCTTTTAAAGGAGCTATGGCCTGTCAGTCTTATAGCTCTTTGCTTTACTCGTTCTTCTAATCCAGCTATTTCCTTCCTTAATTTCTCCTCTAATTCAGTATTTTTCCTTCAAATCTTTTTAAACTCTCTTTCCACAACTAGTTTGAATTTAGTCATGTAACCTAGGTTACATAACTAAGTGACCAGCCTAGGTGACGTGACAATTCCAGGAAAGCAGGGACCCAGGTAGGACAATATCCCATGTGTAATCCTAAGAGAGGATTACCAGAGTCCTAATTTTAATTCTTACAATAACATATAATAAGTAATATTAGTTACTAAACAAAATATTGGTTTTCTAAAATATCCATTGAAGAGGAGAACTTGGCTCATTGACATTGGTTCATTTCTTCTTTTAGAAGCTGTTGGACTACGAGATAGATAGTGATGAGGAGTGGGAAGAAGAAGAACCAGGAGAGTCACTTTCCCATAGTGAAGGGGTAAGAACCACTTGGCTTTTAAGAGATAGGGTCAAAATCCATTTAAACTGATTTGATAGGATTCATACCTGACTGTCCTGATTGCATGAAACACTAAATGGTGTTTCCTCCTTCAGTTTTGGCAAAGATCTGTTATATACACACTTGTGCGTGCTCCCCACCCCCCAATGAACTTAATTATTTTTCCTCCTTAGGATGATGATGAAGATGGCGGTGAGGATGAAGATGAGGATGATGGCTTTTTTGTACCTCATGGGTACCTATCTGAGGATGAAGGAGTGACTGAAGTAAGTTTGTAATAATTAAAATATTTTCTCTCCTTTACACCTCCTCCCACTAGAAAAAATAAAACATTTATAATAAATATTACTATTTTAAATAAATTCGATCATTAGATTTCTATAACTATATGTCTCAGTCTGTACCCTTATTACATCATCCCTCTTTCATATGTGTGGGCAGCATGTTTCATCAAGAATTCTCTGAAGTCATTGTTGGTTATTGCATTCATCAGGGCTCTTACATTTTTCAAAGTTGTTTGTCTCTGGTATTGCTGCTATTGTATAAATTGCTCTGCTGGTCCTGCTCACTTCACTCTGAATCAGTTTGAATGATTTTTCTTAGGTTTCTCTCTGAACTGTCTCTTCTATAATTTCTTATATTACAATAGTATTACATTTTAGTGATGACTGTGTAACGGTTCAGTTCAGAATTTCTAAAATAAGTTAGGCTACCAATTCCCTCTCCTGGTTGTTCTGCTTATATCAAGTATCACAAAATTCTAAAAGTAAATTTTGATCTCTACATTTAAATTTGTCATTGCAATACAAATAAAGATGAAAAATCAATTAGGGTAGTTAGCATGACATAATATAGAGCTCTAACGTAGGAGTTGTGAGACTTGAATTCTAGTTTCAACTCAATCACTAAATAACTGACTTTAGCAGTTTGCTTTCTTAAACTTTTTTTTTTTAAACCCTTACCTTCCGTCTTGGAGTCAATACTGTGTATTGGTTCCAAGGCAGAGGAGTGGTAAAGGGCTAGGCAATGGGGGTCAAGTGACTTGTCCAGGGTCACACAGCTGGGAAGTGTCTGAAGCCAGATTTGAACCTAGGACCTCCCATCTCTAGGCCTAGCTCTCAATCTACTGAGCTACCCAGCTGCCCCCTCTTAAACTTTTAAATAAGATAAGGATTAGACTTTCTGCTAAACCATTTTTTTATTCTCTCACTTGGTGATCACATCAGCTTCCCTGGGTTTAATTATATGAATCCAGATGACTTATAGTTCTGTATTTCCAGACTTGTTTCTTAAACATTTTCATGTTACATTTTTATCTGCTTCAGTCCACTCAAGATTTTTCCTGCATATTGTGTGGCACATTTTTTTAGAAGCTTATTTATTTAATTAATTTAGAGTATTTTTCCATAGTTGCATGAATCATGTTCTTTCCCTCCCTTCCTCCTTCCCCCCTCCCCCTCCCATAGCCAATGAGTAATTCCTCTGGGTTTTACATGTGTCATTGATCAAGACCTTTTTCCATATTATTGATGTTTGCACTAGGATGATCGTTTAGAGTCTATATCCCCAATCATATCCCCATCAAACCCTATGATCAAGCAGTTGATTTTCTTCTATGTTTCTACTCCCTCAGTTCTTTCTCTGAATGTGGATAGCGTTCTTTCTCATATGTTCCCCAGGATTGTCCTGGATCATTGCATCACTGCTATTAGAGAAGTCTATTATATTTGATTGTGCCACAGTGTATAATGTCTCTGTGTATAATGCTCTCCTGGTTCTGCTCCTTTCATTCTGCATTAATTCCTGGAGGTTGTTCCAGTTCACATGGAATTCCTCCATCAAACAATCTTTTTAAAGAAAGGATTGAAGCTCATGGAAGGCTGTGGCAGAAAGCAAAACACTCTGAGTACTATCTGTTTATGTAAAAATCCTATTTTTTAGCTTGTAGCATTTGTGGTTCACCTGGTTTCCCTTACCCTAATTAGCACCTTGACATCCAAAACCAACTTTTCTTTTTTTCTGATCAATTTGTACCTACTCTTCTCTTTGAGTCTCTGTCTTCTTCAATTTCTTTTCCTTTAGCTGAAATTCTTCTCAAAATCTGCCCCCCCCCCCAAGATTCTGTCCCTAGATTCAGTTTCTGACTTCTTCTCTTCTCATCTTCAGTTCAGTTCTTTTTCCTTCTTCAGCTCAAGTCCTTATTTCCCAGTGGATAGGAAAGAGAATACACAAGGAGAGATACATGAGGGCTTTCTCTCATCTCTGCTAATTATTTTCACAATCCTTGCTCTGTGCTAGCTTCCTCTTAGATGACTGGATATGAGAGCTTCCCTAGGATGCTCTAGTTAAGATTGGAATATTTGACCATAGCTTTTCTCTTGATTTGCAGGAAGGTGCAGATCCAGAGAATAATAAAGTTCGTCAAAAGCTGAAGGCAAAGGAGTGGGATGAATTGTTAGCCAAGGGGAAGAGGTTCCGTGTGCTCCAACCAGTGAAAATTGGCTGTATCTGGGAAGATGAGAAGAACAGTAATGCCAGTTCAGAGTTAAAAGTGTTGCAGCAATTTGCAGCTTGTATTCTGGACACAGTCATTCCAGAGGAGGAACACACACCAAAGGCCAACAAAAGAGAAAAAAGAGACCGACAGAGTAAGCTCTGAGTTTTGGCTGGGATGGCATGAGAAACCAAAGGCAAAGAGATCTTCTGATCTAGTTCAGAATCCTGTGATTATAAGATTTAGAGTTGTAAGAGACATTAGCGATCATTGAGTCCACTTCAGACCAAAACTTTTATTCAGTGCATACTACATGTACTCTATTATGCCGGGTGCTAGGATAGAAAACTAAGCAAACAATCTTTACTTTCAGGGAGCTTAGATTCTATTGGGAGAATATAGCATTGGTACAAATGGAAGATAAAATTAATTTGAGGAGGGAATAAATGCTGGATCAGTAAACTGGTGGACTTCACAGAGAAGGTGGTCCTTGAACCTTGAGGAGGATGGTGAGGTTGAAGCTGAAAATATATTCATTCATAGAAGATACTGTGCGCAAATGTGTGGAGTTCTGTCTTTCAGATGAGGATATTGATACTCAGAGATAGGGAATGACTAGGCAGCAGGAACATAATTCAACTCATGCTCCAACACCAAATTTTGTGCTTTTTCCTCATTGATGTGGAACTCATTGGGGGAACCCCAGGAGCAGCCAGGGACTAATGGAAGGAAAGTCACTCAGCACACACCTACTGAAACAAGCATTGTCAAATGATGGACATTGGGGATAAAAATGAAATAGTCAGGGCTCTCAAAAATGTTACATTCTATGAGAGGGATATCATCTATTTCAAATCAACAAGCATTATTTAACCAAGCATTGTGCTAAGAGCTGGGGATTCAAAGAAAAGCAAAAAAACACAATTCCTGCCTTCATTGAACTGTCTAATGGAGGAGATAATACATAAACAGCTACATAAATATAAGATATATACATTGTAAATGGGAGATAATCTCAGAGTGGAGGCAGCAATAGTAGAGGGAACCAGGAAAGGCCTTCTGTAGCGGGTGACACCTGTCCAGGATCACACAAGTACTAGATGTCAGAAGTAGGATTTAAATCCAGGATGCCTCTGTCCCAAGGTCCAACCCCTTTCCACTGTGCCAAGCTACACTTGACTTTTCAGCTATAGATAGTGTCTCTGGTTTATCTTGGGCATAAGAGATAAGAAATTTGAATTTTACAAAATGTGTAATTTCAGGCTTGAATTTCCTATAGAGCTCTTTCCACTATATAAAAACTATAATTATAACTCACATTTATAAATCGTTTGTTTACAAAGTACCTGGCTCATAACAACCCTGTAAATTTAGATAAGGAAAGTAAGGCCTAGTGAGATTAAGCTGTTTTTGTAGGCACATCTAGTAGGAAGTTGACCTATGACTCCGACTTGAGTCTTCAGACTCTTAAGCATGTTCTTTCCACTAAGATCTTAAGCTAACATGTGATTATCCTTTGTAGTCCTTACAGACAAGGCCCTAGTTAATGCACATTATATGTTTTATTGAGGTTCCTTTTAAATTGTGGATTTTCTTCTCCTTGCCAGTCTTGGAACAGTTACTCCCATTATTGCATGGGAATGTGAATGGAAGTAAAGTGATCATTCAAGAATTCCAGGAGTGCTACCGCCAAGGATTGTTCAGTAAGGGCACCAGCAGTCCTGACAGTGGCACAGCTAGCCCTACGAGTCCAAGTACCTCTCGGCCACAGACTCCAACTGCTAATGAAGATGTTGCTATACCTTCCAAAGCTAGACTAAAACGGATTATTTCTGAGAACTCGGTGTATGAGAAGAGACCAGATTTCAGGATGTGTTGGTATGTTCACTTGGAGGTGCTCAAGAGCTTTGACCAAGAGCATTTACCAGTGCCTTGCCAGTGGAACTACATCACTCAGGTCCCGTCTGCTACTAGAGAGGACAATGGCAATGGGCTAAGCCTGGGACCCACACAGACTACCCCAGTCTCACTAAAGAGAAAGAACACAGGCAGTATGTCCATCACTTATTTCATGAAGAAGCCAAGACATGATGAACAGGTGAGAGTTCCCTTGGGAGCATCCTGATCATCTCTTCCCCAAAAGAAAAAGGAGAGCAACAACTAATAATATAATATATGCATCATACATGGTAACCGAATAATGCTTTGGGGATTATCTTTGGAGTTAGGATTTGAAAGGCGAGGGAGTAAGGCTGGCCACTTGATGTCAATTTAAAACTGGCTATATTCTATTAGGGGGAAAGGATTCTGATTTTGTATTTGCAAAAATTAGACTTCATGAGGGGTTAATTGGAAGGTTAAAGGTTCTAGATATCTGTGGAAGCTCTATAACTTCTGACTACTCATTCCATAGTATTCCCACTACATCAAAAACTGATGGACTAAACATTAATCAGTCCAAATAACCGGTCGAGTTTTTCAGAATTGAAGAATCTCAATACTGAATTGACCTCAGAAGTCAGTCTAATTCAACCTATACCTGAATAGGCATCCATTCTACAGCACCCCCTTCACATGGTAAGACCAACTCTAGTGATGGAGAACTCATTACCCCATTACAGGGCAACTTATTGTACTTATGGGCAAATCTAATTTTTAGGAATTCTTCCTAAAGCTGAATTCTTTTAGTTCTCAAAGAAAAAAACTATAATCTTTCACCATCTTCCCCCCCACCCAAATCTTCTGATAGCTAAACAGGCTCAATTCCTTCTTCCAGTCTTTATATGGCATCATCTTCCATCTTCACCAACTGGGTAGCCATCATCTGCACAGATTCCAATAAAAAGTATTACCAAACATTTTCCTCCCTCAACTTCAAAAAACTTAGCTATTAATGACTAAGCTCTTTATAGAAATTACATCTACCCTCAGAAGCTGGAGAGATGAAGCCACTGAGGGGGCTCAGGCATGTCCTACAAACTCCAAAGGCAATTCCAAAAGATGATTTCCCAGAATGTTTTGGGCATTGTCAATGTTGCTCAACTGTGTAACCTTGAAGGGGAAAGCTCTCATTTCATGTGTAAATTCTGACCCCTTTGTGTTAAAGTTCATCACAGTACGTTGCATGGTAAGCATAAATGTAAAATTTTCTATAAGAGTCTGAACTCTGCATGTTCTTAAAATTTACCATAACTTTTAATACTTTTGTTAAATCAATCTAAAAACAGATGTTTTGGGGTTTGTTTGTTTTTTGTTTTGGGGAGGGGAGGGGAGGGAACTAGGAGGAAATGCAGAAATACAATAAGGTGATTTTGGTTTTTATTCTTTTTTTTTCTCTGCTTCTGTCAATTTTAGTATTCCCATGTGCAGAAGTGACCAGAGTATGATAATCAACAAAGCCCAGTCATCCTTTAAATTAGAAAACAATGAAAAAACATGCCATGCAAATGAGAAACAGAGCATAATCAATATCTCTAAAAACTGAATATCAGTAATATCACTTTAAAATAAGCCCACCAACAAAGTAGTAGAAATACTAATTCCGTGGACAGAAAACAGAGTCCATCACCAGGCCTGTACCTTTCCAGTGTGGTAGGACTTAACTGAGTTTGATTTCCACTATCATTAATTAACTTGGAGTGTCCAAGATTCTTTCCATTCCACAATTAGTTATCAGAATAGATCTTTTTCAGGGATGTAGTATTACACATAATGGTTATAAGATTTTAATTATTCTAAAAGCACATTGATTTTGTCCTACTTTTTTTAGCCTTAAAATTAAAAAAAAAATTTTTTTTCATAAATTAAGCATTTAAAATGATTGCCACATCAATTCTGCTGCTTCTGTTATAAGATACATTTCATTGGATGCTTTAGGTTGAAACTGTGGAAATGGATGGATTCCAGGCAGACACTGAAGAGGAAGAGGAGGATGACACTGATTGCATGATTATAGATATCCCAATAAACAGAGGTAAGAAGAATTAGAATTTTAAGCTGTTGCTTCTTTAAAAAAATATTTTTTTTCCTTTTTGAGGGCTGAGTCCTTGTTTTCTGCCCCATAAAAGAAATGTGATGTTAATATAGTCACTTCTAGCTGGTGGATTACTTGAGTTGTGTTACTTATTTTGGTGAATCTGTGATCTGTCTTCCTTGGTGCAGGTTGTACATGTCATTGTACCATTCTTATCCATGGTTATCCAATGCCTTGGAGACCTTCTCTTTAAAAGAAAAATCTTTAATCTGGTTCGCTTCTTTCAAGAGTTACAACTTCATTAGTTATCAAGTGAAAATCTCTCATTGCAAAGATTTGGTGTGAGAATAGTCAACAAAGAGAACAGCATTTGGAGTTAGGAGGATCTAGGTTCAAATCTTGCCTCCAAGATATCCTTTCTTTGTGACTATTTGATGGGGGAAATTTTCTCACCAATGAAGCTGAAAGTCCAGACCAGAAAAGGACCGGCATTTAAATCTGTCTTTAAGTGTCCAAAAACTAATACTTTATCTCCTTTTCTACCACTCTACCGCTATCCTGACAAAGATGGAAGGGGTTGGCACAGAGTGGAAGGCTGCTTTGTGTTTGTTTGTTTGTTTGTTTGTTTTATGGGTGGGTTTGAAGCCTCTCCAGCTAAACTTGAATTTATGATTTACATCAGAGTCTTTGAAAACCTGGAGTTCACGTGGCATATGAGATTAAATGTGAATTTCTGAGGAAGGAGTGATTATTTAATTGTAGAACCTAACAATAAAAACAATTATAATGCTAATAGCATTAGACTAAAAAAAAACCAAAACCCTTACCTTTCACTTTAGAATCAATGGTTGTGTTGGTTCTAAGGCAGAAGAGCAGTAAGGGCAAGTTAAGTGGCTTGCCTAGGGTCACACAACTAGGAAGCATCTGAGGTCAGATTTGAACCTAGGATCTCCTGTCTCTAGGCCTGGTTCTCAATCCCCAACATCAGACTTTTAAAAGTTATCAAGAATGCATACCTATTTTCTGTCCATATTCATTTATCTGGACTTGATCATTTCTTTTCTCCAGGTTAAATAAACTCTTAACATAGCTAGGATTCTCTGGAAAAAAATTGGATTTACATATGCCTGCATGATGGAGGAGAAATAATCATTGGTATAACACCTGCTTCACAAATGTGATTGTGTTTGATATTCCTGAGACCTACCCATACACATAGTTCGTTCCAACCCTGTGTGGAAGGGCTTGCCTGGCTATCCCAGTGTGTGTGTGTGGTATCAGGCTATGGGGATTGGAACTACGATACTAGGTCAGCAGTGAGTGCCCAAAGGGCATTTTTCTGGTTCTCCCATTTAATAGTCAGAAGATTACAGCTTTGGCTGTGGTGTCAGGATGCTTAGTTTCACAATTTATGAAGGATGACCGTGCATTAGCATAAATATCCACACTTGAGTATTATATTTCCAAGTTATGCTATGACTTTGAATTTAGACATGACACAGAAAAGGGTGGTGACTCAGCTGCAACTTTAGTTTCTTCATGCTCAGGCTGTGGATATCAGCAAGATGTTGGTCACTTAGCAAGTGTTTAGAGTCAAGCAGAAAATAATATGAGGCAGAAATGGGTGGAGACAATATTCTTTTTTTTTTTTAAACCTTCACCTTCCATCTTGGAATCAAAACTATGTGTTGGTTCCAAAGCAGAAGAGTGGAAGGGTTAGGCAATGGGGGTCAAGTGACTTGCCCAGAGTCACATAGCTAGGAAGTATCTGAGGCCAGATTTGAACCCAAGACCTCCCATCTTTAGGCCTGGCTCTCCATCCACTGAGCCACCCAGCTAGTTGCCCCTGAGACAGTATTCTTAAAGACAATTTCTTAAAGCAGGAACTGATCTTATAAAGGACATGAACAGCCCCAAACATGTATATTAATAATTATCAGATGTAATAGGGCAACAGTTAAAAATAAGAGTATTGCTTACATTTTTCAAAGGTTCTGTTCGTTCTACTGTCTGAATGGTGGGTCATCTTTTTGTTCTTCTGCCAGGTAACAGAAGGGAGGGGCATGTTGGGAGTTGTGTTGTCCTCTAAAGTGACTGAAATCCAGCCTCCCTCTTCTTTTCCAGAGGCTAAATCTCCATGTGGACTTGATTCTAAGTTTGATGATGGTGCAATGGAAATGGAACCCAGCGAGGACCCTCAGCCCGTTAGTGTGTCTAACAGAACTTAAGAAATAAATGTACTAATCCCATAATGTATGTATGTAGAATTCTTTAGGCTATTTTAAAATGTGTATCAGATACTTGAAAATCTTCCCATTTCTTTTGTAAAGAAGACAGCACTTTGTCCTGCTTCACGACCCCTTTGGAGGTTTGAAAGTTTATATAGAATGACTGATTAGTTCTTTGATAATTGTAAAAACAAAGACAAAAAACACACAAACCAAACTGCATATTAATCTGTCTTTAATAAAGCATTATTGAAATTTGATATTTGTATGAGAAATAACTTGTTCTCCTCTCAGGCCACAGAAGGCAGCCTGTGTCGTTGGATTGTAAATGTCCTTAAAACCAGTAGCTTAATGTCTCCTGTCAAGGAATTTTTATAATTGTGTATAATATGGGCTTCTGGATATAATGGTGAAAATGTATAAATTTTTATTCTATAGCCCTGACTTGGTCTCTTTCTCCTCTTTTTATTTAATTATTTTTTTAATTGCAAGCTTAATAGGCACTAACAAAAACATACTCGACTCCTTCTTTGTCTGTGGTTTGGCACATCAGCTTAATTCTTGTCAATTAATTAAAAACTCTTGAATGATTATTATCTCATCTTTGTTCAAAGTACTTTGGAACTTCAGAAGAAAAGCGATGAATGTGACAGCTTTGGGGAAAGTATGTGTGTTGCAAAGATGTCAGATATTTGCTCATGAGGCTCTTAGAGTACTTGTGTAGGGCAATAGGTAGGTAGATCAGGGTGATAGGAAAAAATGCCACCTAGAGAGAGGGAGGGAGGGGCCTTGGGCATACTGTTAAAGGAATATTGTTAAAGACAGACTTTTGCTTCAGAGGGAAAAGCTTGGGACCATTGAAAGCACTATATAATTTCCCTTAGGCATTCTAGCCTGATCTTTCTTCATCTCTTTAACTGTGAGCCCAATATGGTGGTCATTGGCAGCGTCTGCAAAAGATAGACACAAAGTAGTGGAACCAGCTCTATGGGTTGTTCATCCAAGAGCCCTTTTAGATTTGGATAGTTAATCCAAACCAACCCTTGAGTGATCATGGATCTCTTTTAAGAAGCCCTTTAGTGTTCTGGGGCTGGGTGCAATCACCCCACTGTAATTCACAAACAATAGCATCTAGAGCATCATTCCCTCTGTAGAGAAGTCCTTTTCCATCTGGTTTTTCTCCCAGACATCTCCATGACAGTTGCAAACACCTTCAGCAAATATATCTTCCCCATTTATGCCTTATTAGATATTAATAATTAGATCATTTTCAAAGATCTTATATCCTCTACATTTTAAAGTCAATGTTATGACTGAAGATGTGGTTTTATAGAATATTTGCAAAAGCCTGTTAATGTTTCCTTCTCAAACCTTTATATGGAGATTATTCTTATATATTCATAGATGGATTACATAAATTTGTAGGAGACGGCGGTTTATCGATATTCTCTTGGTTGCCTTCTTTTGTTAATAAGGTATGAGGTTTTTTTATGAGCCATTTTGTTTCCTTTTTTTTTTCAGATACCTTGAGAACCCTTTCCTATCCTCAAAACTATTTCCTCTCAAAAAACAAAACTATTTCCTCTCTAGCATGGAGTTTCTCTGTATATACTTGATTTGGGCCAATTTTTCTTGTTTTTGCTTTCTTCAGTATCCATTTCTACTTCACGTCATATGCCTGGGACTTGGGCAGGATGTTTAGTTAGCATATACAGGTGCAGAAGGACTCATCTTCATAAAAGTTTAGGGCTAGCAGATTTGGTATCCTCCCTCTGTCATTATTCCTGGTTTCTCGTGAATTGCAGAGGCCATCCAAATCATTACCTGGTGACCCACAATGCGGGTCTGGTGCTGAGCTTTTAACACTGATCTTATAAAACAGCTATGTGGCACAACAGATAGGAGTGCTGGGCTTGCAGTCAGGAAGACTAATCTTCCTGATTCAACAACAACAACAAATGATATTAACCTCATGACTGAAATATGTCTCTGAAATTTTTTACCTTATTAATGGAAGAGGTTAGGTAAAATAATAGCTCATAAGGTTTGCAAAACACTTTATAAATATTTCATCTTTACAACAACCCTGGGAGTTAGATGATATTATTATCCCCATTTGAGAGATGGAGAAACTGAGGCAAAGAATAAATGACTTGCCCAGGGTCAGATAGTAAGCATGTGCCTGTGGGTAAATTTGAACACATCTTCCTGATTTCCATGCCAGCTAGCTGCCCAGATGAAATTGTATTGGAAATAAGATGATATTGTGAAGAAATCCAGGAACTGGAGCTTAGTGTCTTGGACAGTATTTGGGTGAGGATCCTCACAGAGAGAAAAGAGCAATATTGTCAATAGTATTGGGCAGACTGCCTAGACCAGTGATGGTGAATCTTTTAGAGAGCATGTGCGGTGCCCCACCCCACACCTCCCCTTACTCCACACAGGGGAGGGAAAAAGCGTTCCCATTGGGCTACTGGGCAGAGGGGCAGGTCATATGAAATGTCAACAGGCACAACGAAGAGAGGGAAAGGAGCAGCCCCACTGGAGTCCCTCTATCTTTCTAGTAAATTGGGGGAGAAGGCAGCCATGTACCCACTGAGAGTGCTCTGTGTGCCATCTCTGGCTCCTGTACCATAGGTTCACCACCAGAGGCCTAGACCCAAGGAAGAAACCTCATCAGGCCATTAGAGAAGCCACATGACAATCATAATAAAATGGCAGAGAAGCACACTGTTTTAGTGATCAGTGCCCTTGGCTTTCCTAGATGGATAGTGAAGCTCTGCCAAAGGCATGGCTTACAAATTGTGCTCTGCTGGGGTAATTCTGTCCTAAAGAGGGAGAAAGGGATGAGGGCAACTGCTATTCGGGACCTGGTTCTGAGCAACAAGGAGGAACTTGGTTGGTGAAGTGGAAACGGAAGTCATCTTAAAGGTGAGGGAGCCCTCTGTCACAGGGTCGGTGACAAAGAGCCTCCATTGGTCAGTTGATAAACTTATGAAGTAACTGCTGTGTGCCAAGTTTGGTGCCAGGTGCCGGGGAAACAAAGATAAAAGTCACTGCACCTCCTTCACCACCCACACAAAGAAATTATGTTCTACCATAGGAGACCTGTGCATGTATAAGCATATACAGAATAGATAAATACCTGGTCATTTGTGGGAGGTCTACTAATGTTGGGTGAGGAGGATCCAGAAAGGGTTCCTGGAGGTGTCCCTTAAGTTGAGTTTTGAAAGAAACAAGGGGTTCTGAGAGGTGAAGGAAAGGCATGGGGGGAGGGGGTAGCCTGTGCAAAGACCCAGAGAGGGGCTTGTCATGTGAGAAACATCAGGGTCCGGGGTTAAATCTCAGTGTACAGTGTACAGTAAGAGTAGGAATGTATAATAAGGTTAGAAAGATAGATGGGCATGTTGGGAAGGCCTTCCTTGAACTGAAAAACAAACTTCATTTTGATGTTTGGTGTTTTTTTTTTTTAGCCCTTCTGCTTTAGAATCACTACTGTGTATTGGTTCCAAGGCAGAAGAGTGGTAATGGGCTAGGCAATGGGGGTTAAGTGACTTGCCCAGGGTCACACAGCTGGAAAGTGTCTGAGGCCAGATTTGAACCTAGGACCTCCCGTCTCTAGGCCTGACTCTCCAACCACTGAGTCATCCAGCTGCCTCCAACAATAGCTTATTTTGTACCTGTTTGTCTGCTTTTGCCTCCCCTTTTAGAGTGTGAGCTCCCTGAGAGCAAGGAGTGTTGTTTTTTTATTTCCAGCATTTAGCATGCCTGGCTCACTGGTAGAAATAGAGAAGTTTGGGAGAGAAATGAACTTTGCATGGAAAATAAGGAGCTCTGTAAATTGAATAGAGCTCTAGACCTAGTCAGGAAGATCGGCGTTCAAATATGATGTGCAAGTTGCTTAATCCTTATTTAACCCTTATGGGTGGTAAGCGCCGAAGAGAATTGACTAGATTTTAGAATCGTCTTCAGAGATGATAATTAAATCCACTGAGAAAGAGGGTCAAGGATAGAACATGGGGGGGGGGGGGGGGACCTACAGTGGATACGGCATAAATGGTGAGCCAGAGAAGACAAAGGAGCATTCAAACAGCTGAAACCCCAGATAAGCCAGGAGGGGGAAAGATGATTAGATTTGGAGATTGAGATTTCATCATGAATGGGTGGAGAGCCTGAAGGACTCCAAAATGCTCTCTCCCATCAGTCTGAATGCAGATGGAAGCATGCCATTTTTCACTTTATTTTCTTCATTAGGCTTTTTCTGTGATTTCTTCTTCCACAACGTGAAGAACTTGGACATACGAACTGGCTGATGGCACGCTTGTAACCTCAATCAATCTGCTCACGATCTCAGGGAGGGGAGGGATATGGCAACCAGAACTGCCCTATGGCTGCCTCTCCCAGGCTGCTTTAAGAGCAGCTCAGAACAAGTGCTGCCTCAGTCCAATCAGAGCATCGTACCATATTCAGGTGTGAACGCACCATTTTAGGAAGGGCAATGACAAGCCAGAATCCTTGTAGAAGAGAGCTTCCAGGATGGTGGAAGGCTTGGAAATCATACTTTATGCAGATAGGTTGAAGGAATGGGGTTTTGATTTAAAGAAAAAGTGGGATAGGTAGCTCGGTGGATGGAGAGCTAGGCCTACAACCAGGAGGTCCCAGGTTCAAATTTGGCTTCAGATACTTCCTACCTGTATAATCCAGGGCAAGTCACTTGACTCCAGTTCCCTAACTCTTCTGCCTTGGAACTGATAAAATCAATTCTAATAGAAGGTAAGTTTAAAGGAAAAAAAGGGCTGGGGGAGGGGAAAACTCTGTTTTCCAAGTTTCTTAGAGTCAATACAGTTCAATTCAATCAATATTGGTTCTGAGGCAAGAGAATGATGACTGAGTAATTGGGGTTCAGGATCACACAGCCAGGAAGTGTCTGAAGCCAGATTTAAACCCAGGACCTCCGGTCTCCAGGCCTGGCACTATCCACCGTGCCTCCTAAATGCTCTCTTGACTTCAAATATTTCAAGGGCTGCCACGTGGAAGAGGGCTTGTTCTAAGGGCAGAAATCCCAAAATGGGCAGAAGCTGTAGGGATGCAATTTTAGGCTTGATGTAAGAGAAAAGCTTCCTCTATTAGTGGGTTCCCTTGTGGGGGAACTGAGGTAGGACGACCACTTCTGAGTGATGCTGTAAATTCTCTTTCGAGGCTGTTCCTTCCAACTCAGCTCTGAGGTCATCTTGACGACAGCCCCACTTTTAGTCTGGTAGTGTCTGTCAAAATTTGCACTTTACTGATCACCTTAAGTCCTCAAAAACTCCCACTGATGAATGCTCTCTCCCTAATAAAGAAACCCATTCTACTCTGAAAGCTTTGTTAGGAAATTTTCCCAGCATTGAAGGAAAATCTGCCTCTGATGGGCATCCACTGTTCCTAGTCAGGCAAAAAAAAAAAATTCAACCCCTCAACCCCGGGACAGCATCAGAGGGCCTAGAAAAGGTTAAATGATGTTAGTGAGGCACGAAGTGCATAACCCACCTCAGGCGAATTTTTCCATCTCAGATGAGATGTACTGGCACTTAAAGGAGTTAAGTTTGCTTCTTCATTTGTGGGGAATCTCATTCCCTGAATGAATATGGGAAGGGTACTAAAGACAGACCAGCTGCCGCAGGAGCCCAGGTGGATCACACACTGAGTATTAGGGTAAAATGAGGCTAACAGCAGTATTATTCCCCTACTGCACCAGGTTATAAGAAAAAGAGTGATCTGCAAACCTTAAAGAGCTCTATAAATGGGACTCCATTTCCAAGGAAAGTTATTCTTGGTAGAATTGTTTTCTTGGGACTGAAGTTTTTTTAAACCCCAAATCAGAGAGCACATCCTGAGGCCATCCGTCTAGTCTCCAGAAAAATGTCCCTTGCCCCCATCTCTAGCCTCCGTTGCCTTGAATAAACGAGTCCCAGAAATTCAATGTATTCAAATATTCTATTTAATCAAGTTCATAATTTAGTGTTCACAGGGATCATGTAATTGACACACTAGTTGTTTCTTTGTCCACTTATATACAACAAGAACGTAAGAGAGTAGCTGAGCCCAGTTCAGAAACATCCCATCCGCCTAGGAAGTCCTCCCCTCATGCCTAACATCGGCTCCCCCACCAATGAAATGACCAGCATCTCTCTAGACCTTAAGTTAAATAAACTGTACATGACTAGCTAATTAGAGCAAGTTTTAAAATCTTGTATACAAAAAGCAGCACAAATTCAGCTTTTCCCAGCTAGCGGAGGAGCCTCTGCAAAGTTGTATCCAGCCACGTTCTCTGAGACCAGGGGAAGCTCTTACACCCTGGTCCCCAAACCAGCGTCATGGTACAAGGAAAGGGCTGCCCCACACCCTAATCTGCCCATGCTGAGAGGACAGTTCTCACTCTAGAACAAATTCCACCTCCACCATGCAGCCTGCCGCCCCAAGTGAAGGGCCGTGAGAATCAGGCAGCTTCTGCTTGAGATCTGGGAGATGAAAGGAGTGAGGGGAGGAGGAACAGGAGGAGCATGAGACTGAACCGATGGGGCCGAGGCTGAGTCTGGCTTTTTATTTCATGAGAGGCTTTCCACAGTAGCAAGAAGTTCAGGTTTCAGAGCTCCTGGGGGCTGCTCGGCCCCTGATGCCTTGATGTCGTCCATGACGGCTGCATCCCAAGTGAAAGTTAGAAGAGCTGAAGGCACCTGAAAGCGAACACAGCCACTTGCTTCGTGGTCCCCTGTGAAGGCAGCCAGGGGCCGGCTGGACAGGCTTTGTCCTGCTCCTCTCTGCCCCCTCCTCTCCCACTTTACTAGGGGATTTGATGGCCACATCACCTCATGCTTCTGTAGCACTTAAGGTTTACTAGACAATTCCTTACCACCTGCCAAGAGTCTCAGCCCCATCTTGCAAAAGAGGCGAGTGTGGTTGGAGCAGCAGCAGGCCTTTAGTTAAGGGGGAAGTAAGAGCTGGGATTCACACACCCAGGTGTTCAGATTGCAAAATAAAACTTTTTGCAATGCTTCCGTATCAACGATTTAGAAAGTGGGGAGTTGGAGAAGCAGGTGTTTTTAGGTGCTGGGAATACAATTCTCAGAACTCTCCCAAGTTCTACATCCTCACATCCTCCGGGTTAGCTCCGGAGTACTGATTATTGGCTGGAAGCCACAAGAATCCTCTCCACTTGACAGGATCAGTTTAAGGCAATCCTGGGTTCAGATAGGAAGATGGACATTAAAGGTAGCAGCGTCTTGTCATGGGAAAGATCCCTGATCACACAGTTAAGAGGCCTGAGTTCCGTCTTGGCTTCACGACTTTATAGCTGTGTGACCATGGATAAATCACAAGCTTCTGAGCTTCAATTTCCTTATCTCTAAAATAGGAAAAACATCTCCCAGACAGACGTGCTGGAAAGAGAGTCTCGGGGAAAGCTTGGAGAAGATCTTTCCCAACCAAAGGATTCCACTATCTGTGAGCAGGTAGAAAGCTGGGCCCTGAAAAATTTGTACTCAAATGGTTTTATTAATTTGAAAAAATAAGTATATGGCATGGCTGAAGTGTGGGCCAGTTAAAAGGATCCCTACAGCACGTTAGGAGAAGGGACCCTTCTAATGACTCGCTTGTTTGACACATGGCCCAGGGCAGGCAGGCAGCACATCCAAGGGCATCCGGTGAGTCATCATTAGCCAGGACCCAAGTCCAGGTCTTCAGATGCCATATCAAAAAAGGAAGAACCCTCCCTTCTTCCAGAAGATGTGAAACATGAAGCCTGACACAGCTTCAGAAACAGCCAATCCGTACTTGGTCTTGGTCAAAGGGTCCTTCCCTCCACTCCCCCACCACCAGCCTGGGCCCCCTCAACACTCACCAGCCCACATTCGTTGAAGGCTAAGCTGTCGTCCAACAGTTTGTGCCCGCCTACAGGAATCAGTTCAAAGGGCAGCCAGTCACTTTGCAGGGCCTCCCTCACATAGCTGTAGAGTGCAGACAGCCGCTCCCGAGCATAGAAGGTACCTGGGAAGGGGGATGGGGCAGCCCAGCAGGTGGACAAAGCACAAGTGGTACATTCCGCATCACCATAGCAACATGAATGGCCCGGCTCACTCTCCTGAACCCCTGCCCTGTTCCGCCCCTACATCTGGTGTCCCTCCCACGGTCAGGCCTAATAGGACCAGCTCGGCCCTTCCCTACTTGTCCAACTTTAAAACCAAGACTTGTGGGCCCTGGGATGGTGGGACCCCTTTACCCTGGAGGATGTGCCCATCTGGAAAGCGGACCCGTAAGAGGGTATAGGTATATTTTCTCATTTCCCTCTGCTCCTCCTTCTCCCGCATGGCTTTGGTCCGAAGCACAGACAGCCGTTCCACAGCGTCCGTCCTGGAGAACACAGAAGGCCCAGCCTGAGCCAGTCTGGCCTCACCTGCCAGGGCTTCACCCTGCACCCTCCACCCCAACAACTTCACCCAACCTTAGTTTCTGCTCCCGTTTGAGCTCCTCAGTCGTGAGGTTGAAGAAGTCCCCAGGTAGGTCAAACTGGGCAGCCAAAGGGGAGGGCTTGAAGATTCGTCGCTGCCGGGCCAGCTGAGCCCGCACTGGTTCTGAGTTCTGCAGAGCGACTTTGTGCTGTTCTAGCTTCTCTACTTGGGCATCCTCCCCCAGCACATAGAATTCTTCCAAGGCCTCTGTGGAGGAATGTCCAGTCCTTATGTTGCTTCCTGGGCCCCTGCCCTCCTCTGCCCCCCAAAAAGGCCCAGGGCCTACTCAGTCCAACTTATTCTTTGGAGAAGACTGTGTTCTTCCTCCCCACACCGGGAATAGCTGATGCTCAGGACCCATTCCATCCCCTTACCTTGTTCTGGAACAGGGAGAGACGTCTTCTCAAACCCAATGGCCCTGAAAAATTCATTAGCCCCTTCTAGGCAGTTGATCCGCTCCTAAAAGAGAAGGAATTGTGGCGCAATAGCTTGGACACCTCCAAAAGAATTGATTCATGCATTTATTAAGAGCCTGTTGGCAGAGGCTCTGTCCTGGCTTCAGCACAAAGCTTAGCTAAGAGTTGCCTCCCTCTTGGAACTCACTCACAGGCTGGTAGGGGGTTCTGCCTCTTACACAGAACACCAGATACACAATTAGGAAGCTACTTTTAGCAATGGCAAAGGGAGGGAGGCTTCTCGGAAAAATAGCCCTTGCAGGGTTTTAAAGGAGAAAAGACAGAGAGCAGTCCAGTGTGGCTGAAGAACAGGGCACATTAGGAGAATCTGAGGAGATAAGGCCAAAAGGTAAGGCGGCCTCAGAGTGTGCAGCAGGCTTCAGATGCCGGCCCAACAGTCTGAACTTGACATGATAGGCAATAGGGAATTGATGGAAGGCTGATAGCACAAAACTTCCATGGCAAGATCCATACACAATGAATCTGCAGCATGGAAAGGCCATGAGACTTGTTGGGAGCCTCCTACAAGAGTGCAGGCAGTCTGCCCAGGGGCAGTAACAGTGTAGAGACTGTAGTCCAGCTGAGGTCCTACCTAGGGCATATGAACACTACCTGAAACACTTTGTTTTGCAATTTGATTTTCCTGTATTTCTCCTCTTCTGGGTGAAGATGGATGTTGTCCAGGTACCTGTGCAGAGAGGTAAGAAGTCAAGGTTTCTCAGTTTGCTGAACGGATTTCTACTGCTGGGTAGAGACAGGGATACAGGATACACATTAGCCTCCACTCTATTGCAGCCACCTGTGCCAGGGCAGAAGGGGGCAAAGGAAAAGAGAGCAATGACCCAGAATGCCAAGCTCTATGCACTGACACCCAGGTAGGAAGGTGCAATGACTTGCAAAGATGGAAGATGTTAAGAGGCTTCTGGGTGGGTTCTGAGGCTTTAGTCAACCCCCTCGAGTGACCCCGAGGTACTCCAAGGATCTGGTCCCCTGCTGGGACCCCCATTTATCACTTCTACTCATAGGCAGGAATGAGGCTCAAGAGACAGCTGCCTCCTCTGCCCATCACGAACATCAATGGCAAACTAAAGTTTCTGCCTGCTTTAGGCCATGGGGCTCCTTTCTACCAACAAACCCCAAAGAACCTTGATTCTCTCCAGCTTCAGGTAACACCAACAGGTAGCATGGGGGAAAGAGCTGAACTCTAATTTTGATTTTGGGTGACTCAGCAATTTTCCCTCTGGTCCTCAGTGCTCTGTTATCTCTCTTATGGCACAGTGGACAAAGTGCTGGACCTCAAGTTCAATATGGTCTCAGACATTTACTATATGACCCTGGGCAAGTCATTTATCCTCCACTTGCCTTGGTTTCCTGAACTGCAAAATGGGGGATAAAAATAGGACCTGCTTTCCAGGGTAAGGATCAAATAAGAGAAGATTTGTAAATCACTTAGTATAGTGCCTGGCACGTAGTAGGTGCTATATAAATGCTGGCCATGAATTACTATTGTTACTCTTGTTCTTATAGCTATGAGAGAGCCTGGAGGTAACAGCTCTGAGAATGTGCTTCTTTTCAAAAGGGAGTCTTACTTGGCAATGGTGTCCACCCCCAACTTCACTTTCTCTCGGTCCCTGTTGAACGTATGGATCTTCATGATGGAAGCAGTCACTGGGTCTTTGTCCGCATACTGGAGAAGAAACAGCAACTCATTTCTGTAGCACGGTCAGATCTGTCAATCGCTTTTCTCACACCAGCCCCAGGAGACAAGGAGCACAAGTCTTATAAGCCCCATTTCACAAATGAGAAAAGTGGGGCTTACTGGAAAGAAGTGACTTGCCCAGGATGAGAGGCAGGACTTAAATTTGGCTCCCTCTGGCTCTAAGGTCAGCTCTCTACCCACTAGGCTATGCTGCCTCTCTTAGATTGATGAAACATTGTCTTATGTCACATGCTTTGAAAGATCTGGGTGAGGGGTTGGAGCAGTGTAGATTTGGAGGACAAACCAACCAAGCAAACAACAAGTTAGCAAGCTTAACTTTGATTCGTGGCTAGTCTCTAAACAGTGACAAAAAGGATTCTCTAGAAAAGGAAGCAGCAAGTACCAAAAGCTAAAGTACTGGATCCCAGGTTCAGAGCTAGAAAGGATGCCATGTGATCTGATCCCATCATTTTATAGATGAAAAAGCTGAGGCCCAGAGAGGGGAAGGACGTGCCCAATGTCACATAAGGGGACAGGCAGAGTCAGGATTCAAACCAAGGTCTCTGTTACTCCAAGTTCAGTTCCCTTTCCCCTTTCCCAAGACTTTGTGAACAAAGTGACTCAGGCAACAGAGTGCTCTGACCACAGAGCCCATAGTATTTTAGCAGAGTTTTTCCTAAAACCCCAATATTATTCTTGTGTACAAGCAAGAGTGTGAGAGTTAAACACACTCAGATGGGTTTGGAATTGGTTGACTAGATGAATGTGAAAAAGGAGTTTGGTGTTCCCTTGGAGTCTCCAGTGGAATGAATACCCCAAAGCTCTCTCCTTGGCTTTATGTAGCTTAATGGTTTTACCAGTAACTTGGCTACAGGCACAGATGGCATGTGGTGCGAAGCCAAAAGGGTAACTAACACATCAAATGACAGGAACTAAGATAACCTTGACAAATTAGAAACATGGGCCCAAAACTAATATAATAAAATTTAATAGGCAGAAATGTAAAGCATTATACTTTGGGTTAAAATAAAAAATCAGTTTAGAAAAAAGAGATTCAGAGGTGGAAGGATCCCAGTGTTGTGGAGGTCCTCAGAGGTCCTCTAGTCTAACCCCTTCATTTTACAGATGAGGAAACTAAAGCCCCAGAGAAAGGAAAGGATTCCTTGAGGTCACATGAGAAGAAAGTAGGAGAGATAGGATTTGAATCTAGGTCCTGAGACCCCAAACCCAGGGCTCTGTGGACTCCCATCACCCTGAACTTCCCAGATATGAATGAGATGTTATCATAGGTTTAGTGTGTGTGTGGTAGAGCATACTTGTCCAAGGGAGAGAGCGACCCCCTTGGAGGAAAGTCAGGCTCTAAAGTGAAGCTGAGCTGGTACCCCTCCTCACCTCATTAATGACCTCTTTGATGTGGGCATCCCTCTGGTCCTTTCTCAAGATGGCTCCAGTAAATGGGCAGGTAAAATAAACCCCAGTCACCGACAGGTTTGCAGAGCCCTCCTCCTTAGCCTCAGGTATCTGGTGGGGGAAAAAGAATGAGGACAGAGGCCATGGGCTGCTTCCCCCACAGTGAGAGCAGGCTCCTTTGGATTCATCCTGAACAATGCTAGGCCCATTCTTCTTCTAGGAGGACTCACTCAGGCAGAGTAAGAAGACCTCTCCCTTCTACCCAACTGCTAGGTGGCTGCAGAGTCCTAGGGGAGGCCCTCCTTAACTCACAAGTGCTTTCTGTAACTATGATAACCACTCCCATGTTTCCCATTGTTTGGACCCAGAAGGCTCTCCATAAACCACAACAATGGGCTGAACAAAATTTAACAGGGACAAATGTAGAGTTCTATGCTTACTCTATAAGCAGAGGACAAATGAAAGGTGGCTAAACAACAGATTTTATGAAAAAGATCTTGGGGTTGTAGAGAACCATAAGCTGACTGAGGCAAATAGGACAAGGCAGCCCCCCCACCCCCAATCTAATGGGATCAGAGGCTGTATGAAGGAGCAGCTTGCTGTCCAGAAGGGGGCCAGGTGGAATCCTCTACCCTTTGCTGTGGGGTATTCAATTCCCAGAATGCTGTGCTCACTGCAGTGCTAGACGCCCCATTTTGGGAAAGTTGAGAATATGTCAAAAAAGGTTAACATAGATGATACCACACAGAGGCATATCTAACCTTGTGATATCTGACTTCAGGTGTGTAAAAGGCCACCCTGTGAAGTGGCTCATCCTTAGGAGTAATGGCTGGAAGGCAGTGAGGCAGGTGTGGGGGCCTGAGGTAAAAAAAACCCTTGGCCAATCAGAGGTGTCCAAATGCAAATGAGGAAAAGATTGCCTCAGCCAATGGGCTGCTCCCTGTCCTGTGTCAGACAGAACCTGTATGGGCACTTGTTGGAAAGGTTGTATAGGAAATTCTGGTTCAGGTACGAGTTGGACTGGATGGCTTCATGGGTATTTTTCCATCTTTTCTGATTTTGTGAGTCTACAGCACTTTTACAGTTTACAACAACTTGTGGTGTAGGTATCTAAATATTTTTATTCTTTCCCTTTTATAGATGAAGAAAATGAGCCCCACAGTGATTAAGTGACTTGCCCAAGATTACAAAAGCTAATGAGTTCAGAGGCTACTCTAAACCTAGGTTTCTTCATTTCAAGGTAGGCACCCATCTCTTATTTGGGGTGGGGTTAAGGTACTTAAGTGTAAGTTATTAATGTCAATATATCAAGTCCTTCTCTTATGACTCCATGTGACATGAGAGGGACCTGAGATTTTTGAGGCTCTGGTAGGTTCCACAGAGCTGGAAGGAATTGAACATTTAGGCGTGGGAATTAATTTATTTGTCACTTGAAGAGCAACCTAGCTCAGTCTCAGTCTGGGGGGGAGGGGGGGAGAGAAGGAGAGCATGGGGGTGTTATATAAATGTGACCATGAGAGAGAGAGTATGTGTGTTGGGGTGGGAGTGGGGGTAATCTGAATCAGTAAGAGAAGCACCCACACCTATGACATCCATGGTATTCTGAACTATACAGTCTTATACAGATCCTATTGCTTCATGACGGCATGTATGTTTTGCAGACATCAGAACTGGAAGGGATCTTTGAAACCAAACAACTTATGATAGGGAAACTGAGACAAATAAGTTAAGAAACCAAGTTCACAGATAGATAGTAAATCTTAGCTCCTCAACTAATTTGAAAGTTGAGGGTAAGAACCAAGTCTTGAAATCCATCTCTAATCCCTCTCCACAGTGCCTAGTACTAGCTGGGCACTCAGTAAATGTTTGCAGATAGAATGATTAATCGAAAGGAAATCAGGGAAGAGGACTGTGAATGCCAGTAGAAGCCTTTTTGCACATCCCAGTTCTGCTCCCTACACTCGTCACTCTCTCTTCCAACTTACCACATTTGCTCCAGAAGACTCAGAGATACCACTAACAGTGGCTTCTGCTTGTAATTCCTTCTTCACTGAAAAACAGAAACAAAAAAAGGGAAGGAGAGGTGTGACCAGAAATGTACCTGTTACTGGGTGTGTTTTTTTAAAATGAATTTTAATTCCCCACCCACCCAAATTATGTGTAAATATAGTTTCCAACATTTTTTCAAAGAATTTTGAGTCTTGAATCCTCTCCCTCCCTCTCTCCCTATTCCACACCCCACATGCTGAGATGGTAAGCAATCTGACATAGATTTCACATTTGCATTCATGTAGAATATTTTTCCACATTAATAATTTGTGGAAGTAAAGTCAAACAAGAAAAAATTAAGGAAGTGAAAAAAGTTTGCTTTGGTTTGGATTCAGACTCCATTGGTTCTTTCTCTGAAGCTGATGGCATTTTTTATCTTAAGTCCTTTGGGATTGTTTTGGATCATTGTATTGCTGAGAGTTGATAAGTCATTCAGTGTTCACTGTGGAGTACTGTTGTCACTATGTTCTGGCTCTGCTTACTTCACTCTGCTTCAAGTCCATATAAGTTTTTCCAGTTTTTTCTGAGCTCCTGCTACTTATTTCTTACAGCACAACAGTATTCCATTATAATCATATACTCACTCAGGTATTCCCCATTTGATAGGTATCCCCACACTTTCCAATTCTCTGACCCCACAAAAAGAGCTGCTTTAAATATTTTTTTACATATTGGTCCTTTCCTTTTTGCCTTTTAATTTTAATTAAATCTTTTAATTTGTTTTTTATTTCTCTGGGACACAAACCTAGTAATTATATTGCTGGGTCAAAGGGTATATATATATATGTACACACACTCACTCTCTCTCTCTCTCTCTCTCTCTCTCTCTCTCTCTCTCTCTCTCTCTCTCTCTCTCTCTCTCTCTCTCTCTCTCTCTCTCTCTCTCTCTCTCTCTCTCTCTCTCTCTCTCTCTCTCTCTCTCTCATAGCCCTTTGGACATAGGTCCAAATTGCTCTCTAGAATGGTTGAATCAGTTCACAACTCCTCCAATAGTGCATTCAAATGTCTCAGTTTCCCCACATCCCTCTCCAAGATTTGTCATTTTCCTTTTCTGTCATAATAGCCAATCTGATAAGTGTGCAGTGGTTGTTTTAATTTGCATTTCTCTAATTAATAGTGACTTAGAACATTTTTTTACACTACTATAGAGAGTTTAATTACTTTGAGAACTACCTGTTCATATCCCATTGGGGAAGGACTTTTATTTTTATAACATTTCCCCATGTATCTGAGAAATGAGGCCTTTATTAAGACTTGTAAAAAAATGTTTGCACCATCATGATTACTATGTATTACTCTCCATCATATCCCCCTGTTTAAATGTGTCTGTCTTTATCCTCTGCCTCAGCACAGAACAGAAGTTAGCACTCTTCGCCTGGTGCCCTGATTGGTTGGTGCTGGGCATGGGAACCACAGGTTCCAGGGCTGCCTAATGCAAACTTCAATCATGCCTGCCTCTTTGCACCTGTTATAGACCCAACAGACCAGTAGGGGGCAGGGTGGCAGAGGAACTGTTCAGCATTCAGGATTTATGGGTCTTGGAGCAAGAAAGGCAACCCCACAGCTCTCAGACTCCTTTCTATTAAAGGACTGGTATTCAAAATGTGCCCACGGCTCAAAGAACCAACCAACATTAGTGATAAGAATGCCCTAAAGGCTTCCTTCCACACATCCCCAACCCCCCCAATCTCCCTAACTCACTTCCAAATGTCCTTTCCGTCAAGGGCAATACCACTATTCTTCAGTCACATAGGTTCACAGCCTGGCATTTCCTTTGACTTCACATGTATCAGTTGCCATTTCTACCTCTGTGTCAACTATCTGTTCCCTTCTGTTTATTCACAAGCCACCACCCTAGTTTAGGTCCTATTACCTCATAGCTAGTCTACTGCACTTATCTTGCCACTTCTGTCCATTAGCCCTCCACAAAACAGCCAAAGCAACTGTCCTAAAGCACAGACTGACACCATGTCATTTCCCTCCCTTAATTCCAATGGCGTCACCATTAATCTGGTTTGACTCTGAAAGGCTTTCATGCCTTGATCTGAGCCTACCTTGCCTCTACACCACTGGCCCTCCTCCTTACACTGAAGCCCAGCCACAACAGGCCCTGTGGTTAGGCTGTTTGCTAGGCCTAGAATTCACTCTGCTCCTTCAGATCGTTTCCTTCAAAAGAGCTGCTGACACCTTCCTGCTGTGACCTTTCCTGGTCCTGACCCCTGTTTTCTCACTGCCCTTGACACCACAAATTATCTTAAGTTATTTTACATATACATACACACATATGTACACTTCTTGAGGGCAAGGCCTGCTTCATTTTGTCTTTGTATCCCTAGTGCCAGGTATTGTATAATGTATTAAGGGTTTGTTGATTGACTATATATAACACACCACCACCCAGAAGAGTTCCTGAATAGATCAAAGCTTGATCATGGCAGAAATCAGAGAGCTCTAATACAAAGGCAGAAAGAAATCCCAGTATATCCCAGGTCCTGGGGAAAGTCTTCCACCACCCCAGCCTATCACCTCATCCCCCTTTCCTCTTTCCAGCAAAGGGTACCCAACCTCTGCTGGGCCCTTGCTCCTGCCCCACAAACCTCTTCTTTTATTTAATTCTCCATTTCCTTTTCTATGAACCCCACTCCAAACTTTGCTTGTCTTTTCAACACCTCTATACCCACAGCCCCCACCTGTATAGCAGATGACTTAGTAACTCCTGCAGAGGCCCTCTGACATAAGCACTCTCAGATCTAATCCTCCAAGCTTCTCTACCCCACTGGTTCTTCTTTCCTATTTAGAGCCAACTAAAGAGCTTTATCAAGGCTAAGTAAGCCCTTGGAGACCTGCCCTCCTAATCCCCCTTTCTCTCCTGAAGACCTAGCTCCAGCAGGAAGTTTTTCTTTCTATAGAGCTCCTGTCTCTCTCCCTCACTACAGGCTTCTTCCCATGTACTATTATCCCCACTTCTAAAAAAAAGTCTAACTACCATTCCATCTTCTCCTTTCTGGAAAAGGTTAAAAACATTGTGTGTGGACACATCCTCACCCCCTTATTCCCTTCTTCACCTCTTTTAAGAGTATTTTCAGCTCCCATCACTCCACTGACCACTCTTCAAAGGTCAACAATGACCAAACCACCTTCCTGTATAGCATCTGCCACCACTGACCACTCTTTGGCCACTTTCTTTTCCCTTGGCTTCAGTGACACCACATGGTCCTGGTGATCATTCCCTCTCTCTCCTTCACTAGCTGTCTGCTCTCTTCCTATTCTTTTATAGAGGTGTTGGTTCTACATGGCTCAGTTCTTACCTTTCTCTCAAAGCACTAACTCTAGGCAATCTCATTCAAGCTTCACTTCCCAAATCTACATAAGTTCGGCCAACTCTTCAAAGCTCTAGATCATCATATGAATACTGACACCCAGAGGTCCCAATCCAGCCTTAAATTCAGCTTTTCCACAACTAGGTTTACTTTCTTCTCACTTGACTTTTCAAGGGATCCCACCATCTTTCACCACCTTGGTCATCTCAGATTTGCTCCTAACTGTTAACATCCAACGATTATCTCAGCCTCTGGCACCTCTGGCATTTCTTATCTTTACTCCCACCTCCATGCCTAGGTGGAGTGATTCCATTAACTTCCTGATAGGTTTTCCCTTACATTCTCCTGCCTTTCTCTAATCTCTTATTCACACAGTACCCAAAATGATCTATCTTTCTTAGTCATTTTTATTCAAAAATGTGGTTATTCTGTTGCTTATCAAGTAAACAGAAACTCCTTTAATAATCCTAGCTACCATTTGCTAACATGCTTTAAGGTCTGCAAAAAGCACTTTACATATTATTTCATTTGATTCCTCACAACACCCTTGGGAGGTAGGTGCTGTTAGTATCCCCATTTTTCAAAGGAGGAAACTGAGGCAGGGAGAGGCTGAGTAATTTGCCCAGGGTTACAAAGCTTGGGTCACAGGCTACAGAGGAACTGCAGGCCCAATGCTCTGTACACTATAGCACCCCAGTTTCCCTAGCTGCTATTCTTTTACAATCTGGTGCCCACCACATGTCTTATCTTGTCTCATCTCTTATTAGTCTATTCCTATACATATCACACACTCCGTCTAAACAAGATGGCCTCTCTCTTTGCCCTAAAGGGGACTTCTGTTTACATCGCTCCCCAAGTCTGGAATGTCTTCTCTCAAAGGATCATCAATATTTGTATCCCCTTTAAAGCTCAGGTTCAGCACTCTCTTCTTGGAAGCTTTCCCTTACCCCTCAGACTTTACAGGATAGCCTGACCCTGCCACATACCCAGGAGGCACGTTAGTAACCATGCTGGGTGGACTAGGCCCAAAGTACTTCACAAACATTCTCTCCTGGATCCTCTTTGTGAAGGAGAAAGGGATGTCACTTCCACCATATGGAAGAGGATACAAGGCCTAAACAAAGGAGAGGCCTTCCTTTCCCAAAGTCAGCTTTTCTCTGTGTATGGGGTCCCCAGTCTGCTGACAGGGCACTGTGGAGCTGGGTCCTCTGAAGTCCCATGGCAGACAATCCCCGATCCTTCTTTTGAGGGTGATGAGATATCGTTCCCCCCAAGGGAAAGCTGGTGCCCAGCCTCACCTTGGTTCCGGATGGAATCTTGGGATGTGGGTCCTCGAGACCGTGGTTGTTTCTGTTCCAGCCTGGCCAGTGCCGCCGCTGCTGCCATTTGGGCTTCATTGGTAGGGCCCTGGCGGGGTTGCTTGCTTGCTTGTTGGCTCTGTCGTTCCTTGGAGCCCTTTTCCCTAAGGAGAGACGAAGAGGCAGGTGAGTCTAATGCCAGCTCCAGGAGAACCCCAGGCTTTATGCCTGGAGGGAGAATTGACTTCAAGATCATCTAGACCAACCCTTCACCTCACACAGACAGGGGGAGCAATACCCAGGAAAAAAGTGACTCAGAATCATTCTAGGTCCTCTTTGGGGAACCTTTTCTGAGTTTGAGTGCTCAGAAGGCAAATTTAAGTTGTCTGTTAGGCCCTTGGATTACCAGAGAGAGAGTTGAGGGAGAAAATGCTTGCTTTGGGTGGCTAGACAGAGGGGTGGGGGCATGCCAAAAATGTCCTCTGGTGCTGGGAAGAGGGGAAATGGACTAGCTCCCCAGGGCCAGCTCTGTACATGTGCCATGTCTTAGCCAATGTTGTTCTAGGTAATAAGTAAGGAATAGGGCTGTGAATAGAATGCAAATGTTTGTGTTCTAAACCCCGTGCTCTTTTGACAATGCTTTTTGTTGTTGACTTTTTGTGACTCCATTTAGGGATTTCTTAGCAGATACTAAATTGGCTTTCTGTCTCATTTTGTACCTGAGGAAACTGAGGCAAATAGTATTAAATGACTTGCCACACAGCCAGCAAGTATCTGGGGTCAGATTTTTAACTCGGGTCTTCCTTACTCCAGACCCAGTGGATTATATACTGAGCCACCTAGCTGCTCCCTTTGACAATGCTATTACTGCCTCTAATTGCCACTCTGATCTCAAACAAGGCATCAAGGATGAACAAACACAAAGTGGAGGAAATAAAAGCTGCCAAGGTCTATCTGTTAAGTCTTATTCCTATGGACATAGTGGCTTCACTCAATACTATGTGGAAAACATTCCAGATATCTGAGATGTCACTCTTTTTTTTTGGGGGGGGGGGGCATATTTTGTCCTACTTTATAGCTACTGCAAAGAGCTGGTACTTAACTAAGCTGACTGCAAGCTCCAATAGGGTGAGGATCATCTGTCTTCTTCCAGTGCCTAACATGTGTGACACAGAATAGGATGGGGCAGCTAGGTGACCAGTACCAGGCCTGGAGTCAGAGGGACTTGGGTTCAAATCTGACCTTATATAGTCCCTAGCTATATGACCCTGGGCAAGTCACTTAATCCCAATTGCTTAGCCCTTGCTGCTCTCCTGGTTGCTCTTACTAAGACAGAAAGCAAGGGTTTAAATAAACAAAAAGAAAAAGGAGCTTAATAGTGGCTGAATGTCTATAAATGAATGAAGGAAGCAGTCTGAATGGTACTTCCTCACTGGTATGTTCCCAGCTTAGTTTCTTGCTCTCCCTACCTCTTTCTCCACATTCTTCCTACTTGGCAAGACTTAACTCAAGCTGCTCCTTCAAAGTCTTCCTGGACCTTCTCCATGCAGCTATATCACTAGAGAAGAGCCAAACCAGCAAAATGCTCCTAAGCAGCACACAGACATTATCTTACAGTCAGAAGACACCAAAGATATACAAATCCTACAGGGAAGGGCCTTGTCCCTTCTCTCGACAGGAATCAACTGTCACTCTGACTCCCACTTCATCAATTCCATAATCATGTTCACATTTTAGGAAACTTTATAGTCTGGTTCACAAAGAACAATCACCCTGTGATGAAGGCAAAGCTCAGGGAGAAGTGCCTTGCCCATGGTTCCACAAAGTATCAGATCCAGGACTGAAAGCTAAGTCCTTCTCACCCCTAAGTGCAGCCATTTTTCATCCTATGATGCTAAATGTCCAAACAAGGGTACCATGGAGCAGGCACAATAATGCGTGTTTGGAAAAAAGAAAATAGCATCTCTGTCCCTATGGGGCTTAGTAGGACTGTTTCTTTCCAAGTTTCCTTCATAAACCAACAGCCCCTATATTGTCTATAGAAACCAGTTTATCTCAAAACTTGTCTCCCCATCCTCATAGGCCTCCTCTCCCCTTCCTTCTTGGACCTCCTTCATTTCCCTCAGGTGTGCTGCCTCCCTGCCAAATCCTGTCTCCCCAAAGACCCACCCTGCAAGACCCTCACTGACAATTCCCTGAAAGACCTGTTTCCCTGCCAGGTTCCACCAACACCACCAAACATTAAGTAAAACTGCTATGCACAAGGCATCACAAAATAAATAACAGTCTCTGACCTCAAGAAGTTTACATCCTCCAGGGAGAAACAATATGTAAACAGATAAGTAGATATAATATGAAGAGGAAGAGAACACTAAGACAAATTCTCCATAAAAGATGACACTTATAAGGAGTTAGAGGTCAAAAGGAAATATATTTCCAGGCTAGGAGACAGTCACAGGAAAGCATGGAGATAGGTGCTGGGGCCAAGTTTGGGGAACAGTGAGTGGTCTAGTTTGGCTGGATGGTAGGATGCTTGAAGAGGAACAATGTGAGAGCCTGGAAAACTAAGTTAGCACTAAATCGGGGAGGAATTTAAATGACATGCTGAAGAATTTGTATTATATCCTAGGTACAATAATAACTGGAAGCCACCAAATGATTTCTGAGCAAGGCAATAACATAGTTAAGCCTGTCAGAAGACATTATTTTGACAGTTGTGTGAAAGACTGATTGAAGAGGAGAAAAGCAGGAAAAACCAACTAGGAAGATACAGTGATCACTCACCGATTGTAGGAGTTACATTCCAGAGACCCCTGCGATAGGTGAAAATCTACAAAGTAGCAGTGTTTTGTTTATTTTGTTATATATATATTTTAAGGCTTTATAAACCCTTCCCACTCTCTTATAAACCTTTTCCACACTCATATTAACCTACAGTCACTGTGTGCATCAGTGCTCAGGATTCAGAACACAATGCTGTAGTTGGTCACCTTTCATTCCATCAGCCAATAGTGTGTTGTGATAGGTGTAATTCCATGACACAGAATTATATATATATGTATATATGTGTGTATATATATATATATATTTTTTTTAACTGCAATACAGTGAAACCACGATAAGTGAACCTGATATAGTGAGGGATGACTACTACTTCCTAACTAGTGAGATAATAAAGTGTTGAACTGGGGTAGTGACCCTGTGAATCAGATCAGAAACTGTTGTGCAAGTCAAATTGATGAGACTTAGTAACAGAATGCACATGAGGGAATACATAGAGGAGAGGAGCCAACTTTGAAGTTACAAACCTGTGTAACTAGAAAGACAGTGGTGCTGCTCAAAAGAAAGGGGGGGAGAGGGGGCAGAACCAGGTAGGTGGCTCAGTGCAGAAAGAGCCAGGCCTAGAAATGGGAGGCCCTGGGTTCAAATCTGGCTCCAGCACTTCCTAGCTGTGTGACCCTGGGCAAGTCACTTAGTCCAAATGCCTAGTTTTTATTGCTCTTAGTAGCAATTCTAAAAAAGAAGGTTGTTTGGTTTTTTTGTTGTGGTTGTTTTTAAGAGAAATGGGAAAATTTGAAGTAGGACAAGAATAGAGGGAAAGAAAAGGAATTCCACCTCAGACATGCCGAGTTTGAAATGTCAATGGAACTTCCAAATAGAAATGTCTATCAGTCAGCTGGTGCATCAGCTGGTGCATTAACTAGCTGGGTAGTTAAGAAAGCACCTAGGTTGGATTATATAGATCTAGGAGTCATCTGGCACAGAGATGATAATCAGACCCCCAGGAACTGATGAGATTACCAAGGGAGGGCAAAGAACAGGGCCCAAGACAGAATGCTCACACAGAAGATGGGAGAAAGATGATGATCCAGCAAAGGAGAGTAAAAGGAACAAGAGAAGCGCAGTATTGTGAAAAACAATGAAGTATTAAAGAGTTGGTTGGTAGTGACAGCCAAGAGATTTGAAAAGGATTAAACAAAGAAAAAGTCTTTAGAATTAGCAATTAAACAATATGATCTGGGCCATACATGCAAGTGGGGGGAGGGAAGGGAGGGCAGGAGATGGCTTGGATCTTATAATTTTGGAAAACATATGTCCAAAATAATTATTACATGTAATTGGAAAAATAAAATATCTTTGAATAAAAAAAGAATTAGCAATTAAAAGATCATTTTTAATCTTGTAGAGGGCAGTTTCAGTTGAGTGTTAGAATTAAAAACTAGATTGGAAGAGGTTGTGAAGTGAGTGGGAAGTGGAGAAACACAGGCAATGGAGATGATTTTTTTCCTTGAAGTTTGGAAGAGAAGGAGAGATTATAAAACAACCAGAAGTGAAGTCGTGTATGGGTATAAATGAAAACAAAATAAGAACTACAAATGAAATTATGTGTATCTGTATCTGTAAGAACAGAAAACCTGGGGGGAGCTGGGTAGCTCAGTGGATTGAGAGCCAGGCCTAGAGATGGGAGGTCTTGGGTTCAAATCAGATCTCAGACACTTCCCAGTTGTGTGACCTTGGGCAAGTCACTTGACCCCCATTGCCTAGGCCTTACCACTCTTCTGCCTTGGAGCCAATACACAGATTGACTCCAAGAGGGAAGGGAAGGGAAGGGTTTTCAAAAGAAAAAAATAGAAAACCTGAGGCACAATAAGAGACCACTGGATTCAAGGTTCAAATCTGGCCTCAGGCACTTACTAGCTGGGTGCCCCTGGGCAAATCATTTAACCCTAATTGCCTAGCTCTTGCTCTACAGTCTTACAATTGATAAAAAGACAGAAGATATTGGTTTAAGAAGGAAAAAAAGGAAAACCTGGCCACATCTTTAGGCAGGTAGTCTGGATAAAAAGGAGAGAGCCTAAAATATGAGACTAGAAGAAAAAGGATGGAGTAACCTCTTGGAGAAGATGGATATATAGGTTCAATGATACATGTTAGCCTTGGTCAGAGATCACAGCAAAGAAGAGAATGGGAACCCATGTTTTGCAGTGTCCAGTGAGGACCAGGAACAATTTTCTCATTCAGCTCGGGTAAATGCCAGACAGACAAGTCGGTGACTTAAAGGCTTTCATTTTCTTAGCAAAGTAGGAGGCAACGGTCACCTATGCTAAAAAGGAAGAAGCATCCAGGGCAAAGGCTTGGGCAGAGATTGCCACAGGCCTTTTGGGAAATGCAAAGGAGTCCAGCAAAGAATAAAAATCGATTGCACCGCAAAGATGGTTGACATCAGAAAGCTCAACTGTGTATACCTCCAGTGGCTCTCCCCACCTCCATCCCCTCCAGAATGGAGGAAGGGGGGGTGTAGGAGTGGAGGACAGAAATAACACCTTGGAGGGACGTTAGGAAAGGCCTCATACTCCTACAGAAGGTGGCACCTGAGCTATTCTTGAAGGTTTTGGATACTAAAGGCACGTCAGGAGAAAGAATGACCGGCATGTGGGGAGGGGAGGGCAGCCTTGGAAAAGACCAAGAGGCTGGAAACCGAACGCTAAGTGTAAGAAGGGCCATGAGGCCGCCCGGGGGAGTGGGGAAGGCTTCGAGGTGAGCCAGGTGAGGACACACTCAGCGCGCGTTAAGTTCCAGCCGATCCCGTCTTTTAAGGGAGAGGTAGGAAGGGGAGCCGCTGAGGATCCTCGAGCCAGGGCCGTGCCCTCATGCGCTCGGCAATTCGGTCACGAAGGAGACCGCTCCCTCCCCTCGACCGCCCTACCCTCTCCAGACCCGCTCACCCCGCCGTGTCCGTGAGTTTCTGCCCGGGCCCCGCGCTCTTGAACTTGATGTCCGCCTTGATCTCTTGGAAGAATTTTTTCATGGCGGCCGCGGGAAGGGGAAGGGGCAGCAGCGGCGGGGGCGGGGGCTGGGACGGGGGCGGGGGGCTGGGACAGGCCCGGGCCGGAGCAGCTCCGGTCAACAACCGGAAGGAAAATACACTGTCCAGGAAGTCCCGCCTTCCCTCCTAACCCCCCCACCCACCTACCGCCCCCTCCTCTCCTACCCCACCCGACCACGTGATAATCGGCCGGCCCGGCCTCTCCTTCCCTTTCGCGCCTCTATGGTTGCCGCGCGCCTCCGGGGGAACCGGAAAGCTCCTCTCGGCGCTCTGGCCCCATAAGTCTCCCGTCGCGTGTCTCTATGGTGCTGGAGTCGCTCTAGAATCGTTTTCCTCCTCTCGGTGGTCTTCCGGGGCTTCCGGTCCTGTTGCCATGGGTGATAGAAGCTAAGGGCGGGGCAGATGCGCAGACTCCCTAAACCTGGCGACTGCACCCGGCCCTCTAGGTGGGGCTGGGTGGCAATTGACCACTCCTCTCCCTTTCTCCCTCCCTCCCTCCTCTTGGTCCTCTCATTTTACCTCCGATGCATCACTTAATACATAGACTTATGACATTAAGACCTATGACTAGACTGGCTCTAGAATGGTGCTGGACTTAAGTGGAAGTCAGGGGCCTGGGGTCAAATTCCACTTCAGACACTTACTGTGATGTAAGAAGTGTCATTTAGGCTCTTTGAGCCTCAGTTACTCATTTGTAAAATGAAGATAGCCATAGGACCCACCTCACAGGGTTATTGTGGAAAAAAAAAAATGGGCAAAAGATGTGGACAAATTTTAAAAGATAAAATGCATATTATTACCAATCATATGCATCATAGTACAGTGGAAAGGCTGCTGAATTGAGTCAGAGGACCAAGGTTCAAATCCTACCTCTGTCACTTACCACCTGGGCAAGCCACCATCTGTTTGCTGTACTTCAGTTTTCTCATCTGGAAAATGGACATATCAACTTGGAAAAACACAGAACTAATAAAATTGTCAGAAAATCCAAGTCTTTAATCAGGAAAGAGATAGGTTCAATGATAAGATATCCCAGAGCCAATCCGCCACAAACTACACAGTCAAAACCCCAGGGTCTGGGGACAGTATCTCTAGGGAGTATCTCCGTGCCAGAAGTAGAAGATTCTCCAAAGAACAATAGAACTTGGGAAACATATACTATTTGGGGAACTAAGGACAGGGAAGTATGATTGATTGACATTACCATGGCTACAAGGAAATTATCAGGAAGAGGCTGATGCTTTACCATGGATACAAAAGGGAAAGGTCCAGCCTAGGGCTGGGCTATCTGAGAGAGGACTTTGATACAAAGGGGGAAACTACTAGGTCAAAAGGGTACTTAACATTTGATTAGATCTACTAGTGTATGGGGTGTATGGGGTGCTCAGGGAGGGGTAATATCTCTGGTACAGAGGGCTTGTCGTGCCCTTCTAGGGCAGCTCTCCAGCCACTGACCCTCACCTGACATCCAGCTCTCACTTGTGGCTCCCAGTAGCTGCTAGCATGCTGCAGCGGCCACACCCCGGGCAACGGCTTCGACAGGCCGGCTAAACCTTGTGAGGGTAGCCATCGGGTCGACGTTGACCCCTGGTGAACTAGGGCTTTGCTCACCCAGCATGTGAAGACTGCTTTGGCGGAACAGGCGGAAGAAACCAACAAGAAGGTTCAACGGCTGAGATGGTGATGCAGCAAGGCACTGTGGAGTGCTTAGGGCGTGATGGAGCACAAAAGACAACAAGGCCATCTAATGCAGCTGAGGAAGTCTCCAGGTGTAACGACTTTTCGTGCCAATGGACCCAGGCTTCCAACGCCGAGAGAGTGGCACTGTCTCTGTGCATCGACTTTTCCACTTAAATCTTCATGCACAGGTGTCTTTGTGCACAAAAATGCACAAAGACAATCGTCATCCTCGGTTCGAGAGACAACCAACAGATCTACTAGTCCCACCAGTACTGGGACAATTAAGTACCTTAAGGTATATTATTCAGTCTGAAATGGGTGAGTCTGGGACTTCCTTCAGGTTAAGTTCTCTAAGGACAGGAACAAAATTAGGGTCTCCAGATTTCAAGTTGACCCACAATAATTAGCATCTACCTCACCAGATTACTGTGAGGACCAAATGAGATGTCTTTGAAAATGTTAAAGGGCTATATAAATTCTATTTAAATTATTTATAAAGATATTTTATAAAAGTCACTTTTTTCTAGATTACATGTCAATGCAATTTCTTTATATTCATTTTCTGATATTTTGCAATTCACACTCTCTCCCACCTCTCCCCACTCCCCAAGAAGGCAGGTAATGCAATATAAGTTGTACATATATATTATCAGATTACATATTTCCATATTTGTCATGTTGAGAAAGAAGACATATCTCATTCAATTAATAAAAATTCATGGAGGAAATAAAGAAAACGTTACATATTTCAATTTGCATTCTGACACCATCTACTCTTTCTATGGCATTTTTGGCATGAGTCTTTATGGGGTTGTCCTAGATTCTTGCCTTATTCATAATAATTAAGCCATTCACAGCTAATCATCATACATTATTATTGTTGCTGTGTACAATATTCTCCTGATTCTCTTCACTTTGCATCACTTTCTATAAGTCCAGGTTTTTTAGGGTTTATCTTGTTTGCCATTTCTTGTGGCACAATGGTATCCCATTAAAAGCATATACCTAATTCATTCAGCCTATTTATATAGATTTTACAATATGTACATACAAATATTTTTTATGAATTTCTATATCATTAGAAATGAGAGAGTTGGACTAGATGATCTCAAAGTTCTCTTCCAATTCTAAATCTATGATCTTATATGGAAAAAAAAGATATGTTACTAATAGTAAAAGATATTCAAATTAAAACTCTGGTTTCACTTCGTACCCATCAAATTGGCAAAAATGATTTTCTGTTCTCAGTATGAACTTACAATTTCATTATTATAGGGAAGTCTTGGTGTGGAGACTTTCTCTACTGATATGGGTCAGCAACTTCTTTAACTTAAAAGTCTTAGAAAATGGCTAGCAGTACTGAGGGTTTAAGTGACTTGCTTATGTGTTAGAGGCAGGAATTTGAACCCTGACTTTCTGAACTTTCTGACTCTGCATATAACTTCAAACTTCCAGGAAAAATTAATTCTAAAAGATGGAAAGTGTCAGTGTGGGAGGCAGACACATTAAGACATTCAATGAAAACATCATGTAAAAAAAAAAGACATAGTATGGAGCAGCTGGATAGCTCGGTGGATTGAGAGCCAGGCCAAGAGATAGAAAGTCCTTGGTTCAAATCTACCCTGTATGACCTGGGGCAAGTAGCTTAATCCTCATTGCCTAGCCTTTACCACTCTTCTACCTTTGAACTGATACTATTCTGTCTATCTGGTTCTGGTTCAGATTCCAAGGAGGATACACCCACGGTAATGCAATACACAAGAGGTACTTTTATTCAAGCTATAGCCTGGGTCTTCACAAGAAGTGAAAGACCCTGAGCATTGTGTGAGCCTGGTTTATATAGAGAACTAGGAGTGGGGGGTCGTCTTGAGAATCGGGCACCAGAAGTGAAGACACATCAATCTTAGTCCCAGATGCTTCCTTTTAACATATGGTCTGGTGACCTAGGTCAGATCAGTGAACATATGGTCTTGAGATAACATATCCTTATGGCAGTACATAAATAAGGATATGTCAGTTTTAGTTCTTGGGACAAGGGCCCATTAGAGTATCATCTGGAGAGCAAGTTCCCATAATAACATTATGTTTCTTCATTCCCCACTTCTTTTAAGACAATGAGGAATCCTACTCATGGGGACAGTGTCCTCATAGGGGCATGGATGCCGTTTAGGGGAAGGTATTGCTGTCTTAGGACCATGAGTTGAACTGTGTTAATCCAGTCTTTCACAAACTGGACCAAGCGATTGAGTATACAAGGACCAAAAGCCAGAAGGAGGATGAGAATGGCAAAGGGTCCTACAAGTGTGGAGATCGGGGTGGTGAGCCAGGGGGATCGATTAAAGATTTGTTGGTACCAGGGCTCGGCCTCAATCCGCACTTTCTGGCATTGGTCAAGGCTTTTCTTAAGCTCTGCTAGAGATTCCCTAGAAATCCCTGTGTGATCAGTGTAGAAGCAGCATTCTTCCTTAAGCGCGACACACAGGCCTCCTTATTGGAGGAATAGAAGACCCAGCCCCCACCAATTCTGGAGCACTACTTCTGAGAGGGAAGTGAGGGATTTCTCTAAGGCCTCCAAGGACTGTTCAATGCAGTGGAGGTCAGTATCGACCACAACATGTAGGGAGCTTAGGTCTGCTTTAAAGGAGAGAATAGAGGCTATTCCCATTCCTAACCCTTCTAAACCAAAAATAGATGCGAGGGTCACAGCTAGGACTGGTTCATGGAGTTCTCAGAGGTGTGGAGATTGCTGTCAAGCGGTTAGGAGTTGATCATTACTGTGATAGAGGATCCTGGGTAGGACCATAACTAGCATACAGTATTCCTGGGACAAGGAAGGCCAGTCCTTGAGCAAGCCCATCGGGTTCCCTGGGGTGGAATGAGATACTTAGCCAAAGGCTTAAGTGTTTCAGGGATGCAAGTAGAAGGGGCTAGGGTAAGATTCCCAACACAGATGCCGGAATCTGCCAACCTTCTGGTCCCCCCCAGTCATACTCAGGGGGAGGAGGGGATTGTTCTGGGAGGAGATGTAGCTGACATTTAGGGCTATGGCATCATAGTAAGGGGGGAAGGCACTCAGGCAAAGCCAGCAATGAGAAGTAAGGTTGGGGAAGGAACTATTCAGGAAATGATAAGATTCGACAAAGGGCTACAGGGGGCTAAGAACAGCAAGGGGATACATAGGAAAGTTGGGGGCCAGGGGTCACAAGGCAGGATTTGGTCCAGCAGTGGCTGAGGCAGGATTTGGTCCAGCAGTGGTTGGGGCTCTGGTACAGCCGGGGGTATGGCTGGGGATTGCAAGGCAGGATTCGGTCCAACAGTGGCTGGGGTTCTGGGTACGGGTGATTTTTTTGATGAGCAAAAGACCCCCTGGGTCATATCCATCCAAATAGTAATGGAATCCCCAAGTTTTTCCTGTCAACCAGCTATCATGGGTGGGTTGGATTACAGTGAGGTTGAGGTACTGGCAGTTTCCCCTTTTTGATGGTCGTGTATGTCCTGTCCCATCAACCTCACATGGAGTACAACCATAAGAGCCCCATCAAAGTATGAGCCACAGGTCAGGGACCCCAGGGACCTAGTTGGTGGCAAGGGTCTCAGTCCCAATAAGCACAATAATAGTGATGGGGCTTATTGCAATAAGATCTACCAGGGTTTGAAGCAGGGCAGAGATAGTATCCGAGCTGGTTCAGGCAAGGGTTTATTGGGGCCAAATCACAAGGGTACACTGTGAAGGAAGGGGCCCCTGATGTAGTGACCAACTTGATGACAACCTGGTCTTCCCATCTCTGCAGAGCCCATAGCCAGGGTTGATGGGGATTAGGAGATTCTTGTACCGAATTATGGGGTTGGTGGAGCAGGAAGTATAGGATAAGCAGGAGCAGCATGTCTACAGGTCACTCAGAGCTTGAGTTGATTGGATGGGTGTTTATGGATATTCAAGGAGTCAGCAGGCGTTGCTTTCCAGATATGGGAATGGTGTATCCAAGGTCCAATCCCATCCACTTTGAGTGCTGAGGGGGTAATTGTAAACCTCAAACAAAGAGGGTTACAAAGGGGCCCTTCTACCAGGACTGTAAGGAGCCTTTCTGATGTCTTTTAACCCACACCCAGTCTCCAGGTTGGTAAGGGTGGGGGTCATAAGGGACAGGTTGAAAGATGTCCCTGACTTGAGGCCAAAGGTCCTTCTGAAAATGTGCTAGACTCAACAGCATAGGCCATAGTTCAGGAGGTATGTTTCTTCCCCTCGGGTTTGGGAGTGTGGGAAGAATGGGGGATAGGGAAGCATACAAGATTTCATAAGGGGTTAAGGATGAGGTTCCCAAGGTGTTCTGGGCTTGGAACAAGGCCAAGGGAAGGAGCGTCACCCAGTCTACGCCAGTCTCAAGGACCAATTTGGTTAAAGTCTCCTTAATTATTCTATTCATTCTTTCTACCTGGCCTGAACTCTGGGGATTATATTCACAATGCAATTTCCAATTTGTCCCCAGAGCTGCGGCCACCCCTTGTGTAATTTTACTCACGAAAGCCAGACCATTGTCCAAGGAAATGGTCTCAGGTAACCCATACCGAGGAATGATTTCTTCAAGAAGCTTCTTTGCAACTATTAACGCAGTTTCGGTCTTAGTCGGAAACGCCTCTGGCCATCCCGAGAAGGTGTCAACTAGAACAAGGAGATATTTAAACCCAAACTTTCCCGGTTTTATTTCAGTAAAGTCAATTTCCCAATGTTTTCAGGGCCTTTGTCCCCTTATTCTCTGCCCAATGTGTTTGTCAGGTTTGGCTGCACAGAGGAATTGGCATGCTGGGCAAGAGTCAACCAGCCAGCGAAGGAATTGGCTTCTCCCTCTATATTTGAGTTTGCCTTTGTCCAATAGTTGTATGAGTTTTCGATCTCCTAGGTAGGAGAGGTGGTGCAACTGGGTAGTAAGGAGCTGCCCTAATGCCTCTGGAAGGAGCAGATTCTCTTCGGGGTCATGGTACCAAGCCCCCTCTGTGTGTCCTAGGCAGCTCTTGATCCAAGTAAGGTCTTTCTCAGTATATTTGGGTTCCCCATCTGGTGGTGGTGGGATGATAGTTGTGGTGAGGATCTTGACTTGTCCCTGAGCCACCTGTTTGGCTTCCCAATCTGCCAATCTGTTCCCTCGGGCTTCCAAGGAGTCTCCCTTTTGATGCCCAGGAGTATGTACCACAGCCACTGCTTTTGGTTCCCAAACTGCCGATAGGAGATCCTGGATTTCAGGAAGATTACAGACTGGAGCTCCACCAGAGGTAACACACTCCCTTTCCCGATATATTGGGGCATGCACATGCAGGGTGGCAAAGGCATACCTGCTGTCTGCATATATCATGGTTCTTTTCCCTTCTGCTTTCCTAAGGGCGTGTGTTAGGGCAACCAATTCAGTTTTTTGGGCTGAGGTTCCGTCGGGTAAGGCTGCTGCCCACACAGTCTCAACTGCTGCATTCACAATGACCACCCCTGCCAAGCGGTGCCCATTTTCAAGAAATCTGCTGCCATCCGTGAATAGGATTAGGCCACTGTTTGGTAGGGGTTTGTCTTGTAACCCGAGTCGAGCAGTGATCGCTTCCGCTAAATCCTCTCCACAATCATGTATAGGGGCAGGATTGGTAGGAGACGGATTGGGCAGTAGGGTAGCCAGGTTGAATGAAGAGATGACCCTGAACGAGATGCGTGAAGTATCTAATAACAGTGACTGGTAATGTGGCAGTCTGGCGTGTGAAAACCAGTGGCTCAGCGGCTGTTTTAAAGCCCCCTTAATAGCATGGGTGGTAGAGAGAATTAAAGATTGTCCATAAAGATTGTCAGCATCCTTAGTTAATAAGGCAACTACGGCTACAGTGCGAAGACAAGGGGGCCATCCAGTGGCTACGGGGTCAAGGCGTTTTGAAAGATATGCCACTGGTCTATTCCATGGCCCTAACCTTTGGGTTAACACCCTTTTTGAAACCCCATGTTTCTCCTCAATAAAGAGTTGGGAGGTTTTTTGGGGTTTGGAAGTGTTAGGGCTGGGCCTCAAGCATGGCCCTATGAAGGTGTTGAAAGGCCTCTTCAGCCTGTGGGGTCCATTCCCAGTCTGGGGATTCTTTGGTCAGATTGTATAAGGGCTGTGCAATTTCAGCGAAGGAGTGTATCCACAATCTCCAATACCCCCACGGAGTCAAGGAACTCATGGAGCTGCCTAGCTGTGGAGGAACATGGAATCGGCAGAATTGTGTCTTTCATGGCTTGAGTTAGCCATCTATGGCCACCTTTCAGTTTATACCCCAGGAACTTGACTTCCCACTGGATCAGGGATGCCTTTTTGGCACTTACATGGTAGCCCAAGTGGTCCAAGGTCTTTAAAAGAGCTAGGGTGATTTGCTAGCAATCATTTGAGGTCCGGGCGGCCACGAGAAGATCATCCACATATTGGAGGAGGGTGACCTCAGGGTGAGCAGATCGAAAATCTTGAAGGTCCTGAGCCAAGGCTTCACTGAACAGTGTGGGACTATTTTTGAACCCTTGGGGTAGACTAGTCCAGGTGAGTTCTCGGAGGTCTGGGTACTCTCATTAAACCATTCGAATGCAAAAATTGGCTGACTGGAGGGTGCCAGGGGTAAGGTGAAGAAGGTGTCCTTCAGGTCTAGAGCAGTATACCAGGTCAAGTTGGGAGAGAGAGCTGAGCAAGGTGTAGTGGGTAGGCACAGTTGGGTGGATGTCCTCAGCTCTAGCGTTCACTTCCCTTAGGTCCTGGACTGGGCAGTGTTCTATCCCTCCTGGCTTCCGGATCGGTAGTAAGGGAGTATTCCAGGGGGAATGACAAGGTACCAGGATACCCAAGCCTAGGAGTCTGTTGATCTGAGGGGTGATACCTCTTCGGGCCTCCAGGGTCATAGGGTATTGTTTAATCCTAATGGGTCTTGCACCTGGTTTTAAGATGATGATGACGGGGGTCTGTTTTTGGCCAGACCTACCCTGGAGAGTTCTGCCCATACCCCAGGGGCCCGATCCACCTATAACAGGATGTCCTCACAGATGGAAGCTGGTGGTTGGGAGTAGAGGGGCTCATAGAGGTGCTATTATTCCAGGAGGTTTAAAGTCAAGACCTGTAAGGGGGCACCAATATTGTCTGTGACAGAAATTGCTGAGTCTGTAAAATGAATGTGGGCCCCAATTTTGTGCAAGAGATCCCAGCCCAATAAGGGAGCAGGGCTCTCTGGAATAATGAAAACAGAGTGGGACACCAGATAAGATCCTAGATTAATGGAGCATTTTGTAGTCCAATTATAGCAGCGGGTTCCAGTGGCTCCTGGGACCCAACTAGCCCACGAAGAAACATCTCCAAGGGGTTTCCTAAGAATGGATTTATCAGCTCTAGTGTCTACCAAAAATTTAACCAGTTTTCCCTCCACTTTAGCGGTTACCCAGGACTCGGGGAGGGATACAAGTCCTGTCCTCTTCAACCCTCCTCTCCTTGAAGGGCGAGGATATTTTGCCTTCTCTCTCACCCACGCCCCCCCCCCCAATGGGATTGAGGGCAATTTCATGCCCAGTGGCCCTCTTCACCACAATTAAAACACCCATTCCTCTACCCTGGTAGCCTTTAAGGGACAGGTATATAGGGTATCCCCTGAGGTCTCAGATTACCCGTTGGAGGAGTCTGAACCAGACTGGCTGCCAGGACGCGGGCCACCTCTCTTTGGCATCTATGGTCTTTCTGCCTCTCTTCCTGCCTGTGTTTCTCTTCCCTCTCTTCTCTCCTTTTTCTCTCCTCTTTTTCTTCCAGATCTTTCCTTTCGGCCCAATCTTCTGGAGTTTCTCAGGTGTTAACAACCCTCTCCGCAATTTGTAAGAGGTCAGATATACTCTGGTTCCCTAAATCCTCCGTCTTCTGGAGCTTGCGGTGAGTACCTGGTGCTGTTTGGTTAACAAAGGCTAAAAGGCTAAAAGCCCGACTAGTTTCTGCTAGGGGGTCAATGGGTGTCTACAACTGGAATGCCTCTTGCAGACATTCTAAAAAAGCTGCCAGACTTTCATCCGCCCCTTGCCTAACTAAATTAACCTTGGCCAAATTAGTGGGCTTGCGGGCCACAAGTGGGCTTGCGGGCCCAGAGACTGGTCATGAGAATCTGGTGATAGACACAGAGACGCTCCCTACCTTCAGGTTGCTCAAAATCCCATTTGGGATGAGTGAGAGGGAAGGCTTCTTCAATGATGTGTTTCTGGGTCGTGGGATGGCTGTTGACCCCGTTAGGCACATTTTTGCAGGCTTCCATGAAGATGCATTCATGCTCTTTGAGAGTGAAAAGGACCTGCAAAAACTGCTGACAATCGTCCCAAGTGGGACTGTGGGTAGATTCGCATAGATCGATAAGTTTTTGGGGCTCCTGGGAAAAAGGAGGGTTTGGGGTCTTCCAATTATAGAGGTCACTGGAGGAAAATGGTCAATATTGGTAAAGTCAGGGGGCCCCTGGAACTGAAGGGCCCATGACCCACACAGGTAAGATGGCACTAGTAGAAGAAGGTTTCTCGGCCTTGGGGTTCAGGGTTGGTGCCCTCCCTCTTCCCCTTGTGCAACTTGCCGGAGGACTAGAGTGGGGGCTAGTAGCTGCAACTGCCTTCCCCGGAAGATGATTCAGGTCAGCATATAAGGGGGCATAAGGAGGCGGGGAAGGATCAGGGGGGTTATTGTCTGAATCCTGTAGAACTGGTTTCCTGGGTGAGGAAAGGGGAGAAGTGGTTGTCTGTAGTTGGAGGGCCAGAACTTGGGGAGAGTCCTGCCTTGTGGGGGGTAGAGAAGGGGAAGGTTGCAAAGGTTGTAGGAAAGGCTGCAACCACAAGGGTGGGTTCAGAGCCAGATCTTGCCAGGCGAATATATATGGGGACTGATCTGGGTAACCGGAGGGTCCAGGGTCCAGGGTACGGGAACTGAACCATAACCAAGTTAAAGGTGCCTCTCTTCGGCTATCCAAGCTCAAAGGTAGGCCACTTTGAATCACAATAGGTGACAAGGCGTCCCTTCTTAACAGTGAGGGAGAGATTCTGGGCTCGCTCCTTAAAGATGGAGAAGTGAACCAGGACCAGATCTAAGGGGGTAGATGTTTGTTGGCCCATGAGGACTATTAAAGGCCCATATATAGAAAGACATACAAGACAAACAATAAAGGCCAGTCAACAAATAGACATAGAAGACAAATAACAGAGATACAGGCTTTCACTAGGTTTTGGGGAAGGCAAGAGTATACTCCCCCGACCCCAGGTGTTTATCTTAGAGATCCTATTCCTCAGCACCTCTGCCAGAATGGAAATTTTTCACACTCACCATCTAATGGTGCTCCTTAGGACTCATTAGGTCCTCAGAGGACTCGAACCTCTGTTGCAGGGACCCGGTCCCTGTCCCAAGTCCAACTTGGGCAGGGGGCCTCTAACCACCCCAAAGTTCCTACTGAGCACTCTTAACAAATCCTCTAGAAGGGAAATCTCTCAATTTCTCGAAACAACACTTCCTCTTCCTGGCCGTTCTGGCCCAGCCCCTCACGGGACTCAGGAACCACATACTTGGCAGGTCCTCATTCAGAAACAAGTGAAAGGGGGCCTTAATGGATCTGACTTGGCAATAAGTTGTCTCCTTATAATCCAAGGAGCATGGAATCTGCCAGCCACTTAGCCGTATGCTGCGATCCAGACTATCCCTTCACCATACACATTCACACAGACAAACACACTCAGATTTCCCTTGAGGGATTCAAGTACCTTTACCACTGTGTGGTCCAAACCTTTGGAATCCCAGACAAGCCCCCAAATGTTCTGTCTGTCCAGTTCTGGTTCAGATTCCAAGGAGGATACGCACACAGTAATGCAATACACAAGAGGTACTTTTATTCAAGCTATAGCCTGGGTCTTCACAAGAAGTGAAAGACCCTGAGCATTGTGTGAGCCTGGTTTATATAGAGAGCTAGGGGTTGGGGGTCGTCTTGAGAATCAGGCACCAGAAGTGAAGACACATCAATCTTAGTCCCAGATGCTTCCTTTTTAACATATGGTCTGGTGACCTAGGTCAGGTCAGTGAACATATGGTCTTGAGATAACATATCCTTATGGCAGTACATAAATAAGGATATGTCAGTTTTAGTTCTTGGGACAAAGGGCCCATTAGGGTATCATTTGGAGGGCAAGTTCCCATAATAACATTGTTTCTTTAATACTTAGTATTGATTCTAAGTTTAAGGTTTTTAAATAGAACATTCCAATAGTCCTGGTGAGAGGTGAATGCTTAGAAGGAACTGATATGACACCCCCTCTCCTCCTCTATTCTGGTAGACCAGGCAAATATGGTTGTTAGATTTGGGGTTAGCTAAAATTTTAGCAAATCATTTGACAAAGTCTCTTATTCTTATGGATAAGATGGAAAGATGTAGATGATCTACATAGTCAAGTGGATTTGTTGTTGTACAGTCATGTCCAACTCTTCATGACCCCATTTTGGGTTTTCTTGGTAGGGATACTGAAGTGGTTTGCCATTTCCTTCTCCAGCTCATTTTGCAATTGAGGAAATTGAGGTAAATACATTTAAGAGACTTGCCAGCTAGTAAGTATCTGAGGTGGGATTTGAACTTGGGAAGACCCATCTTCCTGACTAGGCTTAGCCATCTATCATCCACTGCCACCTAGCTGCCCCATGGCAAGGGGGTAATCAAGTAGATTGGACCCCAAGTCAAATGATTGGACCCCAAGAATAGTCAGTAATTGATTGTTGTCAATTAAGAAGGCCTGTAGTGAGGTTCTCTAGGGATCTGATCTTAATCCTATGCAATTTAACCTTGTTACTAAAGACTTGGAAAAAGGCATTGAAGGCAGGTTTAGCCAATTTGAAGATGACCCTGCTGAGAAAGAAAGCTAACACATTTGATGAATGAGTCAAGAATACAGTAACATCTTGCCAGGCTAGTTCAGAGGTTCTCAAATCTATTAGTGTCAGGATTTCTTTATACTTAAAAATGATCAAGGTTTCCCCCAAAGGTTGGGATTCTAATAAATAGAGATGAAGAAATGCTTTTATTTCTGTGGACTATATCTATTGACATTTATCATATTTGAAAATGCCTCATTATTTGAGAAAGTTTTCATCTCGAAGACCTTTTGAAAGAGTCTTGAGGAAGCTCTTTGGTCCCTAGTCCTATACTTTAAAGAATGACTAGAACTAGAATATTGACTCAAATTTAATAAAATTACCTGGGATAAACATGAGTTTTTTTTTTATTATTAGCTCCATAAGTACAGAGCAAGTATAGATAGAAAGCCATGTAGAAAGTTGACATTCTAGGATGAACAAAGTGTAGTCTACATTGGTGATGGAATACTATTGTGTAACAAGGAAGGTTAAACTACTTGGTTTCTATACAAGCTGGAAAGACCTCCACGAACTGATCTGGAGTGAAATGAGCAGAACCAGGAGAACACTGTACACAGAGACTGAAACATTGTGGGATGATCAAATGTAACAGACTCTGCTACTGATAGCAATGCAATGATCCAAGAGAATCCTGAGGGACTTATGAGAAGGATTGCTATCCACATCAAAAGAAAGAACTGTGGGAGTAGAAACACTGAAGGAAAACATTTGATTCTTTACTTGTTTATATGGGTATTGTATATGGGGTTTGGGGTTTTAAAAGATGATTACAAAAATGAATAATATGGAAATAGGTATTTTGATAATACATGTATAACCCAGTGGAATTGCTTGTCAGCTCTGAGAGGGGGGAGGGAAAAAGAGGATGGAAAGAACATGAATCATGTAACCATGGAAAAATACTTAAATTGAAAAAAAAAAAGGAAGTTGGCATTCTAATAGGTGGCACAATGGAATATTACTGCATTGTTATCAGGGAGACCTGAGTTCAGATCCAGCTTCAGATACTTTCCCTGCTTTGTGATCCTGAGCAAAATCTGTCTGCCTCAATTTCCTCATCTATAAAGTGGGAATAATAGCATCTTCCAGAGTTGTGAGGACCAAATGAGATAATATTTGTAAAATGCTTTTTGTATTATTATTGTTGTTGTTATAATTAGGCTTATAGGCAAAGGCTCCTGGTCTATCTCCCCTAGAGTTGCAGAGTAGGTGGCAGCAATAGTTTGATCTGATTGGCACAAGCCACCTCCTGTCTCACTCTCAGGGCAGCTGACTGTTTAGGCTAGGCTAGCTTGTCTCCCCCCATAAGTGGCATTTGGTTGACATTTGCTGTTAGTGTGATGAGGGTAGGAGAGGAAATAGGTTCATTTTACTTATAGAGGACAGAAGCAAGAGCAATGTCAGCCACTTGGTCAATGAGCATTTATTATACACTTCCTGTGTACCCAGCACTGACCATAAGCAAAAACAGTCTTTGTTTTCATGGAAATCACATTCTAATGGGGAGACAACATGCAAATAACTAGGTATGGTATGGATGGAAGGAAATCCCACAGAAAAGGTACTAGCAACTAGAGTGGAGAGACTGGAAAGGGCTCCTACCGTGGGTGAAACTTGAATTAAATCTTCAAGGAAGCTAGAAAAACGAAGAGGCTGAGATGAGATACAGACAGTTCAAAGTCAGCAAGGTCAGAGAGAGTGTCATGCTCAAGGAACTGCTATTAGGCCAGTGAAACTGGATTGCAGAAGGGAAGAAGGGACCAAGTTATGAAGAACTTGTTACTAACTTGATACCATCAGAATTTAATTCTAAATTAGAATGAGAGCCAGGCCTAGAGGTGAGAAGTCCTAGATCAAAATCTGGCCTCAGATACTTCCCAGCTGTGTGAACCTGGGCAAGTCACTTGACCCCCATTGCCTAGCCCTTACCACTCTTCTGCCTTGGAATCAATACAGAGTAGTGATGCTAAGATGGAAAGTAAATGCTTTTTTTAAAAAATTCAAAAGAGAGGAGGAAAACTTTTGGGGGGAAATGATAATGAACTTTGTTTTTAACATGTTGAGTTGACATACCTATATTGTTCAAAATGTCCAAGAAACAGTTGGCAACATAGGACTAGAGTTCAGGAGAGAGGCTAGGTCTAGATATATAGATCTGGAGACCATTTGCATTGAGATTTTTTTTTAACCCTTGCCTTCCATTTTAGAATCAACACGCCTATTGGTTCCAAGGCAGTAGAGTACCCCCCACCCAGGCAATGGGGGGGGGGGATTAACCTTGTCTAGAATGACACAGCTAGGAAGTGTCTAAGGTCACATTTGAACTCAGGTCCTTCTGTCTCTAGTCTTGGCTCTCAATCCACTGAGCCACCCAGCTGCCCCTGATGGAGAAGTTAATGGTTACAAATTATATGCATTGCCAGTGGAGTTGTGAATTGATCCAACCATTCTGGAGGGCAATCTGGAACTATGCCCAAAGGGTGCTAAAAAACTGTCTGCCCTTTGATCCAGCCATAGCACTGCTGGGTTTGTACCCCAAAGAGATAATAAGGAAAAAGACTTGTACAAGAATATTCATAGCTGCGCTCTTTGTGGTGGCCAAAAATTGGAAAATGAGGGGATGCCCTTCAGTTGGGTAATGGCTGGACAAATTGTGGTATATGTTGGTGATGGAATACTATTGTGCTCAAAGGAATAATAAAGTGGAGGAATTCCATGGAGACTGGAACAACCTCCAGGAAGTGATGCAGAGTGAAAGGAGCAGAACCAGGAGAACATTGTACACAGAGACTGATACACTGTGGTATAATCGAACATAATGGACTTCTCTACTAGTAGTGATGCAATGACCCAGGACAATTCTGAGGGATCTACGAGAAAGAACACTATCCTCATCCAGAGAAAGAACTGTAGGAGCAGAAACACAGAATAAAACAATTGCTTGTATACATGGGTCAAAGGGATATGGTTGGGGATGTAGACTCTAAATGAACATCCTAGTGCAAACACCAACAACATGGAAATGAATTCTGATCAAGGACACATGTAAAACCCAGTGGAATGTCAGCTATGGGGAGTGGTTGGGGAAGGGGAGGGAGGGAAAGAATATGATTCTTGTAACCAAGGAATAATGTTCTAAATTGACAAAATAAAATTTTCAAAAAAATTTTTAAATGGTTGCAAATTATAGAGAAGGAAGATTTTAATTTAATATAAGAAAAAAGCTTTCTATCAATGGAACAGTGTGGGACATGTTGAAAAGTCAATGTTGGAGCAGTATGAAGAAATATAAGTATACAAGCACACTATTGACAGAGTTTCGAATTGGTCCAGGTATACTAAAGAATGCTAGGTAGGAGAGAGAGAAGGCATATGTTTGAAAAAAAAGATTATTTGCAACTCAAAAATTTTTTTAAATGACTGTTTAAAAAACAATCTATTTCATGGGGGGAAAAGAAAATGAAGGTAATATGAAAACAAAAGACAAACATTTTTTAAAAAAAAGACTACTTGAATGATCTCCCCAAGTTCACACAGCTGGTAAGGGAACCAGACTAGAACCTATGTGCAAAATTTCTGCAACAATCTCCTGCCATTCAGCAAATATTCAATATTTTTTATTTACTAATATTTTATTTTAACTGTATTACATGAAAAAACAATTGTTAAACATTCATTTTATTTGAGTTTGAGTCAAATTCTCACCCTTCCTTTCTTCCCCCTCTTTCTTCTCACTGAGATGGCAAGCAATCTGACATAGATTTTACATGTGTAATACAAAATATTTCTCCATATTATTCTTTTTGTGAAAGAGAACTTGAATAAAGAAGAGTGAAGAAATAAATTTAAAGCATGTCTTGGTCTGTGTTCAGACTCCATCACTTCTTTTCCTGGAGGTGGATGGCATTTTTCATCATGAGTTCTTGAGGGTTTTCTTGGATCACTATATTGCTAGGAATAGCTGGCATTCATAATTGTTCACTATATAATAATATTGTTACTGTGTACAATTTTTCTTGGTTCTGCTCACTTCACATTGCATCATCAGTTCATGTAGGTCTTTCCAGGTCTTTCTTAAAATCATCACATATCTTATAGTACAGTAGTAATCCATTACAATCATATACCACAACTTGTTCAGCCATTCCCCAATTGATGGACATCCCTTCAATTTCCAATTCTTTGTCACCACAAAAAGAGCAGCTATAAATATTTTTGTACAAACAGATTCTTTCCCCCTTTTGTTATTCCCTTTGGGATACAGACCTAGTAGAGATATTGCTGGGTAAAAGGGTATGCACAGTTTTAAAGCTCTTTGGACATAGTTTCAGGTCATTCTCCAAAAGGGCTGGATCAGTTTACAATTCCACCTGTAGTACATTAGGGTCCCAATTTTGCCACATCCCCTTCAGCATTTATTATTTTCCTTTTCTGTCATATTAACTGATCTTTTAGGTATGAGGAGGTACTTCAGGGTTGTTTTATTTTACATTTCTCTAATCAAGAGCAATTTGTAGCATTTTTAATGTGATTATATATAGCCTTGATTCCTTCACCTGAAGGTGCTTATCCATATTCTTTGACCATTTGTCAATTGGGGAATGATTTGTATTTTTGTAACGACTCACTTCTCTATATGTTTGAAGAATAAGGCCTTTATTAGAAATAATAGCCATAAATCCCCCCCCCCCCTTTTCCTGGCTTTTTCCTTTTCTTCTAATCTTGGTTGCATTGGTTTTGTTTGTGCAAACCCTTTTTAGTTTAATATTATCCACTTTATCCCCTATAATGTTTTCTATCTCTTGTCATAGGTCATAAATTCTCCCCTTATCCATAGGTTTGGCAGGTAGACTATTCTATGGTCCTCCATTTTGCCAATGGTAGTCCCCTTTATGTCTAAATCATGTATCCATTATGTTGGTCTATATCCAGTCTCTGTTATCATAGCTTTTTCCAGTTTTCCTAGCAGTTTTTGCCAAGTAATTTCTTGTCCCACAAGGTTGGATCTTTGGGTTTATCAAACACTAACTATGATCATTTACTACTATATATTGTGTAGTGTGACAAGGAAATCACTTTAAAAGACTGATATATATTAATTTAAGGTCTCCAAGGAATTCAGCTATGTAATTCCTAAATGAAAACTCAAGTCAGCCTTCAACCTTTTATAGAGTTTAATTACAAACAGGAGGAAGAAAGGAATTAGAGATAGAGAGAGAGAGGGAGAGAGAAAGGGGAGAGAAGGGAATAGGGCTTAAATACCCCTTCTGTTTAGGCTGGGCCAAAAGGCCCAAGCCCTTAGATAGCTGAGGCAAAGAAAGGAGATCAGTCCCTATTACTCACATGACCAAAATGGAGAAACAGTCTCAGCGGCCTCCACCTCCAGCTTCCTTCAGAGCAGCACAACCTCTCAGAGCCAAAAAACTCTCCAACCCACCCTGGCGTCCTCAGACCCCTCTATCTTTAAGGAAACCATCCAAGTTCCCTCCCCTCAGTTCTCACATCTACCAATCACTGTCCATCATTTTCCCTGTGCCAATGGTGGCTCTAGCTTAACCCAGGACCGCCCAGAGGTCTGTGGCTTTGCACAAGTCTGTTGAAGGTCATATTCTCAAATAATTAAATCTTGATCTTTTGCTACAGCCCTTCCTAAATCCTGTTACCCTGAGTAGGGTAGAGATTGGAATAATTAAATTTTGATCTATGCTGCAGCCCTTCCTAAATCCTGTTAGGACTGAGTAGGGTGGAGATTGCAATTTCCTAGACCTGGTTCTGTCATTCCAAGTATCTCCATTGTATCAATTCTAAAATCAATCATGACTCAAAGAAATTCCTGTTCTATGCTTAAGCATAGGTCAAAGCCCTTTCCATTGTTCAGCAAAAGGTTTCTGTCCTAAAGTAATCTTAAGAAGGGAGGAGGAGGAACCTCCCATGCCAACGGGGTTCACATTCCAATAGAGTTCCCACTCTCAATAGGAAATTTTTCAAGTATGAAATTTCCCAATGGTGAAATTTCCAACATTTATAAGTCTAAGAAATTTAAGGTTTACAGTAGCTAATCTACTTCATTGATCTACCATTCCATTTCTTAGCCAGTACCAGACTTTTAAAAAAATTACAACTTTGTAAAATAGTTTATTCAATATATTTTTGCTGATTTCACATAACCATTGAAAATGTCACACCTGGAAGGTAAGAGACTGAAGAAGAGCTCCAGAGCTTACCTGTGACCTTGAACCATAAATGTTTTACTTATATGTTTTCCCTCTTTGGGCTTGAGTTTCTCCTTTAAAAAAAAGTGGGCAGGATTAGATTATATTTAAGATCCCTTCTGGCCAGCTAGGTAGTGCCATAGTGTAATAATGCCAGGCCTGGAGTCAGGACAATTCATCTTGTTCAAATCCAACCTCAGACACTTGCTAGCTATGTGACCCTGGGCAAGTCACTTAACCCTGTTTGCCTCACTTTTCTCATCTGTAAAATAATCTGGAGAAGGAAATAGCAAACCACTCTGGTATCTCTACCAAGAAAACCCCAAATAAGGTCATGAAGAAATGATGGAACAAACAACAAAGGTCTCTTTCATCTCTAACATGCTAGATATGTATGTATATTGCATTTTCCTTTTGGTTCTAAAGCTAAGAACTTACTTTACCAACAGATGGTCTTCTCTAGCCCAGTGAGAACAGGAAGCAGTAATTAGTAGCCTCTCCCCTTCCCAGGTAGTGACAATTGCTTTGACTGTGAAAAGTAGAAAACAAAAACAAAAACCAACCCCTCTACCACCAGAGTGATGATGCCTCAGCCCTCCAGCTTCAACTTAAAAAAAAAAAAAGCAGAATGAGATACTATTTTTGGTCAGGGATTGTCTCTCACCTGAGAGCAGGTTGAGTCCATGTTGCCTTCCCTGAAGGCAGAACCCTTGGCTGATGAAGCCCTCCTGCATCATGGTCCCAATCTGTCTTTTCAGTCTCATTACCCAGTTCCTGAACTCTAAAGTTGTGCCATACTGGTCTAGATGTTCCTCACAAAGGATACTCCAAGGGGGCAACCAGATGGCTCAGTGGATTGAGAACCAGGTCTAGAGATTGGAGATCCTGGGTTCAAATCTGAACTCAGATACTTCTAGCTGTATGACCCTGGGCAAGTCACTTAACCCCCATTGTCTAGCCCTTACCACTCTTGATTCTAAAATGAAAGGTAAGGGTTTTAAAACAAAAATAAAAAACAAAGGATACTCCAACACCTTTCTTTGTACGTTTTCACTAGTTGCCCCCCCCCCCCATTCCTGGAAGACATTCTCTCCACACATCAGTCTCTTAGAGTCCCTTATTTCCTTCCCAACTGGTCATACAGAGAACAGATGGAATGCCGCAAGGAAAACACAGCAGACAAGCAGGACAGCTGAAGGGTTGCGTTTATTATATACTTAAAAGGAAAAAGCAAGCAATGTAATAGAGACTGGCATTTGAAATGCATTCCTTTTCTGTTCTACTTGGTATATGGAAATACTTTTGGGGGATATTTATTTAAAAAATAATGAAATGTAAAAATAAACCCAGCTCTGTTCAAGGGACACCATTAAGCCTTTCTTGATTCCTCCCCCTGATTCCAGAGCCCTTCTCTCCCCCCCTTCCCAATTGCCTTTTATTATTTGCCATGCACTTTTTTTCTTACACATGTTGTCTCCCACATAGAATGTAAGTTCTTTGGGCTCAGGCAATGTTTCTTCCTTCTTGCCTGCCTCTCTCCCTTTCTTCCCTTTTTCTCTCTCTCTCTGTCTGTCTTTCTTTTTTAATCTGCATTGCCTAGCATAGTGCTTGGCACCTAGTGGGTTCTTAATGTTTGTGAATTACATGATGAAAATGAGTCCCTAATCTAACCTCCGAAGGTGCCTGGTGAGTACCATCATCCACTAGTTTGCTTTTTTCCAAGGGAACATAGCTTGGAAGAAGTGAGTAGAAATTGATTCACATCTTGATGATGTGAATCCTGGGTAGGTAGAATGTGCATGAGTAGTTGGAGGAAACAGTCTTCTCCAGCTACATTCAGGCTGGAGAACTTGCCTTGGATTGAATTTTGCAGATGGAACAGCACCCCCTGCTGTCCTTATTGGTGAATGCCTCTTATGGCCCTTACTATCTATCTAGGTGTCTCCATCATGCTCCTTCATCTTTTGCCTCAGATATCCTTTTGCCTTACTGGCACCTCTGTCCATTTTTGTACTCCATTGGTTAGCCTAGTACATGGTAAATGCTTTTTTTTAAACACTTACCTTCCATCTTAGAATCAATACTGTATATTGGTTCCAAGACAGAAGAGTGATAAGGGCTAGGTAATGGGGGTTAAGTGACTTGCCCAGGGTCACACAGCTGGGAAGTGTCTGAGGCCAGATTTGAACCTAGGACCTCCCATCTGTAGGCCTGACTCTCAATCCACTGAGCTACCTAGCTGCCCCTAAATGCTTTTTCATTTGTATATTTGTATCATTTGTCTTTCAGGACTCATTTTGTGATCTTTTTAAAAAAAATTAAATGTTTTAAAAAACAATGATAATACTTTGCTTTTTTCCTAATTTATAAGTAGTATATTAGTAATAAAAAACTTTTAGCCTGGAAAAATATGATTATGAAGTTATTTTTATAATTTTTGTCCATTTGACACACCATTTCCTATTCTTTCACCTATGATTTACAGGAAGGGCTAGCATCTCTGGTGTGAGGGCTTGCTGGCCCTTTTCAGGGTTGTTTGTCCACCTTTGGTGTCTACCTTTTTCTAACTCTTTACCTGTAGTTCCAAGAAGCTGTAGCATGTGCAGAAGCCACACTCAGCAAAATCATTTTGGCAGATGGGTTAACCAAGTTGAGGGTAATTGATAGGTCTCAAACTTGTTGGTGCATTAGGGGGATGTCAACCTCAAGCATGTGAAGACTTCCCCCCTTGAAGAGGTGGGTGAAAATAATTTGTCCCAATGGTACTTAGGGTTTGGTCAGACACTGAAGATGCCAAGGTCAAACACTGTATCCTGGGCCATTACCAGTCAAACTGACTTGTTTTGCCACTGGAATTTGATGACTTTGGAAGAGAGAGTGAAGCTACTGACTTTGTGTCACTCTGCCTCATTTAAATCCAATTCACGAATGTTGTTGGTGGTCTTCTTTTAAATAGGACAAACAACAACTATATATATATATATATATATAATTTTTTTTCATCTATACATTCTTTCATTAGCAAATCTTAAGCACCATCCATGTGCAGGTACAGGGGCTTCTTGATACAGTTAGAAATTCAGTGATAAGTAGGGACTTCATATTTTAAAGTTTAAGGTCTCATATTATTTGATTTTTCTTTCTCTTCAGCAGAGAACTTCATCTCTTATTTTACTAGGACAATAGAAGTCATCTGTCCCTAACTCTTTCCCCCATAATATGTCTCACACCGTCTTCATCATTCTCATTCTCTCTTTTGCTCCAGTCTCACTGGAAGAGGTGGATCTTCTCTTTGCCAAGACCAACAAACAATAATGCTTATGATCACAATCCCCTTCTTGAGTTCTCCAGGACCTTGCTCCTTTGATTATTGCCTCTTTCTCTCATCTCTCTTTATTCACTATAAACATGCCTATCAACATCCAGAGAGAGCTATAAATAAGATCCATCTCTTCCTTTCCTTCCTTCCTTTCTTCCTCCCTCCCTCCCTTCCTTCCTTCCTTCCTTCCTTCCTTCCTTCCTTCCTTCCTTCCTTCCTTCCTTCCTTCCTTCCTTCCTTCCTTCCTTCCTTCCTTCCTTCCTTCCTTCCTTCCTTCCTATTGATACTAAGTATGGGTTCCAAGGTAGAGAAGAGTGATAAGGGCTAGGCAATTGGGATTAAATTACTTTTCCGGGATCACACTGCTAGGAAGTATTTGAAGCTAGATTAGAAAACCCAAGATCCCCATCAGCCATATAGCTGTGCTCCTCAACCTTTTTTGCCCCAGGCAAACAGTAAGAAGAAAGCTTTCAGTTGAATGGTAGGGATGGGACAGCAAGCCAAAGGCAGAGACAAAAATCCTCAGGTTTGTGTCTCACTGCTGGTAGGGAGGCAGCTGTGTATGATTTAGGATGAGTAGTAATTGGGGAAGAGTTCAGCCCACCATTCAGTCGCTTCCTATTTTAACCATTTTTGCTGTTTCTTATGGACTGCAAGTTCCATCAATACAATCTAACCTTGGCACTCTGCAACAAAGGTGCCAGAGTTTTCTCCGTTCTAAACAAACAAAAGAAATCTGCACCTGATCCTACAATCTCCTTAAACTAGCGTCCTATGTCTTCTCCCTTTCAGATTCAACTCCAAGAAAAACTTGCCCACGCACCTTGCCTCCATTTCCTGGCCTCCCACTCACTTCTCAATCCCAGGCAATCTGGCTTCCACCCCATTACTCAAATGAAACTGCTTTCTCCAAGGTTACCAATGATCTGAGCGGCTAATTCCAAAGGCCTTTTCTTAATCTCATTTTAGTTGACCTCCATAGCTTCAGACACTGTCAACCACTCGCTTTTTGGACATGCTCTTCCCTCTTGGTTTCCATGACTCTCTTAGGTCCTCCTCTTAGCATTCTTTTCCTTTTCAACTTCTTTGCTAGAGCATGTCTCCCAACACCTAACTGTAAATATTCCATAAGGCTCTGTCCTGTGCCCTCTGTTGTAGTCAGTCAGGAGGCCCTGGATTTGAATACTTTAGACATCTATTAGTCTTATGATCCTGGGCAGGTCATTTCACCACTTAGCATCCTTGTGAACCTGTCAACAGGGAATCTAGAAGCCCTCAAACTTGTAGCCTAGAAAGATTTAAACCTGAGGCTTTCTCCTTGTCACCTGAGAGTTCCTCCCTGAGGGAAGTCCTACTTCATCAGTCTCATACTAACAGTAGACCCTGAGTTATAGCGCAGTAGTATCAGTCTCAGTGGCATCAGTCTCATAAGCCAAAGGTCCTGAGTTCGATCCTTGAAAGGGAAAGGGGGATGTGATACAAGAATCTTCTAAAGCAAAAAGAGGCATCTGATGGGATTAGTCTTCTCCACTCTGAACTAATTTAAGGAGGAACTCTCATATGACAAGGTGAGTTTGGGGGCTTCTAGATTCCACGTTGACAAACCTAAAGTTTAATTTGAGTGCCCAGAGGGTGCATTCAAGCTGTCTGTGAGCCCCCACATGACCTGAGAGAGTTGAGGGAGGAATTGCTTGCTTTGGGTGGCTGGACAGAGGGGTGGGGCACGCAAAAAATGTCCTCTGGCACTGGGAAGACAGTTAATGGAACAGCTCCCCAATCTTTGCCAACCAGGATTTAGGGATTCAACTTCTGTATCCTAAAATGAGAGAGGCTGAACTTTAGGACCTCTAAATCCTCCCAGGGTTCTGTGATTTTATCAGCTCTATGCAGAGGCTCTCAAATCTAAACATCTAGCCTGATATTTCTCCTGAATTCATCACCCACTGCTTGCCTTACATCTCTACCCAGTGATCCCCTTTATCCAGTGATAGAGATCCTTTTAGAGACAGAGTGCCATGCTGTACCCCCCTCCCTCCCATAGACTGAGTGCTGTGCTGCTCTCCACATTACATACTGGGTACTCCCTGCCCCCATATCCCTTACCGCACACAGGGGAGGGAGAAATGGCTCCCATTTGGCTGCTGGGTAGAGGGGTGGGTGAAGTAAGGAATATTTTCAGCTAGTATAGAGAGGGGGAGGGGAGTAGTCCAAGCGCTCCCCTCCCCTCCAGCTCTGGTACCTATGAGCCACTGATCTTACCCCCATGCCCTCCCATTGGGTTGCTGGGCAGAGGAGTGGGGAATATGAAAAAAACAAACATCATCCAGTGCAGTGGAGAGCTTTGCCCCTCCCAAGTCCTTCTGCCTTTCTAGTAATGAACTCTGGGGTACCGGATGGGCAGGGGGGTGGTCGAGTGCCCACAGAGAGTGCTCTTTGTGCCATCTTTGGCACAAACTCATGCCCTAGGTTTGCCAACACTTCCCTAGTCAATTCAAGCTTTATATATCCCAAACTGAATTAATAAATTTGCCTTCCAAATTCATTAGTTCATTGATGGCACCACTATCATTCCAGTCACCCAGGCTCACAATTTTGGAGTCATCCTTAAGTTTTTCCTCTTCTGCAACCCCTCTATCCATTCAGTTGGTAGTATTATTGGATCTACCACCTCCTTTCCAATCACCCAGATTCTACCCTCAGTTGCTTATCTTCTCTCCTGGATTATTGAAATGCTTCCTATTTGGTATTCCTTTTATTGAACTCTCCCCTCATTCAAACCTATCAAACTGATGTTCCTAATTGCCTAGTTTCTGAATTTTTGCAACTACAAGCGATAGCTTTTCTCTTTCTGAGCAACAAAAATGAATTGATGTTGCTTACTACAGAATACAAACAGTCAGATTGAACTATCAGAGCCATCCTATGGAAAATATATACCTGGAGTTTCCTTGGATATTGTTGGAGACTCTATGCATGTGGTCTCAGTCCTTGGGCTTGGTGAGGATGAACTTAGCCATGTATTGTCTCAGCCCTGAAATGATGATGCAATTGCCTTATTGGCTGGTAAACTGAAGGAACTGATGACTCTAGAACCTTTGAAAAGAAGAGATGTTTTCCAGACTGTGTTCTTTCTTTGTCCAAGTGTCAGGTAATGTGGTGTCTCTAGACTTTCTAAGAGGGGGACAAGTGTGTCTGTAGGATTCCTCTGTCCAGTCACCACTCCCAGGGGGAGCAGGTATTCAGTGGGTTAAGCCTTAACCAGGACCTCTGGCTGCTTATTCTGTTCTGTTCCCCCTCCACCCCTGCCTCCCCCCAACATTGTGATTGAACATCATTCTCAAGGTATCAAGGCTTGGAGATGACTGTCAGTTTGAAAGACCTGGAGGTCTGGCTTGCATTGGTTTAGGGTTGACAGCTAAGGGGAAGGGTGCTTGGCAACTACTTCAGTGTTCTTGGAGCAGATAGTTGGAAAGAGAATTGACCTAAGTCTGGCCCATTTTATCAGAAAACATGAACTAGTACTTGTTTGGATGGTGTAGAACCAAGGTGAATTCTAAAATGGCTAATCAGCAGCATTGCTAATTGCTTCATGTTCTGATAAGGTTTAAGTATCAGCTTCCCAGGAGAGTATGATGAAAGCAATAAATTACTGCATCTTATTTCCAGTGGTTCTGTCAATGTGGGCTGTGAGTCTTTTGTGTCCCTTAGCATTTCTTTTGTGTGCAGGAAATAAATACACTTGACTGTACACTGAGTACCTTTACCACCCCACTCCTTTGGGGACACCTAGCCATCAGCCATAACTTAAACTTTAAATAACTTGTCCCCAGGGCACCTTCTGGGAGTTTAATAAGCCAAAGAATGAGAAAAAGGAGCCTAGCCTGCCTTTTCATTAGAGGCCAGGGTCCTCTAGGATTGAACCTGGCCACAGCATGCTCCTGGGTTCAGATGAAAGGAAATCCTTTAGGATAATGGAGTGAGTCTTCTCCTGCCCCTCTGGGCCCAATAGTGATTCCTTCAAAATGTCATTCATGCACACACAAACACACATACACATACACACACACACACACTTGTATATGTAACTATATTAATGTTTAAGATTCCCCCCCAATTAGGATCTTTGTGTATTTTGAAGTTATTCTCTCTATTTTAGCTCTCCTATTGTAGAATACTGGGTTGGGGAGGGGCAACCCATTAGTACCTCCATAAAGTCTTTGATGTTTTGCTCATGAAAACAACAGGAGGGTGGAACAGCTAGGTAGCTCAGTAGATAGGATGCCAGGCCTGGAGTCAAGAGGACCTGGGCTCAAATCTGGCCTCAGACCTTTCCTGGTTGTACGTAATCTTAGGCGAATCACTTAACCCTCTTTGCCTAGCTCTTGCCCTTCTGTCCTGGAGTTGATAACTAGGATAGGAAGTAAGGGTTTTAATAAGAAAAAGAGAAAATAATTCATGGTCATTCCACTGGCACTGGCAGGCATTTTAAGAGACAGAGTTCTCTTGAAAGATTCATGTCCATCCTGAAAGACTTATGGTGGGGAATACTATCCACCTCCAGAGAAAAAAACTGTTGGAGTTGTCTTTCACATCAGTGCATTTCTGGTTTTATTTTGGTGTTTTGGTGGTGTATGAGTTTGCTCAGTGACCAATATGGAAGCATGTTTTGCATGACAGTAAACAAAGATGTATAAAAAGATTCATGTACATTGCCAATTGGTTAACATCATTTAAGAATTAATCATTTTTTGCTTTCTTTTGCTTTTATCCCTAAAATCAGTTAAGCTCTCACCTCAATTATATCTTTCCAATTAACTATCCATCTATACCAACTAGCATTATAGATAAGACCCTCCACATCCCCCTTATTATCTAACCTTGAATAAATAGGAAAACACTGAAATCTTATCCTCTCATTTTCTTTGAGCTCCATGATCCCAAACATGGATTTGGAAGGAAAGGCAGCAGATAACACTCTGCTCCCCACCAATGACAACCTCAGAAGCCCTGAAAAGGAAGAAGCATTTCTTGCACATGATGGAGATGGAACATTTTTCAATACAAAAAGGAAAGGTAGGAAACCATCTTTGGGAGGAATTATCACACCATCACATCACCCCAATCCGAATAAGATTTGGAGGATGGCAGTGAAGAAAGTCCTTTCATAGATCTCTTTCAGATACATAATTCTTGTGTGTTGGCTTCCTTTTTTCCTCCCTAGTGCAGATGCTGGGTTACCAAAGAATCATTCATTTGGAGAGGCATTTGTTACCAGATGAAGGAACTGAATGTCTTGGAGAAACTGATCAAGTCTCATTTTGTAGTATCCTTTAATTCAAAAGCTCTCATTCCAATTGCTGCAGTGAGTGGCTATAATTTACCATGTCCTCCCCTACTCAAAAATTCAACATTACCATCTATTGTCACTAGGATAAAATGTAAATTCCGGAGTCTGGTATTTAAAGACTGGTATTTAAAGCTGACTCTCATCAATTTGTCCAAGTTTTTTTTTCTTTTAAATAATACTTCCTTTCACATGTTCCTTGCTTTAGCCAAACTGACTTGCTGTTCACTATACAAGATATTCCATTTCCTACCTCCATGCTTCTGCATGATTGTCTTCTATGTCTATAATCCACATTCAACACTTCCACCTTACCTCCTTTAAAGCATGGTTTAGGTGCTCTGTCCCACACAAAATTCCCGATTCCCCTAGTTGCTGGTACTGTCCCCCACTGAAAGTACTTTATATTTACATATCTGTGTATATGTTGTATCTTCTCAGTAGAGCTTCTGGATGGTGAGGATGGTTTTATTTTTGTCTTAGTATCTTCAGCGCCTACCACAGGGCTTGGCACACAACAGACACAATAATCTTTTGCTCAGTCAATCTGAATTATTCAAAAGAATTTCAAAAATATTTCTCAAATGCCTGCTAGTAGCTACCATTTAATATTTGTAAAGCACTTTCCTCACAATCCATGAAGTAGGTTAACACAATCCTCTTTAGTTTTAAAGATGAGGAAACTGAAGGTCATGTATAAGACAGGACTGAAAGATGTCTCCTGACTTCATGCCTAACAAGTATTGCATTACTCCACAATACCCCACAATGTAAAACACACTGCACTGGGAGCTATGCCAGCTACAAAGATGAAAAAGACTTTGTAACTACCTACAAGGAACTTACAATCTAGCAAGGATGGAGGGAGACTGGAGAAAGAATAAAACTTCTTATAAACATATACTGATGCACTAAGGGTGGAAGAGGGCTAAGAAGTCAGAGAAAAAGGAGTAGCTAGATGATACAGTGGATAAAGAGCCAGGTCGGGAGGACATGAGTTCAAACCTGATCTTGGACACTACTAGTTGGGTGAAACCCTGGGCAAGTTACTTAATCCTGTTTACCTGCCCCTTGCCCTTAAGTCTTAGTCTTCTACTAGGATAGAAAGTAAGGGTTTAAAGAAAATCAGAGAAGGAAGAGATAAGTATCGTTTTTCTTCTTACACCTGATAAGGACATAATTTCTTCTTGCCACAAGACAGTGTGCTGAAAAAGAAAAAAAAATTACTAGATGTAGGCTATTATCAGAAGACCTTTATAAAATTTTAAAACATCTAGAAGTATGAGTTACAATGAATACTGTATACTATCCCTATTGGCATTATCTCCTTCCTCATTGGAAAAACATTCCTTCAAGGAAATGACAAAAAGCTTTCAAGAAAAGGGTTTTTTAGTGGGGAGGTAAGCAGATGAACACTTTGATGTATACTTGGTGGAGCTGTGAAATAGCTCAACTAGTCTACATATTAAATTAGAATTATGCAAGAAAAGTGATTGAACTGTCCATACCCTTTGACCCAGTGATCTCACTCCTGGGCACATCCCAAAAGGAAGGCAAAAGCAGAAACAAAGTTCCAATATAGTAAGTCAAAAACAGAAACAAAGTTCTAATATATACCACTTTTTCATAGCTGCCTTCTTTAAGGTAACAAAGAACTGGAAACAAAGTGAATACCTCTCAATTGGGGAATGCCTGAAAGAAAACAACCTGTACAATATATGAAGGCAATGCATTATTACTGTGCAGTAAGAAATGAATATGGAAAACTCAAGAAATATGGAAAGGTTTATATGAACTGATGCATGGTGATAAGCAGAATCAAGAGAACAAGACTACACAATGACAACAATGGAAATGAAAAGATCATTAAAAGGAGGTTGAATGCCAAGCAATTGAAAAATCAATGGCAAATGCTAAGAACAGATGAAATGTATTAAGAGTCAAAGAATTCCTAGGACAGGATAAACTGACAAATGTGGGTTATTTGGGGTTTTCCTTTTTTTTTTTGTCATGAGAGAAGGTTCATGGTAGGGGGCAGGTTGAAGTGACTGTGACATGAAGAGAAAAGATATCAAGAAAATGTATTTTAAAAAAACATGAAAAGTTAGGAACTATTGATACCATTTATGATTTAGATGAAATTGCATATAAGATATAGGAGTTCATAATGATGGCTGTTCATCCTTTCACAGACGCAAAGAATCTCAGATTTCAGAGGACATCTAGTCTTTTTTTTTTTTTTAACACTTACCTTCTGTCTTGGAATCCATACAAGTATCAGTTCCAAGGCAGGAGAATAGTAAGGGCTAGGCAACTGAGATTAAATGAGTTGCCTAGGATCACACAGCCAGGAAGTATCTAGGATCAAATTTAAACCCAGGTCCTCCAGATTCCTGGCTTGGCTCTCTATCCACTGTGCTACCTAGCTGCCCCACACCATCTAGTTTTATACATAGCCAAAGCAGGTATTCTTTCCACAAAATTGGCCTCTGGAATAGAGATTTCCAGGAATAGGTAACCAATTTTTTTTTAACTTTTACTTTTTGCCTTAGTATCACTACTATGTATTGGCTCTGAGGTAGAAGAGCAGTAAGGGTGAGGCAATGAGAGTTAAGTGACTTGTCCAGGGTCACCAGCTAGGAGGTGCCTGAGGTCATATTTGAACTTAGGATCTCTCATAGTTGGGTTTGGCTCTCTATCCATTGAGCTGCCTAGTTGCTCCCCAACCAACTTCTTTTTGAGGTTACTTATTCTACTTTTGGAAAGTTTTAATTTTTTGAAACTTTTCTTCTGTTGTTTAGACTTTTAGTACTGCCTGATATTTTTTTTTCATTTTAATATATTTTATTTGATCATTTCCAAGCATTATTCGTTAAAGACATAGATCATTTTCTTTTCCTCCCCCCCACCCCCCATAGCCGACGCGTAAGTCCACTGGGCATTAGATGTTTTCTTGATTTGAACCCATTGCTTTGTTGATAGTATTTGCATTAGAGTGTTCATTTAAAGTCTATCCTCTGCCTGATATTTTTTGACCCCATGGACCACAGCAAACCTTCACTCTCTCAAAATTCTGTTCACGTTTATGTTCTTTGTTTCCATGACACTAATTCATCTCATCCTCAGCTGTCCCCTTTCCCTTTTCCAACATCAGGATCTTTTCCAATAAATCCAGTTTTTTCATTATGTGGCCAAAGTATTTAAATTCTAGCTCCAGTATTTGACCTTCCAGTGAAGAGTCTGAATTAATTTCTTTAAGTATTGATTGACTCCCTTTGCTGTCCAAGAGACATGCATGGCTATAGGAAAAAACATAGCTCTGACTAACTACATGGACCTTTGTTAGCAAGGTAATGTTTCTGCTTTTTCATTTGTTATCTAGATTTGCCATAGCTTCCTTAAGGAATATCTTTTAATCTCATAGCTGCAGTTATTGTCTGCAGTGATCTTTGAGCCCATGAATATAAAATTTGAATATAAAAATATTTCCATTTCTTCTCCCCTATTTGTCAGGAAGTAATGGGACCAGTTACCAAATTTGATTTTTTTTTTTTATGTTAAGCTTCAAACCAGCTTTTACACTCTCTTCTTTCATCCTCATCAATGGGCTTTTTAATTCTTCACTTTCTGTCCCTTACATTGAACCTAAATCTGTCCCTTTACAAATTCTTCCCTATTGCTTTGACTTTTGCCCTCTACGACTGACCATAAAAAAAAATTTTCACAATGAGACTTTGCTCTCTTTGGGCAAAAATCCTTAGTTCTTTCAACTTAGGAACTCATGGCATGTTTTTCAGATCTCTCACCATCCTAGCTGCCTTCCTCTGGATAGCTTTTGTTCAGTCCTGTACATCTCTTTGTGATCCCATTTGAGATTTCCTTGGCAAAGATACTGGAGTGGTTTGTCATTCCTTTTCCAGCTCATTTTGTTAATGACGAAACAGAGGCAAACAGGGTTAAATGACTTTCCTAGGGTCACACAACTAATGTCCAAGACCAGATTTGAACTCAGGAAGTTTCCCTGACTTCAGGCTCAGCAATCATTGTACTGTCTAGCTACTTTCCTCTGGATACCCTCTGGGAAAATAATATACCTGAGTCATTTTCCTGGCTGTTGTGAATAAAGCAATTTGTAGATTTTAAAGTAATGTAGAAATGTGATTTTTCAAATCCTCTTAAGCCCAATTCTATCTCAGCCTTCATAGCCCTCATTTCATCCCAACCATGAGTTCTGTATTAGTCTTTCAGGCTCCATAACTCTTCTTCCCTTTCAAGAACTATACAGCCAGTGCTGCTTTCTTTTTATTTTAACCCTTATATTTGGTCTTAGAATTGATAGGGATTTGAAGGGAGAAGAGCCATAAAGGTTAGACAGGTTGGGGTTAAGTAATTTCCCTGAAGTCACACAGCTAGGACAGTCAGGTGTCTGAGATCAAATTTGAACTCAGGTCCTCCAGAGTCCAGGCCTGGTGCTCCATCCATTATGCTACTTAGCTACCTCCAGTGCCCTCTACTTCTTAAAACTCTAGTTCCCACTCCCTCTTCTCCAGAGTTCCAGGCCTGGGCCCCCCTCCTCCAGAGCCTTGGGGTTCCCTTCTCTTGAGTTTGGGCCTGGGGTCTCTCCTTAAGAACTCTAGGGTTCCCTTCTCTAGAGTTCCAGGACTGAGATCCCCTTCTCCAGACCTGGGGTCTCTCCTCCAGAGGACTGGGTTCCCTTTCTCAGGAGTTCTAGACTTGGGGTCTCCAGAGCCTTAGGGGTCCCCTTCTCTGGAGTTCCAGACCTGGGGTGGCCTTCTCTAGAATCTCTCTCCAAAGCATTGGATTTCTTTTCTCCAGAGCTCCAGATCTGGGGTCTCTTTTCCAAGCCTAGGGTCCTATTCTCTAGAATAGGCGGGGGTCTCTCCTTCAGAGCCTTGGGGTACCCATCTCTTTTCTTTCCTACTCCCCAGCCTTTTCCTCATTCCGGGATACTCCCCTCGCCCTCCTTTACCTTTAATAACCCTCTCACTCTAGGCTGCCCCACACCTCTCCTCCACCGCCCCTACGACTTGGATCACGCCCCTCCATCCCCTTCCTCCTAACCAATCCCGTTAGCCCGCTCCGCTCCAGTCTCTTTCTCTATTGGCCTCTGCGCTTCTCTATCCCGCACGTGGCCCTGAGTTACAGAAACTGCAGCCCGTGGCCATGCGGGGGTGGGACATCCGGGGGACGGCAGGCCAATCGCACGTCTTGAGCCTGGCCGCCGCTTCAGCGGAGCTGTCCGTCGCCCTGCCCCCACGCCTCCCTCCCTCCCTTCCTCCTCCCCCACCCCTCCCTCCTGGGTTCGCCTCCAGCCTCCAGCCTTCTGCCGCCGCTGCCGCCCCGCCGCCGCCCGCGGCCTGGGCCTCTAGGCGGCCTCTCCTCCCTCCCGTCCCAGCCCTCCCCTCCCCACCCCGCCCGGCTTGGCCCGGCCCGGCCCGCCGCCCGCCATGCCGCACGCCTTCAAGCCCGGGGACCTGGTATTCGCCAAGATGAAGGGCTATCCGCACTGGCCCGCCCGGGTGAGGGGCGCGGGGCCGGGGGGTGGGGGCGGGCTTGGGGGTCATGGGGGGACCAGGGGCAGCGCAGGGGCGCGAGGGGCTTGGGGGGGACCTAGGGGGCTGCGCGGGGAGAGGAGGATTGGAGGGTCCAGGGGGACCCCTGGGATGGGCGGGGCTTAGAAAACTGACCAGGACCGCTCTTCTGGGGGTATGGGGGGAGCCGAGACCCCATTGGGAGAAGTGGAGGGGCCGGGCCGGGGGAAGCTCTGGGGCGAGGGTGGGTAGAAAGGATGGAGGGCTCGGGGAAGATGGAGAAGCCCGAGAACTGGGGCACCTTGGGGATCAGAGGGCTGTGGGGGAACCCTAGGGGATTCTGGGGTTGGGGGAGCTGGAACGCCCCAGGGTTAACTAATTTAGCCAAGGGAGCTGGGTATACTCGGAGACTTGGTAGAGAGGGACCTGAGAGAGACCTCAGCGTCGGATGGTGCTAAGGAAAGAACCCTGAATGGGTTCAGACACAAGTTCTGCTACTTGTGTGACCTTGGGCAAGTCCCTTTTCTCTCTCTGGGTCTGTTTACTCATTTTTAGAGTAAGAGGTTTGGACTAGATGGCCTTCAAGGTTTCTCTCTACTCAAAGTCTATATAATCTCTATGAACTGGGGGAACCCAGGGAATGAGGTAGCCTGAGAGATCCAGTCCCTGAGTCCAGAGGACTTATTAAAAGAGTGAGAATGGGAGAATTGGGTAGTAAGATAAGGATATTCCTATAGAATTGAGGGCTTGAGGGCTTTGAAGGAAATTAGGGGTACTGAGGAGTTTTGAGGGGGCCAAGGAACCAGGAGGATAAGCTTCCTTGAGGGCAGGGACTATTTTTTTGGTCTCTTTTTGTATCTCTAGTGCTTAGCACCATACCTGGCACATAGTAGGGGCTTAATAAGTATTTGTTGATTTGAAATGAATTTAATTAATGAAGAAAATGGAGGTGCTAGAAGGCCTATCTTCTAAAGGGTGGGTAACTTGGAGTGCTGAAGGATTTGGAGAAGACTATAAGAATTGGGTTGACATCTTGTGGCCTGTAGGAGCTAGAGTGGGGGGGGGGGGAATGGTACTGATGAAGGATGACACACCAAAGTAAGGGGAAGTGGCATTTGTTGTAGTTAGTGGGATTCTACAAGGATTCTAGAGTGGTTAACTGGTGTCAGGAAATCTAGGATGTGAAAAAGACAACCCTACAGAGTTGCTAAGGCAAGGCCTCTGTTGGATTTTAGGATATAATGAATCTCAGTTTTCTGCATCCCTAAAATGGGATTAGGCAGAAAGGCATCGAGTAGTGTTTGGAATGATGATATGGAAATACAGACAGGAAATATACTAGAATCCAAGTTAAATTTATTGGATGTCTGGAGCTAAGCATTTAGGGGCATTGGGATTCATAGATATATATAGGATAGAGTGAAGTAGTCTGGGATTTGTAGAGTTCATGGGAGTTTCAGGTTTAGAGGAACTGTTAAAATTTGCTTTGAATTGGCTAGATGGTAATGAGTCCGGAAATGGATGGATGCATGCTTCCTTTTTTTAAAAAATCTTATCTTTTGTCCTAACCACTCTTAAGACAGAAAAGCAAGTGACTTTTCTAGAGTCGTCACAAAATAAGTGTTGAGGCTAGATTGGAATCCATCTCCAGATCTGGCCCTAGAGCCACCTAGCTGCCCCAGATGAATGCTTCATATATATATATATATATATATATATATATATATATAGATACTACCTTAGGTTAATGCTTTTCACTGGTGTCTTGAAGGTTTTTGTGTAGAGAAGAATGCTTTGAAGGGAAGAGAATTCCTCATGTTTATGTGTTTAAAGGATGAGAAAAATTATAGAAAGGACAATAGTATATATACTCTCAAGGGGGGGGAGCTACCCTTTGATATATTTGAAAGACTTTAGAGATGAAGAAGGTGCTGAAAGGAGGCTGGCAGAATGTGCCAAGAGTTATAGATGGGAGGGATTATTGGTTCTGGAGCTGATGGGAGACCTATAGGGCATCTGGTTCAAGCTCTCATTTCAAAGATGAGGAACCAGAAATTCTCAAAGGTTAAATGATTTGTCCAAGGTCACGGGAGAAAGTGGCAGAACTAGAATTTGAACTCAAGTTTGTTGACTCAGAATCATTTATACCATCCTGGTTCCCCAAGTATCTAAGTGGATGATTAAATGAGCTAAATGAGATGTTCCTGGGGCCAGTAACAGTATGAATGGGACATGACAGGGAGCCAAGGAAATTGGAGGGGGCTGATAGAAGAGTGGTAGAAATAGGTTTGTGAGGCAAGGAAAATTAGAAAGGAATTGCTGGATTAGTCTAGGCTACTAGTGCTGATGCTAGTAACTACTGAATTCTAAGGGAGATGTGGAGAAATAACTTTACAGAAAATTTCCTTTACTTTCCTTATTCCTGTTGCCCACGGCAAGAACCCCTTTCATTTTCCTCCTCTACAAATTTCCTTTCACCCCCAAATATTTCCAGGCATCTGATTGGAAACTAAGAGGTCTTGCCATCTTCCTGTGGGGAGGTGACTGACAGCTATTTCAGCTCATAGGCCTGCAAAGAGAGGGTGGGACTTGGATACCAAAGTTCTTTCTCCTGGAGTCCACTCCCCTCTCCATCCTTTTTGCTTGATCTCTGCAGCTTGGGTTTCCTCTGGGGCCAACCCCCAGCCACACTATCCTCAGGGATCCCTATTATGGAATGTCCCTTTGAGGGGAGGGGCCAGGGTAAAAGGACTTGAGGAGTCCCCTGAAACCACACTTATCACCACCCCTGGCATTGGCTCCAAGAAAGGTATTTGACTTCTTGAAGGTGAAACATCTATATTGGGGATTCTGTTCCTAGTCCCTATATTTGGGGTGACATGAACTTATCTGGGGTGGGGGAAGTACAGTCCTCACGTTTGATCACTTAGCCTCTTGCTACTTTAATGACACCTTTCTTTTTTTTTTTAAACCCTTCCCTTCCCTCTTGGAGTCAATACTGTGTATTGGCTCCAAGGCAGAAGAGATTGGCTCCAAGGCAGAAGAGTGGTAAGGGCTAGGCAATGGGGGTCAAGTGACTTGCCCAGGGTCACACAGCTGGGAAGTGTCTGAGGTCAGATTTGAACCTAGGACCTCCCATCTCTAGGCCTGGCTCTCAATCCACTGAGCTACCCAGCTGCCCCCGACACCTTTCTTTTACCAAGATAACCTGGCATCTTTCTTGATCATCTCATACTTACAGTATTCACTTTGGGAGTGTGGAATGATGATGCTTATCACTTTTGACAATTCTTTCTTATTCTTGTAGATTGATGATATTGCAGATGGGGCAGTGAAACCCCCCCCAAACAAGTACCCCATCTTCTTCTTTGGCACTCATGAAACGTAAGTATCCCCCTCCTTCATCTGGTATGTTTGACATAGACCTTTCTTTGGTATTATGCTATGGTTCCTGGACTTATCTGCATCTGTCCTATTATTTATTTCTCTAGAGCCTTCCTGGGACCCAAGGACTTGTTCCCCTATGAGAAATACAAGGATAAGTATGGGAAACCCAACAAGAGAAAAGGTTTCAATGAAGGCCTATGGGAGATTCAGAATAACCCCCATGCCAGTTACAGTGCTCCTCCGGTGAGTACTTTCTCAGAAACTGATTTGTAGCTCTTTTCTGTTTCTTGGTCTCTGCTCAAGTGATGACTCAAAGAGAAGGTACCAGAACAGATTCTTCATTCTTTGACCAGTCACTCCCCAAACTATACCATGTCAAACCCAAGTAGCCCAAGATTTTAGAATTGTCCAGGTCAATCTGAGGGTCACCTTGCATTTGATTCTGGAGATGGTGACTGCTTACTTGACTGACAGAAAAGGGAGAGGAATGTATAAATCTTTGGCCCTAATTTAAGTGAAGTATCATAACTTTTGGAAACATCTTTTTCCCCCAAGAAAAGACAGCATGGTGTGGTGGGTAGACAAGGAGGCAAGAGATCTAGGTTTGAGTTCTCTCCCTGACAGCTAGCTAGGTGACTGAAGGCAAATCCACTTCTCTGGGTCTTAGTTTACTCATCTATAAAATGGAGACAATATATTTGCTACTTGTTGTGGGGAAAGTGATTTTTTTTTTGGCCCTTACTTTTCTGTCTTCTTAACAATTCTCGGACAGAAGGACAAAGGCTAGGCAATGGGAGTTAAGTGATTTGCCCAGGGTTACACAGTTAGGAAGTATTTGAGGCCAAATTTGAGCCCAAGTCCTCTTGACTCCAGGCCTGTCACTATCCCTTGAACTACCTAGCTGCCCCTGAGGGAAGTGCTTCTGAACATGTGAAGAACTTAGAGTGAGAGCTGTTGGGGTCTTTCTTCTTTCAGTTCCTCCAAAGAAATCAGACTTTGAAAGGGCCTGTGATCGGTTTTAGTGAAAGGATTTCCAGACCAAATAAAAGTGGCAGCAGGGATATCTGTCATCTGGAATACTACTGTACTGCAGTGTACTACCAGATGGCTAGTAGAGAAGAAGTTGGAGTATGTGGAGACAGGCAGGAGAAAGTAGGAGAGAATGGGGCTGGTCTTTTACTGGGGAGAGGATGAGTTGTTGATTCATTGTGTGGATGAGTTTTGCTCTTTGCCTTTGACCACTGCTTTAAAAAAATTCTATTGAGATTATTAATTTAATTTAAAATTTCAATTTAATTTTTATTGTTATGCAAGACACTTCCATATTGGTTTGACTACTGTTCTTGAGATTTATGCAGATAGATAAGGGGGTGTGGAAGCATGGCACAGACCTAAGTGGAGAACAAGAACCTGGCCTGAGAAAGACTTGGTAGGCTTTATGGGTAAATTAGGGGATAACAAGAATCATTCACAAGGGACAGGTGGAACCAGGAGCTTGTAGTTGAGGAACAGTAAAGCTATCATGGAAGGGAATGACAACTGGAAAGGTCTGAGGGAATACCCTGGAAATGTTTTTGATGCTTTTGGTCAAGGAAGTCCTCTGGGGTAGAGAGTGTCAGAACTCTGTTCTCTTTCTTTCAGGAATCTGTTTCATCTTTAAATTGTGTTTCCACAGGCCAAGCCCTGAATTTGACCACTTACCCCTCATAAACCTTTGGCAAATCCTTCCCTTTGGCCTCAGTTTCCTTATCTGTAAAATGTGGTGGTTGAACTAAAATGGTTAAATCCCCTTCTAAGGTCCTTGAGGCTAGAGGGTGATGCTTACCTGTTCCATATCTCTTGTTGGAAATCCACACACAGGGTTTGATTGGCTTGATCCCTCATGAGGGCAGTTTTTCTCTTCTGCATCTTTCAGTATTAGAAAGGCCTGGTATCTTTCTCCTTTATTGAACTACCAACCCCTTTTCCCATTGCTTTGCCAGATCTGGAATTTGGATAAACAGTTCAGAATGTGGTTGAGTTTCCACCAGCTCCCTTTCTGGCCCTGGCTCAGTTTCTCTGGTTACGTCCTCCCTATGCTGCTTCTCAGTGAATCATCAGCACCATTTAATATTTATTGGACACCCACAACATCCTGGCTACTACATAAAACAGACAAAATACAGGCCCTCGAGGAACTGGAATTAGGAAACACTGACCTGAAGGCTGCTCTTCAAGCCCAAACTGCTTTAACAGTGCTGAGCCACACTCATACCTCACAATGTGCACATTTCAAGTTTAAAATAAGTAGATTTCTCACCAATAAAGAGAGGTATGTGATTGACTTGTAGACTGGGGAAGAAGAGGCTGAGGACTGATGAGACCTCAGTTCATCTGCATGCTGTCACAGCTTCTCTTTTTCCCTAGAATAGCATCATGGTACAGCTAGGTGACTTAGTGGATAGAGTGAGGCCTGGAGATGGGAGGTTTGGGGTTCAGATTTAGTCTCAGATACTTCCTTACTGATTTTGGGCAAATCACTTAACCTCAATTTGCCTAGCTATTACTGATCTTCTGCCATAGAACTGATAATAGTTTCTAAGATAAGAGATAAGGGTTATTAAAAAAAAAACCAAAACAAAGAAAGGAAGCATTGTGTAGTGGCCTTGGAGGCAAAAGGTCTGTGCTTACAGTCTGTTGTTCTCATTTAGCAAAACTATTATTTTGGGCAAGTTGGTTCACTTTTCTCAGCTTCAGCTTCCTCATCTAAAAGATGGAGGATATGATCTTTAATACTGCCTGCCATACAGGATTGGGGTGCACTCTGTGGTACTTTATGATTGTTGTCATTATTGACATTTGAGAATCTTGAGTCTTGGGCGTGGCCACTTTTTGGTGCAACCTTCAGAAAGTCTTTCACTTATCCCCTTTATGTCCTTGTCTGTAAAATGGGAATAATAATACTTGTACTGCTTAACTAAGAGTGGTTGTTGTAGGGAAAATACTTGGCAAATGCATTCCAGAAATTTAGGCTCTTATATTATTTGGTACTTTGGTATTATTGGGAAGCAACAGGCCAAGGCTAAGGTTCAAGAAGGAGGGAACCATAGAAGGTAAGAGACATTGAAGAGGAGACAAAAAAATAGGGGACCATGTGTAAAATAATCATGTAGAAAGGGGTAGGTCCCCTGAGGCTCTGTTAGGGTAGGGTAGGCCATTGGTAAACCACTGTTTGCCTAGCCCTTGCCCTTCTATCTTAGAGTTGTTTCTAAGAAAATAAGAATAAAAAAAAAAGAAACCCAAAGCTCAGAAAACAAAGAGATTTTATTTGCAAAGAAACACCCTGGAGGTATAGAAAAAATCCTGCACTTAGTGCTTTATGATTTGAATCTCATGTACCATTCACCTTAGCAACCTGAACCTTAGTTACTTCACCTGTAAAATTTATTTCATACTTACACTTTGGACCTCACTGGATTGTGTGGGGAAAATATTTTATAAGCCTTTAATACTGTAGAAAAAAGTGAATTACTGTTATGTGTTCATTGCAAGGATTTATTCTCTCCAGCCTTTTAAGAGAGACATGATAGGATTGTAGCAATTAACTGTAATATGATTAGAGTAGCACTTTTCCTCCTCCATCACTCTAACTCAGCTCTTTGCAGAGGATAGGATAATTTATCATCTTTGGGAATGCTTGGAAGAAAGTAAAAGTTACTCTGCCTCCATGTCTGGCTTTTCCCCTTCTTTTCTCATGTTACATGTTGTAATTCTGATTCTTTTAAGATATCTTTTAAGAAAGTGCTAGAAATCAAGTGCCTATTTTATTTTATTGGTATTATTTTAGAGAATTTGAAGTTGATTATTTCTTGAGTCTTTTCCTGGTTCTCCTCAGTGCTGGTTATCATTTCACATGATCTAGGCTGGCAAACATTTAAGATATCAACATATGTTCCCTTCTATCTGATTATATGAATCCATTTAAAGGAGGTAATGAGATTCTAGCAGAAACTGCCTTGGGAGTCAGGGAGTCAGGGAGTCAGAGTTCTAGTCCAAGGTCTTACAATGATTTATATGACCTTTGGTCAGTCATTTAGCTGTCCATGTCTCAGTTTTCCTTTCTGAAAAATGGGGGATAATTCTACCCTACCTGTTTGATCACAGGAATGCTGCAAAAATAAATAATACTCATATTTTAATTGTGCTTTATAGTTTACAAAATACTTAGTTTATAATTACCTGATGAATATTATCTTTATTTTGCTGATGAGGAAACCAGTAAAGTGGCTAGAAAGTGGTGAATTAGAACCCAAATTCCAATCTTTTTGAAGGCCTCTTTTTAAAATTAAACAATATGTATAATTTTATTTTTGAAACTGTTACATCCTGTCTTAGTATTGAATCTTTTTTGTTTTTAACTTTTACCTTCTTTCTTAGAATCAGTGCTTTTTATTGGTTCTAAGCCAGACAGCAATAAGGGCCTGGGGTTTACGTGACTTACCTGGGATGACATTGCTAGGAAGTATCTGAAGTCAGATTTGAACCCAGGATTCTCCACTTCCAGTTTGGCTAATTTCTGTGGCACCTAGCTTTCTCTGTCCGTTTTCTTCCCATTGTACTTCATTGAAATTAAGTTAGAAGTGAAAAACTGAAAAGCTTATAAGCTGAAAGGAAAGTAGTATCAATGTTAGAGTAGTAGCCAGATGTAAACCAAACTCCATTCCTGTGACTTTGTGCAATATTGGGAAGATCTCAGGTCCACAGTTTTACTCTGTACAAGTATATTTAGCTCAGTAAAGTTTTATTTAATGCTTACTATTGTACAATACATAAAATGAGGATTATTAATAACTGCTCCCCCCTATGTAACTGGGGTGTCATAAAAAGAAAAAAAATGACTTTACAGCTCTCTGGAGGAAAGGTGTGACACCAACTCACAGTGACAGCATTATTATTCTATCTTGGTTTGTTAGACTTTGGGCTTGACCTACTTAGAATTATTCTTTCAAGTCTTGTCAAAAATGATTTGGGATGGGGTAGCTGGGTAGCTCAGTGGATTGAGAGCCAGGCCTAGAGAATAGGAAGTTCTAGGTTCACCTCTAGCCTTAGACACTTCCTAGCTATATGACCCTGGGCAAATCACTTAATCCTATTCTTTTCTTTTTTGACTTGGAACCAATATAAAATATTGATTCTAAGATAGAAGGTAGGGGTTAAAAAAAAGTGTTATAGAAGTCATATGGCATTGACCAAGAGCTGTAGGCCATTACAACCCAAAAGAGTGGCGACCTTTATTAAATCTTCAATTAATTTTTAAAGAATCCTTACCTTCTGGGAGCAATTAGGTGGCTCAGTGGATTGAGAACCAGGCCTAGAGATGGAAGGCCCCAGACACTTCCTAGCTATGTGACCCAGGGCAAGTCATTTAACCCTCATTTGCCTAGCCTTTACTGCCCTTCTCTCTTGAAACCAATACACAGTATTGATTCTAAGATGGGAAGTAAGGGTTTAAAAAAAATCTTTACCTTCTGTCTTAGTAAAATTTCTAAGACAGAAGAGTGATAAGGTCTAGGCAATATGGGTTAAGTGACTTGCCCCAGGGTTTACACAGCTAGGAAGTGTCTGAGACTAGATTTGAACCTGGGACCTCCCATCTCTAGACTTGGCTCTCAATCCAGTGAACCATCTAATTGCTCCAGTCTTCAGTACATTTTGACTTCCCATAAAATGGAGATAATCTCTTACATTATTGTTTTTAATAAATAGAAATTGTTTTGGTGCTTCTATCATTGAAATGCATTTAATAGTTTTTAATGGAGCCCTTGAGAAAGACCAAGGGTTTTTTTAAAAGGTGAAATATTGGGGAGGGGAGGAGAAAGGGAGATGGGGAGCCAGCAGTGAGTGCTAAGGCTTCAATGATGCCATCTGGGTGGATGAGTTCTGAATTTGTATCTCCAGCCCTGACTTTCCCTTAAGGCCTAGTCATCTATTTCCAGCTGCCTGCTATACATCTTGAGAGAGTTGAAAGAGAAATTTCTTGGCTGCTTTGATTTTCCTTGATTCCAAGCATTTGCACCCATTTTTTGTCTGTTGTCTTCTATTCCTGTGAGGGCATTGGGCAAGTCTTTCTTTGAGCAACAAGTGTCCTCAAACCTTATGGTCTGTGTCTCTGCCCTTTAGCCTGTGAGTTCTTCTGATAGTGAAGTCCCTGAGAATGATCCGATGGCTGGGAGTGATGCTGAAGATGAGGCAGGGCTCATGGCTGTTGCAGCAGTGACAGCGGCCAGTGCCAGTGAGAAGATGGAAAGTGACGAAGAGTCTGACAAGGGCAGTGAACACAGTGGGATAAAGCGGAAAGCACCACCATTAAAAGTAGGTATGGGGTAAGCTGAGCCTGGACCCCAGGCCCTTGGGGATGGAGAGGGGAGAGACAGCAGAAGAGGGGAGGCTGAGGGAGGGTCACCAAGGGCCACGGAGCCTGAGACCTTAGCCCTAAGCAAGCCATTCTCCCTGTCTGGGTCTTTTTCCCCCCCCTTTTTCCCCCTGTTTGTCAGGTGAGGAGTTTTGATTCAGGAAAGACTCAAGTTCAGATCTCAACTCTACTTGTTAAGCTTGTGTAAGCTTGGGGAGCCATTTAACTTTCCTGAGCCTTAACTTCTTCATCTGGAAAAGGGGGATAATAACAACTTGCTTGAAATTATTACTTCATTCAAGGTGTTGAGAACATCAAATAAGAATTTACATCATGAGCTTTGCAAACTTGAGAGTGCTATGTAAACCTTAGTTGTTATTTTAGTGCTAATGTCCTCAGACTTTATCAGTCATTTAAGATAATGTAACCATTTAATGAGAGGCCCTGTCTTCAAGGAATTGTCATCGTGATTCTTTGATAAAGAGAGAAATCCATGTGGAATATGAATCTGTCCACTTTGCCTGTCAGTACAATTTTTTTTAAACCTTTACCATCTGTATTAGTTCTAAGACAGAAAAGTGGCAAGAGCTAGGTAATTGGGGTTAAGTGACTTGCCCCCAGCAAGGAAGTATTTGAGACCAAATCTGAACCCCAAACCTCCCAACTCTAGACCTGGCACTCTCTCAACTGCTATATACTTGCCCTCTCAGTTCATTTTTTAAATATTTAGGTCATCTTTCTGGGGCGAAGTGTGAGGGAAAACACTCCTGTCCAATGTTTCAGGTCAGGTTTCTTTAAAGCAAAACGAGTGTGCCAAGGTGTCCAAGTTAAAATTTTATTACTTTTATCCAGTTTCTCAAGCAATCAAGGCTTTTATTTATTGGTCTTTTGGAAAAGATTGCTATTCAGTGGGTTGCCTGATCCCTTCTTTTCCTCTTATGCTAGATTCTTAGAAAAAAACCAGATGGGGTGAGAGGTAGGAGGGGAAATTCCTGCATAACTAGTATATAGCACTTTATGGTTGGCAAGGTGCTTTGTATACCTTTTCTGATTTTATTCTCACAATAAGCCTATGGGATGGGGAGTTTAAATATTATCTTTATTTTATAGATCAGACATCTGAGGATGTGAGGAATTTACTATTTTTCTTAAGTCTTCTAAGTGGTAGAGGTGGGACTTGAATTCAGGACTCCTAGAGCTCTTCAGAAATTATTTAATTATTATTGATACATTTTGTTTTGAGGCAACAGGCACTGCCTGCAAACACCTAAGCAATCCCAGGTACATTCTCTTAAAACAGTTAAACAGAAGCATTTGTCTCAATGACTGCGCTGATGGTGTATCCTAGTCTCACTTCTTGTAGTTTGTTCAGTTAATCATCAGGCATTTTTTAAATGCCTTCTAGGTGCCAGGCATTTGCCAGATGCTAAGCATAGAAAAATCAAAGTGAATAGACCCTGCCTTCAAGTAGTTCATATTTTTTTTGGGTGGAAACAGCATGTAACTATGTGAGTCAATACAACAGAGTGGGAGGCACTGGCAGCTTGAGGAGATCAGGAAAGGACTATTGGAGGAGGTTCCTCTGAAGCCATTGTGAAGGCAGCTGGGGATTCAAAAAGGCCAAGGAGTCCAAGAGGGAGTGCATTCCAGGCATCAGTGGGGTGATGGAATGTCACACACGAGGAATAGCAGGGAGGCAAGTTTGTCTGGAATTCATGAGGGCATTAATGTGTTTTCAGCCTAGAAAGGTAAACTGGAGGCAGGTTGTTAAGAACTTTAAAAAATGTTATTGATATATTTTTGTTTTTACATCACTTCAGTTTCCCAATTTATATCTTCCTTCTCCTCTTTCCAGAGGGTCATCTCAACAAAGAATTAAAAAGAGAAGGAAAAGTTTTAAGGAAAGCAAACAACATATTGAAAAAGTCTGTGATTTATGCCCACAGACTCTCACCTCTGCAAAGAAGTAGAGGCAAGTGGGTAAAAGGCTTTAAATGCCAATCAGAGAAGTTTGTTATATTTATTCCAGAGTGGGGATTCTTTGAGATCAATAAAATTTAAAAAATGTTAACTATCTCAATAGAATTAGTTTTATTTGTAATTCTATGCATTTTATGCATTTAAAAACATTAATCTGAGGGAGCAGCTGGGTGACTGAGTGGATTGAGAGCCAGGCCTAGAGATGGGAGGTCCTAGGTTCAAATCTGACTTCAGACACTTCCTAGCTGTGTGACCCTGGGCAAGTCACTTCACCCCCATTGCCTAGCCCTTATTGTTCTTCTGCCTTGGAACCCAATACACAGTATTGATTCTAAGATGGAAGGTAAGGGTTTAAAACAAACAAACAAACAAAATATTGGTCTGAGAAAGGGGCTGTAGACTTTAACAGATTAGGCCCCCAAAAGGCCTAGAACCCACAAAAAGTTTAGAACCCCTGTTCTAGAGGCAACAGGGAGCTGTTGGAACTTTTTGACTAGGGGAGCAACATAGTCAGTTTGGCATACATATGGAGGTTCGACTGGAGAAAGGGGACCACCTTGATGCAGAAAAATCAATTAGTACCCCAGGTGAGAAGTGATGAGTACTTTAGGGAGTAGAATTGATAAAATTGGACAATCGATTGAATGTGTGTAATGAGGTAGAATAAAGAGTTCTGTATAACTCTGAGATTGAAGGCTTGGAAGGATAGAGGGACTTTAACACAAACTGGGAAATTAGGAAGAAGGTAGGTTTGAGGGGAAATATCATTTTTTTGTCAAACTGAGTTTGATGTTCCTCTGGGACATCCATCTAATTGGAAAGATGCAAAAGGCAGGTAGAGATTCACAACTAGAGCTTATGAGAGAGATATATACACATATAAATTTGGTTGTGGTTTATGTAGAAATAAATAATAAGACCCTATGAGAAATTGTGAATTGAGAGTAGACTAGAACTGACAAGAGTTTCTGGTACCTCTGTGCATGAGAAATAATCTACCAGAGATGGAGAAATGGTAGCCACTTAGAAGTAGGAGTTGTGAAAAATTAGAGCAGAGAATATATCTGGGGAGGAGAGGGCACTTAATTATATTAAATGCTACAGAAAGGTCAAGAATTAGTTAATCACTCAGAAAGCATTTAAGAGCCTAATAGTTTCCCCATTTCATTCTCCATATAGGCTATTCCAAACTTCTTTTTCTTCTTTGAACTTTCTATACCTCATTTCCACCTTCTCCTATGCTTCTCCTTCCCTTAAGGAATTTTTCTCTTATTTTATTGAGAAAATTGAAGTTATTCTTTGTGAGCTTCAACTTCTGTTCTCTACTTAGCACAATGCCTGGCACATAGTAAGTGCTTAATAAATGTTTATTGATTATTGGTATTTCCTAGGATTCCAACAAAGTTATGGCTCTTTTTTTGCCTGGACCAAACCTTCTGCTTGTGCATATAGTCTGTAATTATCATTATCAACAAACATTTATTAAGTGCTTGCTGTGTGCCAGGCAGTGTTCTAAGTGTTGGGGCTACCAAGAAAGACAAAAGACAGTACCTGCCCTCAAGGAACTTCCATTTTAAAGGGGAAATCATTGTGCAGACAACTGTGTGCTTAAAGACACATAGAAATTGAATAAGTTTATATATGTGTGTGTATATATACTCCCAAAATGGGAGATGAACTCAGAGGGAAGGTACTAGGATTGACAGTGAAAAGAGACCAAGAAAAGCTTCTTGCAGAAGGTTTTCTTTGAGCTAAGTTTCAAAGATGTGGAAGAAGAGAATTTAAAGTATGAGGGACAACCAGTGAAAAGGCAAAGAATTAGATGATAGGGTATCTGGTTTGAGGAAGAGGAAGAAGGTTAACATTTCTAGATCATAGTGTGTAGAAATACTGAAAAGATAGGAAAGGGCCAGGTTATGAAGAACATTACAAGCTAAACAGCAGATTTATATTTGATCAAGGTAAAAGGGAGCCATTGGAGTTTGTTGAATTGTTTGTGTGTGTAAGTGTGTATAACATGTTCAGATCCCATGCTTTAGGAAGATTAATTTGGCAGCTTAGGGGAGGATGGACTGGAATGGGGAGAGAATCAAGGTAGGGAGACCATCTAGCTGGCTGTTGTAATAGTCCAGGAATGAGATGATGAGGTCCTGCACCAGAGTAGTTGCTTGTGGAGAGAAAGTGTGTATATGAGAGATGTTGGGAAGTCCTAATATTTAGCAGCAGATTGACTGCATGGGCTGAATGAGGAGATGAAGATAACGATGACATGTTGGATGTTAGCCTGGGTGACTAGAAGTATTTGTGGTGCCCTTAATAGGATTAGGGAGGCCTTTAGGAAAAAGATCCATTTTGGTTATCTTGTGTTTGAGTTGTCGCTAGGAAATCAAATTTGAGAGGTCCAGTAGTCCATTGATAATGCAAGATTGGATATCAGGAGGTCAGGAATTTGGTAAGGGCTGGATGACAAGATCTCATTATCTGCATAGAGATTACAATTGAATCCATGGGAACTGATGAGCTCACCAAGCAATATATTATAGAGGGGAGAAAGAAGAGGACCAAGGTCAGACCCTTGGGAGATACTCATAGTAGGCATAACCTAGATGAAGAATCCAACAAAGGATTCTGAGGAGTGGTTGAATAGGTAGGAGGAAAACTGGAAGAGAATAAAATCACAAAAACATAGAAAAAAGAGAATATCAAGGAAAAAGAGGGTGACAGAAGGATGAGAACTGGGGCAGGTGGCTCATTGAATAGAGCACCAGTGAGATGGGGGGTCCTGGGTTGAAATATGGCCTCAGACACTTCCTAGGTGGGTGACCCTAGGCAAGGTACTTCACTCCTATTGTCTAGTCCTCACTGCTCTTCTGCCTTGGAGCCAATAGACAGTACTGACTGTAAGACAGAAGGCAAGGGTTAATTAAAAAAAATTTTTTTTTAATTTCAATTTTTCAATTTTATTTAATTAGATGATTTAGAATATTTTTCCATGGTTACAAGACTCATATTCTTTCCCTCCCATTCCCCCACCACCTTCCCATGTCTGACACACAGTTCCCCTGGGTTTTAAATGTGTCATTGATCAAGTCCCATTTCCATATTATTAATATTTGCACTAGGGTGACTGTTTAGAGTCTACTTTCCCAGTCATAGCCCCATAGCAATTGTTTTTCTTTTGTTTCTTTTCCCACAGTTCTTCCTCTGGATGTGGATAGTGTTCTTTCTTATAAATCCCTCAGAATTGTCCTGGATCATTGCATTGTTGCTAATAGAGAAGTTCATTACATTTGATTGTACCACAGTGTATCAGTTTCTGTGTACAATGTTCTCCTGGTTCTGCTCCTTTCACTCTGCATCAATTCCTGGAGGTCATTCCAGTCCCCATGGAATTCCTCCACTTTATTATTCCTTTTAGCACAATAGTATTCCATCACCAACATATACCACAATTTGTTCAACCATTCCCCAATTGGAGGGCATCCCCTCATTTTCCAATTTTTTGCTACCACAAAAAGCATGGCTATGAATATTCTTGTACAAGTCTTTTTCCTTATCTCTTTGGGGTACAAACCCAGCAGTGCTATGTTTGGATCAAAAGGTAGACAGTCTTTTAGTGCCCTTTGGGCAGAGTTCCAAATAAAAGGCAAAGGTTTAAAAAAAAAAGGATGAGAATTGAGAAAAGGCCATTACTTTTGGCAATTAAGAGATCATTAGTGACTTTGGAGTGAGCAGTTTCAGTGGAATGAGATTGGGAGCCAGATTGCAAAGTTAAGAAGGAAGGAAATAAGCATTTAGTAGGCACATACTGTGTGCCAGACACTGAGCTAAACACTTTCCAAATATTATCTCAGGTGGTCCTCACAGTGACTCTGAGGTAGGTGCTATTATTATTCTCATTTTGCAGACGAAAAAAACTGAAGTAGATAGAATAAGTGACTTATCCAGGGTTACTTGGTAAGGTATCTGAAGCTTAATTTCAGCTCAGGTCTTCCTGACTTCCAGGCTCAGCTATCCCACTGCACCAGCAAGTTGCTTTTCAATTAGAGAAGAGAGGAAAGGGAGTGGAAGCCTCAATTATATGTGAACTCCTAGAGGAGTTAACTGATAACAATCAAGGATGGATGGTTCAAGTGTAGGTTTTTTGAGGAAGGAGGAGAAATGGATATGTTTGTAGGCAATAGGGAATGAGCCAGTAGATAGACAGAAATTAGTCAGAATAGGAATAATAGAGGAAGCAATTTGCTGGAGAAGACAGGATGAAATGGGATGAGTAGGATCAAATCCCCTCCCATCTTCAGATTGGATTGCAACCTCAGGCATCCCCTTTCTCTGGTCTTTGACCTCTCCTTATCTCCTGTTTCTTTTCCTGCTGCCTTCAGAGATGTTCAAGTCTTGCCAAACTTTTATTTTTTAAAACCTTTACCTTCTGTTTTAGAATCAATACTAAATAATAGTTCCAAGTCAGAAGAGCAATAAGGGCAAAGTAATTGGGGTTAAATGATTTACCTGTCTCTGCTTTTCCTATGTCTCTAGATCACACTTCCAAACTAGGAGAGTTTCTCAAAGTTCTATCCTAGGCTCTCTTCTCTCTTCCCTCTGTATTCTTTCTTGGTAACCTCACTAGCTGTTGTGAATTGAACACAGGTGACTGTAGATTTATGTGGCCAGCTCCAATCTCTTCCCCAAGCTTTCTCATATTTCAAACTGGATGTCCCAGAGACATCTCCAACTCACCATGTTCAGAACTGGACTCCTTATCTTTCCCCTAAACAAATGTCCCAACTTTTGTCTCTCAGCTTTTTAAGTTTGGTATCATCCTTGACTCCACACTCTATTCATACTTTGTATCCAAGCATATTATACCCCCACAGGCCTTCTCACATCCAGCCTCTTGTCATTTCTCGTTCAGATTGCAACAGCCTCCTAATTGCTCTCCTTGCCTTTAGTCTTTCACTATGAGGTTTCTTCCCACACATTGTTACCAAATTTTCCTTCAGTCTAGATCTCACCCTGTGACTCCCATATTTAAGCAACTCCAGAAGCTTCCTCTTGTCTCTATGATAAAATAAAAACTACTGCTTTAGCTTTGAAAGCTTTCCCCAACGTAGCCCAATCTCTTTCCAGACTTATTGCCCTTTATTTCCTCTTCTTGCACTCTTAACTAAACTGGCTTTCTCTCTGTTCCTCCTTCATCTCCTATTCGTGGTCTTCTGTACTGACCATTGGTCCCTCATACCTGAAATAAACTCCTTCCTTCCTGCCATTTCACAGTCCTCTTTCTTTAGAATACAGCTGAGACATGATCTTTTGCATAAAATTCACACTCTCAAATTACCTTGTGTTTAATGACTGAATATGTTTATATTTATTAATTTTATATTTATGCCAAATATATGATATTTGTTGTTTCCCCAAATAGAGTTAAGCTCTTCTTTTTGCCTCTTCCATTTTCTTTCTGTTTAATTCTATTCTGGGAAATATGGCAAACCTTTTAGAGACTGAGTGTCCAAATTGTACTCTCATGGCTAATGAACTGCCCCCTTAACCCAGATAGGGGAGGGAGGAAAGACTCCCATTGGGCTACTGGGCAGAGGGGGTGGGTGAATGTCCTCAGGCTCAGTGGAGAGGGGGAAAGGAGCAGTCCTCTCCAGCACGAGTGCCATAGATTTGCCAATACTGCCCTATACTGATAGCCTCCCATACAGGATGCCTTTTAGCAGAAAGAGATAGTTCCATTCTTTCTGCTCCCATCCCCAATCCCAAGTACAGTGTCTTGACTGATTATTACATGTCATTGTGCTTAGGAGTTGGGGATACAGAGACAATAGTGAAACAGTCCTTGGCATTAAGAGCTTGTATTCTCTAGGATGAAACAACATGTTCATATAGAAATAGATAAGAAATAGATACAAATAGAGGTAAACTGAAGTTTGGAGTCTTGGAAGGACTCCCACACAGAGATTTACACCTGCAGAGGGATCAGAAAGTAAGCAAATATCCAGCATCCAGGCAGATTCCCAAGGTGCAGGTCAAAGCATAGCCAATGAATTTGGCAACTAAGAGATCCGTGGAAGAGCAAGAAATGTTATGTACCTTAACTTAATTCAGTGATATCACCATCTTCCCCCTCCCCCATCTGAGCATTTTGGCTTTTTTTTTTTTGGTCTTTAGAATGTTTAATATAGTGATTATGTGATTTGGTATGTTGTTCTTTTTGCTTTGATTTCCTCACTCTGCAGTACTTTATGGGACTTTTTGTATTTCTTTAAATTCTTCCTTTTTTGCTGTTCCTTAAGTGTTCTTTCTACTTCATGATAACAGCTTCTTCAAAGGAGAGATGTGAATTTAGGATGCTGTTTGGCATTGATGATTCTTGGACTTGTCATCCAAAATGGCTAATGATGTTCAGGCCAGGTGATTGATTCCAGAACCTTTTCCCAACTAAAAACAGCTCTTGGTTTATGTAGGCAAAAAGTTGTTCTTGACACTTCTTTTACCTTTTCCATTTTCATTCTGTTTTATTCTCTTCTGGGCAAGAAGCTTTGACCTAAACCAAAAACCTTCCATACTGGGTACCTCTTAGGTTTAGAGTGGATTTGGGGCTCTTCTACCCTAAGAGGGTAGCAGGCAGGGTCTCCAAGGAGTGGGGGAGTAAAGAATGGTGGGAGAATCACAGGGGAGCAGTGGCTTTTTCAGTTTCTGGCATATCTGTGCTTTTTCTTTTTCAAGATGCCAGTGGCTAAACGGGCACGAAAAGCCTCCAGTGACCTAGACCTGGCCAGTGCAACTCCATCAGAAGATGAAAACTCAGAAAGCTCATCAGAATCAGAAAAAAACAGTGATCAGGTGAGTGTGGGTTTGGGTCCTTGGTAGGAGAGAAGTTGTTTAGGGAAAGACACCTGGAGAGAGCAGAATTCCTATTCTATTTGATTCCATTTTTCCTTGACTTGGGAGATCATAAAGTATAGTTGGAAGGGAACTTAGAGATGATCTAGTTCAGTCTCTTCTTCTGACAGGAGATAACTAAGTCCCAGGGGAAAAGGAATTTCCTAGGGGCCTATAACAAATGAATAGTAGAGCCAGGCCTTGAACCTCAATCTCTTTACTCACAGTGAAGTGAGTTGGGAGTCATAGTCTTCTGTCTGCCCCTCAGGTGCTTTGCTGATAATGTTATTGGCTTCTATACTTGGGAAGTTTTGGTCCTAACTTGGATTCCCTGTATGTTTCCTTAAATCTGAGACAAAGGGATTTTGTGAGATGGCTTTGCAGAGTGACTGAGGCCAGAGTGGGTGGGCCGTCTGGCTTGGCACAATACTTAATGTCCTGTCAACTCTCTCCTATTCCACTCAGGATTTCACTCCAGAGAAGAAAACTGTTGTCCGGGCCCCACGGAGGGGCCTAGTTGGAGGAAGGAAGAAAAAAGTGGTGAGCCCTCCTACTTCTTCTTTGCCTTTGGATAAGCTTTGGAGGCTTCCTGATAATGTAAACTGGATTGGGACGAAGAACAGGACTTTAGGGGCTCTTCTGAGATGTTTCATTTATGCAACAGATAATTGCTGAGCACCTACAGTTGACATAGCATGGCAGTTCAGTCTCTCATTACCTCTTGTTTGGATTGCTATAGTAGCCAGTTCATTAAGTTGGAAGTATCCACTGGGCAGGTAGAGATGCACAGCCAGAGGCCAGAAAAGAGACCTCAGCTAGGTTTAGATCTGGGCATGGTCTGCATGTGAATGGTAACTAAGCCCCTGGGTGATGAGAGAAAAAGAAAGAGAAAGGAAGAGGCCAAGGTCAGAGCCTCTACTTTCCTGCCTCTCTGTCTTTGTCCATACCATTCTTAGGCCCAGAGTGCCCTTCCTACTATTTTTTTTTTTAAATAAAACCTTTCTCTTCTGTCTCAGAATCAATACTCCAAATATCAGTTATAAGGTAGAAGAGTGGTAAGGTAATTGGAGTTAAGTGACTTGCCTAGGGTCACACTAGGAAGAGTCTGAGGCCAACTTTGAACTCAGGACCTTTTGTTTCTAGACTAGCTCATTAATCACTGAGCTACCTAGCTGCCTCTCCTTCCTACTATCTTAATTACTTTGCCCTCTAGCTCTGTCTTTTAAAATCAGAGGGCCCAGTTTCTTTATGAAGCTTTTCCTCATTCTTTCTCTCCCTACCTCCCCATCACCAAAGTATTCTCAGTAGTCTTCTGAACTCTCCTAGCACTTTTCACCTCTGACATAAACTGATCTAATTCTACTTGGTATTATAGTTATCTACATCATCTAGATTGGCAGCTCCCAGAGGGCCTAGAGCACGTCTCTCTTTATGTCATTAATGACTGTGCTTAGCACAGAATGATTGCTCAATAATTAGGAAATTGTCGAAGCTCAGTCCTTGAAGGAGCTTATTCTCTAGATGGGGAATGAAGACAGATATGGAAAAAACACCAGGCACAATCTTACAAAAGCATTAATTGCCTATTGTATTACTTTGATTACATGCTAGTTGAATTGCACATAATTCCTGGAAGGGTATGTTAGTATTATTGGAGTGGTTGGAAAAAGCTTTGTGGAGGAGAATGGTTTTTGACCAGGACCTTGAAGGACATAGAGGGTTGAGGTAAACTTAGACGATGGAGGAGACTAATCAGAGATGATATGGCTGGTGTGGAGGATCTGTATTGGGGGAACAGTGAGAGGTGAAATTGGAAGGTCCATCATTCTGAAATGACCTTTTGGCTTTTTATAGTTACCAAACCTTTTGGCTCCCTCTGTCCTCACATACCTTCCCTAATTCTTCCTCTTCTCTTATATTTCCAGAAGGTGGCTTCGGGTTCTGATTCAGACTCAAAGGCTGATTCAGAGGAGGCTCACAACAAATCAGTGGTTGTGACAAAATCAGACTCAGACTCCGACTCGGACTCCGACTCGGACATCTCTGTCAAGAAGCCTTCCCGGGGCCGAAAACCAGGTAGAACCTCAGTGGGAGGACCAGGCCCTCTTGTTCCCTTGTTTGCCCCTCAAGGATCCTGTTTCCTGAGGTGGTGGGGTGTGCTTTGTGGGGGCCCTACTTCTTCCTTGTAGGCTCCCTTGGGCCAATCTCCCTCAGATTGAGAGGCATCGGGGGAACATTACATTCTTTTTGCCCTCTAGTTGAGAAGCCTCCCCCCAAACCTCGGGGCAGAAAACCAAAGGTAGAACGTGTTCCCAGCAGCTCTAGCAGTGACAGGTGAGTGTGGTTTAGGGCCTGGTGTCTGAGATGGAGAGATGGGCTGGGAATCCAGGCTGTGGACCCCCAAAGATTGTTGTGCTAATACCTGGCCAGGAAGGGAATTGGACTCTCTCTTGCTGGTTCTCTGTGCCATCCTTTTGAGGAGGGATTCTTTCAGCAATATACCTAGGTTTAGGGGAGTGGGCAATGGATAGTTAATTTGTGTCCTTTTTCCATGGCACTTGCTGATTTTTTTTTCTCATTGGCCTTCCCACTCCCCCAGTGACAGTGACAGTGAAGTGGACCGCATCAGTGAGTGGAAGCGAAGGGATGAGGAGCGGCGTCGGGAGCTAGAAGAGAAACGGAAGCGGGAGCAAGAGGAGGAGCTCCGACGACTTCGGGAACAAGAGAAAGAAGAAAAGGAACGGAAAAAAGAAAGGGCAGAGAAGGAGGACACACACCCCAACAGTGATAGCAGTGAGGCTGAGATCAAAGATGATGAGCCCATCAAGAAGAGGGGCAAGAAAGGTCGAGGCCGAGCCCCTTCTACCTCTGATTCAGAGCCAGAACTAGAGAAGGAGGTGAATGGCCTAGAACTTGGAGAGTTCTTAGTTCTGGGCTGCTGCTTTCCATCTTTCTGACTGCCATTGCCATGTGCTTGTTCTAGGTGAAGAAGCCAACAAAGAAGCCACAGTCTCAATCCTTAGAGCCATCAAAGAAACCAAACCAGAAGGAGAAAAGAAGTCGCCCAGAGGAGAAGTCCCGAGCCAAGTCAGCACCAATCCATATTCCCTCTTTCCCTCATTTCTGTTCTTCCTGTGGAAATGATCTCTTTGGGGCCTCATTCTCCTTGTTTCTGGGTCTTGGCTAGACCTTTTGTCCCTTCTGGGAGTTTCCTCACAGCTCTTGGACTATGTTCTGGAGCCTGGTTGAATGGAGTTTACTTTTTCCTGGGTGCCTATCAGGGTGTGTTGAGAACCGCTATCCAAGGGGAACAACTGAGAAATACATTCTCCCAGGTCTTGGTAGGGAGGGGGAAATCCCTTTCAGAGGTGGGTGGATTTTGCCACATCCCACAGTTTTGGAGATTCTAACTCTTTCTTTCATGATCTTGTCTGCTAGGGCCATTGGGTAGTTTTCATTCTGAAGAATTGACATGCTGGTCTAGCCCTGGAGGGAGTCTCTCCCTCTTCCCCCCAGTTACTGTGACAACATGAATATTTAGAGGATTGCAATAGCTATGTAGGGCACTAGTCCAGCAAGGGCCTTGGTGGTGAGGGTAACAATACCCAAATCCTTCCAGGCCTGTGAAAGTGGAGCGAGCCAGGAAGAAGTCGGAGGTGCTTCCAGAGAGGAGGGTTGAAAAGAAGAAAGGTAAGAAATTGAGCTTCTCCTAGGGGAAAGTAAATGGTGGGACTCTTGGTGCTTGTGATTGGGTGGGAGAGAAGGAGATGGCATTGTCTTCAAATGCTGAAAAATCCTGTAAACATGTAATGATCATGGCTCCATAACATTTCTTTCCCTCTTTTATCATCACTAAGATGGTGGAATTGCCCCATACCTACCCTCTGTGACTTTTGTTCTTTTTTAAGGATACCGTTTATTTTAGGTGGGCTTTTGTGTGGGTGAACATAGAGTCCTTTGGTTGTGATAAGATGGATGAAATCTAGTTCTAGGATGACTATAGCATGATGACAATAAAAAGAAGAGTAATCATAGTATAATAATCATATTTAAGATTTATAAAGTTCTCTATATCTATAATCACTTCATTGGGGAAGGGGAGAGCACTCAGAATTTGGATACAGAGGACAGAGAACTCTGCATGCGAGCTCAAGTTCCATTTAGGGTACTTATTCAGTTCAAAAGAGGGAAGTTCCACCTCTGATACTTATTAGCTCTGATGCCAGATATCATTTCACTTTCCTGAGTCTCAGTTTCTTCATCTGAAAAATGAGTATATTGACACATCTCTCTGGATGGTTGTGAAGATCAAATAAGACAACGAATGTAAACTTCAGTTTATTATTCATTCAGTGGGCATTAAGTATGCCTATTATAGACAAAATTATTTGGAGATTTTGTTTTAAGAACAGGATGTCTGCTTTCATTGGTTTGAGTCTTTCTCTTATTTTGGGGTATGACTGTTCTCTCCTGCTTAACAGAACCATCTGTGGAAGAGAAGCTACAGAAGTTACACAGTGAAATCAAGTTTGCCCTGAAGGTTGACAATCCGGTAAGAGCTGTCTTAGACCCCACGTGTTTACCTCTGCTCCAGAAATCTAAGCACTAGTTTGATTCAAGAGACACAGAAGTCTATCTCTTCCATTGTGGGGTTCATAGTAATACTCTTTTCTTCATTCAATCCTGTCCTTAGAAACTTCCCTCAGAAACCTCCTGGTAGTAGGGAGGTAACCTGAGTTCTTGAACGGTCTATGCCAATGGACTCCAGGCCTGTTGTCCAGGTATACAAACTGTCCGTGGTATATAGGTCAGCCATCAGAGAATCATTTTTTTGGTCACAACAATGTATGTTAGGGTGTATTGAAAAGAGGCTATAGTCTGCATATTATTATAGCAAATTCAGTGTTCTTCTCTTATTCTCACAACAAACCTATGTGGCAGCCAGGGCCATTTGATGAGCAAACTGTGGCAAAGAGATGTCAAGGGTCTTTTCTTAAGTCATAGAGTGAATTAGGTCTGCTGGTCTAGAACTCATTGTTTTCAACTGTACCGTTCAGCATGGAGCCCAAGCCTCTGTCTGCTTCAGATTTTTCCCTTTCCCTCCCCTAATTTCTTTTGTGCTTGGCTGCCATTCATATGCTGTCTCTTGCACAAACTTGGGACTTACTACTGAGAAGACTGGTACTATCAGGGACCTTTTGGTTGGTCAAATAGTGGTTGTTATAGGGGCAATCTAGCATTGAAATTGTATGCTGTCTCACCACATGGTGGCGCCCAGAAAGCAAGTTTGGGGCATTTTCCCAAGGTTCTCCCCAACCCATCAGTCTTTCTTGCCATCAGCCTGCCTGTTCTTTGTTTGTGGCTGTCTTGGGCTTCCTAGTCAATCAGACAACACAGATTTGTTAAAAAGGCTTGCCATGTGACTGGCGGCATTCTACGTGCTGGAGATATAGCACGTAGCATGGTGGTGCCAGGACTGGGGAGTCATAAAATCTGGCAATGCTCTTCCAGGATCCCCGCATTTAAATTGTTGCCTTATTGATTCCTATCAAGCCCAACTCTCCTAATCGCTCCACTATGATTTCTACAGTAGTAGTCCTAGGCCTACTGGTGCTCACTTAGCTTTCTCTTCCCCAACCTACAGGATGTAAAAAGATGCCTCAGTGCCCTGGAAGAGCTGGGGAGCCTGCAGGTGACCTCTCAGATTCTCCAGAAGAACACAGATGTGGTGGCCACATTAAAAAAGGTATAATAGGAACTGCTGGGGGTGGAGGGGGGCAGATAAAGGCAGGACACATGGCAAGATTGGCCTGGTGTGAGGACAGGGCCATAATCCATAATAATTTCTGGCATGACCTCTGAGGACAGTGGGCTGAATGACTATTGGGTGGGGGTATTGCAGTTCAGCAGAGGAATCCATTGGAGTAGAGATTTAGTTACCAGGAAGAATAATTTTATAAGGATGATTGGTTGGAGAAAAGCATGCCAGCAAAATTACTCTAGTACAAGAGAATAACAAAGGGATTTAAGCCTTTCTCTTGTGTTTAAAAAGTTAAGCATAAGGGGACAGCTGGGTAACTCAGTGGATTGAGAGCCAGGCCTAGAGATGGGAGGTCCTAGGTTAAAATCTGGCCTCAGACACTTCCTAGCTGTGTGACCCTGGGCAAGTCACTTGAGCCCCATTGCCTAGCCCTTATTGTTCTTCTGCAAGACAGAAAGTAAGGGTTTTATTTAAAAAAAAAGTTAAGCATAAGATGAAAGGATGGAGTGGCATGGGTTGTATATGTGAGGATGGGATGTGAAAGATACCTGGCAACTTTTCATGGATTGACTGCAAGCTTGATACAGAATAGCAGTGAGATGTGGCTGGGTGATCTCAGGTGGCATTCATAGAGTATGGTGTAGTTAAAGGAATTTAAGGTTAGTGCTTTCCTCTTCCCACATCAGAGGACTTTCTGCCATTTGAGGGTCTGTTATAGGAATTGTAGGTATTTAATCAGAATAGGAGAAAATTTAGGGAGTGGTCATATTTTTAATATTTAAAGAATTATCATATGGAAGACTATACTAGTTTTGTTTGACTCAGTGGGCAAAACTAAGAGCATTGGGGTTTGGGAGTGGAGAATGATGGGAAAGCAGATGTTAATTCAGCATGAAGGAAAAACTTTTGAACCATTGTCTGAAAGTAGCATGGACTATCTCAGGAGGTAATAAACCTGGAAGACATCAGTTGGAGCCAGATGACCACTTGGGTCTGTTGTAGTAGAGACTCATATTTCATTGGGTGATTGACCTCTGAGGTCCCGTTTTGTTTTGTTTTTTTAATTCAGTTTGATTTTACTTCCAGTTCCGAATTCTATCCCTTCTCTAGCCACTGAGGAGGCAAGAAATATAATACCCATTATATGAAGTTGTGCAAAATATATTTATGCATTAGCTATGTTTTCAAAAAATAAGAAGGAAAAATATGCTTCACTCTGTATTCTGAGCCTGTCAGTTCTCTATCTGGAGGTAGATAGCATTTTTCATCATGAGTACTTTGGAATTGTGGTGAATCATTCTATTAATCAGTTATTAAATCTTTCACAGTTACTTACCTTTACAATATTACTGTTGTATAAATTGTTCTCCTGATTTTGCTCACTTCACTTTACATCAGTTCATGTAAATCTTTCCAAGTTTTCCTGAAACAATTCTCATTATTGTTTTTTAAAAATATCCTTTACCTTTTGTGTTAGAATCAATATAATTTCAGAAAAGGGGTAAGGGAACTAGGCAATTGGGGTTAAATGAATTGTCTAGGGTCACACAGTTAAGAAGTATCTGAATCCAGATTTAAACCCACAACCTTCCATCTCCAAACCTGACTCTATCTACTGAGCTGGCCAGCTGTCCCTTCTTTATCATTTCTTACAGCATAATAGTATTCCATCACATTCCTATACCGTAACTTGTTCAGCTATTACCCAATTGATGATACCCTCAGACTCAAGTTCATTGCTACCACAGGAGGAGCTGCTGTAAATATTTTTTGTACATTTGGGTCCTTTTCTTTTTTCTTTTACCTTTTTTGGGATATATACCTAGTAGTGGTATTGCTGGGTCAGAGGGTATGCATATTTTCAGACTATTGCACATAATTCCAAAATTGCTCTCCAGAATGACTAGACTTGTTTACAATTCCACCAACATTTCACAAATGTAACTATTTCCCTACATCTTCCCCAACATTTGCCATTTTCTTTTTCTGGCATTTTGGCAATCTGATAGTAAGTTATTATAATTTTATTTTTTCTGTTAGTGATTTAGTGTTGTTTTTTTTTTAAATATGGTTTACTATTTTTGATTTGAGAAAACTGTTTATATCTGAAAACTACCTGTTCATATCCTTTGACCATTTATCAATTGGGGAATAACTCTTATTCTTATAAAAATTTGGATCAGTTTCTTATATATTTGAGAAATGAGACCTTTATCAGAGACACTGTAAAAAAAGTTTCCTGCTTTTCTTCCTCTTCTTTTTTTAAGCCCTTACCTTCTGTCTTAGAATAAATACTAAGTGTTGGCTCCATAGCAGAAGAGTGGTAAGAACTAGGCAATTGGAGTTAAATAACTTGCCCAGAGTCACACAGCTAAGAAGTATCTGAGGCCAGATTTGAACCCAGTACCTCTTGTCTCCAGATTTGGTTCTCTATCCTGATTTTCTTCTAATTTTGGCTATGTTAGTTTCTTTTGTGCAAAAACAAACAACTTGTTAAATTTATGTAATCAAAATCATATGGTCTTTTGATAGCCAGGTAACTATATCTTACTGTGGAAATGGCTATTGTAGGCATTAATCAGAACGAGGGAAGGGAGTGTGGTGAACTGAAGTTTTTTTCTCATCCTGAGGAGGGATATTTTGCACCCAGATTCGCCGTTATAAAGCCAACCAAGAAGTGATGGAGAAAGCAGCAGAAGTCTACACTAAGCTCAAATCGAGGGTCCTGGGACCAAAGGTTGAAGCAAACCAGAAAGCTAACAAACCTGCACTGGAGAAGGTCAAAGCAGAGGTGGAGAAGATCGAAGATCAGTTGGCAGGAGGGGAGGCCCCTAAGGAGAAGACGGAGGAGGAGCCTAGTGCTGGTAAGGGGGTAATGCCCTGGTTTCCCCTCACCTGTTCCCTTTAAGGCAAGTGGGAAATTAGAACTCCTGAATCCTTTTATACCATTGATATTCTGGGAGATGAATTCTTAGAAAGACAATGTGACTTAAGACTTTTTCAGACAGACCAGAGATAGCTCCTGTCCTGGGTCTCTGGGCATTTGAGGAATATTCATAAGACTTATGGGGGCAGAGGCACTTCTAGCCTACACCAAACTTATCAAGCTCTTAGGTTGGCCTGATGAAGACAGTGTTCATGCTGAGGAGCCCATAGGATCAGGCCAAGGTAAAGAGGGTTTAAAGGTAGTCTTGCAAATAGGACAAACCCTCACTTTCTATCCAGAGCCATATTATGGTTCAAGTCCTCTTGCTGCACAATGATCATTTCATGTTCCTTAGGCTTCTTTCCCACAGTTTAGTTTTTCAGTTGTTTGAAATATATTTGTCAGGATCTCTAGGATAGGTGTCAGAAGGACCCAGGAGGGGATGAATATGTACCAATTTGTGTGGTCAGATTAAAGTTGATTTTCTTAGTGACCAGGTGCAACAGCAACAATCCAACATGGAGTAAGTTTCTCTTGGATCTCTCTTCCTGGCTCAGATATTTCCACTCCTGTGAATGGTGAGTCTACAACCCAGAAGGGGGAGAGTGGTGAGGACAAAGAACAAGAGGAAGGACAGAATATGGGAGAGGGGCAGAGATGCGGCTCATCTGAAGACCTGCACAACGAGTGAGCAATGTTATGGGCTGCCTTTATGGGCAGAGAGGGGAGTGGATTTCTCTGGAGAGAAGGAAGGAGGTGTGGTATACCTAGGCTATCACTGGGCCCCAGGATGGGGCCTCGGGTCTGTAGGACTGCTGCCATGAGCTTGCTCCCAATCAGATGGCCTAACAGAATCTTTAAGTCAATATTTTCTCTTATGAGTTAGAAGGGTCCTCAGGGATCCTCTCACTTTATTGATGAAGAGGGAGGAACCTGATGTCTGGAAAATTTAAGTAACTTTCCTAAGGTCACACAGGTGGTAGATAGAGAAAGGATTAGCACCCAGGTCCTTTCATGTGAGCCTTTCTGTAGGCTTTTTAGCACATTATTTCTCAGATGGGCATCTAAAGGCCCATCAGAAGACCCTGCTGGTTAAAGGGAAGCTGCTTGGATGGGTCTTTGTTAAGAATGGGTCCCATGACAACCATTGGCCCAGTTTATTGCTGTTACTGAAGATTGGAGGTCTGATTTATTGGGAAGGCCACTTAAACTTAGCTGGTTCATCCTGTCTACCTCTTCTTGGACTGTCACTGACCATTGGCTGTAACTTAGCCACTGTGGCAGCAAATGGTCCTGCTTGATGAGGAGGGATACCCCTTTTCCCCACTGCCCCATTGATCACCTGTAGTTACTCTTCCAGCATTATCTTTGGAGCCAACACCTGACCCCTTTTCTCCCACCTTGCCTCCCCCCAGCAACATTCAAGAGGATCCAGAACTGGACAGGCCAGGGAACGACCGGCAGGACAGGGAGAGGGTTCGGATGGACTCGGAGTCCCTTGATGAGGAGAGCTGAGGTCCTGGGGTGTGCTGCCCCCGGCCTCTGCCTAGCCTTGGGTTTGAGCCCCTTCACTAAGTTACACAGTAGATGATGTATAGGTCTTGTCCCCCTCCGGTCCCCAGCCTCTTGTGAAAGCTGAGAACTTTGGGGGAGACACTGTGCTCTTCGGTTGTATTTGTCCCCTTGGGTTTTTTTTTCCCTCACATAATTTCTGTGATTTCAAAACAAGATGAAATGAATATAAAGGGTTTTTTAATGAAAAAAATTCATTTTTATTGGCTTGGTTTTCTGATGTGGTTGACTGCAGCGGAGCCTGAAGCTGAGAGCTTGGCCAACTTTGGGGCAAGACAAGAGAAGAGGCACTGCCCCCATTAATGAGCAGTGAGCAGCAGCTCTGAACCAGCAGTGTTTCCAGCCTGGAGTCGGGCATGGGTGACTGAAACAGGAATGGGGACAAGAGCCTGAGCCTATTAGGCTTGGATTCCCTGGCTCTGCTCACAGCTGAAAAAGTTCATCTTTACCAAAAAAGAAGAAAGAAAATAAAAATCTAAACTTTCTGGCTCAAATGAGGCTGTGGTTTGAATCTTCTCCCATTGAACAGCCCAGTGCCCAGGCCAGCCACTGTCAACCTTTGGGCAGATGTCGGGGACAAGCTGCATGGGACATGCAGAACATGAACCGTTGATCTTGGACTCGGCCTTGCTTTTCAGGTGGAGGTTGGCTGGACAGGTGGAGCCCCAGGCCACTATGCATTTGTATTAAAGGGGGAGTGTTAGGCCTGGGGGGGCTTCCATGGTGAGCCCTGAGGCTCTTGGATGGGCCCCTTGATGTACAGACTGCAGCTGCTTCCTGTCCATCAGGCTGGAGGTGGAGGTGCCTCTGCCTGCAGAAATCTGGGCTCACGACATTTGGCAGGATGTACGACCCCTCGAGCCAGGGGTTCCTCTTCATAGCCCTGGACACCAGCTCGGGTTTATAACCTAGGCCCAGAAGGCTTGTGGCAGGTAGTTCCTTTCAACTGATCTTTCTCCTGCCGCTGGTAGGTGAGGGGGTCAGGGGCTCAGTGAATGAATTCTATACTGCTTTGGGAAGGTATTATCTGAGGCCAGATCCATTATAAGGATTTAACTGTAACAGAAGTCTTGATTGCTGTTGGATCTATGGGGGCTGCTGGGTCTGCTAATGACAGGCCCTAAGTTAGGGCTACTTTGCCCTGTTTGAAGTTGGGGAATGGGTATATTGGGTCAGAGAAAGGGAAATTGCCTTGCTGCTTAGGTGTGTGAGGCAATCCACTGCCTTTTATCTGAAGGACACAGACGAACCAGATTGTCCAAAGCAGCCCCACCTGCTTGTTCGTATAACTTCATTAATGCTAGGTGCCAGCTTTCCTTGTGGTGCTGTGCTCATTTTCTCTGAGGCCTCATCCAGCTCCAGAAAACTAGCAGGTAAATAGGGATTTAGATGGCAGCTTCCCCTGTTCATCTCTCAGGAGTTCAGAGGGTTGAACTAAGTAGCTCTGGAATCAGGAAGACTGAAATTGTCTTAAAATCCCCCTCCCTGAAGGGTCCCTGAGCTTAGTATCAACAGAACCAGTCTGTTAAAAGATGCTTTGGTTCCTGTCAAGAGGGCAGCAACATTTTGCTCTGGTAGCTGCCTCTGGCCTGAGCAATGTTTGAAGATTTAGTGGAGAAAATGGATGGGGCTTCTCTATTAACATCTCATTTAGTCCAGCAGGGTCACACTAAGGTTGTGTTGCAGGTGGGAAGGTGAAGGTTATTAGCATAAAGCAGGGGTGACTTGATTTCCCTGGATTCCATTGGAGGACCCTTCTCCTAAGGGAAGATCAGACATTTGTGTTCTGAATCCCACTCTTGCCTTCAGTTGGCTCAGCTGCACCATTGATATTTGGAAGAATAGGGCCAGTTGGAAGGAGCTCCTCAGGCAGGATTTCACATCCAGGGGTCTATACCTTGAGAAGGATGGGGTGGGGGGGTATGAACTTGAGTTGCTCAACAGTAAGCAGAATAAATGGGGTGAGGTATATGGGAGGGGTTGGGAAGGGTTGACTCTTTTTTTAGCCTAGTCCCTGAATCAAGTCCCTTACCTGGTAGGCAAAGCCTGTTCACTGTGAATGTGGAATTGGGGTGGCCTCACTCTGATTTTGAAGCCCTAGGGCACAAGTTCAGGGGACCAAGACTTAGAAATCTGACGAGAGAGCCTGGGGGAGACAGGATGAGTGGAATCCAAGCACCAGGCAGGACCAAGGGGTTAGGGTGACCTCTGAGGGGAACTGATGATTTTCTAGCCCCTCAGGAATGGCAACATTAAATCCATGCTCTTGTGGTAGGTCAAAGTTCAGGGATTGTTTTGAATGCTTTCAAGGAGACTCACACAGGAGATCTTTAAGGGTGTTAGGGGACCCATGATAGGAACTTTCTCAAATATCAGTTGAACTTAGGTGGACATTGAGATTTCTTCCAGCTCTCAAATTCTGTGATTCTGTGACTGCTTCACCCTGCCATTGAAGCTACAGTTTGGAGCTTAGGAGATCTTACTCCGGCCTAACTATGGGAAGTGGAAGGACACACGAAAGAGAACATATAGTGGAAAGTAATAGATTTAGAATCGGGACCTGGGCTCTAATCTCAGCCCTGCTACCTAACTCCTTGTCTGACCTTGGGCATATTACTTTCCATGACTCCCATTTTCTTTAAAATGGGGATAGTAATTATGTGGTCGACTTCACAGGTTTATTATAAAGGAGTATGTAAAGTGCTTTGAAAGATGGAAAATACTAGACAAATGTCAACTATCACTTTTTTTTTTTAATCATTTGAAAGCCCTAGCTACCTAGGGCCCAGGAGGGTAGATTCATCTTGACATTGATTCTAGAGACTAAGGACCTTCTCTCCCTTGCCTTGCACCCACTTGGTTTCTTAATCCAAAAGTTTAGGAGATCTCTTGCAAAGTTCTTAGCAATAAGAGGCTTCCAAAAATGGAATGGACTTTTAGGGATGTAGTCAATTTCCCATCATCGGGGGTCTTCAATGAAGACCAAAGGACTCTTTGTCAAGGGATATTGTACTAAATGCTTTTTGAAATTTGGTGTTTCTGAGATTAGACCAAAATTCTCTGACTCTTCCTTTTCACCCCAGCTCCTTGGAAAGAGACTGGAAAAAGGCAAGGGCTACAGGTATGGGATGGCAATGTGAGGGATGTGAAATATTTGTGATGAGAAGGAAAGGAAGGAGCATGAAGGCAAGCCTCAACAGCTGCTCCCTTTTGCTTAGCATTGCCCTGACCCCAGCCTAGGCCTCAGCTTCTTCCTGCAGCAAAGCAGAGTCAGGCCTTGGGCAACTAGCCAAAGAAGAAGGAAGGCCTTTGAAGGTAAAAGGGGTGGGGAAGAGTGGAAGGATGAGATTCAGGGAAGGTCAGGCACAGGGCACCTTAAAGCACAGGGTGGTTTTACTCCCCAGTTCAGCACTTGTGGGAGGGGGAAAGAGACTTTCCCCAGCATTTTACTCTTTAGTTATCGGGAAGGGTCCCATCAGCCAGGTGAGTGGAGTCATATAGGCCAGGCCCTCCATGAGCCCCTCTAGCCCCAGCCATGTCTGGTTCAGGCTCTGACGACTCTGGGCCAGCTCCATGGAAGACAGATCCCAAAATGATCGAGCAATGGCAAGGAGTCCATGAAGCTCTCCAACACAATAGCGTGCCCGCTGAATCCCTTGCTGAAACTCACTGGGGAGGCCTTGGAGACTGGTGCCCAGGACCCTGTAGTTGGCATGCAGCTGTTGGACTAGGCTTCGAGCTCTGGGGAGAAGCCTGGACTCTGGAAGCTGCAGAAGGAGGAGAAAAGTGAGCAGGGGAGACAGATAAAAACTCTTTCCCCCCATCTCCCCCTGCCCTGGGTAGGAGTGCATACCCCTCACCATACCTCACTTTGGTTAGTCTCCTGGGACTGCCTGCAGTTCAGCCCCTCTTCCTGGGCATGGCTCTTCTCCATGTTCTCTTTGACCTCTTGAATCTGAAGGAGAGCAAAATGAAGGGGCGGGGATGGGGTTCTTGCCTGAATCAGGGTAGCTTAGGAGTTCATAAGTTGGGGACATGGGATTCTAAAGCTCAGTTGCCATCATTTTATAGATGAGGAAACTGAAGGCCAGCTGGTGAGTGAGCAAGCTGACTCATGATTTAAACTCTGGTTTTCTGAGTCCCAATCCAGGGTTCATCACCTCAGTTGGAGTAATTGGTCTGGGTGTCTAGAGACCTGCCTCTGACCTCAGGTCATCCTCCCTTTGAGGAGCTATGGCTGCCCTGTAGGGTCACCCATATGGTATGCTACTTCCAACTGTACTGGTGTAAATTTTGGCTTCCCATACCCTAAAACAATATTTGAAAGGAAGACGCCCCCAAACAAAGTTATACCTTGAAAGATGACAGTTGTAATAAATCACGATCAGGTCCTCACAGCCCAGATTTAGAAAAGTGTGACATTTGGATCAATACTGTATGTAGTGTAATTTAAGGATCCCAAGGATGCCCCCTCTCTTCCCAAATTCTGTCTAAAATTCCACTCAGATTCAATTGGGTTAATAAAAGCTCATTAAAAAAAAACAACACAAAAAACAAGTATTGGGCACAGCTGGGTGGCTCAGTGGATTGAGAGCCAGGCCTAGAAACAGGAAATCCTAAGTTCAAATCTGGCCTCAGACCCTTCTTAGCTGTCACTTAACCCCCATTGCCTTGCCCCTACCACTCTTCTGCTTTAGAACCAATACATAGAATTGATTCTAAGGTGGAAGGTAAGAGTTTAAAAACAAAAACAAATGTGTCATTGGAAGGGATGAATCAGTCATTCCCCAGGAGAATCTTGGTTTAGATGGTTTTTCTCCAATTGCCTAACTGAAATCCCAGGACTGAGGGGATGAGAATTTAGGGTCAGGAAGAAGAAAGGTTTTTGGTGCTGAGGGCACTTGATATGGGATTGGGAGAGGTATGGCATTGAGGATGGGGTGGGGCTAGAGGGAGTTTTAGGGTGGAAATGGGGCCACAGCTTGAGAGGAACATAGAAAGGGACGTGGAAGGAAAGTATAGATCTTTCATCTCTCTGTGGTGATGCCTGTGGATGGAGGGGGGGGAATGGTATGTAAACTTTTATGTAAAGTACTTTGAGATCTATAGAGGAAAGGGATGGTATGCTGAGGACAAAGTTCTACCACCCCTGGCCGGAGTAGCTTGGAGAGAGCTGACCCAAGGATGATGTAAGTGTAGCTGAAGGAAAGACAAGCGGGCATGGGAGCTGGAGGAGGGTTTTCCTACCAGTTTGAGGGTCTCTTGCAGCTCAGAAAAGATCTCCGAGGTTTGTTTCTTGATCTCTTGCAGTTTGCTTAAGGTGTGCTCATAGGCCCTCAGGTGGAGGCTGGTGGGCAAGTTTTTCAGTTCCACAAAATAGTTCTTCTGGTCTAAAGATAGCACCTTTGGCCCCAGATCATAGGCAGCCAGCTGAGCTGCAAGAAGGAAAATGGAGGGAGGAGTTAATCTGGGGTGGGGTAGGGGGGGGTCCTTGGGTCCTCTTCAAGTCCCCCTTTTCTTTTTTCATAGTTCTTCCTTTCCCTTTCCTGCCCTGCCCTGCCCTGCCAGGCAAATGGGGGTTAAGTGACTTGTCCAAGGTCAAGCAACTAGGAAATGTCTGAGGCCAAATATGAACCTAGACCCTCCTAACAGCACTCTATCTGCTGTGCCACCTAACTGCCCTTTATTTTATTATTTATTAAGCATCTGCTATGTGCTGGGCACTGGAGGAAAGTCCCTGCCCTCATGAAGCTTATAATGTAGCATTTTATATATACATATAACAATTAACAAAAAGAACCCAGTAATAACAGAGTGGCCTTTTACTAATGGACTTTCTAAAGTCATATCAAACTGGTAATTATGTTTTAAACAATTTTCACCTGTGAGTTCTCCCACGATACCTTTTAATCGAAGGAGGGTGGCCCTATATTAGCTAAAATGAAATTGAAGGTTTTGAGAGAAGGGAGAAGTGAAGGGTGAACTAGAAAGATCAAAGCCCTAGAGGCAACCTTTCAACCAGAGGAGGAAGGTTCTCTAGGAATCAGTAAATCAACACTGAAAGTTGGTCATCTAGTTTCAGTGCTATGGGAGTAACTCAAGATTGGAGTCAGGGCAGGATAAATTTTGAAGCCTATCCCATCTCCCTCCTTGTTCTATATCTTGTACGTCTTCTTTAAGACATACTTACCTAGTTCTTCTTCATTCATAGCGAGGAAGGCAGCTTGCTCCTCTGATTTGTGGCCTACGTTTTTCCAGTTGCCAATTAGCACTTGGGTGACACTGGGCTCTTCACTTAGACCAGGGCAATTGGGTACATTTGCTTCTTTCTGGATGACCCCTTTGGCAAGATCCATCAGAGTGGAGGCCAGACCCGTGGTGCCTTTTGCAGCTACCTTGGGGATTTCCAGACCTCCATGAGCAGCTTCTTTAGTCAGGTCCACTGCACTGGAGACTCCTCCAGACAGAGCATCTTTGGTGACAGTAGGAATTAATTGGGCAGTGTCTAATCCAGTCTCAATGGCCTGTTTGGCCACATGCTCCACCTTAGTCTCACCACGGCAGACAGAGTCCTTGGTTCCTATCACAATGGATTTTGTGGTGTCTAGACCTCCCTGGATAAGACTTTGAGTCACATTCACCGTACCAGTGATTCCAGCACAAACAGTATCTTTAGTGCCAGTTGCCATGTTTTGTGCAGTATCTAAGCCACTCTGGATGACTCCTCTGGCCACATTCATTGCACCAGAGACTCCAGTACAGATAGTGTCTTTAGTGCCAGCTGCTATTTTTTGAGTGGTGTCCAAGCCACTCTGGATAGCTCCTTTGGCCACATTCATGGTACCAGTAACTCCACTATAGACAGTGTCTTTGGTTCCACCTAGAACCGATATTGTGGTGTCCAGACCTCCTTGGACAACTCCTTTGGCCACATTTGTGGCACCAGTGACACTGGTGCAGACAGTGTCCTTGGTGCCAGCTGCTAAGTTTTGTGTAGCATCCAAGCCAGCCTGGATAGCTCCTTTGGCCACATTCATGGCACCAGTGACTCCAGTCAAAACAGTGTCCTTAGTGCCAGTTGCTATTTTTTGGGTGGTATCCAGGCCAGTCTGGATGGCTCCCTTGGCTACTTTTGTGGCACCAGTGACTCCAGTCACAACAGTGTCCTTGGTTCCACCTAGAACTGATTTTGTGGTGTCCAGACCTCCTTGGACAACTCCTTTGGCCATATTTGTGGCACTAGTGACTCCAGTGCAGACAGTGTCCTTAGTGCCAGCTGCTATGTTCTGTGTAGCATCCAAACCACTCTGGACAGCTCCTTTGGCCACATTCATGGCACCAGTGACTCCAGTCAAGACAGTGTCTTTGGTTCCACCTAGAACTGATTTTGTGGTGTCCAGACCTCCTTGGACAACTCCCTTGGTTACATTTGTGGCACTAGTGACTCCAGTGCAGACAGTGTCCTTAGTGCCAGCTGCTATGTTTTGTGCAGCATCCAAACCACTTTGGATAGCTCCTTTGGCCACATTCATAGCACCAGTGACTCCTGTCAAGACATTGTCCTTAGTGCCAGTTGCTAATTTTTGGGTGGTATCCAGGTCACTCTGGATAGCTCCTTTGGCCACATTCATGGCACTAGTGACTCCAGTCAATACAGTGTCCTTGGTTCCACCTAGAACTGATTTTGTGGTGTCCAGACCTCCTTGGACAACTCCTTTGGCTACATTTGTGGCACTAGTGACACCAGTGCAGACAGTGTCTTTAGTGTCAGCTGCTATGTTTTGTGTAGCATCCAAGCCACTCTGGATAGCTCCCTTAGCTACTTTTGTGGCACCAGTGAAGCCAGTCACAACAGTGTCCTTGGTTCCACCTAGAACTGATTTTGTGGTGTCTAGACTTCCTTGGACAACTCCTTTGGCCACATTTGTAGCACTAGTGACACCAGTGTAGACAGTGTCCTTAGTGCCAGCTGCTATTTTTTGGGTGGTGTCCAGGCCACTCTGGATAGCTCCTTTGGCCACATTCATGGCACCAGTGACTCCAGTCAAGACAGTATCCTTGGTTCCACCTAGAACCGATTTTGTGGTGTCCAGACCTCCTTGGACAACTCCTTTGGCCACATTTGTGGCACTAGTGACACCAGTGAAGACAGTGTCTTTAGTGCCAGCTGCTATGTTCTGTGTAGCATCCAAGCCACTCTGGATAGCTCCCTTGGCTACTTTTGTGGCACCAGTGACTCCAGTCACAACAGTGTCCTTGGTTCCACCTAGAACTGATTTTGTGGTATCCAGACCTCCTTGAACAACTCCTTTGGCTACATTTGTGGCACTAGTGACACCAGTGTAGACAGTGTCCTTAGTGCCAGTTGCTATTTTTTGGGTGGTGTCCAGGCCACTCTGGATAGCTCCTTTGGCTACATTTATGGCACCAGTGACTCCAGTCATAACAGTGTCCTTGGTTCCACCTAGAACTGATTTTGTGGTGTCCAGACCTCCTTGGACAACTCCTTTGGCTACATTTGTGGCACTAGTGACACCAGTGCAGACAGTGTCCTTAGTGCCAGTTGCTATTTTTTGGGTGGTGTCCAGGCCACTCTGGATAGCTCCCTTGGCTACTTTTGTGGCACCAGTGACTCCAGTCACGACAGTGTCCTTGGTTCCACCTAAAACTGATTTTGTGGTGTCCAGACCTCCTTGGACAACTCCTTTGGCTACATTTGTGGCACTAGTGACACCAGTGCAGACAGTGTCCTTAGTGCCAGTTGCTATTTTTTGGGTGGTGTCCAGGCCACTCTGGATAGCTCCCTTGGCTACTTTTGTGGCACCAGTGACTCCAGTCAAGACAGTGTCCTTGGTTCCACCTAGAACTGATTTTGTGGTGTCCAGACCTCCTTGGACAACTCCTTTGGCCACATTTGTGGCACTAGTGACTCCAGTGCAGACAGTGTCCTTAGTGCCAGCTGCTATGTTCTGTGTAGCATCCAAGCCAGTCTGGATAGCTCCTTTGGCCACATTCATTGCACCAGTGACTCCAGTCAGGACAGTGTCCTTAGTGCCAGTTGCTATTTTTTGGGTAGTGTCTAGGCCACTCTGGATGGCTCCCTTGGCTAAATTTGTGGCACCAGTGACTCCCATCACGACAGTGTCCTTGGTTCCACCTAGAACTGATTTTGTGGTATTCAGACCTCCTTGGACAACTCCTTTGGCTAAATTTGTGGCACTAGTGACTCCAGTATAGACAGTATCCTTAGTGCCAGCTGCTATGTTCTGTGTAGCATCAAAGCCAGTCTGGACAGCTCCTTTGGCCACATTCATGGCACCAGTGACTCCAGTCAAGACAGTGTCCTTAGTACCGGTTGCTATTTTTTGGGTAGTATCCAGGCCACTCTGTATAGCTCCTTTGGCTAAATTTGTGGCACTAGTGACTCCAGTATAGACAGTATCCTTAGTGCCAGCTGCTATGTTCTGTGTAGCATCCAAACCACTCTGGACAGCTCCTTTGGCCACATTCATGGCACCAGTGACTCCAGTCAAGACAGTGTCCTTAGTACCGGTTGCTATTTTTTGGGTAGTATCCAGGCCACTCTGTATAGCTCCTTTGGCTACTTTTGTGGCACCGGTGACTCCAGTCATGACAGTGTCCTTGGTTCCACCTAGGACTGATTTTGTGGTATTCAGACCTCCTTGGACAACTCCTTTGGCCACATTTGTGGCACTAGTGACTCCAGTGTAGACAGTATCCTTAGTGCCAGCTGCTATGTTCTGTGTGGCATCAAAGCCACTCTGGACAGCTCCTTTGGCCACATTCATGGCACCAGTGACTCCAGTCAAGACAGTGTCCTTAGTACCGGTTGCTATTTTTTGGGTAGTATCCAGGCCACTCTGTATAGCTCCTTTGGCTACTTTTGTGGCACCGGTGACTCCAGTCATGACAGTGTCCTTGGTTCCACCTAGGACTGATTTTGTGGTATTCAGACCTCCTTGGACAACTCCTTTGGCCACATTTGTGGCACTAGTGACTCCAGTATAGACAGTATCCTTAGTGCCAGCTGCTATGTTCTGTGTGGCATCAAAGCCACTCTGGACAGCTCCTTTGGCCACATTCATGGCACCAGTGACTCCAGTCAAGACAGTGTCCTTAGTACCGGTTGCTATTTTTTGGGTAGTATCCAGGCCACTCTGTATAGCTCCTTTGGCTACTTTTGTGGCACCGGTGACTCCAGTCATGACAGTGTCCTTGGTTCCACCTAGGACTGATTTTGTGGTATTCAGACCTCCTTGGACAACTCCTTTGGCCACATTTGTGGCACTAGTGACTCCAGTATAGACAGTATCCTTAGTGCCAGCTGCTATGTTCTGTGTAGCATCAAAGCCAGTCTGGACAGCTCCTTTGGCCACATTCATGGCACCAGTGACTCCAGTCAAGACAGTGTCCTTAGTACCGGTTGCTATTTTTTGGGTAGTATCCAGGCCACTCTGTATAGCTCCCTTGGCTAAATTTGTGGCACCAGTGACTCCAGTCATGACAGTGTCCTTGGTTCCACCTAGAACTGATTTTGTAGTATTCAGACCTCCTTGGACAACTCCTTTGGCCACATTTGTGGCACTAGTGACTCCAGTGTAGACAGTATCCTTAGTGCCAGCTGCTATGTTCTGTGTAGCATCAACGCCAGTCTGGACAGCTCCTTTGGCCACATTCATGGCACCAGTGACTCCAGTCAAGACAGTGTCCTTAGTACCGGTTGCTATTTTTTGGGTAGTATCCAGGCCACTCTGTATAGCTCCCTTGGCTAAATTTGTGGCACCAGTGACTCCAGTCAATACAGTGTCCTTGGTTCCACCTAGAACTGATTTTGTGGTGTCCAGACCTCCTTGGACAACTCCTTTAGCCACATTTGTGGCACTAGTGACACCAGTGCAGAGTGTGTCCTTGGTGCCAGCTGCTATGTTTTGTGTAGCATCCAAGCCACTCTGGACAGCTCCTTTGGCCACATTCATAGCCCCAGTCAGACCACTGCAAACAGTATCTTTAGTGCCTGTTGCTATATTTTGAGTGGTGTCTAAGCCACTTAGGATGGCTCCCTTGGCCACTTTTGTGGCACTAGTGACTCCAGTCAAGACAGTATCCTTGGTTCCACTTAAGACTGATTTTGAGGTATCTAGACCTCCCTGAACTACTCCTTTGGCTACATCCATTGCTCCAGTGATTCCAGTGTAGAAAGTGTCCTTTGTACCAGTTGCTATGTTTTTTGTAGTATCTAAGCCACTCTGGATGACACCTTTGGTGCCTGATGCAATAGCCTGGGTTGCCCCTTTTGCTGTGTCCATAGCACCAGAGACTCCTTTGCCCACAGTATTTTTGGTGTTGCTCACAATTGACATGGTGGAGTCCAAACCTCCCTGAACTGTGCCTTTGGTCATGTCCATCATATTGGGCACCCCAGGAATGACTGAGTCTTTTTCCTCTGTCACCTTTGAGTATATCTTCTTTGCCTCAGGCATTTCCTGGTGGACAGAAAGATTAGAGGTCACTTCTTGGAAAATCTAATCTCACTTCTTCCCTTCCCCTCTAACTTTTTTTAGGCATAATAATATCTCATATTTGGAATGGACATCAATGATCCTCAAATCTTACCTATACCTGAATAAGAATCCCCTTCCCAATTTTCCTGACCAGTGGTCATCCAGTTTCCACCTAAAAATCTCCAGAGTAGAGAATCTCACAGTTTCCTAATTCATCTCATCCTATTTTTAGCTTCATCTCCTCACTTGGTCAAGATATTTGGGTGATTAAGCATGTTTGGGACCTTATAACTTCCATGTTTAATTTGCATTTCACCTGAGGGAAAATGGCAACGGTGTTGATTCAATCAGTCTTTGTGTAGGCATTTGGTAAATGCTGATTAAAAGTTGGCCTTTATGATTGCTTATGCAAGTGGGAAAGGCCAGAGAAGGAGAAGACCTGGGTTCTAACCTTTGAGAAGTCCACATCAAGTTAGGCATATTAAAGTTTATGTGTTGGGAAAGACAGCTAATCATTCAAGACCATGTGTGTCTAGGGTCCAACAAGTAGCCCAACTAGTTAGGTCTGGAGAACATTGAAGGAGGAAGGGGCTGGATTGAATGAGCCTGTTGGGAATGGGGACCCATGGAAGGTATTAAGTGGGGAGTCACATGAAGGAAGCAGCATTCAGGGATCATTAATCTAGTGGCAAATATGGCATTCTTCACTCCCATTCACAAAGTCCCCAGAGACCAGCTTATTCCCCATTCCCACATCCAGGGATCAGAGCATTATGTCTCCCCTGATTATTCTCCCTTCTACCCTTCTTACATTTCCTGGTGGTTTCTCCTCCAGCTTGGCTAGGTTTCTGGGGTTGTGCACATCTGCAGTGGAACCTGAAGAGACAAGACACTTAGAGACCAGAGGAAGGACAAGAGGATGAAACTATAGGTAGAGTCAGAGGAGTTGAGGACAGACAAAGCAACATGGTTTATCCAGGTGTGAATCTGGCAGGCAGGCAGTGTCCAAAGAGGCTCATTTAGAGAGTCAGATATGCTCAGCCATTAAAGGCTTGAATGGGCATTCCAGTCCAAACAAGTACAGAGCCTTGCCCTGATCGTACCCAACCTCCCAGCCTACATCTGGATAAACAGGGGTTGGCTCTCCAGGGCAGTGGCGTCTCCTACATGCCTTCCCACTTCATCTGAGTTGAGGATAAGGAATGGTCCCCAATATTCACCAAGAACTTTGATTATGCCAAGGATGACTCAGAAAGTCCAGTCCTTCCCACTTGTCTATCATTTCACTACCTTATCAGCTTCTTACGGTTCCTAAAAGGTCAAGAGACCCCCCAAAAATCAGGCCTGAAGAACTCAGGTGGCAGCAGCACAGAAATATTTCTGGAGAGTGAGGGGTGGGGGAAGTCATTCATTTTGGGTAACATGCTGTCCTTGAAGTGAGAGCACAGAAACTTAACCCATCAGCGATGTTCCCTTCTCTCTCAGCCCTCCCTGGCTTTGGGCTCTGATGGGGCTCCGGAAGGGGTTTACAGGAGGCAGTGTTGTAGCTATCGTCCCAGGGCCTCGATTCACGCCCCCTCCCCTTAAGGACCCATTAGGCTGCTTCTCTGACCCAGAGGGCCTGGTTCCATCCGAACTTTTACAGCAATTCACTGGCCAGGGCTTTCCAGCTGGGTCAGGGTGGAGGCTTGAAGGGTTCAGAATAGCAGGCGGCATCCCAGAGCCTCCCTCCAGCCCCCCTTTGGTGCTGAACCTCCGGGGGCAAGGTGCCAGAGGGCGGCTCCTCTCCCTGCTGCCAGCCCACCCTGGGCCCTGAATTGGCAGCTGTGATACCCCTAGCTGAGGTATGTGGGACAGGAGTCAGATAGCTGAGGCTCAGAGCCCAGGCCTCAGATGATTGGGGAGGGGAGGCGGAGGAGGCCGCTTGTGGGGGAGGGAGCATCTCTGGGCCAGCTCTAGGATAGATTCCCAGAACCGTAGGGCTACAAGTGACCTTGGAAATCATTGAGGCCAACCTGAGCCTGCCCAGTCATTCCTTCTATACCACTTGTATAAGTGGGCCCTTAGCCTCTGCTTTTGGAGACCGCCATGATTGATGGAGGGCTCGAAGTCTCCCGAGGCAGCCCATTCCATTTCTGAGTACCACTACCCTTCTATTAAGCACAAACCTACCCCCTTACCATTCCTCCCTTCTATCACCTTCACCCCCCTGCTCCATCCAATTACCCCCACGTGGCCCTCCCTTCTCCTGCCAGCGCCCTCTTACACTCTTTTACAGGGCAGCATTCCCAGGAGCCCATCCTGCCTGGGCATGGGGTTGGTGGGCTTCCTAATGGAAGCCTGTCCAGCTACGAGAGATTCCTCAGTTTCCTTCTCTAAGTGATAAAATGAGGCGCTCTCCCAGCCTTTTTTGATCTTGTCTCTGTCTTTTACACACACACACACACACACACACACACACACACACACACACACACACACAATATCACGTAGTAGCTGTACAGAATACTAATGATTGACCCCCTACCCATCCACCCCCTGAGCTGGCATGGCAAAGGGAGGAATCTGGCAGTAAACCAGCGGGGGCATGCTTAGGATCCGGAGAAGATTCTCGTCTGCACTGCTATTTCTTACCCACGTGACTTGGGAAAGTGGCACCTTCTCTGAGCCTCAGTTTTCCCATCTGTAAAATGTAGGTGTTGGATCCTATATATAGCCTCTAAGATTCCTGGATTCTCCGAATCTCATGTCCAGAGAGGAAAGTTGGGAGGATCATTCTCTGGGATATAAGCTGGATCAGTACCAAGCCTTCACCCCCACAGGGATACTAGGTAGCCAAGGGGTGCAGTGAGCAAAATCTTGGGCTTAGCTAGAAGATGAGGTCAAGATTCGTCCTCACACACATTTGTTGTGTGGCAAATGGTGTGACCTTGCTGCCTCAGTTTCCTCATCAGTAAACAGGCAATAATTAAAGCAACAACTTCCCAAGTACTATTTAGCTATTTATTTAGAAGCTGTTTAGACATTCTTGGGTTTTTGTGAGGACAAAATGTAAGAATACATGTGTAGTGTTTTACAATAACCTTAAAGTATGGTATAAATGTTACCTACTATTATTATTGCTGTTGGTGTTATGCCAGAGAGCTACCAGACCTTCCCTTCTCCCCCAGGTTCCCTTCCTTCCAGCACACACTCACTCTGTTGGGAGTTAGGTCCCGACTTGATGTTCCCACGAGCCCCTTTCGATGAACTAGAAGAAAATAGGCTTCGGGCTGAGCCAAAGAGGGGCAAGCTTCCTAGAAAATTTCCTAGAGACTGTAAAGAGAAGAGATAGAATAAGAGAAGGGGTGAGTTAGGTAGGGATGGAGGGGATACCCCATGGCCTCAGTCCCTTTTGTAGTCTTTGGCTGACTGACTACAAAGCTTGTGTAGAGGGAAGAACTCAGGTCCTCCCACTGACTTGCTGTGTCCTTGGGACAAGTTATTGTTTCTTCCCTAGCCCGCAGTTTCCTTATCTGTCAGACGGGGATAATAACCCTGCCCTGGCAACCTCCAAAACTCTCAGGGCTATTGTGAGTATTGGATAAAAAGAACAGATAGAAAAGCCACTTTGGAAAATACAAACAGTGCTTTGAACTGATGAGGCATCAGCCAGCATCGCCCCCCTCTTTTCCCTCTTGGGCATCTCATGCTCATCCCCCAAAGCCCCAAAAGTAAGCCCTTGGTTCCTACCACCTCATCCCAGTTTGTTTCCCAGCTTCCCTTGGGCAAGTGTAGATCATGCTACAAGGAGGATGCAGTGGGATGGAGGAACAGCCATACAGGAGCTGGAACACCCTCTGCCTCCAGCTTACCTGAGACTTAGACTTGGGTTCTTGTTTCTGGTTTGGAGCCGCTACTGCTCCTTCCTCTCTAGCCGACATAGTAGTATTAGAGGGAGCTGAGAAAGAAGAGAGGGTAAGCAGGACCAAGGCATTTGGAGCCTCCTACCATCCCACAGAGCCCTTTGCCATTTCCCTATACCTCCTTACAGAGAATGGCTGTGGTGCTACAGGCAGGGTATCGGGCTGCAGTATCTTAGTTCTGGCTTTGTCTGTTACTAGCTGTTGGAGGCAAGTTACTAACCTAAATCCAAAATGAGGGCCTTGGACCAACTGACCTGGGAGATTCTGTCCGGCATTAAATCTGTGATTCTTCAGAGCCCTCTATTTCTTCCCTCCCATAGCTTGTTGCCCCATCTCTGTCAGATTCTTCCCAACTTGCTGCCCCATCTCCTTCAGACCTGCCCTCCTCCATCTATCTCCCCCAGACCATCTCTCCCACAATTATCTCCCCCAGACCTGCTCCCCCACAGCTTGTTGCTCTCCTTCAGATTCCCCCTGCCACTTGCTGCCCTTTCTCCCTCAGATCTGCCCTTCTATACCTCGCTACTCACATTTCCCTTAGATAATCTCCTCAATTTTCTGCCCTAGCCCCCCCCAAGACTCCTTTCCCTTCCTACTCTACCATTTCTTTATCCCTTTCACCCTACAGTTTTCCTAATCTTCTTCTACTATGTCTGGGAGTAAGACCAAGATGGTCAGTGCAATCCCAGCAGCCAGGAGGTCAGGCTTCAGGCTTGTTGGGTGCTTTTTTTTTTTGGAGAAAAAAAGCCAATAGGGCAGACTCCCACAGTGCTAGCCCTTCCCTTCCAGATAGCCATGCTGCCTTTAGAGAATCTGGAAGCTTAGCTGAGGCTCAGAGCCCATGTTCACTGACCTGGACTGGGTTGGAAAGATTTGTTGAGTCTTTGCCCCCAAAAGAAGGGATATCTGCTAGGTGGGAGCTATGGACTCCCAGCTTGGACCAAAGTTTCTGGGTACCTGTTCTCTACCAGCTATCCTGGCCCTTATAGCAAGGGAGAGGGAAGGCAGGCCACCTGACAGGCTGGGGTAGGAGGGAGGAGCTAATCTGGATTGGGGAGGAACCCAAAGCCTAGTAGGACAGTCCATGGGGATCACATGTTGCCTCCTTCCCTCCCTCCTATCTATCCTGGGCTCTGTGCCCTGCCCAAGCTGGAGGCCAGCTGATGACACCTTTGTTCCAGTCCCAGAGGCCTTGGAAGAAGGGAGGGATGGCCGGGGGGGGGTTGTTGATGGGGGAGAGTAGAGGGAGCCATCATCCTCTACTTTCCACAATCCCTTCTCCCCCAATCCCTCCCACACTATCTGGGACAGAGGGAATGCTATATGAGAACATTATGTGACTCACCCTATTGGTAGGGGAAAGAGTGGCCAGCGCTGAGAGGAGCTCAGTGGAAAAATTCAGGGCTTTGGGGTCCTTGTCCATTTTAGAAGCCTTTGGGTAACTTTAGGCTGGTCATTGCCTCATTCTGAACTTCCCTTTTCTGGTCCATCAACTGGTCTGGACAAGATGAGCTTCATATCCAGGGTAGACCGAGTTGGAGCAGAAAAGGAAACATTGTGCATTTGGCTAATAGGGATTCTATAGGGGAGTCATATCTAGGGGACCCTCAGCCTAAGACCTACTAATTCCCTCTGACACTCAGGACTTGGAACATAGAATATCAGAGCTCCAAGAGACCTTGGAATATGGATAACAGCTGGGAAGAATCTTAGAATAGAGAACATAGCCTATCAGAGTTGAGAGAGATCTTAGAATATAGGATGGAGAATATTGGAGGTGCAGGACTCAAAGGGGAGGAGGGGAGACTAAGTCAAGCTCCCCTGGGAAAAAGGTCTTATGGCTCCTCCAGACCCATTTGTGTGTGTCTACATGCATGGGACAGTGCAGGGCTAAAGAAGCAGCAGGCTTTGGCTTGAGGGAGTTGCCATGGAAGTCAGTCTTTCCATCAACAACTATTTAGAGTTTGTGTATTTTGGGGTTCAGAACTATGCTCCGCTGCTCTATATTAGAGGCAGAAGAGCAAGTTGAGTCCCCCATGTATGTAGTCAGGGGGACAGGATGCACAGGGAAGCAGGGAGAATTCACAATCCCCGGTCAGTAAAAGAGACAAAAGATCAGGGCTAGAGGAGTCCCAGAAACTCCCCAGAGATAGTATTTGAGCCCCCTGAAGGAGAGCTATGATCTGAAGGAGACAGGGAGCCATTCCAGGGAGGAATAGTAGGATGAAAAGTGGTCCATGGCAAAGGGGAAGAGAACCCTTTATCTGCACTGACTTCTTGTGGGATTCCAGGCAAGTCTTCCCAGCCTCAGTTCCTCGATCTGGACAATGAGGGTGAATCCACCTGGGACTCCCTGGGGGATGGGTAGATGGCAAGTGTCCTAACAGCATATGGTGTTTCTGGAGCCTGATTTGTACTGAGCCTGGGTGGCAGAGGATGGGGAGGGGGGATGTGGTCTTGGGAGTTGGGGCAGCTACCCTCAAAGGTCCTGGTTTCCTTGGCTCTTGCTTGTTTGCTAAACAGTCTGGGGCTCAGTGCCCTTATTCCTGTCCTGTCCCCCCCACCTCACCTCTCCTCTCATTCCAGCAAGACTAAGGCTTGCCAAGGAAGTGGGTGCCCAGCTTGGCCCACCCAGGCATCACCTCCTCCCTGGATTTATGGGTGTGGACATTTACTAAGCCAGGCTGTGGAAAGCAAGAGCTCAGAAAGGCAGCTTCCTCTGGGGAGGAGGCAGGGAGGTCATGGGTCTGAGAACCTGAGTTGGACAGGACCGTAGAGGTCATCTAGTCCTACCCCTCATTTTATAAGTGAAGAAACTGAGACCTAGTGAAGTTAAATAGCTTGTTCAATGGCGCACAGTAGTGCCAGAAATGAGTTTTGAATCCAGGTCCTTTGCTTGCCAATCCAGTACTTTCCCCACAGTTTGAGGCACCCCTCAGCTACAGAGAGCCCGTCTACTTTCTCTCCCCCTTTCAAGATGAGAAAGCAAGCTAGAATATTAGAAAGAGCCTTGGCTGGGAAAGTCACTTCCCTTCTCTGGGCCTTAGTTTCCCCATCTGTAAAAACAAAGAAATTGGAGTCCAAGATCCCTTCTTGCTTTAGAATTGACCCTTATTTGTAATTTGATTTCTGAGCCTCATTGTAAATAGGGATGATTCTATTTGCAGATCACAGGCTTGTTTCCAAGAAAGCAATTTTAAAGTTTGTGGAGTGTTAGCCAACAACCCTGTCCCACTAACTGTGCTATGTGACCTTTGGGAAATCATTTCTCTCTCTGGGCCTCTATTTTCTCTTCCATAAAGTGAGGAGATTGGTCTTGGTCAGGGGTTCTAAGCCTGGCATCTAGTGATCCCTTGGATAGATTTCAGAGGGTCCGTGAACTTGGATGAGAAAAAGATGATCTTTTGATTTCAATAGAATTCATTCCTTTTGTAATCCTATGTATTTTTTGGTGTATTTAAAAACATTCTTTGAGAAAGGGTCTCTAGGCTTTCTCAGGCTTCCAGAAAAGGTCCATGACATAAAGAAAGTTGGGAACCCTGGCCCAGAGGGTCTCTAACTAAGGTCCCTTCACAGTTCGGATATTCCAGCTTCTAAGAGACCTTCCCACCTCTTAAGTATCCTATGACTCTCTCTCTGGTTTGTTAGGGCCCCAGCCTTGTCCCACCCCTAGGACAGCATCCTTTAACACTCCATAGTTAATACAACAAAAACAAAAAATAAAAACCTTCCAGGACTGATGATTTGAATGAAAGAGCACATTGCATGGAGCAGCTAGGTGGCACAGTTCAAATTTGACCAAATTTGACACTTTCTAGTTGTGTGACTCTGGGTAAGTCATTACACTCTAATTGCCTAGCCTTTGCCACTCTTCTGTCTTGGATCTGATACGATGCCAGAAGATAAGGACTTAAGGGGGGGGGAGAGCACATTGCTTGCATATTTCCAGGATTTCTCTTTTTGTTGTAGTGGTTTCCACTGAAGAAGATCAAGGCCACTATCTATCTTAGTAGATGGTCTTTGGAGAGTTGCTGTGGTTAAAAATAAGTTCTCCCTGGTGACAAGAGGCTTTTAGGCAGCCTAGATTTTGAGCTGGAGGGTACCTTAGTGCCCATCTAGTTCAGTCCTTCTTGTATAGACAGTAAAATGAATCTCAGAGAGATTCTGAGACTTCATACAGTCAAACCTCACTCAACTTAATGAAGCTTTGGTCATCTCAGACCTTCCTTTTTCTCCTTTTCCCTTCTCTGCCCTCTCCTCTGTTCCCCTCCCTCTTATGTGCCAAGCACTGTGCTAAGTTCTGGGAATATTAAAAAAGGAGAAAGCCAGTTCCTGCTCTCAGAGTTCACGGTCTAATAGGGGAGACAATCTTCAGATAATTCTAGGCAAAGAAGCTATGTATAGGAGCAGTAGAGGAAAGGCACTAGCATGAAGAGGGCTTGGGAAAGACTTCTTAGGGAAGGTGGGCCTTTAGCTGGGGCTTAAAGGAGGGAGCCAGGGAAGCTGGGAGGTCGAGACGGCCTCCAAGAGTCCAGCGTTACCTCTACCCTAGGATGAAGCATCAGTGTGGCATTTCAGGGGAGGAGAACATGTCACAGTTTATGCAATCCTGGCCTGCCCAGAATATCCTGTGATCTTCATAATAGTCCTAGGATGGAGGTCAACCAGCCGCCTTATTTCAACATTTCACAATGAAGAAAAAACATCTAGAGAGGGGAAGGTGACTCCCCCAAGGTCATGTCAGTGGCAGAGTCGAGACTGGGAACCAGATCTCCAGACTCCCCAGCCCAGTGTATTTTCCCTTGTTGTTTGTCCTTCCTTTTCCAAGAGGACCAATGATTTTCCTCTAGGTTCAGGCAGAAGAGTTAGTATTCCTGGCAACTCAGGCCCCCTAGTGGCTAATTCTTCAGCTTCCTTGAGAGGAAAAGGGGAAGAGGTGGTCAAAGCCCTCCATCCCTCCATCAGGGTCGTGGAGCACCTTTGCACAGCTTCATCAGGCCACTAAGCAGTAGCATAGTAATTAGAGCTCTGGACTTGGGGTCAGGAAGAACTTCATTAGAATCCTGATTCTGACACTTATTAACTATGTGACCTTGGGCAAGTCACTTAATCTGTATCAATCTTAGCATCCTCATCTGGGAAAATGGGAATGATAATAACATTTACCTTAGGTTTGTTGGGAGAACACGTAAAGTACTTGGCAAGGCTGAAAGTGTTCTGTAAGTACTGGCAATTTAATATTCCCTGGACAGATAGATGTCTTTCTAGTCCTTTCTATTTGCAACTCAGTTATAGAATCAGAGGTTCTGGCAGTGCTTAAAAATGATTTAGTCCAACTCCTTCATTTTATGGAATGTTAATGATGAAAAAGATGGAGGGGCTGAGAGGTTAGTAAATGGCAGACCCAAGATTCAAACTCAGGTTCTCCCATTCCAAATCCAGTGCATTAAGCAGGAAACTGAACCTGGAGTCCGAGGACCTGAACTGAAATCCCACGTCTGCCATTTATTCATGTATGATCTAGGGGCAATCATTTAACCTCTCTGAGCCTTAAATTTCCCCCTCTGTAGATAGCCTCTTTCCAGTTTGTGATCCATCTGCTTCACAGCATATAGTATGAATTTCCAAATCCTGTGTTTTTAGGTGGGATGGACATATGAGACAGTTAGAACAGGACTGTCTCCCTCCACCACACAACCCAGCCTGGGCCTTTGCTCTTTCTATTTCTGCTTCCCTTCCTCTGCTTCTCTCCAAACCCTCCCACCCTCCAGACTCAGCTGAAGATCCCACCCCTCCCAACCAATTTTCTTGACTACCAAGTACCATGATGATCTCCAACCATCTTGAGGCAACTCCTTTGCGCTGGTCCTGTAAGAAGAGGAGGCTAAGGAGTCAAAGACCCCAACTGGCCTTTAACCAACAAAAAGCCAATTTTATTCAGAGGCAGCCCCAAAAAGCCAACGGCACACACTTTATTGCACACCCTCCCAATCCTCAGTATCCCTTCTTACCTCATTGCCCCCTGCCTCCGTCTTGGACTGGGTTAGCCTGTTCTTAGTGTGTCAAGCTCGGATGAAGGTTAGAAGACAGGGAAAGATGCTGATATGGAGGAAAGGGCACTAGTCTACACTCCTGGAGTCTTGGGCAGTAGAAGTTAGATTATTCCCAAAGTGGATGGGCCCTGCTGAAGGTGGCTCTCCCTACTGATAGGAGTCAAGAGAACAATAGAGTAACTGGATCTTGGAAATCATTTCCCTACACTCCCTACCCCAAATCAGCAGCTTTGGGGGACTCAGGAACTTTGTCTCTCCCTTTCTTCATCCCTTCTTTTTCCAGCTCTCAACCCAAGCTCTTCCCTTCCTTCTTCCCTCCCTCTGACTTATCCCACAGTCTAGAATGAACTTCAAATTACTGACCAATAACTGCAAAGACTGGCTTTTCCCACCTTTGAAAGGGCTCCTGAGGAAGAAGACATTTCTCTAGATGTGGCAGCTTCTTCCTTCCTTTTCCCCAGGCTTCTGACGTTCCCCTCCTCAGGTAATTTCATTCCCTCCTTGGCCTTCCATCTTCACCCCTCTGCAGATGAGTCTGAGATCCCTATAGTCATCATCTGAGCACCTCTCCATCCAGCCTCAGGCCCAGACTGGTTCTCTTCCCTTGCACTCTCCCAAGGACTTCCCTCCTTCCCCAAAGGCTCAAAGAGAGGCCCGAGCAGTCAGGGTCTGGTTGGCAAAAACAGGGCTTCAGGGCCTCTGCCCCTTGGGGGAGGCCCTTAGAGGTCAGGCAGGGCAGAGGAAAGGGGGACGCCTGACCTTTTAGCCCTTTTTAAACCCAGCAGCTGATCGTCGTTCATTGGTCAAGAAGGGAAGACCTCTTAGAAGTCTAGCTCCGGCATGATCGTTGGCTTCTTGACCTCCTGGCTTGGGGGCGTGGGTGGTTCTTCTACTTCCACCAGGGGGACCTGCGGGCCCACCTCATGAGCAGCTCGCCATGCTTCCTGCTGGGCCACCCAATCCATATCGGCCCACCGGTCCTCCAGCAAGCTAGGCCTACGGCCCACCACCACCTCATCGACCTGGTCCATCAGGTCCTGTGGGGTACAGGCCCGCTCCACTATTAAGGGGGAGAAGGGCCCCACCAGCCAGGGCAGGGGGATGCTCTGTAGGACGAAATCCAGGAGCTCATCCACAGTGGTGTGAGCCTGTGCCACGTGGCCCCGGCCCTTTGCCAGAATGGCCGGCGGCAGATCGTGGAAAGAGCGGGCGGCCGAGAAGGCCCGGTGCAACTCCTCCACGCTCTGCTGGACTTCCAGCACCTTGGCCTGGATGGCTGGGGGCAGTCCCTGCACGCTAGCTGCCAGAGTCCCACATGTGGCCTGTAGCTCCTGAGTCAGGTCTCGGGACAGGTCCAGGGTCTGGGATTCCACCTGGAGGAAGAAGCAAGAACTAGGCGAGGGGTCAGAAAATCCCAGGAGGGGATGAGTCCCCATCCTAGGGGAACAGGAGCGTACTCCACCTCCTCTTTGGCGACTTATTGTCCAGTCTCTGCTTAAAGATTTCTGGCAATGAGAAAATCACGATCCCTCCCTCGAGGCAACCCGTTCCACGCTGGGACGCCTCCTCCTCCTCTTCCTCCCCTTTCCCAGGCTGAACATTCCCTGTTGTTTCAGCCAGGCCTCATTAGGGCCTAGATTCTAGTTTTAGCTAGTTATAGTCATGAGGGTTAGCATTTATATAGCACTTTACACGCTACTTTATTTATCCTCACAACTACCCTGGGAAGGAAGTGCTAATATTATTCCTATTTTACAGTTGAAGAGACTGAGGCTGACACAGTTTCAGTGACTTGCCCAGAGTCACACAGCTAGTAATTAGGATTTGAACTCAGATCTTCTAGATTCCAAGTCCACTGACTCCAGGGGTATCTTGGAAAAAAAAAAAACATTCTAATGACCCCTACTAGCCCCTTATTGTCTAATTTTAAACTGTAATGTTATCTATGTTTTATTGTTTTTATTTTGTTAAATATTTCCCAATTACATTTTTTCATTTTACATTTTGGGGAGTATTGCCGGCCATTCTCAGGCAGTGGGTTTGACCCCTCTACCACCTATTTAGTATCCTGATTACTCTTCCTTTTAGTGAGCTTCAGCTTGTCAAGGTGGTTCTTTATTTTTTAAAAATCCTTATCTTCTGTCTTAGAATCAATATTAGTATTGATTTAGAGTAAGTATTGGTTCAAGGCAGAAGAGTGTTAAGGGCTAGGCAACTGATGCTAAGTGACTTGTCCAGGAAGTGTCTGAGGCCAGATTTGAATCCAGAACCTCCCACTCTCAGGCCTGGCTCTAAATCCACTGAGCCTCCCAACCTTCCTTGAGGTGGTCTCCCTGGAAGACACCTTTTCTTTTTCAGTTCTAATGTGCATTTCACTTTGAGCTATGACCCTCTCAACCTCTGCTCAGGTGAGAACAGCGCTCAGTTGGCCCCAGGCTTGATTTTATTACTCTATGTGATATGTTTCTGCTCTTCTTCCTTGAGTAGTCTACTTCCTTAACTCATTACTCATGGACCTCCTCTACCCCATCACATCCTACCTTTTATCCCACACATTTGTATACATGTCTCAGCCTCTCTGCCAGTGAGCTCCTTCAAGGCACAGGTCTGGCTCAAATGTTTTCTTTACCTAATATTTGCTGAAAGGAAGTGTATTCCCAGCAGAAAGAGCACTAGACTAGCAGCTTTGAAGCCATGCTATGGAGAATTCCATTCCCATCCTTCTTCTTAAAGGAGAAAGTTCATTCCTTGGGATGGGTCCACTCCTGACTCTCCTGGGCATAATAATGGGATTCACCACAATGTAGCTTCTATGAGTGGCATCACTTCCCACTCTCTTATCTCCCTATCTCTCCCAACTACTGGCTGCTTCTCAGCTGTCTACATCTCCCGTATCTCCCTCATCCTTAAAAATTCTCACTCAATCTCATCCCTGCTACCCATTACCCAGTAGCTATTTTCCTTGACTTTGGTAAACTCCTTGATAACTCCTTGACTTTGGTAACTTTCCTTGACTTTGGTAAACTCCTTTGGTAAACTCCGAGCCTTCTACAAGAGGTGCTTCCCCTCCCCTCTCTTCTCCCTCTTGTCTCAACCCCCTGCAATCTGGCTTCTGATCTCATCATTCAACAGAAATTGTTCCCCAAACTTATCATTTCCTCCATTGTCAAATCAAATGGGCTTCTTGACGCTTCTATACTATTTTTTTCCCCATTGATCATGATTTCCTCCTGGATATGCTCTCCTCTTTAGGTTTCACAATACTGCCCGCCTCCCTCTCTCTCTTTCTCTCTCTCTGTCTCTCTCCCTCTCTCTCTCTCTCTGTCTCTCTCTCTATCTCCCCCCTCTCTCTTTCTGTCTCTCTCCTCCTTCTCTTTCTCTCTCTTTGTCTCTCCCCCCTCTCTTTCTCTCTCTCTCTCCCCCCCTTCCCTCTGTCTGTCTGTCTCTCTCTTTCTCTCCCTCTCTCTCCCTGTCTGTCTCTCTGTTTCTCTCTGTCTCTCTCCCCCTTTCTCCCTCTGCCTCTGTCTGTCTGTCTGTTTCTCTCTCTCTCCCCCCCTTCCCTCTGTCTGTCTGTCTCTCTCTTTCTCTCCCTCTCTCTCCCTGTCTGTCTCTCTGTTTCTCTCTGTCTCTCTCCCCCTTTCTCCCTCTGCCTCTGTCTGTCTGTCTGTTTCTCTCTGTCTCCCCCCTGTCTCTGTCTCTCTGTCTCTCTCTCTGTCTTTCTGTCTCTGTCTCTGTCTCTGTCTCTCTCTTTCTCTCTTTCTATCTCTCCCCCCTTCTCTCTCTGTCTCTGTCTCTCTCTGTCTCTCTCCCCCTTCTCTTTCTCTCTGCCTTTGTCTCTCCCCTCTCTTTCTCTCTCTCTCTCCCCCTCTCTCCCTGTCTGTCTGTCTGTCTCTCTCTCCCTCTGTCTGTCTCTCTGTTTCTCTGTCTCTCTCTCCCCCTTTCTCCCTCTGCCTCTGTCTGTCTGTCTGTTTCTCTCTGTCTCCCCCCCTGTCTCTGTCTCTCTGTCTCTCTCTCTGTCTGTCTTTCTCTCTCTGTCTCTCTCTCTGTCTCTCTGTCTCTCCTCTCGATTCTTATCTGCCCAATTTACTTCTCAGTTTCCTTTGTTGGTTCTTCATCTATGTCAAGCCCACTAACTAGGAATGTTCCTCAAGTCTCTTTCCTGATCTCTTTTCCCTTCTTACTTTTTTCCCCTTAGAAATCTCATTAATTTTTATAAGTTCAGTGATTATTTCTGTGCAGATGATTCACAGACTTGTAAACTTGGCTCTAGCGTCTCTCCTGAGCTCCATCACCTGAATCTTCCATCCTTATCCTCTCAACAGCTCAAACTGGATGTCCCATAGACATCTGATACTCAACATGTCCAAAGCTAAACCCAAGCCTTCCTCACTTTTAAACTTCTCTCATATTGTCAAGGGTATTGTAGTTGAGTCGTTTTTTCAGTCTTGTCTGACTCTTCCTGGCCCCATTTGGGATTTTCTTGCCATTTCCTTCTCCAGCTCATTTTACTGATGAGGAAACTGAGGGAAACAGGGTTAGGTGACTTGCCCAGGCTCCCACATCAACTAAGGATTTGAAGTCAGAGTTGAATTCGGGAAGATTCATCTTCCTGACTTCAGACACACTCCATCCATCGCACCACCATCAAGGTCACTCCTAATCATACAGGCTCACCATCTACGTGTCATACTCAATTCCTCATTCTTACTGATGCTACATATCTTTCCCCCCAAAAATCTTGTTTCTACATTCACAACATCTTATATATCTACTTCTTTTCACTCCCACAGCTGGTGCAGATCTCATCACTTCTCTCCAATATTATTGTAATAGTTTTGTTTTTTTTTTTAACTCTTACCTTGCATCTTAGAACCAAGTATTGGTTCCAAGGCAGAAGAGCAGCAAGGGCTAGGCAATGGGGGTTAAGCGACTTGTCCAGGGTCACACGGCTAAGAAGTTTCTGAGACCAAATTTGAACCCAAGACCTCTGTCTCTAGACCTGGCTCTCTATCCACTGAACCACCTTGCTGCTCCCTTGTAGTAACTTTCTTTTAAAGAAATATTTATTTAATCATATATTAATTATTTGTTACAATTTTATCACAGCAAATTTATTATGTTATATTTTATTGTTTATCAATTATTAGAATTTATTTTATGATTATTTATGATTATAAATTATTATATAATCCTTTACCTTCCATCTTAGAATCTATTATGTTATATTTTATTGTTTATCAATTATTATAATTTATTTTATGATTATTTATGATTATAAATTATTATATAACCCTTTACCTTCCATCTTAGAATCAATACATGATTCTAAAGCAGAAGAGTGATAAGGGCTAGGCAATGGGGGTCAAGTGACTTGCCCAGGGTTACATAGCTTGGAAGTGAGTGAGGCTAGATCTGAACCCAGGACCTCTCATCTCTGGGCCTGGCTCTCAATCCACTGAGCCACCCAGCTACCCCCATATCTTTCTAATGGCCTCAAGTTATTCTCCACTGAAATCCATCTTCAATTCATCTTCCAAAGTGATTTTCCTGAGGCCTAGTTCTGACCATGTTGCCCCCTTATTCTGTAGACTGGTAACTCCCTTATTACTTCCTGAATCAAAAAGAAAGTCCTCAATTTTTCACTTAAAACTCTTTGTAGCCTGGCTTCTCCCTGCCTTCCTGTCTTCTTTCCCTCTCATCCATGCCCCAGTGCACTGGCCTTCTTGCTATTCCCCCCATGCAACACTCGGTGTCTTTTCACTGGCCACCTCCAGGCTGGGGATGCTTCCCTGACTTCCTTCCACACTCGGCTCACGTGTCTCCTTCTGGAGGCGTCTTCTCGAGGTCACGTCTGGCTAAGCCTGGTAGAGTGGTGGGGTGGCTGGGAAGATCAGCGCCCCGCCCCCTTCTGAGAGTTCTCTGGGAATTTCTGGTCCCTCGCTCCCCGAGCCGGTGCAGGGCCTGGATCTCTCTTCTGCTCCCTCCAAACTCCCGAGGACTGCTCTTCTCCAGCTGAGATGACCTTCTATTTTTCTACCTGCGTGTCCTCCATTAGAGGGCAGCGACTATTTTAGTTTTTCTTTGTATCCTCAGTGTTTTGTTTAGCTAGGTTTAGGGTGGCTAGATGGCACGGTAGAGAGAGTGCTGGACTTAGAGTCTGGAAGACCCGAGTTCAAATGTGACCCTGGGCAAGTCACTTACCTCTGTTTGCCTCTGTTTCCTCATCTGTGAAATGAGCTGGAGAAGGAAATGGCTAAACACTCTAGTATCTTTACTAAGAAAACCCCAAATGGGGTTATAAAGAGCTGGGCACAACGGAACATCAAATTTGGGGGCTAGGTGGGGCACTGGCCTTGGAATTTGGAAGTCTCATCTCCACGAGTTCAAATCCAGCCTCAAACACTTTCTAGTTGTGAGACCCTGGGCAAGTCATTTAACCCTGTTTGTCTCTGTTTCCTCATCTGTCAAATGAGCAGAAGAAGGAAATGGCAAATGGGTCTGGTATTGTTGCCAAGAAAACCCCAAATAGGGTCATGAAGAGTAAGACACTCAATAGCAACAATAAATTGAGCACAATAAATGATTGTTGGATGATTGACTTTTTAAAAAAATAAATTAAAAAAAATAATAACCCTTCCCTTCCGGCTTGGAATCAATACTGTGTATTGGTTCCAAGACAGAAGAGTGGCAAGGGGTAGGCAATGGGGGTCAAGTGACTTGCCCAGGGTCACACAGCTAGGACGTGTCTGAGGCCCGATCTCAAGGTCTGGCTCTCAATCCACTGAGCTACCCAGCTGCCCCCTGATTGATTTTTCTGATAGGACCACTGGTCAGTCCTGTAGAGAAAAGCAATAACAATAGCTGGTATTTGTATTACACTTGGAAGATTTCCAAATTTTATCTTGTTTTATCCTTGTAACCTGTATTACTGTTATTATTGATAACATTGTAAAAGTCATATTTTATTAATCGTTAATCATTATTATTATTTATTATTAATCTCTATTTTACAGAAGAGAAAACTGAGGCACAGAGCCGTTAAGTGACTTGCCACAGCTAGTAAGTGTCTGAGGTCATATTGGAACTCGGGACTTCCTGATTCCCAGGTCCAGCACTGCCCCTACTGTGTCCCCTAGCTGGCTTAGGTTGGGAAAATGAGTCCTTCCAGTGAGGACAGGAAGCATCCTGCCCCACTCCCTCTTCTAGGCAGCTACCCTGGGAGTGGTCATGGCCCGGACAGATCCCCGAAAGCCCATTACCTGGCTCCGGTGGCATTCCTTATCCTGGTGACTCCAGTCTTGCCACAGCTCCTGCAACCTTCCCTGGCCCCCCTGGAAGGTGGGATCGGGGCCATGCTTCATGCAGTGGATCTGTTTCAAGGGAGAAGGGGTGTCAGTGCCAGGTTTAGGGCCCCCCAGCTAGGGATCCGGGAGCAACAGAAAGGTGCTGGGGGTTGTTGTACCCAAGGGAGGGCTCTGGCTTTAGCCTCACCTCTGGAAAACCTTCCCACCAAAAGGAATGGCTCTTCTCCTTTCCTGGAGGTCGAGGGTTCTGGTTTGTGCTGCCTCCTTGAGCTGAGCTCATCCTTTCTGACTCTTCTCATCCTGGGATGGCATGTGGGGTGTTTGGGAAAAGTAGCAGAGCCGTCCCCCAATACCTGCTCTTCTGTGGGAATTCCTGGCTCCTGGTTCCCACTCCCAGAAAGGGAAGTGCCCTGAGGGCAGGGCTGGGATCTCTGTCTGCTTCCCCTAAACTCCCCAAGGACAAGGGGCTACCCTGGCGTTCAAGGCCCTCCACAATATGGCGAGCCAGCCTTATTTATCAGGATTCTCCTCTTGATTTCAGCCAAACAAGACTAAAGCTCCAAGTTCTCCCTGCCCCCTCTGTCCCCCCATCATGGCTGAGCCCAGGGCTGGGATCTGGAGAATTGATATAAGGTTGGAAAAAAGTTTATTTAATGAATTAATTCAGAATATTTTTCCATGGTTCCATGATTCATGTTCTTCCTTTCCCCTCCTCCTACCTGGCATTCCTTTTAAAACATTTATTTAAAACTTTCACCTTCCATCTTAGCATCAGTACTATGTATTGGTTCCAAGGCAGAAGAGTGGTCAGGGGGGTTAAGGGATTTGCCTGACATTCCTTTTAAAGAAGCCTCAAATCTTCCTCCCTCATCAGAGCTCAGGCTTGGAGAGAGCCTGGAAGTGACATCTATTCCCTTAGATTGTGAGGGCACACAGTAGGTGCTTAATAAATATATATTGACTGTGAGGGAATGGGAAGCAGCTCAGTGTCCTTTCTGAGAGCAGGTTCGAGAAGGGTCATAGAAGCAAGAGCTGGAAGGGCCCTTTGAGATCCCCTGCAAGGCCCAGAAAGAATGCATGGGTACAAAAAACGAGGGAGGAGAGAGCCCAAGCAGCCCCCCACCCCAGGGATCCTCAGCTTTGCTCCTGCCCTGCCTGGGCGAGGGTGGGTGGCTTTGGAGGGCCGGGCATCCTGAGGGAGTGGAGCCTCACCATCTCCAGAGCGTTCTGTAGCTGGGTCAGAGATTCCTGGGCCTGGTGCTTGCTCTGGCGGAGTTTGCCCAGCGAGTGCTGGTAGACCCTCTGGCGGAGTCGAGATGACAGCGATCCCAGCCGAACAAAGTAGCCGGGCTGGCTCTGGTCTGCCCCTGGGGCCGGGGCGCCCCCTTCAGCTGCCGCGGCCGTGGCCAGCTCATCTGTGGCCCAGAGAAAGAGTGGTTTAGGGATGGGCCTCCCAGCCAATGCTCCTGGCCATGGGGGTACAGTTCCTGGTCTTCACCCTCCCTGGAAGTGACGGGTTTGACGGAGTCCTTGGGATGAGAGGGGGAAGGAAGGTGGCGCGGGGGAGGTTGGGGGACCAATCCTTTTAGTCCTTAGAGCTAGCCGGAGTGTCTTTAGACTTCGCCTAGGCCAGTGGTGTCAAGCCCTAATAGAAATGGGCCAGCAAACTGAATAGATGGATCCCTACAGGACAGAGATGGCCCTAGAATACCACACAGGAAGTTTGCCCATGTTCTACTGGGTGTTTATTTGTTTTGCTAGGCAGTTCCCAATTACGTGTTCTTACTTTCAATTTTATACATTTCTCTTTTGATTTTTCAGGATTTCCAATTTGGTGTTTAATTGGGGGTTTTTAATTTGTTCTTTTTCTTGCTTTTTGAGTTGCATGCCCAATTCACTGACCTGCTCCTTCTCTATTTTACTGATGTAAGTATTTTTAGGAATGAATTTCCTCCTAAGTACCCCCAATTACATTTTAATCTGGTTTGGCTCTTGCTGGGAGTGTTACAGCAGCAATGCTGGCTCTGTGCTATGTGTTTTACCTATGGGGAAACTGAGGCCCAAAAAGAACAGTGACTTGTTCAAAGTTACACAGCTAAGTAATGACAGAGCTGGGATGTGAAACCATGTTTTCTGTCTGTCTGTCTCTGTCTCTCTTTCTCCATCTCTTTCCTTCTCTCTCTGTCTCTGTCTCTCTTTCTCCTTCTTTCTCTATCTCTCTGTCTCTCTCCTCTTGTCTTTGTCTGTCTCTCCTTATTTCTCTGTATTTCTGTCTCTGTCTTTCTTTCTCCTCTCTCTGTCTCTATCTCTTTCTTCTCTCTCTCTGTCTTTGTCTCTATCTCTGTCTTTCTCCTTCTTTCTCTCTCTGTCTATGTCTTTGTTTCTCCTTCTCTCTCTTTCGCTCTGTCTTTGTCTCTCCTTATTTCTCTGTCTTTCTGTCTGTCTCTTTTTCTCCTCTCTTTGTCTCTCTTTCTTCTCTCTGTCTTTGTCTCTGTCTGTTTCTGTCTCTCTCCTTTCTCTCTCTGTCTCTGTTTCTTTTTCCTTCTCTCTCTTTCTCTCTGTCTTTGTCTATCTCTCCTTCTTTCTCTGTCTCTTTCTCCTCTCTCTCTTTGTCTCTGTATCTCTTTCCCTTTCTTTTTTTCTCTCTCTCTCCTCTCTCTCTCTTTCTCTGTCTTTGTCAAAACTCATACACCTTCCATCTTTGAATCAATACTGTCTATTGGTTACAAGACAGAAGAGTGGTAAGGGCTAGGCATTGGGAGTTAAGTGACTTGCCCAGGGTCCCAGCTAGGAAGTGGCTGAGGCTAGATTTGAACCCAGGATTTTCTGTCTCTGGGCCTGCCTCTCAATTAACTGAGCCACCTGACTGGCCCTTTCTTCTGTCTCTTACTCCACTGCTCTTTTTGGCTTCTACCCTTAGCTCTCATTGTCACCCCTAAACCCCAATATAAATCTGCTTCAGACAAGTCTGGCTTCTCACTAGTTTCTCCAGTGAAAGTCAACTTCTTCCCTCCTCCAAGCTTTTGCTTATGCTACCCTCACTGGTGTTGGTTTCATCTTACCTTTTGTAAATCAGTTGAGAGTTTACAAAAATCTGAGTCCCAAACTGAGATTTGAGAAGCCTAAGATTCCAAAAGGCCATCTTACCCACCCCTTCATTTTGTCTTTGCCTCACTGCTTGCAGGGAATTTAGGCAGAGATTATTCCCTCATCTCAAAAAAAAGCTGACCTAAAGACAGGAGAAAGGGCTTGCCTAAAGTCACTCATCTAATTGAAAGCTGGATTAGAACCCAAGTTTCTTGCCTCCCAGCCTAAATTCTTTCCTCTGTATTATACTTCCATCTCTTCTCAGATTCCTATAAACTTCTTTTTTGCTCCTATTCCCCAAACTTATTTTTATAGATGGGAAAACTGAGGCCCAGAGAGAAATGATTTGCCCAGGATCATACAAGAGCTACAGCTGGAACACTTTGGGTGTCCTCATTTTCAGCCTTTTCCACTGCCTGGCACGGTTGCTTGAGTCAGAGGCCTGGGCTTATATCTGGCTACCTATGCAATATTTGGTAAGCCACTTAGTCTGCCTGGGGCCAGTTTCCTCATCTGTCAGTTGGGTTAGACTAGATGGCTTTGGAGGTCTGTTTGGCTCCAGATCTGGTATCCTATGAGGAGTAAGAGGAAATGGAGACTTTCTATGCTGTGTCACACATGTGCAGGTGGCTCATCTGGCCCTGGCCTTATTCTGTCACTCGAGAGGTCAGAACTCTGATTATTTAGGAAACAGGGTTGAGGCCTTTGCTAGGAACCAAGAGACTAGTTTTGTGACCTTGAGCGAGTCACTTCCCCCCTAGGGACTCAGTTTCCCTACTTTTAAATAGAGAGAGTTAAGCTAGATGGTCTTTAGGGTCCCTTCTACTTCTGCTAGAATATTCTAACATCCTGTCCTCTGGGGTTCTATAGTTTTCATAATTCTGTGACTCAGTGATTCAAAGATGCTGTGAGCTCAGGACATAGTCTAGTGGAAGGAACATAGAATGCAATGTTGGGGTGACCTGGGTTCATGGACTAGCTGTGTGACCCTGAGGGAATCATTCTACATCTCTGCCTCAGATTCCTTATCTGTAAAATGGGGAGAAAGATGACGGTACTACCTGCCTCACTCACAAAGAGGCTATGAGGAGCGCATGAGGTCCTGTGGCCAATTATCAGGACAGTGGAGAGAGGGCTGAGTCTGGAGTCCAGGAGACCTTAATTCAAATCCAGCCTGAGACTCTGAGTAGCTGTGTGACCCTGGGAAAGTCATTTATTCCTGTTGACTTCAGTTCCCTCATCTGTCAAATGAACTGGAGAAGGAAATGGCAAACCACTCCAGTGTCTTTGCTATGAAAATCCCCAAAGGGGTCACAAAGAGTTGGATGCAACTGAAACCATGACAAAGTTTACAAAGAATTTTCCTCACGAGCACCCTAATGTAAGGGAGTGTAAATATTCTTCTCATTTTACAGATGGGGAAACAAAGGCATGGAAGGGCCAGGAAAAGTGACCTGCCTAGTATCAGAGGGTGCTGGATCCAGCCCAGGTCACTGTCATTATTATTATTATTGTTATTCTCTCTGCCTGACCATTTCTGGGTCATGAACTGAAGGGGTCTCTAGCCTAGGGCTGGGATCTCACCGTGTTCCTCATCAGTCATGGGTAGAAAGTGATCAATGAGTTCTTCAGACTTGTCCAGCATGACATCCACACCGTTGGTCACCATCTGCCCCATGCGGGTGCCCATTACTGTGTCTACACCACTGGTCACCACTGAGCGGGTCAGATCCACACTCCATCGACGACTCCTGTGGGCCAGGCCCACCACTCCAGTTACGCTGCTGGTCACTGCGTCCTTGGCTGATGTCACCACCTTGTGAGGGGAGGGGTGCCAAGTCTGAGATCTGGGAATCCGTTCTCTCTGTCCTCTCTCTACTCCTGGAGAATATTCTACTTCGATTGACTAAAAATCAAGATTCTTTCTTTGCCAGCCCATAACCCTTCCCTCTTTCTTCAATTCCAAGATGGCGGGATTTAGAGATCTAAAGGGCCTTAGCCCACCCCACAGATGGGGAAAACAAGGCTCAGAGAAGTCTGGTGCCTTGTCCAAATCACACAGATAACAGTATAATAATATATATAATAGTGTAGTATAATATTATAAATATATAATAATACAGTATAATAATAAAGGGGAGAACCTGGGTTAGAATCTAGATCTGATTTAAGATCCAGGGAACTTTCTGCTCAGTGCTTTCATGCCCCTACTGCAAAATTTAAGGCTCTGAGTTAGGACTCCTGGGTTTCTTCCTCTATAAGTTCCTGGCAGCCCATTTCCCACCCTTACCCCTTCCCAAGACTCTAGGGTCTTCTCCTTCCTACGTCACATCTCCAGACTGCAAGTCATGACTCCCATTTCCTTCCCAGCTCTCCAGGTGGGTGGGACCTCAGAAAATCACTTACCGTCTCTCCTCCATGTTCTGAATGCAAGAAGGGACTCCTACGCCTTTCCCCCTACACACAGAGTACTAGCAAGATTCATTTGTGTTTGTTTTTAGCCCATAAAATGGCATTTCTCTTCAGACCAGCCCCAGAGCAGACGGAGGGAAGATGAGGTTTGGTCTTGGGTTCTCAGCACAAGAACCCCTGATTCCCTGCTGCATCCTCATGGGAACCCTCTCCCATGTTGCCTTCATACCCTACCCCCTTTGTGTCCCTCCTCCTCTATGGGGCACAGCGCCTGCCTCCTTGGGTGTCCCAGCATACCTCCTGAGACTGTTGCCGGAGGAAGGGCAACTTCTCCTCCAGCTTGTCCAGGCCCCTGCAGGCATATCTGTTCACTGAAGCAACTGGAGAGATACAGACACATGTACTCAGGAAGAGACATAGATGGAGCCATGCACAGTCACGGAGCTCGAGGGAGGGCAGGGAGGAATTGGGAGGGCAGCATGCCTAGTCTTTAGCAGTTAGAAATCATTGAGTTTAGCATCTAGTTAAAAAAACAACAAATAATTGGTTAAAATGGACAGCTACCACTGTTTTAAAAATAATAAAGATGGATAGATTCTCATTCATACCAGAATACCTAAAATATAAGAAGTTTCAAAATTAATCATTAAAAAAAATAGGCAGTTATGAAATATCCAGTTCCCCCTGTCCTTAGGTCCTGGAACCCAGGATCTTTTTCTGTGCACCATTGGGGCAGGCTTGGAATTGAATTTGTTTTGTTTTTTTTTAACCCTTACCTTCCATCTTGGAATCAATACTGTGTATTGACTCCAAAGCAGAAGAGTGGTAAAAGTTAAGTGACTTGCCCAGGGTCACACAGCTAGGAAGTGTATGAGGCTATATTTGAACCTAGGACCTCCCAACTCTAGGCCTGGTTCTCAATCCACTGAGCTACCCAGCTGCCCTCTGGAATTGAGTTTTAAAGCTTGGATTGGGCCTTGGGTCTTGGAGCCTGGGATCTCTTTCTGTTCACCAGGTCTTTCCTCCTCCCTTGCAATGGAATTGGTCTTTATACTGTTGATTGGCAGGAGGGTTGGTGCAATGGTTGTACTCCTGGGGAGGCTGAGTCTGGTGGTTGGTTGGGGCTTGGGAGTTCTGAGCTGTGTGAGTGAAATATTTTGTGTGTCTGTACTAAGGCTGGTCCCAAGGTGGGGAGTCCCAGGAGTGGGGAGTCATTAGCCCGTTTCAGGAAGGGCAAACCAGGCCAGGAATGGAGCTGTTCAAATCTCTGGGCCAGAATGGCCGCTACGTTATTTCCTGACTGATAGAGGGAAATCTAGTCTCAAGATAAAAAAAAAAGGTGATCCCAAACAATGTGTCCATCCTGCCCCTTGTCTCTAGGAACAAATTCTGTTTATAGAGTCAGGAAAATAGAAGGTAGAGACATACACATGCCTTCCATACTGAGACAGTGAGATATAGACTCAGAGATGGAGAAAGAAGGGAAGAGGGGGCCTGGGCAGGCAGACATATCCAAGCCAAGAGGAAGTAAATTTGGGGGATGTATGAGCACTGACTCTGAATCACCGCCTCAGCTCACAATGACTGAGATCTGCTTTTCTTCTCTGCTTCAGCTTCCCCAGCTTGGGGTTCGCAAACGAATTGAGCTACAAAAGAAGTCATAGCGAGCCTGGACAAACGATAATGCGCCTATTACAGAATCTTTTGGTGAGTTTGACCTGTTTAGGGGAATTATTCCATAGAATCCAGTCTTTAATGCTGAAAGGGACCTGAAGGGATCAACCCTTTTATTCTAGACCTGAGGAGAGAACAGGACCAAAGAGAGGAAGGAACTTGCCTAAGGTCACACTGGTCTGGGATTTTGAATTTAGCTCTCCTGAATTCAGATCCAGCACGCAGGCAGCTGGTGGTATGTAAAAGTTAAAATTAAATCTCAATTAGAATATTATATTTTAAGAGATTTATTAATGGTCATTAGAAATAAAAGAATAAAGAAGATATAAAATAAAGACCATGTGCCCATGGCTGGTTAGCCATTTTTTAGTCAACCCTACTCACCACCATCAATGCTGATTCTACATCAGAGAGAAGGAGCCTCCAAAGCCCACGCCCTTTATCCTCTCTCTACAGGAAGTACATAATGACAGGAAGTCAGTGGGCTCTTGGGATATGTAGTTCTTTTTTTAGGGTAACAGATTTTCAATCATACAGGTATAGTCAGGAAGAACTGTATTCCCATCTGGCCTCAGACACTTATTAGCAGTGTAACTCTGGGCAAGTCCCCGAATAACCTTTTTTGCCTCAGTTTCCTCAAATGTAAAATGGGGATGATAATAATAGCACCTACTTCCCAGGGCTGTTGTGAGGATTAAAGGAGATAATATTGGTTAAGTGTTTAGCCCAGAGTTTTGGCACTTAGTAGGTGCTTAATAAATGCTTGGCTTTTTTTTTTTCTCACTGCACCATGACGTCATTCAGGCAGTGAAATGATCACCAATAATTCACAGATGCCAGGAATTTATAGCCTTGGAATTAGTTCCAGGGTGAACTGCCCTGAAGGGGATACGATTACACACAGTAGACCCACCTGATTTCAGAATAACCTTTCTAATTCCTATGTCAACCATGTCATTCTCCTCCTCAAAGAATCTTTTGTGTCTCCATATTGCCAGAGTCCAAGCTCCCTCTCCAGCTTGGCATTCAAGACCCTTCAAAATCTGGCATTCAAAGCCTTCTAAATCCATGCGTCCTCCCCCCACCCATTTCTCCCTCTTTTCTCCTTCTTCAGCTCAGTGTTCATGGCCTTCCAATATTCATCTGCACAAATGGTCTGTTCTCCCCGAACCCTGTTTATTTCTGCCCGTTGGAATTTTGTTCTTCCTAGGACTTGCCACTTTCTCCTCCTCTGTGAAGCTTTTTTCCTGATTGCTCTAGCCCGCAGTATTCTCTGCCTCAAAAATGTTCTTAGAGTACTTGGTCTGGTTCTTGCCTTTCCCTTTATCGCTTGGGTGGTGTCTATTTTCCCAAGTGTCATATCCCCCAGGAAATTCCTGGGTTGTAGGGTTTATGTCACTAAAAAAAAAAAAGAAAAACTTTATCTCCTGTCTTAAAATCTATACCAAGTGTTGGTTCCAAGGCAGAAGGTAATTGGGGTCAAGTGACTTGCCCAGGGTCACACAGCTAGGAAATAGATTTGAACCCAAGACTTTTACTCTCCAGGCCTGGTTCTCTTTCCACTGAGCCACCTAGCTGCCCCTGTCTATGTCATTTTTCATCCGTGTAATCCCTTTTGTTTTTTAAACACTTACCTTCCATCTTAGAATCAATACTGTGCATTGGTTCCACGGCAGAAGAGGGGTAAGGGCTAGGCAGTGGGGGTTCTCTATCCACTGAGCCACCCAGCTGGCCCCTCATCCGTGTAATTCTGACAGAGTTCAGGACATAGAGGAAGAGGCAGGGGCAGAAGACAGAGGAGGCAAAGGAACAGTCAGGAGAACTAGATCTAATCCAGAGAGGGCACTTAAATGACTGCTTAATTTGAACTGAGACAGAGACACATTCAGAGTCTAAGAAAGAGACAGACAGGTGCGCAGAGCCTGAAAGGCAGAGGTGGCCCGCCCCTCTGGAGAAGGGATGAGGCAGGGGCTGCTGCCCCTGAAGTCTGGGCAGCAGGTACTACCGGGACTTCAGAAGGAAGTGCTCCAGGGGGCGCTCTGAGCTGCATTGCAGACAGACCCTCCCACGGGGTCCAACTCTGAAGGTCACTGCAAATGCCAAGGGGAGAGCAGCTTCTCACTCAAACTAGGCTGAAGGTCACCTGGGAGCAGGAGCCAGCTGCCTGATGGGGCCCCACAGCTTTATTCCCTCCAGCACGTCCCTGTTGCGGGCTCCTCGCCTCATCCGGGGATTCCCTCCCCTTCCTGGTCCCAGCCTCCTCTCACAGAATGGGCTAGGAGGCTCCTGTCTGTCCCCCAGGCTAGTAAGCAGGACAACAAACAATTCAAGGGCAGCTCAGGGGAATGAATAGCGGTGGGGTGGCGGGGTCTGAGGTATGAGCAGAAAGAAAGGTGGCAAGGACTGAGGGGATCAGGGATCTGGATGTGTCAGAAAAAAGAGCAGAGCCTGAGTGCGCCCACAAGTGAGAAAGTAAGAGCAAGCCGGCAGTATCTGTGTGAGTGTGCATGGAGGGAAACGGGGGAAGGAAGAGAAGGGGAGGAAAAGGAAGGGAGAGGGAGGGAGGGACAGACAGACAGACAGACAGACAGACAGACAGACAGACAGACAGAGACAGAGAGGGAGAGAGAGACAGAGCCAGACAGAGCCAGACAGAGAGAGAGAGATAGAGAGAGATAGAGAGATGGCGGGGGGAGGAGAGAGAGGGAGGGAGAGACATGGAGGGAGGGACAGACAGAGGAGAAAGAGAGACAGACAAATAGAGATACATAGGGAGAGAGGGGAGAGGAGAGAGAGACAGAGAGACAGAGCCAAAGAGAGCCAGACAGAGAGAGAGATAGAGATAGAGAGATAGGGAGGGGGGGAGGAGAGAGAGGGAGGGAGAGACATGGAGGGAGGGACAGGCAGAAGAGAAAGAGAGACAGAGAGAGATACACAGGGAGAGAGGGGAGAAGAGAGAGACAGAGAGACAGAGACAGAGATAGAGGGAGAAAGGCTGGGGAAGATATCAGACTGAAGAGAGATCCCAGGAGAAAAGTAGGCTAGGTCAATGAAGATGCTCAGTTGGAGCCTGAATCCCAGGATACTCACTCTGTGGCTCCAGAAGGGTGAGGAAAGGCTGGGCCCCTTGGAAGGCTCTGGTGGTTAGGCCTTGAAGGCTACGCTCAGCCACTTTACACAGAGAGTTCAGATAAGGGTGATTTTCCTTGGTAGAGCTGTACATGGCTGATGCCTTGGCATAGGTTGTGCTGACCAGAGGCAGATTGACCACTCGGTTCACTAGGCTCTAAGGGGAGAAGACAGGGCTGTTAGAGACTCTAGGACCACATTTCCTCAGAGACTGAAAGTGAGGTTCTCATACCCTTCTACCTGGGTAGGGAGGGCAGGGGATTTTAAGACTCTATTTGGGGGTAGCTAAGTGGCTAAGTGGATAGAGAGCCAGGCTTAGAGACAGGATGTCCTGGGTTCAAATGTGACCTTAGACATTTCTTAGCTGTGTGACCTTAGGCAAATCACTTAACATGAAATGCCTAGCCTTTACTGCTCTTCTGCCTTGGAACCAACAATTCTAAGATGGAAGGTAAGAGTTTAAATAAAACCGATTTGGCAGAACAGCAGGTGACTTTGAGAGAGAAGAGAGAAGAAATGAGAATTAAGTATCTACTATGTGCTAAGTACTTTACAAATATCTCACTTGGTAGAGCAACTTGAGCTTTCCCTGCTGAGAGGAGGGAGAGGGTTGACTGGCAGAAATGGGGATTGGTTACTTCTTGCTCCCCCTCCAGCTTTTAGGAAAAGTTAGTCTTAGCACTTATCTGGGCTTCACTTACTTCATCCTGGGGCTGCTGCTCCTCTTCCAGTGCGACAGGATCTGCTGTTTGCTCTTCCTCTCCTTTTGACATGGTGGCCAAGGGGTCACTCTGGGAGATAAGAGGTAGGGTGGAAGGGGTTGGTATTGAGTACTGAGATCAATCCCACTGTAGCATAATCAAATTTGGCACTGAGTATTAAGATCATCCCCATGTTCCCAGGTTCCTTTAACCCTAAACCCCACAGTCACATCCAAGTTGTGTCCCTGAGGGAGTCCCAGCTGGGAATCAAGAGTCTTGAGTTCTAGTCCTAGCTCTGCCCCTGACTCACTGTGTATGACAGTGGAGTAAACCCTTTCTTTTGGGGACTTGGTCTCCTCTAAAAACATGAAGTTAATAATCTTTGCTCTGCCTAGAGAGACTGACTAGAAAAATGCTTTGGAAGGTGTGGGGCTTGTTAATTGAGTTTTACATCCTGTTTATTTGAAAAAGGATTTGGAGCCAGCTTCTTATTAAACATTACCTAACCTGAACTTAAAGGAGAGTCCTCAGCTTATTCTTATTAGAGGGAGATTACGTACAGAACCCAGAAACCAAAATACCAGGTCTTGACTCGGAGGCTGAAATGAGTTCTCTCTTGGCAATGGAGAGGTGGGGGATGCAATGGAGTGGGGGAAGTTAAGAGGGAGAACTGGGGAGAGGCAGACAGTTAATCAGTGGTAAAGATGGGACTTGACCCCAGCTGTCCGGATATCAGGTCCAGGGCTCTCCCCAGTGTTTCCTACTATCTCCTTTGATCAGGACACAATGTTGAGTGACTTTGGAGAGTGGTACCCCAGGGTGTTTCCCAGAAACCATTGGCTGAGTTCCTTTAGAGCCTCAGGAAATGGAAAGGAACACCCAAGGATCAGGCCTTCTCAGTGTGAAGAAGCAGTCTGTGGCTTCCTGGGGAGGGAAAACTAGGACCTGGAAGCTGAACAACTGGCTATGGGCACCTCGCTTCTTGTCCCTTCGTCCAGCAAACTGCCTGTCCTAATGATGAGGGACCAGTGGAAGAGGCAAGAGGGGAGGGAGGGCTTAATAAGGGAGTCTCGGGTTGGGGAGGAGGTCAGCAGATGTAGGGCATGGTAAGGGAGTTTGCATGAAAACCGTCTCTGAGAGGTTGTGATTTGCCCAAGGTCGAGATCTGGAAAGTAGCAGGCCCATAATTTGAACCCAGGTCCTCTGACTCCAAATGCTAGGCTCTAGAAAAAGAGTGCTAGGGGAAGTCTAGGGGACCAATGGAAAGGTAGAGACAGGCTAGAAGACAGAGGGAGAAGGGAGTAGGCTGGGGTGGACAATGGGGATGGAATGTAGAAGTAGAGGAGCATGGGAACAGGGGAAGCATGGATCATAGAAGGGACCAAAGAACCAATCCAATATTCTCTGCCTCCCCCCTCCCCATTTACAGGTGAGGAAACTGAGGCACAGGGAGGTTAAATGACCTTAGAATGACAAGCATCAAAAGTAGAATGGGAACTTTGGATTCTTTCACACCCAGGTAGGGCTCCTTCCACTATTACAACGCTGCCCCTAGGCAGAGGGGGAGGCTCATAGCCCAGAAGGGCTAGCCAGCCCAGCAGCCTCTGGAAGGGCTTCGCTGGTGGGAGACTCACTTAGCTCCGATCTTTGCCTTTCCTCCTGCTTCGATCGATGGGCGTGCTACTTAGTGCCCTCCCCTGGTTTGGCAAGGGATCAACTGGGTTTCCTGGGTCAGCCAAGTGAGCCAAGGGCCGGCTGGCTGGGCCATCTGCTCACACCGCCTACCCTCCCCCAGAGGTTCCCCAAGCCCTCTGCCCAGGAGAGCCCCCCGCTCCCCAAGGTGCCCCAGGATCCTGCCACTGGGCGCCAGCGGGACTCACTCCGGGCACACATTGGATCCGGTACCTGGGCAATGCCCCCCGAGGGTCCCTCCACTTCCAGGGTGGCTGTCTGGCTGTCTCTTGGGGGCTTCCACACCTTCACCTCCCACCTCTGCCGGACCCCATTCTCAGCTCCCTAGAGTCCCGGTGCTTACCCCGCCTTATAGGGACTCCCTCCGGGGACACCCTCCCCACCCCCATCCCCGCCCAGCCCAAGGACAGCAAGGGGGTGAGGGCGGAGCCCCGGGGCCTGGCCAATCGGGAGGGGAGGAGTGTGGGCGGGGTCGTTCCCCTCCCCCCATCTGGAGGCGGGGCCTGTCCTTAGACCCCAGTTAACCCTCCTATTGGTCCCTGGGAAATGGGACAAGGTGTCCGACCTCCTTTTCAGGGATTCTCTGAGGCTTTCCGATTCCCCCTTCCTATTCTCCACACTCGGGGACCGTCCCGAAGGGGAACATGACCCGGAGTGGGTTCGGGGGCCTTCTGGAGTTACAAAACATACGGCCCGGATAGGATTGGGACCCGAGGCTAGCCCCGCAGTTGTCCTGTCGATGGGGCAGTCGGGGCGCAGACTCCCATGGGGTTATCCCTCCGAACCCCGCATTCCCCGAGGAAGATTAAGCTCCTGGCGGAAGCTCCCCTCTCTCCCTGGCACCGCGATGCTATCATGGAAAGTAATACAACAGAAGTTTGGGGGGGATGCTGGGACAGGCCTCTGGACCCCCAGGTCTCCTCCACAAGGCACCTGGCACTTCCTAAGGGAAGTTTCTGTCTCTGGCTCTTCCCGTCTTTCTTTCCCCACCCTCCTCCCCCTTTCCCTTTGCTGCTGGTTCTGGGAATTTCCCTTGCCATCTCTCTGTGCTCACTGTGTCTCCTCTTCAATGGGTACTGCTCTGCCTAGGGAAAATGGCTCACCCAGATAAGGTGGTGTTCCTCCTCCCCACTCTGGTGGGACCCCGAAACCCCTCTGGGTTCAGGGGCGCTTGGGCCACCCTGTGATTGGCAGGCGTCTTCAGACGTCCTTTGCTGCAGGTCACCCTAGAGGGTATCTGATTTTGGCCTCTCTGCCTGGGTTAGAGAGGGAGGGAGAGAGATGAGGCCTCTGTCCTTCCTGGCCCTGGAATACCACACTTCTGTATAGAGTATTCTGCACCACCCAGTGCCCTCTCTGCTCTACTGTCTCTACTCTGAGGCTTCTGAAATCCAACACATTTATCTCTGCACAATCCCTGATCCAAGCTATACATCTACCCTGCTCTATCATTTACTTTATGACCGTGGGTAAGTCATTTAGCCTCTCTTGACCTCAATCCCCTTTTTCTTTAAAAGTCAGGAGGTTCTATTAAATGGCAACGTGACAGAGAGGACAGAAAGCTGGCGTTGGAGTCAGGAAGACCGGAGTTCAAGTCTGTCTCTGACATCTATTGGCTATGTGACCCTGGGCAAATCTTTTAACCTCTCATTGTCTCAAGCAGCTCCCTAAAACTATAATTTGCAGTGTAGGGGTTGACCTTATCCCTATATTAGATGATCTCAGTGATTGCTTACAGATTTCTGGGAGATGGAACACCGTAGGACAGAGAAGGGAACCAGGGCTTGGTATCCAAACTGGTCCTGGTGGGAGGATGGGAAGACCGATGGGACCTCATGGAGACTAAGCAAACTGGGGAGTCCTGAAATGGGGCCCTGGATGCTTGCTTGGGTTGGAGGAGCAATCACATATTTACAGAATTGCAAAATATGAGAACTGGGACCTCAGTGGCCACCTAATCCAAACCATATTTGCAAAGGAATCCCTGCTCTAACATACCAGAAAGTGGCTGGTCTGCTGATGCTTGGAGACCTCCCTGGAGGAGAAACCTCTTACCTCTAAAGGAAACTCATTCTACTTTTCATTGTTGTTGTTCAATCATTTTCAAATCATATCTGACTCTTTGTGACTCCATTTGGGGTTTGGCAAAGATATTAGAGCAGTTTGCCATTTCCTTCTCCAGCTCATTTTATAGCTGGGGAAACTGAGGCAAACAAGGGTAAGTAAGGGATTTGCCCTGGGTCACACAGCTTGTAAGTGTCTGAGGCCAGTTTTGAATTAAGGAAGATGAGTTTTCTTGATTCCAGGCCTGGCACTCTATCCACTGTGGTACGTAGCTGCCCATATACCACTTTGGAGTGACTCTAATTGGTAGGAAGTTGTTCCTGACTGATGTGGAGCCTTCTGGGTCTCTTTGCAGCTTCACTCAGACAAGTATAATCCTTCTTCTATATGACAGCTCTTCAGATACTTAAACACAGCTGTCATATTTCCCTTGTCCTTCCTTCTCTAGGCTAAAGCTCCCTAGTTTATTCAACTGATCCTCATATGACAAGTATTTAAAGCCCTTCCTCATCCTGGTTGTCCACTTCTGGGCCCTTTCCAGCATTAGTAATAATGTTCCTTTTAAACCATTGTCCTCAGAACTGAGTCCAATATTCCATGAGATCTGAGGAGGGTAAAGGACAGTAGAATTATCTCCTCCCTTTTCCTGGAGGCTCTCTCCTTCTTAATGCACCCCAGAATTGAATTAGCTATTTTTGGGTTGCCACAACACCTTGCTGACCCATATGGAGCTTGGAGTCCACTTAAATCCCCAGCTCTTTTTCAGACAAACCTTTCCACATCTTTTAATACAAAGTTGATTTCTTTTTGTACCCCAGTAATGACTGAATTGTGACAGGCTTGACCACTGGGCTGAATCTAACAAAACAAAATTAGTAGGCTTGTACTTGGGCACACAATGTTAATTCCACAAATTTAAGGTGGGGAAGCATGGGTAGATGACATTTGTTCTGAAGGGATTTGGGGGTTTTAATCCATTGCAAACTCCTTATGAGTCAGCAAGGGTAGGTGATAGTCAAAAAGATTAATGCAATTTACATTAGGAGTGGCATAGCTTCCAGAAATAGAGAGGTGATAATACCACTGTATTCTTCCCTTGACAGATCTCACCTTGAGTATTATGTTCAGATCTGGACCTCACAATTTAAGAAATACATTGATAACCTGGAGAATGTCCAGAGGACACCCATGGTGGTGAAGGTTCTTCAGGCTAAGAGAAATTGGAATCTGTTGAAAAAAAACTAGACACATTTAGTCTGGAAAAGACTATGGAGGGGAACCAGAGAAATAGCTGTTTTCAAGTATTTTAAGGGCTGTCATGTGGAGGGAGAATTAGATGTGTTCTGTTTGATCCCAGAGGACTGTTGTTCATTTTTCATTTCATTTCTTAAAAACAAACAAGCAAGCAAGCAAATAAACAAACCCAATACCCTTACCTTTTGTCTTAGAATCAATACTGTGTATTGGTTCCAAGGCAGAAGAGAGGTAAGGGCTAGGTAATGGGGGTTAAAGGGACTTGCCTAGAATTACACATCTAGAAAGTATCTCAGGTCACATTTGAACCCAGGACCTCCTGTCTCAGCCTGGCTTTTGATCCACTAAGCCACCTAGTTACTTTTTGAAGAAGAATGGTGACATCATTAGATGATGTCTTGACATGAATGTGAATTGGATTTAAATGAGGCAGAATGACACAAAATCATGAGTTTTACTCTTTCCCAGAGTCATCAAAATCCATCAATAAGACAAAATTCAAGAAAACTAGTAATGGCCTGGGATGTAGTGGCTGACCTTCGTGGCTTTAAAAAAAAATCCCCTACCTTCTTTAAAAAAAAAAAAAGCCCTTACCAATAGTAAGTATTAATTCTAAGACAAAAGCGCAGTAAGGGCTAGGCAATTGGGGTTGACTTGCCCAGGGTTACATGTCACATGTCACAAATCTGGTCACAAATCTGAGACCAGATGTGAATGCAGATCCTCCTGACTCCAGGTCTTGTGCTCTCTCCACCTAGCTGCCCCCGACCTCGGTGTCCTCTATGTCTGACTGAGCTCTCTGTGTTCCATGATGCCTTCCTTCATAGCTGTTGGGACAGATTGTCCTCATCCACTTATTTCTGTGAGGGAAGTCTTCACATGCTTGCGCTAGACATCCCCTTAGTCATCAATGGATTCAAAGTCCATGGATTACCCTCAATTTGGTTTAGCCCATCTGTCAAGACGGTTACCATGGTGTAGCTTCTTAGAACCACAGGTGAGGTTGAGTGGGAGGTGTGTACCAAAGGTGGATGAGCAATCCTGGAAAGGGCTTAGCAAGCGGAGATGCTAGTTCTTCCTGGACACCCCATACCTCCAGTCTATTTCTGTAGTTCTGGGTCACTCGCCTAACACCTGAGAGGTTTGAAACTGGGCGCTGATCCAGGAGCAATGAGTGGAAGTTATGAAGAGGCAAATTGGAGCTCTGTGTCAGGAAAAACTTCCTAACAACCGTTTTGTTGTTCATTGGTTTCACTTGTATCTGACTCTTCATGACCCTGTTTTGGGGTTTCTTGCAAAAAAAAACTGGAGTAGTTTGCCACTTCGGTTTCCAGCTCATTTTACTGATGAGGAAACGGAGGCAAACAGGGTTGTGTCTTTTCTAAGGTCACAAAGCTAGTAAATATGTGCGGCTGGATGTGAATTCAGGTCTTTGTGACTCTGGAACTAGTACTCTATGCACTGTACTACCTAGCTGCCCTTAAAGCTGGGGATGTCCAAAAGTGGAATATCTTGCTTTGAGAGATGGTGTGTTCTTCTTCCTTGGAAGTCTTGAAACAGACTGCGTAAGCATTTGTTGGGTCTGGTATAGTGGGGATTCTTTCATGTGTGGGTTGGATTAGATGGTTGTTGGGGCTCTTTTTAGCTCTTCAGTTCTGTGATTCTGTAATTACACATATATCCTTACCTTCTGTCTTAGACTGATAATAAGTGTCAGTTCCAAGGCAGAAGAGATATTAGGGCTGGGCAATTGGGGTTAAATGACTTGCCCAGGCTCACAGCTAAGAAGTCACTGAAGTCAAATTTGAACCCAGGACCTTCTATCTCCAGATCTGTCTCTAGACCACTGAGCTACCTAGCTGCCTCTTTAATAATATTTTTTTTCACTGAATTTAATTTATTAAAGTTCAGCCCCAAGGTTCCAGCCTGTCAAGATCCTTTGGGATCCTGACTGTCATTTGGTGTACTAGTTCTCTTCCCAGCTTTGTGTCATTTGCAGGTATTGGTAAGCATACTACTTATGCTCCCCCCACCCCCTCCTTTAAACCTCTTGCCTTCTGTCTTAGAATCATACTGTGTATTGTTCCAAGGCAGAATAGTGGTAAGGGCTAGGCAATGGGGGTCAAATGACTTGCCCAGGGTCACATAGTACCTATGCCTTTAACTAAGTTCAATAGTACAGAACCAAGCACAGGTCCCTGGCATACTTTACCTTAATGACAAATTTGCCATCTTAGTCTTAGAGTCTGGCATCTAAATCACTTGTACAATTGCCTGGTTCCCATCATTCCATCTTATTCCCAAGAATGGTATTGAGGTTGTTTTTTGTTTTTTTTTTTAACAAAAGCTTTGCTAAAATCGATGTTAAAAGAAACCTAAAGTATTATCTTTATCTACCAGCTTAGTAAACCCATCCAAAAAGGAAATGAGGCTTGCCTGATATATAACCTGTTTTTGAGGAAGCCAGGCTCTTAGTAGTTACTACTTTTCCTTCCAGACATTTGCCAGCCACCTCTTTTTAATGATCCATTCTAGAATTCTCCCAGGAATCTATATCACAATGGCTGACCTTTACTTTGCAGACTCTTTTCTCTTCCCTTTTTTGAAAATCGGGACATTAGTTCTTTCTCTGACTTGGTCATATGCCTTCCGTTTTCCCATGATTTTTCAGATGTCATTGAGAATGGCTCATCAATCATATCTGCCAATCATTTCAGCTCTTAAGGAGGTAGTTATTATGGGCCAGGTGACTTGAATTCATCACGGACCACCAGGTGGGCTGTTAAGATCTCCTTCCTTAGATAAGCCATGGTACTTAGCCTGTTAGCCATTTCTGTTCTGCTGTTTACTGTGTAAAGGTCATTCTTCTTGGAGAGAAAACAAACAAGGAAAAGAAGAACTGAGCTGATTTTTCTCTGGTGTCTGTTCTATCTACCTCAAGCAAAGGCACTATTTTTTCTTTTGTAAGGCTGGAGTTGAAATCTATCCATCCATCATGACTTAGCCTTAACTAAATGAGAACCCATGTCAGTCCATCAATCACAGACTTTAGGCTAAGTGTGAAAAGTCTTTGAAAGCCACCTAATGAAATAAAATGACTCCAGAGGGAAATCTGTTCCAATTGGCTAAGAGATTTCTTTTATACCCTATGGATCTTGTATAAAAACATGGAGTTAGCTAGGATTTCTTTTTCTTTTAAACACATTTCTTTTTTGGTTTATTTTGAAAATCCATTAAATATTTTTTTGTGTTCCAAATTCTCCCCCACTTCTGCCCCTCCCTCAGCCACTGAGAAAGCAAGCAATATACCAATTACATATATGAAATCATGCAAAATGTATTTCTATCATATTAATCATGTTGGAAAAAGCAAGAAAAAGAAATACATATAAATAAAATAGAAATTATTTTATAAATAAATTAAATATAAATTAAAAAAGAAATCTACACTCAGAGTCTATCAGTTCTCTCTGGAGTGGATAGCATTTTTTATCATGAATTCTTTGGAGCTGGCTTGGATCATTATATTGATCAGAGTGGCTAAGTCTTTCACAGCTGATCATCAATGCAATGTTGCTATTACTGTATTCAATGTTCTCCTGGTTCTTCTCACCTCATTTTTCATCAGTTCATATAAGTCTCACCAGATTTTTCTGAAACTATCCTGCTCATCATTTCTTCTAGCATAATAGTATTCATAGCCATACTACAATTTATTCAGCTGTTCCCCATTTGATGGGCATCTTCTTGATTTTTTGTGGTTCTTTGGAACCACATTAAGGGGGGTAATCCAAGAGGGTTTTTTTGGAAAGGATTAGGAATAATTTTTTTTGAATGGGGAAGGATTTTTTAATTTTCTTCCCCCCCCCCCCAATTACACGGAGAAACAATTTTTGACAATTATTTCCTGGTATTTTTGGATTCGGATTCCCTCCCTTTCCCCCCTTCCCCCCTGCCCAAAGTGGTAAATAGTCTGATATTGGGTATACCAGTGCTTTTCATGCAATACATAGTTCTATTTTCCCCATGTCATACATGACAGGAGACACATATCACATACAATAAAAAACTCATGAAGAAAATAAAGTAAAAGATGGCATGCTTTGATCTGCATTAAGATCCCAATAGGTTCTTTTTTTTTTATATCATGAGTCCCTTGGAGTTATCTTGGAACCTTGTTTTGCTGAAAATAGTTTGGTCCTTCATAGTTGATCATTGTATAATGTTTCTGTTACTGTATACATTGTATCCTGGTTCTACTCACTTCACTTTGTATCAGTTCATATAAGCCTTTCCAGGTTTTTTCTGCACTCATCCTGTTCATCATTTCCTTTGGTGGATTCTTATTTCTTATTTTATATTCCATTACAATCATATACCATAACTTGTTCAGCCATTATCCAGTTGATGGATACCCCCTCAGTTTCCAATTTGTTGCCACTACCAAAAGAGCTGCTAAATAATTTTGTACAAGTATGTCCTTTTCCCCTATCTCTAATCTTTTTAGGATACAGACCAAGTAGAGGTATTGGGTCAAAGAGTATGCATAGTTTTATGGCCTTTGCTCTCCAGAATGGTTGTATTTATTTACAGTTCTACCAGCAGTATATTCATGTCCGAATTTTCCCACATCCCCTCCAACATCCATCATTTTCCTTTTTGGTCATGTTAGCCAATCTGATAGGTGTGAAGTGGCATCTAAGAATTGCCTAAATTTGCATTTCTCTATTCAATTATGATTTGGAGCATTTTTTCATGTGACTATAGGTAGCCTTGATTTCTTCATCTGAGAAGTGCCTATTCATATCCTCTTTATCCATTTATCAATTGGGAATGCTTTCTATTCTTGTGAATTTGACTCAGTTCTCTATATATTTGAGAAATGAGGACTTTGTCAGAGGTGCTTGCTATAAACTTTTTTCTCCAGTCTATTGTTTCCCTTCTAATATTGGTTACTTTGTTTGTAGAAAATCTTTTTAATTTGATGTAATAAAAATTATCCACTTCGTTTTTTTTCTTTATGTCTTGTTTGGTCATAAATTCTTCCCTGATTCATCAGTCTGTCAGGCCAACTTTCCCATGTTTCCTTAATTTGTTTATGGTATCACCCTTTATTTCTAGATCAAGTATCCATTTTGACTTTATCTTGGTGTATGGTGTGAGTTGTTGGTCCATGCCAGTGTCTGTCATACTGTTTTCTAGTTTTCCCAGCAGTTTTTGTCAAATAGTGAGTTCTTTTCCCAGTAGCTTAGATCTTTGGGTTTATTAAACACACTAGGCTACTATGGTCACTTATTATTGTGTGCTAATTTCCTAATCTACACCATTGATCCACCACTCTATTTCTTACCCAGTGTCAGATTGTTTTGATGATTACTGCTTCACAGGATAGTTTGAGATCTAGTAAGCCAAAGAAAGTGGAGTCATTGTGGTATTCTAGCTGGTTGTTTGTTGTCCTCTATTCTCAAAGAGGACCAAAATGACATCACTGGTGATGTCTTTTGACTCATGCATAATTTGGATTTAGGTGAGGAGGAGTGGCACAAAGTTGTTGTCGACCTTACTCTTTCTTCCAGAATCATTGAAGCCCAATGGCAAGACAAAGGTCAAGATGGCTGGAGATAGCTTGTGATGCAGTGAATGACATTGGCACCCCAAGTGTCTTACCAAGCTCTAAGCCCTCCACAGTGCCTGCTTCAGCCATCTTCATCGCTGTTGAAACAAATTATTCTCATCTACTCCTACTGCTAGGGGGATGTCTTTATATGCCTGGGGTAGATACCCCTCTAACTCAGTGATGGGTTTGAGGTCTCAGTTACCCTCAACCTCGTTTAGTCAACTTGGCAAGAAGGTTTTACTGGGATGTGGCCATTGGGCGTGCTGTAGCTTATTGGAACCACAGGTGAGAGCTGAGTGTCAATAGACTCCAAAGGAGGAAAGCAGTCTTAAGGACTAGATAAGTCCTCACATCGGTGGTACTAATCTTCTCTTACTCCATAAACACCTTGAGGTAGTTTAGCTAAGCTCCCTTTTGAAAGGAACCAACTTGGGAGGTGGGGATGGTGCAGAAAGGAGAAGACTCAGTTTTGGCCTTCTACTTAGATGTCCTCCCTCTTCCCCCTTTGTGTAGAGGAGAATTCTGCAATCTTCAAAGGGTCTAGAGAATGTCGAACTTCCTGTTAGTGTCCTAGAAGCATCCTTGGATCAGATAATGACATAGTTTGCTTTGGGAGTGAAGGACATACTAATATGAAGTTATTATTTTTTTAGCCCTTATATTTTGTCTTGGAATCTTAATAGTAGGTATTGGTTCTGAGGCAGAAGAGTAGTAAGGGCTAGGCAATGGGGGTTAAGTGACTTGCCCAGGGTCACATAGCTAGGAAGTGTCTGAGGCTACATTTGAACCCAGGACCTCCTCTCTCTAGGTCTGCCCCCTATTTCTCAGCTTTAATACTCCTGACACTCTTTTTTTGTAGGATCGTGACATGAACTTTTATTCATTCCCCAATAACTGATCATACTTTCATCTTCTATACATTTCTTTTTTTATTTTATTTTTATTATCATGCATAACACACTTTCATATTGGACCTTGTTGTAACAGCATACTCATGCAAAATCAAAACCCCCAAGTAAAACTCTAAATACACTGATGTGAAAGATAGTATACTTTAATCTGTATTCATCCAACTCCAACAGTTCTTTCTCTGGAGGTAGATAGCATTCTATGTCATGAGTTTTTCAGGATTGTCCCATATCATTGCATTGCTGAAAGCAGCCAGGTTTTTGTAGTTGATCATTGTATAATATTGCTGTTACTTTGTACAGTGTTCTCCTGTTTCTGCTAATCTTTTATGCATTTCTATTTAAAATCCAAAAGGGGGACAGCTTGGAGACTAAGTAGACTGAGCACTAAGCCTGGAATCAGGAGATCCTGGGTTCAAATCTGGCCTCAGACACTTCTTAGCTGTGTGACCCTGGGCAAGTCACTTAACCCTCATTGCCTAGCTCTTACCACTCTTCTGCCTTGGAACTGATAAACAGTATCAATTCTAAGACAGAAGGTAAGGTATTTTTAAAAAATCCAATTTAGGGAAAATATTGTTCTGGAAGTGAGAGGACCTCTATCTAAGCCTAGCTCTGCTCCCAAATTACTTTATGATCGTGGGGAAAAAACCCAATCTATTCAGTTTTCACTTCCATAACATGGACACAATGCTTACTGTGCCTATTCTATAGAATGATAGGGTTAAGGTAAAATGAGATATTAGGTGGGAGGTGGAGTCAAGATGGCAGCATAGAGGCAGCAAAAGTTTAGACCTCTGAAAACCCTTCCTTATTGATTAAAAACCAAATGCTCCTAGGGGACTGAAAACCAAACCTAACAACAGGACAGAGGAAAGGAACCCTCCTGCTGGACTCAACTTAAAAGGTAAGCCCCAAAAAGCCTGAATTCGAGAACACTCTGGTTTAAGGGGAAGGAAGAAGGAAGGTCCCAGGACCCCTCCCTCACACAGAGTGTTGAGCCTCCATCAGTGACTGGAATCTCTTGGTGGGCAAGGGCGCTAGTCTGGAGGGAGTACCTTGTGGGCAAAGCTGTGCCAGGCTCAGGGCTCTGAACACAGGTGGTGGAGAAGCAGTTGGAGAAAAAGGGCAGAACAACCTAGGCACTAAACATTGTATCCCCCTTCCTGAGGTCTTGGCTTCAGGGCACAACCAGCTCTGCAAGTTCAACTCCCCTGGGCTTAATCTTATCAAGCCTTCAGAGGGCAGGGAAGCTCAAGCTCCAACACCCCTCCCCCACAGACTGCTCTGAGAGCCTTGCTAAATTCCAAGGGTGTAGGTTGACAGAAAAGCCCAAACCCACTAATCTAGCATATAATGAGAGGAGCAAGAGTGCAGGCAACTGCAGTGGGAAAAGAAGGGCAAATATGAGCAAACAACAGAAAAAGAAAAAATAAATTACAATCTACGGTTTCTATCCAGGCAATGAACAAAGAGCAAATGTAACAGAGGAAGATCAAGTAACACCAAGCAAAAACACAGACACTCCAGAGAATTGGACACAGGCTTTGGAAGAACTCAAAATACAATTCAAAACACAATTAAGAGAGGCTGAAGACAACTGGGAAAAGAACTTAAAAAGCAAGATAAGTCATCTGGAAACAGAAAATAGTGTCTTGAAAGCCAAAATTAATCACCTTGAAAATGAGGCAAAGGAGATGAAAGATAACCTCCAAAGAAAATCAGACCAGAAGGAGAAGGATGACCAAAAAGCCAGGGATGAAATTCAGTCTTTAAAAACCAGAATCCAACAATTAGAAGCAAGCTACTTCACAAGGCAGCAGGAAACTATAAAACAAAATCAAAAGAATGAAAAAATTGAGGAAAATATGAAACACCTCATTCACAAAACAGAAGATTTAGAAAATAATTCTAGAAGAGACAAGTTAAGAATCATTGGTCTACCAGAAGACCATGACAAAAGAAAAAGCCTGGACATCATCCTATGGGAAATTATCTAGAAAAACTACCCCAACATTCTAGAACAAGAGGGAAAATTGAAAGAATCCACAGATCGCTTCCTGTACTTAATCCCCAACTGACAACACCCAGGAATGTTATAGCCAAATTCAAGAACTACCAGACCAAGAAAAAGCTATTACAAGCTGCTAAGAGAAAGTCATTCAGATACTGTGGAACTACAGTGAGGATAACACAGGATCTGGCTGCATCTACACTGAAGGACTGAAAGGCATGGAATATGATATTCTAGAAAATAAGGGAACTAGGTCTACAACCAAGAATCAATTACGCAGCAAAATTGACTATATTCTTACAAGGGAAAGTATGGTCATTTAATAAAATAAAAGAATCCCAAGCATTCGTAAAGAAAAGAACAGACCTGAACAGAAAATTTGATGCCCAAACATAGAACTCAAGAGAATCATCCAAAGGTAATTAAGAAAGGGGGAAAAACAAACAAACAAACAAACAAACAAAAACCCTTTTTTTAAAGGGACCCAATAAGTTAAAATGATATGTATCCCTATAAGAAAAGAGGTCATTGGTAACTCTTAAAAATTGTTATTATCACCTGGGTATCTAGAAGAATTATACTTAGAGGGAACAGTGACAAACTGTATAGGATGAAATGCTAAGACATAAATATGTATACAGATATATGTATGCATAAATATATATGTATGTGCATATATATATACATATATATACAATTAGAGTTTTAAAAAAAGACATTAATACTAAGAGAAATGGGAAAAGAAACAAAATGGGGTAAATTTATATATCACAAAGAAGCACATGGTGGGAGCAGGGAGAACATCAATACACTGGAAGGGTAAAGAGGTTGGAGATAGGAAATACTCAAGTCTTACATGCATTGAAATTGACTCAAAGAGGGAAGAACAATCAAATACATTGGGGCAGAGAATTGATTTGTGCCCTATAGGGAAGTAGAAGGGTAACAAATGGACTGGTGGGGAGGGAAGCAATACAAGGGAGGGAGAGGGTGGGGGAGTAGTTTAAAAAGACTGTAAAGAAAATAAGAGGGGAATAAGAATGCAGGAAGGGTAGAAAGGGAAGTAAAATAGGGTGGGAATTAGGGGAACTGATTAAAAACAAAACACTGGTGTAGAAGGAAATAGTGAAAGAAGAAAGGGCAGTGGAGTGGAAAATGGAGATATTAGCTGTTGAAAATACCAGTAGCAGGTAGAACCAAGATGGCGGAGAAGCAAGGAGACATACAGAGAACTTGCCTCATCTCCACAAACTCCTCCAAACAGATCTAGAAAACAAACCAGAGCAAATACTGATTGAGGAATCTAAAAAAAAATATTAAGAGTCATGTTTCCAGCCCATGTCACAGAGGACAGAGGGTGCAGGTCCGAAGACCCTGAGAATGAGTTTTTGGCAGGAGTATGCAATGAGGAACATTCCAGTCCAGGGAGAGGTTGTGCACTAAGGCAAGAAAGATCTAAGTCATACATCCTTTTGAGGCTTTCCTTGCTGAACAATGTGAGGTATCTAGTTTTCCCTACAGTTTTTGTCAATAGTTAATCATTCCTCCAATAGCTAGAGACTTTGGATTTGTTGAATACTAAAGCTAAGTTCATTTTCTTCTGTATGTCATGTATCCAAGGGTGAAGGGTGACAGAAAAGCCCAAACCCACAGATGCAGCACATAATGAGAGGAGCAAGAGTGTAGGCAACTACAGGGGGAAAAGAAGGGGGCAAATATGAGCAAACAACAGAAAAAGAAAAAAGAAATTATAGTCAACAGCTTCTGTATGTTGTGTACCTAATCTGTTCCTCTGATTGATCTCTTTATTTTTATCAAAAAACCAAATCATTTTCATAAACACTTCTCTGTAGTGCAGTATGAGATCTAATATTTGTTGACTCCCTTTCTTCTCACTTTTTCCCCCTTTTATTTTGACTAGAAATCTCAACCTTTTGTTGTTCTAGATGAATTTCATTATTATTTTTCCGATTCTATAAAGTAATTCTTTGATATTTTGATTGATATGGTGCTGAATAAATATAATAATTCATGTAATATTTTATTATATTGTCTTGGCCTACCCATGAGTAATTACTATTTGTCCATTTATTTGTCTTTAGTTCTATAAACAATATTTTTATCATATTCATATAGTTCTTTTGTGTAGCTTTATGGGTAGACTCTCAAATATTTCATGCATTCTGTAGTTATTTTAAATGAATTTTCTCTTCCTGTTGGGCTTTATTGGTATTATACAGAAATGTTGATGATTTATATAAATGTATGTCTTTTTTATTTTTATTTTTATTTTTTCACTTTAAACATTATTTTATTTGGTCATTTCCAAACATTATTCATTGGAAACAAAGATCATTTTCTTTTCCTCCCCCCCCCCCTTCCCACCACCTCTCCCATAGCTGACGCACGATTCCACTGAGTATCATAAATGTATGTCTTGACAGTATTAATTAAACTAATTTTGAGTTGACTTTCCAGAGTTCTAAAATATCATCTTCAAAATGATAATTTGTGTTTATTGTTTGCTTGTACTTGTTCCTTCAATCTTTTTTTCTTCTTGTTTTATCACTGTGGGTTACATTTTGAGCACTATGTCAAATAGAAATAGTGACAGAAGACATTCTTACTTTACCTTGATCTTATTGAAAACCACTCTAATTTAATTCCTTAACATAAAATGAGCCTAAAAAGAAGAGACCTTTTATGTTAATCTGAGAATTCTCTTTCCAAGTCTCCCTTCCATAGGTCTAAGTTCCTTTCCAGGGCTTCTCTCAATCACTAATTTCATTTGTGATATTATCTTAAACTATTCTTCATTTTTTTCTGGGAATCATAATTGATTTTGTTGGCAAACCATGTCTTTCTTTGAGGCTTTGCTTATAGGTGTTTTGGAGTTACAGTATTCTCTTTTGGGGTTGTCTTGGGCATCTCTATAACAACTCTTTATTGAGGTAAGTTTGGTGTTTATGACTCTGGAGTCTTCATGTAAAACTTTTGGGGAATGAAGCCATTCTTTTGCCCTAGGAGTCCAAGATCTCTCCTCCACTAGGGATTACACTGAGGTATTTCTCCCACCAACATCAAGGTTCCCCCTTTTCTAGGGATCAGATTGAGTTGAATCCCTTTTCTTCCTAGCGTTCTTTATTTTACCCAGGATTCTGAAGTTGCCTCTCTTTTGGGGACAGAGTTGAGACAATCTTCTTTAGATTGACAATATTTTATCTCTTTTCTTCACTAGAGATCCCTTGAAACCCCTTCCCACAGGGAGCTGAATCAGAACGTCTCTGACAAAGTTGCTGAGTTATGTGGTAGTTGGTGGTCAGGGTTGAGTCATGTAGTGGTGATTGGTAGTTGAACTGCCCTGCTCCCTTCTACTCCACCATTCTTGATTCCCTGTATGCTTTAAAGATTATTCTCTTTCAGGTATGGGTCGGATTGGATAACCTCTAAAGTCCTTTCCAGTTCTGAAATTCTGTAAAAACTACTGTGTGTAATAACGTAAGCAATGTTCCCATCTCAAGGTGCTGTCCTTTTCTACTGAGATGAGGGAAATGTATTTTACTTCCTGTTCTCAGAGACCAAGACTAGCCATTGCAATTAATCTAAATCTATTTGATTGGCTGTTTTTCTACAAAACTCATTATGAAACTAAATGAAATTATTGGTTTTTCCTCCTCTTAATAAAATCTTAATAAGGATCTAAAATTAAAAGTGGACAAACAGGTTCTCTACTTTGAGAGAACAAGTTCTTTGCTGGGAGGCCCCTTACAACAATGTAATCGTAGGTCACTGCAATCACATCTTGCCATAATGTTTTTTAAAATGTGATTTGTTGAATGGCTTTAAGGTTCCTTTCTGCTCTGACATTCTATGTCAGAACATTAGAAAGTCTCTGAGATTCCATTGGCTATTTGAATACACAGCGAGACATGCATACATATACACACAGAGACATTCATATCAGGAATGTGGTAAGCAATAGGAAGACAATCATATTGACCCAGCACTTGGCTTCTTTCCCTGTGCTTTCCCCCCTTCTATTTCTTTATTTGGAAAATCAAAAAGAATCTTAGGGTTGAGAAAACTGGAGGACCTCAGATTCTAAGACTATGGCAATTTGTTGAGAGGGTATCTTCTAAGTTAATGCTGATTGGGTAGTGATCAGATATTAAGCAGAAACATTGCTGAATTTCTAACTCTAAGTCAGAGTGAGGTTTCTGACAAAGACCTTTGCCACCAATGAGCAGGAAGTGGAAGTTTAAAATAGATTTGGAGGCTATGTGCATTTTCTCCTTGGGGCTGTTCTTTGTTCCAAAGAGCTTGGTTCTTGGGATGAGAAACTTAAAAAAAATTAAACCCTTACCTTCTATCTTAAAATCAATATTGGGTGTTAGTTCCAAGGCAGGAAAGCAGTAAGGATTAGGTAATGGGGGTTAAGTGACTTCCTCAGGGTCACACAGCTAGGAAATATTTGAGGTTAAATTTGAACCCAGGACCTCCCATCTCTGAGTCTGGCTCTCAGTCCACTGAGCCACCTACCTGCCCCTCAATGAGGACTGTTTTTTGAAGAAAAAATGTCTACTATAGCCAAGGCTCTTAAAGTTGAGATATGGGAGGAATGGCCATTAAGGGTTTCCCCCCTAGAGTGCTAGGGGGGAAAGGAAAGTGGCAGAAATTATTATTATTCTTATGAAGAAAGGGATAGGGGTCTTAACTGAGGACTTTAGCTGAATCTAGAAGCAAAAAAAATATCCTGCTCAGAGGATCTATGCTTGGTAATGACCTGCAGAGATGGCAGGACCAGTGAAGGACCATCAAACACCACCATGTGAGACCAGCAGGAAGCCAGGACTGTCAAAGACTACATACCATGTTTAAAGTGCCCAATGGAGCCAACTCCTCGCCTAGCAGAGAATGGGAATTAGGGCTAACAGAAGCAGAATGATTACATCCTGGGCTCTGCAATGGTGTGTGTTGTTTTCCTTCTCAATGCTGGGTTAAAGCGCCGAGTTAACAATATTTATTTGTGCTGTCATCAGTCCCTGGGACTTGAACCCATCTGATATTTTTGTACTTGTATTGAACTTGTCCTGGGTGCCCTGGAGTCTCACCAAGACTAACAGAGTTCAAAGTCCTGCTCTGTGGATCTTTCTCTGTATAGACCCATAGCCCCCCTCCAGTATTGGAAGCACAAGTTGCTTCTCTACACATACGCCCTGGCCACAGGCTTCCCACGTGTACAATCTGGTCACGAGCATTCCATGAGGTTGTATTCATTTACCTCACCCACAGTACATGTATTTGTAAGAGAATGTGCCCTAGGCTTACGGGGAAATGTTTTATGACTACTTTCCTCACTGCTATTTTAGCAAATGCCTTTGATTTGAATTAATTGCATCCTCCGTCTGACTAGTCAAAGTAAACACATGGGCGGGAGTTTATGAGCTACAGTTTGGGATGGATATAAACACACAGAGTTTGTAGAGCCTGGGGGAAGCTTGTTTGGGGGCATACATGTTGGCTAGAGGAAATTCCCAAGTGGCACAGAAACTTTTTATGTTTATTTGCTGCTTGCATAAATCAGAGCAATTCTATTTTTTAAAGTTACAACTCCATTTAATAAGTGTACTCCAGGATCCAAATTCTAGCCAAAATCCACTGGCCTGATGGGACAAGAAAGTGATCTCAGTTTTCGTAGATTCTCAGAGCCAGAAGTGACTTCAAGGTTCATCTTGTCCAACTTGTACCAGAAGGAAGAAGAATCCCTTTTACAACTTCATTCAATTATTCAACAAACATTTATTAGGAGCCCACTATTTGCCAGGCACTGGCACTACAAAGAGAAAAAAGAAAACTGTCCTTGCCCCCGAGAAGCTTGCACTCTATTGGGGGAAATGACATGGGCCCAGATAAGTAAATACCACACAGTTGAGGTGATAGAAAATACCCACTAATAGGAAAGGGGGAGGCAGTACCTCAGTTGAGCCCAGCAGGAGCCTGGAGATTCCAAGAAGTGAAGGTGAGGAGGAGTACATGCCAGACCAGGGAGAGCCTATGTGAAGGCACAGGAATGGAAGGTGGAAACTGGAATTTGGGGGAAAGCTGATATGCTAGCTTGACTGGAACTTAAAATACTTAAAGGGAGTTATATGATATCATCCTAGAAAGGTGGCTTGGATCCAGATTATTGGAGAATGGCAGGATCCCAAGTACTGTATTTTAGCATATGGGTTATTGGGAGCCACTGAAGGCTTTTGATCAGCACAATGATGGTGCTAGAAGTGGATTTTAGGAAGAGTATTTCAGCATCTATGTGCACGTGGTGGATGGATCAGAGAGGGGAGGGATTAGAAGACAGGAGACCAATTGGGGAAGTGGTCATCTAGTTTTTGCTAGATCTGTGATGGAACATTCCAGTCTTCGAGGTGGTTCATTCTACTTTGGAACACGTGTTAAAGAAGATTTTTCTTTATGCTGTCAGTTGGTAAACATTTCTTTATTTTCAAAAAGTTACCTTCTTTCTTAGAATCAATATTGCATCAACCCTAAGGCAGAAGAGTGGTAAGGGTTAGGCAATCAGGGTTAAATGACTTGTCCAGAGTCACATAGCTAGGAAATTCTGAGGCCAAATTTGAACCCAGGCCCTCCTGACTCTAGGCCTGGCATTCTATCCACCGTGCTACCTCATTGCTCTTTGATAAGCATTTATTAAATACCTACTATGTTCAGGCACCAAACTAAATGCTAAGGATATAAAAAGAGGCAAAAGAGTTCCTGCCCCAAAGGTGCTCACAATTTAATTACAGAGAAACTTGCCTCTCTGAAAGTCTCCTGCATAATGCTTAAAAGAAGCGAATATGTTTGGTCCAGATATTTCCATGAAGGCATCATCTCCTTAATGGCCAAATGAGTAAGAGCCATTCCTCCATGATCTCCCTTTAGCTCTGTTTATATTCTTATTTAACTTATTTCCTATGAGAGTTTACATCGCCAATTAAAATGGAAGAGGAGAGCAATCTTGCTGATCATGGTAGGCTTTGGAGTGCAGATGTTCAATCAATATTGATGGAATATTTGTAGTTCAGAATAGAAGAGGGTGGTGGAAGTTTGATGGAAGGGGAGAGGATTCTGGGTCTGTCATATTTCAAGGACCCAGGAGCTGTGGGCATGGGGAGAATCTTTGACAAAGCTTTGCCTGGGGCTGGTGCTGGCATGAGAGTTCAGACTGCAAAATGGCGGTGCGTGTAGAGCAAAGCTAAGAAGATAGAGATCTTATGTTGATGCACCGGACCTACTGCTTGGGAGAAACCCTTTTCTTGGCCACCTCCAGGAGCCTCTGACCTGCCTGGTCTTTGGGTCCTACACAGAGGGTCTTGTCCTTGAAGAACATTCTGTCCTGGTTGATCAAGAGCCAGGAGTAGAGGCCATGTAGCTTCTCGTCACAGTTCCAAGGATTTCCAGAGAGATCAAATCCATCCTTCATCTGATGCTGTGGCAGCCCCACCCTATCCAATAGCCCATCGGGGACCTGTGCCAGTGAGTTGTTGGACAGGTCAAGCATATCCAGCTCAGTCAGGTTGCTGAAGATGTTGGAAGGCAGGCTGTCTAACCTGTTTCCCTGGAGGAAAAGGTGACACAGGTATGGGGTGGTAGAGAAAGTGCCATCAGCCAGAGTCTGGAGCTTGTTGTCTTCCAAGTGAAGCTTCTTCAGGGCAGAGAGGCCCTGCAGAAGATTGGAGGGTAGCTCCAGCAGCATGTTATCAGATAGGTCCAGGGTCTGCAGCCTGGTAAGGTTGAGGAGCAGATCTGGGGGCAGTTTCTGCAGCTGGTTTTCAGAAACGTCCAGCCAATTCAAGGCCACCAGGCCCTCCAGCCAGTCCACCTGGAGAGTGTTCAGTTTGTTTCCTTTAAGTACCAAGGAGTGGAGAGCTTCTGAGTTCCTGAAGAGTCCACTGGGTAGCCCAGTCAGGGCATTACCTGTCAGATCCAGCACCTCCAGGGCAGGTGTGGACATCAGGAGCCCAGGGCTCAAGCTGTCAATCCTGTTGCCAGCAAGGTGCAATTCTTTGAGGTTAGGAAGACCTCTGAGGGCATCACTTGAGAGCTGTGAGAGGTTAGTATATTCTACAGAGATGGAAATAGTATCCATGGGAAAGCTCTTTGGGAAGCTGTCCAGGGGACCACAGATGACTGATGTGCCATTGACTGACAAGGTACATTTGCAGGCCTCTGGGCACTGGGGTACCCCTTGGCCAAAAGATGGGAACAGCAGAAGAAATAGCAGCAACTGCATGGGTCGAGAGCTGCCCATGCCACAGGCAGCCAGGCTGTGGATACAAAGGGACAAATCACTGCTTGGAAGCTGTGCAACCTTGTCCAGATCACTTAAACCCCGGACCTTAGAGTGGGGATAAGGCAAGAGGGTAAACCAATCACCAATTCCTTACAATTCAAAGAACTTCAGCAGCAACTTTCCAATAGTTTTCCCCGAACAACAGTTCACACCTGCCCCAATTCTCTTCCTTCTGAAAGCTCTTGGCATGTCACTCCGCTGCTCAAAAATCTAACATTTGAGCTTTTTCAGCCTCATCTTACATTGTTCTACAGTTTCTTCCAGAGGATCACAGGGTTTAGAATTAGAAGGGACCACAGAAAGCATCTAGCCCCATGCCCAGACCCCACTTTATATATGAGGAAACAGGTCCAAGAAGGGGAGGGACTTGCCTAAGGTCAAGCCAGAACAGGTGGGGACTAGAATGGAGAACCTCTGATTCCAAATCAAGAAATCTCTCCAGGGGGCATATGGGTAGCTCAGTGGATTGAGAGCCAGACCTAGAGATGGGAGGTCCTGGGTTCAAATCTGGCCTCAGACACTTCCCAGCTGTGTGACCCTGGGCAAGTCACTTGACCCCCATTGCCTAGCCCTTATCACTCTTCTGCCTTGGAACCAAAACATAGTATTGATTGATGGAAGGTGAGGATTAAAAAAAAAATCTCTCCAGTACATAATTCCACTTCTGACATCCCATGTTCTATGTACTAACACTCTGTCCTGTGTTCTGGGACCCTTTTCCAACAGTGACGTGGTATTTTGTAAAGCCCTTTCCAGTTCTGATGGTCTATGAATATACTCAATTGAACAATGACTATTCAAGAGAGGGCACTGCCATGAGAAGCTCCTTTCCTTCCTCCTTTAGTCCCTTCCCAGGTTATATATACATTGTCTCTCGTGTTTCTACTTCCTCCCTCCCAATATATAACCCTTGTCTTTGCTCACGTTCAACTCACTTCAACCAAGATGTTGCCCTCACTTCCCCACTCTTCCCTTTCTCCCCCGCCATATTCTACCAGAAGCACCCCTTTCTCCAGGAATTTCTCCCCGATTCTCTCCTCCTTAACCACTCAGAGCTCTTAGAATTCACAATATCAGAGCTGAAGGAGACCATCTCATATTTTACAGGAGAGGAAACTGAGGTCTAAAAATGGCAATGACTTGAAGTCAATCAGCTAGCCAGTGGCTAAGCCATTTGGTTTAGAGAGTGGCACTTTCCCTTTCCCTTAGCCCTTGTTCCCATTCCCAGCTTTCTCAATTAAGGTCCTCCTCCCATGTCCACCCTTAATTGGGTCCCTCCCTTCTGTCTCAGGCCTGGATTCTCTTGAGTGTGTCCATTTGTGCGTGCACTGCTTGTCTCTGCATGTGTGTTTGTGTGTGTCTGTTTCTGAGCTAGCTGTGCATTGTGTTTCTGCTTTGGAGTTTGTCTCTGCCTGCCTCTGTATTTGTCTGTGTTTCTGTAGTCCCATGAGTGCACTGGAAATGTTCATCCTTCTGGGTGCCCCTGTGGCCTTACCTTGGTCCAGGCTCTGAGTTAGAGGAGGACATCATGTCTGGTCAGCTTCTGCTCACTGGCCCTTCTTTCTGGAGCCTCCCTGGGTTAGAGACTTTATATACAAAGGCAGGTGGGGCAGGAGGCAGGGAAGGACTACCCCCTGGCGTGTTCCAGTTCAGGGCCTCTGTGGTTGCTTGCAAAATCGCTGCCAGTTGAGGAGATGAAGGAGGGGAGGAGCCTTCCCAGAAGAGCTCTCTCTGTCTCTCTGTCTCTCTGTCTGTCTGTCTCTCTCTGTCTCTGTCTGTCTGTCTGTCTGTTTCTCTCTCTTGGGTTAACCAGCAAGACTTTTCCTGGATCTCTTTGCCCCTAGTTTTAAGGCACACATACCCTTTCCTCCCATCCTCTGCGAGGCTAGGAATCCAAATTTCAGGATCCCGGGGAAAGAGAAATGGAGTGTGATGATGGAGAGAACTCTAAAACGTTGGCCCTAGAAGTACCCATAGAACACAGAACTTCAGCTGATGGGGACCATAGAACCTAGACTGTCAGAGCAGGGAAGGTCCTTAGAACATGGAGCTGGTGGAGTGGGACGGTGGGGCTTGGATCAGAGAACACTAGAGCTGCAAAGGCCCTTAGAACTGAGAATGTCAGAGCAGGGATGGGAGAGCTGACTGGGTGGAGGGAGAAAGCCTTTAGAACAGAGAATGTCAGTATTGGGAGGGCTCTTAGAATAAAGAATGGCTCTAGGAGGGCTGCTCATCTTGCCCAACACTCCTTATTTGGTACATGAAGCAACCGAGGCAGGGAAGCGATCTGCAAAGTTACACATCAGAATTCCTGGCAGAGTCAGAAGTAGAACCTGGGTCAAGGCTGTAGGTTCAGGTTTTTTCCCCTGTTCTTTACTTTGGAATCTGCCCCATGGAATTTCATCATTGCCATGGGGGCAGAGCTGTTGGTGGCAGAGAAATTGCTGCTTTCTGGCCTCCATTCCAGGTGACGTAGACAGGCACCTCCTTTCCTTTCCCCAAAGCCCCTTAGGACTCCTTCTATCCAGCCATCTATCCACATTCTTCCCAGCATCCCCCATACTCCTGTGAGATACAGTGAAAAGAACTCTGGTCTAGGAGTCAAGAGAGCTGAGAACTGGTCCTAGTTCTATTTTTTTAAAAAATCCTTTTCCAATTTAGAATCAATACTATGTATCGGTTCCAAGGCAGAAGAGCACTGAGGCCTAAGCAATGGGTTAAGTGACTTGCCCAGGGTCACACAGCAAGGAAGTGTCTGAGGCCAGATTTTAAAACAGGACCTTCTGTCTCTAGGCCTGGTGCTCTATCCATTGAACCATCTAGCAGCTCCTCCTTTCCTTCCTTTTTTTAAAAGTTAAAAAAAAAACCCTTCTTATCTTTCATCTTAGAATCAATACTATGTATTGTTTCAAAAGTGGAAGAGCAGTTAAATGCTAGGCAATGGGGGTTAAGTGACTTGTCCAGGGTCACATAGCTAGGAAGTGTCTGAGGTCAAATTTGAACCCAAGAGTTCCTTTCTCTAGGCCTGGCTCTCCATTCACTGAGTCATCCAGTTGCCTCTGGTCCTGGTTCTATTACTGACTCAATATGTGTCCTTAAGCAAGTCATTTTTTTCTCTGGGCCTGTTTCCCCATTTGGAAAATGAGGCTGTTTGGCTCTAATATCTTCTAGGTTTCCTTCCAAACTCCCCCATCCACTATTGAGGGAAGAAAACAGGATTTTGCATTTTGCAAATGAGATCCTGAGTAAGAGAGGAAGCCTGTGGTTAGCCTCTGTCCTGTGTTACAATTTTGATCCCCTCCGATTGTCCCATAAGAATGACACTGGGCTGCCCAGCCCTCTCTTCCAATGGGCTCAGCTTCCAGAACATCAGCCCCATGGCCTTCTTCAGCCTCATAAACTCAGGGATTTACACATTGGGCAACAGCATACCCAGAGAGATAGACAGAAACACACACCCAGGCAGCCCATTGTATTTCAAAGAGAATGAGAATATTAGAAGACCTGCAGTTGTGTCCCAGCCCTGCCAGATCTCTGGGTGACTTTGTGACCTGCCCTCTGAGGGACTTAATTTCCCCATCTGTACAATGGGAGCTGGAGTCGATGGGCTAAAGAGGCCCTTCCAGATCAAACTTTATAATTGATTCCAAAGTGTCTCCTCTGACATTCCATAGTTCCAAGGTCTGCTCTAACTCAGAAATTTCATGTCCCAAATTCCACTCTAGTTTTGATGTTCCATGTTCCAAGGACCTTTCCAACTCTGACATTTTGTGTCCCAATGTCCCATCTAGCTCAGACATTCCATGTTCCAAATTCCTCTCTAGCTTAAACATTCAATGTTCCAAGGCCCCCTCCACCTCAGTCAATGTTCCAAGGTCCCTTCTAGCTCAGCTACCATGTTCAAGGTCCCCTCTAGCTTAGACATTCCATGTTCCAAGTTCCTTCTAGTGCAGACATTCCATGTTCCAAATTCCCCTCTGGCTGACATTTCACATTCTAAAGACCTTTCCAGCTCTGACATTCTATATTTTAAGGTCTCCTTTAGCTATGACATTCTGCATTCAATCAATCAACCAGTGTTTATTGAGTGCCTACTATATGCAGACAAAAAGGAGAGTCCCTGCCCTCAAGGAGCTTACATTCTATAGAAGATAACATGTACAACATATATACATATAAATAAATACAAAGAAAATATATATACAAAATGTGTTTTGGCCAGACATGTGATCATTGGTATGAGGAAGCTCCTTGTGAGGAACTTCCTCTACCAATACAGAAAAGGAAAGAATGTTGACTTTGGAGTCAGAGAACCTGGATTCAAATCCCACCTCTGATGCTTCCTACATGTGTGACCTTGGACAGATTGATTTCTCTAGACTTCAGTTTCCCAATGTATAAAATGAGAGATTTGGACTAGTTGGTCTTCAAGGTCCCTTCTAGCCCTAAATCTATGGATTCTATGAAATGTATACAAACCCAACCCAAGGTAATGTGGGGGATGCAGGAGGCTTTAGCCACTGGAGGGAGAGGAATAAGGGGTCTCCTGTTGGAATTGGCATTTGAGCTGAACTTTAGAGGAAACTAGGCATCCTGAGAGGCTGCAGTGAAGAGGGAGGGCATTCCAGTCAGGAGGCACAGTTTATGCAAAGGCCCAAAGAGCAGAGATGAAGCTTCATTTGTGAGGAGGCCCCTCACAAGTTTGATTGGATTATGAGGAAAGCCAAGTTATGAAGGGATCTAAATTCCAGGAGTTCAAAGACCTCTCAGATCTGATATTGTTTTAAGTCTCTTCCTAATTTGAGCGGACTATGATTTAAGGTCCTGTCCAGTTGTGGCATTCCATGACATAAGGTCTTTCCCAGCTGTGACATTCCAAGATATAATGTCTTTCCCAGCTGATATTCCATGACATAAGGTCCTTCCCAACTGTGACATTTCATGACATAAGGTCCCTTCCAGCTCTGATATTCCATGACATAAGGTCTCCTCCAGCTGTGATATTCCATGACATAAGGTCCCTTTCAGCTGACATTCCATGACATAAAGTTCCTTCCAGCTCTGACATTCCATGACATAAGGCCCCTTCCAGCTATGATATTCCATGACATAAGGTCCCTTTCAGTATGACATTCCATGATATAAGGTCCCTTCCAGCTCCGATATTCCATGACATAAAGTCCCTTTCTGCTGTGACATTCCATGACATAAGGTCCCTTCTAGCTGTGACATTCCATGACACAAGAACCTTCACAGTCATGACAGCAGGTCTTTTCCAGATGTGATATTCCATGACATAAAGTCTCTTCCAGCTATGACATTCCATGATATAAGGTCCCTTCCAGTTCCAATATTCCATGACATAATGTCCCTTCCAGCTCTGATATTCCATGATACAAGGACCTACACAGCCATGACATAAGGTCTTTTCTAGGTGTGATATTCCATGACATAAGATCTCCTCCAGCTGTGATATTCCATGACATAATGTCCCTTTCAGCTGTGACATTCCATGACATAAGATCCCTTCTAGCTGTGACATTCCATGACATAAGAACCTTCACAATCATGACATCAGGTCTTTTCCAGGTGTGATATTCCATGATATAAGGTTTCCTCCAGCTATGACATTCCATGATATGGAGTCCCTTCCAGCTCTGATATTCCATGACATAAGGTCCCCTCCAGCTGTGATATTCCATGACATAAGGCCCTTCTCAGCTGTGACATTCCATAACATGAGGTCCCTTCCAGCTGATATTCCATGACATAAGGACCTTCCTAGCTCTGATATTCCACAACATAAGGTCCTTCCCAGCTGTGACATTCTATGACATAAGGTCTTTTCCATTTGTGACATTCCATGATGTAAGGTCTTTCCCAGCTGTGATATTCTATGGCATAAGGTCTTTCCCAACTGTGACATTCCATGACATAAGGTCCCTTCCCACTGATGTTCTATGACATAAGGACCTTCCCAGCTCTGGCACACATACCATCAACTGTCATCCTCTAGTTCCAAGTTCTTAAAGGGGTAGAAGAAAAGCATGGTGCTTTCAGCCTTCCAGATACCCCAGGATGTGAGCCCATGTGGTTAAGCAGCAGTGCCCGGGGCTCAGGCACTAACTCCCCTTGTACTACTGCTGCCATTGTTAAATACCTTACATTTTTCTAGAGCATTTTCTCCACTTTGAATTGATTTTTATTCAACCACTCTGTGAGGTAGGTCCATAAGTATTAGTATCCCCATTTCACAGGTGAGGAAACTGAGGCCCAGAGGTGACTTGTCCAAGATCACACAAATCCTGGATGCAAACCCAGGGCCCCCCACTCCCAGCTCCTTCCCAGTGCGGGCCCCCAGCTGCATACTCACAGCCCTGGGATCCACCACATCAGCCAGCCAAGGCGGATGAGAGCCAAAGACAGGGCCCAAGCAGTGGGTGTTGTAAACAGAGTTTTATTTGGGGGTGGGGGGAGAGGGCTAATTTCCAGAGTTAATACTGAGCACAGCTGTTGCATGCATGACCTGTAGGTCAAAGGTGGAAGGTTACAGGTCACGAGAGGATGGGAGGTGTTGGGGACCCTCTCCCTGCCCTGGGGCCCTATTTACAGGGGCACATGGCAACTGCCCTGACCTCCCCTCCCCCCAGGACTCCCTCCCCTGAGCCACACCAAACCCAAGCCCTTTAGGCAGCAATGGCTGCAGCGTCTGGAGCATGGAGTGAAGGATTGAGGGGGGGGCTGGGCTGGCATGGGACAAAGGAAGGCCCACGCTCGCCTCAGAGCCAGCACACACAGCGCCTCTCCTCTGACAGGGTGGCATCCCACCTCAGAACTGCTCCCCTGCCACATCCGAGCCACGTAGAGCCTGGATCTCCTGCTAGAAACCTCCCCAGAAGGGTCCCAGCAGTCTGGATCTTTGCCCCTTTGTCTGAGACAGATCCGTGACCCCAACATTCCAGCAGCAGCCCCCGCGGACAGGCACGCCCTCTCCCACTGTCCCCTTCCTCCAAAATGGACACGGGCATGCACACACTCACACACACATATACCGACCCACCAACCCCCCCACATACACACACGCACGCGCACACACACACACACCCCACTCGTAGGACCCCTGGCCGAGGGGGACGTTGAGGGGGGGAGGGAGAGATACCCAGGGGGGCAGGGGAGGGGAGGCTCTGCCCAGGCCATGGCCCCTGCACGTGGGGGCAATTCCTTGGCCTGTCCCACTGAGCCTGAGATTGTGCAATTCATTAAAAAAAGAGAAAGAAAAGAAAACCAATCAGGAGAATGGCAGATAAGAAATTATAGACCAGCCTCCAAACATAGGGATCAGAGGACTTGGAGCTGGAAGGGACCTGAAGACACCATCTAGTCCAACTAGTCCCTCATTTTACAGGGCCCAGAGGCCCAAAGAGGTGAGATGACTTGCCCACAGTCACAAAGCTAGTCAGAGGCAGCGCTGGGATCGGAACCCAGACCCTCTGACTCCAAATCCTTCTCACCCAGACCGGCACAGCTTCTTCCGACCCCCAAGGGAAGGGATGAACTCTCTTGTGCTTCTTGTGTAGCTCCCTGGAGGTGACGCGGAGGGCCGGTGTGAGAAGGAACCCTAACTTCCCATGAGCACCCCGCTCGGAGGAGGACCAGGGCTGGCTGTCGCTTTAATGAGGGCTGGGGGCCATCTTTTTGCCCGGCCAGCTTCTTCCTGTGCCCGAGCTGGCGGGCGCTGCCTGGGTCCCCTCGCCAGGGAAGTGGAGGCCAGGACGATTTTGGGGGGCATTGATGGGCTGTGTCCCCCGACTCTTTACTGCACAGGGGGTGCAGTCCTCTCGGGCCCGTAGGGGAGTAAGCGGGCGAAGTCTGTGAGCGGGCGGGGGCGGCGGCCATGGTGAGGCTCTCCGGGGCGACTCTCGCCGCTGCCGCTGTTGAAAGTGTGGGTGCGTCGCAGGGCCGGGGCTGCGTGGCCACTGTGGCCACTCCTTGTCAGGCTCCCCGTGGGAGGGCTCCAGGGCCGGGAGAGGCTGTCTGTGGCCGGGTCCAAGTGGCCCGTAGGTGCGGAGACTACCCGCCGCCGATCGGGGCTGGCGTGGGGCGTGATGGGGAACTCGACGTACGAGGCCCGGCCCGGCCTGCCTTGGGAGGGAGCCCCGCTGCCCCCTTGGTCCCGGCCCCCCACCATGGCCGAGGGCAGGAAACGCACGTCGCCTCCCGCTTCCGGGTCTGGCCCGTGGCCGCCACCGCCGGGGTGAAGCAGAATGATGGAAGAAGAGGAAGAGGCAGCACCGAGGGACGGGGCGTTTCCGGAGGGGTCGCGGAGGGCGGTGTGCAGGACGCCCGGGCTCTGCTCCCAGGCCCGCCGCTGCAGGCCGCTGGGGCAGCGCTTCTGCTGCAGCGGCGTCTGCTCCGGAGTGGGCAGGAGGCCCGAGGCGAGTTCGTGTTGGCCAGCCTGCAGCAAGGCTGCCTGGGGCCAGCCGTTCTGCATGAGCGGGGCCAGCAAGGTCTCCGGGGGCCCGGCCCGTGGCCCCGCCCCCCCACGCCGCTCGCCCAGGCGGCTCACGCTCACCACCTGACCCTCCCCTCCGTGCGCCAGGATGGCTTCCTTGTCCTTGCGGCGAGCCAACTCCCGCCGGTCTCGGTGCCCCACGAACCAGCAGACGCTGAAGCCCGAGACCACGGCCCCGATGACAAAGGCAGCCACCGAGGAAGTCACCAGCAGGTTCACGGACACGAGGCCAGCCCGCTCCTCCATGAAGCTTTCCCGAAGGAGCCCTGGGACAGGGGGTGGGGGCGGTGTTAGCCCCAGGAGGATGCCCTGCCTCCCTCCCTTCCCGCTCACCCTGGGGGAAAAGGCAAGCTCCCGGCCCACTGCCTCTCCTTGGCTAGCTTAGCTTTTGACTTATTCAAGCCTTCCGCCCGGGACTGGTTCAGAGGCACAGAAGCGGGGAGGGCTGGGCAGTGGGGCTTAAGTGACTTGCCCAGGGTCACCCGGCTAGGAAGGGTCTGTATTGCCTGTGGTCCTCAGTCATCAGCACCTGCCCTCAGCATCTCTTAGCTTATCTCCATCCATCTCCCTTGGCATCGGATTCCCCCTAGCTGGAGAGCCTCATTGTCCCTACAGGCTTGGTCAGACATAGCTATGCAGCACCAAGCATGATTCATGGGAAGGGGCCAGGCTCTTGGAGGTGCTGGGGGGCTGGAGGGCGGCTCATAAAGTGCCCCTTCCTCAGGAGCCATTGCCAGACTAGGTGAGGTGAGGCCCCCTCCTCAGCCCTCAAGAACTCACCGGTACAGTCCCCTAAGCCAGATGTGCTGGCTCCAGAGATATCCTGATCAAAGGTAGCCCTGTGGGAAGAAAGGGAGGGAGGGAACGAGGGAGGGGCAGAGAAAAGGAGGAAGGAAGGAAGGAAGGAAGGAAGGGAGGGAGGGAGGAAGGAATGATGGGAGGGAGGGAGGGAAGGAGGGAGAGGGAAGGAAGGAAGGATGGGAGAAGGGAGAGAGGAAAGGAGGGAGGGAAGGAGGGAGGAAGGGAGGGAAGGAAGGAGGGAAGGATGGGAGGAAAGGAAAGGAGGATGGGAAGAAGGAAGGAAGGATGGGAGAAGGGAGGAAGGAAGGAGGGAGGGAAGGATGGGAGGAAGGGAAGAAGGAAGGAAGGGAGGAGAGAGGGAAGGAGGAGGGAGGGAAGGAAGAAAAGAACATTTATTCAACACCAATTATGTTCCAGGCACTTGTGCCAAGCACTTTACAACTATCATCTCATTTAATCTACACAATGACCCTGGGAGGTAGGTGCTGTTATATCTCCATGTTACAGATGAGAAAATGGAGGCCAGCATTAGTTATCAATTGACTTGACCAGGGTCACACAGCTAGTGTCTAAAGTCAGATTTGAACCCAGTCACCCTGACTCTCCACAGGGTTGGCTATTGTACCATCTGGCTGTCCTGTGGGGGGGGTACAGGTAGAGAAAGGGAGGTATCAAGACACTCCAGGGTCTTTCCCCCCATCAATTCACACCCCCTCATTCTTATTTCTGGCCCAGGTTCATCATTTGATCCCACGTTTAGAGCTAGAAGGAACCTTTGAGAGCATCTGGCCCAGCTTCTTCATTTGACAGATGAGAATAGCCAAGTCTAGAGAAATCGAGTGACTTCTCAGAAGTCACACAGCTAGGCTGAATTAGGACCCATGCCTTTAGACTCCAATTCCATCATTCTGCTCCTCCAGACCTTCACTATTGGGGATTGGCAAGGACTTAGGGAAGCCACTAAAGAGGGCTTAAGAGAAGGTTCCCCCAGCTATCTGTGAGCTTTTGAAGTCCCTACTCCCATTTGTGGAGCTCTTTTAAGAGACAAATAGAGTTGAGGGACTTGCTCAGGGTTACACAGCTAGTAGTCTGAGGCCAGATTTGAACTCAGGTTTTCCTGACTCCAGACCTGGAGCTTTATCTACCAAGCCTCTTAGCTGCCTTGGCTTTAAGATTACAAAGTGCTTTCCTCACAATAAACCTGAGTTAGGTCATCACGTATCCCTTCCATCTTATAGAGAAGGAAAATGGAATTCTGAAGAGATGAAGGAACCCTGGGAGAATGCCGCACTCACATAAGGCAGGCAAGTAGGGGAAGCTGAAGGAGCAATGGATTTTGAGACAGGGCCTGAGTTCAACTTCTGCTCGAAGTCTTATGATCTTATGAATCCTGGTCCTGACATTTATTAAACTGCAATCTGCATGATGTCAGGGACTGTCCTCCTTAACCTGATCTCTCCCCTGGCTCCTTGCCCAGGGCTCTGGACACAGGAGATGCTTTCTCACTGTTCTTTGTCACTTGTGTGACATTGGGCAAGTCATTTCTCCTCCTGGAGTCCTAGTTTCCCCATCTGTAAAATGAGGGCATTGGAGTGCCCATTGGAGACAAGTGAATTCAAATCAATCACCATTTATTAAACACCTACCAGCCCTCTGGTCCGTTTACCTTCAAATGTTGGAGAAGGAACTTGAACCCAGATCCCCTGAATCCTTTTGTCTGTTGGACCCCATTGCCAACCCCAGAGGCTCAGAGGTATACACTCAGGCCACAAAATACTGTTCCTATCTTCCCTCTCTCCCCTAGGATGCTTTGGGGCTAAATTTTATGTGAAGAACAGAGAGGCAGAGACTTCGTCTTCCTCTGCTCACCCCTTACCTGGTGCCCGGGGCCAGGAAGATGCAGGAACCATCCGGTGTCCAGCCACAGTAGGGGTCCTGGCTGCCAATGCAGTTCCTGGAGGATAGGAAGAAAGGGGGGAGAGAGAGAGAAGTAAGAGCCTGGCTTCCTTCCTTGGGCGCTGCAGCAGGGTCCTGTCCCCCGGGTCTCCCCAAAGCCCCCCCAGCCTCCAACTTTTCTATCATTTCCCCATGACTTCTGCTTCTGCAGGGCCCCCCAAAGACCCAGGCCTCCCCAATCTCTAGGTGGTGCCTCCCCCAAACTCAAAGAGCAGCCGAGGCTTGAGGAAACTCACTTCATGCAGCCCGAGTGCTGCTGACAGCGGGCCACTGGCACACGGACTACACAGCGAGGGAAGGCTACGAGCAGGGCCCCTGCCGTGGGGTCAATCTCCAGGCTCAGCAGCCTCCGGCTCTCCTCAGGGCCACGCCCGCACCTGATAGGGAGTGGGATGAGCGGGGCTCTTGGCCAGTTGGCCGGTTGATGGGGAAGGGGGGGGGGTCTGGGCTGGTTCAAGGCTATTCTAACCAGCAACCTTCCCATAGCTCGTGGAGCTGGGGGCAATACCGCCCCCCCCCATGTTCCCTCCCCCCCCCCCCCCCCATGCCCCTACCTGTCGGGCCGGTAGGTCTCAAACTCTTCCAGGAAGACGCTCTGCTCAGTGGGACCTCGGGGGCTGCTACCAGGTCGGATTAGGAACTTGAGCACGGTGCCCGTGTCAGAACCCAGGAAGACAACGGTCTGGTTCCCCCAGGGCCCTGCGCTGGTATCCACGGCCACCCGGGTCAGCTGGTGCCTAGTGGCCAGAGACAGGAGATCAGATCTGGGGTAGCAGCTTCCTCCGTGGCCACGCCTCCCGAAGGATAGCCACAGAGCTGCCCAGATGAGCAGGCTAATGGGCACACAGGACTGGGGGACCCTGCCCCAGCCCCACTCAGCCCATTGGACACTCACACATAAACTTGTCAGCACGGATATAAACATGCCAAGTAATACCGGACCTTTCTTTGCATGGAGTAGGTGCTTCATGTGTGGATCGTTGTATACCAAGACAACAAACACCCATAAACACACCCCTAACCAAGTTCATCATTTCCCCCTACAGTCAGTTCTCCTTCTGGCTTTGGTATATCTATTGGTGGAAGCATTCCTCTCCCAGGCTCCCATATACCCAGAGTTGGAGCCATCTTTGACCCTTCCCTTTCCTCCACCCCCAACACACATCCGATCATTTACCAAATTCTGCTAATTTTACCTGTGGGGCATCCCTCGTATCCTCCTGCTCACTCCCTTTTATTCTCATTGCTCCTATTCTAATCTTGGCCTTCCTTGCCACAGGCCTGGACCATGCAAAGGCCCCCTAAAAGGCCTTCCCACCTCCCCATACCCTCTTCTGATCCATCCTAAGCAGCAAGAGCCAGAGTCATCTCATTATCTGGGCATGGTCCTCCTCTCTGTCCAAATACCTTGTGTGGCTCCTTAGAGCTCCCCAGGTAAAGTCTAAACTTTTCTGCCTGACATTTAAGACTCCCCCACCCCCAATCTGACCCCCCACTGCCTGTCCAGCCTCATCTATTACTCTCCTCTAATCAAACTGGAAAACAGTCTATCTCTAAGTCTGGCCCTCTCTCTTTATTCCCACTCTTCCCATAGGGCCACAGTGCCCTCTCTTCCATCTTGTCCTGGCAAATTTCTAGCATCAACAGTCCCTTTGTCATCCCCCCACCTCGACAGCCTCTTTTCTGATGACCTAGGTCAATAAATGCCTTTTCCCTCCCATCTGGCATCACTCTGCTCTCCCCTCTTCATTTCTTCCCAGTTTTCCACACCTCTGAAATTCCTCCTCCTCCTCCCTTCCCTTTTCCATTTCCTTTAGTATGAGTCTGGGACCATGAGATTGTAAGCTCCTTGAGGGCAGGGACAGTCCTTTTTTTGTGAATTTTTTTTGAGGTTGTATCCCTAGCTTAGCACATAGTAGTGCCCAGCACATAGTAGGTGCTTAATTGATTGATGGACTTTCTGTATTATTACTACCAAATATTGTATATATTCGGCTCATCTGAGCTTATGATTCATCCTTCTATATCTTCATTGACTGGGGACTCCATAAAGGCAGGGACCCCCCTTAGCTAAATTCTGTGTCTCTCTTGGCACTAAGCACAGGACTCTGTAAACAGGTATGGCATAAAGGTTTACTGAATAATACATCAGTGCTGATAGACATGCCAACATGCACGCATGCCAATATAGCTGTGAGCAGACACTGATGATTCCCAGCCCTTTATACCACCAATATAGGCCCAAGTCAACATTTGACTTAAATTAGAAGAACAAACATATTAATACTTGATGACACGGATTTATATATGAATCTCCCTCTGACCCCCAAGGCTTTGCTTTTTTCCTCCATAAGCAGGCAGCCCTCTATCCACTTGTCCAGGCACTTACCGGGCAAGGGTGCGCACAATCCAGGGGGCATGGCCCAGGGAAGGGACGGCCTCGTCCATAAGGGGGTGGGTCTTGACAAAGTTGAGGATCTCATCAGGGAAGGCACTGGAAGCATTGTAGGGCATTCCAGGGGCTGCACAGAGCCCAGGCCTGTGGGAAGGGGAGGAAGGTCAGGAGCTGGGCAGGGTCCAGAGAGCTGATCGACACCAGCCACAGAACCCTGATATCTTGGGCTGTGTGTCAAGCAATGTGGGAAAGGGGAAGGATAGCTAATTGGAGTCAGAGAAGATGGGCTCAAATTTGTGCTTTGCCACTTAATAGCTCCATGTGCCTCTGGAGCTGTTACTTGCCCTTTCTAGGCATCTGTTTGAAGAAGCCTTTCAAAGAATAATGTTTTTAAGTGCATAAAATAAAACACGTAAGATTACAAAGGAAACCGCCTACATTAAAAGAGTTATCAAAATGTTTTTGAAAAGTATCCAGACCTCAAGTGAAGAACCCTTGGCCTAGATGAGCTCTGAGAATCCTTCAATTCTGATTTTCCTATGAGCCGAGTTCTAGCCAAGCCTTTGTTCTATTCCTATGGTTGCTTGGCACTAAGGACAAAGGCAAGGGGGCTACCTCCTAGCTTCCCTGGCTTCTTTCAAGCCCCAGCTAAAATCCCACCTTCTATCAGATACCTTTTCTGATCCCCTTAATTCTAGGGTTTTCCATCTGTTGATTATTTCTAGTTAATGCTACATATATCATCTTGTCCCCATATCATGTTGTTTTCTGCCTTAGAATAGACGCTTCTTGAGGAGAGGGATTGCCTTTTGCCTTTCATTGTATCCCCAGAACTTAGCACAGTGCCTGGCCCCTAATCTGCACTCCCTAAATGCTTTTCGACTGACTCACCGGGGCTTGGGTACTAGCTCTTCAGGCACTGGGGTCCAGATGGACTCTGGTGACTTCTGTTCTCGAAAACGGCCCTCAAAGACAGCTGCCACCTGGCCCATGTCGAAGGCGCAGACAGCGGAACCAGGGATACTGTAGGGGGGAGAGTGTATAAGGATGGAGAGGTCAAAAGGGAGCTAGAGAAAGGAACCTGGGGGCAAGATTTGGCAGAGGGAACAAAGGATTGGCAATGAGTTAGGGACATGGAAAATTTAAGGACTTAAGAGTTAAGTGCTTGGATATCTGGGGCTATGGAGCATTGAGGAGAAGAGGGATAACATGCAAAGTAGGAGTGAGGGCTAGGAGTACCAGGTGAATAAGAAAAACAAAGGAGGTGGAGCCTGGGAGCCTCAGTAGAGACTGAAGTTTGGGTGGCCACATGGAAGGGAAGCCAGAGACTTCCACTTGGCCTTGAACTGAAGAATAGAATTGAAGTCTACCAGGCTTTGGCCTCTCTAGCACCATCCCCTGTTCTAATGACCTGTTACTGGGGGTAGAAAAGAGAG